>NC_089415.1:4872139-6090174 GCF_020647865.1 Trichoderma asperellum | reverse complement strand
GAAGGCATTGAGGCTGTCGTGTTTGTAGCCGGTGTGACATTCTCGGCTCCGGCGTATGCTGTACCTCTTCCTGTTGTCGTCGGCTTGCTGGTTGGTTTTGTTGTCGGATACATCTTGTACAAGTAGGCTCACCTTTTGTTGTCTTTTCGCTCTTCATTGCACAATGGCTAATCTCTCTCCACAGGGGAGGATCATCAACGAGACTGCAATACTTCCTTGTCGCATCTACTTGTTTGCTGTATCTCGTCGGCGCCGGCTTGTTCTCACGCGCTGTTTGGTCGCTTGAACAAGGGAAATGGAACAACATTGTCGGCAGTGACGCCTCCGAGGTTGGCTCTGGTCCCGGGTCATATGATATTGATAAGGTTGTGTGGCACGTCAACGTAAGTGATCATCTCCAACCGCAAAGAGACCGTTTATCTAATAATCACAGTGCTGCAACCCTAATGTCCCGAACAATGGAGGCTGGGGCATCTTCAACGCTATCCTCGGCTGGAACAATACTGGTACTTACGGTTCCGTCATCTCGTACAATCTCTACTGGGTATTTGTCATGTCTTCCTTCATTCTCCTCAGATTTCGCGAGACCAAGGGGCGGTGGCCGTTCCAGAAGGCGAAGTCCGCTGTTCCTGTTGACACAGAGGCCCGTAGCGGAAGTGAGAGCAACGACGGAGTTACCGAGTCTAAAAATGTGAGAGAAATAACCACGACTCTGCACTAGAAAATGAGTATGGTGCGTGAGATGAGACATCTAAACTGATTATACTATTATGATATACATATACATGATAATAAATCAGTCAAGCTTCGTATTCTCGTAAAATTGCCTTGAAATAAGCGTAATAATGTACACTGATTCAACTCTCTCTATATTTCATTTCAGTGTCCTTCATATTGCTAGTAGATTTTAGGCCACAATTTTGATGCCAGCATATACATTTCAAAATCCCAAACTTACTAAGCGGTCAACATACGTGCACGGCACAAGAACGCAAGGCCCAACTCCTCTTTCTCCGCATCCTAGGCCTCAGGAGTCCAGTCCCACGAGCTCGCCGTGAAGAGGCCTTTTGATAGCCTATCGGTATACATAGCTGCTTCGTAACGAAGCCGCTGATCGCTTGCTACTGCTCTAGTAAAGACGAATTTTGTTTCTTCTTCGTCCTCTCTAAGCCGACGATCTCTCAGCTGCGTCCACGACACCTCAGATCGACGCTTCTTCCAGTCAGCATGAGCGATGGAAGTGCCGCTTGCGCTCAACATGGTCCGGATGTAGTCGATAATTGGATCCATGCGGATTTTAAGCCCACAATTTGTGTGGTGCTTGTCGATTTGATAGTTGGGGCACTGCTTTAGAGTGTTTAGGAGATCATCAATGTTGATCATAGCACCGTCTGGCACAGCTTCAAGAGACGGCGAAGTGTAGTCGACGAGGAACAATAGATTCTTTGATACCAAGAATTTGAGCATTTGTCCCAGCTGGAATGAATCACAAGCTCCACTGGAATCATAGCCGAGTTTGCACTGTCTCTCCTTGGAGCAGTACAGGTTAAGAAAGTGGCGCTGAACGGACGCAATGGTATTCAAAACGCACTCTCTCCGATACTTTAGTTCCTCTGTGCCTTCGTTAACCACTTGGCTGCAAGTGATACGGATCAGTATGCATTAGCTTACCTTCTATGCCTTCGGGCAAATGCCACCACGCAGCCGTCAATTCGTCACGCTCTTCGGAGTAGTCGCTCCATAGACGAGATCCTCGCATGACAAGCTCTCGCGCCGCTTGATGCAATTTCATGCCATTGCTGAGAAGCCAGGAAACGAGAATCTTCTCACGAAGCATCTGCTCAGCATCCGTATTACGGCCACTGTCATCGGTGAAGGGTCGATTGCTCGTCGTTGGCCAGCGGATCCCATTAAGAGAGCGAGCCACCACGGTGAGGCAGTCGAAGCGGTCTGCAAGAATGGCCATTGTGGCGACTTCTGGTAAGGCTACTCTCGGCGCCTTGAGCGGCTTCTGGTGGATGATCTTGAGCATGTCTTCAAACACATGCTCGCGGCCCGCCGCCTTGGTGGCCTCGTCATCATCCGTGATTCTGATCCACGGCAGGTCTGCGGCGTCTGCCTTGCCGGGTTCGATTGTCAATGACGCAAGTTTCTTGTGCGCCTCATTGATGGTTGAGGCCTCACTAAACTTGGGATTCGACAGGAGGTTGGCAAAATACTGAGAGTGCTTCTTCAGTGCGGCTTGGCTGACCCGATAGGCAACAGTCACCTTGCTCTTGTGGGCGGGCTGAGGTGCGTTGCTGGGCTTCTTGGCCGCCAGCGCAGACGCCTTTAGCGACTTCTTGAGCGTTTCCTTTGAGGTTTCGAAAGTCACGTCCAGAATGATATCGCCGGCATCGGCGACGTTGACGACTCTTGGGCTGTCTACTTCCGTATTCTTGGCAGCCTCTGCGTCTGCGGGTGCGGCTGCCGCAGACTCGCCCATCCTTCCAGCAGAAAGAATACTATCGACATAGAATGATTGAGGATGGGAAAGGAAGTTCTGACCGGCCAGCCAGTCGAAGCTTTATCTGGGTGCAGCGAGAGGGCCAAGGACCGGCGAGACGCCTTGCAGTGGCATATCAGCAGTCCGCATCAGTTGCCAGTCCCTGATGCCTAAGCCGCGGCGTGCTAGGATAGGTCCTCTCTCTTTTTTCTTCGGTGCCTGGGTCCGCTCCAAAAGTTGATTAGTGCCATCCCATTGCCGCTGTGAGCTAAGGACGGCCGGGCATCAACAGCGACGATTACTCAACGCAGTTGCGCTGCTTCAGGGCTGCGCCGCCTGCGTAGTGGCCTGTGTCGGGTGCTTGCAGCGGCCAGGCACCAAAGTTCAGCGCTGCGGCCACCATCCACAAACGCTGCACCCCTGCGTTGCCGCACTCTTGAGAGCCTGCAGGGGGGGCTGGCATATCGGTCGAAAATGATATCACGTTGGATCTGCTTGCCTCGTCTATCAGTGCGATAAAGCTTTGACATGGCTTGGAACGTAGATGCGCAGCTTGGGCATCAATCCACATGAGTCAATCATGGCAGAGAGCAGTGAGAACATTTGGCTACATATTGTACATTAGGCGTGGGGTGCCCGGCTTGTCCATTGAACGGCAGTTCCTACTCGTCGTCACTAAATGGGCCCCCAAATTAGCCTCCGCATGTAGAAGTAGTAGGTACTGGGACTAAAGTTCGGGCGTGCCAACAGCAGCACGTCGTTGCCGAGCCTGCTGCGACTGGCGCGCAACACTCTCTCGCCTTTGTTTGCCCGCTTCACGAGCTATTTTCCTTCCAAGCTTCCTTTTTGCAATCTCTTAATAATCCTGCCACTCTCCCCTCATAGCCCAAACACAGCTTCTCCTCCTTGAAGCTCCCCAAGAACCCTCAGGTTGACGCGGAAGACTTTCTCGCTGAGCCGAATAAAGCCGTTCGGCTATCTCAACAAACGACTAGGCGTTCTTTGCCTGAAGCATCCGTCCCTCCTTCTTCTGCGTCCCCAACGGCGAGCCCATGGCTGTGACCGAAGGCAAATTGGCAGCGATTCGACTCCGAAAACGACACCGAATGCTTGGGCTTGCGCTTCTCGAGCTTCGGGCAGCACACATAATCTCCAGTCTGAATGGCGAACTTGGCAAGTAAAGCGCTAGGCTCGGCATCGAGAGCTGCCGCCCACATCTCCCCCGACGCAGCTACGATCCCGACGATACCGACCTCGTTGCGAGCTTCTTGCGTGGGAACTCGGTTGAATCTAGCAGAGGATGCTCTGCGGCTCCAGATTGAGGGCACAGCAGCTCATCGAAGCCGATATACGGCTTCGGCGACTAGAACAAAGTCGCGTCCCGCACAGACTTGGCTATGCGGAGCCCGCGGGGTATCTTGCGACACCATCGTCGACTTGCCTCTAAGACATGCTTTGCCAGCCACCAGACGGGATTTCCACACGTACTTCGTCACTCATCTGCCGTCTTCCTCCTTACATCCAGACTCTGGTCGGCTGCATGGGCCTGGCCACAAGCTTCCCCGCGATGCCTCGACACCACATACCCCAAGTCCTGGGTCTTCCCCCGCTGTCTCGATACCAAACATGCCTAGTCAAAACCTGACAGTCGTTCGGATTCCATTGCGGCGGGCCAAGCATCACTTTGGCACAGCAACCGCCCGAGGAAACCGTCCTTACAACGAGGATGCAGACCAGGCGGGGATCGTTGACATGCCAGCCTTTGCAAAGAGGGCGCCAACAAGCGTGAAGCAGAAGCCAGGAGAGCCTACTGCTGCAGATAGCGCTCTTGGAGATCCTCAGGTATTCTATTTTGGAGTCTTTGACGGACATGGAGGAGTTCAGTGCTCCCATTTCCTACGGGATGAGTTACATGGCTATATTGAAGAAGCCGCGTCTGAATTTGGCCTCCAGAGCAGCCTGCGGCGAAAGAACCCTTGGGACGTACCCAGAAAGCCAGTGACCAAGAAACAGGCCCTCGATGACTTAAAAATGAAAAAGCCTAACGAGGTAAAAGACGATATCCAGCTTCCAGACCGTGATGAAGAGACACGGCAAGCCCCACGACATGGAGATCCTCTACCCAGTGCCAAGTCTGAGCCCGTTGAAGTATCGGACTACACAAAGGCGATTAATTTGAAGAAGAGCCTGGTGCAAGAGTACAGAGACTCAATCGGTGGCTACTTTCGTCGTTTTCAGCCAGAGCATTTTAACCTCACAGACGATGGTGAGAACCAGACCATTTCGGTTGAAGCGGCCCTTGTCTACGCATTTCTCCGCGCCGATTTGGATTTTGTCTCGGCACAGGTTCGGAAAGTTGACCCAGACGACATCCGAGTCAGCGACAGCCCCCTGAATAACGACGAGATCCTGGGTCAGCCTCACGCCACGCCGTCAGGTCACGACATTGGTGGTACTACGCGGTTCAAGGGGGGGTCTACTGCGTCGATTGCGCTCATCTCCACACCCACGCCCGCGCCCTTTTGGCACCCTGGAGCACACTCGTCTCTCATTGTCGCACACGTCGGAGATACTCGCGTGCTGTTGTGCGATACGGCGACCGGCCTCGCTCAACCCCTTACGTCAGATCACCATCCTACCACGCCGCGCGAGAGCAATCGCCTGCGTCGATACGCCCCGGCCGGCTCTATGGTCTCCGGAGATAGTTTCGGGGAAGAGCGCATTGCGGGACTAGCCAATAGCAGAGCTTTCGGCGACGTCAAGAGTAAGCGGATAGGTGTCTCTGCAGAGCCCGAGATTACCAGGGTAGAGCTCGGCCCTGCTCAGTATTCGTTCATAGTGCTAATGAGCGATGGCGTCTCTGGTACCTTGAGCGACCAGGAGATTGTAGATGTCATCAAGGAAGCTAAAACTCCAGAGGAAGGTGCTCGCCGAGTTGTCGAGTACGCCACCGAAGTTTCCGACGATGGCGACAACGCAACGTGCCAGGTTGTGCGACTCGGCGGCTGGGAGCGTCGGTCTGAAGGTGGCTTGGGCAGTCTTGGGACCAAGGAGTTTAGGGATATTAGACGTGCAGAGGCGCAGGATCCGCGACGGCGTTCGAAACGGTAGGGTCTTTTATAATGGACAGTAGCTAAGAAGAGGTGAGAGGGCCGTTATGAGAGCAGCTGGAGGGGTTGTGGTGAGGAGAGATCTCGTTTGGCGATTGCATGAAGAATAGCGGGTTTTTGCTTGGAATTTTTGCGAGCACATGCGGATGCATACACCCTACTATCCTGAAGAAAGGGCAGGATGGAGTTTAAAGGCAAAGCATTGTGGAATGGCTGCCGTGTGGCCTATATATACTCTGATTTAATTTCGGTTCGCTTATAGTCTCGTTTGGAATCTGCTTTTGAGGTTTGATTTAAATAGGATGGGGGGAATTGGGATGCCTATCGTATCTACAGGTAGATAAAGTTATAAGAAGTAATAAATTCTAGAGGATTTGAATGCTGCAAAGATTTGACGATGGGCATATGTATTTGATTTCTGTGGTATAAACGATGTAAACAAAACACAATACTATCATATTTCACATGTACCTGCTATCAACTATACTGCTTGATCAGGCCCCAACTTTTTTTTTACTGTCATACTATCAATATCTCCCGAAATGGACACAATTTTAGACAAAAGCACGTATACACACCACCGCGCACAAGCGTCCATACCAAAAGCTTTTGAAATTCTGTTCATTGCCAAGCCAGTCAAGAGATATTATGCTTAATAGCGTTCATGCTGTGATCCCCAGTATGGTGGCTGCTGCTGGTTCCCTTGGCCGTGACCATGATGAGGAGCATATTGCGGTTGGGCTGGACCGCCATATCCTTGGCCACCATATCCTTGACCGCCATATCCATGAGGAGGCTGAGGCTGCCCGCCGTACTGCTGTTGATACTGTGGTTGGTCGGAGTGGCCTTGGAAGTGGCCAGAGGAATGGCCAGAATGACCTTGTGATGATCCAGCATGGGACTGAGCGAGGTATGAGGCACTCTCTCCATACCCGTAGCCCCCCTGAGCTGGTGGTGAATAGCGCGAAGGGGGAGCTGGGGAATTGGACATATAGTTGGCGGACGGATTACCATCATGCCCCTCCAGAGAGTTCAAGTCTCGAGTCTTGACTTGCTCCCAGAGTGATCCAGAAACCTTGCCGTGGCCAAGCTGGGTGATTGTCTCCCAAGCATCGTGACCATGGCCGCCGCCTCCCTTCTGCTGATTGAGAATGTGATTTTTGCCCTGTCTGACAGACTCTGACGACAAGAGATGGTCGATTTCGTGCCGGCGAGGATGCTCATTGACCCAGGTCTGTACGGTGCGGAACATTTCCTGCTGGATCTGAACGTCTCCGCGGCGAAGGGCTGGGTGATGGAATGCGCGCAGTACGTCGTTGACAACTTCATCTACGGGGACATTGGGGTTCTCCCATGCGTAGAGAACACGGCTGTGAGAATCAGTTAGCAAATAAGCTCTTATTCATCTAAGATACGTCAGAGGGCAATAGTCAGAAAAGCTTACGGGACTGTATACTGAAGGACTGTACTTGCAACCCGACCCGCGCAAGAGTTGAGGACGTTGGTAAAATGATCCTTTGATAGCATAGAGTGTGTTGGATCCGTGCTCCTGGGGTTGTCCCATGGCTCGAATTGAGAGTTAGCACTGGCGCTGAGCACACCAGAGGAGCCTTCCTTCAAGACTTTCGACACCTGGTTGATAATGGGCCGAATAAAAGGAGCAAGGAGACCGAGGATAAAGGCTGTCAGCGTCTCACTGATGTGCTCAAGGAGTTTCTCGAGACCGGGAATCTTTTCGATTCCTCGGCTAATCGCCTTCACAATCCTGTCACGGAATTGCAATATGGGGTAGATCCGCTTCGCAGTCTTGACTGGGTCAAAATTCGGGCTTACGCCAGGAATAACATTGGTGTTCCCTTCAGAGCGAGAGCGCATTTCGTTTTCTTGTTCTTGGGCATCTGACATGGCCTTGAGCTCTCGAGCTTGAGCGGCGAAGCCAGCGCCATCGCCAGGTATCTTGGCAATGAGAGAAATAAAATCTCGTGGAGCGCCAACGCCCAAGAGACCCCTGGAAGCACCTCCGCCGCCGCCGGCACCACCCGCATTTAAGAGAGCAACATCGACTTCATCGACTTCGGATTGGGTGAAGTGGTCGTTTGCCTCGCCAATCACGGAATGCAGAAAATCGACACCTCCAAAAGTACCAGTCACCAGAGGGAAGACACGCTTTCCGTGGATTGTAATCTCCGACTGTGTACCACAGTGTGGGAAGACCTCTCGGTGACCCAACTCACGGAGGGCTAACTCGCAGTAGTTGCTGTGAGCACTAAAGTCTTCCATGCAGTGTAACGCCTGACCAAGGCACCTGAGTGCTTCGTTCAAATCTGCCTCCTTGCCACTCTGTGATCCATGGGTATAGAGGCGGCCAAAGTGGATGCTTCGAGCAAAACTATATCGGAGATAGCCGGCGCTGGTAGCCCATCGACCAGTCTCATTGGCAATGTAATTCTTCATGCCAGTGTTCATATCAATGTCGATTTCAATGGGATCAACTGGACCACGCAGGCGAGGGTCGAATGTGCGAGCATCAAGGCCATCAGCGTAGCCCTTGGGGTTGTCGATATGCTCCTCCGGACGGTAGCAGCCCAAGCGCTCCTCTGTCACTTCAAATTCCTCTGTGGCGTAGCCAAAGGCCATGAACGAGAGGATCCAAACCTTTGATTTTCAATTCATCAACAAAAGGTTTCCATTAATATGTGAGGGCTTCATTCCTACCAAGATACGGATTGTGGGAGCATTGACGCCCTTGAGAGAGCCAACGTCGATGGCCTGCGAGTAATCACGAAGCCAGTTGCCAAAGTAAGTCCTCTTGACGAGCATGGATGTCCATTTTTTCCCATGGAGGAAGGCAACAGTTGTCAACATGTCCTCGATATCTGGGATCAGATTGTCAGTGGCCGTCCATCCCATATAACACATTGCCCCTCATTGAAGTATCTGCACCACGCACCTCCATGACGCCAGTTGTGGCCCTCGACCTGGAGCTTGTGAGCTTCTAGACGCCATGCCAGCACGAATCTTTGTGGTCGTGCAGTTCAAAGACCAACCTGCGCAATCGATGGAATATTGCCTGCTCCAAACGCAGCCGCCTTGGACGGCAGTAGCACGAGACAGATGCAGAGCACCAGCAGCCAGGTGCCCCGCGATGGTGAAAGTGACGCCATGATGCAGAAGCTATGGCGGGGCAAGCAGCAAAAAGATGAAGAGGCGGGCCAGCGGCAAACTTTGTGGCTGTCCTCCTCGAAAAAAAAAACCCCAACTCAGTGCTGAGTACGAGAGCCGTTTTCCCTTTATCTCTTGAATTCGTCAAATCGGCTTCTCACCATGTGTACATGTATGTATGCTGCAGGTGAGATTGGTTGCCTCTCTGTTTGTTTGTCCTGAGCTACCCAAATTGCTAGCGCGTGCTTTGTGTGGCTGCTCGCCTACGTTCTGGTTCCTAGGAAGATCGACCAGCCACACAGCAAGCCACGACTTTGTTTGCGCCACGTTGTGGACATGATGCAACAGAACAGCAGCACAGCCGCGGCGCGGCGTCAAGTTCGAAGCTGACTCGCCACACCTTTTCCGGCATCTTAGGTGAGGAATATAGATGCCATAATATGATCTAGAACGCTATGTACGGAGCATGAGCGCAGCAGATAACCTTGCAATACACCCTACTATGTTCTCCGACAGTGGATGGCCGTTTCAAATACGGGCTCAGCAGATAGTTCGGGCTCTTCGGCATCACAAGCAAGAGGCAAATTATGGACATCATGGGCCCCAAGCAGTGGATGGTGCCCAACGAGGAAATCGAATAGGCTACCCAATTTCTCTCCTGGGAATGCCACCCACCCTACTCCGCATACGGACACATCCAGCAGTTCCAGCCAGCTGCAAAGGTGACGACGACGTGTCCAGTATCCAGCCGCTTATAGTGAGAAGGTCCGCTTACGAAGGCGTACTCTGCTCTGTTGAACAAGAGCAAGACGACTTTCGCAGTGCTGCGCCCCATCTTTGACGCATCATCGGCGCTCTGCTAGTCTAACGGTGGATAGGGGAGACCAGAAGGAAAAGTAACCTTGGCGCCAAAAAAGAAGACAAAGTAAAATCCTATTGGCGGTGGTGTGACTTTGGTGTGCGCTCTGCTGAGATTTTGCTGGTAACGCCACCTGCTAGTGCTCGGCTTCCGCTGGTAGCGTGCGTCAGGGGATTCCCCAAATTAATCATCGGCAACCTAGAAACCCCGTCCGATCTTCAGAAAAATCTCACAGCCCCCTGATAAATCCTGCGCATCCTCTTCTTTTCTTCTTCCCGCAGCCAACTGGCACCGTTGCGATCAGTGCTTTGCTTGCACAGTCATATACTTTCTTTTTTAGTTTTTTTACTTTCAGATCTGGCTTGCTGCCAAGAGGGCCAATCTTTTGATTCCTCTCCACTTTCGTTGCCGAATTGGTTGCTTTTAGTCTACCGATCTGTCTTCATCTGCGCCACTTCATCCCTGTCCGCCTTTTCGGATCTCGTGATAGCACATCAAGATGGCTACCGAAACTCTCACTAAACTCACTCGCGCCGAAGTCGAGAAGCACAACACTGAGCGGGACTGCTATGTCACTCTCGACGACAAAGTCTACGACGTTACAAGCTTCCTGTTCGACCATCCCGGCGGCCACAAGCTCATCCTCGACTATGCTGGCAAGGACATCAAGGAGATCCTGAAAGATGGTGTCTCGCACACTCATTCAGATGCTGCATACGATATCCTCGACGACTCTCTTGTCGGCTACCTCAAGCCTGAGCAAAACGGAGCTGCCAATGGCGAGTACGTACACCCGAGGACTGGCATGTCCAAGGAAGAAGATCTCAGCAAGGACACGGATTACAACCAAGATTATAAAAAACACAAGTTTTTGGATTTGAGCAAGCCTTTGTTTCCCCAGCTCTGGTACGGTAACTTCACCAAGAGGTTTTACCTTGACCAAGTCCATCGTCCACGCCACTACAAGGGCGGCCAGTCTGCTCCCCTCTTTGGCAACTTCCTTGAGCCACTCACCAAAACCCCTTGGTGGGTGATTCCTCTCCTATGGCTCCCTTGCGATTCATATGGCTCCTATTTGGCCTTCCAAGGTTTTGAGAACCCCATTATCCCTGCCGCATATTGGGTCTTTGGCTTTTGCATTTGGAGCCTTGTCGAATACGGACTGCACAGATTTTTGTTCCATCTTGATGAGTATGATATTCTCTCTAAACCGCAAGCCATATGATTTATTGCTAACTATGATGCAGCTACCTTCCTGATAACAGATACGGCATCATTGCGCACTTCTTGCTTCACGGCATTCACCACTACCTGCCCATGGATAGGTACAGGCTTGTTATGCCCCCAACCATGTTCGTGCTGCTTGCTACTCCGTTTTGGTATCTCGCCCACACCATTTTTGCCTACAACTGGTATGCTGCGACCGCTGTCTACTGTGGCGGTATCTTTGGTTATATCTGCTATGACCTGACTCATTACTTCCTCCACCACGAGAATTTGCCTCTCTGGTACAAGGAGCTCAAGAAGTACCACCTGGAGCACCATTTCCTCGAGTACGAGCTTGGCTTTGGTGTCACCACCAAATTCTGGGATAACGTGTTTGGCACAGAGCTGAAGCCCAACGTTGTCAAGACTAAATAAATATGAAGCACCTGATACATTTGAGAAAAAATAGATCGTCATGAATATGGACAGACGGAGATCACGAGGCGGTTAATGCATAGTGGGAAGCAAAATTACTAATAATTGTTGGTATGACTTATGGATTAATCAAGAGATTGTCTTCATGAAGCAAAGACACTAATGGCAACCTTATCGGACGTTGATATCGCCGATGGTAAATTTTTTAAATAGCAAAATTTTTAATTAAGGAATAACATTCTCCAATTGTCTTATCTACTGTAGTAGCACATAAAATTTGACTTAGTACCAAGGTAAGTACCTAGCAGAGGCACCTACTAAAGTACGTACAATTGTGGTATAATTTTGAAGCTAGAAAGGAAATCGCCCATAAACGCCAGAATTGTTGATTTTTTTTTTAGATTACGTAAGTTTGGCTTATAGAGCCATTCACGTGACTTGCCTTCAGCTCAAGTCCCAAGGAGAAAGTATCCGTCTCGAGGCCTAAAATCCCAACTCGCTGGAAACTTCCTGGGGATTGATATCCGTGACAACTTTGCCGATCCCGAGAAACGACGCAAACGAACATTCTTGTATTCCACGGCAATTTTACATTTGTTCATGGTCCATTCCTCCCTTGAATCACTAGCAAATTCTTCTCCTTTGCCATTGGTCGCCAGGACAGTTTACCATCATGTCTAGCTTAGATGTCGAGGCCTTGCTCGACGCTACGGCTAAGAACCCAGAGAAAAAGCAGAAGAGCCCTGATGCGGAACGTTCTAAAGATGATGGTAAATCTGATAGGCGAGATAGAGACTCCGACCGCGACAAAGGCCGAGAACGTGATGGCAGCCGTGTGAGAGATAGAGATCGAGACTACGACCGTCGCCGTCGAGACTACAGCCTTACTCGAAGCCGCCGAGAGACGCCCGATGCAGGCACTCCCCGTAGCGACACTGGCAGCCACAAAAGTAGGCGGAGAAGCAGGAGTCGTGATGATGACCGTCGTCACTCACGCCGCCACAGAGACGGCGACTACTATCGAGGTGGACGAGCCCGCTCGCGTTCACGTTCGCCCCCTCGACACTATCGTCCTCGTGACGATCGCGATCGACGAGACCGACGAGATCGAGGCGACCGCTATTCCAATGACTACGGCCGCCGCGGTCGAGATGATGACCGACCTGACGCCGGCAATGAGGGCGGTGGCAATGCCCCGCTTACGGAAGATGAGAGGGATCGTCGTACCGTGTTTGTCCAGCAGCTTGCAGCTCGGCTGCGGACTCGTGAGCTGAAAGAATTTTTCGAAAAAGTCGGACCTGTTAATGAAGCTCAGATCGTGAAAGATCGAATCAGTGGACGATCTAAGGGGTAAGTTGCTCTGAAGACAAACTCTCCATATCTTATCGTGTTGCTAACTGAACGGCAGAGTGGGCTATGTTGAGTTCAAGAGTGAAGATGCCGTGCAGCAAGCCCTTCAACTTACAGGACAGAAACTCCTAGGTATCCCTGTCATTGTGCAACATACCGAGGCTGAGAAGAATCGCCAAGCTCGCAACCCAGACTCGTCAAGTGGACATCCTAACTCTATACCCTTCCACCGCCTTTATGTTGGCAACATTCATTTCAATGTCACAGAGCAAGATCTTCAAGCTGTATTTGAGCCATTTGGAGAGCTTGAGTTTGTTCAGCTCCAAAAAGACGATAATGGACGCAGTCGTGGCTATGGATTCGTCCAGTGAGTTTGAGCCCTTTCCAAATCCGTCTTTGTCTTACAAATAGAAAGTTATGGCTAATGCCCTTTTAAAAGATTTCGGGACGCAGGCCAAGCTCGCGAAGCTTTGGAAAAGATGAACGGCTTTGACTTGGCTGGCCGTCCTATCCGTGTTGGTCTTGGCAACGATAAGTTTACCCCTGAGAGTACTGCCAACCTAATGCACAAATTTTCCGGTAACAACCAGGGCTTCCAAGGCTCTGCGTTCTCCGGAGCAGGCGGACGTGGCCAACAGTCTACGTTCGACCGAGCCGGGGGTCGCGATAGCGAAAAGACTGGTGGTGCTAGCGCTTTGGATGATACAGACGTTGCTGGTGTCAACTTTAACAACTATAGCCGCGATGCATTGATGAGAAAACTTGCCAGGACCGACGAAGCCCCGACCAACGGCAATGACGAACGCCAGCAGATTCTCAAGCCTAAAACGGAGACGAAGCCCCTCCCTGTCAACGTAAATATGGCCAGTCGCTGTGTTGTGTTGCACAACATGTTCGACCCCACAGAGTAAGCATTGCCACGCCCACCTTTTTGATCATTTACAAACAGAGATACTAATTGGGAACAACAGAGAGGAGGGCGACGACTGGGTCAAAGAGCTCGAAGATGAGGTTCGACAGGAAGCGGAACAACGATATGGGCATGTTGTCCACATCTCTGTCGACCCGAACTCTAAAGGAGACATTTACCTCAAGTTTGACAAAGTCCAGGGCGGCGAAAACGCCATCAAGGGTCTCAACGGTAGATACTTTGGCGGCCGAATGATCGACGCGTCACCTGTTGTAGACGCCGTCTACAGCAGTTTGTTCTCTCGCACCCGGGCAATCTGAAGCTAATGCTTTCCTATTCACATTGTGCAATCTAGGAACTTGGAGGTTGGTAACTAGCTTTTTTTTATGAATATATAACCCAGTATCCCTCGTTAACCCATTGATAGCCCTCTCTATGCCTTTGTGCAATTATCCAGTACGATTTATGCTACAAAAGAAAGAATAGCAGCGCGATGCAGGTTACACCTTTTGTCCAACCGAATACTAAATCAGCCAAGTTTTTTGGTGCAGCAGATTTTTGAATCGAACGGGGCGCCTTGGTCGCCGGTTTTGTCTTTTTTCTTTTTATCTTGTTTCCATTTAATAATGCGTTCCAGCACCTCTTTATACGGCAATGTCCCAAACTGATGTTTATGCCTAGGACGGTCATCGATAGTCGTTTTGATCAAAATTCGTTTTCGAAGACGTGTAGGATTAGTTTCTGATATTGATGCCATAGCAATGATAAACTCTTAAAATACCCGACGTAGGATGGATATTCATGCTTCGCTGATATGGCTTGGAGGATCCGAAATTTCAAGATTAGAGCAATATAAATTGTTGAGAATTATTCGAAAAGCTCCCATATCCATTTTCTTTTTAGCTTTGTTCCATTTACGGAGCTCCAGCTTTCTTCCATTTTCCAAACCGAGTTCAAGTCTGAGGAAGAGAAATGGTTTCGCAAATATGGCAGCACGAGATGGTGAACCACGTGATAACAGCTCTTTATTGCATTCAACTCCCCGGCACTTGACTTCTACATCTATACACGCTTCACTTTCTTGATTTTTTGGAGCAATTCTTCTATTATTAATATCCAATTTAGCTTTGTGCGTGCGTCTACCAATCGTCCAACTATTCACAGCATCGTTACTCCCAAAGTACCGTCATTCCCTAGATTCTCTCTTTTTCTTCTCGATGTACGACCACTTTCTCCGTTTTCCATACCCTTTTCGGTGGTGTTTTAAGAGAAGCACCACAGCGAGCAAAATCTTCCAGGAGTTGCGGTACGTGGCATACATAGCCGAATAACCTCACTTCAAGCTCAGGTCAGAGTGAGCCCTCAGCCCTTCGGCCACGTTTTTGCGGCATAGTTTCTTGGGGTTTTGCCAGGAGTTTTTTTTTTTTTTTTTTTTTTTTCGTTTGCTTTCTGCCCACACATTATCTCTATTTTCCCCCTCGCTTCTCTTATCTGCAGCATCCGTTTCTGAGAAACTCCATCCCGCCAGCATCTTCTCAACGGAGGGTTAACGCTTTCTTTTTAACGGATATCGACATACACCTGCAGCTATATTTTCAGATACCTTCTTCTGTTTCCTTTGCATTTTGCATAGCCCCTGATTTGCCTCCCACGTTTGGCGTATCTGGACAGGTTCTCTAGGATTGACGGGCCATATCTCAAGAGAAACACATCAGGTGAGTCTCCAGCTTTTGATTTTCCTGTTTTATTTTAATGTATAGACTCCTTTGAGTCATTCTACAGGTGACAACATTTTTTACCACAAATATTTCCATTAATATATACTATACTTTTATCCGAAGAGGCTGAGACATGCCCAAAGGTTATCAACAAAGCTAATGAAATGATAGGCTCGCTATCTCCGCGTCTTTCAAGCCTGTCAGAAACTCCTATATCGCTCATATTCTCATTGGGCCTTCACCTACTCTCCTTTCTTCACGCCGACTGTGGCGCTATCTTTCTGTCTCACTTCCAGAATATGATCTGGGGGGATATCAGAACCCTCACTACAGAATTCGGCTTCAATAGGTGTGACACGCCGGTTAGCTCAGCGAATTCAGCCATCGAAGGAGTTGCAGCTGTGATTGGGAACATGTTATCTGTCAACTTTTCCACGCCCCTCAACGGGCCTGCGCGGTCTGAGAGGATCAAGCAAATGTCCAATAACCATGTAAGTCTGTATTCTTCAACCACCATCATCAGTGGCTGACCAGCTGTTGCTACCAGCCTGCTTTCGAGAAATCTCGTATAACGCAGGAGATTTTAGTCAAGATACAGCACTCTCTGAGGCGCATGCCTGGTGTTGCTGCAAATGAATCGAATGAAATCATCCAACGGCTAATCGAAGTTGGCCAAGTCATCAGCCAGGAAACGAGCGCGCTCGTTGAAGCTGTCATGAATCTTCATCTCGATCAGGAAGACACAGATAAGGCGATTGCTAGGATGAGCATCGAGGCCAACCTTGCCAAGGCCCATACAGATGATCAAGCCCAGCGGATCAACAGCCTCGAAGAAGAAGTCCGGCTAGAGAAGAAGAAAAGAGAAGACGCTGAAGGAAATCTCAAGAATCTTATGGGTGGTATCGCGGATATTACTACTGAGTTCAAGCAGTTAAGAGATAAAGCTGACAAACAGAAAACTGACTCATTGAATAAGGGCTTGTCGTTTTTTGATGGCGATTTTCTTATCAGAGTAAGTAGCATCTATGTGCCAAAGAAGAATTGTTTCTGACCTGACGGTATGCATCTAATTATTAGAGCCTTGATAACACTATTCAAGTATTGGAAGATGAAGTCAGTAAACAGCATGATCTGTGGGCGGTGCAACAGCAGCCCTCTTCTGAGGGCATCCCTCGACCCATTGAACCCTCCCCTGAAAACGTTCAGGTTACAAATGGCCACAATAAGCCCCTAGTACCTCTTCAAGAGGAGGGTTTGGTCGACGGCAGTATTTTCAGCGATTCTCTGACATCGCCCAGAGCAGCTACGGCTTTCCAACCGGTCCGCCGCCCTCCTACCGTTGGTCCACCGCCAAAATTTGGCCATTTTCAGGGAAGTATGCCTCCACGGCCTACAACAACCTTACCCCATGATCGCCGAACCGCAAATGCATGGAATTTGGTCGCTCCCATGCAGGGCGGTAGACAAGGCCACTTTAACCATAAGCCACAGTTCCCAGGCCCTCCTTTTGGTCGAGCGGCCTCTCGCCAGGGCTTTCAGAATAACCCTCAGTTTCGACCTAGCTTCCCGCAGTCTGCTTTTGCCATGCCAGAGAACCCTCCTCAAAGGCCCAGCAGTGCGTTTGGCTATAGTCGTGACTATTTCCCCTCCACACCAACTGGCCAATCTCGAGGCAGATACAATGGCCGCCTTCGCGATAACGCTCCACCGCCCCCTTTGCTGGATTTTGGAACTTCTTCATCAAGCGGTTCTACCTCTGTCCCCCCTGGTGCTCTTGTGAGTCGCAGCCCCTACTCTAACCAGCCGATCACGATCACAGAACAAGCCGTCCAAGCATGGCACGGGCATATGATGCATTTTTATGCAACTATACGCAACTTTGTCGAGCGTCACGCCAGTAACCCTGATCCCACTGGAGAAACAAAACTGAGCCAGACGCATCTATGGCCAATCCTCCTAGCCACGTATTACCCCTTATCTGAACAGGCAGCAGAGTCTTACCTTGATCATCACATTCGCAGCGAAAACTCTAAATCCTGCATTGTCACCAGGGTTATTATAGACTTTGTTGTGAACCGAGTTTGGAATCCTAGTGCCTGGGCTGGCGCCGATGCAGATTCTACTTATGCCATCATGGAAGTAGAGAGAGACCTAGAGCGTACAACAGGTGAGTATATTCCGACTCATTTAGCATCCTGCTTCATTCACGTACAGGAGATTAACATGTCACAGGTCAACCATCTGCTATTCGCCAACCGATTCTCGACCGTATGGCTGTAATTATTGATGTCGTCATGAAAAAGGAGCAGGGTGGCCCCTTTATCAAGAACCGAATCGAAGAAGCCACTCACGCTCTCCTTACTAGCCTTCAGCCCCTAATGAATACATTTTACAACGCGGTAGATGCGATCCAGGACTTGGAGCAAGTCATCGACAGCGCCTACGAGATATCCTTCAGGATTCTCACCAGTCGTCTGACTTTTGACTTTCGATTCCCCGAAATCGGCAGCCGTTTCTCTTCGCAGTCGATGCTGCCCATCTGGCCACCCACCGACCCGTTGGAGCTGCAGGCCAAGCATTGGCGTGTGGCGCTGGTGACAACTCCGGTGGTGACGTGCCGAAACGATACTGGTTCGAATATTTCTGCACACTCTGTATCCCTGGCAGATGTGTTTTGCATGCAGTGAAACGGTTGTTTCGGCTTGGTATAGGGAAAAAATGAATTTGGCTTATTAAATATTTGCCTAAAAAAAAAACACATAAAAACACATAAAAAAAAAGGTACCTACTAGGACAGGGACAGATTCGGTATTGAGGATGACTGGGCTAAGGCGTTTACTGGTTAATACGATCTTAACAACTTCTATTCTTCTCTGGTTGAACTTTAATATCAATCAACTCGCCTAATAGCCAGGCACTCGGATAGGAGGCTTCATCATTCAGATGGTAATACCTCCTCTTTTCCAAGTATCAGAGGGGAAACATCCGATGGGAAATGGCTTCGCGGCAAAGATAACTTTTTCTTTCATTCTGAACATAACGATCTGGGGAGGAATCCTACGGAAATAATTCGATGTAAATAGGACTACACGCACCTTTATTTGCATGGATATTTTCTTTTTTCTTTCGCGTTTTAGTAATCGAAATTCTTCTGATATGAATAGTATCTCTTCTCGAATTGTAAACCTCCCCCCAAATCGTGATAGTGTGCCCTTTGAGACAAAGACTTTTCCCAAGCTTGACTCAGCCTTTGTCCAAAGTAACAAACGTAACGCCAGAATATTTTTTGGCCCCTTTTTGTTACCGACACTTTCCCTTAATACGTAATGAAGCGTTAATAGTTTTACTAATCACTATAGGAGTCTTATCATCCACTCTCTCCCTCGCCAATTTTCTCTATGAGGCCTCGCGTAAACATCCATCATGTAAAATCCACTTCCGTGACTTTCTTAAATCAGAGAATTCCTCCCAAATAGCCACAGCAGTCTCGTTGCCGAATCGAATACATTGCAAAAACACCCCTAAGCTTAACGTCTCGACTGATTTGCTGAAGGCCTTCTATCCAAGCGGCGAATAACCGCTCCGAGAACAACCTTGAGAATACCATCGGCAGTAAGCCCCTTTCTACTATTAGAAGACTTGCCATCCCAGGTCACGGTGTCTACCATGTCTCTGACACCCAACTTTGCCAGCTCATCATCCAGTTCCCGCAGCGCCTCCGTGGCGTCCTTGTCAGTTCCAATTTGGAAGAACTGTATGCCGACTTGGTGAGGAGGTGCGCCGAAGCTGTCAAGTTTCTTAGCGCACTGGTAGATGACGGTCTCTGGATCGTCTGTAGGACGGCCGTCCGTGATGACGATGATATTGATGGGCTTGACTTTTTCAATGTCTTGTTTCTTTTCCTTGCTGGGGTCTACCTGCGCGATATATGGATTGAGAATGTTCCATAACCTAGTGCCAGTAGGCGTGGCACCAGTGGGCCGGGCCATCTGAAAGGCTACTTGCACCTTTTCCGGGGTGTCGATGCCGTAATACCCGCCTGAGGGCTTGTTATCGTCTTTAGGGTCTTCTGTCGACTTGTGGTTCAGGAAGTAGAGATCGATGCCATCCTTGTCGTGAGCAGTGCAGATGGGCGTGATGGAGCGCAGGACCTCGGCAACTTCTCTCCAAGGATGGCCTGCCATGGAGCCAGAGTCGTCGACAACGAAGATTGTGTCGAAAGACGACAGAAAGGCGTATTTATCATCCTCGCTAGTGATGTGAGGCAAATACGGCGGCGCACTGCCGCTCGCAACCGGCGGTGCCAGCGCAGAGTATGCAGGAGGTGCCTCGTCTGCGGAGAGAGACAGAAAGAGAGAATATGTCAGTATCCATCTTGTGCGTTTCTTTTGTCTAAATTTGACTCTTTTTTCTTCTTTACGGGGTAGTTTGGGATTACTTACTCGGGTCTAGAAAAGGGTTGTTTGGAGCCAATGACTTCTTGGACTCCCTCTTGTCAGATTCTCCGCGAAGCTTGTCTCTTAAGCTTCCAAACACTGAAGATCTCCTCATGATTTAAGAAGAAAGAAAAAGGGACAAAACTCAAAGTCGAATGGTATGTGCAGTCTATCTGAGACCAAGAGAGGCCGAGAGAGAGCTTGAGAGAGATAACCGGTATGATAGGAATAAAGGCCGCCCAGCTGGGGATTTATTTAATCTTTCTTTTCAAGTCCTCCGGCGGTGTTCGTTTTCTGTGCAAGCTTGGTTCAATCAGTCATGCCTCAAGTTACACCTGCCAGAAATATGCCCGACGCAAGTGGCAAAAGGACAAGTGGCAGACGGTGCCGGCAGCCGTGACGTTTTCTTCAAGTCTTTCTTTCTTTGTTTGCCGAAGCCTGGCAGGTAACCAAGGTAACCACCCGCTGTGCCACTCGAAACAGCAAAAGAACTGCCTTTTGTTTGCGAAATTGATACCTATTCGGTAATGATTGAATTTCTTGTTCCAAGAGTTTTCTTCGTGTGTTGTCAATTGTTATTTCATGAACAGCCCAATTGCATGCATAGAAGATACCTATATATAAATACTCGTTTCGCTCAAATTGGAAGCCTCTCCCATGTTCTTATAATTTTGCCAACTTTCAACCTTGCGATTGTCTGTGCAGCAGACTAAGTAGATTCACTAACTTTAATTGAAACCTTGTAATCTGTCTAACAAGACAAAAAAGCGCTCACCATGCACATTGGAATTCCGATGACAGTCTACTCACCTGCCATAAGTTAGGCATACTTTGGGCGTAATCGCCAAGTATCGTATTATCAGAGACCCGACCCCACCTGGCCGGCCGGTAGGGCTCCGGAGATCGATTGGCCTGTGGCGCAGCCTGGCGTGTGGATCCATCACTGCCTGGGCATGGCCGCGGGGAGCAGCAGAAGCGCCTCACGGCCGCCTTTGTAGGCCGCCTGCAAGGCAGAGAGGCAACCGGATCTCGATTGGGCTTGACGGGGGCGAACCAACACATGACCAACGAGACATCAATGGCCGTCTGTAGCCATGGCCCCTGGATGTCTAGCACGTTTACGTCCTAGGCACGCGTCTCGCAGAGCAGCGAGCACATTAGACTGTTCCAGAGAACTGGTTTCATGGTAAGGGTTCATGAGCGATCCCCGTTTTTGGCGAGCAGCCTACCCAAACTGGTCGAGAGGCTTCCAACCGAGAGTGGGAAGCTGTCAGGTACGCGAGGCAGCGGCAGGGCGCGCGGCAAGCGATTGGACGGATAGGACCGGTGGCCCCAACGTAGCCAGAGCGGCTCACACATGACAGGCTGATGTCTCGAAACAGTTTGTTCATTCATTCATCTGAGGCGATATTACGTCTTGACACACCAGTGCTAGGCCGCCGCCACCATTCAACCACCTGAGTGACGGTCATCGTTCTTTTAAGTTCAAAGCTCATCCATCTTCAACAAGTCCTTGCACATAGCCCCACACCTTACTCAGTATACTTCCACTACTCCACCTACTACCTACTAGGTAGGTAGTCATGGGAAGCTTCACCCTCGCCTCTTCCTGCTAAATTCAATCAAAATTGCTGCTGCCTTGGATAGGCAAACCGCCGATATCCGTCATTTACGCCGAGGGGCTTAAAAAGATCAAAGCTTTTGGGTCAGTTCGGCCAACTCTTGTTCAATCTTTTAGTTGGATCGCTTGTGCCTAGAGGGAAAATTCAAGTGTTAGTCTTTGGTCACTGTAGCCGTAGTTGATACAATTTGCGGTAATAAAACGTACTTGTTGACAACGCGCTCGATACCGTCCAAGCCCATCTTAAGGACGTCCATCTTGGGGCCGTATGACAGACGCACGAAGTGGTGGCATGGGCTGTCGAACAAATCACGTCGTCGTGAGGGGTTGAGATCGAAGAAGATACCAGGGACAACAATAACCTTCTCTTCCAAGCAGGCCTGGAAGAAGTTGAGGCCGTCAGCGATGGCATCGGGGAGGCCCTCGAGGTTCAACCACCTTGAAAAGGTCACAGAGTTAGCCTAACCGCACACGAATATTATTAGAGAGAGGGGGGGTGCTTTTCTCATAATCATACAGATAAAAGGTGGAGTCGGGAACGTATTTGATGGAGAAGCCCATCTCACGTAGACGTCGGACCGTGTAATCACGCTTGTCCTATTGGCCAGTTAGATTCCCGTTTTCTCACATCATTAACAAGCATTTTTGGTTAGACGAACTCGGAAGTGGCGCTGGAGATGGACCATCTCACTCTGAACCAAGGTAGGGTCAAGCATGGGGACAGCAGCCTCCTGGAGAGCATGCACGGCACCACCATCCAAGTAGCTACCACATGAGCCAATACTGGACAAGGGTGTTAGCTAAATCACAAAATCATCAAGTGAGCTTCCGTTATTTTATCAACATACGCGCTGATGTACTCTAGAGAGAAATTAAGAGTCAGTACTTGCAGCTCCATCATCAGAGTTCGTTACTGTGTCTTTGGCTTACCCTTGGGTCCAATGATCCACGCAATTCGCCATCCAGGCAGTCGGAATCGCTTTGTGAGACCGTCAATGATCAAAACATCGTCTTCGTCAACGTCCTCGACGTTCTCAGCGGCCGAGATGGTGGAACCATCGCAGTTGCTGGTGTAGTTGTATCCGGAATAGAACTCGTCACTGATAAAGGTGGCGCGACCTCGGCAAAGATCCTGAATCTCAGCCAGCTCGGGGTTGGCGACGACTCTGCCAGTAGGGTTGCGAGGGTTTGAGGTAAGGATAACGGAGGTACCGCGGGCGATTTCTTCGGCAATCTTGTCGGGGTGGATGTGGTAGCCATCTTCTTCAGAGAGAGGAACGGGAATAGCTGCAAACTGCAATTCATCCAAGTCAGACGAGGCATCCATTATATCTGGGTGCTCAATCTAGAAGAAAACTTACGTTCTTGAACAAACTCAGCATCTCGTTGTAAGCGGTGTAGTCGGGCAAGAAGAAGGACAGGTATGAGCTGCCCAGAACAGCGGCAATTCGGATCAGACCAGCACGACCACCCGGTACAATGGCGACGTTCTCCCAGGTGTACTGGCTCTCTTTGCCCTGACGGTGCGTCTCATTGTAGAGCTTGGCAACAGCTTCTCTCAGGGGCTTGATACCAGCTGTAGGGCCGTACTCTCTAGCCGCAACGCTGATGTTGATTGTCTCGGGTCGCTTGAAGCAACCGGCAATTTCGTCCTCGACTTCGGGGGCGCCCTGGCCGAGATTGGCCCACGCGTCAGGCTCATCCATGAAGCCATACTCATTGGCTCGCTCAGTACACCAGATGACACCTGTAGATGATCGGCTGGCATCCAGGCCGGCATGGGGCATGTGGCCTTCGTGCGCATTGCGGAACTGTCTGTGGACCTTGGATTGGAACTCTATAAGCCAAAATCATGTCAGCTTCCTGCAATGAAATTTCAATCAAGTTTCAGTCGGGAAAAATCGATGTTGCAGCTCCAACGGCAGAAACCCTGTCAGCACAGTACAAGCTGGCGGTGGCTATCAAGCTGCGGGGGAGGGGTAATCAGGCCTGGGAGTTGGGGTCGCTGTGATGGCGGGGCTCATCCAAGGACAATTAAGCCCAGTTCGAGAGCGCCACCGCTGCTTTTGACGGCCGCCACTTGGACAAAAGAAGGAAAAGGAAAATAGGGTGGTGGGATTTCTTTGTGGCTTGATTGACAGCAGCAAGACTGGCTCTGCTGCGGCGGCGGTGGCAACATCCGCTTTTTCGATCTCGTCCCGGTGTGCAGAGAGACGTGCAGAGAGGCCTCACTAACCATTCATCGACGGCTCGGCGTTGCTGAAGCGTCGCAGCAGCGGCTTCGGGGCGCCGGTATGGCGATTGATGGAGAATTTGCGTCCGGAGAACATGTTTGCGACTAGGAGAGCTAGACAGATTGCCCAATCAATCAGTATTACCGGACTGCAGTAGCGGAAAGGAGGAGGCCTGAAGTCGGGAGCAACAGACCAGAGGTGAGAAGGGGGAAAAGAGCTTCTTTGTAGCCCGCAGAAAGGTACGGGACGGGGGACAGCTTCGGAAGAGCGGCACGGTATAACGTCACTCAGCTGTCCAAGCGAGAGGCACAGACGATGAGTGAAGAGCAGTTTTCAAAGGCCTAGAGCGAGCAAGAGGAGCTGAAAACCTCTGGTCGTCGGTAGCAACAAGGAAAAAAAGAGCTGGACAAGAAAATTACGTCCCAGAAACCTCTGGGGCATCACCGCGAAGCTCTACCTATATACCGGAGCCATAAAGAGGCCTAGAGGGGGCCACCGCGAGCACTAAGAACGGATCCGTACGTAAAGCACAGCGCTAGATACTCCAGATGACCCCCCGAACAAGGCGCTTTGGCAGGGGATTGGCAGTGAGAGCAGCGACCCGGCAGGCTCTTCCAGGTGGAGGCAGCGCTCCGGCTGCCAATCCGCGACGCCGTCTGGGCACCAAGAGGGGAGAAAGGCTTGTGCATCTTGCAACTAAATCGGCATGGGCCAACCGATCCAGTTGAGAACGGCATGGCCGATGCGAAGTGAGCGCCGAAACAAGGAGAGAGCATGAGGAGAAAAGAGGAGAAAAAAAGAGTATCAAAGAGTATCAAAGAGACTCTTGATATTTCAAAACTGGATTTGATTTTAAGACTGAATTTAGACTTGCCAAATTTTACTCAATTACTACCTTAGGTAGGTGAGTTGGTGCTGCTGCATCGAATAAGTCTGGGCAGTCAGCTTTGTGCTCCAGCTGAGGCTATTCCCACCGCCGCATTTACTCCTCACTTCCCCTTCTCCTCCCCCTCCACCACAGCTGCATGTTAGTTCCATCAGCGTCACTCCGAGCCACAAGTCCTGCTGAACCTCCCCCGGTGTGGAGCATATAAAGCTGGTCCTGTAACGATGTGCAGGAGGGCACATAAACAAACCAGAGAACGAGGAAAAGGAGCGGTGTCCGTCTCCGTCTCTGGTTTGCCCAGCTTAGCCCAGCCTGATACATACATGTAGCTTGTCGAGCAGACTAGCAAAAAGCCTCATACTCTGCGGCCCGGGGCATGTCTCAAGTAGACGTTGAACAGGAATAGGTCGAGCAATGCCTTTGCGTTACTCGGTGTTGCCGGGCTTGACATGCAGCGGGTGGCTGCAGCGTCGCACTTGGCATGTCTACATGTATGCAGGCCGTGATACGAAGCACAGCAGCGTCTCTAGACGGATGTCGATCGAGGGCCATCCAGCCCCAAATATAGCACCCTAGTGCAGTGCTTGTATTACCTCACCTGCCAGATCTATAATTCTCCGCCGCTCATCACACACTCGTTCAACTCGGCCGCAAAGGATGTGGCCTCAAGTGAATAGTCTCTCTCCCCTCCATCCAACCTCCGCAAAAGAAAAGCAACAGCACCTTGACTCGCGTTTCTCGTCTGTGTCGTCTGCGTCCCGAAAACGGCCGTCCCCCTGATTCCATTCCGTCTCCTCTTTCCGTTGAGATGCCTTATGGGGCATCGCCTGAATCAGGCGCTCCGGCGCGCTCCACGCTGAAGATCCATCAAGCCAAGTGCCGAATCGGAACAGGTGGTGGTGCCCAGCATCAGCAGCAGAGTCGGCAGTATTCGCAAATAGCTCGGCGCATTGAGATACGACGTTGTTTGAAACTCGGAATCTTTCTATCTGTGTTGGAAATTGTCGGAAGAAAAAGGGGGCCGCTGCAGCTTCAAGTGCGTACATGAAGGGCTTTTTTGGCCCCTACAGGATTCTTCATTTTCGTGTTCCTCTACGGCACCCACTACCGAACTAGCTGCTACTAAAGTAACCCGTATATTTTTAGGTAGCGGCCAGCCAGCAGCTTGGCATCAGGATTAGTATTTCTAGCTTCCAGTCTTTCTTCTAGCTTCCGTGTTATTCGTAAGAGCAGTACGGAGTATTGGAAGCCATGAATGTATGCGCATAGAAACCTCTATCAACACCCATCAGCTCCCTTCCGATCGGTCATATTGATTGTTGGCTCTATAGCTGAAATCATCTTTTTCACTTCCGGTGTCAGGACATGCTAGGTTTTCCTTCTACAGCTATACATCTTTCTCCGATATAGAGTCTTCGTTCCTAGCTATTCCCCTCTTCAATTTGATATTCGTAATGCTTTCACGGTACTTCCAATTACAGAATGTTACAGAAAGCAGAAGTTTACGTGTGCTTTAAGTACCTAGTAATAGTGTTACAAAACTTTAAAATTCCGCCCCTTGCCTTACGTCAAAAACACCCGTTTAATAGTAAACTTACATCCAAATTCTCAAATACTTGGATTCAATTAACAATTCCAAATTAAAATCTCTTATAGCAAGATTTACATCATCTCAAGCAAAGATAAACCCAGCAATTACACAAGATTTCTTGGGCATGAAATGGAGCACCGCAGCAGCAGCACTAAGGCTAGGTCGCACGCCAAAACCGGCCAATTACACAGCAGAGAGGGGCCAAGCCTCGAAGGAAGAAAAAAAAAACCTCCAAAGCATTCTAGAACCACCGACATCGTCACCACCACTCCCAACCCCATAAAAATATCAACGTCTCTGCAGCAGCTTGATCTCTAGAACCTAATCGGCAATTTTCTTCAGCGGCTAGCCAGTTTATACTAGTAATTTTACCCCAACTTTCGGGCTGCACCTTTGCAACCACTACTCCATACAGGCTGCATACAATCCAAATTCAGCTACACCTCCAACGAACAAGGAAAGTGGAGGATTTTATAGATCCCAAAAACGCTTACGGCATATAATCTCAAAAATCTTTCTTATACTACACCATTTTTCACACCTCTCAAGGCCAATGCTTCGTCGCAGTGTCTTCTCCTTCCGCTCGTCACTCCTCAGCATCCAGCCCCGCCATTTCGTCTCGCCATTCTCATCCTCATCTCACAAGATGAGCTCCGACTCTCAAGACAACTCATCCTCTTCATCTTCTTCGTCAAAGCCGTCGCCTCGAGAGGCTCTGCCAGCGCCAGGCTCTCATGGCGGCGAGGATGTCACAACGCTCGACGTCAGCGGCTCAGGCACAACCGTTAAGCTGGACGCCCTCGGCCCGCTCGTCGTCAACGTGGACGGCACCATGTCCCGCATCTCCAACTGGGATAAGATGGCAGAGATCGAAAGACAAAACACACTGCGCATCATCGGTAAGCGGAACCAACAACGTCTGGCTGCCCTGAGAGAGGCCCGTGGCATCAGCGAAGGGAGCAATGGCATAGGCGCTAGTGGCAATCACGACACCGATGGCAAACAATAGACCATATATATATATAAAGATGCAAAACGAGAATTAGAAGAAAAATTTGAACATTTCATATGATATAAATAAAGCGTCATTTCCCATATAGAGCCCATTTCTTTTTCTTTTGGCTCTCTATTTCCAACCACTTTGGATATATGCCACATACAAATAAAGCCAAATAGATATCCGCC
Organism: Trichoderma asperellum; assembly: GCF_020647865.1. Lineage (NCBI taxonomy): Eukaryota > Fungi > Ascomycota > Sordariomycetes > Hypocreales > Hypocreaceae > Trichoderma > Trichoderma asperellum. The sequence continues at coordinate 6,062,986 of NC_089415.1, read as the reverse complement.
GGCCCAGCTTCGTTTACTTCAGCCCCAGATTGAATCGGTTATCCCGTGATTCAATCTTCCCAAGACAGGACAAAGCTTCCTCGACCCGAATAACAATAAGAACGCCAGTAACCAAAGCAACGCCCCCCCGCTCCTTTCGATCAGCACAACATTAAGAGAGATGAGAAGAAAATATTATCAACATGAGTCAGCTCATTGCTCTCCTTTGATCTTTTCGCCGCTACTTGATTCGGCGGATGCGGCCTTGCTCTTGTCACTGGCATGCTTGGTGAATTCTTTCCACAAAGCAACAATGTCCTCATTGCCCTCGTTCTTCTCGACCAAGAGGTTCTTCAGCCACTTGTTCTCGGTTTCAAGCTGAGCCACTTTGCTTTCAAGGTTGGAAACCTTGTCAGACATCTCCTTGGCGGACTTCTCCAGAGCCTGCTCGCGCTGCTTCTTCTTGATGCGAAAACGGGCGCTAGCAGCAGTGTTCCTCCTCCGCTTGTCTTCCTCAGCAGCCATTCTAGCAGCTTCCTCCTGGTTCATAGACTCAGACTTCCGCTTCTCGCCAACCTGTGGGGGTGCCTGATGGAACCGCGCATGGTGAGGAGGAACCTGTACGTGGCCATGGTTTGGCTGCAGGGGCGCAAAGCCCTGTTCGGAAAAGTTGTTCATGTGGGGCGCGGCATATGTATTATTGTTAAATTCTGGGAAGGCAAAGTCTGATATCACCATTGATAATTAGCACCATGAACACCAAGTATGTTGTCTCTCACACCAATGGATCACCAGATGAAGTAGTAGAGGGCGAAACAAGACAAAACAGCAACACTGCGGGTATCAGGGAAAGGGGGATATATCTCCCGGGCCATCCATGGCCAGCAACGAGGCCTCGCTGATCCATGGTTGCATCTGAGGATGAGAATGCCAAATCACGAGTTATGGCGCCATAGCCCCGGGATTTGTCAGCGCATGTGAAGTGCGGGATGCCCCACTCCGCAGGCGCACTCCAAAAGCACCTTTGCTGCATCGCACCAGTCTAGGAGACAGCTCGTCCCAATGACAGAGAAGGAGATGAAGTGCTATGGGGGGGACAGAGCAGCAAAAGGACCAGAGGATGCAAGGGCCCGATAGATGGGCCGGATGTCTGCGTGGTGATTGCGGAGATGGTTGACGAAGTGCGCCAGTCACGCTAGGAGCGCGCGTGGGCTGCTGGAAAGGGAAAAAGCCAGGGTCTCGTTACTTCCCAGGAATGAGAAGACGGATAGGCGAGGAGCAGCAATATAGGTGCAAGGAAGTGAAACGGGAAAAAAAAACATGCGCATATGCATAAAAATATAGACGAAAAATAGTAAAGAATAGTAGACTCACCGGACATGAAATCCAAGTTGGGCATTTCACCGATGACTGAGGGTGCAGCGCTTACATCCTCAGATGTGGTGCCACTGTGGGGAGCTTTGCCCTCAGGTTTGGCGGGCTGGGCTTGGAAGTCGGTGTTCTGGCCAGAATCGAAGTCGAAGAACTGGGTGTTTGTGAAGATGGTCAGGTCGTCCTCGAAGTTTAAGTTGCTGTCTTCCATGGTATCCGCCTGAGGGCTGATAGTGTTGAGGTCGCGAAGGTATTGCGACACGTTGGGGCCGTGCCGACCGCTGTAATTCGACATGATGATTATTCGTCAACGGGTGTCAGACGGGACTCGTCAATTGGGTTTGTGTATCGCAGCCAGCGTCTCGCTCGTAGTTGGCGGCTGTTGAGGCTCCGGAACGTTTTGATGCAATTGAGTAGCGAAGAGAATGCCTCCAACTGGCGGAGTTTGAATGCCACGTCGATAGCGTCAAAAAATGAATGATGTAGACGATGCGTAGTCAGAGACGGAGCCGCAGGCGTCGCTATGATGCGTCGGGATCGATGCTAGTCGTCCGTCCTGTGATTGTAGTTGTCGAGAGTCGGACGTCGATGATGGCGGCAAAGATGGTTGTGAAGGAGAAAAGCCTAAAGCGAGTCCGTAGCGGGATCGCTATGAATGTTCGGATCGGGGTTATGACTCTCCAGCCCTCCGGTGGAGTGTTCACGTTTTTTTCCCTCCCCCAGGCCACAAGTAGGACAGCATAATAGGTGCAACGTGCCAGCAGCCGACCGTTGGCCGAATCGCTCCGGCTGCAGTGGGCCAGGAAGAGACTTTTTAGCGTCCTCACAGACCGTGCTGAGAAATCAATCAGCTGAATCCCCACTCTTCAGAGCCCAGAGCCCCAGAGCCAGCGGAGTGACATGCCTCTGACGCCGGGTCACCACGTACCACCACGTACCACCTCGCAGCTCTGCGGCAAAGAGTTCCTCTTTAGTGCCAAGGTGTGGGCGCCTGTAGCGTCTTTGGCGCCTGGAGCCCCCGCCTCCGCCCTGGTGCTGTAGCCAGTCAGAGCGGCCGCTGCGCCCATATCGCCGCAGCGATTTGCTCATTCGGTTGTTAAGAATTAACTGAGCTGCCTGGCAGTTTGCCTGCCCACTGCGTCCCATCCTTATCTCCAATACTGCACGTACGCTACACTGTACCAGGGCAATGCATCCCGAAAGCGGCAATTGCCCATTCCCAGCAGCTGTGCCCTACTTTTGACTATGGAATCAATCACTGTCCCATTACTAAACGCTAAGTCTGCTGTGGGATGAATACCATCTTCGAGGTACTAATCCATCATGCAGGATCTTGGTGCAACGCACATGTAATTTGCCCTGCACAGTAGGGCCTAGCATCCGGTTACGTCGATGATGCAGCTCTGAGCGCCTGAAGATGCTCCGCTATCCGGTTTCCACCTTTGCCATTGTTGCTGATCAGAACCGATCATTGCCCCCTTGGCCTCTGCTTCTCTGGGACCGGCGGCGAAACCAGATTGTGCGGCTGTAGTCAAGCCCTCAATAGATTGAATCCTTCAATCCTTCCTTCCGCAAGGCACGCCCACGCTTTGCCTGCGAACCCTCAAAGATGCCACTCAGAATGCACGCGTGGGGGGCACTGGGTGCATTACGACTCGCAGGGCCCGGCGCTGTTCAGCCCCGCTACTCTGTTGCTCTGCGACTCGACATTGCCCGCACTGCTGCTAATGCGCAGGCTCCGCCGGTCCACGACAGCCGGTTTGTTTCGCGCCAGCTAGCCGAGACAGACGAGCGAGTTATTTTCGTTTCTGCAATCTCTACAATGCTAAAGATGGGATCAAGATTAGTCCGTGCGATTCTTCTCTCCACCTCGGTGCACTGCATCATTGCTGATCCCCTATCGGCAGGTACCTCGTAGATTGTGTGTGTTTTACACTCCTCTACAGTACATGTACCTATTGACTTCACTACAATAGCATCATGGACGCCAGACAACTGGAGCCTTACCAAGAAAAGCGCCACCCTAATGTTGTCTGCTCTGCAGTTGGGAATTGATTGCCGTCGCTTCGTGCGGATTGTGTACGGAGGTACATATATGCAGGATTTCAGGATCTAGTGCCGCCAATCCCTGTCTCGGCTAATGAGGTGCCCGTGGAAGCCAGGATGCCAGAGTCCCTTAAACAACGAACCGCACCCTGCATGCATCGCCAATACTGCCGGGCACCTCCAATTGGTGCGTTCACGCATGGCCACGGGGATTAATCCCGCCATGTGATCTGTAATAGGCGTCCGGTGTACATACATAAAGCTGTGTCGCATCGTGGAGGCACAATCACGCAAGATGAACGCTGCTGCGCCGTTGGATATTTTAGCCGTGCAAAGCCTCGCCGTTGGCCGCTGTGGGTGGTGAACAAGTCCTACCAGGTGCGGAGTACATGTAGTAGCGAGGCAACGGAATCATTCAATCTTCGTAAAAACCGCTCATGATGGGCTCAATCCAAGCCTGTCGTATTCAAACATGCCATGTGGTGGCTTGAACTTTGATAGCTATCGGCTGTGCAAGCTTGCGCCGTCTCCTGACTCTAGATGTTGCATGTGATTGAGCTTCCATCAAGCCACCAACGTGAGCTGATGGTGTCCATTTCTTCAGCTCAAAAAAGGCCCAAGACTTGGTTAAGGCTAACATGGTATGCTTAATGCAAAACTCGGGCCGTATTCCTCAAGGTATCTACATGTATTCATGTATATACATGTAAAGTAAGGTACGTGCTATTACGCTAAAGAGAAAAGATCATGCACAAGGATCGATAGCGTTGTTAAACAGGGTTTTTCTGCCCAGGTCACTTCCATCAAACCCCTACTAAATAGGACGTATCTTCACAGGAAAATCAAGAAATAAGAGAATCTTACTATATTTTCATAGGAAAATCAAGAAATAGAGAAAAGAAATAGGAAATGAATCTAGACTATTTAAATTATGCGCAAAGTTTTTTATACATGGGCGAAGACCCTTCAAAATCAGACGGACTACCAGAGCCCTACACACTTCCAAACCAGTCATAGTCTCCCCCTCGTACCTTACACCAGAAGGCCAACACCCTGAACCTTGCTGGTTGCAAATGATCCCTTTAGCTGGTAGTGTTGAGCCACCTTCTTGCTCACCACATCAAACACAGTCACAGCTGGTCCAACGGTTGTATTACCAGGACTCAAGGCGTAGATGAAGCTGCCAGCAGCCTTCAGGTCATTGAAGCCAGGGTCGTTAGTACCGAGGTTGGAGACGGACTTGATGCTGCCATCGGTCGAGGATACTTCGACCAGTCGGTCGGCCCCAGCGTCTGAGAGAAATACTGTGTTCGTCTCCGGAGACAGTACAGCCCAACATGTAGCTTTCTGGCCAGCAATGTCAACAACGTTCTTGACGCTTGCAGCTCCACTTGCGGTGTCGACGGATAGCATAACAGCTCCAAATGCTGCATCGGCAGCGATGATGTTAGAAGAACCCTTAAGATTCGTCGCGCCAAAGAGAACGACAGTCTCGTCAAGGTGATTCAGCTTCCCCTCCTGGCTAACAGCGACAGCTCCACGACCGTCACAAGGCTGTTCCACGGCGAAAACTCCCAAAGTTCCGGTGGTATTTGTGGCCGGGTCGCCTTTCACGGAAGCATACACCGTCTTTTCATCTTCAGAGAAGAATACCTGGGCGATGGTATTAGGGGGACCGACAGGAGGTGTTGTCTGATTCAAGCCAACCGGGCGAAGCTGGTCCATCTGGCCCAGGCCCTTTGAAGAGAAAGGTGCGCAGGAGACACCAGACTTGGCGCCTGTTGCTCCAACGCAAATCAGCTTGTTCTTCGCCGATGCGCCAACCGTCACGGGAAAGTCGCCGGGCACGGCAGCGGGCTTGCCGACCATGGTGAGTTTGGTCGGGTTGAGCGGATCGATTGCGAACATGGAGACGGTATTGGAACCGGCATTGACGGCAAACAGATACTATTGTAGTAGGATAGCACGTTAGCAAGAGGCTCCTTGGCGGCGAGATCATCACATGTAGTCAAGTTCGTATACATACATTGTCAACCACGGTCACGGCCGACTGAGAGGACAAGACGTCGGAGACTGCAGGCGCTTTCACGTTGCCATTCTGCTCCAGGATGCTTGAGCCTGAGCCGCCTGTTGAAGTGAGTGTGCCGCCGGATAGCAGTCCATTGGCCCCAATCGGCAGGGCAATAATGCTATTCTGCTGCTCATTGCTTGTGATATAAATAGCCCGTCCAGGCTTAACCCTGGGCTGAGGACAAGAAGTTGGTGCTGCCGCTGATTCGGCGACCAACTGTGTCAGCCCTAGGACAAGCAGAGACTTCCAGGTAGAGGAATGCATTGTGGCGTCTGACTGGCAGAGGCGAACGAATTGAGTAATTGGTAGGGAGATCGGATGAAAATAGATATAAGCTAGGCTGGAAGCTGGTATTCAAGAGAATCGACTAGCGAGTTCTCAAGCTGATTGTTTGAATTGAAGTGTGAGTTAAAAGTTGGAAAGCTGGATGATTGAGAAGACTTGTAATTTCTGTCAACTTCGTCGCCTCTTTATACTTGCTACATGACTCTCCTCGAGATGTCTCTTATCTAGCCATCCCCACGGTGCTGCCGTATTTCCGCTCAATAATTTGCGTTTCATGGGGACTATGGAACAGCTTCATTTGCGAATAACACGCTGGGTGCCGAAGAACCGTATCATCAAACAGCCGAGAGGCAGAAGCCTCTTCAAAACATACTCCTCATGAGGAATCTTTTCCAACCTGTCAGTGCGAGATCATCAGAATTCCCTGTTTGGGCATAGCGTGCACGACCGCGGGTTATACAAGCTTACTATAGGACCCATGCAAATGTTTACGGGTAAAACATCAATCTCAAGACGGGGCTCAGCGGCGTGTTATAGTAGTGAGCTAGGCGAGCCTGGCATGTTCCTTGTTTCGGAAATAGTCCAGGAACAGAGCCTCTATGGCGCAGAGCAGCAATGCCTATACCAGATGGCTAAGATTGGATATAGGAGTTTATACATGTAAGCTTGTACGTGCGGGGCGGCGTCCCAGGAACAAACGCTCGGTTAGCCGGCAGACTCAATCTATTGGATTGATGGGAATTGCCAGTGTACAATCTATCGTCAATCAGTAGCCCTACAGGATTGCATTTAGCCAGGAACCCAGCGCTAGCGCTAGCATTACGGAGCAGTTATACGCACGATGCACGTATGTATGAGCTGGTGGCGTATTTCTCGGAAAGACGAAGCCGCTTCTACCTATCAGTCCAGCAATTACTAAATACTACTTCTAAGTAGTGGTCTAGTAACAGCAATTGAAGGCCTTCCGCCGAGCATCTCGGTCGTAAACAAGCCGAAATCAAAAAGCGTGCCCGCCAATGCTGAATAAAGGGCAGCCATGTATGTCATCCATATCGATGATGCCTAGCCTATTCTGGAAATGGAGGCGTCCTTCAAGCCCCCTGATGTGCGACTCCGTATCATCTTGTCTGCAGCAAAAACGACAAGGCTGGGTCTCACCTGATATTCCACATCTGCCAGCTTCTCAATCATCCAATTAGGCACAACAGATTATTTCGAACTACCGCTTTTGCTCCATAGTGCTAGCAGGAACAGCACATCACGTCGTGCGTGCCATAATGGGCGACAGGATATTCCGCATCTTCAACCCGAGAGGTCGGTCAGATTCTACAGGCTGGGCTCTGATCTCCAGCCCCATAAGCATAGCCAAAGCACGAAACCATGTACTGACGCAGAAGCAACAGAACCAAAGGCCGATCCCGTCGAGAAGAGGCGCGCCCAGCTTCGACGAGCCCAGCAGTGAGTACTTGCCATTGTATGGAGTATTCCGATGCCGCTGACTGTCCACCCATAGATCTTATCGGGATCGGAAAGACAAGTATACCAAGGCTCTCGAGGCTGAACTAGCACGCGTTCGGAAGAATGAAGCTGGCTTGGTGTCCGAGGTTCAGCAGCTCCGTGCAAAAGTCCATATACTGACCACCCTTCTGTCGCAAAACGGCATATCCTCCCCGCCCGAGTTCACGAATGAGGAGGTATCTCATAGTCCTACCCTACATCTGGATGATGGCAGCCTTGCAAGTGAACAAACACAACCGGCTACCAGGGCCCAGGCTCAGAATGATTGGCCACTAGAGTCTTCAAGCAAGTCGGCGAACCAAAGCAGCGTTCCGAGCAGTGATGTTTTTAGTTTGCGGCATCATGGTTCAAGATACTTCAAAAGACTACGGGATCCAGTACCCACGGCCACCATAACGCTCTCAGCTGAGCCCAGTCACAAAACTCACCTTTCCGAACTTGATGCCACGACAGTTGGCATGGAGTTTGTATTAACGTATGGTGTTTTTTCCCCTTCACACACATATATGAATGAGACGCTGATCACTTGACGATGAAGACTAGAAAGGCCATGTCTAGGCCATGTACACGGAAACCCCAAAAAGCCCAATGAACCAGGTGGTCATGCTTTGACTGCTACGGTTCAGCTTCAATCCGCCCTGTCTCTCCCTCCTATTGATCCACAAGATCCCAAGCCTCCGTCTTATCAAAATGCCCCCGCAGTTGTGCTCGATCGCTTATTAAACCTTGCGCCCAGCGTATCAGAGGACGGCGACGTGACACCGATTCAGGCGTGGCATTATATACGACACCAGCCACACTTTGGCGGGTTTGAGATACAAAACCTCAACAGACTGGCAGAAAAACTACTGGTAGCCATGAAATGTCACGGGTGAGCAAAGAAGGTTCCTTACTCCTGGCTGCGTTGGGAAATGACAGCTGACTATTTCTATAGATTTGGCGCTGCGATTCAGCCGAACATATTCGAATCAACTGTACGGGAAATTCTCAATCCAGTGATGCTAATGTCACCGTGACGCAAAGAGCATGGGTCTGTTGACTGTCGTCTCCTTGAACAGCCTCTAATTAAGCAGCATTAATTCACCAAGAAGTGGGAAAACTCCTTCTGAATAACAACAGGACCATTCAGAGGACATACGAACTCAAATTATAATGGAGGACAATAGCTGTGGTTAATAAAAATGAAATTGTAAACAAAGCCGATAAAGACCGATATACATGACTGGCCATGGTACATTTTATTTTCTCTCGTTTAAATTCTCAGCGATATTAATTTATCATGATTCTTTTTATACAGAGTATATGGCGTAAGCAGGGGGGCATTGATGCTGTGAGTAGACACATGTGTGATGACTAATCTGGGCCCCATATCTTTTTCAACGCGTCTCACTGAGTTGGCCGCGTCTGCTTTACTTTGTCTCAGCGGGGCATCCATTCAAGCCTTGTTTTCATCTACAAGTATCTTGTCACTCTCTCAAATCCCTTCTTCAGCCCTATGGAAATAATCATGTAGTGCGATACCGCAGGCCTTTTCTCGAATTGCCTGGTTATAGATATCCTCACCACAAGTTAAACCAAATGGCCCGGTTTTCGGTACCAACAAAGGCCAGGCTGCCTTCTTCGCTGCGCGTTGATTCTGCAAACCCAGCTGTGGTAAAGAGCCTGGGCCGACTATCCCGCGAGGCTCTCATTTCTCTGGCCATGAGCTGGCTTGACGGCGATTCTATTGCCAATGCGATACCTTACCTGGAGAGAAGGGACGACGAAGACGAAGTCGACTTAGATGATCTCTATCCTGCATGTGGGTCAGTCCAGGAGCTCTATGAGCTCTATGCCGCAATGCAGCAGCAAAAGGGATCCAAGCGCGATGTAGCCAATCGCATACTGGAAGGGGATTGGAGACATGGGCTGTCATTGTATCAGCTTGCAATGGTCGATTTCTACCATCTAGAAGAACATCCCATGTCACAGAAGTGGACGGCATATAAGATCCTGCCACTGAAGCCTCCAACGCAAGGTGCCGACGACGAGATCCTTCAGGTCGACGATCAAGCGCTGAATGTTCCTCGTTTCCATCCTTCAACATTCTTGCAAAGTCTCCAAGACCAAGTTTTGCCAGATATCAAGGCGCACTATCATTTTCACCGACCCAAAGATCTCCCAGTCTTGCTGCTGCGCATCTTCGTTATCGAATCCCCATACAACAGCAGCCTCGCTCTATCTGGTGCTACCAATTTTACATCATCTCGGACGGTATACCTCGCTTTTCCAGATGGTTCATCTCACATCTATATAACTAAATCTCAAGCCAACGGCCCGGCCGCTGCAGGCGAATCGAGAAGCCTCCAGAACTTGATTGTCCATGGAGTGCCGAAAGCACTATCTCGACCAAGAGAACGATATACTCTGAAACCAACAAGTCTAACAAGCAGAAACTTGGAAACGCTGTTAGATAAAAGAGGATCTGGGCGAGGGAATGCCGCCGGAGGCGGTTGGAGCGTCTACGCCTCCGAGAAAAACAAGAAATCTCCTCTTGACGCCATCCTCCCCAGCCCTCCGCTTTCAAGAGAGCCCTCTCTCTCTGATCAGAACCGAAAGAGGTTGAAACCGCTAGATCAAAATCAACGGTCTGCCAAAAGAGCCATGCTAATTGCTAAAGCGCGATTTGGTGACTCTGGTCTTATCACAGATGGAAAAGGTATCGAAAAGGTTGACATCTTACTCAAAGACCCATTTCCTACAGCCGCCGCCGCTTCAGAGACCCAAGAACAGGACGAAGAGCAGACCAACGTAGAGCCTTCAATTTCAGCTCGGAGAAGAACAATTGACGCTGCGCTTCGCCAAGCTGCTGATGGGGATGAAGAGTCAAATGAACCGGAGAACCCTTCACAGTGGCGGCCGACAGTCCAGATTACGTTTCAGGGGAATCACGTTTTTGCCGGTATTCGGCAGCTGGTTGAAGCCGGCATTGTGGATGGCGAGCGTATGCCTGGTTGGATGACAGGTGAAGATGGCGTTACTGTGGGCGTCGTAAGGCATGGCCGAATACGGGGCAACAAGGGCTCGGGGTTATGATGTGGTCTCTAACGTCGTTGTCTTTTTTCGGATGTACTGTATACTGCTCTTTCTATGCGCTTGATACCCTTTACGATGCACCATGATAAATCTAGCTTCTTTCACCAAGGCCAAAAACATTTACCGTGTTTCTCCAAGACGCCTCGCAAAGTTCTTCGATGGTTACCCCTTTAACGGCGGCAACGATTTTAGCAACCCGCTCAATGGTGCATGGTTCGTTGCGGCCTTTAATCATGGCTCCCTCTTGCCACTGCTCCTTCTTAACTATCTTGAAGCGATTCGGCACATCGGGCTCCTTCTTTTGGTTCTTCTGTTTTTTCGGCCGCTTTGCCTGCTGCTGTGCGGCTCCCACGGGCGGCTGAGCATCACCATTCGGCACTGGCAGTTCCGGCTCAGGCTTTTTCTCGATCAGATATTGGTATCCAGCATGGCTGGGTCGTACTTCGCACCAAGGACCATCCGTTTCGAGCATGATCCTGTCAAGAGTGACCTCCTTGACCATGGCCAGGTTTTCTTCCGTCTTGAGACTGCAGCCGTTGACACCAATATGGAGGCCCAGATCCATCAATTCCTTCATCTCTTCTATGGTCCCTGTGAAGCTGTGTACCACACCACCCTTTTCTAGCCTTTCTAGCCTTTCGCCGAAAGCCCCTTTCAATAGGTCTACAAAGTCGCGATGAGCAGCTCTTGAGTGGAGAAATAGCGGCAATTGAGGCTGTAGGGAGGCAACAACTTTGAGCTGAGCCTCAAAAGAATGCAGCTGAGCAGCCTTGCTGCAAAAGTTTAGCCGGTCATAATCAAGTCCAAACTCTCCCACGGCAACTAGATGCCCTTCGCCAGACGATCTGGCATCGGCGAGGAAGGTTATAAATTTCTCAATCACCTTCGCCGAGGTTTCCGCATCCGGCTCGCCCTGATGTTCACTCTGTTCTGGGTCTTCAGGCTCACAGGGGGTCGTATGTTCTTCATGTCGCCCGTGGCCTCCTTTGCAAAATATGGCGCTGCTGCAGGGGTGAATGCCAGCGGTAGCGAAGCAAGTTCCAGCTAAATGGACACGCTCAGCTTATGATCGTTACTGCTAGTGAAAGGGCTTACCAACGAAATTCTTTTGCCAGCTCCAACGAGTCACGCGAGCTTGTGAAGTCAGAGCCCGTCACGATGAGCTTGGTACAGCCTACTTCCTTGGCTCTTCCGATGACATCCTTGAGATCATCTGGATGCCGCTGGACGCCACGATGCTTGCCCCTGTATATAGGATCGGCTAGGTTAATTCCTATCTTTACCAGCCACGCATCAGTAACCAGAGTGTAGGTTAGTGGGGACCAGTTTAGAAAGACAAAGCATTTACATCGATATATCTGGGCTTATAAGGCTCTGATCCCGGCTCCAGGCTGGGCTGCGGGGCACTCATTGTGGAAAATACTGAGACACGAGAGATGGCTGCAGTGTAATGGCGTGGCAGAAGATGGCGGGCCCTCCCTACAATCATAGACATATATACGGAATTTTGATATATATTGTATGACGCAGTAATAGCAAACCCGTGCTCAACTCCCTGTCTCGCTCTGCCGCAGGAGTTGGCAAAATGGCTTCACAAAGCGTGCTTAGTAACGTGAAAATACTACGACAATACAATTAAACTCTTGAATTATGGCACGTGACTCCGCGACATCATTGAGAAACTCGATGACCAATACACGCGCCAAGGGTTCGCGTATCCACCAAAACAGACCTTGAGCTGCCCCTCCATTTTCTGTGGTTTCAATGATGACTTAATGCTTCTCAAATGCTTAGTACGTATCTCTTTTGAAACCCGATCAGGTTTAAGGAGATCCAATGAGGAAGTGGTTTGTTGGACCCTTTGCGCCGTTCTCGCGCTTGACTGGCCACAGAGCCACTGGAATGTCCCAGCGCGGGGCAGTTTTTTTTTTTAATGAGTTTTTGAGCGTACCACAGCTATTTTACACGCTAAGAGCTGGCGTGGCGCGTGCTGGAGACGCGCCGTAGAATAAAACCGTCTGTCCCGCCGTCTGAGAACTTCACACATAACTCTTCCCTCCTCTGCAAACAAAACATCCCCGAGGCCTCGATTCATCTCGAAGCCGCCAAAGCTCTGCCTGGCTTCCTGCGTGTCTTGATTGATACCTGTGAGCGTCTGAGAGCCTTGAATCGTCGCAGCCCTCGTCATTCTTTCTCTCCCTCGCCAGTTCCTCGCCATCCCAAGCCGCCACCATGTATGTGAGGAAGCGTGGTATGTATCCCCACCTGCACGCACTTTGATCTAAATTGCGTCTCTGTAAACCATTCTAATCCATGGATAGACGGTCGTCAGGAGCGTGTTCAGTTCGACAAGATCACGGCTCGTGTCTCACGGCTGTGTTACGGCTTGGACACTGACCATGTCGACCCCGTGGCCATCACCCAGAAGGTCATCTCTGGTGTCTATGGAGGCGTGACTACAGTACAGCTTGACGACCTTGTAAGTTGAGATACACATCCTGTAATAAAGAAGTCAAGTCGTTAACGTATGGAATAGGCTGCCGAGACTGCCGCTTACATGACCGTTACCCATCCCGACTATGCCATTCTGGCTGCCCGCATTGCCGTCTCCAACCTCCACAAACAGACCAAGAAGCAGTGGTCAGCTGTCGTCAGCGACCTCTACCATTATGTCAACCCCAAGAACAGCAGGGCCTCGCCCATGATTTCCAAAGATACATATGAGTGCGTCATGAGGCACAAGGAGGAGCTTGACTCCGCCATTGTCTATGACCGAGACTTCAACTACCAATACTTCGGCTTCAAGACCCTGGAGCGATCATATCTCCTGAAGCTTGATGGCAAGATTGTTGAGCGGCCACAGCACATGATTATGCGAGTGGCTGTTGGCATTTGGGGAGACAACATTGAGCGTGTCCTTGAGACATACCACCTCATGTCCAGCAAATTCTTTACCCATGCGTCCCCCACCCTCTTCAACGCTGGTACCCCGCAAGCTCAGCTCTCCTCATGCTTCTTGGTTGACATGAAGGACGACAGCATTGAGGGTATCTACGATACTTTGAAGACATGTGCCATGATTTCCAAGATGGCTGGTGGTATCGGCCTCAACGTCCACCGTATCCGTGCCACAGGCTCTTATATCGCCGGCACAAACGGTACCTCCAACGGTATCATCCCCATGCTTCGTGTCTTCAACAACACTGCTAGATACGTCGACCAGGGTGGAAACAAGCGTCCTGGTGCCTTTGCCATCTACCTCGAGCCTTGGCACGCCGATGTCTTTGAGTTCCTTGACCTCCGCAAGAACCACGGCAAGGAAGAGGTCCGTGCCCGTGACCTGTTCCTCGCTCTCTGGATCCCTGATCTGTTCATGAAGCGCGTCGAGAAGAACTTGGATTGGACTTTGATGTGCCCTAATGAATGCCCTGGCCTTGCTGACTGCTATGGCGAGGAATTCGAGGCTCTGTATGAGAAGTATGAGAAGGAGGGACGTGGTCGCAAGACTATCCGAGCTCAGAAGCTGTGGTACTCTATCCTGGAGGCCCAGACTGAGACTGGTAACCCCTTCATGCTCTACAAGGATAGCTGCAACCGCAAGAGCAACCAGAAGAACCTGGGAACCATCCGCAGCTCCAACCTCTGCACTGAGATTATTGAGTACTCTGCCCCTGATGAGGTCGCTGTCTGCAACTTGGCCTCTTTGGCTCTCCCTGCTTTTGTCGACTACAACGAAGGATGCTATGACTTTAAAAAGCTTCACGAAGTTACAAAGGTGGTTGTCCGTAACCTCAACCGCATCATCGATGTGAACTACTACCCTGTTCAGGAGGCTCGCAACAGCAACAGCCGTCACCGACCCATTGGTGTTGGTGTCCAGGGACTTGCTGATGCTTTCCTTGCTCTGCGTCTTCCCTTCGAATCACCCGAAGCTCGTGAGCTGAACAAGCAAATCTTTGAGACCATCTACCATGCTGCTCTTGAGGCCTCTATGGAGATTGCCAAGGTTGAAGGTCCTTATTCGTCATTCAAGGGATCACCCGCCTCTGAAGGCATTCTTCAATATGACATGTGGGATGTCAAGCCCACCGACCTGTGGGAGTGGGATTCGCTCAAGGAGCAAATTAAGGAGCACGGTCTTCGCAACAGCTTGCTCGTCGCCCCTATGCCCACTGCCAGCACTTCCCAGATCTTGGGTAACAACGAGTGTTTTGAGCCCTACACCTCCAACATCTACCAGCGACGTGTCCTTGCTGGCGAGTTCCAGGTTGTCAACCCCTGGCTTCTCAAGGATCTTGTCGATACCGGCCTTTGGTCCGATGCTATGAAGAACCGCATCATTGCTGAGAACGGCTCTATCCAGAACATTCCCAACATTCCCGCCGACATCAAGGCCCTGTACAAGACTGTTTGGGAGATTTCTCAACGTCAAATTGTCCAGATGTCAGCCGACCGTGGTGCTTTCATTGATCAGTCCCAGTCCTTGAACATCCACATGAAGGATCCCACAATGGGCAAGATTACCAGCATGCATTTCACTGGCTGGAAGCTTGGTCTCAAGACTGGCATGTACTACCTGCGTACCCAGGCCGCGGCTGCACCTATCCAGTTCACAGTCGATCAAGAAGCACTGAAAGTTGCCGATGCCAACGTCAGCAAGGAACGCGTGTTGAAGAAGCGCGCTCCTCCCCCAGGATCATCCTTTTCGATGACTTCAGCCACTGCCGTTCCTCGACTTAGCAGTGCTAAGACGGAGGAAGTCTCTGGAAACTCATTGAGTTCTACTGGTATTCCTACTCCCACCACCACGCCTCCCCCTCTGGGCAGACCTCTGGCTTCGCCCCACAAAGCCCCTCCTATGAAGGCTGACATTGAAGAAGGCGACAGCCCCAAGGTGCTCCCTACGGAGCCTTCAGACAATGTCAAGGAGGAGGAGCTGAACAAGAAGCCCGATCAGACGGAAGATAAGAATGATGATAGTGAGGAGCGCGAGAGGGACATTTACTCAGACGCAGTTCTAGCCTGTAAGTTACCCTTGAATATGCTGCCGGACGAAACATGAGTGTTCT
The DNA here is from genome assembly GCF_020647865.1 of Trichoderma asperellum. Taxonomy (NCBI): domain Eukaryota; kingdom Fungi; phylum Ascomycota; class Sordariomycetes; order Hypocreales; family Hypocreaceae; genus Trichoderma; species Trichoderma asperellum. Next base: position 6,047,572 of record NC_089415.1, on the reverse strand, counting down.
GATACTGACTCCTTTATAGGCAGCATTGAGAACCCTGAGTCCTGCGTTATGTGCAGTGGTTAAAGGGAGATAAATAAGCTGTAATGGTGATGTGTATGAGTGGTGGGGAGATGGGTATAATCGAAGAGCTTGATCAATTGATTGAGCATATACAAAACTGGCAACGGAATGGGGATTAAATAAATGTTTTAGGGTTTGTGCATGGTGAGCGCCGGACTAAAGAGCCCGACTGATCTCACTGGATGTTTAATGTGTTTGGACTATTATGGATATTTGTTATACTTGCGACATGTTACATGTTGTTTACGTTAGTCACTACGAATTTTGCGTGCTTTCTAGATGCAGTTGTTAATAGCATAGAGGCGCGAATGTTAAAATGAAGTAATGTATTCAAAGGGTTGAAGTGCCTGTCCAGTTGAATTGCTTTATGTCGTAGAGCTCAAGTGCTGCCTGTGTATTTCGAATTGCACATTACTTTGAGCTGTAGGGTGTTGTTCTTGACTTTACAGATCTCTTATGTCCTGGGTATCGCCTTCACTGTAGAAAATTTCCTTTGTCGTGTTTAATCATCGTACCCGGTCTTTAAATGCCTATTTATTAATTACAGTTATTCCAACTCTATATACTCAGTCCGTATTGTACGAATCAAGTCAGACTTTAATGTGTACTTCAACGCCATCATCCATTACTTTCCCAGTCAAAGGGCGGCTGTTATCAAACCAAAATTCCGGGTGTATTACTGTCAAAAGGACCGACATGATAATCATAGGGATGGAATCTAAAGCAATGAAAATGCCCTCCTTATTTGACAGAGGGCCGTTGAAACCTCCATTGAGCTCGGCAACACGCCAGCAGGAGCGAATAAAGAGACAAACGGCAGCTACTGCTGCGCCTGATATAGAAAAAAAAAAATCAGTCATTGAACCTTGACAACGCAAGCCAGTGTAAAGAGTATATGGTGCAGTGCCGCTTACCAATAATGTAGCCTAGCTTTTTGTCCTCGGCAAGTTGTTTGTGTATCTTGAAGCATACTATAGTCAGAAGGATGCAGAATATTGCCGTGAACAGCACTTGGGTTGCGAGGCCAGCAATCATAAGATCGACCCCTATGGGGTCTGTGTCGTATATTGCGGCCAAGGAGCCTCCGCATCCGATGAAGCAAAGACATATGAAGTCTCCGAGTATGAAGAGGGAGGCAAAGAGGCGAGGGCTGATGTGTGCGAAGCGGGCTGCTCTGTAGTGCGTTTGTAAGGTGCTGATGCCGAGATACAAGGATGAAGAAAGAAAGGTAGGGCCTAGGGTGAGGCCAATGATGTACCTAATGGAATACCCCCGTTATTAGATTAAAAAAAAAAAAAAAAAAAAAAAAGGAAGGAAGCTAACAAAGCATGGACAAAAATAATATGAATTTAGCAGCTTACATGATATATCCGTTCTTGTTGGCTCGGTTGTGGGAGAGTTGGACTTTGGCCACATAGCCTAAGAGCTCCAAGAGGAGGCCGCCTAGCATGCCAATAGCATAGCCATAGAAGCGCCAGAATCGAACTGTCAATATAATCTGGACAATGAAGATGAGAATGAATAAAGTGACAAAAATAGCATTTGGCGCAAGAAGTGGCGTGAAAGATACAGCACCGATGCCGTTTGGAGGGATTTGGCTGGTACTGTTTATGGTGGAGTTCATAGTTAAAATCTTATAAAATTTACAATCAAACGAATGAAAATGAACAGAATAAAAAGTATTAATTGGTATGCAAGCATGAAAAAGCCATCTAGTTGAGTGATTCATGCTACCTATTTATCGCTACAATACACGGAGCCTTCCGCAAAACTGCCGTCAAATCGCCGCTTAATCCCCGCTTTACTTCCTTCAACGCCTCAGCCGCAAGTTAATCAAACGGCATTTCTTCTTTAAATAGCCACCGCATCCTATGAATCTCCGTTCTGCAAGCGATAATTGTCCATCCATACGGCGGAGATTTCTTCGTTTTCATCATGCGGTTGAAACGCGGCGTTGAGCGGGCGTCGTGCGATTTCTGCCATCGGCGTAAGATCAAATGCGATCGAGCTTCAAGGGAAACCCAGGGCCAGTCTTCCTGCTCTCCTTGTTCGTTGCGTCAAATTCAGTGCATTCTTGATAATGCGGATGATATCCGACTTCGCCGACGGCGAAGATTAAGTGTCCGCGATGAAGACATCGTAGAGCAGAGCGCACCGCAGCCGTTGACGAGGAACCTTACCAGCGTGGATGCTGAAAACTTCATTAATCCGAGCGTATTACCCGTCATACACGACAGACAAATCCGAGAAACGCCACAAGGGAGGCTAGAGCAGCCATTTCCATCCCACTTCCCGCCAGATGCAGAAGATAATATCCCCTCATCGGTGGACCAGACGCCAGATTTCTCTTTCATCGACACCCCGTTCGAACTCAGCCCAGAGAGCATTTTATTCTTAGACCAAGTATTCATGGGCTGGTACGAAGGATCACTAGAGAACCATGAGCCACAAGTAATGACAGACGGCGGTATCCAACTCTCAATGGGAGAAGAACAATCTGCTGGCGACACTCAAGACAAATCGGCTGCTGAAAGCTTAACTACCGGCGCTCGTCAGAAACTCTGGATTGATTGCAATCTTGACAAAGAGACATTTGATGCCTCACTGCACGCATACTTTAATTTCGCTGCAGTTCATCTCCCGATAATCATGGAAGATGCTTTCTGGAAGGATTATCACGCCGGGAGATGCAGCCCTGCTCTTGTCTATGCCGTTGCCTGCCGCGGAATCATTTTCACAGCTACTTCGGATAGCTGGGACAAGCAACAATGCTTAGCCCTGAAATTTAGACAGACATTCTTGGAGGCACGGCAGAAAGCAACAGGTATATCAGCTATACGTCTCGACGATCTTGAGGCGCTGGCCATCATGGCCAATTGGATATATGATGAAACCAAAAGCTCGCCTCTAGATACACAATTGGGAAGCCTTTTCTTGACACACGAATCACTTGTTCTAGCTACACTGGAGTCTCAGATGCAAGACTGCAATACGGGAAATCCAACCTCGTTAGGTCCGCTTGCGCGCTCAGAAGAGCGTCGTAGGCTTCTTTTTTGGCATGTGTACGGCTTTGACGCGTTCCATAGCCTAGATCGCAACCTCATCTCTAGAATTCCAGATGGAGAGAATGATGGTATATCACGAAAACTGCCGCAGCATGATACTGGAAACTATCTCGATGCCATTCTCAATTTAGCCATTATTGTGAGAGAGATGCTGCAGGTCTTTGTGACTGTCAGCACAAAACGGAATGGAATAAAGCCTCAAGACGTTATAAATATTTATGAAAGGCTCGATTGTTGGCAGAAACGCGAGTGTCCCGTCCACCTTCGTAGGAAGAGAGATAACGAAGGCAAGTTAATGCCACTGACAGTCAACGAGCCAACAAAGACCAATTTTATCCAGCCACTGCACTGCTGTCTCCTTTGGCTTTTGGAAATAAACTGTTACTTGCAGGTCGAAGCTTGCGTTTCTCGTTACGGTATGCGAGATGGAGGCCCCTTTGAGGCAGAAATGGCTACACTTCGCGTCGAATTGGAGTCTCTCCGCGCAGTCAAGGATGGTTTGGAGATTTCTCAATGGGTGAAGCAATATTCGACTACAACGGGTACGGGTAGTGGCGCCAAGAGCCATTCTCTAATCGATCTTGCACCGTTTGCCCGCGATATCTATGCCGGCCAGTGCTTTTGGATAAGCGAACGCGGCAAAACGTTGACCTGCCATCCTACAACTCGACAACGAGGAGGTAAAACCGCAAATCATCATCAGAAGAAAGACATCGATGACTATATGAAAGCCGCCAAGGAGTTTCGAAGCGCCGTGGCGATGGCAACGTCGCACAGAGACACCGAACTTGTGTTGGAGCGGCTAGACCAGCAAATTTCTTCGTTTGCAGAACTTTTGGCACGGTAGTCGTTTGCCCATCGATCCAGGAGTATCTCTTTATCTGTATAGCAAGAGGGAAAGAATAGCGTACCAGGGAATTCTATATACAAAGAGATCAGTGTACAAAGAGATCAGTGATTCTGTTGCTCAGTGGCCAGGCAATGAGCAACGAGGAGGTTTGAAACATGGCATCGTACAGCATGCTAATAATACTGTTGTTTCGTCGTAGCAATGGCTAAATAATACTGTTTATGCATTGAAAGGTGACGTAGGTCTGATTGTCCTCGTTGAGTCAATGACAGCAGAAATCAACACGATGAGGTCAGTGAAACATAATAGGACTGGGATTCAATGAAGAAGAAGCGTCCTGGAACAGGGACTTGTGCACTCCGCCGTCCAATACTTAAATAGCCTGGTGGCAGAATATAATGCCTCATCCAATCTGTGCTCTCGCTGCGACTAGCCACTTGGCAAAACGCGTGGCCTTGACTCAAAACTATTCCGTGCGAGCGAATCACGGAGATGCAAGCTGCCGTTACGTTACTCCAATGTCCGATCTTGACTGCCCGGACCGATGATGCTGGGGTGGGGTCCGCTTAGCCCTCTTGGATTTTTTGTTTCCAATGGAGGCCTGTTGGCAGCCCTGGATTGGATGATGCGAGGTTGACATGAGACATGCCTGCATCCCGCGTGCGTGCGTATGAGGATGTACTGCAGAGGATGATGCTGAGAGAGCTGGGTAGCTGCCCAGAAAGGCTAGAAAAGCATTGAATACGCTTGAATGTTCAATTGCATTTTGCGCGTGTTGTAGGAAGAGAAAATTAGCGTCGAACAGGCGCACGGAATCCGCAGTTGAACTGTCGGATACTTGCGAGATGGAGGAGGGAACCTTGATCGCCTGAACTGCCATACTACTCATGTATGTGTGGTGGGTGGCGCCGCTAGTTGCCACCTGCTAGGTGCATCTTGGCTAGCTGCGGAAGCCAGCGAATGAGCTAAAATGCACTGTCAGTGGCCCACAGCAGTAGATTCAGCTCACCGAAGCAATCCATGGATCAAGCAGCCTCTGGAATGCTGAAGTCACAGCCCGCATTATCGGCAGTCTTCAGCTCTGCCAGGGTCGGACAATGGCACTACCCAGTGCTAGCAGGCACTAGGCCTAGGTAGCTCCGCAGACGATGCCGTCATTCCGACTTGCAGCTCCCAGTCGAGCACCTTAAACCCAAGTCACTGTGTCTGGCGTCTACTATTTCACAAGACTTGGAAGAACATATGCAAGGGTCAACGCGCTAGGAGAAGCAATGTGAGTACCAACAGCAGCAGCTCCCAAGCACTCTGGAAAATATGTACATTGGTGGTTCGATTCTTCTATCATGCCCCGTCACAGTCCCCACTACCAGCTACTCCGTTCTTCATCTTTTAGGCACTCCAAACTGGACTAAGCAAGCGCTGTCTTACCCTTCACTGCCTGTGCATCTGGACCTGAGTATCTTCAAGGTGCAGCGACACGTACCATTAGATAGTGGATGAGAGCACCCATCTATGATACTGCCAACACACTTGACCTATCATGCATGGCACAGTAACCGATCTGTGGTTTCGAAAGAGGGTGTCACGCAGACCTCGTCACTCCATTCACCCCCTGCTAGAAGCATCGCAGCTTCTGCCATGAATGACGTTGATCAAGCCGATCTGCCAGCTGGCGAGGGCCCAGAGCTTCAAGTGGCAGTAGGCACTGCAGATAAGGTACATGGGAAAAGGCACCAAAGCAAAGGCAAGGCACGGTACCTCATGCCTGCATGCTCTCTACTCCTTCCCGACTTCTTAAAGCTCTACGCCCTCCTCACCTGCCCAGCTCTTGCCAGGTGTTCAGGCTTTCTTTCCCCCATTTCCTTTCACACATCCCTCTTCTTCATCTCTGCTCTCGTCGGATTTCTCAAATCTTCTCTCATCACGATCACGGCTTTCCATCAAATCATAACTCTTTCAAGTCGCCTCGTCGCCCTATCGCCACTCTTTGTTCTTTGTTTGCCTCGTCTTTCGTTGCGCATCTGTATCGCCCAGGTTGGTCCACTTCGCCTATCTAGCCCTTTCTCTCCAAACATTCTCTGCGTCTTCTTCTTCTTCCCGTCTCTCTCGCGAATCTCTCGCCCAAGTTCCCGAGCATCTACAACGCTGGGTGACTTGGTTGCTCGTTTTGAGGGGACACCGTAATTTCTTTATAGTCCACCTCACAATCCGCTCATCTCCTCGATCAAGTCGTACAAACCCCTTGTACGGCCTAGCACAAAGACTTGCGGTGCTTCTCTGCCCACCAATAGTCTATACTTTCTCTTTCATGGCCTTTGTTCTCCCCTCTGTGATTAAAAGCTACCATCTGTCGTCGATGGTCCGTCACTTTTCAACTCCCCGATCATCTTCCTTCTTTTTCATCATCGAGTTTGATTCTCACACGCCCTAAACGGTCGCTCGTTTTATCACGCTACAAGCACAATCACTCAAACTGTATTCGCGGACTGACAGTCATATCTCCCTCAACAGAAGTCCAGTTCGATTTTTTGACAATATCAACGCCAAGATGAAGTCCGTCGTTATCGCTCTTTGCACCTTTGTGGCGGCTACTGCCGCCCAGGGCTCGCCCAATCTTGCCGCCTGCGGTGTGAGTAATTTGAGTCATATCACCTTTTGACCTCTTGACCGTTACTGACATTTCTCCAGCAAACCTGCGCCACTAACATGCTGGACGCCGACAAGGCTGAGGAGCTGGGCTGCAAGCAGAATGACTTGAAGTGTCTGTGTGCCAACAAGAACTTCCTTTACGGCCTCCGAGATTGCTCCGCCGCTATTTGCTCGGCTGAGGATGCCAAAAAGGTTGTTGAGTACGGCATCAGCATATGTGCTTGTACGTCTCCTTCTTCACCCATCGTATAGAATTTCTACTCACATAATCGCAGCGGCCGGTGTTGCAATCCAAACAAAGTCTGAAGGCGGAAATGGTGGTGCTACTAACACTGGAAGTGCATCTGGCATCGTTATTACCGGTGAATCGACAATTGCCACCGCTTCTTCTTCTGGTCCGGCATCTGGCAAAGTGTCCACAATCCTCAGCACCCTGACTTCTGATGGTAAGACCATTACTACTGGTATCGCCACTACTATTGCCAGCAACCCGAGTGGAGGAAGCGCCAGCAGCGATACCGATGCTTCCGGTCAAGTTTCTACCGTCGCTACTATTGTTACCGAATCTGACGGCAGTATCGAGACAAAAACCAGCCAGATTACTTTGTCTGGCTCTGCCACTGCCACAGGTACTGCCGCGCACCAGACCGACAGTGTCATCTTGAGTACCGTGACGTCGGATGGTTCTGCTATCATCGAGACCCTGACCACGCTTCACAAGACAACCAGCGAGTCTGACACCGCTTCAGCCACTGAAACCGTCACAAAGCCTGAGTCCAGCTCTGGCTCTGATAGCGACGCCACTGCGACTGATACTGGCAGCTCAAGCGCTTCCACCACGTCCACCAGCACAGCCGCCGGTGTAAGAATCTACCCCCATACTCTGGTATCCAGTCCGTTCATTCTAATTGCTTGTGTGCAGGTTCCTCAGAAGACCGCTGGCCCCGTCGGTATCATTGCTGCTGCTGGCCTTGCCATGCTCATGCTCTAAAAGATTTCCTTGATGGCCCTTTTTTTGATGTTTCGCGTTGCACATGTTTGATATATAATACCCTATCATTGTCTCATAATCCTCGAGTTACTAAACATCTTTCGCGCTCGGCGTGGGGATTTGGCGCTGAGTCTATCTTTCATTACAAGGAAAATAGGGACAAGGTGAATGGACATGAACTGGGAAGGTTAATGAGGGTTAATGACTCCTATGGTTTATCGTTGATTTCTTTTTTTTAATTGGGCCATGAGAAATATATCAAGGATTCGGTAATTAATTCCTGGTGATAAGCCAGAAAATTTTTGGAATGGAAAAGAAAAATGAAATTAGGCTCAGGCTCAGGCTCAGGGAGGGCCGAATGCAGTTCTTGCTTCCCTGTGGGACAAGAAGAGTCTCTAGACTATCATTTATCTTGGCATGATATGGCACCCAGATCTGGCATTGTCTAGATACGCGGGCTGAATCTCTTGCTCTCATTTAGCAGGACATTAATTAATAATTTTGGTGCAACTTGCAATTAATATGACGCATCTTACATCTGCAACTGTGATATGTATTTGATTAGTAGATTAAGTCAAAAGGCAAAAGAGAACAACAAATGCACAAGGGAAATCAGGTTATATATAATGTATAAATATTTACTATCTAAAGTTTAAACCATGGTATCCTCAGTTGAGTCTTTGTTCCCTTAATAAAATCTTATGAGTTCAACTTGCAACCTATAAACGCCGGAATATGCCGAGGACGCCAACGCGCAGGAAAAGAAAGATGACGAGTCTGTAGAACCAAAGGACGATGGTACACCAATCTAGTATACACGATCACCAATCTGGCTCCTCCAGCTCTTGGCACGTTCAAATCCATTCTCATGGGTCTGATAGTCAGCAAATGTTTGCATGACTTCCTCCTCCGAGTTGAGGACAAAGGGGCCGTATTGTACAACAGGCTGGTCAAGAGGAGTGCCCGCAATGACGACTTGAGATAAAGAGTTAGCATGATAAACGCCTCTTTGAACTGCAGAGTCAAAAATTCAGGGAGATGGTGAAAACTTACAGACTCGAGCGTCCTTTGTGGCGCTGGCCTCGGTGGACAGGTGGATCACATCGCCCTCCTGTTTGAAGAAGACGTTGTCATATTGCTCGGCCCTCTTGGCCTCGGCTCCCTCGCCGACAGTAACGTCGCCTTCAAGAACGTAGGCGAAGGCGTTCCACCCCTGGGGAAGAGCCTGGGTGACCTTTGCGCCGGGCCGCAGCTGGAAGTCGAGCAGCCACACGGGGGTGTAGGCCAGCTCCTTGACGGAGTCGACGCCGTGACTCTGGCCCGAGATGACTTTCACGGTGACGCGCCCCTCGTCGACGTCGACGGTGGGGATCTCGGCGGCGCGCAGGTCGCGGTAGCGGGGCTCGCAGTACTTGAGCTTCTTGGGCAGGTCGACCCAGAGCTGGAGGCCGACGTTTTGGCTGCCGTCGGGCTGCTTGCGGGGCATTTCGGCGTGGACGATGCCGCGGCCGGCGGTCATGAATTGGAGGTCGCCCTCGTAGAGGGTGCCGCTGTTGCCGGCGAAGTCTTCGTGGTCGACGACGCCTTTGAGGAGGTATGTGATGGTTTCCTGGCCGCGATGGGGGCTTTTGGAAAGAAAGTAAAAAAGAATGGTTAGTTTTTTTTTTTTTTTTGTTTTATAAAATTGAAGAGATTTGGAGTGTGCTTACTGGTCGGGAAAGCCAGCGGTTGTGGCAAAGTGATCGAGCATCAGGAAGGGGCTAAAGTTTCGCTGCTGTCTTGTGCCGATTGATCGTCTGACGCGGGCTCCAGCTCCTTCGGCCTGTTCGATGGCACGAACGACCTTTGCGACGGCTCGCTGGGTCGACATTTCGGTGACGATGAGAGGTTGTTGGGGTATGGGGAAGTGGTTTTTTTCTGAAATTGCTTCAGAAGACGACGGCGACGATGACTTTTGCGTAGATGCAGCTGCTGCTGATATTGTCTCGTTCAATGCAGTACCAGTGGTAGTTTTGCTGAAGAATGTAATGTAGTGGCTTGAAATTGAAGATTTCGCAAAGCTTGCAAAGTCGGAAATGCTTTCGCGGTATTGGTATAATAGCGTAGATGACAATCCAATGAGAATTGCAATGATGATTTGGAAAAACTTCATGTGAACGGGATGAAAGCAGAGAAGATGTCTTTATATAAACGATCGGGGAAGCTCAAACAAAACGAAAGGGGGGGGGTTGGCGAAGAGCTTTAAAGAAATCTTGAGAAGTTTCTTGTTCCGGGCAGCTTCAGCCAAAAATCGCATTATACAAGATTATATCATCCACACTTAAGCTGCCGTAGAGCTTTCGCGATCAATTAGTCGTAGGAAACGCCGTGGAGGGGGCGTATTTGCAAAGCTTGGACCCACAATTAGTCACTTTTACATCAGCAGTGGTCGATACATTCGCAATGTACTTCTGGACCCCACTTCATCTGGGATTCCACATTCCAGATTAAGCAATTGTTACTCAGCGATTTGTAGCCATGCCTCTTGGATTTGCTACAGATTTCTAGCACTGGCACTGGGTAGTGGTACCAAAGGCATGTTTCAGGTAACATCACATGATCAACTCTGCAAGCAAGACCGTGTGAGACAGCGTTGAGGTTTCAATTTCATCAAAACAAACTCCATTGGTATTCTACCTTTTTACGTCCCTCCATGTAATTGCCCATACATCAAAACAAAGAAGAGTTAGTGTCCCGTTGAAAAAGAAAAGAAAAAAAGAAAAAGAAAAAGAAAAAGAAAAAAAGAGAAAGAATCCCATCTCCATAAGCACACAGCTCTCTAGCCGCCATCTCTTCCCAATTGCAACCTATGATTCCTGATTTTTAGAGACAACGTCATAAGTATCGAAAAGGGTGAGAGGTGTCGAGTAGGTAATAAGCCTACTGGAATAGGGCAACAAAAAGTGAAATGTAGTTTAACAAAAATGCATCAGAGCTTGGCCACCGGGTAAAAGAAAAGAGACACAAGGAAACCGGTCGTAGATGTTCCGTCTTTATAAAGAACGCAGTAACAGCCCACTTTCTTGATACTTTTCATCGAAAACTAGCGTTTCGAATTGATGAAGATCAAGCGACAGAGAGCGCAGACCCAATGCCGACAAGTAGTATAGAAAAAGGACAAAAGAGATGAGAGCTGGTCAAGTCAGAGAACGTATGCGCTTTTTCGCCCTACGGCCCGCTCTCATGAAAGTCGTTTACTGGTTGATCTTCTCCTTGGTGGTCTCAGCAGCTTCGCCCTTCTTGACAGCAACAAAGCTGCTCAGCCAAGCCAGCGTCTCGTTGCTAACAACAAAGGCCGTGGAGACGGCAGCCTTGCCCTGGGCCACTACACCCTGCTGCTCAAGCTTCTTAAGCTCGGAGGCGTAGATTTGGAAGACGTGCTCCTTGCCCTCGAGTCCCTTCTGGTAGGGGAGAAGAATCAATCCACGGGTATCGTTGTACAGGTCATTGGTGGGCTTCTTGATAATGGGGAAGCGCTCCTCGATGCGGTCCAGGGTCTTGTCGCCAAAGGAGTCGGCCTTTTGGACGTATGGTGAGACGTAGCCATAAGGTCTAGCAAAGTAGGGCAGAAAAGGGGCGGCAAAAGTCTGGTACGCTGAGTCGCCGAGCTTGAAAGATCTCTGTGCGTACTCGTTGGACGCGACGGTGTGAACGCCATCGCTGACTAGGGGGAATGAGAGCAGGTGCTATAGAAAGGATTATTAATATCTAGGCGAGATACGACGCCAATTCACCCTGCAAATTGCGCGAGAGTGAGCAAATGTCCCATGCATACCTGTAGGAAAGCGGATTGGACATGGCTGGCCACGTCGCCGTTGACTTGGGGGGCAGGCATTGTGAGGTCGGAGAGATGGAGGTATAAGGTATAAGCTGTTTACTAGGTGTTTGGAGATGGAGAGCGAAGATGGAGCTTGGAGGCGAGCGACAGCAGAAGGTATCCAGCGAGATATTCAATATGCTTTTGAAGAGAAAGTAAAATCGGCCGGAGACGAGAAGCCAATGCTCAGATAAAAAGCAACAGCAAGGGATGAGAGGAGGTATGAGATGAGAAGAGAAGGGAAGAAAACAAAAAAGCACGAGTGAGCAGCAGCCAAAGCAGTAGATAAGGACGGGGCGGATAGCCTGCCTTGTACCGGCGAGCATTCCCAAGGGTGCCCACGGCTTGGAGCCATGGCTGGCACGCCACCCTGGATGATGTATTGATAACGCAGCGCAGCGCAGGCCAGGTACATGTCGCTCCCGCAGCGGCGCCCTCCCGCGAACGGTACTGGTACATGCATGCAAGCGAAGACAGGACCAAAAGGAAAAGGCATGTGAAAGCGGCGAAACAAGCTTGCCCAGTCTCCAGCAGGCCAGGCGGGTCCCTCTCGCCGTGCAGGACTGGAGACGCTCTGTGAGGCTTGCAGCTGGGAGCGGTGCCGCGATTGGCTCACCAGCCACACCTCGCATGGGCCCCGTCTCACCTGGCCGACATGTGAAAGCGCTTCGACCCTCGACCCAGCTGCTGTTCTGAGCCAACCGCAGCAGCACGACGGCATCCCAAGGTTTTTGGGTGATTAATTTTCTCTCTGGCTTTGACGGTCCCCTTTTTAGCGGCTTGTCCGGGTAAAACGTCCCGACCGTCTGTTAGGCTGGTTGGACCAAGGGAGCGCGACGACTCGACCGAATTTAGGCCAATGGACGCTCTATCTCTCACACACACTCGCACGCATTGCCTGCATCGCATTACATGCTCTATTGCATTAGAGGCACTGGCAGTGCCCTTTGATGCGGAGCAAGGCTCGTCACATCAATGCAGATAAACCCCGTACTGTCCGTGATGGCGACATCTCGCACTTGTTGCGGTGAGCGCCAAGTGTCTGATGTGTCTGATCCGTCATCCGGCCGTTGGCGCTATCTTTGCGACTCGTCCCAAGCTGTTTTGCTGGGTGCTGATTCAAGCACATGCATTTGCGGTATACCTACATACCAGCAGTCGCAGTGCTAGTTTTGGCCTCATCCGCCTTATCGCTTGAGATCGATCGTCAGCCAGCTAGTTTAGTGCATCCCATGCCCAAGAATGCTTGCGGCATCGGCACGTTGGCGGGTCATGTTGGCTTGGAGGAAGAGAGCTCATAGATTACTAGGGATATCTTTTGTCCTTATCTATCAGCATTCATGCATACATATGGACATCCATACATGTACATACATGCACATAGTACTATACATATGCACACGAGCTCAATATCCGTGTATTGACTGGATCCTCCCGTGCGTCACATCTCACTCCAGATCAGGTGTGCCTTTTTTTAGGCAGCACGATGCATGGCTAGCTTGTGGAAACGGCCAAAGGAGAGACACTCTACTCATTGCACCACACACGAAACAAAAAGGGACGAAAAGCAGCCGGGCATGGGGCGATTCTGAGCCGACTTCAGTCCACATGTTGACAGCGTGAGCGCCAAGGCTACCCTGCCTGCCTACACGCACCATTGCCCCCCTAGGTTCATACCTAGGCAGGTCCTGTATGCTTACTTTGCCTCGTATCTCTCGGCATCAGATGAAAGATAGCAAAGAGGAGAGAGGACCCTGGAAGCTTGCCATCACGTGTAGAAAGCGCCGTGATGTTGCATCCCTTGGCAACTTGCTCACGCCAAAGGAAGCACCTTTTCCCTCTCTCTCTGTGCCCGGGCGTTCGGCCACGCTGGTGATTGGCCAGGCTGTTGGTTCAGTAGCCAAAAAGGATCGGCGCGAAGCTGCGCAGCGAGACTGTCTTACAGTAGTACTGTAGTACTGCATATTTTGGTACGCGCGGGTATCATATTCCGCGCTCCGTATTATTTCGAAATTTCCTGTCCTTTTGGGGGGGCCGATCGGCTTTAGGATCAGGTTTTTCAAAGGCCGTCACGGCAAGCCAAGGACAATTAAGTTTTGCAGGTCGGAAGTTTGATCGATCCACGTCTGGTGCTAGTACCCGCACCCCTGCTTGGTTTTTTGTGGATAGCTTCAGTGCACCAGCCACAATCACATGCCAGACAATTCATTCTCTTGCCCCTCGAAAATGTCTTTCTTGACCTCATCGCTTGTTTACTTATCGTGCGAGAGACGGGTCTTGCTAGCTTGGCATTTTTCTTTTATTTTGAGTCTTATCTGGGAGGCTTAATTTTATATAGCTTCCACTGTCTCTACGGCAAAATTAAATTGCTCTTGTCGAGTACCTCGTAGCTTAGATAGTCCTACGGCGGGGACTCTTGCTTAGGCGGCCTCACAAAGTTCTTTTTTTTTTTTTTTTTTTTTTTTTTCTTCCTTTTCCCCCCCTCCCTTTCGGTGCCTCTAGTTGGAATAATGACTCAATAGCTATCACATTGCCATTCGGAAAAGTAGCATAAATCCCCGGTATGGGTGTGGATAAAAGCCTGCTTGGCGCTCATATACGCATTCATCGCCAGCGTAAGATGTTGCACTAATCTTCGATGAAAAGCCCGTAATAATCTCTTTATCTTATTCGAATTATACATGTGACTTGAAAATTTTCTCTTTGGCACCCATTATACCTATATCTCTTGAAGAAAGATGGAGCGGCGTGATCACATGGTTCTAGTCGGTGATTTGGTGGCCCGATTTACATAAAATTAACCAAACACTATACATCCCTCAATAATGATGAAAGAGCTGCTACTTATACGATTCGACAAATCCATGTAATCCTATCAAATGAGCTCCGCAAGCACGTGCCCGTGCCTGGAGATTAGTAAATCCATGGACAGACCTAATCAAGGGGCTAATACCACTATGCCGATATGCTCTGTCTAAGACATATTTTTGTGAGCACAGGGTGCTACAGAATCGCAGACTCCCTTGAGCGAATAAATATGGTTGCAGTAACAATTGATAGCTTCGTTTCATTCTAAGAGTATATAGTATTTCTAGATGTAAGTGGCAAGTTCCTGGTAGTATTGAAGGGCAACTACGAAGTGCTCGGGATCAGAAAGATTAGTATCAGCATCATCTCAAATCCTAAACATAGACCTACGGTAGCCGATATTGCCTCAATAGTTACGTCAGGAGTAGTCATATTAAGAATAGTTACATCGAGATAGTACTACTCATGTACTCGATAAGCATATGCCAGTCATTGTTGAAATTTGGATCCAAGCCTCGGGAATGCTTGAGATCCTACCATTGATCATTGCGCTACTGGAATAGCGTCATCGTTTTCTGTAGGATCTATCATGTAGCCGAAGTACAACACGGTTTACAATGTCTTCGGCAGCATGTGATTCCGCGAGGATAAACTTTTAGTCGTAGGGGCCATGAAATATATACCTCTTACTCTTCTTGTAATACCTCTTGCAAACTTTTTTTCCTTCCTCCTTTTCTCTTTTGGAAGATTAATAACCCAGCAATAGTGAAGTCATTGGAAGAGCCAATGGATACAGTTATATGTATTATAGGTTGAGCGATAATATTGAAAGTGTCATTTCCTGATAACACTTCTATGTAGAGCTGCTTAGTAGATGGGGTATATATCTCAACGGAAGAATCTTGCAGCCCTTGGCCTTCACAGAAATTTTAAGAGACTCCAATGCCATCACTAGCAAGTAAAGAGGAAGTAAAATATAGCTGAATCACTTTGCACAAGCGTTTTTGAATCGGGTCTACGTCCCTCACTCACTAATAGCAAAGGAATCTAAGTTTACGCTAACTGTGCGTAGGTAATTCACAGCATTTTTATTCCCTCACGACGCCCTCGCCTGCTAGTAGAGGGAATAAAATACAATTAGGTCGGCCTTGTAAAAGAATTTATGGTATTTATTTATTTATTTGCCTAGAAGATCTTTTGCCTTTCCATGATTACATCTTTCACGCATTCCTTTTAACTCATGAGTATCTATTGCTACAACTTTATATTGTTCACAATACAGTACTAGATACACTCCGATTATCCCAAAGAAACTTGAAATACTCAACTGTAACATCATACTACGATGTATCATGAACGAGAATCACGTAATTGAACTGATAAATATTTAGAGTCTAGGGTAAGGGCACAAAGATGTTCAGCCGCCAGCGAGGTACCATTGAAGTTCGAATCGGCGAGTCATCATAGCTGATTGGTGTCATTGACAAAACGACTATAATGTTAATGTTATTTTCTACATATACTATTAAGGCATAATAGTCTATTCAGCACGCTATCTTTCACGCGTAAACTGCAGAGTCTATTGCCCTTTACTTATATCGCGAAGCCACGCCTACTACGATTACATTTAGGTAAGCAGTAAGTATACCATTCCGTAGGATAGGTACATGTAGTTGATAGCACCAGTATCAAATGCTAAAGCCACATGCAATTACACGCTCGAGCTTGCAAGGGGCAGCAGACGCGGTGGTTTCACGGCCTAGTCTAGCACTTGGCTGGCAGCACAAGCTATCGGGACTGACAGGATTTGAAGTCACTTCAGCTGCGAAGCATGTTGGCTCGTGCACTTGTCCTCAATGTCTGAATTCTCGTTGCTTTTTTTTTTTTTTTTTGGCCGTCGCATGCCTTGCAGGAAGATGGGCAAAAATAGAAGCTTCCCTTGCATTGGCGGGCTCTTTTTTTTTTTTTTTTTTTTTTTTTTTTTTTTTTTTTTTTCGAGCTTACTTGTATTTTACGAAACATAGATGGAATGCGGAGCACCCCCGGTGCCGTCTGCAACTCCAATTTCTGGTTTCTTTTCTTTTTGTTTCGACGTCGTGTTGGACTGAGTCTGACTTTGCGGCTCGCCCTGCAGCCGTATGTCACCTGTCACTTTATGACAGTTGACAGCAATGTATATTGCGCATGGCGTTCAAGGGTCCGGCCAATTTAAGTAACCGTCGCATTAGAAATGCCGCTATCTCATGCACGGACGGATGTAGAATAGAAACGCTGCGTAGTGACATTCATGGCGAGGTGTTCATATCTGTAGGGCAGGCCGCTTGCTGGACTCTGCGTCTGAAAGCTATTGTTGATATTATCTTTACAAGTACATGTGTGTACTAGGAAGCGCCGCCACGTTTTGGCGGCAGCAGGGGCAAAATACGGGGTTTAATCACCCGTTTCGCTTGTTTGCGATAAAGGAGGGAATTTATCGTGCCCTGGTGTGTACTCAAGTACTGTAGCATTTACTTGACGCGGGCGCGGGCTATGCATCCGAACAATCGCCACCCGAGCTCTCTACATTAGTCCTGCAGCTACTACAAGTGATGGACTACTATGGTGTGCCACCCAATATGTAGCATCACACTCCTGCAAGGAATATTGATTGATAGCGAATTGTGGCTTTCGAAGGTGCGACGTGGATGACGAAGCGGGCTATCCATGTGTTACTTGATGTTGTTACCATCTGCCGGTAGTTGCTGGATGAAGGAAGGGCTTTGAACCCTGCGTGTCAAAGTTGATACGAGAACGCACACTGTATTCGTTGAGACAACACCAAGAGCTGAGGAAATGAATCAATTGCGGACGTAGCAACAAGACCTGTCGTAAAACTCGCAATTAGAAGGATCAATTCAAGATAGACGGTACGAACACAGTGCCGTCCTACTAGGCTCATATCAGACACTCAACATCCTTGTTCTGCTGATATCGTTCTCCCTCCCCGCAACTCATAACGGGTCTCACTTGTACCTGTATTGGCAATTCAAATCAATGAGCAGATGATGTCCGCAATATGCATGGCGTCATGCAGGCACACGGGGGAAAATGCATGGTCTTCCCATATTCGGCGCATATGGAGCAATATGGTGTGCATACTGGCCTTGCATGTATACTCTACGGCATGTATGGGGAGCATAACGTGGGTCGCAAACGTCGCATTCTGTCGTGTATGTATGCACAGCAACTGATGTCAGTCACGGCCACGCTCGCCTATGTACTCCATACTTGGCTTGGACGGCGCCGTCTCCTCCGTACGCCTCGTGGAGTTTCAAAGCACAGAGCCCAGGGAACTGTCTCTGAGCTTGTTCGTGGCTGGGCGAGTTCTGGAGCAGAGAAAAGCAGGGCAAGGGCACAGAACCCTGCCGTCGAAGGTTGTCGAACTGGTGACGATATGGAAGCTACCGGGGTCAAGGAGATGAGGACTGGACTCAGACTCGGCCGATTTGGTGGTGGTGATCATGATGAAGATGCCTGCTAGTATGAAGTGGTAATCTGCTTTTAATTCTCTGTACGAGAAGAGAATATTTGGCTACTTGGCGAAGCTCCAGCTCGAGTCGGGCAGCCCGTAAGTCGCACGGAGTACCGGATACTTACACGAGCTCAATTGAAGGCACAGACTCGAGGCTGTCACTCACCACTACTCCTGTTCTCCTCCCTTGCAGCGCATCGCATCGCATCGCCTCTCCCTTCTCTCCCTTCTCTTCCTCCTCGCCTGCCATCCTCAGGGCATTCGTGTGGCAGCAAGAGAAAGAGAAAGAGAAAAACAAATACTGCATATGCATGTTGGTTTCAGATGGTTTGTTTACATCTGGGGTACTTCGTACTCGTGCTGATTTATGTTCTTGGCTGCAAGTAATCTGCGATTCAGTCACCCACAGGCAGCTCCAACTCCGCCGCTGCGCTGAGGCCAAGCCCCAATCCCCTTTCCTGCTTGTACATGGCATGTACAAGTATGGCAGGTTGGAGAAGAACGAATTTCGCTCGCTGGGGGCTAGAAGCTGGCCTCCGGACGCCGTGATTGGCCCTTGTGCACCTCAATTTGCAAATTCGGCCAGGACCCCTGAACCCTGCAGGGACCCCATGTCGCCCTCGTGCGGACAGCACTGGCTGGCTGGGACTGGGCAATTGGATGCCAGAACACGGCGATGCAAGCAAGCAAGAGATGCTCCCTGTGCTCGCTTGGCGTGCAGTACAGCACAGCACCGGAAGGGAGGGGTGTCTCCGTCTCAGGAGCAGGAGGATTAATGAACCGCTCGCCCGCGCTGGAACATGCATCCGCTGAGCATAATCGACTGCAGCATCGGGTGGCCCAGGCGACGATGGCGCGCAGATATGGGGTTCAATGTCCAATTGAGCGTCCCCGATGCTCGGTGCCACGCCAGCTCGGCCAACTAATATCGCACGCCGCACGCTATTGCGGACTATTCTTGATTGTGCTCCGTCCTGCGGGCTAGCACGTAGCACCACCATGCCCATCACTTGCTTCAATTATCCAATATCCGTGCCGATTGGGATGGCTGTTTTGGCTAATACCGCCTGGAGAAGAAGAAAAAACACAGCGGGTGGGGAAGCATTCAAGGCCCCCCTGCTCCATGCAGCCATGCCCCTGAGAGCGCTGCAGCCCGGCCGAAGCTGCTGCAGCCGCAGGTACCTGCACCGCTAAGCTGCCACCACTGCCGCCAGCTGCTGGGCGCAGCAGTGAATGTTCCCCCCATGCGCCTGTCTGGCCATCTCGACCGGACTCCTCTTTAGCGGCAACCCGAGACCCAAGACAGCACTCCTTTTCTATTTCCCGTGTCTCGCCTCGCCTCGCGTCGCCTGGTTCCGACTCTTCTCTCTCTCTTTTGCCATTCTTTTCTCGTTCTGTACGGGATTCTCTTTTTCTTCGTACGGGCCACTTGAGGTCGTCCGACAACACCTGCTTTTCCTTTCCTTCTCCAGACCACCGTCTCTCTCTTTATCAAATCTCCGTGAGATACAGAAGCACTTCGGATGGCCCGCTGAGATCGTCCCCCCCGACTCAAATTCTTCTCTTCGCCTCGTTCGACTGAGAGCGAAGAAGTGTTTCGTGGGAGCTCGACTCGATACTGCTGTGTTATCGATCAGCCGCAACCATGTCTCCTTCTCTCAACACCCAACTTTCGTTTACGCGCCCCCGAACTGGCGACCGTGATGGCCGGCCCAGCACTCGCGACCAGGGCGGCGCCGAATCTGCCATGATGATACCAAGCCGTACCTCATCGCTCCATTCCCGCATCACCCAGCCCATTCCGTCTACGTTGGCCCAGAAGCCCCAGCAGCGAACCCCAAAGACGCTCACTCATGCCTACATGGTCTGCGGTGTCGGCCGTGAACCCTCTCAATGGGTCAAGGCTCCCACTCCCGCCCAAGGCAAAATCACCCACATGAAGGGCGCTGTTGGACAATTCTGGCTCCCCGAAATCCTAGGCAGCAGCCCCCGCCTTGAGCAGGACAACGAGATTGCGCGGGCGCTGCACTCTGCCATGAGGGTAAGTTTAATCATGTTGAGCACCGTTTACCAACCGGCAAACGGCATCTCCCAAAGCGAAGCTGATGGGTTCTGCTAACACTGGTTCGAATAGGCTTGCTTCCCTCACGACGTGGAAATCTGCACTGGCCGGAACCAGCCCCACTGCACTCACCATTCTTTCGTCCTCCAGCAAGACTCTTCTCACACTCTGTACGGTATTTGCCTGCGCGTCTGGTCGCGGGCTGACGAGAAGAGGGCCGAGACTATCCGCGACCTGAGGAAGAGGACCGAAACCGACTACTATGACAACCCGGAAGAGACCTACTGGATTCCTTACTGCCTGTCTTTCCTGTCTCGTTACCCTCTGTACAACCTTCTGGGCGATTACCTGCGCGGCATGTGGATTCACTGGAACAAGGCTACTAACCTGTTTCATGCCGAGGAAGTATCCCGCATTCTGAGCTTCCCGGCTCCCAGACTCAACGATCTTGTCCGTATCGACATGAAGGATTATGCCCTCTGCTACCAATTCCCTTCGTCCCCTACCGGGTTCCAGAACTTCGCCATGTGGCCCCTTTTTAACTGTTTGTCTATTCCTAACATTGTCGGTGTCATTGAGGCTGCCATCTCACCCACCCGTCGTATCATCTTCGTCAGTCATTATCCGGCCATGCTCACAATTGCCTCTGAGACTGTACGATACTGCGTCCGAGTTTTCGAATGGAGCGGTCTTTACGTTCCAGTGGTGCACGCGCGTCATACCAAGGAGCTCGTCCAAGAGCCTGGCCCCTACATCTTGGGTGTCACCGCTGAATGCCGATCTCTCTTCACAGCTCCTACCGATGCTCTGGTCGTCGATTTGGACCGCAACTTCGTCCTCACATCTAGCCCTCCTACTGCTCTCACCCCTGGCCAGCGTAACAAGTTTGTCAGCCGTTTGACCCAAGCTCTTAATGGCGATGTTACGCCTTCTGGTGTTCCCCAGCACCTCCGTTCTGCTTATGGTGGTGGCAAGTTGGTGCCTGCCGGTCAGATCATTGTCATGCGCGGCGAGGTTGAGTCCATCCAGGACCCCGAGTGGTGGAACCAGGATTCCGTCATGGCCGTCATGGACCACGTGTGTGAGAAGATGGGTCGCAACTCAGGCATTAAGGCTGTCTTTGGAGGCTCAGTTAAGAAACCTCTCATGACCAAGGTGTCGATGAGACATCTCAACGAACTCGTTCGTGAGAGAAACCAGTACTCTCGAGATGCTCTTGAAGCCTGGCAAGACTTCATCAACCTCAAGGGCCGTATGGACACTGAGCTCGGCAAAGTTACCAAGCGGAACAACTATCTTGTTGAAGAACTTGAAAGCTGGAAACAGCAGTTCCTCAAGTTCCAGGCATTTGCTGAGACTCTCACCAAGGAAACCCAAGACCTCAAGGTCAAGATTGAAGGTCACAAGCGGGAGAATCGCCGCCTTGCTGCTCTCATTGAGCAACAAAAGGAGGACAACAGCCGCCTCACCACACGCCTCTCTGGCACAGAGAAGCAGCGTGATGATGCTCTCGAGGCCCTCGTTTTGCAGCAAGAGATTGCTGAAGAACTCGAGCGTGAGCGCAAGAGGAACAAGAAAGAGCTCGCACAGCTTCACCACACCAACGCCACCATCACTCGCCAGCGTGATGAGGCCCGCCGTGTCGTTCTGCATCTGCGCAGCTTAATTGGTGGTCAGAGCCACCACATGGAACATCTCATTCAGTCTCTCACCAAGCCGGAGGAACTTATCCGCGAGGTCGAGGATGGTTATGAATCAGATGAGGTTCAGGGTGGCGCTGATGTGCACACCCTGCGACCCTCTCGCAGCAGCAAGCGCCTGTCTACATCTAGTCTGGTTGATGTGGCTGATCGTCACCTCAAAGATAAGACTGATGCTATCGCTCATATTGTTCGCAACATCGCGGACCAATGCCAAGCTGCCGTTGACGGCCTACAGCTTGCCCAGGATGCCGAATCTCGAGCCAGCACTCGTGCTAGCCGACGACTGAGCAGCATGTCGACTGCTCAAAGTGATGATGGTGAGGACGCCCGCTCCACCGCCACCTCGGACGCTGGCGAGGGGAGTTCTCGCTTACAACCACGTGCCGGGAGGCCTAGCTCAATACCACCAACGCCGGATCTCATCCCCAACCGCAGTAGCACTGCATTATCGTTTGCGTCCACGGCCACAACGCCTGAGCGAGCCAGCCAACAGTACTCTATTCGAGACGAGATACCAACCAAAATTGTCGAGGACGATGAAGAGGACTTCGATGACAGCCGAAGTGATCAGATCGGAGTCTCCCATCACCACGGAGTCGTCTCGAAGCAGTCTCAGTCTCTTCTCCACCGATCTTCTGGAGCAAGAATCAGCGCTTTCGGCAATCTCCGATGAAGAAGGCAAGCCTGAAGCTGAAGCTGATGCTGAGCCTGAAGCTGAGCAGGTCGGAGACGCCCAGCCGGCCTAGCCGCAGCCTTATTGTACCATTGTCGATCCTCGTGCAGGATCACCCCATTTTTCCTTTGTGTTGATTACTTCGATACGGCGATCCAAACTCTATATCCTTGTATCTTCAGCGTTTCCGGCCTCATTGGGCAGACATCTTTTTGTTTTGTGGCGGCTTTGGATAAAAACATGTTTCGGATCACGGCGTTCATTTCTTACCTTGTTCATTTTTGAGTATTATTTTTTATCACTATATTCTTAGATGAAGGGAACAGTTTGCGATGGCAGGCTGACTGATGACTTGCGTGGCGCCATCGAGGCTTAGGATCTCTTCTTTTTCTCATGACTAACCTAACTTTTTTTTTTCCCTTTTCCCTCCATAAGGGTATTATGACACTTGATAGTTCAAGCTTTGCAATTGAGTTTCTTACTCACTTGACCTACTGTGTTTTCTTTCCCGAGTCTGTTTGTGTGTGAATGAGGTGACTCTGGTGAAGTTTCAATTTTTGCTTGAGCTAAGCTTGAGCTAGCTGTCGTAAATGTTTTGTAATTACATGCTTAAAAGTTTGTCTTCGTGAAATTGTTTGGTTAGCACGGAGTAGGTAGATCCTAATAAGAACTGATACGGTTGTTGTAGTATAAATTGCTGGGGTTGCCACTGCGAAGTGGAGTAGTAGTTAGAGCGCGACTAGCGTTCCGTATTCCCTTTCACTAAGATAAGAAAATTTCTGATAAGAGCTGCGCATTGTCACTCCGGCAAAATTTGGAAGCACTCAGATTACTTGCCTAGCCATCCAACATCTTTTACCTAGACAAGTCTTTCTCAATCATTTTTACGATGGCAGATCCTCTACTCACCTCTCTTTGCGCCATTTGCCATACTTCAGTTCCTCAATACAAATGTCCTCGCTGCAATATCCGTACCTGTTCGCTAGCCTGCGTTAAGAAGCACAAATCTTGGTCGCAATGCAGCGGCGAACGCGACCAAACGGCCTACGTCCCCAAATCCAGGCTGGCGACCGCCGCAGGCGTTGATCACGACTACAATTTCCTCCACAGCATTGAGATGGCGTCCGAGCGCGCAGAGAGAGTCCTTGTAGAGGATAAGGGCATCATACAAAAGGACGAACTGCGACCGTTGACGATGGAGGAAGTGAGATGGAAAGTCGGCCGAGACGGCAGGAAGAGAAAAGTTATGGTGACGAAGATCATGAGAAGATCGAAAGAGAGATTGGTGGATAAGCTGCTTGCGAATAGGTTGAGAAAACTTGGCACAGAAGTCGTGTCTTTGCCTCAGGGCATGACGAGACAGAAGGAAAACCACACGACGGTGAATAGGAAATCCGGTCGAATCAATTGGCAAGCAGAGTGGTTCGCTTTCGAGAAGGCCGATGGCAGCGATGCGAATGATTTGAATAAGATACGGACTCTTTCGAAACTCTCAGACGACGTGCCGCTATACAAGGGATACAGTACCTTGCTGGAATCTCAAGCAAAGGCACAGGGGAAAGCGCAGCAGAAGAGACCCTTTCGAGGGGTTGCGCAGAATCCCTGGGACTCTCATTGGCATCTGGCGAGCGATTGTCTGCAGGATCCCCAGACAGGTGGTTGGATTTCCATCCGGACGGCGTCAATCGATGCGTGGCCACGAGAGGATGACGAGTCGCAACTACGGCGGTTTCAGTTCTTTCTTGAGAGTTCGAAAAAACGACCGGATCGGTTGATCACATTGACACCCATTCAACCTGAAGAATGTCTTCGGAATATTCTTTCAAACACAAAAGTTATTGAATTCCCAGCAATATACGTCTTAGAAGAAGGTGAAGCTTTGCCGGCTGGATATGTGCTTGGCCCAAAGGATATAGTCGACCATCCACATGAAGAGCAACAACTAGGTGGTGCAAAACGCAAGGATGGGCCACAACAAGGGAAGAGACCGGAACGACCGGCCAAGAGACGGAGACCAGGTGATAAAGAAGGCTTGGAAGAAGGCGAGCTCGGGAGTGATGGAGGCTCGGATGAAGACGATGGCAAGACTAAAGATGGCGCTGAAGCTGACGACGTCATTGCCGAGCAAAGCTTGGGCGAGGATGAGGATGATGAGACAACAAGCAGTGATGAGTCGACGAGCAGCTCAGGATCTGACAGCGAATAAAGAATAGCGAGGAACGTGAGCATTATGACCATCCAGTATCATGGATATATCAATTTGCAATGTGTTACTTTCCCTTTGGCTTCACTCTGTGCTCCGGGTTGCTTCATCTTCATCTTGTTTTCTTTTTCTTTAGACTCAAGCAACTTCAATTTTTGCATTATACAATACCTTATATAGTATAGCCTATATGCTACTTACAAGCGATATATATATACCTATTTAATCAATATAATCGGAAACGCAACGCCCTCATTGTCTAATCTTTGGTGTAGCACTAGATACTAAATACATGCTTCAAGCTGCAGCCGCTGGGCGCCCTGAAGATTCTCCCCGCAGCGGGTACGAATACAGCAGTGGCTTAGGTCGGTACAGCAGCGTGGGGTGCTGTCAAGTCCACTCCTACCTAGCGCCTATGGCTTGGTGTCCTGTACAAAGCTTAGGTGCCTTATGCTTCCCACAGCACAGGTACTGGGTACCAAGGGAGAGAGCTCGCGCAGCTGCGGCACTGAACCTGCGGACGACATCGTCACAACTTGGCGTCTTTCTTGATTTTCCACCAAACCAACCATCTTCAACCGCGAGGGCAGGGTCTACGGGGGGAACAATTGCGACTGTCCTTTACGCTCTTCCCTTTGCCTCGATTGTCCGCCATTCGTCCGTCTCGCAGCGGCCTGCGCATTATGATTTAATCTCGAGGTCCCCTTCTTCCTTTCTTCTTCCTCTTCTTATCCTCCCCCCCTAATCCACCAGCTCGAACCGCCCACGCAAGGCCGTGCTGCCAATCATGGATGACGCCCCGGTCCCCAAATTGTCGGATCTGCTACGGCACCCGGACGATTTAGACAAGATACCCGCGCTGAAGCTCGAGCTTTCGCGCAAGAAGAGCGCCGTCGATGGGCAGCTACGCAATGGGCTGCGGGAGCAGCTTGAGACGACGCAATCCGGCATGACGGGCCTCAGCGACGGCCAGAAGGCGGTGCAGCAGATCAAGGAGGAGATGATGAAGATTGACAAGCTGTGCTCCGAGTCGCAGACCATGATCAAAGACTTTGCCAGCATCAACCTGGTGTCGCAGGCGCACCGCAACTTTGGCGCCGTCGAGGCCATGAGACGTAACCTCGAGACGTTTAACGAACGCTTGGTCGTGGTAGAGGGGATGCTGCGAGACGACGACGAAGATAGAGAGAACATGCCGAATCTGCTGCCGTGCCACTACGAGCTGACGCAATTGCGAAATATACGAGACGATGCCATGGAACAGATACAGAGGGCGGACGACACCAGTTTGGAGTCGACGCTGGAGGACTACTTTACAAGGCTGGACGATACAATCGACTGGTTTGACGAGCACGTTGGACTTTTGGCCATGAACCTCATCAACCTCGTCGTCAGCGACAACAACGGCTTGGTGGTTCGCTTTGCCGTCGTTATGGAGGCAGAAGAGAAGAGTGATCAACGCGTCGTGGCGCTGCAGGAAGCACTCAAGGACCACGAGGAAATGGCGGCAAGGTTTCAGGGTATCACGGATGGTGCGAGAAAAGTCCGTGGCTATAAAGAGAAATTTATGCAGGCCATCAAGCTCAGCGCGGAGCAGCAGTTCCAGCAGGCCCGAGAAGAATTCCTCGACGACGCTGATAGCTTAGAGGCCACCATGAAGTGGTTTTTCAACGACCTTAATGCCGTCAAGATTGGTATGACACCGCTCATGCCGAAGAAGTGGCGGATCGCGAAGACATACGCGGATATATATCACGTTTTGATGCACGACTTCCTGATTGGCATGGTGGATGACCCGGAAGCTAGCTCAGCACATACGCTCGCCATCATCAGCTTCCCCGAGAAGTACTACAAGAAGATGTCCAAGATAGGCTTCAAACAAGAAGATCTGATACCACATGTCATTGACAATCGCGAAGCAGAGCTTGTTCGTGACTTCCGACAGCTCATTATCAAATTCCTCGATGAATGGATCGACCGCATCTTCGAACAGGAGAAGCGCGACTTTGCCGAACGCAATGTCGAAGGCTCTAATTTGGACCAAGATGAGTATGGCTATTTCCGGACCAAGAACCTTGTGGCCTTGTGGAGGATGTTGCGCGAGCAGGTCGAGGCGGCCATCAACTCGCAGCGTACAGACGTAGTCGAGGGTGTTATCGACGCCATGTTCCTACGGCTACGAAGCCGCCAGCAGTCGTGGCAGCGTATGTTGGAAGACGAGGCTGTGCGGTACGAGACCGGCATGTCCGATCTGGAAGGCTTCCAGGCCCTGCAAGATTGGCTTGTAGCCACGGCCAACGACCAGATCGGCGTCATCGACGACAACGAAGAGGAAAACCGCCTCGGCTACCTGTCGAGCTTCCGCCAGCAGTTTGAGAGAAACGTCAGCCCGCAGTATCTCGAGCGCGCCGACCAAGAGCTCAACGCCCTCCGCGACGGCTACGTCGACTTCAGCACCTGGTGCATCCACAAGTTTGCGCACCTCGTCTTCGCCGTCGACTTCGTGGGCGTCATGCCAGACTTCTTCACACCAAAGTGGTACTCCAACACCGCCATGAAGCAAATGGTCGTCACCTTTGAGGAATACGTCGGCGAGTACCGCCAGGCCCTGCACCACTCCCTCGTCGACATCTTCATCGAGATCTTCGCCGACGAGCTCCTCGTGCGCTACCTGTCTGCTGTACGCAACAAGGGCGCAAAGTTCCGTCGTACAGACCCTTTCCGCGACAAGCTCTTCAACGATATTGCCACTGCGTTTGAGTACTTTTCAAACTTGGCTAGCCCCGAGGTCGCCATGTCTATCAAGGACACGTGGCGTGTCACCGAGCCGTTCTTGGGCCTGCTCTCTGTGGATAAGGACTCCGTGGCGGATGAATTTGCCGCCTTTAAGTCTGCGTACTGGGATCTGCAGATTAGTTGGGTGGAAGCTGTGCTGCGGTCAAGAGATGATTTCGAGAGGAGCATGCTGAATGCTGTCAAGGCGAGAGCGGCGCAGATGGATATCGTGAGAGGACCGGAAACGGTGATGGCCAAGATTAAATAATTTCCAACAAATCTTATACGGCAAATCGCATATGAGGCGTAGGGGTAGAAAGAAGTAAGTATATGCAAGGCGTAGCTGGTTTCAAAGAGCGGGAAACAGATCTGGTGAATGAATGGGATGACATCGGATGGATAGGCAAGTCTATTTTTGCGTGAACGGGGGATGTGGTTTATTACGATTTCAAAGGTTTAAATATGTGCTATATTAGCGTTTCTATGGATGTCAATGGAGCTGTTATACAGGAGAGAGTTGCGTATATGAGAGCAGTTTTGCTAGAAAGTCTAGTTGAGTCGCAAGAGATTACATCTCACACAAGCAAAGCGTCAAAAGTCAAACTTGAATATGATGAAAGGAATGTGAAAGAAGAAAGTAATAACTCAAATATCGTAGCCTGCTTCCTTTTGGGAAAAGGGAGTATGCATCCCTTCGTAAACCGCGAAACGACAATCTTCCTCCCGCTATCCCTCAGAGTACAATTGAATATACGAGAAAAGGAAAAAAAAAAAAAGGGGGGGGGAGGAAATAATGGTAGAACACAAGCTAACGATCGGTTTATATAATGGGCTTCTTCCCCCCTTCTGTCCCGTCCCTGATCCGAAATGAAGAAATAGAAACGCGACTGCGACGGCCCTGTACAAAATCCTGGCCCCTTATAGAAAAAAAAAAGGAAAAGAGAAAAGGAAATGTGCTGTATCAAGAAATTCAAGATTCCCACCCCCTTCCCAGTACGATAAAGAACGAACGGCATTTGCTATGCGGTAATATGATTTCCTACTCCGTGTCCAAAGGCCAAAATCTGTATTATCTGCGGTTTATCCCACTCTTGACTCCTGTTTAAGATTGGCTGGCAAGAAAGTTCGCGGCCTTAATCAAGGGGCAGTCAGTAAAAAGGGGCTTATTATTAAGTGCAAGGAAAACTTACTCTTTCCAAGTTGTAGTCATACTGCTCCAGGGCGGCAAGGGCGTCAGGGCGAGAGTATCCCATGCTGGTAAGATTCTTCAGAATAGGGTCATCGTGCTCTCCCGCCTCTGTGAGGGCCCGTCCCGGTGCAGGGGGGCGGGACTCGGCATTCTCTTCTTGCGCTGGGCCAGTGTTGTTGCTCTGTACAGGCTGTGCTGCAGCAGCACTGGGCGAGTCTAGGCCGGAGAAGATGGCGTCCCAGTCATGAGACTCTGCTCCCTTCTGCTGTCCATTGCTAGATTGGCCTGGGGCGCTGGCGGCTGAGTTGGATGAGATGAAGTCAAAGCTGCTCTCATTGCCAAAGGCTGTGGACTCACTCTTGGCTTGGCTAGCTGGGGGGCTGCTGTCAAACATGGGGTTGTAGTCATCCAGTCCAGAGCGAGAGATATTGGCAAAGTCATCATCTGCAGAGCCTTCCTTGGCATCTTCTAGTCCCTCGAAATCGTCATCGAGGTCATCAAAGGCGCCCTTGCCGGCCGAAGCCTGGCTAGTTGCTGGAAGCGTTGTTGAGCCGAAGATGTCATCAGCATTAGAGACCTGAGAGGTAGTCAAATGGTTGTTGGTGATTGTGGCGGGAGAAGAAGCTAGTTCAGGACTATGGAAACTTGATGTCAGCAACTATTATCAAGGTGACGAGTTATGATTATCGAATTTCAACTTTGTAACTGGCTTCATTTCCGTGTATTTACCTTTTAGTTTCGGATTCGACATGGGAGGCTGTTAATTCTTGGGGTTGAGACAAAGGAGCGGTGGTATCGGGGGCTTCGGCAGCTGGTTTATTAGACTCTGGAGTTGGCTCCTGAGCGACCTGCTTCTCCTTGGCCTTGTTTTCTGGTGATGCGGGAGCAAAGTCGTCGTCAAAGCCTCTCTCGCTATCCGACTCATCTATTTCCCGCTCAAGTTCTGAAATGGGCGGGAATTCCGAGTCGAATGCGTTCTGGGGCTTTACAGCAGCGCCCTTGTCTGTGCTGCCAGGTGCTTTGGCTGAGGTAAAGGCGGCAAATGCATTGTCAAAGTCTGCCTTGGCCTTAGCATGGTCAGTATTGTCAAAAGAGCCGGTTCGTTCTTGGGCTTCCCCCTCCGCTGGCTTCTGAGAGCTATCGCCATGAGCGGCCGGAACGGGAGTCGCGCTGGTGCTATCGTGCTTCTCCTCCTCTTCAGCAGCCGCAGGAGCCTTGGGCTCTGCAGCGCTCGGAATCACACCGCCGAAGGGAAATGAGCCGGACACCGAGCCCTCGGCACGTGCGGAGGTAGGGGGAGACACTTGTCGTGACGAAGACAGTGACTCGTTGGGCTCGGGGAACGGCAAGAAGCTCGAGCTTATTTGTCGGGACTCTGGCGGAGCAGGAGGTTCAGCACTCAGCGTTGGGACGCGGCTAACATTGGGAGTCGGCCCTGAGTTATTAGAAAAAGATCCAACACTAACTGATGACTGCCCCGTGTTTTGCTGTTTGAATGCTGCAACTGGCGGGGGAGTGCCGCTGGAGCTGACAGGGCCGGCGGGGCCAAACAAATCGTCAAAGGACCTGTCGGAAAAGGCCCTGCTCGGGGGTGGCGGTCCAAACACGCCCATGATATCTGTACTGGCGGAGCGTTTGAAGAAGGGGTTGTTAGCGCTGGATGCCGAAAGTGCCGGGCTGGCCATCTGGGCTGAGGTAGACACGGGGGAGCCCGTCTCTATCTGGCGAGAGATGTCCTCAGCGTTCTTGGCTAGGGAGTCGGCTTCGCCCTTGAGCTTGTCGCGCTCTCCTTCTGTAGTAGATAACTGCTTCTTGTTAATGGCAACGAGGCCCTTCTGCTGTCTGGCATCGAGCTTGAGCTTCTCAATCTGAGGCTTGAGCTCCGCAATTTCGGCATTCGCCACACGGATGCGCTCTCTCAAGCTGGCATTCTCCTGCTGGTCAGCCTGGAGAGCAGCCGAAACCTGCTGGTGCTGGGTCTGAATGTCTCGTAGCTGTCCTTCTAGAGTCATACATTCTCCCTGCAACTTCTTAGTATCGGCTCGCGAGTGTCTCAGCTTCTCTTCGAGGGCATGGGTATCTTGAGCCTCTTTCTCATATAGTTGTCGCAGCTGTGCCAATCGCTGTTCAAAGTTTTGCTTTTGAGAGTTAGTCTGGCTCAGCTCATGCTGAGTCGTATTCCTCTTAGTCTGAACTTCTTGCGTCTGCTTCGTCAGAGAACCAATCTGATTTGATAGATTGGCAAGCTCAGTCGTCTCGTCGGAGATGTTCTTATTTGCCTCATCGGTGTCACCTAGGAGGTCCTCTGCGGCAGAGGCAGTGTGTGGCCGCGCCTGCTCAGCTCCAGGGTGTACAGCCAAGCCACGGCCAAAGGAGGAAGATGGCACAAACGGCCTAAACGTCGTGCCTACCGGGGATGAGGGCTTAGCAGGCGAGGATGTAGTGTGGAGAACGCTGGTACCACCGGCAAATGGATCAGCATTTGATCCTCCGGTAGACATTGTTGTCTGCGCCGGGGCGGGGGCCGGGCTAGGAGTTGAGGAATCGAGGCCAAACAAATCGTCAAGAGCAGATTTGGGTGCTGGTGGGGCTGGCGCTGGCACAGTTTGAGTGGGAGCCGGAGTTACATCAAAGGCTGATGAAACTGCGGTAGCAGGACGGCTCTGGGTTCGCAAGTGCGGCGGGATGAGGCTCGTAGGCAGAGTGGCGGGCAGAGGAATCGACCGATTGCTACGCTGCTGGCGGATCAAGTACATGGCAACCGCAAATCCATCGCGGGTCAGTCGTCCCTGAGAACCAAAGTCCGCTAGGTCCCAAATCTGAGCGAGGGTGTCCTCGGGCAGATTGGACTGGCTGAGGAAAGGTACAGCCTCCTCGCCTGTGATGTATCCCTTGTTTGTCTTATCGAAATCGAGGTAGATCTGGTCAAATCTTGCCTTGTCGGCCGGAGTAATGGCCCAGTCGTTGTTCGAAGCGGCACCGGTAGCCTGAGCGGCGACGATCGGAGGGCGGTTGAGCGGGCTTCCTGTCCTCTGCTGCTGGGCGGAACCACTCAGCTGTCTTGGGATGGCAGTGATACCGCCGGTGTTGCTTGGAGACTGTCGAGGAGCTGCTGCGCTGCGCGTGGCCGCCTCATATAGGCCAGCAGGTAGAACATTAGGCAGTGCGCGAAGAGCACCGGTCTTGACGGACGTAAGGAGATGCATGGCGATGACGAATTCGGGCAGGGCTAGAGCACCGCGCTGTTCGGTATCGGCCAGCCCCCATATCCTGCCAAGCATCTCGTTGGGAAGGCCGGACTTGTCGAAGATGGATCTGGCTTGCTCGCCCGGCAGCATGTTCGCCTGCAAGTTTTGACGCTCAAACAGGGCCGCATACTGGGCAACCTTGTCAGGAGTCAAGGGAGGAACTCGAATGCCACCGGAGACTTGGGGTTGGATAGGCGTCTGCGATGGGGAAGTGGCCGGCCAGATGCCTTCGAAGCGGGGGATTGGGCCTTGCTGGAGAGCCAGCTCTGGCGTGGGCTCTCGTCCAGCCTGAGCATGGCCAATGAGGCGAAGGACAACGCCAAATCCAGCGGGAGTGAGGAAGCCGCGGTTCTCCTTGTCGGCGATCTGCCATATCTGTAGTTGAGGTAGAAAAACACAGCGGTTAGCACGGGGACAGAAGATGGGGGAGAGCGCGGGGGGTGACGAATCAAGAAGCCAATCCCCCCCAAAAAGGCACGGAGAGATTTATAAAGGAGGGAAATTGAGGAGCGACCAACCTCTCCTAGGATACGCGAGTCCAGTCGTGTCTTTTCAAAAAACTTGACAGCTATCTCGCCGGTAACGACGCCCACGCTATCGGTGTCGGCCTGGCGGAAGAGCTGGCCATAGATGCGCTTCTCTTCGGGTGAGAGATTGAGGTTCGGCGCGCCTAAAGAGGGAGAGCAACACAGTTAGCTCGGCGAACATTGCCCGCAATGAAGCAGCAGAGGCAATTCTTGCAATCAAGAGGACATACTCGGATCAGCGGCCGCCGACATTGTCGCACGGAAGCACTAGGAAATATCGAAACGGCTTGTTTTGGCGTCTTCGCTATTCGTGGGTGTTGGTGGGCAAGTTACGAATCCCCTTTCGAAGGCGCAAAGGAAAGTTGGACGCTCGGCTCAAGGAAGCTCCCAGGAACGATGCGAAGCTGCAGCGGCGCTTCAGCCAGGTATAGAGCAAGCAGCCGGGGAAAAAAATGGAACGGAGAGAAGAAAAAATGGCTTTGCGGCCCAAAAAGTCGAGCAGCTGGCGATGGGGAGATTTTTCGGAACTGGGTATATTGGGTTGAAGTCGGGGTCGTTTGGGTCGTCAGCCTGGGGGAGGGTGGTGGCTGGCAAGCTGCTAAAGAGCCTTAGTGGTGAAGCTGCCCGGAGCTCTGATTCGACAAAATTAGGCTGCGGATTTAGCGTGGCCGGGCAGCACGTTTGCTTCGGCCTGCCACAAATTACCGGCGGCTGCGGTGTATCATTGGGTACTGCGCAGCGCCAAAGCCGGCGGGCTCTGGGGCTAGGCGATGCGCGGCGGTACATGGCTGGTACATGTCAATCCATCAATCTTCCCCGGGGGCTTGGTAATTTAGGCACCGCCTGGGCTGCGAGAGAGCGCTAATACGCCGCTGCATTAATGAATGGAAACGAGGACACAAAGTGCTGGCCGGGGGCTGCGTACGTGCACAGAGAGCATAAAGCAGAGAGCGAGTGCTTCTCCCTTTTTTTTTTTTTGGCATGCCGTTCTACAGGATGGATCACCGGATGCTGCCTCTGCCTATCTAGCACTCGCATGTTGTCTAGCAAAAAAGAGAGAGGCCTGCAGACAGCCAGACGGGCCAGGCAAATGGCGGCTCGTGGCAGCACACCCCCAACCACGCGGCATGCATTGCGAGCTCTTCCCCGCAAGGACGCATGCATGTACGCTGCTGTCACCACTGCGGCCTTAGTGCAGCGCTGTAGTACATGTCGCAGCATAAAATGGATGCGCCGGAACACACGTACAACGCTCGACAGTGCATGGGCAAGCAATCATTTCTCTCGCCCAGACGTGCAGGGCCTCTTGCAGCAGCCGCCAGTCCCGAGCTGCTCTTCTATTTGTCTCCAGTGCCTTCTCTCTCGCCAATGGGCCACCGCGCAGGCCCAGTCATGCATCCTGGGCAGTTCCCATCACATCGCCTGGCAAATTATACGGAGCCGTTTGTCCTGCCGCAGAACCCCTCAATAATATAGTAGGTACCTTACCTATTCGCCCATCATCCTTATCACGGTTCATGTTTTATGCTACGTATCACTCGCCGGGGAGGGGGGGCTCAATGCACACGAGGGAATCGAATTATATTCTGTATGTACCAAAAATTGGAATGCTGCTTTTTTTCTTCTTTCCTTCTTTCTTTCTCTTATTCACATTATGTAGGTATCTCTTTTCTAAATTCAGTGTCTTTTCTTATCGCAGTGTAACCAGCTCTTCGGCGCTGGTCGGGTGAATGGCAACGCAGTTATCAAAGTCTTCCTTGGTTGCGCCCATCTTGACAGCAACGCCAAAGCCCTGCAGAATCTCTCCGCTTCCCTGGCCCATGATGTGCAGACCAACGACCTTTTCCTCAGGGCCGGCTGTAATCAGCTTATAGTTGGTAGGCCCCTTGTCCTCTGGGGCCATCGGAACGTAGTACAGGCCACTGAAGCTCGACTTGTAAACCTTGATATTATCCTTGCCGTACTTTTCGATGGCCTTTGGCTCTGTGAGACCGATGGCACCAACTTCGGGGTGCGCAAACACGACTGATGGGATGTTGTCGTAGGTGAGCTTCAGTGTTGAGAACTCGGGGGGGCCGAAAACTCTGTGTGCGAGACGGCGCCCGGCAGCAATGGCAACTGGCGTCAGCTCAACCTGGCCGGTAACATCGCCGATAGCATAAATGTTGTCAACGGTAGAGGTCTGGTACTCGTCAACAACGATGTGTCCCTTCTTGTCCAGCTTCACACCGGCCTCCTCCAAGCCAATGCCCTTTGTCTCGGGAACTCGACCGATGGCCCAAATCAGGTTGTCAACGTCGTGAAGGGTGCTTTCGTTGCCCTGTCCGTCGCGGTAAGTGACAGAGAGCTTGCCGTTGGCGTCCTTTTCAATCTTGGTCGCCTGCGACTCTCTGTGGACGTTTACTCCCAAGCGGTCATACTCGTTGGTGACTGACTCCTGGATCATGGGGTCGAAGCTTCGCAAAAAGGTCTTGCCTCGAATGAAGAGATGTGTTTCTGTGCCGAGAGCATTAAACATGCCGGCAAATTCAACAGCGATATAGCCAGCGCCAATAATAGCCACTTTCTTGGGCTGTTTCTCAATCTCAAAGAAACCGTCGCTGTTGGTGCCCAGCTCGGCTCCGGGGATTTGAGGCGGGGGAGCAGGCTTGCCTCCGACGGCGATGAGGATCTTCTTGGCATTGACCAGCACCTTGGAACCGTCATCCAGAGTGACCTCAGCCTGGTTCTTGGAAAGCAGTCGGCCCCATCCATGCAGATAGTCGACCGTGTCGTTGGCCAGGTTCTTCGCAAAGATGCCGTTTAGTTTCGCAATGTGAGCATCACGCTTGGCCTTGAAGGTGCTCCAGTCGAATGGGGCGGTGTGCTCGACGGAGAAACCATAGTGCTTGGAGTCGTGGATTGCCTCGGCAAGAGCCGCAGCATTGTAAGTGATCTTTTTGGGAACGCATCTACATGGCAAATGTCAGCATAAACAGTCATATATCATTAGGCATAACACGCAGATGCAGACGAGGTACAGCCGCAACTCACCCAACATTGACACAAGTTCCTCCCAGACGGCCCGCCTCAACAATCAGAGACTTGACGCCGTACTTGGCGCTGGCCATGCGGGCAGAGCCCAGGCCACCGCTGCCGCCTCCGATAACGAGGTAGTCGGTTTCTTTTACTGTGGGAGCCATTGCGCGGGCTGTGGTCGATAGATGGCGGGATAGCGAAGTTAGTCGGTTCGAAGCAATACCTCTGGAGCCTATTGGCTGTGCTCGCGCGAACAAAGCGAAAGGTTGCATGGACAACAAGACTGGTGTACCGCTTCCGTAGCCTCGAGTTTATATATGCGCCGCGTGTGTGTGTATAGCAGATAGTGGTCGCTGTAGTAATCTGCAGGAGGGGCAGTATTTTTTTTTTTTGGCTCGTCCAAAAACTGTTGCTTTCAAAGCGGGGGAGGGGGCATGAAATGACGTTTCCACAGCAGTTTCTAGCAGAAGCATATTGCTAATACTAGCATTAGTGGTGCAATTAAGCGCTTACTGGGCCAGGTCCTGCGGCTCCAAGGTCCCCTAGTTTCAAGCCGAAGCCGTCCGTCTTGGTTACAGGGCGGAACCAGACTTCCGCAGTGCCATAGCCAGGGAGCTACCGAACCAGGCGATTTGATTTGCGCAGTCCTCGTGCTTGTATTAGGAATCGTCTGGGAGCCTGCCACCCCTTTCCCAGATTGTAGCTAAAGTGGCTCAAGCTATTGGTGCATTTAGCCCCTAGAAGGATTGAATTTGGAATTGGCGCGCTGAAGCGATCCTCATACGGCAGCTCTGAGCACGCCCAGCTACGCTACAGATTATACCTAGGCTGTCGATATAGAGGTTGCAAGTTACGTCATTTGCTGCATTCCATGTTAGCATACCATTTACCTCCTTGTACTAGGCTTGTTTGCAGTGATTGCTCTAAGAGTATTAAGGCTATTTCTAGCATCTTTGTGTTAGGCATCTAAGTATGTACTATTTGCGTTGAGCATTCAAGTCATGACCCTGCTAGCGACAATCGTGGTGCAATCCAACGCCATGATAGCGTTCGATTTGCGATACGTGTACGGAGGATCTGGCTTCGATCCGACAGCATGGGAATTTGGAATGCTGGGCCAAGCATGTTTCAAATATCTAAGCTTCTCTGCTCGGCTTGGATTTGAACTCGGCCCAGCGAGATTCAAGCCGAACTCCCTAGATCATCTCAAATATTTGTCATCTGCCGGATCACTTCGGATGAAACAAATTTCACCTCCAGTGGCTGAAATCAGCAAAATTAAGCAGCAATCCGGAGTACAAATCCCTCCAATAGGCGCCCCTAGCTCCGCTTTTTTCTTGCTCTTCTTTTGTTTTTCTCGTCGCCCTCGAAAATGCCGCTCTCGTCCTTCGTAATGCTCTCCCGCCCCCACCACAGCTTCGCCCGGCTTTCGTCTAAATAACCTGCACTCCGTAGTAGCCGCCTGTTGGGTTTTCAATTACATGCATTCCACGGCTCGCTTGTGTATGGTCTGGAGAATTTACATTGGCCTACTACAGCAAACGCGTTGCATGTTCTTTCTTAGTGACATTAATTCTAATTATCCGCACACTCGATACTTTGAGAAGAGTTATGATTAGTAACGGCTGTACTTCAAACAGCTTCGAAAAGGGCTGCCCTTTCCGCACCAATCACGCCGCCCTAGAAATGGTTCAACGACGTTGCTTAAACCGAGCTGCATTTTCTATCGGCTCGTCAAAACTTCAATCACCTAGCAGTCACCACTATCAAAAACGCATTCAACAAAGGCAAAAAGAAAATAAGAACGACACAAGCCTGATTCGAACAGGCGCTCCCGAAGGAACATGATTTCGAGTCATGCGCATTAGACCACTCTGCCATTGTGCCAATGATGTCATACTCAACGTATTGATACATATAGGCCTTTCGAAAGGGCGTTTCTCATTTCGAACGTGGCTGGCTGTCGCAACCTACGATTTTCTGTTTTACTAAATGTCCATACCTAGTAGTTCCTTTCTCGACAATTCTTACAATTTTAATAATTGGTAGATGTTTCTTAGCGAATTCAGCGAAGTTAGCGAGTTTAGCGCAAGAAGTTGACAATAGCAGCATTAATGGTATTCAAAAAGTTCCCTTTTTATCTGCCAAGGCCACCCTCTATTGTAACTGAATACACTAGCTTGACGTACAATTGTTTTCAACAGCTAAAGGCTTCCTGTGTCGGCGCAAGAAGGCTATAATAAGCGTATATAAAGAAGGTGCTGATATCGCACTATGGGGTATGTAGTTACTTTAGAGTCCCTAGTTCCAAGATCCTTAAGCGTGGGCCAACAGTGTATTGCAGGTCTGTTGCCTATTTCGATACGCAACCGGAGAGCGCTATCGGCGGGACTCGCGGCAAAATACACGTATATAGTGCTGAATTAGGAACTAGACGCAAAACAAATACGACAACATCCCTTATAAGCTCTTTAACATGGAACATTAGTTGTCTGTCATTAACCTGCAAGGCTGTGGAAGCTCAAAAACTAGGTGTGAATACTTTTGTTTTTAGATGATAAGGCTCACGGCACAAGGCTACATACCTATATTTCCATATTGCTATAAGGCTAGGTCGACAACACGGTGGCTCTCTTGCTTCAAATTTTACAACCGCCATCACGTTAGTATTCACAACTTCGTTTTCTACACACTCTATCGCGCCAATTGAAATGGACGATGCAGTTGGAGATTTTACAAACCCACGAAATTCTCCAAGCAGTGTGACTAGTGACGGGCATGGGGTTCAGCAGATGGAGATGAGTAGTGAGTCAACGTCGACTTCCATGGGGAAATTGTCGTCCAGTGAGAAAGTGAATCAAAATGGCACAAATACAAATAACACAGCGAGCTCCCGGTTTCCACGCGAGGTTATCCAGATTCTTCGGAGCTGGTTGGCGTCAAATGTCCGCCATCCCTACCCCAACGACGAAGACAAGGAGAAGTTGGCTCAACAGACGGGCTTAAGCAAGGCTCAGATTTCCACATGGATGGCAAACGCGCGTCGCAAGGAAAATGTTCGGGCATCTCGATCTGGTGGCTACCCGATACATCGGAAAGAGACGTCAGTCTTGAGAGAAATGAACCCGATGGAACGATGGGAGCACTCTCCACCAGAACACGAGCCTGTTCCAATTGACGTTATTGAAAAGGCTGCCTCAGCATCCAGCATCGAAATAAGTGCACGAGGTCATCCAGCTGGTTCTGGCCATGTCGACGATGGGTCGACACGTTCTATAGGCCATGGCTCATCGGCAGGCAGTATGGGAACATCGCGTTCTAGCAATGGCTCATCTGGCTCCGCTTTCTCGCACACATCACGAGTGTCTTTGGGATCGTTTGGCTCTTTCGGTTCTGCTCGTAAGCGAGGAAGGCATCGTCGCCGCCTCCCAGGCTCCAGGGCGAATGGCATGCACCATATGCGGCCCGCTGTGCACAAGTTCCAATGCACCTTTTGTACGGAAACGTTCAAGACGAAGCATGACTGGCAGAGACACGAAAAATCGCTGCACTTGTCAATAGAACAGTGGGTATGCTCGCCGGAGGGACCGAGTCAACTCTGCCCTAGGCAAGGCTGCCTGGCGTGTGCTTACTGTGGACTGAAAGAACCACCACCTGAACACGCAGACCAGCATGTCTATTCTCTTTGCGTGAACAGGCCGTTAGCAGAGAGGACATTCTACAGAAAAGATCATATCAGACAGCACTTGAGTCACTTTCATGATGTCAAGTTCCAAAGCTGGTCTATGGACGGATGGAGGACAGCTGCGCCAGAAATCCGGTCACGCTGTGGTTTTTGCGGGCACATCATGGAATCCTGGGGAGAGCGCGTCGAGCATCTGGCAGACCATTTTAAAGGCGGGAAATCTATGGTTGACTGGACTGGTGACTGGGGTTTCGAGGAAGAAGTGCTGCGCAATGTCGAGAATGCTCTGCCACCTTGTGAGTTCTGCTCCGCCACACCCACTTAGATCCTTGCTTCCTAACACTCGCTCTAGATCTTATACACTTTGAACGCCTAAGCCCGAATCCTTACGAAGCTTCCAAGGAAGAGGGAATTCATGATAAAATAAGTCAGAACTATGAGGAACTTCCTAATTCTGACTTGATGTCGGATCATCATTCTGCTGGCTTAATAGATCCCGCTACTGTTCAACACGGTCAAATCCATCTCGATGCAAGTCAATCAGGGCTTCACAGCTGGGTTCAGCTTCCGAATGTTACTGGGACAGCTACATCAGATTCGTTCAAGCAGCAACAAGTATCTTTTATTGACCATGCCCTCGACAAGTTCTGGAGCCAAGACCCTGTTAATCACCAGAGTAATCTCGAAATGTTGAGCGATCCAAATAACAGCCTGCTTTCGAAGGAATTTACACAACAATCACCCCTCGGGACAGACGATCCTTCATTCATCCAGGTCCTGAACAGTGAAGAAATCGGCAGCCTTGATCCTTCACAAGTATTGCATTGGAACCTCATCGGCGATGATGTCCCCCAGCTCAATGTTTATCCCGAGAAATTACCACGCCCCACGCCCCAGGGGCAGCCTACGTCGGGTGCAAATTCCATACGGCCGTCAAGATATTTCATAACTGATGCAAATTGCTACCGAAGATTGGAAAAAGAGCTCACCCGATTTGTCCTCAGTTCCTTGAGTCCAAACAATCCTGGGCAGCATGTATGTACAGGGCGGTCCATCTCCGATCTTTCCACCCTCTGTCTCCTAATCTAAGAATCAAATATGGATGTTAACCTGTACAGATCCCAACCGACGAAGAATTACAAAACCAAGCTCGCTGGATAATCTACGACGACGACGATCCGTGGAACCAAACGGCCGCTGACAACGCAGAATGGCTTGCCCGTTTCAAACGCGACGTTGGCCTCGCTCCCGCAGACGAGGGCCCCGGCATGCCGCCTCTTGGTCCTCCTCGGGCGTGGAGACTAGAGGATGGTGGCAGCGGCTTTCATCCACCATACCTGAAGCCGAAAGATGGAAAGCTAATCGAATTCACGGCAGACGTCCCCGTGGCCGTGGATGATCGAATATACAATGTGAGTCGAGAGACGGCTGAACATTTTGCTCGCGCTCTCTGTGAGGGGCAGTATAGACCTCCCCCCTCCGTATTTTGCTCGCGTGATCTAGAAGACGGCCTCCGTCTGTACGTTGAGGAGTGTCTTGGGAATCTCCATTGCCCTACCGACGACGAACTGCGGACGAAGGCGCAGGAGATCCTGGGCACTACAGCCACGGCAGCGGATGATCCAAACCTTCTGGAGAAATTCAAAGCCGCGTATCTGCTTGGGTATCTGCAGAGAAATAACCATGATGGAGCAAAACTGGTCGAGCAATCAGCTCACGATATGTTTAACTCCGCACGAAGCGCAGTGAGCATCGAAGCATCCGAGATGGGAATTGCCAGCGACGTAGAGCCCTGGAGACTTACCCACAATGGCGTATAATTCTAATGGATTGATACCTTGGCTAATACGAGATGATTTAAAATGCCAATGATTTGTTGCGTGAAAATATTAATTTCAAGACCTTGAGCGTGGTTCCTTTTGCGTATTCTTTTCTGTGCTTTCTGTATCCCCAATTCCTAAATCTATAGAATGAATATCCAAGTCTCATAACCCTACCGGGTCGAAAGATTTCAGGATGAGCTGATGTCCAAGTAGATTTTGTCCTTTAGATCTGCCGAGGCAGGTATATGTAGTGATAGAACATGTCGAGTGTCTGCTATTTTGTGTCTTGTACATGTCTATTATGCGTCTATTATTCTATCTATTATAGCGTCATATAATACTCTAGATTATTCAATTATGATGCGTCATTGTACGATTTCTTGCTCATACTCTCGTCTTCCAAATTGAACTCCCTTCTATTCGACGACATTTGGCCCACTTGGCCGCAGTGAAGAATAGTGATCCTATCAGCATCGAGATGCCAGCAAATATCTCGGCGCCAAAGTACGCCCCATGAGCCGCAGATATGATTTGGCCTGCAATCGGCGGCCCCGTCAACGCGGCAAAACTCATGACGGTGAACATCATGCCTAATCGTACGCCTGCCTTCTGGAGGTCGATGGTTAGACTGCTCAGTCCCGCAGGGACCAGACTCTGGACGCCACCAGCAAAAGTGCCGTAGAAAACAATCCACACATAGAGCCCCGCGACATTCTTCACGGCCATCCAGCACAACATGCCAATCCCAGAAAAGGCGGCAAAAGGAATAAGGACTGTAATAGGTCCAAGCCGATCGGCTATGAAGTTGGGTGCTATACGCCCGGTTATACCAACACTGTTAATCACCAGCAACAGATTCAGGCCGTCTGCATAGCTGAGTCCGATTTTTTCGCGGCCAAACGAGGCGACGTAGTAGTAAGCGAAATAAAGAGCTAGAAAACACTATAACAAGATGGCAGTTGTCAGTACATGTCTGCTACGCTTCACAAGCGAAAAGGAAGCCGTGGGGGGGG
Organism: Trichoderma asperellum; assembly: GCF_020647865.1. Taxonomy (NCBI): domain Eukaryota; kingdom Fungi; phylum Ascomycota; class Sordariomycetes; order Hypocreales; family Hypocreaceae; genus Trichoderma; species Trichoderma asperellum. The sequence goes on along the minus strand of NC_089415.1, from coordinate 6,005,863 downwards.
GGGGGGGGGGGGTTATCTTACAAAGAAGCTGCCGCACACATAGAGTGAATACTCCGGATCCTTGAACGCTGCAAACTCGAACAACGGGCCAGATTTTCGAGGGGGAACACGCGGCTTCAAAGCAAGAAGCGCTGCCCCCAGCGTCACGAGCTGGACGAATCCAATCGTCCTGACGGTCCAGCCGAATCCGATCGACGGCAACAACTGGCGAGCGATGCTTGGAAACACCAAGCCACCGACGCCCGTGCCGCTCGACATGATCCCTATCGCAAGCGCCCGCCGCTTGCTAAAGTAGGTCGAAACGACGGCCAAGCTGGGGCAGAATAGGCAGCCGTTGCCCAAGCCCATGCAGATACCTTGCGATAGGAAGATTTGCCAGTACTGCGTCGCCACGGAGGTGGTGAAGATGCCTATCATCTGCAGGATAAACCCCAGTGTCACCAGTTGCCGAAAGTAGCCTGCGTCTGATATGCGGCCCGCCAGAACGCCGATGAAGAAGAGTAGAAAGATTTGGACGGAGCCAATCCAGGAGATGTCAGATGGCGAACGATCCAGCATGTCGGTGTAAAAGGTCTGAAAGACGCCGAATGAGCTGATGTAGCCCCATGTGTTGAGAACAACCATGTGGCCGGCAATGGCTGTACAGCTAGATCAGTCTCAACGAGCCATATTGAGGGTTGGCTGAAGAACAAGGTAATTGGAGACTCACCCTGTGCCCAGGCTCGCTTCCCGCCATCAGGAGGCGGCCCCGGATCCGAGGTTATGTCTACAGGTCTCAAAACACTGGAGACATTGGTAAGAATCCTGGAGAGCGGCTCTCGTCTTTCCTCTGCGTCACGATAACTGGACTTTTCGCTGCTGGCCAATCCTAGCTCGGACACATCCACCAGATCGTCTTTTGGGTCCAGTTGCTGTATGTTGCGCTCGAGCTCGGCGGGGTCGTCATGCGAAACAATGCTACTGGGAGGCAAGTGAGGAGACGGAGAAGACATGTCCATTGAAGCCGCGGGTTTGTCAACGACACTTCTAGGAGAAGAGCCGGCTTTAGGATGTCAAAAGCAGCAGGGAAAAAAAAATTGGCCAGAGGATAGTCTCTTCGCAAGTACTAGTGGAAGATCTATATACATGGCCTAGCCATTCCGCAAAGACGCCGGTGAATCATCTAGCATAGAGGGACTCAACCACGGGACCCTCATATCGGCTTAAGCTTCTCCGTGCAATCAGTCATGAAAAGCTGCAAAGGGTCGAGTCTGACTAGTGCCCGCGCCCTCTGAGATAGATCGGAGTGGCTCTCGATCCACACCGGCCCGGTTTTGCCAACAATAGGGCGCGGTTGGTGCAGCCGATGGTAGCCCCGAATTAGCCATAACGGGCAACCGGAAATAACAAGTTGTGGGTTATGCTGCCATGCTCTTCACCGTTAAAAGTCCATCATCGGAGGATACGTGTATGGAAGCTTCGTAATCGATTCATTCCAATGCTTCACCTGTGCAAATTGTCGTTCGTTAGTCAGCGTTCAATTACCAAGCTTGCCACTGGGCGTTTCTGTTGCACGATGTTATGTCCTCGGACCCTCGGCCGTCTCAAGCCATCTTCGGATCTCGCTGATGAAGACTGAGTAGCAGCCATCTGTGCCTAGCTCTTCTGTTCACTTCGATATTTTATGTCTAATCAAAACGTGTCATGAATTTGAATGCTGCCTTTGAATCTGACTTCTGGCAGTGGGTCTCAGGCGCATTCGTCTGAATAGCCCAGGCCAACGGAGTCCATTCATCAACATCTTTAGCATCAACCTCCGGGCATCCTGCGTCGAGAAATTTGGCAAGGGCAGCATGGTGTCCATCACCGCTAACCCATAATATTGCATTTCTCTTATCATTATCACTGCTTGCTTCACTCGCTCGTTTGCTTCTAAGGAGCACCTCAACCGCATCAGCGTAGCCATTGCCTGCTGCCCAAGAAAGAGGTGATTTCCCTTTGTTATCTGTGATGCTAACATTAATGCCTGGAAGCTTGAGCAGTCTTGCTTGGGTGTCAGATGGACGGCAATAATGTTGACCAGGTAGTTGCTGGATCCCGACGGATTAGTCTTTCCGTCGGGGAGTTTAAACGAACCTCGCTTTTCTATGCCTGGTTTTGTTAATCTAGTTAAGCTAAGCTTCTTATGTTGGTGTAGTGGCCTAGAACTATTTATGGTTAGTAAAGCCTGCTTAGGCATAGACTTTCCAGGCGATGCCGGCTGTCTTAATACCTAGGATTTTAAGCATTGCAAGTGCCTTATGACAATAAAGAGGCTTTATAAAATTAAGATATATGCAGCGTTAATAGAAGTTAAGGGTGCTGGCAGGCTTAGTATAAAACTGGACGGGCCAGACTTTACTCCATGGTTTCGTTCATAGGCAAGCCCCCAAGTGGTATCAAAAAGATCAGCTCCCTGCAGGTCATGGAACGGCCAGTTTAAAACGGAGGTAAGATAATACCGGGTTTATAATAGTACCCTATACGATATTTCAGGATGAGCGTGGTCTGTTCACTTATTAAACGGAGCTAATGTACACCGTTTTCTACTTCCCTGTGCCTCGTCTACTGAGAGACCTCCATTTGACTGCATATCTGCGCGTAGACCGACGTACCAACTCAACCATCCACCCCAGTTATAGCCCAACCCGGTTCTAACTTGCCATGGCGGTACACGCCGTCCAAGTCTTCAAGCTGGGTATCGAGACCCAGTTTGAGCGCCTGACAGACACGGAGAAGCGATATTCGCATCACCTGGCTCGGTGAGCACCAAGACCTGCAGCATAGTCGAGCAAAGTGACATGCTCAACATCCAATCTAGCGCTGCATGGTTTGGAGCAAGAATCATTCTCCGACAAGTTTCTGCAGAAGCCTCCTCGATTTTCGACTTCATCATTGAGCTCCATCGCAGCTGTTCAGGTGACTGGAATTCGCTCATCGGGGACGAACTCAACAGCGATGAACTCCAAGCCTTGTTGACATACATGGCAACGTTTCTGTCCAACGTTGGGAACTACTATGTACGTTCCAAGTGGTTAAATTACTGCTGCTACATGCATTTCTGACCTCTACAGGGCTCCGGGGACCAAAAGTTTATCCCCAACGTGGACAAGTCGGTTCTACGCAAGCTGGCAGCAAGATCCACGGTATTAGGGGAATTGTACCAGAACATTTCCCGAGATGTAGACGCCATGCCGCCTTTTAACTTCGGTTTCCCAAGCGACACTGCTCAGAGCAGCTACTACCCTGGGGATACTTTTAGTGAATCCGATGCATATACCGTGTCCAAGATTCTAGAGCAGAATGCCATCTTTCCTGAAAACACAAGACTTCAAAAGACCAAGGATGGATTTGATGTCCTCATTGCATCGGTTGAAAGTGGTATTGCTGCCCAATTTCCTCTACCAAGTGGCCATGAACGGCATGTGAGACTTATCAAAGGAGACCATTCGTCTGACCTACAACGCATCTGCGCTGAGCTGAAAGAGGCATCTAGATATGCGGCCAACGAGCTACAGAGAAATGTCATTAGTGCGTATATAGAAAGCTTTGAAACGGGCAGTCTAGATACGTACCGCAAATCGCAACGCCTCTGGGTCCGGGATAAAGCACCGAGGGTGGAGAATATCTTTGGGTTTGTAGAGCCGTATCGTGATCCGCAGGGAATTCGAGCAGAATTCGAGGCCTTGGTTGCTATTGCAGATGACGCAGAGACTTTGCTTCTTACCAAACTAGTTGACAATTCGGCAAGATTTATTCGCCGGCTTCCTTGGGCAACCCCCGAGAATGATGGTAAAGGACCTTTTGAGAAGAGTCTATTTGAGCCGCCGGACTTTTCGAGCATTCATGGTGAGTGACAAAATATTTTAAGTTGTAAAGCTGAGAACTAAAGCTATATAGCTCTGGCGTACTGTTCGAGCATCATCTTCCCAGGGATAAATTTGCCCAATGTCAGTTCTTATGCCTAACTCGTTGAATCTTGTCACTCGTAGCGTTCTAGAGTCATAAATCCCACGGTTGACCAACAGCTAATCCTTGAACATAGTATAATGACATTCGCCAAGAAGACGGGTTCAAGAATGTCATCATCTCGAATCGCATGATCGCTGAGAGCCAAGCAATGCAGTACCCTTTCATAGAAGAGTCTGAGGCTGAACAATTTAAGAAGCACAAATTCCAAGCCTACTACTGGTGGGTTGTGCTCCATGAGCTGCTGGGTCATGGCACAGGACAGATGATGGTTGAAAGCGCCGATGGTGTGTTCAACTTCGATGCAAAGAACCGGCCCATTAATCCCCTTGATGGAAAACCCATTTCGACCTGGTATAAGCCAGGTCAGACTTGGACTGGTCAGTTTGGCGATCTAGCAACTACAGTTGATGAATGCAGGGCTGAGCTCGTTGGCGCCTACCTGATGGATGACCCAGAGCTTCTGTCCCTGTTTGGCTTTACGGATAGTTCTGATATTTGCGCTGAGGATTGTATGTCGATATGATCTTGGATTTTGAGAAAGCAGCAGCACTAACACGGCATCTGTAGTAACGTACAACCTTTACTTGCAGCTAGGCGTTGATGGGTTACGGGGACTATCGAATTTTAATATTCAAAACAATGTAAGTTGTCGTGGGGACTTGATTGAGCGCAGGGGCATTCTGTTGACATATCTATCTGGCAGAAATGGGGCCAAGCTCATAGTCGGGTAAGTATCAGTCGTAGGATACCAATTCCTGCGTGGTGGACTAATAGCTGCACAGGCACACTTTGCTATATTGAAGTGCTTGCTTCAAAATGGCGGCAACGTTATAACTGTCACTCACAACAAACTCGAGCAAAGCTTGAAAGTGCGAGTGGACCGGTCCAAGATTCGTACTCACGGGAAACCTGCGTTGGGCAACATGCTTTTACATCTGCACATGTTTCGATGTACAGCCGATGCCCAAAGCTGTCGAGCATACTACGAGAAGCTATCGAGCGTTGGTGGCGAGTATATTGAGTGGAGGGAGACTGTGCTCGCGACTAAACCTCCTCCGCTTGTTTTTACACAGGCTAATACCTTTCTTGACGGTGACACTGTCATCGTGAAGGAGTATGAACCCACGGTAGAAGGCGTGATTGCAAGCTGGGCAGAACGGCAGGTTTGAACAAGCAATGTAAACGCAAAGATTAGCAAAAGTACCTTTCTACTGAATAGTAAAGTATAATACTTCAGCGAGGAAATGGAGAAGACCTTTAAAAAAAAATTATAAATCATAAATACTAAGCTATATAACTTTACTACAGCTAGAATTAAGGTATTTAACTGTTGGTACAGTATTATAACACTGTTAAGCATAGAATCTAAGTACTATATATTAGTAAGTACAAGCATCTACATTATTATTTCGTAACATTTTGCTACATATACTGCGGCCTAGTTTATTACTTATTTCACTAAAATAAAGAAGTTTATAGACTTAAGTATATGGCAATCGGCCGGTATTTTGCAAACAGAATAAGTTATACCTACTACTAGTGATAATATATTTGGCTTCTAGTTTGAGTCCTTAAATATCTAGTGGTAAACATAAAGAGGGAGTACAGAGCCAGCATCGGACTAGTGATATAAATATTTTATCAAGGATTGCTAATATTGCTATGCTACAATCAAGCGACTTTGCTGAGTGCTGCAGAGGTGATTGCAGAGTGTATCTCCGCCTCCGCGCCGTCTGGCAGCGGCATCAATGGTGATCGTACTGTAGCATGAGAAAGAATTCCTCGCGCTACAAGAGCATGCTTCAAAGCCACAGTGCCTTCCATATGTGATCCTCTGTGGTACACTGCCTTGGTTACAGGCAGAAGTTGGTCGTGCAACTCCCTTGCACGCTTGTAATCCTTGGCCTTGCCGGCAAGGATCATCTCATACAGAGGCTCCGGAGCAATGTTTCCGTAGCCAACAAGCATGCCATCGACATCAAAAACGGTGTGGAGAAGGTACTCGTCGTGGCATGTCAGAACCGGCACGTTGGGCCGCTCCCGTCGGAAGACGGGAATCTCAGTATCCCATCTTCTCATATTTCTAACTCCATTCTTCATTGCAATAACACCAGGCTGGGCAGCAATGTCTAGCAGAGTTTGTAGGTTGTAGTTGGCCTTTGTGTTATCAGGATACTGGAAGAGGATGAGAGGCAGTTGTGAGACCTCGTAGACGACCCTGTAGCGGTCCTGGGGTGCCCCAGGCTGGTAGCCAAAGCGTAGCCAGCCATGAGACGGGTATAGAAGGCCGGCTTGAGCTCCCGCCTCCTTGGCGCGCTTGGCTTCTAGTGCAGCCACTTCTGTTCCTTCGCCAGTGATGCCGGCAATGATTGGGATTTTGTTGTTGACGGACTTGACAAAGGCCTTGATGGTGTCAACCTGCTCCTGTGGAGTAAGGAATGTTCCTTCTCCCGCATGTCCTAGGACCACAAGGCCTTTGACGCCCTTTTGGCTGCCGAGCCAAGATCCGAGACGCTGAATAGCCTCATAGTCCACAGCGCCATCCTTGGTGAAAGGCGTCACCGGCGCTGGAACGAGCCCCTTGAGATCGATGGACATGATTGGAGATTGTTTTTGAGTAAAAAGGGATCTTTTGCAGAGGTGTCTAGTTGATTGGCTTAGATGGCGTTTGCTTGTCTATCGAGCAATACAATCATTGGGCTCTAGGCTGACTTTTATAACTGGCAAGCAATGCCACTTTGTCGCCAATGTTCCGGTCTACATACCGTAATTCATCACTGTCTCCGGTCAAGAAAACCCAATGCCTTCGGAAGCAGCGAGAGAGCCTCTACCGAGTTGCTCAGAACCCGGCTTGAGCATAGTGTGTCCGCAGGATAGCAGGTAGAGTGTCCGGAAACCCTCTGTGCCCTCCCGGATAACGACCGCTCGGATTCCCGGATTTACAAGACTAGCCTGTGGGGTGTAGCAAACCCCGCGATGCCCCGGATTCTTGGTTGTGGATATTACTTGGATTGCAAATCTCGTTCCCCATGGGGTCGCCATGCGTTGACATGGGCTTCCCCAGAGTCCTGCCAAGAGTCTCGATCCTACGGGTGTTGACAGAATATCCATCCTGGTCATTGACTGGTGTGAAGAGCTGAAAATAGTTCACCCCTGTAACCTGTACATATATAGTACCTAAGGTATACAGCTAGTCTTTTTAGTGTAAACGATTAGCTATGTACTACTATACAAGTTATTCTTCTTAGTGCAAAAGACTAGCTGTATATTATATATGTATATGTTCGAGGCGTAACCTACTAGTATGTTCAACTTAACCATATACTAGTCCACTACTCGTTTGTTCAATCCGGGCACTTGAAGGACTGGGGTCAAACCCTCCTCGGGACTTGGTATTAAGGCAGGACTTCCCCCTGCTGAAATCCAAAACCAACCAGGTTCACCTGCGGGCAAGTCTATGGCTTGATCATCTAATCTTCGTTTAACTACTCATCAATACACCACACATATCCCAATGGATCCCAAACGACCGTCAGCCGAATCTCGGGACGTGGAACAGTCTCCTCTCGAGAAGAGTCATATCATTCACCAGGAGCATTCCGGCAGCGTGTCACAGGATGACGCCGATTTTCTTGCAAACTTCAGTGAGGAGCGAAAGAAGAGAGTTGTCCGAAAAGTCGATGTGAGTGACCAAACTTTGACACGGTTGAAGAAGAGCTATTAATTAGATGCCAGTGGCGCTTGCTGCCCATGCTCGTCCTGCTTTACCTAATGGCCTATATGGATAAAACCAATATTGGTAATGCCCGATGACTGGCCACCAACTCTGCTAGATCTAACTTCTTTTACAAGGCAATGCAAAGATCGAGGGCATGACGAAAGACCTCGAGATGCGCGGCGAAGATTACAATGTGGCTGTCGCTATATTCTTTATCCCATTCGTGCTGTGCGGTATGCCGACCCTCTCCTCGATTGCAACATCAAGTTGTCTCTAACGTTGTTTCAGAGGTTCCGTCCAATATGATTTTGCACAAAATCAACAGGCCGTCCATCTACATGGGCGGCATCGTTATCGCCTGGGGCGTCATCATGACCTTGACAGGCATTGTACAAAACTACGCCGGGCTGCTTGCTACTCGCTTTATGCTGGGAATATTTGAGTACGTGCAGCTGATACCGATGGCTTCCTTCATATCTAACCTCGTAATAGGGCCGGCTTCCTCCCTGGCGCGGTCCTCATCATCTCCAACTGGTATCTCCCCCAGGAAACCCAAGTCCGCATCGCAATCCTGTACACATCAGCTGCAACTGGCGGTGCGTTTTCTGGCCTTCTTGCCTTCGCGATTGGTAAAATGGATGGCATCGCTGGCCTTGATGGTTGGCGATGGATATTTATCCTCGAAGGTATCTTCACAGTCACCGTGGGTGCGCTGTGTTTCTTGTTACTCTGCGACTCTCCTGCACTCTCTACGAGCTGGTTGGATGCCGAGGAGATCCGCTATCTGGAACTGCGCCAGCTTGCCCGTCGATCTAATAGCCCGCGCGAATTCAGAGACAACACCAAGAAGCATTTCGACCTTGCCATCTTCAAAGACATCTTCTGCGACTACAAGCTCTACCTCCTTTCCTTGGCCAACTGGTCGAATGCAGTACCAAACTACGCGATGAAGTTCACGATGCCTACGATCCTTACCTCTATGGGGTATAAGTCGGCAAACGCACAGCTGCTCACGATTCCTCCTTATATTCTTGGCGCCATCTCGGCATACGCGTTTGCCATCTTTGCGGACAAATATTCCTGGAGATATCCATTCCTTATCGGTCCGCAAATATGCGTCGTTGTCGCCTTCTCTGTCCTGTTTGCATTGTCTGGAAACATTGAGGACAATGTTGCCGCCTGCTACTTCGCTGTCTGTTTAGCAATGCTTGGGTAAGGCCCTCCCTAGTTGCATCTTGAACATCACTAACACCAACCAAATGACAGACTATACCCCATATTGCCGGGAGTAAATGCATGGAACATTGCCAATACCCCTGATCCTGCCAAGCGTTCTGTGAACATTGGGCTTCTTGTGTGTATCGGCAACATTGGCGGGCTTGTTGGGTCCTATATCTACATTGACCGAGAAGCGCCGCGGTACCCCACCGGATATGGGACATCGCTGGCCTTTGCACTCGCTGGCATTGTGGCGGCGACACTGCTGGAGTTTCTGCTTCGGCGAAGCAACGCAAAGAAGGCACAGATGACGGATGAGGAGGTCAGGGCGAGATACACGGATGAGGATCTGGACCGCATGGGCGAGAAGAGTCCTTTATTCAAATACACTCTGTAGGAAAGGCGAAAGTGCTCGGTAGCTATACACGAAGGCGAGAACTTCTGATGCATTACGGGTTTCAGCCCAACACATATTCCCGCCTGCGCAACTGTGTACTGTGAAATAGTATCGTAGCTTTGAACACCAAATAGGCGAACTGATGGTCCTGTGCGCTCTAAGGGGGCCTATGGAGAAGCTAACGCAGCTTGTGGCGTCGCCTACCTTAATCCGAGGCTTCGATCCGGATAATGGACTCAGCATCAACACGCCAAAACGCAGCCGGAAGTTATTAATTATGCAGTGGGACAAAAGGGACATTGGCGCAGTGAACTTGTTCGGATATTCCATCCTCTCGCCTGCCATTGCGTTTCCTGCCCTCGGACCTCAAGCCTTGCATGTGCCCAGCCGACAAGTAGTTGCGTGAGCCGCGGAGGTGAATCCGGATTCTCTGCAAGTTGACTCGCCTCGCCTATGGCTATGGTGACAACTCAGGGCAGCACAGCTGACGGTCCGACGGGGAATCCGACACCGGTTTCCGAGGCTCGCACGTCCAGTTCACACACAAGAAGCGCTGGATCGCGCGCCAAACGGCCGACAACTCGACACTCCAGTGTGGGCTCGACAGCCGGAAACCGCCGCAAGCTGCAAAAGGTCAGCCGAGCCTGTGACTACTGCAGGGTCAAGAAGCTCCGGTGCACGGGTAACATCCCTTGCGATGTCTGCACGAAGAGAGATCTAGAATGTCTATATGATGCCGAGTACCGGCGCGGCCGACCGCCAACACCACGGGCTTCAGAGGCACCAGTTCTCGAGCAGGGTGCTAAGACGCCGCTGGCCAGAAGATCCTCTAGGTATTGGATGGCTATCCTTGGGACTTTTAAGATGAGACCGCGTACTGACGTGACCAAAAAAGACCATCAAATCGCGTTGTAGACAAGATTGGTCCGGAACAGGGAAGAGAGTTCTCGGATGCTTCTGCAGGCAGTGGGCTTCCAAGTCGAGCCTCGCCAGAGCTCGAGACTGCTGAGATTGAAGGCCAATTTTTTGACCTCACCTCAAATCTCACATTTCTCCACCGAGCCTGGAAGAGATTCTCTTTACAGAAGGGAGGCACTGTCCCCGATGTTCTTACCGGCTCAGAGCGCTCGCAGCCTCTTATGTCGGCTGGAGACCGGCCCTTCGTGGTTCCTCCAGGCCAGCCGGTGCTGATACCAGATCGGCAGCTCGCAACGCAGCTGTTTGAGTTCTACTTTGAAAATTGTGTTGTCACATACCGATGTCTCCATCGTCAGTACTGCGCGTCATTCTTACAAGTTGTGCTCGACAACGCACAGAAAAATCTACCTCTACACCACAACCTCGGGCACTCCAAGGCGGCACTTATCGTTAATATCTTTGCAATCGCGAGTCTTCGGAAAGAGAAGATATCGGGATCCACATCCACCTACGACGACAATGGCTTCCTATTGAGTCGCAGTGATTACTATTTTTGCGAAGCGCTCAGTCTCACAACAGGCGAGGTTGGACTTCCGCGCTTAGAGTCAGTCCAAGCAAGGGTATTGCAAGTACTCTATCTCCTTCAAACCGGCCGAATGAATCAGGCATGGTACGTGTTTGGTAGTACAGTCCCTATTGTCTCTGCCCTTGGCCTTCATCGAAAGTCAGGGAGGGGTAGGGACGCAACGGGTAGGAGTGCGAACACGGATTACATCGTCTTGCAATGCCGCCGGCGCACGTTCTGGGTCGTATACATCATCGACAAATACTTATCCGTTGTTTTTGGGAGACCGAGGCTGTGGCACGATGATGACATCAACCAGGATTATCCGGATCGTATCAACGATGAAGACATGAGCTCTCAAGGGCCCTCTCTGTCGCCTCCGACGTTGGATTGTCACATCGACTCGCTAATAGCGCACGCCGAGTATGCCATTCTACCCTTAACGCAGACTACAGTGCTAAACAGAACAGGATTGCTCGGATCATCGACAACATATCCAGAGAAGTTTACTCTCTGAAGCCGATCCCCAGGCCGGAAAGACTGAACGCGGCAAAGAACTTCTGTCGCCTGCTCCACGATTGGCACCGAGATCTGCCAGCACACCTCGGGACCATCCGCCCCCGGAGCCTCATACCGTCCTTTCGTCGGGAAGCCATAGCATTGAAGCTAGCATATTGTCACGCCATGATGCATGCAAACCGGCCGTTCATTCTCGGCTACAATGGCCAGTCGACGTCATCACCGCTCAATCAAATCGTGGCAGAATGTATCAGCGCCGCCAGGATGGCTCTTGAGACTGTCGATGACATCGTGAGCGATGGGATGCTCTTTCACGCCTTCTGGTGGACGCCGTACGCCACCTTTTGCGCGCTTGCCGTTGTCTACGTGTGGGAGATCCAACAAAAGGCTTACGGAGGCGATGTTTCCGATGATCCGTCACTCTTTGAACTGGCCGAGCGCTGCCATAGCCACCTAGCTCAGGCGGCGTCTACGCATTCGCCTGGGCCTCGGTATGTTATCATCCTCGAAGAACTCCGCTTGGAGGCAAGGCAGGGCTCAATGCGGCCCGCTCAGCATCAGGTTGATGATACAGTTGGCATCGCAATGACACAAGAGGCTGCCCTCAACACTGTTCATGACTCCAGCGCGATGAATTTGGACTTGAGCCAGATGCTGAACGAAGCCAGCGCTGCTCCTCTCCCTCCACTCAACGAATGGCAGGCCACGGACTGGCTTGATCTTGACTCGTCGGTAAGTTCACCCTGCAGGATTAAAGTTGTAAGTTCCCCATGCATCTACTAACCTGTCCAGGCGCTGGGGCCATTCTCCGATCTCGAGGATCTGCCCGTTATCTGGGATGTGTAACGAATGGCGGCTTCGTGGTGTTCCACGAATGGTTTGGATCGTAGGCGAATCTTATCACGCATGGTAGCGTATCTTGTAGTAAGGGGGCATAAATCGCTGCAAAGCTCAGCTGAGGTAAATATGCTAGGAGTCCTACGTCCTCTTATGCCACTGATGATTTTATGGCGGACTTGGAGCGTGCAATCATGGAAAGCTTCTAACAACAATTACTAGCCACCCGCTTGCGTTTTCTCGTCGTGTCTGAAGGTAGGGAATTGTCGCGCTTTACAGCCTCCGGAAGGTTGTATTTTTCCCGACGTAATATTGTAGTTTTGGGCCGCGTCCGAAGGCAGGGAACTGTAGTGCTCTTTGGCTTGGCTACGGACCCAAGAAATAATCCTGTTGTCATCCATAGCACTGCTTATAGTATATACATTTAGCTGTAGATAGATAGCTACTGTAACAGATAGAAAGGGTGCTAACTGCGTCAATAACCAAAAGATTCACTATATTAGCACTCTGCGCTAATATACCCTTTACAACAACTTAAGGCTCTACCTTACAGGCCCTGTAATTCCATTACAGCGGCTCGGTTACTAATGTACTTGACAATGTTGTAGTTTGCTCGGGAAAATTAAACTAAGATGCTGGTCGAAAACGGCCAATCCAAAACGGAGAGTAGAGAAGAGGAGAGAATTTATAATGTCAAAATATTGGATGGGCGTCAAGATAAAAAGGAGCCCCTATAGCTCAGTGGTAGAGCGTTGCACTTGTAATGCAAAGGTCCATAGTTCAATCCTGTGTGGGGGCACTTGTTTTTTTTTAAGTTTCCCCTTGGTTTACTTTTTTTTTCTTCTTCTTTTTACTCTCTATAAATTAGATTATCTTGCATCATAAGTAATAAGGAGGTATAGGTTATGATATAGTTGTGGGAGACTGGGGTGCTATAGCGATAACTTCAAAGCTTGCAGGCCGGATGTGACATTATTACTTCTTCTGGATAAAACAAATTCATTTCTAGTCAAGCACGATAACGACACCAGTGGAGAGAAGATTGAAACCCTCGTTGCTGGTGAGCAAATGGTAGGTAATTACCTACTCTTCTAATCGTCGAGCGTGATGGTACCTACAAAAAGGGGGGAATAGAATCCTAAGATTGCTAGAGTACCAATCTGAAATTTTTCCTCGTAATTCAGTCTCATGAAGTTTCATTTTACCATGCAATACGAATAATTCCCAAGATCTATCTCATTCACGAACATTCCAAGAAAGAGTAAATCTTTAGATGTGTCAAGAAGTGATGCTGACAACATGAGCTAGCAAGCACTGAAAGAGAAAATCACCGGAACGGAGACGCATACTTCCGACAATTTAGCTCTTCTGGACCACCGATCCGCTTCCGTAATCAATCTGCGCTGGATGCAAAGCCGCCCCACTATCGGCGCGCTCTCATGAATTTTTTGTTTGAGAGAGAGAGGCAAAAAAAAAAAGTTGACAGTAAAAGGCGGCGACAATTCTGAACGTTTTCTCTACTATTATACCTTGGCGCAGAAATTTTGCTGTTCCTCAGCACAGGTTTACTTAAGAAACAAAATATATTTGGAAATCTTTAAATCACAAAAGCCAAGGATGCCTGGACGAACAAAGGCGCAGGACGATGCTTCGTCTCACGACGCTGATATGCAAGACGTCCCACCCTCTGCCCAGGAAGAGATTAGCCAGGATGCCGAAATGAGAGAAGATGCTGAGGCTGAGGAGGAGGAAGAGGAAGAAATTGAAACTCAGAGAGTGCGAATTGTACGGCAAGAATCTGGCATGATTGGGAGAGTATTCAGTTCACTAATAGAGATGACAGCTTCCTGGCTCAACGGACACTGCGGCTTCGTTTGAATTCACAGATGAGGGGCACACATTGGGCAATGCCCTTAGATATATCATCATGAAAAAGTATGTTTTCTTCCATGGCACCGCTGATTTCACTGAAGCTAATCTTCCGTAGCCCCGACGTGGAATTCTGCGCCTACTCAATTCCTCATCCATCTGAGCCCAAGATGAACATCAGAATACAGACATATGGTAAGCTCTCTTCTTCTTGTTCAACGGTATCAATTCCTGCTAACCCTCTTGTTCAAGACGGAACGGCTGTGAATGCCCTGAAGAAGGGCCTGAGTGACCTGCAAGATGTATGCGATGTAGTTGCTGAGAAGTTCTGGTCAGAGAGGCAGAGTTTCAACGCAGAGCAGGGCATTGAGCGATGAGCGATGAGCGATTGGTATGGTAGGAGAAAAAGGAGTCAGCATTTAATGGGAACCGGGCTGCCGTCCAAAGTGGTGTATAGAAAGGACATTTGTATATGGACATTATGCGATTTCAGGGCGTTATATGGCAGGTTTTGACATAGGATCTTTACAAAGATATATATTTACAAAAACAAAATTTCTTGCATTGTTTCTAATTTCGGCCCTATTAATCCTCATTAGCCAGTATTCTTTATCCCGCACGACATCGCCTCGTAAACTCACCTCCAAGAAACCAGACATGAAGCTAGACGGGAGCCTCTTGTCTCCTCTAAAGTTGTCGTTGAAATAAGACAAGATGTGAGTCTGCTGCTTCCAGAAGTTCATTGTTTCCTACCACCCCGCCAGCCATTAGCAACTCGTCTCCTTTCCCTTCTCTTGGCTCTTTTTATTCGCGGATAGCATTCGTACCTGGTATTCAGCGTGGGATTTGAAGAGGAGCACATCGACGACAGAAAGGTTGCTCGCGTGTCGGTTTCGTTCAAACTCTTCTCGTATCCGTGTTCGGAGAGTAGAGACGGGCAGAGGGATATTGTACATCGTCTGGATTTCAGGTGCCTGTATTCTCTCTATTAGATTCCCATTCTGCAGTATAGCAATGTTCCTCCTAAAAGATAATTTCCAATTCTTCGCCGACAGCTGAGCTTGAGAGGGAATTTCGTGGGACGTACGCCTCGGATCCATTCGCGGTAGGAAGAAAGGACTCGACGTTTCGCATCCGACCAACTGGCGGCTGATTGACCCGGTTAGCTTGAGGAGAGTATGGAGTTAGCTTTAGAGCTCACATTGCGCCGTCTTCTTGGCGAATTGAGTCGGCGTAATGGCCATGGCGGGCAATCTATGCTTCTCAGCGCAATCAATATAATGCCGTGACGTTGAGTTGATACCAGTAAAGCATGCCCGCCTTGGAGCATGAAACGTTCACGTGATTCGGCGCCAATTCGCTGTTTGCGCCACACGATATTTGCCCCTCGCCTGTGGCTTAGCTCAGCCTTCTCGACGCGCCTTCTGGACTTCACTACTAAGCTTGCTCCTGGAACTTTGCCTAAACCTGCTCTTGATCTTGCGTCGAGTTCCAGAGGCCGCGTTTTGTTCTTACTCTCTGCACCAAGCGATTTACTCTGTTTATTCAGTTGCGTCACAATGCCGGCTATCAGACATTCCTCAAAACGAAAGCCGCCGCCAGAAGGCTTCAGCGACATCGAAGATGATCTCTTGATCTTTGCGAACAAGATGAAGGATGCGCAGAACAAGCCTCCACCTCCCGGCCCAAAACACATGGCGCAGTGGGAAATATTCCAGATTGCGCATCAGAGAAGCCGCTACGTATACGATCTTTACTATGAGAAGGAGGCCATCAGCAAGCAACTCTACGAGTGGCTACTCAAAAATGGGTACGCTGATGCGATGCTCATCGCCAAGTGGAAGAAGCAAGGTTACGAGAAAGTAAGTGATCGCTTAGCATTCTGTCTCGCTTGTTTTTTCAACGCGATATACTGACAAGTAAATAGCTCTGTTGTTTGCGCTGTGTTCAAACCAAGGAAACCAACTTCAACAGTACTTGCATCTGCCGGGTACCGAGGGCTCAGCTGAAAGAAGATAGCGATATGCAGTGCGTCAGCTGCGGCTGCAGAGGATGTGCATCTAGCGACTAATAGGGGGCTATTGCCCCTGAATTCCGAAAATTCTGATTCGAATATAGAGATATGAGCCGGAGAATGTTTAAAGGCGTTAGGGCGTCGGGCGTCAAATTACGATTGAAATGTTCCGATAAAGGACAAAAAAAAGAGAGAGGATATAGATTGGGTATTATGTTGAGACCGAAAGAGGTACATGTCCTTTATTTTGGCTGAACACCATTCTCCCATAATATTATGCTGATTATTTTTTTCGCAATCTCCAGTTCACTCCGCTTGATTCCCTTTACCTCTTTGAGAATCCTGCTCGGCCTCGGCCGAATCGGACGCTGGGAGGCACAAACTGTAACGCTGACATGGCTCCAGTAAGATCTGTCATATCAGTATCTATTTTCTCTGGCTTCGCCTCGCCCTTATCCACCGTAGTAGGAGGCTGTGATGGCCGTGATGTCCGTGACTTGTCATCGGAATGTGACGCCTCATTTTCCAAGGTATTTGCATGGCGCCTTAACTCCTTCGCCTGTGATTGAGAACCAGCCGACGATCTCCGCCTACGGCCAGTTTCGATTAGAAGAGAACGTTTCCCGTCAATTCCGTCTTTTGTGACGGCGAAGAAGAAGTTCTTTGGGTACATGTGCTTGTCTATTAGATGAAGTCGCCTCTTCTGGGGAGTCATGCACTTGCGCTCACATCCCTCAACAAAACAAGAATACTGAGCTATGTTAGAGATGATATTTTTTTCAAGGCACTGCGTTGTAGGCATCGCATTTAGCTTACTGTGTGCTCTCCCTTCTCTCTAGCAACCCTCGCCAGTGGGTCATGACACTCTTCAATGTGCACATTGAGAAGATGATCTGTGGGAAAATTCTTGCGGCATTCAATGCACCTGTTTGTGTGAAATTGGTGGTAATGGGTTTCGTATTCGTCATAGAACCGAAACCCCACTGGTTCTTTGTGGGGAGGTAGTGAGCATCTCATAACGAATTCGGCTTCCTCGTCTTCAACAGCCGAATCAAGACCAGCGATTTTCGAGACGGGTCGGAGATCCACGTCAACGTCTGCGAGATGAGGAGAGTCTCCCACTTGTGGGTCGAATTCTAAATGCTCTTCCGGCTCTCGTGAGCGCTTCATCTTTAATTAATATATTGTGAGCTATATGGGGCAAAATATTACTTTGATTCGGACCAAGACCAGCAATATTGCAACAGAAGCAAGAGGGGGGCGGGGATATGCAGGCACAGCGGAGTGTGGGCGTTGGGAACTGCTCAATAACTGGTAATAACTGGGCCTCAAAACGAATATCCAATAACGCAGTCAAACGCACGCAAAAGGGTCGACTCAGGATGTTTAGCTGAGGAGGAGAGTGTTGTAAGTTGGGAAATGCCTGCCCAACTAGATGTGATGCTTGGAGTGGACTTTGCCCCACACTCGTGCAGGTCGTTAGCGCTGCTGGGTCCAGACTCTAGAGCGAGATCTAAGCATCGAATCATTCACAAGGTCTATAGTTGCTGTAGGCAGTGATGGCAGCGATATTGAATATTGCCCTGCACTTGCGCTGCACCTAATAGGAGATTCGGATTAATCGTGAATTAACGGCTGTGAATAACAAAAACTGGGTGGTATACTTGGCTAGGGAGATTTGAGCTGGACAATCCACAGAGTTCCAGATATGCCTCCAGGTTAGCATCAAGCGCATATGGGTAAAGCAAAATATGAAGTGGTCGAAACTGCGCAAAACATTATTTAAAGGTTTCCTACGTGTAATTTACTTCAAATATATGCCCTAGATTTCAGTTGCCTTGGTGACGACAAGCGTGGCGCCTTTTACTTTGGAGGATGCTCAAGGAAGAAGCGATATGAAGAGTTTGTTGTAAACGGTAAATCAGACGAATACAAGATAATTGCTAGCATAGAGCGTACATATGGATGTATTTGTGTAAGTTTAGTTCTTCCGTTTAGTGTGAAGTCTTGAAAGAAAAAAAAAAAAGAAAAAAAAGAAAGAAAAGTCAATTTCAGTACATTCTTTTTCTTCTCAATGAACAACTTTAATCAATGTTCCTCTGTTGCATGTTTGTTCGTGCCTGGAACAGCGTTCTGCATTAAGGTGTGGCTGCGTAGTTGCCCAGCTTAAAAAAGAACAGCCGAAGAATTCCCACCACAATCAGCGCAGGTAACCTTGAGGGGCTCAGAAGCCACTCACTTAGTTATCGCCATTCTCTCATTTTAGAAAAAAAAAAATAAAAAAGTTTCGTCGCAATACGCCGCCACCGAGCAAACCTACGGCATTGGTAAACAAAAGCAATATTTACCCTCGAGCTAGCAGATTTTTGGTCTATATATTCCCGTCGTCACCAATGTTTTCTCTCCCAGCTGCTTGCCCGATTCCCACCAGCCGAGTTCGGTACCAGCTCTCCCAATCCGACGTGATTCCGAGTTATGGACTGTCTGGATCTCTGCGATTTGGATTCCCGAGAGCATGAACCGATTGCGTAGCTGAAGGCCTATAATACTCGACATTACCACACCAATAGCCGACATCACATCTACCGATCTCCGGGCAAAACAAGCCTGTCAACACCATGGCGTCTTCCAATGCCCCTCCAGCGAGCCTTGCTTGGCGGTACGTTCATTCAAGACCTCGATGTTCTCTGCGATGCCTCTCTTGCGTCTGTTGCCTTATGGCGCAATAGAATGAGTGCTCGCAAGCTGTGGACAAGACTGACATTTGTGGCATAGTGACGCCCAGAAGTTGCGCAAGTATCTAGCACGAGACATCGGCAAGCTCCAGCCAGGAAATGGTTCTGGAATCGACATTTCCAAATTCGAAGCGGTAGATAGCCTTTTGGAGAAGTATGCGACCCTGGTTTTTAGAGTTACATGTGAATTTAACTAATGCGCTCGCTCTCGTGTAGGTTCCGCCTCGCTTGTGTATCTACCATTTTTCTCGATTTTGATTTTGCCATCTCCCAGAAAACAGAGGAATA
The DNA here is from genome assembly GCF_020647865.1 of Trichoderma asperellum. Taxonomy (NCBI): domain Eukaryota; kingdom Fungi; phylum Ascomycota; class Sordariomycetes; order Hypocreales; family Hypocreaceae; genus Trichoderma; species Trichoderma asperellum. Next base: position 5,986,795 of record NC_089415.1, on the reverse strand, counting down.
TTTATGGCTTATTCATACCTCGATCAATGCCGAGTATCGACGCATCTTGGGCCGGCTCAAGCAATCTTCTCATGCAGTCGAGAAGCGAAAGGTGGAGAAGATGTACAACAACTTCCTGCGCATCGCCCATAAGTTTTATAAAGGATATATCCAGCGCCTATCCGCGTACTATGATATCCCGGAGCTTAAACGAATCGCGCAAGGCATTGAACTTGACCAGCTGGTCGTCGAAGATAAAGTTAGCCCGGTCTCAGAAGATTTACAGCGCAAAGTCCTATACTCTTGCCACCTTACGCTGGTCCATCTGGGAGACTTGACACGATATCGAGTCCAAGCTCGGCATAAGAACTCTGGCTACGAAGGCGCCTTGCTATACTACGGATTGGCTCACCATCTTCAACCTCAATCGGGCTTCGCTTTCCACCAGATGGGGATTATCAACCTCGAACAGGGGAATCATCTAGACGTGGTCTACCACTTTTATCGCGCCTTGGCTGTGAAAAGCCCTCATCCCAATGCTCAGACCAACCTGGAAGCTGAGTTCAAAACGGTTCTAGCCCCTAATGGATCCAAGTCTAGACACAATGTCACTGCACCTCAAGATCATTTCACAATGTGGTTTGTGAAGCTACACGCCTATTTCTATAAAGGAGAGGTGTTTCGTCCACAAGAAGAGTTGGAAGGCGAAGTGATGCACCGGCTTGAGATGGCTTGTCGAAACCCTGCCTCTTCTAACGCTCTCCTAAAGATGGCACAGGTGAATATGCTGGCACACTGCATAGCCTCCGCTCAATATAAAGGTACGTGATATATATGCGCCAACATGCTACTAATTGCTAACTCATCTTGAGCAGAAAACCGGACGGAAACTTCCATGCGCTTTTACCAATACACGCTTCGCTTTAACGCTAAATTTATCTATACGTTCTGCAAAGCCTTCGAGTCTGAGCTTAAAGAGGCTCTTTCTAACGCTGAAGGCCTCGACCACCAATTGGATTCTTCCGAAGAAACGCAAGCAAAGACTTCTGTCATTGAAGCCCTTCTTCCCGTTTTGCGCGTATATGGTATGTGGCTCGCAGCCCGCCGTACCGAGATATCCAGCGTCGCAGATGCGTTTGGGGCAATCATTCCAGAGATGATTCAAAATATGTCGAGAATCTTCACTATACTTTGTGCAGAATATTACAGCCTGGAGAATTTGAAATCTTGCCCATATTTGCTTCCGGAAGACATCCATATCCTGGGATTCCAACCACTCAACGAAGAAGATCTTCCCGAACATTGCAGAGTATACTGCAACGAGGATGGGGATTGCAAGCCTTATCCTCACGCCCTCGAAGACGGCTGCGGTTCACCATCGAGTGAAAGAATAGGAAGAATCCTTGATATCCTCCGCTGCGCGTATTTCTTGGCCAACGATGACGCATACCCTATGGCCTATAAAATTGAGGGAACTGCCCTGATTTTTGACTATCAGCCAGTTGCCGAGAAGCCACAAGCTCAACAGAAAACGGAAGAGGATACGACTCAGGTTGTTGGTGTCTTGAGGGCCGCTGATAAAGAAGATTCAATTCAAACCAAGGTTATCTCCCATGACCAGGCGATCCATGAGCTGGAAGCAACAGAGGTTGCAAAGCCTCCAGTATCAAGCCGGCAGGAAGCCAGTCGACTTTTACTGCATGAAGACGATGATCTTTATGAAGACTCCGAGGCTATGAATCGAGGCGCTGAGACGGTTCTCGACATGGTGGCCCCTTTCTTGAGGCCACTGACCCCTGTTGAAGAGTCTTCATACGGAATGCACACGTCCACTGCCAACGATGTATTTGGTTCACTCAACACAGAAGCAAGCCCCACGGAATCCATCGCATCGGGAAAATTTGCGCCTCTTCCTTGGGCCTGGTTCGGTACGCCGAATCCGCATGGCGCCCGTGACCCGGCACTGCCCGTGAGCCAAAACACTCAGAACGGCGGCCGAAGCACAACGCACTCCCCCAATGCGTCTGTTGCGGCAAGCCATCTCCTTGAGGACCCCTTTACTACGCCTGGCCGTGATGTCTCTGATAATCTTCCGCGCAACATGGCAAACGGAGTCGGCAGCCCACCAAACACATCTGCCCGGAGAATACACCGGGAACAGTTGCTCCAAGCCTTTGGCAATGGCTTAAGTACTCCTCGCACGTCGTCTTTTAGTCACTGGTCGCACAACTCCAACGTCTCGAGACCACCGGGCGTTATGGCGACAATGCAGGAATCGAATCATTACCCGGCATGGACAACCCCGTCGAGCATTTCTTCGTTCTCTCACCCAAGCAGCCTCTACCATGGCACCCCGGCGAATGCTTTACAGTACAACATGCAATTTGCTGTAGATCCGGGTCACGTCTTTCAAGAAGCTCTCTTAAGAGAGACTAATCAGACTATCAATAATCATTTTCAAATTGATAAGACAACATCGAATTATAACAACGCCGTCATGAGATCGGCATACCAAGGCTCGAGCTAGATGAAGGAAGGATAAACAATCTTGGACGAATAATGTTTTGCAATGCTTGTTGAGGTTTTTTCATAGGCGATTGAGATATTGCGATTTAAATTATGTGACTACGACTATGAATGTCAGGGACCCTTTGTGTGGCAGCGCATAATCGCGTACTTTCTACAGCGACATTCTAGCAAATGCTATTTTCTTCTTCTTTTTTTATATGAGGATGGATGGTTCTGGCAATGTTTTAGGTTCTTGGAGCAAAGTTAAGAGAGTAGCCTAGACAGGCAAATGAAATTGCTATTCAGTCCGGAAAAACGAGATTATTGTGATGCGCAGCAAATCTGGTCTATCATTTATCATGAAATAGAGTGAAAGAATCGAAAAAAACACAAACACAAGAATGGTCATGCATCGTGGAGGATGCCGACCTGGTATGCAAAGGGAGCCCACTGCTTCTGGACTCTCTACCTTATTGATGCAAAACGCCGTTGTTGAAACCTATTCCCCCCGTTTTAATCCCTCAACGCCAATTCCTTTCCATTCCTACCGCGGGAATGGATCGATAAGAGTAATGCGCTATCGTAAGGCAATCTAAGAAGATGCCGAGTATGCCTGCTTGGGGAAGGGGTATCTGAAGGGAATAAGTTAGCCCAGGAGAGATGATATGGTTGGGTGGATGGATGAATTGATGGATGAGTGAGTGAACTAATGACGGAACGGCTTTTCTTGCGGTTTTAACTGTGAATTGCATGGGGACATGCGTGAAGGAGAGCGAATAGGAGAAAGGAGAAAGAGAACTTACGAGGGACCAAGCTCCTGAATGCTCAGCTTAGCCAGCCACTGGCCCTTGTCGACGGACTGCTCCAGGGTCTCGCCCTCGACAATACCAGCCAGCAGACCACCAGCAAAGGCGTCACCAGCACCGTTGGTATCGTTGATAAGAGAAGGGTCGATAGCACGAACAGGGATCACCTTGATCTCATCCTCGCCCTGGACAGCGACCAGAGTGGGCTCGGTGCCCTGAGTGATGATGGCAACACGCTTCCTCTGGGTGTTCTTCTTGGGAAGGTTGGCCAGAAACTTGACCACGTCCTTAGGCTCCTTGGAAGGAAGGTCGTGGGCCACAGCGTAGGCTTCGGCCTCGGCCTCGTTGCCGATGATGTAGTCCCAGTAGGGGGCGCTGGCGTCGACGACCTCCTTGAAGAACTGGGGGATGAAGGGAGCAGAGAGAGACACAGCGAAGATCTTGTTCTTGGCGGCGGCTTCCTCAGCAAGGGCCATGATGGCGGGAGGGCAGACTGCGAACCGTTTGCGTTAATACATGTGTCGTAATGTTAATGGATAGGTGCAATTCAGATCTGCTTGGACATTTCTGTTCTCATACTTACCGGTGAAGTGGTAGCCTCCAATGTAGTAGACCTCGGCGTTCTCGACGAGAGCCCAGTTCTCGGGCTTCTTCAGGTGGTCCAGGTCGTAGTGGTTGGCAGCGCCGAGGTCAGTGCAGAGACTGCGGTTGTGGCCGGTGATGACGACGCCGCATCGGCCGGTGGGCTCCTTCTCGTCGACGCGGTACTCGACACGCAGGCCGGCGGTCTTGACGGCATCGTGCAGGGTGGCGGCGTACTTGTCGTTGCCGACGCCGCCGAAGTAGACGACGCTGTTGGGGGGCAGGATGTACTGGGCGCCACGGGCGGTGTTCTGGGCAGCACCACCGGCGATGAGCTTGGCGTCGAAGTTGTTGAGGAGGTCCTCGTAGAGGCCGAGGTGCTCCTTCTCGGCGAGGATGGCGTCGTTGGCCTTGAGGTTGTACTTCTTCAGCAGGGCCTCATCACCGACGGCCTGGATGTCTGTGATTGCGGCAATGTCAGCGACCAGTTGCTTGCTTGGGTAATATTTGCTTTTGGCAGCTTTATTTTTTTGGGGGATGAGGGGTCCTTTCAGCAATCTGCGCTTCTAATACGTACCGAGAAGAGGGTTCTCCAGGCAGACGAGGCGGAAATCCTTGGTGGCAGCCATTGTGATCTGAGGTATGAAGAGCAAGAAATCTGGAGGATTCTTTTACTATGCAAGGTAGAGATTGATATGGGATTGAGGAGAAGATGGGAATTGCTCTGGAGGGGCTTCTCGCAAGCGCATGTGGTAATTTAGCGGGACGTGGTTTTTTTTCTGGGGCCTGTGCTTATTCTGGAGGGGTGAGGACAGCCCCTGTCTTTTTACTGGATGAGGCAGAGCTGGCTGCTTGCAAGTCTGGGTCTGCGTATATGGCAGACAGAAATACAGAATTTTGCCAATTGGCTATTGACGCGAGCCCCTGATTGTCAGAGAAGATATTATTTAACGATGAAAATTTGCATTATCTCAGAGATTATAGGAGGAAAAAAGAAGAAGAAGAAAAAGATAAAAAATAAAATAAAAAAGAAATAAAATATGTTTTAGGCTTAGGCTAGGACAATGCCTGTCAGCTTTGGCACCTTCCGGCGTGCGGAGGTCGGCGACTTTTCTCAACTTTTTTACCCCCCTCGTAGCTTCACTTGGGTTGGAGGATTTATTGCGCCAGGTAATTAACAAAGTATTGGCGCGGAGGAAGACTTTTTTGATTGCGTAGAATCAATGTCCCAATTGAGTCTGGTTGATTTTATCTTTGATCATATACTTTTCCTGTTTGCCGCTTCTCGTGTCTTTTCCACCTGTTTGATAGCTCTATTAGGTAAAGGATGCAAATGCAGCTACCTACATGCAGATAAATGTCCCGATCCTAAGGATTAATTTGAAAGTTGTCATTTATGGATCATTTTACGAGATTTGAGAGTATAGATTATGGGATTCGGCTTACAGGCATATCTGCTTGTTTCAGGCAAATAGCAGTCATGTATTGTTGGAATACAAAACGGGCCCTGCTCTTACTGAACGAGGTTACTATCCTTATATGGGATTTCTATTCTGACATGTACTGAGTTATAAAGATTGCAAGACAACAGCACAATAATTCAGCCCATCAAGTGTCCATGCCGTCTTTAGGCTTACTCTCCTCCCAATTGAGTCAATAATCCTTTCATATCGAGTTAAGAGTGAGCCACAGATGGGAATTAATGTCAATTACAATGGATATCTAACTTTTTTTTTATTATGTATCCTCACTGTCATGCGCCGGCTCATTCACATCGGAAGATTGCAAGGGAATTTGGCTCGTAGTTTGTTTTTGTTTTGCAACGAAATGTCATAATAGTACTTGCCAGAGGAGCCGTGTCAAGTTTCGTTCCTGAGCAGTACCATCCATAGTAAGAAAGCCACTGAACACCATCCCAATGAGACCATGAATTTTAGCCACCTTACTCCTTTGTCTTCTGAGTACCACGGAGCAGACCTGTCCTTCTGGCAGCAATAAGACCGGCCTTCTGTCCCTGGACGGCGTACCGTGAAATGGTAGAGGCCTTACCAATGTGCTGGTGGTTACCCTGTTATGGGGGTCAGCGTCTGCGTTATTCTGTCTAATCAAGCTGGGGAAACTTACACCACCGTGAGGGTGGTCCACGGGGTTCATGGCAACACCACGAGTCTTGGGCCAGCTGTTACGCTTGACAGCGAACTTGTGCTTGGCACGAGAAGCCTCTGTTCGATTATTAGTATCTGGTCTCCAAATTTCCCGTAATATCTTTTTCTCCTTCTCTTTCTCTCCAAAATTATGACCAGGATAGGGATTAAAACGTACTCAACAGAGGCTTGTCGGTACGGCCACCACCGGCAACGATACCGATCATTCCACGGGATCGGGAGTGGACGACCTTCTTGGCACCAGAGGGCAGCTTGATACGGGTCTTGCCCTCATCGGGGTTGTGGCCAACAATGGTGATGTAGCCACCAGAGTTACGGCCGAGAGTACCACGGTCACCAATCTTCTCCTCGACGTTTGAGACAACGGTACCCTCAGGCATCTCACCAACGGGCAGGACGTTGCCGACGGTAAGAGCAGCACGCTTTCCGGCGTAGATGAACTGGCCAGTGTACATGCCCTCGTTGGCGATGAAGGTCTCGGTAACCTGCTTGTACTTGTAAGGGTGACGGAACTGCACCTTAGCAAGAGGAGCACCACGACCTATATGCAAAGAATTCCCCTCGTTAGCCCGCAGTCCCTTTCGTGAATTTCCATCTCTAATCGGATTTTTTTTTTCGACGTTCGTTCGGAGACTAACCAGGGTCGTGGATGATGTCCTTCACGATACCGCGGACGTAGCCATGGCGTTCGGCGAAATCGAGGTTGCGGAACTTGGCAGGGGCCTTGTTCAGGCGGGTGTTGGCCGCTGTTTTCGAAATTGTTAGAAATCTCGTGAGACGCATTGGAGCAATTCGATGCGCATCGACGGCGGCTACTCACTGAAGATGGAGCCACGGCCCTTTCTCTGGTTGCGAATAACTCTACCCATGGTGACTCGACGTCGCTGGCTGCGATGTTTCGGGTAGCTGTGAACGGGATTGATGTCAGTGCGAAACCGCCAGCAGGGCGAGAGGTTCAAACTTTACCTGGCTCCGGCCTTGGTGTTTTGACAAAGAGGCGCTCGCTTGCGGCCTTCAGATAATTTTTGTGTGCGGGACCGCTGCCACAATGAGGAGCCCTGACCACGTGATCGAAAATTTCCGCCGCGCGCATTGGTCCACTTGCAAGTATCTTGTACCCTTGCATCTCGCTCTCCCCTAGCGCATAAGGCACTGGACCCCGACAACCCCACATCCTTTACTCCGTATTTCTCCCATGAGCGAAGACCTCAGTGACGTGCTGCGAGATTGAGCGTCTTCAAGACCCCAAACGCGTGGCGCAGAGTGCTATGGAAGCAGCGTGTTGCTAAGCATATGCCACTGCATGCACTCTTTGTGAAATATATTTCCTTGCTAACCTTGTGTTTTCTGCTCTGTTCTTAACGTCTCTTCTCCGCCTGATGAAAGGGCTCGACATGTGACGGACGCCTATCTATCGCTTATCAACGAGGCACTCCTCTCGTCGATTTGTGCGTTTGCTTGGGATCTTTCACTGAGAATATTTTCAGCTTTTGAATTGCACCCGGCTTAGCAGAAGATGTGATATTCTACTTCGTGGATCGCTGCTATTCTATCTTTCCGGCTACTAAGACAGTCTAACCAAGTGGTTTAGACCTGAGCAATGATTGAATTTTATCATTGACAGCCAGACTTGTACTCCTTTTTTTTCCCGATATGGACGCCGCTTTATTTTCAACTCCTTGAAAGATGGCTGACGACTTCACTAAGCTGCCGTGGTGTCTCTGACACATTGCCAGTGGGGTCGGGTCGCAGGCTGAACCATAATCTCCAGGAGTAGAACTTCGTGCGTGGCGATCATACATCGCCTTGCGTTAGGAGCGATGACAGAATTCAACAAAATCTCGAACCAGTAAGCTCCCTTATTCCTTATTCCATAATCAAAACAGAGATTGCAGTCTATGATCTCTTTGATCTTTCCCATCCTGAAAACCGTTGACTGACGATGCAGATAGGGCTGGCATAAATTGCCTCATGCATGGTTTAGCCGGGTTGGTGCACACCTCAGAAATATTATTTGTGTAGCTCTGGGTTGCTTTGCTGGCTCTGGATACAACGGTATTGCTATGGCTAAGCCTATTGCGAGATTGACCAAAAATGCATGTGGTGCAGCGCTGGCTTGGATGCGGGGGAACTCTTTAAAATCCAAGACTGATGGAAATCTTGGGTCACCAAGCAATGAATTTGCGGTATGAACGACATTTGGCTGGATTTGAATACTGGCGACCAGGTTAATCGGGCAGCCTGACCCAGCTTGGCCAAAGCTCTGCCTACTTTGGCATTGCCGATGCTCTGCGAAGAGCCAGAATGAGACGGGATCGGGGGCTCCAGGCCTCACAATGGCATGCGCGGGCAATGGTTGTGCCGAAATACGGCCTGGGTGTAAAGGAAGATGAACAAGTTAGACATCTAAGACGGGAGACTGTGATCCAGGCGTCTTCTAATTGCATGATTAAGGCTTCCTTGCTTGACTACGTGACTGGCGACTACCACTTGATAACCCCCCTTGGCCTATCAGAATTGATATGTAGCTAGTGCATCCACATCTCTTCAACAGACGACGTGCCTCATCCACCTCCCTCCTTCACACACTCGGCACTTGCATCGCCAGAAGCCAACTCCAGCGCCATGGCTGCCGCAGACGATGATTCCTCTGATCTTTCCTCCTTATCGTCATTATCCCCCATTCCCTCGGATGATGAGTTGGACGACCTTAGTGATGACGCGCCAACCGGATCTAAGTCGGGAATTCTAAAGTTCTTCCCCAAATTATCAGAGAAGCCGCCAAAAGAGCCTTCGCCGCCGCCGCGCAAACGGTCGCCCTCGCCACCTCACGAATATGTGCTCGCGGACAACCCAGACATTGCAGTACGTAACGACTTGTCGCAAACGCATTCCCCTCTCCCCCAATGCACGCTGGTTTTGCTTGGCAACGGAATCGCGTTCAAAGCTTTTGGTGACGCGAAATTTCGCGTGCAGACGTCATCGGACTCTACTAACAGCCGCAGTTTCTGGTAATGTTTAGAAGCCGCTTCAGCGACGCATTTCCAAAATCCCTTTCGCATTTCGGACCGCAAGAATTAGAACGAGATGTTGTCGAACCTATACCCGGCGATCGAGCAGAACATTTTTTGTGCGCCGTCCTCGGACTCCTCCTGAACCGGAAACAAGATATCAAGTATGGTTTATCTTGCCTCGTCCAACATTGCGCGAAACGCTCAACTAACTGATTTTCTTTTTTCCCTTTTTCTCCACTCAGAGCAGGACATTATGGCAGAGCATTGGAAGATGCCATTGCGTCTCACAAGAACCAATGGCCGTCCTCATGGAACGATAAAAGCCCGCTGTCCGGCGGCGGCACTTTTAGTTCTATGAGTCCAACCGAAAGGGTGAGTGCTCTTTTTAAATAACTAGATAAAACAGTTGAGAGGCCTTGAGAGGTAAAAAAACAGAATTGGCTGACCCTACTTCCGCAGTTAAATCTACTGCGCACTCTTGTCCTCTGGGCTATGTCCTCGTCCGATACCCTCAAGAGCTTGATCAACCAATCCTATAAGCAAAATCGCCACGAAGACGATATTAACCAGCCGAGAGCAGTTCAACCATGGGGCTCTGACGGAGATAAGCGTCGTTACTTTTTGGTTGAGGGGCAAGACGACACTGCCTTCCGCGTATATCGTGAGAGTAACCCTGCTGGCGCCAACCGAACTTGGTGGAGCGTTGCTGGAACCATAGAAGAGCTCAAAGCCCTCGCAGAGAAGCTGGAAATTAAAGATGGAGGCCCTAAAGCCAAGAAGCTCAGCCAGAAAATACTTCAAGCCATCCCGCGATTCGAGGCGGGAGACGAGGTGAAATTTCCTTGCCAATTCTACTTATTTTCATGAATCTTGAAACTAAATATATTATAGAAACGGAAACGGCGAGAATATCGACAGATGCGCAAAGAACAGTTCAAGCGCCCCGAGCCCGGATTTTCACTATACGAGGGCCGCACTCGTGGCAAGCGAATGAAGTACACATATTCCGACGACGAAGACATATTCTCAGACTCGACTGGTTATAGACGCTCAGCTCGCAATACCGGAACGCACACGCCAGCAGAAACCGGACCTGTCACTACATCAAGCGGTCGAACTATAAGAGCTCCTCCTCGGCTTAACGTGACCACCGGAGAAGATCTTGCTACTGGCGTCCAAAATGATGCTCTGGAAGTTGCCGCAGAGACTGGAAGGTCGCGTAGATCGGCTGCGGCAAATCATGGAACTAATGACTCCATGGATACAGACGAGGAGAGTGAGGCTGAGTTTGGTGATGATGAGGATGATGTCGATGCTCAGATTCCTGAAGAATCGGAAGACGAGGATGAATTCAAAGACGAGGTCATGGATGAGGAGGACTTGGAAATGCAGTCCCAAACTTTGGTGGTGAAACTCTCAGTAACTCCACCTAAACTGAAGGGAGTTCTCGCTCCAAGCGAGTTGCTTCCGGCCTCAAATGAAAGCGACGTAAAGGATGTGACGGCCGGACCGCCAGATACGCCTACCCCAAAACAACAAGTGTTTGAAACAGAAGTTTTGGTTCCAACACCCGGCACAAAGACGACTGAGAGGCATGCTACCCCGGAGCCTATTGATCGACAGGTTTTGGGACAACCATCTATATCATCGACCTCATTGGCGTTCCGAGGCAGCCCTGAAAAGCAGCCGGCGCAGCTGGTGGCCGGAAGTGTTAATTATGGTAGCCAGGAATAAGAGACCCCTGCTTGCCTTGAATGGCTATTGATGTTTCTCAACGGAGTTATGGTCTATTAAGCGACGGATGACCCGATTAATTAGTGTGCAATCGGTTGAATCTATGGATTTTAGAACGGGGGACATGACAACGGACGGAAAAAAAAAAAGTCTCCCTCAGCAAGGGTCTGCGACCTAACCTATGAAGCGCAAACAAAAGGGTTCTCAGGTGTGGAAAAATGGGTCTAGAGGCCAAATGTTTTTGATTTGATTTATCTATACTACTAGACAAAAAGGGACAGGGTAATGACCTTCACATAACTGATAAGATATTAATACAAACTCATGTAGGACGGGTATTTGTTATTCTTTTGTTTTAGATACGTTTCCTGGAATTGGGCTGGCTCCAGTTGTTCACTCCAAACCACCATCTCCTGAAACGAACACCTACTGAGTCGCCATTTACCCTGACGCTCTTGTTCCAATGCTGCCATCCAGCCATGGCTAAGTTGAGCAAGACGCCTTGAGCTAGGGGCATTAATACCTGTTCACCCGATCAGTATTGTGCGTCGTCGCAGCGGGCTAAGAAGGGTTGAGAGATACCTGGCTCTTGATTGTAGCGAGCACTACTTTCCACCACGTATCTGCAGACTCGATGCTGCGGAGATAGCTCTGCTCGAATCGCAAGTCTGGGAGGGGAGGGAGATTGTAGTGCTTCTTTGGAGGCCGCAGGACGCTATACGGAATATCATGATCATCGTCGTCGATATGACTGCGCTTCACCTCATGAATGTCTACCAGCTCTGCCTTGTCAGCTGCAGTGGATGGCGCAATATCCTGCCGGGGGTCGGGATGTCTTTTGATATGACCGGCCTGGATGGTGCTGGCGACCTCGGTGGGGAGTGATGAGTCCATTGTGAGGGGATAGAATAGCGCTGCTTCGGGCCCCAATGTTGATATGAACAGGTTACCCGGCCCTTTTTTCTCTTGGCCTCAATTCGCGCCCTGCTTGTAGTTCGTTGCACGCGCTCCCAAAGTATCGCTATTAGTTATTCCCGAGGCTCGTCCTGGGATCATCCAACTCATTGACGGAGTTTTGCCGGGCGGTGAGTATGGAGGCGAAACTGAGCTGACTGCATGTCTCCCTTACGCTACGCTGTGACGTCGAGCGCTTACCTAATGCGCCGCCGTGACCTCAGTGGTTGTCGGCCCGCCCGTTTTAGGCGGGTTGCGGCCTGGAAAGCCTTTGGTTTTGGCTTTTTAGCAGCCTGGAGGCCCCGTAGCGCCAGCCAGCCATTGGGGTAGTAGGGTAAAAATACCACAACCCAAACTTGCATCTCGCATCCAACAAAACAACCGCTGCTCTCCCTCGACCAGCCAGTGTCACGCTCGCACGCGCCGGCGCCCTCAATCTTGGACCTGTCAAAGCGGCGGGATAAAAAAAATTAATATTTTTCTCCAAGCGCCTCTCTTTCAATCTCCTTCACCATGAGCGAACCTCAGAGCGGCGAGGCGGAGAAGAACGTGAGTCTCCCTCCAGAAAAAAATAAGAGCGAAAAATACCTGAAAATATTTTTGGCCCCTGATTTGCCCCTCCTTGCCTCGTGCCCCGCGCTGGCATCAATAACGCCAAATATGCAGCAACAGCGACATCTAACAAATTTTATCAATAGATCGAGATCTGGAAGATCAAAAAGTTGGTCAAGCGCCTCGAGGCCGCCCGAGGAAATGGAACTTCTATGATTTCCCTCGTCATCCGTACGTTTCGCCCGTCGCAGACCGCTTTCGCAATAGCTCGATCGATGTTACTAACTATGACACAGCTCCCAAGGATCAGGTGTCGCGTATCGCTAAGATGTTGGCTGAAGAATACGTATGGAATAAACCTCGCTGATTGCTCAAATCTATAACATGGATTTTTTTTTTGTTCGCTGACAACCCCGCAGGGCACTGCCTCCAACATCAAGTCTCGTGTCAACCGACAGTCCGTGTTGTCCGCCATCACATCGACCCAGCAGCGTCTTAAACTGTACAACAAGGTCCCTCCAAACGGCCTGGTCGTGTACTGTGGTGAAATCTTGACCTCGGAAGGAAAGGAGCGAAAGGTCAATATTGACTTTGAGCCATTTAAGCCTATCAACACCTCGCTGTATCTTTGCGACAACAAGTTCCACACCGAAGCCCTCGCTGAGCTGCTCGAATCCGACCAGAAATTCGGCTTCATCATCATGGACGGTAACGGTGCACTGTTCGGTACCCTTAGTGGCAACACTCGTGAAATTGTGCACAAGTTCTCCGTCGATCTCCCCAAGAAGCACGGTCGTGGTGGTCAGTCCGCTCTGCGTTTCGCTCGTCTTCGTGAGGAAAAGCGTCACAACTACGTCCGCAAGGTTGCTGAGTTGGCTGTGCAAAACTTCATCACTGCCGACAAGGTCAACGTCGCTGGTCTTATTCTCGCTGGTTCCGCCGATTTCAAGAATGATCTCAACGCCTCCGACATGTTCGACAACCGTCTGGCTGTCAAGGTTATCAAGGTTGTTGACGTTTCCTACGGTGGTGAAAACGGCTTCAACCAGGCCATTGAGCTGTCTGCTGAAACTCTCGGAAATGTCAAGTTCATCCAGGAGAAGAAGCTTATTGGCAAGTACTTTGAAGAAATTAGCCAGGATACCGGCAAGGTCTGCTATGGTATCGATGATACTTTGAAGGCTCTGGAGCTTGGTGCTGTGGAGACTCTCATCATCTTTGAGAACCTTGAAATCACTCGCTGGATTCTGAAGGATAGCGAGGGAGCTGAGGTTATTCTGCACACTACCAAGCAGCAGGAGACAGGCAACCGAGAGAAGTTCCTGGACAAGACAACCGGCCAAGAGATGGACATTGTTTCACAGGAGTCATTCCTTGAATGGATTGCTGAGCACTACAAGGATTTCGGTACCACTCTCGAGTTCGTGTCCGACAGATCAACTGAGGGCAACCAGTTTGTCAAGGGATTCGGTGGTATCGGTGGTATTCTGCGTTACAAGGTCAACTTTGAACAGTTGGCAGATCTCGACGAGGACGATGATGACTACTACGACGGTAAGAACATCACTTTTTCAATTGCGAAATTCTACCGTACAAATGCTAACTCGAATGCATAGATTGACCAACCGATTCCCTCGTGGAGAGCGAGGGACCTACTCAAGTCAACCCGTCCGCGCACGATGAGAACGACGTGCCTCACGACCCTTCGGGATCAGGAGATGCCGCGCCGTTGTCATTTGCTCAAAGGAGCTTGATGCGAAGCGCTGGTCGAGTGCCTTCCTACCAGGCCCACCAGACGACGCGACCAAGTCCACTTCGCGCAACTATGACGGCCACTTGAGTTTTATCATTAAAAGAAAGAGGGTAGGCTTGCACAACAACTTGTATACAGATGCATATATATGTATATGCATCTCCTTAACATGGCCTCAAACTAATGCCCACCTTTCTTAGATGTCGTCTGCATAGCTGGAACCGGCGTGATGATGGGATGGAGTAGATGCTAGGAGGCGCCTTCAGACAAAAGGGAATAATCGTGCTTACGTGTCCTTATCGTCAATTATTAGAGAAGAACGCGTGGCATTTCGACTTAAACGTTGGCATTTTGATTTTGCCTACAGACTTGTTTCGAAATTAGATAGCTCTCATCTGCAGGACAAGAAGCCAGGAATTGAAATTGACGCTCCTTTGTTGCATTAGAAGATGCTGGTTTGGTACTAAAACAGTTGTAAACAAGCGTGAGCTGTGAATAATCTTCTTATACTGCTGATATTGCTGAATACCCATTTGCTACCTACCTAGTAGGTAGGGGTATGCATCATGCACGCGGCTTGATTGCTGCGCCATGGTGGTCGGAATAAATGCTACGTACAGGACTACGTCATCAGTGCAGCAGTGTTATCGATACTGCCGTAGTTGGCGAGCCTAGCAAACAATAGGTTGTCATTTCGCTGACCCACACCAGGTAATAGCATGCTACTGGGGGGGTTTTATGTGTTGAACCGAACCTCCTAACTTCTACGGGGTAACGCCAAACTATAACTGCCACCGTGCACCTTGGCAAACAGATCCAAATCACCGGTTTATTTTAACAGACAGTGCTCTCAATGTCGCACTTGAAGTAGCGTTTGATATTTCATCGCCATCATGCCAGGAACTGCTGGCACGACGGCGACCGCGCCGAAATCCGCAGATCGAGCTGTCCCTGTAACTCTCAACGAGGCAGTCCTCGATTCCCCAACGTTCCGCGCAGCCGCCACTCACTTCGCCGATCAAGTGGATGCCGTCGAGAAGTGGCTCAATGGATATGTCGGCTCGACATCGAAACTTATGAGCGGCCTCCTCTCTCTCGAAGACACTGTCAACAACTACCTCTCCAAGACGACTCCCTTTCCGGACAATGTCATCGATAATGACTATACACTCCTGGCCCTCAAGCGCACCAGCGAAGGCATGCGAGAGCTCTGGACGCAATTGCTCAATACGCAGAAGCGAATGGAGACCGCTGTCGTCGAGCCTATTCGATCGTTTCTAACGGGGGAGCTGCGGAACTTTAAGGAGATAAGGAGAAGCTTAGAGCAGACCCAGAGAACCTATGATTCAACTCTCGCCCGTTATGTGTCGCAGTCGAAGACAAAGGAACCATCCGCCCTCCGCGAAGATGCCTTCGCTGTGTACGAGAATCGAAAGGTGTATATCCAGGCTGCGATGGATTATTGCCAGCTCGCGCCGCAGCTCCGGTATTCGCTAGACCAGCTGCTGGTCAAGATCTGCTGCGATATATGGAAGGAGATGAGCCGGGCTAAAGATGCAGCTTCGAGTGCCACCCGATGGGGCCGAGAGCTGGACCGTGTCCGGGGATGGGCTAAAGAGATGGAGTTGTCAGATAATGTCTTCAGGCGGGAGATGCAGAATGCAAGAAAGGATATTAGTGATGTGACCTTTGAGAGCTTCAAACCTTCTCGCGAAATCGAGGATTATAGCACCTCAACCGTAGCATTCTTAGGGTCGCGCGGACCCGTCAGCGTGCGCCCGAACGACGGGGGCAGTGCTGCTGTTACCGAGAAACAGGGCTGGCTATTCTTGCGGATAGTAACAGGCAAGCCGGTCAGATACAACTGGGTTCGGCGATGGTACTACTGCCGAGATGGCGTATTTGGATGGCTAACTCCTGGCACACAAGGTGTTCTGCAAGGAGACGAGATTGGAGTACTGCTTTGCAACGTCAAGCCGGCCGCCGGCGAGGAGCGACGATTTTGCTTCGAGCTCAAGACAAAGAGCCGGAGCATGCTGATGCAGGCTGAAACGCAAAAAGAACTGACTGATTGGTTGGAAGTTTTCGAAATGTCGAAAAAGAAGGCATTTGAGGCTACTATGGACAGAGATAATAGCCCACTGGCCGGTGGCGTCGATCCAGCATTCTCAATATCTGCCCCTAGCATCCCGGAGTTTTCGGCCAAGGGAATCGATGCGCAGATGGGCTCGTCTGACGACGTCGTACCAAGCATAGATCGTGCATCCACCTTGGCTGTTCCTGGAGCAGAAGATGGCTCATCTACCCGACGGAGTTATGATCCTAACGGGAGCGGATCTCGTCGATCCATCTCAGCACTTGGACGGGACCTGGCACGAGAGGAAGGCGAGAGTGG
The DNA here is from genome assembly GCF_020647865.1 of Trichoderma asperellum. NCBI lineage: Eukaryota > Fungi > Ascomycota > Sordariomycetes > Hypocreales > Hypocreaceae > Trichoderma > Trichoderma asperellum. Next base: position 5,970,353 of record NC_089415.1, on the reverse strand, counting down.
TCGGGAACATGCAGCAAGGATCATCCAGAAGCTTGATCTTCACCGCAAAGCGACGTTCGGCGCCAGCCCTGAGCCTACGCTGACGACTTCCAGCTCATCGGGGGGCCTGTCTGGCATGATATCTGGAAATCAAAGCTCCCAGCTTGTAGGGACTTCTCTATCTTTGACGTCTTCAAGCCAAGCTAAGCTGACGGGCGTGGCGCTTCCACTGTTGGACAACAAACCTGGTACACTTGCTCCTCCTACTTTGGCTCGGCCTCCGACAATCACGAGTTTCAGCCGCACTGCAGTGCTTATCGCCGGTGAACGAGGCCACATTTTAGAAGGAAGAAAATTGCCAACATCCGTTCTCGCAAACTACTGGGGAACCAGTATGTGGGGTGCAATGCAATCTGAACCGGCTGCGACGACCAGTCTTGACGATGACGATCCCATTGGCGTTGTCGTATCAGAGGACTCGCAGGCGACGACACCGCTTGGTGAAGCAGTACAGGCAAAGAAGGCTAGCGAATCCTTACCAGCTGGCTATCCTCCTGAATTAAGAATCCAGCATGCGCAGTTCAGGCTTCTGTTCCCCAATGCTCCGCCAGAGGAGAGATTAGTGCTCGTATTCCGAGCAGCCTGGTCGAGTTCGCTGGAGGGTAGTTCCAAGAGCGAGCTACCTGCTGGCGACGGCAGAATCTATGTGACAGCAGAGAACATGTATTTTTACGGCCAGCAGATGGGCTTGGTAACAGCTTATAGTATCCCCTTGGATATCATTACTGAAGTAACTGCAGCTGCTGGCAGAGACTGCGATTTCATTTTCCTACACTTGAGTCGGGATCTGAACGATACGGGATATAAGAGGATAACCATCAAGGTGTTCCTCGACGATCTTCAACTACTCCATGCCCGTCTCAACCTCCTGGTAGACAATCTACAGGCGGAAGAACCGCTTGACACTTTGGAAACCATCAAGGCGTTGATTAATATTGATCAACACGAATATGATAAGCCAAGCCCCAGTGCTGAGAGCTGGGAGGAGGTATCATCGACCACGCCAATGGATAACGGCACAGCATTGGGAAGGCCAGTAGAGCGAAGCACAGGCGATATTCCTCGCGTGATAGCTCCTTCCTCTGGTCAAAAGTTCCCACTCAAGTTGAATTTACCCAAACACGAAGTCTTCTACGAGCCAGATGATATGAAGGAGATGGCGGCCGAGAGGCACTTTGACCTAAGCGCAAAGGCATGCTTCCACGTCCTTTTTGGAGACAAGAGCTTTGTGTTCCCAAAGTTGTACTTTGAGCATCGCGCAAAGCAGATTGCCCAGGGCCCATGGTCGGCTGCCACCGACAAAGAGCCATCGAGGCGTGAGTTTCAATTTAAGATAGACTACGTCGATGTCTTTGGTCGGTCGAAGACGGAGGACATACGGGATTTCCAAACAATTGACGTATTTGACGACCATGTCACATATGTGGTTACGCATACGAGAACAGCGTGGCACCTCCCTCATTCCCAGCTCTTTAAGCTGGTGACCAAGGTCGTCATCACATATGTCGCCAAGTCGAAATGCAAGCTAGCATTTTACGTCCGCATCGACTGGTCAAAATCGCCGCCAATATCAAAAAGTCTAGTGGAACGCCAGGCTCTCCGTGACGCGGCAAGCGATGCTGAAGAGCTAGCCGAGATAGCTACTGATCAGATCCACAAGCTGGGCTCAAGAAGTCGTACCCATAAGGCTATTCAAGTATACGGCCAGGTAGGCCAGCAAACGCAGGTGGTAGTCTTCTCGCCGGCACCAACCGATGCAAGGAAGAAGCAGGCCATCAAGCCTCGCACGCTTACAGCTATGCTATTCGAGACGGTTCGATCTCTCGGCGAAAGCGTTGTCTCCTCTGTGATTTTGTGGATCATTGCGGCATTGAAAAAGATATTCAATGTTGTAACCGCGCATCGTGTCATCTTGATATTCCTGGGACTGAGCATAGCTACCAATTTGATGCTATCTTCCACGGAATCATTGGCTTGGTGGCAGGAACGGAGAGCGGCGAACTTTATGCGCCGAGTTGGCGTGTCGCCGAACCACATGATGAGCAAAGCGATTTATATTGCTGACTTGCATGAAGCATCCGGCGCCAACGATGATGAGTTGTCCTCCTTCCCACAAAACAGCACGTGTTTTGGCACGTTCAGAGAAGTTTTGGACGCCACGAGCATGGATTCTCCATGGGAGACGGCGGGAGCCTCGCTTTCCTTGCCATCAAGTCGAGCCACGGCTCGTCGGCTACGGAAGACACGACAGCGGCTCGGAATGTATCGACATGATTTGCTGGTTGCGATGAGGGTCGTCAACAGCGTTGAGCGGGAGATGCTGCAATCAGAGTGGGAGAACTGGCTGGCCAACGAGAACTCCCTCTGCGATAACCTCGAAGAGATGTTACATAATGACGGCGGCAGAAGCGACGACAACGCCAATGCAAGTGATGAATCATCACAGAAGCCTATGGGCTCTATACCGCCGGAACGGAAAAGAGCTCTTGAGGCGTGGCGTGATGACTACTGCGGAAGTTGTCGGAGGGACCATGCGTCTGCAATGCAGGCGAGAAGGCTGACCAACCTATAGCGGCCAAACTTTGTAATGGGCGCTGATGGATATTGTAGTATTGCATGGAGTGGATGTGCTTTGACTTTGACAATGTTGTTTAAGAGCAAGCGACTGTTTGGACTTAGCTGTTAGATGGGTGGGTTGAACTGCATTTGTTGTTTTCGTTTTGTTGCTTGCTTGCTTTGTTCTACGTGGAAGAGATACCAGACATTTCATCCTTCGTTTTTTTACGTTCTACGTCTGACTCACTCTTTACTCTGTCTTGTTTTTGTCTTGTTCTGAAATTCTCTATATATAGATAGCAAGGGCATATAAGCATATATATACACGTATAAACAAAGCGGTGCCTGAATGTGAAATTCTGAGTTGAATGCGAATGCGAATGAGACTATCAAATTCCCAACTCCCGCGTAGAAAATGGAGTCCGGAGCAGCCGGCCCTGAGTCGGTGGAGTCGAAAGTGCGAGCTCCGTCTTTTGCCACGGCAGAGGCCATGACACCGGCGTGATTCTAGGCTGGCTAGCCGTTGCGGATCAATTGATTGCTGAGAAGCTGTGAATTTGGATTATGCCATAGCTCTGCAGATCCTGGTGGCACGAGTCCATAGAGTCCAGTATGTAGGATCACCAATTCAGATAATTAGCCACTGCCGCGCCTCAATTGGCTTCCCAGTCCGGAGTTGGATGCACCTTTGCAGCATTCAATGACTGCTCGATTACGGCATCATTTTTTTAATAGACATCGGGCTCAGTTCCAGGGGTGGCCCCTCGGTGACGTCAAGATCGAACTTCCGCGGCAATAGGGAAAAAAGCACAGCACGAACAGGCGTGCAGAACAGCGCATTTCGGTGCACTCCGTATACTACTATAGGTACCTACTATACCTATTAGGAGGGCAGGTAATAGTACATGCTGAGCTCCAAACGGCCTGGGCACACGCCCGTAACGGCCCGCCAGCAGGACCTCGGATCTCACTATTGCCCGCTGTAAGCTTGTCGCTGGCTTAGCGGACTGTTCCACAAGCTTCCCTCGGACAGTCAGGCCGGCTGGCGCCTCGCTCGGGCGAAATGCCACCGCTGCAGGTGGTGCACACGAGTCCAGTCCTTTATTACTTCGTCCATCTGCCCCGTCTCTCGTCTTCTGCTGGCTATCTAGACGAGGCTGCCATTCCGTGATTTTGCGTGCGCTGTTGCTTGATATTCCTCCTTGTTGTGTCGTGCCCCTCCTCCTCCTTCATCGAGCGACCTCCATCCAGCAGCCATGGTGGCCCATCACGAGCCGTTGCGGGCAATGGGGCCGATCGAGTGGGACGACGTCCCGGTTGGCAACCTCAAGCCGTTTATGGACGACGTCTTCATCGATGCCCAGACCGTCGCCGAATCTGTTCCCTCTCCGACCACGGCCACGGCCACTGGGGCTGCGGCGACGTCAATAGGCGCCGTGTTCGAACAGGCTGAGAAGGCTTATTCGCAGCGGGAATCAGGGTCATCACTTGCCATGGCTCAGAAGCTGCGAAAGGAGTGGAAGGAAGTCAAGATAACTGCCAATAATCCGTTGAACATCAGCGTCTATAAGCTTGGGGCGAAAGATGGCAAGGGAGCGTGGTTTGCCCGGCGGAGCGTCCACCATGGTTTGACGTTTGAGGAATGGAAGAGGGGGATGGAGATGGAGTTTCCCGAGACACTCAAAGTACAAGGCTCGCCGGGCAGTGGCAACATTCGAGGCGTTGGTGCAGATAAGCGGGTTGAGAGCCAAGAGGTTGAGAACTCGGGACATATGAGTGGTAATTATCATCCGAGCTGCCATGTATAAGTGAGCTGATTCGTGCTAACTTCTATGGCTTCATAGTATTCCAGCTATCGGCTCAATTCCCAGGACCCACGGCGCCGAGAGATTTCATAACGCTGCTTCTTACGACTGACTTTGAATATAAGCCGGCGGATCAGGAGAGACCTCTGCGGCAACATGTCGTTGTTTCAAAACCATGCCATCATGACGAGTGCCCTCCCCGGACGGGAATAATCCGCGGATCCTATGAATCTGTAGAGATAATCAGGGAGGTACCAATTGAGGACGGCCTTACGTCAAAGATATCATTATTGTCATCAGATCTGGGCTCCGAGGAGGTTCGAAGCTCCAGCTCAGATTCACAGGAACATCAATCGGTGGCTATTGAATGGTTAATGGTCACGCGAAGCGACCCTGGCGGCAGTGTGCCGCGCTTTATGGTTGAAAAGGGCACTCCACCCGGAATTGTTGGAGATGCCGGGAAATTTGTCAAGTGGTTAACGGCAATATCACTGCTAAGCTCTAACAGTGGTGAAAGCCTCCCCGAGGCAGTGAGCCCAGCAAAGCGAAGCCAAGAAAGTACAACGCCTCCCATCAATGGGAGCCCCCAAATACTTCCTATGCACAAGCCAAAACCTAGTGTCGATTCCAAGAGGAGAGAAGAAATAGAAGCGGCAAGAAGAGAGTCGGTGCAAAGTATTCCCAGCAGCAATGGTATATATGGCATCATAAGTGGAGTGTTTGAAGCCGCTTCATCCGTCGTTGCTAGTGGTCTGCGAACGCTGGGAAGTCCGGCCGAGAGCAATACCAGCCTAGAAGACTTGGAATCCAGAGCCGCAGAAGAGCACGAAACGGATGCCGATGTGACCGATCTGAGCGAGACGTCTTCCATAAGAACTTTTAGATCAGCGCTCGAAAGAACCATGACCGAAGAAAATCGATCCAAGAGCATGGCAGGCGGTAATTCTGACGAGTCTAAGGCTCACGGAGAGCAGTTATTAGAAAAGGAACTTAGAAAGCTCCAGGAGAAGCGACGAAAGCTAGATGAAAAGGCCGCCCACATGCAACAGCGTTTGGAAAAGAAACACCGCGGCGGCAAGGAGAAGGACGAAACGGCAATAGCCAAGATGCGTGAGAAACACGAAAAGGAGATTGCCAAACAGGAAGCCAAATACAGGCGGGAGCTGCAAAAGCTAGAAGACAAGCGTGTGCATGAGGAGCGCAAGGCGGAGGCCCGCAGGCGTAAGGCCGTTGAGCGGGAGGAGAAGATGAACCTGACGATGGAGCTGGAGAAGACTAGGGCAGAGAGAGACGTTGCGCTGAAGGAGGTTGAGATTCTCCAGGCCCAGGTTGGGCAGCTTCAGTCGCAGAATACTATGTTGACGGCCAAGTTGGGGCGGTTGAGCGGGCTTGAAAGGGCAGCTGTCTCATCTTCCAAGGGCTCGGGGATAGAGAGCATCAAAGGGTGATGACTACGGTGATGATAAAAAGACAAAGAGAAGCATGAAATATTTTAAGGGGGCGTCAAAATCATCGGTTTTCTTCCCCTTTGTGTTTTTTTTTTTCTTTGGAAAGATTCATATGATTTTTTTATGCTAAATATAGGGCGGCTTGGGGGGCATTCAGGCGCATACATCAATAGCGAGTTTTAGTTCAGTTAGGGTGGGTAGTCTTCATTTCTGTTGCTGCCACGATAAAGGGGCTTATTTAAATTTACATGGGAATAGGATATGTCTTCTTCTTTTTTTAATCATCGTATTTCTTTGTCCTGTTCATGATTGACTTTCTTATAATATATTCTATTCTATATCTTCTACAGCTCTTCCAGCGGCTCCATAAGCAATTTCGAAACGTGATGATGATTTGGAGATTTTACCAAGTCTTTGAATTGTGCAATGGCCTGGCGTAACTTCGGGCTGCCGTAAGTTTTTCCCAATACAACTGAGCTGCGGAGAATGGAAGCACAGATGGCGAAGACGGATGGATTTGAAGCCCAGCCCAAAGGACCGTCTTCTTGCTCCAGGAGTTGCTGCATCTGTGCCAGGCCATCGAGAAGCCATTCATCCAACTTGCCTAGTATCTCGCCATCTTCCGACTTGCCTTCATCCCACTTGAGAGACTGGAAGACGGTAGCCCATCGGTTGGCCTCACGAACCTCATCGATGAACAAATTCTGCTCTTCGACTGCGAACAGCGAATCATCTGACCTGAGCGCAGCAGCAAGCTGAGCACCCGGTGAACTCCACAGCTGCTCATGGCGATATCCAGCAACACGGCTTGCGGTAATAGCCTTCAGGTCAGCGCTGGTACTAAAGTTTTGGATGAGCCATCGGAGGAGGCGGTTAGATGCCTCTAGGGGTACTAGGTTTTGGCCAAGAATGCTCTTTGCTGCGGCAGATCCTGCTTCTCGCACTTCATCGTCATCGTCATTCAGGGTATCGTATAGTACAATGATTGCAGGGAGATATTCCTCGCGGGTAGAAGATGCTCCAGCGACGCTGAAGAATGAGCATAGAGACTGAGCAGCTGCGAAGCGGGTATCGAAGCTCTATAGATGAGTTGGTTAGTATATTGAGGGAAGAAAAAAAAAAAAAAAAAAAGGTCTGACAAGAAGAAAAATGGACGGCTTGAACTGCCACGTACCTTGTCGTCTGAGCCTGCATCAGCCATCATTGTCCCCCAATTCCGGAATGCAGTAGCTGGAAGGCGCTGATGGTGGTTCATGATGGCTACTAAACAGCCGCTGGCTCTCACAATTGCATTGGAGAGAGAAGGGTTCAGTGAGCCTTGTGGTAGCATATTCCACAAATTCATGAGAGAGGATATAGGCAAGGAGTCGAGCTTGTCTTCCGTAATGAGCTGGTTCATCAGCTCCACCAAGTTCTCAATGGCGACCACTTGAGGTTCCGTAAACTTGGTTCTAAGGCAAACATCGATGTACAAATCACATAGAGCAATTCGAATTTCGCTTGGAGTTGACGTGGAGTGCCACAGTCTCGGTATTGATTCCAGAGCAGTAGCCATGGTATCGGCGCCGAGGCGGCTTTCGAATAATACAGTCCTTGCTTGTTGAACAGGCTCCTTGCCTTGAGAAGCCAAAAGTATTTTGCTTATAGTGCTTTGAGCTTTGAGCAGCGCAGACCCTTGCGTCGTTGGTATTAGGACCTTGGATGGCTGTAGGGGCTGAGATCTGGAGATTTGTGATATCCATATCATGTTGACGACTTCTAGATATGCGGCAATAACATCTGGACAGTTAACGTATAGGCTGTCGATGTGGCTTGTCTCGAGGAACGCTGTCAGTTCAGGGAGGTCAGCTAGAAATTTGTTAGCATTATACGAGAGTGATGTAACGACTTGTCAGGTTTTGCATACCAATGAGGCGATCCAGCGCTACCTCAGTAAATCTTTCGATTAGAAATTTGAGGGAGAGCAGTACACCGTGTACATGGTTTTGGCCATTAACACTTTTGTCATTCAATGCCTGGCGCAGTAAATCTTGGACGACGCTAAGCCACTTGTCGTGCAACAGACAGGAGCAGAGAGTCCTAGCAGCAATCTCACGAACATGCCACACCGGGCTTGAGAGATACGCAGCAACATATATCTGGATCTCATCTCGCAGGAGATCAGGTGGTCCTGCTCGACGAATGATATCCAAGGCTGGGAAGACCGATTCAGCAGATGACGTTGCATTTGCTGATGTTACCATCGTACGGCCGGATTTAAGAAGACTTGCCAGTACTGATGGAAGAGTAGGATAACGGTGGTAGGGGATTCGATTGGCTTTTCCATCCCAGCCAGCCTCAATCATGGCTTTGCTCTCTTGAGAGCCGAAGAGGCTGTCGATCAAGCTGCGAAGAAAGATCAAGCCACAGTTACGGATGGCCCAAATCTCTGATCTGAGCCCACTGGCAGCCAGTTCGAGACACTGAGGAAGATACTTTTCAGATTTGTTGCCCATGGTTGTGAGCAGCGAGTTCTTGAAGATATCTTTGAGACAGTTATAAGCGTGAACTTGTGGCAGATTAGATCCGTCAGTTTCTACTACATGCGCCTCGATGCTGGCAATGTCGATGAGTTTGGCCATGGCATCTTCAAATGATGGATTACCCGCATTCGCGGAGAGAATTCCCGTCATCATCGACGGAATACCAGCAGATCGTCGAGTAGTGGATCTCTGGTTGAAGATTTCCTTCAAGGTGCCCTTTGAAATTATATGTTAATAGAAACGCCCTTTATATAGAGGTATTGACAGGAAATTTGACTATCTTACCTGGTACCAGACCTCTAGCAGTGATACCTCGCTTTCAACGGGATCCAGATGTTTGGTCAACTGGCAGCACGTCGCAAATGTCGCAGCAACTGTAGTGAATGCGCCGCGATGCCTTAAGTTGGCCAGCTGTGTGAATGATAGATTTCCAATAGCTTCAAACGCTTTTCGTGATGGGGTGATGAGCCCCTCTCGGGATCTATTTCTCATACTCTGCACAATCGTCCGCATCAGATTACTAGATTACGGTTAGCGAAGGCATCTATAGTATCCCCATACATAAGAAACTTACCTTGACTCGTGAACAGCACGGAAACTATAACTCAAAAGACCTTTAGTATCGAGGCCCTCCATCTCTTCCATCTCTTCAGGTAGATGGCCTTCAGGAGAGTCGTCGCAAAGAACATCGCGCACAGCTTTCCAAACTCGCTCACAGCAAACAATCATCCTCTCCTGCAGTGCAGTAGCAGATTCTGCCTCAGATTTTGACAATTTCTTTTCAGAAACAGCCTGCCAGGTGAAGCATAATGAAGCAAACGTACTGTGCAGTGGCTGTTCTAGAACGGCTTGTCCCAGGTCTAACTCTGCTCTTGATATCTTTTGATCTAGTGTGTCGACAAGCTTTGAAAGTAGTCCTAGTCGCTCATCTTCAGTGTCTAAAAATTTGTATAATAATTGCGAGGCTCTGGCGACACCATCAGAGTGATCAGCTCTGGCAGTCCGAACTGACACTTTTTCCGCTCGGTGTAAAAGCTCCTTCAGCTGCTTCGAAGACTTTTGTTCTGACTCTGCAGAATCAAGAGTGAATTTTTGATATCTCTTGTCAGCATATGCCTGGGCCATTGCTAGCGAAGCAATTTCCCGAACATCATCAAAGGGATCCATTACTAGATCTGCGAGCACTCGAGCCCACTTTCCGTCAAAATGGTCAAAGAATAGCTGCTGATCATCTGCTGTTTCCCAAGTTTTTGAACGCTCTCCCTCCATGCGAAATATCGATATTAAGCTCTTAAGGGAAGTGATGTGTCGCTGATAAGAAGCAGTAGGTGATAATTCGGCACATAGGAATCTCAAATACCAATGAAGGAATTTCTCATGGTAATCAAGACAAGATACTAACTCAGACTCTGACCATGAAAGTATGTTAGTGCGGTATAATGCCGGCTGGCTAGCTGGATCTTTCGAAGCGTTTTTTCTGGCCTTTGCCCTTGCTCGTGGAATGCTCTTCTTCAATACCGAGATTGCGCCACGAACTCTTTTGAACATGTCCCTTGATCGAGCACACACATCTACTCGGAATTTGGCATCTGGGTCAGCGAAGAATGTGGCCAGATGTCTCTTGAGTAGATCTAAAGTGGTAGCCGAGTATGGTCGTGTTGTTGACGGGGAGCTAATAAGAAGACTGAGCGCTGACGTCCGAACTTCATGGGAAGGATGCGTCAGAACGCTCTCAAGAGTATTTTCCTGTAGAGTGATGGATGAATTGTCCTCGGTTGACTGGTCGCTGCCAATATCTAGCCCCGGTTAGTAGTGAATCTCGGTGAAGCCAGGGTCAAATTCTTTACATGGTTCTTCAACAAGCCCAACTTTCTTTCCCATTTCCAAGGCAGCCAAAGTGAGGAGCGCACTTGCACCGAAATCATCAGAGCCAGCTGTGATCGCTGAGCTAGACTCATTTTGATTCACATGCTGCAGAAACTTCAGACTCTCCGGTCTATCGGCCTTGAATAGGGGAGAAAAGATGTAATTCTTGAAGTTCTCCAAAAGATTTGGCTCCTCTGATAGAAAATCGAGTAGCCACTTATGCCATGTACCTATACCCAAACCTGTGGAGTCTTCATGGCCCCTTTGCCTCAGAGCACGGAACAGGCTCACGATGAACTTCCCGGCTGCAGGGCAAATGAAGTGTAACCGAGTCCATTGTAGCAGCTCTGTTGTGAAGACCCTCCATATCTCAATATCAGCAGCATCGGCTAATTCCTGATGATAAGAGAGATGAGTTGCTTTGACGTCATCCAAGTTAAAAACTCCCTTGAGGAGGAAGTAGTCAAGAGTCTTGAGTGCTGACTTAGCCACAGGCTTAGTAGAACGGCCGATTACAATAGAGATGAGGTTATCCAGGAGGGAATTTCGTGTATCCAGAGCGGCTTTGTTATCAGGATTCCTCCGGAGAAGCTGCGCTATCAAGTCCAGGACAAGTCTCATGGACCGATGGTGATCAAACTCATTCCAATCAATGTAGAAATCGTACAGCCGAAAAGCTACATCCCGAGAAAAGGCCCAAAGCTGAAGCGTCTGTGACTCAGACTTGGAAGCCCTCTCCACGAAGCCGCAAAGTCTCACACAGGCGTTACCTGAGACAGATCTGGGTTGGGCGGCTTCCCCCAGAATCGTATCGAATATGTTTTGAGCATAACTACATACGGCTTAGCAAAGCTACATAAAAATTTTGAGGCAGTTTTCCTGTGAACTCGCACCTCTGTTGGCTTTCCACATCCTGTTCCTCAAGCCACTTCAAAACAGGATTTGGGTTGCCGAGCAGATCAACATGCTCAGGGATAAGTAGACTTGGCATAATAGGCGAAAAGTTTGCCCGTTGAGTCACACCGGACGGACTAAGACTCTGTGAAGAAAGTATCGGTGCTTTTCAATATATGGGTCCCATTTCAACGCATCAATTTTGTCCTTTTTCGCCCTTCTTGCCTTGTTTTAGTCTCTACAATGCTCGTCTATCGAGTTTACCATTGAGTCAAAATAGGAAGTTTGAGGCGGCACGTGTTTGTGCACGTGAGAAAATTTTGCCCTGCGCGCACCAAAGCGCACGAAACCCCACTTGCGCTTCTCGATCCACAATACGACTAGGTAGATAAAAATCATCGAGTTCCCCCATACCTCTCGGTTTACGAATCTCAACCAACCACCCCACGTCCTGATCACCATTAGATACGCTTGATTCTATTGGGAGACTGTCAAAATGTCTAAGATCTCAGTCGGTACGTGCCGCCTCAGGAAGCGATTTATCTATTTCTGTCGACCAGAATAAATGTTCTCGCTGAGACTCGACGTTATGATAATTTTTTTTTCACGGTGCTAACGACCCCTACAGCCAACGTCCGGACGCAAGTCGGAGAGCTCCTTGAGTACTCCAACGAGACCAAGAAGCGTAACTTCCTCGAGACCGTCGAGCTCCAGATCGGCCTCAAGAACTATGACCCTCAGCGTGACAAGCGTTTCTCTGGCACCATCCGCCTGCCTTCCATCCCCCGCCCCAACATGGCCATCTGCATCCTCGGTGACCAGCACGATCTCGATCGTGCCAAGCACGGCGGTGTCGACGCCATGTCCGCTGATGACCTGAAGAAGCTTAACAAGAACAAGAAGCTCATCAAGAAGCTTGCTCGCAAGTATGATGCCTTCATTGCTTCCGATGCTCTCATCAAGCAGATTCCCCGTCTCCTGGGTCCTGGTCTCTCCAAGGGTAAGCATTTTCCCAAATTCATATTACGTGCTTGCGATATCGATGCTAATATTTTTTCGCCTACAGCCGGAAAGTTCCCTACTCCTGTCTCCCACTCCGACGACCTGACTGGCAAGATCAACGAGGTCAAGTCCACCATCAAGTTCCAGCTCAAGAAGGTTCTCTGCATGGGTGTCGCCGTCGGCAACGTCGGTATGGAGCAGGAGCAGCTTGTTGGCAACATCATGCTTGCCATCAACTACCTGGTCTCTCTCTTGAAGAAGGGCTGGCAGAACGTTGGAAGCCTTACCATCAAGGCTTCCATGTCTCCTCCCAAGCGCCTCTACTAAATTGGTCGCGGGCTTTTTTATATTTTTGTTTCGAGGTGTCAAAGTATAACTATGTACGCCGGTATGGATAGCATAGCTTAAAATCTCAAACAAAGAATTTTTCAGCCATCTAATATTGCCTCCTTGGTACTAGTAGTTGTAACTTCAGTGACCATGCTATATAACGTCCTACTGGGGGGAAAATAGCACATGAAGACATATTTAAGCTTGGAAGGGCATTCAAGAGTTGATGTTTAACCTTTTACTTTATTCATGTATGTCTATAAAATTACTATAAGATGCTGGGCTTTATAAACCGCAGCTTTTCGTTACTCGCCATGCGACGAGCCCCCGACGACCGATGACTCTAGAAAGAGTATTCCAGACTCCGTCATCTCCAAAATCCATATCGTCCAAGTTGAGATGGTTCCTGTGCCGCCAAACCTCCCGGAATCTCAACCCCTCTAAGCCCTTGTTGGAGAGATAGGGGTCCAACCAGGTGGCCGACGCCGGTGCGATCAAATAAGTTCCATTTTTCTCTTTCAAATATTCCAAACTGCGACGATCTGCAGGAGTGTCGCATGTAGCTAGCTCAGTCAGCTGTTCCAGCAGCGCTTCACCCTTAATTCCCATGACATCCTTGGTAGTCAGAACTTCATTTTTGCCGTTGAGAAGCCAGATAGGAGGAGGATAGGTCTTCCACCAGATGGCGTTTGTAGCATCAGGCTGTTTGCTCATAAACACCTGCCCAGGAACAATACCACCCTGGTGATATGTCCCCATCAGCACACCAAAGAAGACGTTAAATATAATCCAAGATGCTGTCCATATTCGATTGAGTGTGGGATTCTTTGGCAGCTGTAAAGATGACAGAATAAGTGGCACAGTTGGTAGCAGAAATCGAGCCTCTTGATGTTTAATAAAAGATAGAACAACAATCCCAGAAATGGCTGAGTACAGTCGTAACGATAAGTAAGGCCGTAACGATAAGTAAGGCCGCAGGAATAATAACGCGAACGCGGGTCCAATGAGCTGCGGTAAATTGGCAAGAATATGTTGATACCAGGGATGCAAGCCATGCAATGCTAGATTTTCGGATGAAGAATTATATATGAGGTTGTTAAGAGGCGTGATAACAGGATTCGTGATGAGATCAGTCCAAGTAATGGGCTCTGGTGTGTAAAAAGCAGTATCAATAGCAATAGCAGCGAAGGCAGTAGTAACGGCGGCCAGAACCAAAGCGGCCAGTGTAAAGGGTCTGTGAGTAAAAGTCAGTGTTTAACTCTAATATATCCAAAAGTACCATGACTGACTTATTCCAGATATGAAGAATCAACCAAAAACCAGGTAGTATCAGGAACGCTGGAAAAGTAACACGGTTGAAGAAACCAAAAACGACAACCACTCCCAAAACAACAGACGACAATATGGATGACTGTTGTCAAGGAAGGTTAGCAAGAGACTCGCCGCATAAAATGTACACATAATAAGGAGGTAAACGACTCACTTGAGGATCCGTGATGCGTTTTATTAAGACCAGGCTCCACAAGACAGTCAAAGTCTCGACTGAGTTGGAAAATGTGTGCGTTTGGAAAGTCCAAGTTACATAAGAGGATGCAACGAGAAGAAGAGCAGTGCGGCGATGGCGTGTGTTACTGATTAGTTCGTCAAGAGCCCAATCTTCAAGCACAAAGCTTGTCAAGAACATCAGGAACCTCAGCGTCCAGAAGACAGCAATGGGGGGGACGTCGCCATCTTGCCCATTCCCAACCCAAAGCCAGCGCAGCAAAAGCATAGGGAGCCCATAGACGGGCCAGAGAGGGAAGACACTCCGAATCGGATTTTCGCTAGTGAATTCCCATGTATGCCGAACAGGGTAACTAAAGATCTGGCCTGTATGAAGCAGATATCCGGTCAGCCATTTTTAAGAACAGCGACTAATAAATCCATTCATGGCTAATTTAACGAGCAGCCTCGAAGGCAGCAAACAATTAACGTCTAAAATTACATAGCACCCGAATACATACCGGCAATCACCTCCGGCCCCTGGAAGTTCTCATCGGGGTGGAGGTAGCTGGGCGAGAGGGCGAACCAGAGCCTGATGAGAACTAGGAGAAGATATGTGCGCCGCCACATCTTACTTTGGCTGACTGCTTAGAAGATCGTGTAGGTGGAGCAAGCATAAAACTAAGGAAAAGCTGATACCGATGAAAAAACATGAGCAAGTCGGATAGGCGCGGATGAAAGGTTTTTGTGCGCACGCAGGCTGGCTGTGCTGAGAAAAATGAAAGAAGAAGAATAGCTGGCAATTACGAGTAGTGCGGTAGTACCATAATAAGGGGGGGAGTAAACAGAAGGCTCTAGGTTGTCGTGAATTAGGAACAAAGGAGGTGTATTGAGGTACACGCTGCGAAGCAAGGCTGGCTGGCAGATAAGCGATGCGGCGAGTTCTATAAAGCAGCGAGGATGACGAGGCTAAGGATGCGCCAAAAGAAAGACCAGAAAATAGTGAAGCAAGATTCGGTTCAACGCGTGAAGAAGCTTGGGACGCGCCAAAAGGCTAGAACAGGTGGTCAGACTGAGGCTGATGACCTGCTGGCACCTGAGACCTGAGACCTGAAGGGTGTGCCTGACATGGAAAACAAAAAATAAGGGGCATGACCTCATCCTTTCCTTCCCGCGGCTTTGGTAAGCATTTTTGGGCTTGGAATGCCAGCAGCTTCAGGCTTAGCTTAAGTGCGCCTAAAGCGTTTCAGCGCAGTAGCTGTCAATGCGACGATTATGACATGAAAGAAAGGAGCTTTTTTTTCTTTATTTACCCTGTTCTTTCTTTTTTTTTCTGGCTAGTGTATACCTATATGTGTTTTTCTTTGTTTATATCAGGAGAAGTGATTACGAGGACGTGTAGATACCTATCGAAGCATTGCGTGAAAAGACCAGCGCCTTTAAGGCATATTCCTACAGCCGTCTCGACACAGACGCATTGCAGCGCCGCAAGCCATGGCCCACAGATTGGCCATTGAAGCATTGCAAATGCACCAAGCATAACGTAGGCCTAGAGCTTAGTAACTTGTGCATGACGACTAGCTTAAATGCGCATTTACATAAAGGGCCTCGATGGTTAAAAAAGTGTAGTCGCCGTTTTTTACTTGATGAGCGGGCCCAACACATTTGCCAAGGTAGTGCCATAGGGCTGTGAATATTTATAGAGACAAGCATGCGTCACTATGTACGTAGGTATCTACCTAGCAGTACTTATACAAGGCTTGAAGAATTACCTACTAGGTAGTATTTGCCAAGTGTATTCTCTCCCCTCAAGTCTATTGCGTAGAAGGCCCCAGGAGAATACTTGTGGCATTGGAATTCTTATAGTCATCTGTTGGTTCCACGGCAGACCAAACACAGGGCTGTGTACTAGCTACTACTGATCCTTCGGCGAGGACTCCAAATAGCGTGATGATACTCCGACTTCCGTTTGAAAGCGGCTTTCAAGGATAGCGAAGGGTTTCTAACAGGAGGCAAGAGACTGCCCAAACAAAAAATCAAATTAAATCTCCTTCAACGTGTGCAATTTTTATTTTATTTTATTTTTTATCAACGCTCGTTTTGACCAACAAAAAAATCAACCTATTCTTTTGATGCTGACTTTGGCCACACTGTCTGCCGTTAAGCTTTGGTGGCTCTTGCACGCCTTTGGGCGGTACGTACCTCCTCCACCGCGGAACCCCGCAGAACTCAAGGGACTGCTTGCCTGCCTGCCTGCCTGCGCTGCCTGCCTGCCGCTGAGGCCCGTCCGTGCCTAGCACCAGCCGATATTTCAACCTTCAGCTCTCGCATCTTCCAGCCTCGTTTCTCGCAACTTCATCATCAGCTGCAAACCGTCTCGCTCAAACGCCTTGTGCTGCGTCCTATCATCCATCTCTACCGCCTTTATCATACCGCTACATCCATAAGCGCTTCTCAAAGCACACGATTATCACAATGGCAGAGGCAAAGCCCGCATCGCAGAAGATCTGGCTGATCTCCAATGACAACGCCACCATGGAAGTTGGTAAGCTCGCCCTCGATGGTCCATCGCTTTCTCTTCGCCGATAGCTCGAAACTGACAAGCCGACTCCAGACCGTGTCGTGGTCGAGCGCTCCATGCTTTTGAAGAACATGTTGGAGGATTTGAGCCATACCGACATCACCCAAGACAACCCCATCCCTATCCCCAACGTAGGTTATTTCCCTTCGGAGCTTCGATGCCCTTTTGTAGAATACAGCTGACAGGGACTCGGCAGGTCAATGAAGCGGTCCTGCGAAAGGTAGTCGAGTGGTGCGAACATCACCGCAACGATCCCGTCACGACCCCCGACGACGAGTCGGATGCCCGCAAGAAGACGACTGATATCGAGGAGTGGGACCAAAAGTTTATGCAGGTGGATCAGGAAATGCTCTTTGAGATTATTCTTGTACGTTTACATGATATCTACCCCAATATTGTTTCGCAACTAATCCCAAGCGTAGGCATCCAATTTCCTTGATATCAAGCCTCTCCTCGATGTCGGCTGCAAGACTGTGGCCAACATGATCAAGGGCAAGTCTCCTGAGGAGATCCGCAAGACTTTCAACATCACAAATGACTTCTCCGCCGAAGAAGAGGAGCAAATCCGCCGTGAGAACGAATGGGCTGAGGACCGATAAATCATGGTCACTATGGCTATTAGTGCTTCTTGAATCTTTGTTTTGCTGGTGGAGAGCAACAATACGAGCCTAACTGTTTCCGGGGCTGTTTCATAGAGCAACCTACGGCGTTGGTGGGATTGAAATGATAGGGCTATTGGTTTCTTTAATTCTCTCCTTTTGGTCCTTTTTTCTCTTTTTTTTAAACCGGTATTTGTTTTTGGGGCAATGTTTTCGGGGCACGACAGACTAACAAAAGTCGATCAATTTTCATGAGCTGGGGACGTGTCCCTTACGTTTACACATGCGTTAGATATTAATCTCTAACATCTATTTAAATGGCCGTTTTAATACGCCTGTTCCTCATTGGTCAAACATAAGCCTTCAAAATGATATGAGAATACTAAACATTAATGCGGCAGCTTAATTATCCTCTTGGTTCCTTCCGTGCTCATGCCCGAAAATCAAGAGTGTTGGGTGTAATGGCGATCAAGTGTTGTGAGGCCTTACCATACTTGCAAGATGCACATGTGATGTCCAGTGATTCTTACCTGCGTGGATCTTCCAAAGTCCAAAATAAAATATTGGAAGGGGGATAATGATTGGGAAAGCCGGGACATCTTTTCATTCACCATTTGGGGGGGGAGGCCAATTTACGGATCCCTCACATAGCGAGTAGCAGCACAAGCACCATGCTCAGAAAAAAAGAAAAAGAAAATTGAGACTTGGGTAAAAAGGCAAAATGGACATCAAAAATAGGTTCATTTCCTTTCCCTATGACCGACCGTGACATGAAGCAATATCAAGAATCAAAAATCCAGGCAACCGTGCCCATATTCCGTGCGTCCGCATCCTCCTCCCACACGCCGTAAAGACGACAAAGAAATTCTGCTTTTTACGCCATCCACCACTGTTATTTCATTGAGAAATGCCAAAGAAGCCGGATGTCGGTACCGTCGGTACAAGTGGGTCGAGAATGCCAGGTGATTGTTTGACGTCGCTTAGATTCCAAGGCGAGTCTTCCTCCAGTGCCTTCTCTTGGCGTTGTAGCTATACGATTAATGTTAGTATCAAGATACGTCAAAACTTGAGGTGAGTGAAGTGTTTGTTCTGCAAGATGGTGGAGGAATCGGTGGTCGGAGAGGGGTGAGCGGGCGATGTATTTGGGCGGGAAAATTCGGTTGTGTGTTCGAGAATTTGGAGCAGTGATTTCGAGGGAACAGAGTGTTTCTCGTCCATGGGGAAGTTTTGCACGCACCGGATTGTGTTGCCAGTGCGAAGGCGAATCCATTGCGGAACCGGGCGGTTCTGCTTCTGGGCCTTGGCCAGCTTCTGCTTGGTTCGGAAAGTCTTGTGGCTCTATAGAATTAACTGAACGTTAGTGATGTCGTCGTTTTCAAAATATCGATCCCATCTTGCGGTCTTCGTCTTCCTGCCGGCAGTTGGGTTGGATGACCACCACAAATGGTGGTCTCCCGCTGCCAAAACTGCCAGGCCAAAATCTCGAAAATCACGTCTGTCCAAAGGAACGCTTCTCCTCATAACGACGAGCAGGAAGGGGGCGCTGCATACCGGCATCTTGTTGACCTTGCGTATCGAGTCTGGTGATGATGACGATTTTCGTGATAGTTGAGAACGATTGTAGATTTTGCGACCCGCATCCGAGGGCGTAAAGCCCTAGCGGAGAAGGGAAAAAAATGGTGGGTTTGTGGCTAGTGCAGCAGGTGGCGCAGGTGAATATTTTTTCCTAAGGCAGAAGTTCTGACAAGGGAATTGTTGAAGTATTACCTAATACGGCCTGGATCGACTGGACAAAATAAGCCGGTCATGCCGCATCGTTGCTTTGATGAGCTAAGCAGTGCCTTATCTAACTACTGCAGAGGCATGTAGATTCTCTCTGCAAAAGAGATGGCATTCCAATTCAAATTATGAATCTGTTTACCATATTTTAGTAGGCAAATCATACTAAATCTTTGGCTTTGGGATATATGAAGCTTTCTATCCGCATAGACGCAATCTTACTAGGGCGACCAAAATACACACACATGCATACTTTAGTAGGTCAAGTGATATAAGGCTGCGTGAGATTAGCCTTAATTATTCTGTCTAGCGCGTGGACCAACCAGAAGCCGCCGCTGGGAAGGGTCATTGCCTCTAAAACAAGGCCTACCAAGATAGCTGCAGATGGGCGTTGGAGCCTCCGGAATAGGGGACAGTTTGTAATTGATAACTTCCACATACCTATACACGTCCTCGAACCCCCTTTACAACGACTTTTACGGCGCACACGCGAGACACTTGAACAACTCATCACCCGGCGTTTACTGCGATTTTTCTTAGTTTCATTTTACTTTCTCTTTAGCTTTTTATTTCGGCGTCCCGAAAGAGCAAAACGCTCCCCTCGACGATTTCAAATCCACCCACCGGGAACGAGGCAAGCCGCGAGCTGGCCAGCTACCTGTAGCGAAACACTCGGTGCACTGTTAGAGGACTTCAGGCTACATATTTCAAGATGGGTGCGGGAATGTCATGGCTGTCCAACTTGGTTTGGGCGAAGAAGGAGATCAGAATTCTGATTTTGGGCTTGGTATGACGTCGTGTGCTGCCTTGGGGGCTCGATGATGGATTGCTAATGCGTCGGCTCTCAACAGGATAACGCGGGCAAAACCACCCTTTTATACAGACTGAAGGTAATGATACTATGACTTTCTTCGTTATTTTTTATTTTTTACCGGCGTGCTGACTGCAAGGATTAGATCGGAGAAGTTGTCACGACGATACCAACGATCGGATTCAATGTCGAATCAGTCACGTACAAGAACCTCAATTTTAACGTCTGGGTATGGATGGCAATACCAAAGCGCACACACGGGAGAATATAGAAGATGTTCTTTTACTAACAAAGATGATTTCTTGTTTGCAGGATCTGGGCGGACAGACTAGCATTAGACCCTACTGGCGGTGTTACTACGCCAACACCGCGGCCGTCATTTTCGTCGTCGACTCTACCGATATCGATCGATTACAAACTGCGGCAGAGGAGCTTTCGGCTATGCTAAACGAGGAGGAGCTCAAGGATGCGGCTCTGCTAGTATTCGCCAACAAGCAAGATCAGCCTGGCGCCAAGGGCGCGGGAGAGATCTCAGAGGCGCTGCAGTTGGGCGAGCTGCGGGACCGAAACTGGAGCATCATGGCTTGCTCGGCAGTCGATGGCAGTGGTGTGAACGAGGGCATGGATTGGCTAGTGGTAAGCTTGTTTTTTATGTTCCTGAAGATCGATGCATCTCGGGTGTTGGAATCCCGAAGAGGCTAACGTTCAATGTCTGAATCTAGCAAACTGTCAACCAGGACAACTAAACCAAAACGTATTTTCTGCAAAGGAGATTTAATAACAGCCATCTCCTTTTTGTTTTCGAACCACAACCTTGTACAACAAACGATATGATGATGGCAAACGACGGTCGGATTCCGTTATATATGGGCATGCAACCATACACCTAGCAGTCGGAGGAGGAGGGCATGCAGCGAACGGCGCACTTACCTTTCTATCTAATAGGCGGATGATGGGCTCTTGAGAGAGGATAAATTATATGGACGGGATAATATCAACAATACTATCATTTAATTTAGACTTGGGATACCAGTATCAATCAGTATCCCAATTTGATTCTCAATATTGGTCTCGGTCTTTGAACACCGAATTTTTCGCATCTAATCCCTAGTCCCTCGTATCTAGAAGAATGCTGCCACGCTGGACACCACAGCAGACCTACATAAAGACCCGCAACGCGCGGACTGTCTGTACCAAACTTACAAGCAAATAAATCTGAGTTGGGGCATCCAGAACTACCCGAAAATAGGGCCGTGAGACGGAATGGTCTCATTTCCCCTCTTTGCTTGTTGTATGTTACATAAACGTCCGCATGGTATTATCAATAATTCTCTCGGATTACGACTGCCGAGCCTCAGAACATCCGATGGGGATATGGTTTCGAAAAAGAGGGTGTGAAGGCAATACATAGAAGTGGGTTTCTGGGATATCAGTTGCAATGTTCTCAATGGGTTCCAGAGGTATATAAAACATGGGGGCTCGGACTTCGGGATATACATGGGGTGGAGCAGGTTTACGAGGTCTACACTTCACTGAGCATGGCGTTGGAGATGAGATTTTGGCGTAGGTTAGCTATTACTACTCTGTATCCTAATTTGACTGGCAGGTGAACCGAGAAGGATTTTGCCGTTGCTTACTCTACTACTGTTATTATTGCAGTTGATGTAAACTACCAGCAACCCGCCAGCATCTGTCTTATAAAAACGGCGCTGTTCGCATACAATACTAGGATCGATAGAGTAGAGTTAGCGAGGGCTATGTCATATAAAATATCCAGCTTAAGTTCACCATGATATTATATAGATCTTAATCAACCCTATATGACGCCGAAGTAAATTTCTCATCTTTCTAAGGTATTGAATATTACTGTATTACCTCGCGTTTTTCGACGATAAATATAAATGGGCTGTGTGGATGTACCTTCTTGGCTGCATGCCACTAGGCTATAGAGGAAAAATTTCATTGGGGTACCAGTGCCTTTACTTTATTGAGGTATTAGCAGAAATCTCCCTGTAATGCTCTAATATAGACTATAATGGTAGATGTACTAGCTTTTGATGTATCTTTTTGGGGATTTTATATATAATTTCCTTTATAAAATGCCAAAGAGATACTTCAGAAGCTTCTGTTTATCGTCGAAGTTACGAGGGAACCACCAAAAAACGCAATGTCAGATTTATCGTCGAAGATGCGAGGGAACTATAGAATTATATAGCTTACGAAGTATCTCTTTGGGACTTTACTATAGTTTCCTATGTAAAACGCCAAAAAGATACTTTGGAGATATGAATTTATTGTCGAAGTTGCGAGGGAACCACTAAAAATCACGATGTCAGATTTATCGTCGAAGACGCGAGGGAACCACAATTCATGTAGCTTTTATGTAATTTTTTAGGAATTTACATATAGTTCTTTACATAAATACAAGAAAGGTACTACTTCGAAAGCTACAGGAATTATGGTGCCCTCGCATCTTCGACGATAAATCTGACATTTTTTCATGACTTACCTAGTACCTACCTACCTACCTACTTGATAATCAAGGAAATCTAACAAAATCAAGGTACTGGTACCCCAATAGACTTTTCCCTCTGTACGTCTACAATAACCATTTAAATCTTTTCGTCGAAAATCGTGAGGTAGTACCTGTGAAGCGTTGCAGCTTACAACCACCACTACCACCAAAATAGACGCTAAAATTGCGAGCGAACAGGTGACCACGCGTTAGAGCCCCTCGGACGCCGAGACGCGAAGCGCGCCAGCATCTCGCCATTCAGGCTGAGCAGAACCACTTACTCCTAGCGTGAGCCACGCCGCTTGAAACGCCAATGATGAACAAATCGTCAGGGATCCCAGGCGGCACTTGCGGCACTTGCGGACGAAGGCAAGGGTAGGCCCCGCCCTGGACATCAAGGAAGATGGATGAGATGAGGAGCTTGACTGGCGAAGTGCTTGTCGCTGGTAGCTACCAGAGATGGAATAGCCGAGTCTCGTGGAAGGAAGGGCAAAAGATGAGCATTGAGTTGTGGCATGACATGAGCTGTCAGATGTGTGTTAAGCCACCGACATAACATGGCTTCTTTTAATCGCTGTGAACAGTTGTACTGCAGCTTCAACTTCAACTTAGAAGATAGAGGTAGCTATCAGGTATTCCACCCCGTGGGCTGTAACTCAGAAGAAGAAGAAGAAAGCAGCAATGCGCGTTTGATACTGCTCTGCCATGTCTTACGGGCGAAAGGTACAAACAGGGCTAGCAGCAGCGAGCCCACGGCAAAAAGGGCCACTGGAGGTTCAGGTGGTTCGTTACGTATAGCCTCTTTCAGAGAACAAGGAAAGAGCGCGCCCCGCCCCGGACAAGTGAACCGAGCCGGCTTTCTTTTCAGGGTCTTCTCATTGGCTCTTGGCCAGTCCCCCACATCGGGCTGGGACCACAGGGGAAGAGCAAGTGGGCGGACGCTGACGTAGAGCATTTTGGGCATGTGCATTGGAATGGGCAATGGAGGCAGGCACTATGGCGATATAGTCAGGCACAGCTAGCTCTCGCGTCAATTGCTGGGGCAAGAGCGAGCTTCAAGCGGCACCAATGCCGTAATAATGGGGAAATCACAGAGCAGTGGGCGATGCTCGGAGGTAGGTCCATCTAAGTAGGTACCATGGAAGGCGGCGCATGTGGTACAGCCAGTATATACCAGCACAGAGCTAATGTACCTGATGGCAAGCAACTGCAGTGAGGGGAAGCGCCCAGCCCAGGCCATGTACATCGCTTCCACCCATTAATGCATGAATTCGCTTCCAATGAATCCTCTCTTCTTGTCAAAGCCTCGTCTTACATTGGGCTCAATCACCCCACCATTACGTTTTGCTCCTCAGCTCGCGTATAAAGAGGGCGACTTGTCCTGCCCCCATTGCAGCTGCCTTGCCTCGCCTGTCTAACTCTTCTCCTGCTTCTCTGTCCATCTCAGCTCTTCTTCCATACACACACCAACTCTCCTGAGTACCTTGTGCATCACCAAGGTATTCCCATCCGAGATCTGCCTGCTAGGCTATACAGACCTTACCGAGGGCTTGTTCAACAAGCAAGAGGCCGTCCGTCAAAATGGCTGCCAACGACACACCAGCTTCCACTTTTAGGTACAATGAGAAGCCTGTCTACACCACGTCCAGTGGTGCGCCCATTGACAACCCTTCGGGCTGGCAGCGCCCAGGCGCTATTGGACCTTTGCTGCTCCAGGACTTCCACCTGATTGATTCTCTAGCCCACTTTGATCGTGCGTTTTCCCTCTCTTGCTTCCGTATCAAGACGGTCTCCAAAGCTCTACCCCAGCTCTAAACCTCTCGACTCTGGATTGGCTTGCTAACATTTCATGTCCATCTAGGCGAACGTATTCCCGAGCGTGTCGTCCATGCCAAGGGTGCCGGCGCATACGGTGTCTTTGAAGTCACTCATGACATCACCGACCTCACTTCCATTGACATGTTTAATGCTGTTGGCAAGAAGACCAACTGTATTACACGCTTCTCAACCGTTGGTGGAGAGAAGGGCTCTGCTGACACTGCCCGTGATCCCCGCGGCTTCGCCATCAAATTCTACACAGATGAGGGTAACTGGGACTGGGTTTACAACAACACCCCCGTCTTTTTCATCCGTGATCCCACCAATTTCCCCCTCTTCATCCACACCCAGAAGCGGAACCCCCAAACAAATCTCAAAGATGCCACCATGTTCTGGGATTACCTCTCTACCCATCAAGAGTCCATCCACCAGGTTATGACACTCTTCTCGGATCGAGGAACCCCCTACTCATACAGACACATGAACGGATACTCAGGTCACACTCACAAGTGGACTAAGCCTGACGGATCCTTTGTCTATACCCAGGTCCACCTCAAGACAGATCAAGGCATCAAGACTTTCACAGGCGAAGAAGCCCATAAGATGTCTGCTGATAACCCGGACTGGAACACACAAGATCTTTTTGAGGCCATCCAGAAGGGAGAGTATCCCAGCTGGACCGTCTATGTTCAAGTGCTTACACCTGAGGAAGCCGAGAAGTTCCGCTGGAACATTTTTGACTTGACCAAGGTCTGGCCTCAGAAAGATGTGCCCCTCAGGCAATTTGGTAAACTCATTCTCAACAAGAATCCCGAGAACTATTTCGCCGAGATTGAACAGGTTGCCTTTTCTCCTTCTCATCTGGTACCTGGTGTTGAGCCCTCCATCGATCCTGTCCTCCAGTCCCGACTCTTTTCCTACCCTGATACCCATCGTCACCGTCTTGGAACCAACTACCAGCAAATTCCTGTCAATGCTCCGCTTAAAGCATTCAACCCCTTCCAGCGTGATGGCGCCATGGCTATCAATGGCAACTACGGTGCCAACCCTAACTATCCTAGCTCTTATAGGCAGCTGACTTATAAGGCTGTTAAGCCTACCATCACACACGAGAAGTGGTCTGGCGCTGCTGTCCACGAACTTTTTCAGGAAGTGAATGACGATGATTTCGTCCAAGCAAAGGGACTTTGGGATGTGCTCGGCCGAACCCCTGGCCAGCAAGAAAACTTTGTCTCAAACGTCTCTGGCCATCTAGCGGCAGCCCACCAAGATACCCGTACTAGAACATATGAGATGTTCTCGCGAGTGGATGCCGCCTTGGGCGCGTCCATTCAGGAAAAGACAGAAAAGCTTGTTAAATAGACGGATTATGGTTGTCAAACCAGGAACCAATGGTATATCCATAGATAGTAAAAAATAAATAAATGAGAGTAACGAGTAACTTGCCATGAGACTTCGAAATCATATACATTATAAGACAAAAAAAGGAATATGAAAATGACATGTTCAATGCTAAAACGAAAATAAAACTCCATAATAGTATCAATCTGTAAAGTGGTATTCATTTGTTGGTCCAGAACGCTGCTTCCCATATACAAGGCTTGGTCATACAGCAATGAAAGCTTTATAAGTGGTAAACAATGCATGTATCTTGTGATCTACTGGTTTTTCACAAACGTATGAGAGATATGTGACAGTCAAGGGTTTTTTCATTTTATGTTTCAATTAACTACCTAGTAGTACTACCAACAACAAGAGAATGAACAGGGACCCTTTTCCAGCAGTGCGCTTCATACTTGCGTGCAAAGCATCCCCACCGCCAGGGTGAAGAGCCAATCTTTTTCCCATTTAATAAGTTTTTTTTTTCGGCGGTTTTCCCTTTTTTTCATAATATTTTCTCTCGCACACTTTGAGTTTTTGTTTTTGTTTTTTTATCCAGCATCTCTAAAAATGCATATACCAAGCGCCCTCCCGTTCCAGCGGGAGAGCCCTGGAGCGAATCAGGTCATGTCAAACAAAGCACAGCGTTGTTTGACAGCCTCTAACCTCGCTCACTTGGTATCGCGCCACAACCGCTTCCAGTGCCCACCTCAGATAGATCCAGTCTAACTGAGAAGGCGACTCATAGCGGGAGTGTTGGCGTAGAGAGATGAGCTACAAAATCATTTCGCCTCAGTCTCGCCAGGCAGTCTTAAGGGGGTACCACTCCTCGACCCGCGACAGCCTCTGTGACTTCAGTTTGGCCATAATAGTGGCCTTGCTGAGATGTCCAATTTAGCTGGGCTCCGCGGCGTGCCGTATGAGAGTACCCCCTCTGGGTACTTGAGATGCCTGGCTAATAAAGAAAAAAGCTTTGGCCAAACAATGTAATGGAAGTAGGGGCTACCTGTATACACTTATCACTGCGCAGCAGAGATAAGGCGTGAAGCCTACCCCTAATATCATCTTTCCATTCATCAACAGCCCGCGCGGACTCGCCGCCGGGCGTGCACACCCCTGTCGACAGCCAGTGTCTGTATGGGCTAAAATATACCGGATATCTCAGCACCATGATCACAATTGCGCAATGATTTGATTTTGCTAGCATGACGTCGTGTTCCAAGAGACAGTATTGGTCTGAAATCCAGTTCAGATCCGGTTTGTCAAATGCTGGAAACAAGAAAACTTGAGCTGAATAAACTGGTTGCGTCGTAAGAGTACTTGATAGGCTTTCTAAACATTCAAGAAGTCGTATCGCATACCCAAAAGGTCTATTCATAACTCATTCGTATCGTCGTCAAATATTCGTGAAGCATCATTACGCAAGACAGGATTAAGGAAAGACTCCACGCAGTGACCTGAAGTATCATAGTCAGGCACCACATTGAGGGAATATCTTCCAAAGAAAAAAGAAAGTCTGCTTCTGAATGTCCCTCAAGAGAGACAAAAGAATAGACGAGAAGCGAAAGGTGTAGGATTCAAATCCAATGGAGGTTTCGGGCCGAGCCGATTGTTGTGCATTGCTGCAGTTTGCCTCTTATCTTTAACCCAATGGTACCAGAAAAACAAGAATAAGGAAAAAGGAGAAAAGAATGTCGCAAGCCGTTGGTGACTGTCGAAGAAAAGAGTCCCCGTCCGTTGAAGAAAAAGGTAAGCATCCAGATTGCCAGCCTCGGATACAGCCATGTTGGTGGTATAATGTGAACAAAATAACAAGTTAACCCAAAAAGAAATGCCGAGCTAGCGGCTCTGATGCGACAGATGATGATATTCCCTGGATCTTGAACGAGGAACTAGATTCGAAACCAAGTGCACGCTTGCTGTGTCGCCGATAGCAAAACGGAAAAGGGAGGAAAGAAAAAGAACCAAGACAAGAAAGGATAAAGAGAAAAGAAATAGAAGAAAAAAAAAAGAGGAAATGATTAAGGGTATTTCCTAGCAAGAATATTTGGTTGAGGTATTCGAACTCCGTTCCTGATGCAACAAAACGCCTATATGCCCTGACAATATGTCTATGCCGCTGAGAAGATAAAAGACTTGTTTGCTGTTTTTCCCAGAGAGAAAGGGGGAGGTGACCCAAGACCACGAGCTGGTGACCGGGACAGTATTTGAAGAAGCCAGCATAGCAGAAATGTGCCTTCACATTGTCGTAGCGTACTCCTGATAGCGATCCCAGCCAAAGCCACCCATGCCCATGCCGACGCTGACACCGCATTGTGACGACGCATAGACGCTCGGAAGAGGGAGAGCTGGAATGGGTGCCATGATTGGCGGGCTGAAGAAAAGCTCGGCGGTGGTATGCGGGTAGCTAAATGAAGGCGTGGGAGAAGGCAACTGGACATCGCTCATGCCCATGTTGGCCCATATGGGAGTGTTGACCGAGTCGACAGATGAAGTAACGCTGGGGCTTGAAGGCAACACTTGCCAAGGTTCAACGGCAGCAGGGATGATGTGAGGAGGGCCAGCCTGTGTCCACATGTTGGCGAGAGGAGAGCTGGGCAGCAAAGGCGGCTGTCGAATGACTTCGACAACACGAGGCGGAGGAGGCAGAAGCGGCTTCATCAAGTTCATGAGGCTCGTCTTGACCTCCTCGCTCTTTCCGTTGAGCAGCTCGCCAGCACCCTCCTCCTCGAGGCCTTCCAGGGCAGAGACATGTGTGCGGAAAACAAACTTGTTGACGGCCTGCACAAAGTCTTCATGCAGCTTCTTGCACTGCTGCTCCTTCTCAGACCAGTCGTAGGTGTTCGCCTTGGCATCAACGCAGTAAATGTCCTTGTGGTACTCGACGAGGGCGTCAATGGTTTCGACGGTGAGCTTGTAGGCAACCTCGTTGCGCAGGACCATGTCGACGTGAACGATGTAAGCCTCGATGTGAATGAGCTGATGGCTGAAGAGGTTCTCTGTAGGGTCTTCTGGCATCTCGGCTTGGGGCAGCTTGGGGAACATCAACGAGGCAAGGGTCCAGATGGCATTTGGCGATGACAGAGTCTCGGTAAGACATCGGTGGTGCTGAGGGATGCTGTTGAGAGGACGCTTGACCCGGTTAACGCGCTTCAGTGTCTGTGTAAGCCATGGCTCAACCCTTGAGCCCAGGACGACGTTGACAGATGAAGCCCTGGGGGCAAAGGCAGCGGCTGAAGCCGGTAGGAGTTGGACCGGCATATTGTCGTATGAGGATGGTATTAGTGAGTTGCGTCAGACAAACAAGATGCCACGCGGCTGTTGTAGGCTGCACAGTTGGAGAAACACAAGCGTCGTCGAGATTTGAGAGGGGATCTTGTCCCTTTTTCTTCTATCTTTATCTCAAGAGGAAGAAGCGGCGATGGAAGGTGGTGGCGGAGAGTAGAGGCAACGGAGGGAGGACGAATGACACACAAACAATACGCGGAGCAAAAGGTGAAAAAGAAAAGAAACCCGGAGACGGTGTCGAGCAGGGAGTGGCGCAATGTAGACAAGCTGACTGAATCACCTGCTGAGCGGCCGAATCCAAGGCAGAGGAGAAGAGAATGGCGGACGAGGGAATCGTGAAGGAGGAGGGAGAGGCAGCAGCAGAAGAGGTGGGTGTGAGCGGGGAGATATAAGTTTGGTGGTCAAGCGCTGGGGGGGGGCGCTGAGGGTTAGCGGCGGTAGGCGGTTGCAGTCAGTGCAGTCAGTGGCCTGTTGGTGCTGTGGGCGCGCCGCTGGAATAAATACCACCCGCCAGACGGCTAACGTTAATTCAGGTAGTGCTTGGGGCTAGCAGGTAGCTGCAGCAGAGCCAGGCATGACTGCCCTGCTGCATCTGCATCTGCATCTGTACCCGCTCTCTGGCGTTTTTTTGTTTTGTTTTTTCAATATCGGGCGCTTTCCACACGCTCGCACGCACACCCCTCCCCTGAGGCGTGCGTCTTGGGCCCGGCCAGAGGCGAGAGCGAGGCATCATGGTATGGTATGGGCCTGGCCGGCGCAGCGGCGGTCCGGAGGTACTCCCTACTTGGTCGGGGCTGCATCTCAGTATGACGCAGACGAGTAGGGAGTACCCAAGGCCACCCTCCCGTGCACTCCGTGATCAAGGACACTTGTACGATACGCCTCTTTTTTTTGCCTTTGGTGGTTGTTGCTCGTATGGCGTGGTATGTCATTTCATTGGAATCCGCATGCACTGGATGCGCTGCAGCACGCAGTCTACTCCCTACGGCCTGTAATCTGCAATCTGTAATCGGCGATACCATCAACACGGGGGCACAGAGCCCGAGGTTGGATAGACGCCGCTGAGAGGCGTCGGCCGGTGCGTCCCAGGCCGCATCTTAGTATGGAACAGCGGCCGCCAACAGATGGCTGCTGGGTACCTGCCGGAACAGGTGAACCTCGTGCTGCTGCTGGGAACGGGGCATGCCGCCTTGTACTACTCATGCGAGTGCTACAACCGAAGCACCGACATACGAAGTATTGCGTAGTGGTGCTACCAAGGGCAGCTATTTTCAGGCTTTCTTTCCAGTCTCCACGTAACACCTCCAGTGTCTTGGTAGATGCCGGGCAGCAGGTAGCATTCCAAGGTATTGCTATTGCTTCAGAGCACGAGTGAGTGCTAGCTACAACCAATACTGTAAGGCACTCAACATGGCCAGCTTACCTTGCAACTCTGTCATGGCCGCTCCACTTGTTTCACTGCCTCTCTGCAACTACCGCTGCCAGTGCTGCCGCTCTCGGAAATGCTCGCTGTCGCAGTGCTTGTGTGGACCAGATGGAAGATGGAAGAGCAGAGAAATTCATCCAAGCATGGTCTGGGCTGTGTAGAATTCTGTCCCGAGACCTCTCTAAAAGGGGGTGCGCATGAATTGGGGGTGGGCAGAGGACGCATGGCTCCCAAAATGGGTAGTCCTGCAGGCGCCGGTGGAGCTGAAAAAGACCTGCAGCACCCGCGCCACACACCGTCTTCCATCAAGTACCGGGACTTTCGACTGCTACGTATCGTGGGCTGAGGTGCCACCAGAGAAGCCAAGGGCTGGTCTCTGGGCTGCCTTTAGCCTTTGCGGCGTCCATCGTGTCATACGGCCTCTCTTTTTTGGAATATTCTTGCATCTTTGTCTTTTTGCCTCTGCGCAAGTGACACCTCCCGGTGAGACGCCAACCTTTTCTGTTTGGAGGGGAATATGCACATCGACATCATTGGTGGGCAGCATGATGCCAGAGATCATATCACGAGATCAAGCCATCGTCGAGGCAGGGTCCAGTATCAGTAGGCGCTTGGCGCTGAGCGAAATATCTGCCCATAATGCACGATGCCCCGTGCGCGGTACACACTTCTGCTGGGTAGCAGACATGGTGCTGGTGGGTAGCAGCAGGAGTGGTTGCGGCAACATATGCCATGCCTACCCCGTGTAGTATGGTATGTAGTAGGCATATATGCAGATGGTGGATAGCCGCAACGATCAAGAGTGGGTGACCAAGGCATCAGGCTTGAAACATGCGTGTCCTTTAGCGTTTTCTCGTTTAAAAAGAACAAGTGCCGTAACCGTCGTGAATGATCGGCTGTCTGCCGCCGCGTTAGTTGACAGTCGCTGCGCTCCCACCACATCCCCATATTCCTCGTATAATACACATTGCAAAAGAGCTTCATCAACCGGTTTATGCTATATCGCCTCGTAAGCACCCTGTTTCGTGTCTAAAGCTGTCAACCGTGGCTTGCCCCATATGTGTCCACCTCGTGAACCGACAGCTATATATGCAAGCTCTGTAGAGCTACCCTCATCTTGCTCGCTTCGCTGCCCACTGCTCGTACTTAGAGTTCATATCTCTTGAAGAGCATTTGCGCTATTTGATCCACATCACAAGGAAGAGGGGAAGCAGGTCAAAGCTGTAGACTTAATCAACAGAGCAGCATGGATGCAAGAATGCACGATAGGGCCATTATCGACACTTTCAAGCAAGAGGGCTGCGCCGCTTATGCAGGATGCAGCGACCCCCCGTGCGCGCCTCCGCACACAGGATTTGCCTATGAACAATAGTGAAGTAGAAGAAGAAAAAGAAGTAAAGAAATATTGGCACCTGCCGCCAGCTCGGGGACCAAAAGCGCCCCCAGAGTCATCTTACTGAGCTCCTAGCTCGGCTGGGACAGTGGTCAGCATAGGCAACTAGCAACGAGCTGAAACCAAACAAGGAAATTGATGTCGAATGGGCGAAATTACTCTCGACCATCTCATCTCGTCGTCTGGTCAATGAAATGCAGAAGAAGCCCTTGTTTATGTTGGATCTGCTGTAATGACTTGCATGCCAACGCCGCGCCATGCGCCGACGCACCTTGCCCCATACATACTTGGGTGTAAGTGAGGAGACCTTCCAGCAGCGAAAATTGTTCCAGTGTCATGACTCTTTCTTTTTTTTCTCCCCGTCCTCCACTTCCACAGTGCAAGCTTGAATTGTGCGGACTTTGCGGGTGGAATGTGCCGCCGCCCGAGCCATACCAATTGTAGTCTCCTCGCTTGCGTGGTTCTAGATATGTACTGTGGACCGAGGGAAGGGAAAAAAAGAGTCAGAAGAGGAACCTATAGGCGCCGTGGCATATGTACTGGCCGTGTCCCCGCACTCAAAAGGCGTGCTCTTCAGGATCGGCCACGGCCTTTCCTTTGTCGACAAGTGATTTGGCAGCAGTTCAAGTCCCGTGAATCGTCTCGAATGCTCCGCATCGTCCGAGACCCAGCGCCCTTGGCCAGCCCCGACTCCTTTTAACGAGCTGCCAGGAGAGCAATAGAACCATTTGATGAGGATGGATACCGTCTAGGGAGAAGCCGTCGCCCGTCTCCGTTAGGGCCGGGTGATTCCCCTGGCTTGGAAGGCATCTTGTGGTATTGAAACCGTCCTAATCGATGCAGACATGTAAGTCCTGATCAATGGTTGGGCAATGGCCGTCGAGACAGTCCAAGGGGCCCCCGGAGCGTCCCGAGACGGCGGGTCACTTCTAGGAGTCGTGAATCTCAAAAGACCCTCCAAAAAGGGGGATTCTTTCTAGACGAAGGAGATGATTGTGTGCGAATCCTCACAGGCCAAGGAGCGTCGCCTACATCTGGACTGTGTTAGTGGCAGTCGGCGAGCTGAGGTGTGTCGGTTGAAAAGAGCCTCTAGAGCCTCTGATTGGCCAGAGACCTTGGTTGCCAGGGTGGAGAAGCCAAAAGCGGCCGATGGGGTCGATGCTGATTGGCTCCTTGAGCGATTGCATCTGGCCAATCACGGCCGATGGCCAGATTTTCTCAGAAACTGTGCGAGCGCAGTCTCAAAAGCGAAAATGGGCTAGGAGACCAAAGGTTTGTGTAGGTCAAGCTGGCTAGCGAGCCCTCTTTTTTCGTGTTTCGTCTCTCTCAAGTCCTGGGCGGCGGAGATTGATAAGTGACAAAGCTTCTCTCCCACGGCAACGGCTCATGCGACGCACTCGCGGCACTTGAGCATTCCCTGATCTGCCATCTGTATTCGCTGCGAAAGGGTCTTTTTCCCGGATATCCGTCCACCAGAAACAAGAGGCGTCGGCTCCTGCTCTAGCACCTTGGGACCCTGCAGCGCCTGATTCTGTCCACTGGCCACTGGCTCGACCATCGAGAATGGGACCATCTCATCCGGCCGTTGTGCGACGCGGGGGTCGATGGAGGTGGCCCCTTGAGGTCCTGAGGTCCGCCCGCAAGACAACACTGCCAATGAGCGCCATTGAGATGCTCTGATGGACTCCCTCACCTTTTGCCATCGGGATTGTTTCGTAGACGGCCGGCCAAGCTTACCACTTCTCGCGCGCCCGCCACCGTCTCACGGGCCATGTTCGGGCTCATCGTGTGTGAACCTGTGCAACGAAACGAATCTGACCAGACACAGATGGACAGGCGTGGCTGGAATACGAAAGTTGCCGGGCAAGCCACCAGCCACACACGAGCTCTTGGGAAGGGGCATGTACCGGTACATGAGCCCTTGGCCGATTGGGCTGACGGAGCCAAATCGGCAGCCATCGGCCCATAAAAAGGCCTACTCTGTACCTATAAAACGGGCACACAATGAGCAAGTGCGAATTGCTTCAGCACCTCCTTCGACCTCCATCTGGGTGTGCTCGTATAAGGCCAAGATACGGGAGGGAGAGGGCAAAACCTTGCCAGGCCAGGCAAGAACGATCATTATGCCGTAACACTGCAGAGGCAGCATCAGTCGTAGCTGCAGCTGCTCCGTACTCGTACCTGCCACTAGTGGCCAGTAGCAGGCGTTACCAAAAATAGCCTATAATTCCATGTGGGTGCTTGTCGCCAACTAAAATGCTCCGGCTTTGTCTTGGGCGGTGCGAAGTACCCTTGTACTCTTCCTACAGCCCTGTTTCGTGGCCACGCTCACCCTAGAGGAAACAACGAACATGACAACGAAGAATGGACAGGGCGATTAACGAATTTCTCGTCTTCTTCTCGCCGCTGTGTGATAGCCATGGAACACGTCATTTGAGGCAGCCAATGTCGGCCGTTAGGCACGCGTCGCTACAAGCAGTTTCATCAGAGGGCCGGCTGCAGGGCCGCGACAGCGCTGCAGGCGGTTAGTTATGTGGCCGCAGGTGACGATGCTCACCTCTATCCACCGCGGCCTCGCCAGCCAGTAGACTACGATTATCTAAGTGAGGCGAGGCTACAGAGTCACAACTTTGGAGGAGTATGCGGTGGGCGCCCCTCCAAAAAACAAGGCAACGTACATGTACTCATCGGATGACAGGAGCGCGCTGTGCTCAACGCATCGAGACAACAGGCATTCACCACCATTACAACCTACTTGGAGTCTTCAGTGGACCCTTTGCACATGGACAACAGCAACGCTGGGTGGTATCACTACCTGTAAGGGTACAACATACGCGGGACAGCAAAGCAGCTAGGTAGCGAGGCTGATGACTGCCACCGCAGCTGGTCATCTAAATGGCCGTGCTAGCTATCGCCAGCGTGGTCATCCCCAAAACAAGCCATGAGCCTTGCTTTGGCCAACATGTTTTCTCCCCGGCTTTGTCGTCTATCTCGCTCTCAACGTCACAGGCTGCCTCTGGACGGGGCATCGCCAGTGGCAAATGCAGGCTCCCTACAGATGCATGGGCCTGACCCCAGTGCTTGAGAGTGTAGGTGCAGGTTGGCTACGGTGCGATCAGAGCGTGCGTCCCAACAAACTTCTGATGCTCTGCTGTATGGACAACAATGAACTCGCGCCGTATGCAGGGCGTCCTGGCTCGAATAGCCGAGTCCCAGATTGCTGGGGAAATCTTACCCTGCAAAATGCCCTTCCCCGAAGTGGCTCTTGCGGACCCCACGCAGACGAGGGTCTTCACCGATCTACCAGAGCCACCAACTACAATGCTCCGTCCCTAAGATGGAAAAAACTTGTCGTCCTACGCAGCATCTGCATTGGCTCCTGGGAAGATGTGGCTAAGACGAGGCCTGCAGGCCAAGATTCCGGAGTTGAAGCAATAACTTCGCATAGAGAAGGATTCTTTCTGCATTAGCCGTTCTGCAACATAGGGCGCGTACCCCGTGCTGCAAGCCCATCCTACAGCTCTACCACGCACCTGTTGTGCTAGTATCATCGTGTGCGTGCTTGCGGCCACCCAACCGAGCAGCGACAGGACGGAGACATTTGCCGAGCATCTCGAAAACGACCCGACACCGCTGTGGATGGCAATCATGCAACAACCCATGGACAGCTGAAAGAGCTGCATACAGTAGTAGGTATACCGTCATGGGCTACTGCACAACCTCATCCATGGGCCCCTTGAGGCCTTGACGTCTTCATGCATCTCCGGCCCATGATTTTTGCTAGCCGGACGTCGATGTCCTGCCACCCGGCATGCCCGTTGTTCGATAACGTGGCGCGGCAGACTCGTCGCGCACCTCGGGGCGTGGCTGTGTCTGCCTTGCAAAATGTGGCTGACCCCACACAGATCTGCCAGCTGCCCTGCGGATTACCTAATTACGATTCCCGCACGGGAGGCAACCAAGCCTCATCCACGCGCCACAAACGGGCCCAGAAGTACCGTCCCACTGCATTTCGCGCCAATGGTGACTCGGTTGGAATAGAGCTACAATTGATGATGCTTTGATCTGTAGCAAGCGCCTCGGTATCGAGAAAGGGACGAGGAAAAGCTTCCAGGCCTCGCCAAATGCCCCTTGCGTCGATACCTGACGAGCCAGGGTGACAGTTAAGCCCCTTCTAACCGGCGTCTAAATTTTTTGATAACCCATGTTCATTTATTTTTCTACTCTTGGCATCCTATGACGTCGTCGCCGTTAGTCGGAGCAGATTCTCATCATCCCACTCTGGCATGGCTGTTACCGTTCTTTCGGCCGCCATACCGCCCAGCAATCACGAGGCCTAAGCGATGGCCCGGGCGAAAGAGTAAAACTCTACGTTACATATGCCTAGGGTTAAGAAAGAAGGAAGATAGACGCTCGATGCTCTCGTGACCGAGGAGTCATGTGGACGGGCGTTTGCAATAGGTCTGCTACCGTAGCTACGCCTACAGATTGGATTGATACGCCGGATGATGCCCTAGTAGCAGGCCAATACCCTGCAATGGTAGCAATAAGGCCTTCTTCTCGACTCATTTGTGCCCAAGCGCCACCAGGGCCGGCCCGTCTGGGGCGTGCCTGGTGTATTGGGTTGAAGCAACAGGGTCGTCGGTCTGGTCTCAACAAGTCGGTCCTTAGCAAGTCGATCTGGCCTCCGTAAATGCAATGAGACAATACCCACACTCTAGATCTGGCTCAAATGTACGAGTGGCTTTCTATTCTTCGTTTAGCAAGGCAGGCTATCAAATCCGGCACCCCGAATCCTTTCCCTATGCGTTCCCGGTCTGCCGAGAGCGCTTGAACCTCGATGCCTATAGGTCAAAATGTGAAACAGGAAGACGTTTCCATCCAATTACCTTCGTTCTTACTACTTGAAAAGACACAGAGATTCTCCAAATCCATCCAATGAATGTCACAAGCCAAGGCGTGAGCTCCTTATCTTGCCCCTACAGCTCTTTAGAGACACCCCGTGAAATCCAGTCGGCAATGGACATGACCGTGACCATGGGGTTGACACCACTCGCGCTTGGGAACACGCTAGAGTCTGCAACATACAGGTTCTTCTTCCCCCAGACGCTTCCCTTCTCATCAACCACGCCTGATTCTTTGTTGGCGCTCATTCGGCACGTTCCCATCTGGTGCGCCGACCCGAAGGCAGACAGGGGCGGCTTGTTGCCCAGAGTGCGTAAGTGCTGTAACCATTTGCCAAAAGCAGCGTCTGTGAACTCGGGATCTTTGCCTTGGACGTGTTTTGCTTGCTCGGAGGCATTGGGTGTAAATGGCGGCAGGCCGTAAATGTGCGCTCGAATCTCTGTCGCACCACCGACGTATGCAATCTTGGCGAGGCCAATGATTCCCTCTATATTGTTCTCGCGGTCGAAATCAGATGGTGAGTACTCAATTCGCGGCTCGCCCGTCTCGGGGTCGACAAATACCCGGCCACTGTCTCGATCACGGGCTAGTGAGATGAAATTGTTTACGTGCCGGAACTTCATGGTGATGAGCTTGGTATCAAGGCCGCTGCTCCAACTTTGTAGTGCAAACGCCATGTATGGCTAGACGATATGGCCAACCCCCTTGCAGTTAGCGGAATCCAATCATAGAACGAGTACCACGGCAGAAAGATTTCTGCTGAGCTGCTATCCGATAGTACTTACCACCATGCATAACGGCTCCAACTTGACTCCGTGCCCTTTGCCATCGAGGTTTTCAAATTCACCGCTCCAGCTTGTGATGATGCCACCTTCCCAAGGTCGAATCTCTTGTCGACTCACTGCCATCAGACAGTTGACGGGATGGAGATGAAGATTACGTCCAAGTTGCGGATTCTAAAAGAATAGGGGATGTATTCATGTTAGCAAAGATGTTACCCCCCCTTTTTTTTTCAAAACCTTTTTTTGAAAGGCAGGGAGGTTTTGGAGAAGAAATAGAGAAATAAAACGTAAGAAAGAATCAGCCATATTGAACGGCCAAGTAGGCACCGACTTACCTGAACACCACTCTTCATCAGGATGACAGGACTCCACAAGGTCCCAGCGGACACGATGACTTTCTTCGCCTTGATGATAACCTTCCTTTGCGTACGCTCTCCGGCGTCCTTGTGAAGGCCGCCTTCTTTGTCTCGACTAAGCCACGAACCTTCGATTCCTATTGCCGTCACTCCATCATCATCAAAGAGCACTTTTTCGACAGTGAAGCCCTCCATGAAGTCGGCACCAGCTTCGGCGGCAGCAGGCAGCCAGGCCTGTGCCGGCCCTCTTTTCTCTCCCATCCCACAGCCCAAATTGCAATGGCCGCAGTAATGCTCCTTGTTGGCAGTATTCTGATCAGCGGCGCCTGCATGCCAGCCCAGCTTCTTACATCCATCTAGCAGCGTGTTGTTGCCGAAGTTGTGGCGGATGGCTTCGGACCCGGCGCCAATGAAGTTCCACACACGGTCCATGCACTCGTCAAATTCGGGCGACGTGAAGAGTGGGAGGCCCTCATCGGCCCATTCCTTGCGTACGTAGTCCTGGAGCTTGAAGCACACGCTCCAGTTGATCGTGCCGCCGCCGCCCCAGCAACTGCCCGCGGTCATGGAGATGCTCGAGTCCTCGCTCATATAGGCGCCGCTATGGTCGAACAGATACTGGAGGCCGGCGTCCTGTGGCATGGGGAGGTAAGTAGGATGGAAGTGGTATCCCTTGTCGACGACGAGGACCTCGTGTCCTGCCTCGGCGAGATTCTTCGCGCAGACGCCGCCCCCGGGGCCAGAACCGACAATGACCACGTCGGTGGTGATTTCGTGTGCGTCGCCCTCCTTGCCGGCAGCAGCAGGAGGCACTTGAAGGAACACGTAGTCGTACCCCTCCGCGGGCTTCCAGTCTTTGGGGACGTCGGGGTATCCCGAGAGTTTCTGGAAGAAAGGGTTGGTGGTGCTGTTTGCTTTTCCGGCCAGGGTGACCATGGACTTTGCGAGCCCTCGGAACGTTGCGAAACGAGAGGTGGTCCATGACTTGATGATGGCCTCGCGGGTGCTCGCGGGCTGTTGGGTGATGGGACTCCAGTAGCCTGTTAAAAGCAGGCTCCCGGCGTGTGTCCTTTTATTTCACAAGAAGAGTCAGCTTCCCTCTCTCCTTGCTCATGTTCAGGCCATATATGTATAATGCCCCTTTCTTCCCTTTACTCTCTCTTCTCTCCATGTAGTTCCTGTATAGAATGAGGAGGGATTGATACTCACCCCAGTGTTCCAAGGACTCCCGCAAGCTTAGCCCTCGCCGGCGATATGCCCAAGTTCCGTATGCAGTCCTCGCGGAATGGGGGATGCTCAGACGGCCGGAAAGCGAGAAACTCTGTAATCTCCTCTCTGCTTGGAGCACCGTCCAGTGAGCCGCGAACCTTGTCTATAAGGCCATTGAATTCGTCGTCAGGGATGGCAATTTGCCTGTCCTTGTCCGTGACGGCGGATGCAGGTGCGTACGACGGCAATACGCCATCGAGGATAGCCCAAAGAGTGTCCCATTGATCGGCGGTCATGAAGTCGGTGGGTGGCGGTGGAGGGAGTGTGACTGGCACAGGTGCCTTGATAAGTGGTTCTGCCATGGTCGATTGTTGTTGTGGTGAGCGATTAGAAGTATTTTCAATGCAGAAATAGAAGAGTTCTGTGCTATGAGCGAGATGGATGATGTATTAGATAATGAGCCGAAGATGATTTT
Source organism: Trichoderma asperellum (assembly GCF_020647865.1). Taxonomy (NCBI): domain Eukaryota; kingdom Fungi; phylum Ascomycota; class Sordariomycetes; order Hypocreales; family Hypocreaceae; genus Trichoderma; species Trichoderma asperellum. Next base: position 5,931,092 of record NC_089415.1, on the reverse strand, counting down.
ATCTGTCATAATGTCAGCCTTTACTCTTTTTTTAAAGCAGATTTCGATTTAAAGATGAAGCGATCCATGATAGACCTTGAGAGTCGTACGTGTAAGACGATGGCAAACAAGACGCCGTCGGAGTTTGACTTGCACACTCGCGTTACACCAATGAAGGTGTTTAAAAAAACGGGCACGGATTTTTATGGATTTTCTTTCTTTTGACCTTTTCCTCTGGCGTGGTAATACGGCGCATCAATCGAGAGCAATTCGGGGTCTTTTGTATTTTCAACAAGAAAGCGTGCTCTCTCTCTCTCTTACACGCGCATGTAGAAAGAGCTAAAGGCTCCACTGCATAACAGCCTTATCGAGATCGAAGGTTTTAGTTTAATAATCACAAAAGGGGTGAGTGAGATTGTTTGGCGTGTGGGCACTTTTTCAAAAAAGTTGATTGAGAAAAGATGGAGGATTTTTTTTTTAAAGTTCGATTTAAAAAGAAGCACACAGCTAGAGAGAAAGAGCTTGGACCGAAACCGCACGCGTCATTGCCGATGCGGTGGGCGGGGAACAGAAGGAAATTGGCGGCTATTAAATAGTAGTAGGAGGAACGAAGTACTGGTTTCCCCTAACAAACAGCAAACGGCTGTCTGTGTGTTTCTCCACGATTTTTTTTTTTCAGCTGCTGTCTATTTCGGATATGGGGCGTTTTTTGCCGGTGCGGGGAGGCGATCCGAGTTAAAATCGGATGAGGCTGGCATGTAATAGTGCCAACAACACACAATGGTGGTACATGCAGCAGAACACGGTCCTGCTGATTCATTCATATATCGCTTTATTTTTTTATCAGGAAAACAGAACCTGTCTTAGATGTATTTCTCACGCCGCCTTTCAATTTAGAATGGATAATGGAATGAGCCTTACAGCTCAGTGTCACTCTACTCGCATACATCCGATGCTGTCGCAAAAGGGTCGAAGATCCCCCCCCGCATTCTCCACGAAGATGCCCTCCCTCCCCCATGTTCAAGTAGCACCACTAACACACCACCCGCGGAATACCATCACATCCCATCATTGATAAACTACTACTAGGCCTATTAACTAATAGTCAAATACCCCTTCTAGAGGCGCCCAAGTGCCTACTAGACAGGCAACTAGGCTGTTAGCTGTAAAAAGCCTTCCCCCATCGAGCTTTACACACATACATTTACACAGAACAGTACACAGCCCATCAGCAGAGATGCCTCGGCCGCCCCTCTCTTTTCCATGCCCCCTCCCCCTTTTTGAGGAGAAAAAAACAAAATGCACATGTGATAAAAACGCTCTTTATACATTTCATTCGCCAGTAGCTTTACCCCGGACCCGGAGATCCCTCTTGTTCCTCCCCCGCTATTTTCAGACAGGCTGGACACAGAGAAAAGGGCGTTGCTATGCCAAACAGTTATCCCGAGATACCGCTTCTGCTCCACTTCAGTCCCCGTCTTCACGCCAAGAACAAAGCATGCATAAATGTGATAGGCTAAGCAGCTGCTAAGGTATAAAACTAAACTCTATTCCGAGGGGAAAAGGGAAAGAAAAGGGGGGAGGGAAAGGAAAGGAAAGGAAAAACAACAATGGCGACTTGCTTGGCAGCCACAATGCAAGATGATAAGAGAAAGAATAGCAAAACTTGTCTCCATGACTAAAAGTGAATCGGCATACAAGGCATATTGAATCACCCATACAAGACAAAGGGCATACAAGTCGGAAGTCACATCCTCGTCCTTTTCACTCAAAAGAGAACCAATAACCACCCTTCTAGCACGTCGGAAGAGTAAAAGAATTCAGCTTGAAATGCCCGCTTTATTTTGTTTTCGTCGGGGTAACCTGTATTCAACTCAAAGGCTATGCACCAAAAACAAGAGCTGCCTGTTGCACTTTGGGGCCTCCAAAAACACAAAACAGTGTCTTTTGCCTTCCTGGTTACCATGAGCTCGCCCATTTACCCTCTCGAACCTTGCAGCCTTTCTCTAGTATCCTATGCATCCTAGCCGTTTTAACGCCCTCTCCAATTGTCTCATCCTCTCCTTCCAGTTCATACATGTCTTAATACACCATAATAAACCCTAAGCCCTAAAGAGAAGAGAAGAGAAAAAAAGAGAAGAAAGGAAATGAAGAAAAGGAAAGTAAATGAGAGTAATGTAGTAGTGTAACACAAGGAAAAAAAGTCAAAGCCGCGACACCCAATCCCAAGGGTATATACTTATCGCCATTCCCCTTCCAGTCCAAGTATATATAAAATGTGTTAGGTATACAGGTATATGTGTATATGTGTGTTCTATCCAGGTCTGAACCTGAATGAGGTTGGTTTTTTTTTTTTTCTTGTTTCTCTCATTTTCTTTTTGCTTTTCGAAAGCCCTCTTTATTTTCCGGTAAATCCGTTCAGAAAGCGTCATAGCACGCAACATAGAACTGGCAAGATATGGCCAAATTGAAGGATCCAACGCCGTGAACCAAATGAATTGATTTTCCCGCGATCCGTGAGAAAGGCCGTAACCCAGCATAAAGAAGGGCTGTTAGTCGCACAAATCGCATTCGTAAAATCATAGGGCCATAATCATAGCCATGCCGCGGGGTTTTCATTTCGCGTAGTAGTGGTACACATTGCTTCTTTGCCGCAAAGACTTTTGCTGTTTTTCTTTGTTTTTCTTTTTTAAAGAGTGGCTCTCGAGGGCTGCTGGCAGCTTGTTACAATAGAATTATACTGTAGCTTGCATCTCCTCATCCTGACGTGTCCGCGGTGGGAAAGGGGGGGCTCGATCCTTTGCTCCTCTTAAAGAAGGGAAAGTCCTTCATCCTAAACCTGCTTGGTCTCTTCTTAAGTGCCTTGCCTTCAGCCCTACCGATACTGCCTCCAAAGGGCGAATCTTCATCCGCTTGAGAGGCGTCTCGATCCCGATCTTGGTCTCGGTCCCGGTCCCGGCGTGGTGATGTCGGAGATCCCTTAAGGCTAAGCGGCGACATGTTATACGCAGGAACGCCCAGGTTTCGATCTCCGACCTCGTTGCTGACTATGCTGGTGCCCTGCGTGCTCGGCGACAGAGTCATTTTGCCGGTAGCCGTGCTCGCAGCCTGCGAAGTCCAATCGGCATGGTAACCGGTGGATAAGCTACCCTCCGGTGTATCGCTTGTCCGGTGTTTTGGAGACACCAATCTGCCTTCCATTGGATCGTCGGGCCGGTGGCAGGAAAATGGGTCGGCTTCTGTCAAATCTCGGACAGCGTCAAATGATGAAGGGGCGCCAAAAGTCACGCCATTGACATCCTGATGTTCGACGGGGGTGTGAGGATCATGGCCGGATTTGGCTGTTGAAGGGCTCGGTGCGGGCGAAATCTCGATATTCTTCATTTCGTTGTCATTTTCAACAGTGGAGCTTCTTGTCCTCGTCCTCATTTGCGATTCTTTGGCCTGTTCCTCTTGCACTTTCTCTTCGAAGAACTTTTTGTTAGTATGGAGCTCGCCTACGGTGTATTCCATGCCTGGCATTATCTCAGCCACACCCTGGAATAGCGGTATAGCAAACATATTCATGAATCCAAGCTGGGCGTTGGAGAGGGAAAGAATGTCCTTCTTTGGTGCTGCCATCAGAGATGACTTGATTTCAAGCTCGTCTTCCATCGAAGCTTGCCGGGAAAACTCCTCTGAGAGCATGTGCATCCATTTCAGTGCGGTCGAATGACGACGTGCCTGTGACCAAGTTAGTAATGTCCGATAATAGGGTTGTATGTATTTTTTTTTTTTTTTGAGCTGTTCTCCACCATTTGTCCATATTACTTACCACGTTGCTAATGTCCGCGCACTTGATAAGTAGCGCACACGCGAGAACTTTGGCATCTTCAAGTTGGCGACCGTTCCAGTTGTCAATGTTACTGTCAACCTCGAACTTCTCCTTGAGAGTCCCCAACTTTTTCATGTAGTCAAAATGAACGCCCATGTCTGTCGCCAATATGGAACTGATCATCAGGCTACGCATCTTTCTATCTTCGAATACCGCGGGCCAATATCTGCGAAGGATCTGCGAATACGCAGCACAGTGAAAGGACTCCAGAACGGACCGGTCATTGTAGAGCTGTGCTAACGGAGCATTCAATGTCGTTAGAAAGCCGTTGTTGACTCCAGGGTGACCGACGTCGTGGCCAATAGCCGTGATAAGAAGAGTCAATGCTTCGTAGGGGCTAACGAGTGCCGCGATTGGCGACCTGATGACTTTGGGCGATGGTTGAGACCAGGTCGGATACGGAGGGAACGAGCCGATATGGACGAGAAAATTGAATGTCGCCTGAAGAACGTCTACCACGTGACGGAAATTATGATAGGGAACAAAGCTATTATATGCAGCCCGGCATGCGACAAGGAAGCTAATGAGTTGGTCTAAATTCATTGGTCAGATTGAGATTCCAGCGGCTGGACGGATGCAGGCATTTTCAAAGAGGGGGTGGTTGCTTATTATCTTAGCACCTCCCGGGGGGTGTCCAACTACACACTCACCTGCTGGTATCCGCCACTTCTCAAGTTCCGGTGAGGTCAAGGCGTGTCTGAACATCTGCAAAGCTGCGACTAGTAGCTCATCGTCGGAAAACTCATGGGCATCGAAATGCCAGCGGCCTACGGCCTCGGTAATGATGGCCTGGCGTTCGGAAGAAACGGCAATGTGCGCGCCAGCGATATGGTCGTCTTCGGAGGAGAGGCGGCAGATGCCCTTCATGAGTCCAGAGACCATTGCCTCTCGAAGATAGGCATATGGCTTCTGGTCGTTAATGCCGACCCAGGACCGCTTCCGTCCCTTTGTAATCTCCATCATGGCCTGCTGGTCCCTAGCAGCATCCCTATGGGCCTTATAAGCGCATATCTCCAGCGTTGCGATACATTTGGGGCCCAGGGGGGCGACAATCACGTCGACAGCACCTAGATCCAAGCACCTCCTCATGAGCTTACGGCTAGCGGCTAGAGTGCCGGCAGCGGTCGACAAGAGCTCGGCTGTGCCGTCGGTCATTTGTTCGCGGGACTCTGGGTAGCTGATGACGGGGATGGGGACGACAAGCTTGGAGATGCTTCGCAGGTGGGCTTCGGTGATGAGCCTCTGAAGGAGCGCCAAACCGTACAAGTTCTCGTCAGGCGTGTGAATCTCGGCGTCGCGGTTTACCAGGTTGGGGTCGGAGGAAGAGGTGTTTTGTAGGGAATATGATTCGGGTATCCATTCGTCATGGGGTGTGTCTAGGAGAACAATGGCGGGTGTCATATCGATCATGGAGCCGGCTTCGTGGAGTTGCATCAGCTTAGCCATACAGGCGGCGCCGGTGGGACAGACGTGAACTGTGCGTTGCGCACCACGAGTCAGCAAGGGAAGCGATGGGACGAATCAGAGGGGGAGGAGGAACAAACCATCGCCAAAAGCGTCAAGGAGAGGCTGGACAAGTTCTCGAACGCGATCGTGCTGCCAATCGGGGGAACCGTCAGTCGGCGAGGCCGCGAGATCGTCAGATACGGCGCGCAGCAGCCGGGCCTCCCCAACGCTGCGATTGACGTAAATGACATGGCAAGCAAGGCTGTCCATGGTGGGCAACGGGAGGCTACCAGTCTCGCGACTGGAGCACGTTGGCCACACGGGCAAGGATTACTGCGCGCGCAAGGCTATATGAAAAGGGCACACGAGGCGACGACACAATTGGATTGGCGAGTGTCTCGGGATTTTCGAAATTGGGGCAGCCAGCGTCAAGGATAGAGCGCGAAGCGAGTCGGGAATCCAGAGTAAAAGGAAGCACGGGCAGCGTCGGAGCCAGAGCTCGAGGTAGGAAGAAGAAGAGTGCGCAGATGAGTATACGCTGGAGCTGGGATCGCCTCGAGCGCGCGCGGATTCGAAAGGGAGAGAAATTTCACAGGGAAAGCGTGTGGTTGTGGGATTTGATTGGTGATGCGACAGGGCGGCCGAGACGACGATGAAGACGGGACACTTGCTTTCAAAAAGAAGCGCCCAATAACGGTTGGAAAAAAGAGAATAAGGAACGAGTCGAAGAGTGTCAATGCTGTCGGGAGCGACGTGGAGTAAGGAGCATCAGAAGGAGTTTCTGACGTCGGATCGCGGGTTGAAAAGGGAAGAAGAAAAAGAAGGCCAAGAAGAAGAGAGGGTGCTCCCTGCAGCGCTCACACAGCCGGGTGAGTATCTGGACAGGTTTTGGGACGAGAGTCGAATGGTAAGAGGAGAAAAGGAAAAAAAACGGTAGTTGGTCCAGAGACGCAAGTCACAGCGCCGCAGGTCGCGGAACAAGCAGAGAAGAGTCGAAGGCGACTTCTGGAGTCGCACAAGAAGGGTGGCTCTTGTCGTGGGCGGGTCCAGAGGGGGACTTTGGGTGCTCCAGGTGCTTTTCTGGGTCCTTTTCTGGGCCTGTCCGGACAGCACAGAAGCCCCGGATGGCTTCTGGTCTGGTCAGATGCTGCAGCCGGTGGCGGGATGTGGCTGCTGTGGTGCGTGCTGGTTCCGGCGCTGCAGCGCTGGGCCTAGCGGACGCAGCAGTGGGGAGCAGCGAGCGTCTAGCGGCGCTTCTAGTTCGTTTCTCGCCCTGCAAGGCCGTGCTTGGGGCCTAGCTCGGAAAGATTATGGCACGGGTGGGCGCAAGATCCAGGCTTGGGCTGCTAGTGAGTTGCTGCTGGAGGGGCAAGACGTCAGCCGTCTGGAGCGACAGGATCGGCGGCGTTATCGCGAGCGAGACGTGAGGGAGAGAGACTTGGCAAGCGAGAGAGTGAGGGAGCAGCGAGCCGGGCGAAGAGACGGCGAGGCGAGCAGAGAAGAGAAGCGCCAAGCGCACGTAGCGACACAGGGGAGGGGAGCGCTGACGGCTTCTCGTTTCTTCTTTTCCTCGTTTTTCTTCTCTTCACACGAGCAGAGCGGGGGCAGGCGCAGCGGAGAGGGCGCTGAGAAAAAGTCAAAAGATAACAGCAAAAGTAAAAAAGAAACCTGCCCTGGAGATGGGAGAAACTGTGTTGTTCAGGGTAGCCGTAATTTAGGACAGGCAAGGTAGGCTCTTGTATCTTGTATCTTGTATCTAGGTGGCAGGAAGGGTTCAAGGGCAGCAAATCCAGCTGCTCGACGACGCCATGCCGGCCGGCGATGTGTTCACTGGGAAGCTGTAATCAGGGCAACGCCCGTGGGAGGGGAGACTGGAGGGGACAGAAGCCGGAGGGAGAGCTTCGATATAAGGTGCCAGGCGGCAGGGAGGAGTTGCGTTTACTCTGGTCACATTAGGTGCAGTACAGTGCCCCGTACATCACTTCCTGGTAGCAGGTACTGCAGCAGATTCCCTACCTACGCTGCACACTGCACACTGCAAACAGGTACACAGTCTTGTGCCTTGGTGCCTGTAGCAGTACCTAGTATGGAGCGCTGGCACCCATCCAAGTGCGACATGCCGCTTGACATCTGCTAGGAGCTGCAAGTCCCTGCGGCGTGCCTTTGCCATCTGCTCCGTCCTGCGACATTGGATCAATGTCAAAGCACGCGGAGCGCAGGTATACGGCGTCGCAGATAAGCAGCAGCAGAACAGGTACTCGGGGACAGTGCAGCGCGGGCTGGGGCAGCGCTCAGCGGGAACCCAACAGACGCGCCACGGCGTCAATTGGGCCACTGGAACATGCCGTGCTCATCGCCAATTCACCAGCATCATCGGCATCATCATCCCTACTTTGTCCAGCGCAAGAGATGCCAGCTGGTGACAGGAGCGTGCGTGCTGTACACGTAGGTGGCCGACCAGGGTAGCTCTCTGCACAGAGCTCTGCGCAACTAGCTGTCCGTGTTCAGGTATGAGCACTAGCACGATGCAAAGCGCGCATCCGCGAGCGCTGACTGGTGGTTGCGGTGCCTGTGCGGAGGCCCTGGTGGTGGGTGGGTGCAGCGCCTGCAGGTGCAGGTGCAGCGTGTGCCAGACGGCCTGCCACGGACCACTAATGTACGCGCACAGATTGACTCACGCTATGGAACACTGGCAGAAGTCTTCCACGAAGAAAAAGAAGGCTGCAACGAAGCCTTCCAAAGCTTGCAATGAGGGGTTGGCTGCGCAGGCCGGCCCACCCGGTGACGAGACGCCTAGCCAACCACAGCAAGCATTCTTGGGTGCTGCCACAGCCTGTACTTCTATTGATTGCAGGTACTGTATGCTACAGTGTATGTGCTGTGCAGGTAGCAGCGCATCAATCGCTGGTAGAGATTTCATTGGAAGTACAAGTACAGCGATTAGCAGTTTGCAGGTCGGCTATTAATTAGCAGCAATTAAAAAAAAAAAACCTGGAAATCCAAAAAAAGAACACACCCTCACATGGATTTCAGTCCGGAGCAGCAAATTGCGCTCGCACTGTGCCGCCCCATGCATTGCACAGCAAGTGGTAATATTCTCCGTATTCCGTCGCTTCCCTTGCCATACCCTGTCTTGTCGAATAATACTCTACACTGATTGATTCCCTTTTCTGGCGAGCTGTGCCTCTGCAGCTGCTGCCACGGATGCTGCAGGAGGATGCCTGCCAATAATTGTAAGATTATTGCTGGTGGGAACATTTGAAGCTGGCGTGTGGTTCGCCGGGCAGCCCATCCGCATCATCCAAGATGCAAGCATGAGGTACGCGTTAGAGAAAGTACGAGTATAAACGACTACTCCGTACCTACATAAGGCGCCTAAGGTATATTGCACTATATTACAATCCTACATGCTCCATCAGTAGGTACATACTACCTGGTGGCGGGAGAGTACGCATGTCACATCTTGATCGCTCCATAGCTCTCATGCTCTGTGCTAAACAGATCTCAGCCAGCCCAGCGATGGCAATATCCATGTGGGAAGAAAGGACAGAAACGCAGCTACTGCCACGCACGTACTTGTGTCAGCAAAAACGCGCTCTACTCTATGTCTCTCAATTGCAGCTATATCGGGACAGCGCAAAGCTGCAAAGCTCTGGCCCTCTCCGGCTTACAGACAAGACGACACGACGCCGGCTCGGCGCCCAAGCAACGCCTCGAAATCCTCATCCCGGGCTCCCACGACCCAGCTTGCAGGGCCCGCTCTCTATTCGTCTCGGCTGGGGAATGCCAGGGGGTGGACACGGCTGTTTGCTCTTATATGGCAACAACCAGGGCAAACTTCGAGAGCTGTGGGTACTGCATTCTTTCAGCTCGCAGGGTGGCGCCTGAGACAAGGTTTGACAAAAAAGACTCAAAAAGCAAATAAAATAAAAAGAGGATCATGGCAGAGAAGCGTACAGTACAGGAATGCAACAGAGGACGCTTACCACCGAGAAGATAACGAAACGGGAAACAGGAGGATTAAACATTACGTGCATCAAAAAGGCGCACTACCGTGTCATTCTGCTTGACTCGCGGCCAGAGGAATCGAAATAGTGCACAAATGACTACCACTAGAAGCAAATCGGAACGCGATCGAACGATGGTCGATGAAGCCCAAGCCAACGGACTTCTCCGTTTGCTATCTATGGAGTCAGTCAGCTACGCGCTCCAGTAGACATCTCCAGCCTCAGCTTTTCACCTTGGGCCGAATCGTGGAGACGAAACGAAACGCGCAAGCCCGAGCACTGGACCTCCGGTGAACTCGGTCTCGCTTAGGTGTATTGCTCGCGAAGTTTGTCTGCCTACCAGGTATATACTGTGCTGTTGGCCCAGGCGAGATTCTAAGAGCCAAAAGAGGGCAAAAAAAAATATTAATAAGAGGGACGACTGCATGTAGAGAATAGGAGCTTCGCGTGTTCCCCCCCGCCCTTGACCCCGAACTCGACAGGGGGAGCTTGCTAGCGAGTTGACGCCAGCACTTTTTATACGAGTGCCTGACAGGCGCAAGCACATCGGATGGTGATCCCCCATGAACATCGTCATTCTCGCACTGCCGGTCCTGTCCACGTTGCTTGCTGGGATGAGAGGCTGACGAGCAGGAACTGGAAAGGGGGATGCTGAGCACACGGTACTGGCATTGCCTGCAAGAATAAAACCGGCTCATGCTCTGCATGCCGAGGCTGATGCTGATGTTGCTGATGCCGCGCACTGTCCAGCTCCCGTCCCTGGGATCCGGGCTAGCAGGCCGTTGATGTCTCCCTTTTTTTTCCTTTTTGCCCTAGAATCCCACAGAGCTACGTCAGGAGTGTGTAAGTCGGTCTGCTACAGTGGCGCGTTCCACGGGCTCAGATCGAAGAGCCGACACGCCACTGGAAAAGGGCGAATCTCAAATCCTCGGCAAGTGGCCGTCGCCCACCATCTCGCTGCCGCCGCCAGCCTCGCCTCATCTCAACGTTGGACGCAGATTCGCGGGTGACCACAGCCCTGCTAGTTCGATTTGCACATGCCTTGGCCGGACTTGCTGTCCTTTTTGCGTGTTTGCCCTTGGTTGGGCGGCACTGCACGGTGACACCCAACACAGCTGCATAGTAGGTACCACTTCACATACCTGTAGCCAGTACCCAGTATCCAGTACAGTACCCAGTATCCAGTACCCAATAGGACCGCCAGCCCAGCCCAAATCAGCCCAGCCCAGCCCGGAGCGTGCCGAAGAATGAACAGACAAAGGAGGGGATATGATGCGTGCAACTGAATATCGGCCCGCTTTTCAGTTGTTAGTTTCAGAGTGTCTTTTTTTTTTTTTTGCCTTTTCTCCTTGTTAGCCCATTTTCGCTCTCGCCCTTCTCGCCTTTTCTGTTTGCTAGCATGATACTAGATCCTCGTTAGGGCTTCTAGCAGGCTTCTAGAAGTTTTTTTAGCCTCATCTGGGATTCGCGGCTGGTCCGAGCGTTTGCGCTTTCATCTTAAGCCCCGACCGCGCCATTCCGGCTTACCAGAGCTAACGCGATTACTGGATGTATTGCTCTAAGCGGAATTAGGCCGGGCAAGCATTAACCCATATCCCTGGCTGGTCCAATCCGCGCCGGGCTGCTATGCCTTAGTAATGCTACCGCTCCAGTTACTGCAGTGCAGCGCTCCGTACTGCACTGTATTTGCTGCTGCTTGTTTGCTGTACCACACTGAATCCCGGCAGCTTGGAAAAGGGTTTCTCTTGTCTCAGTCTCGTGTCATGCAGTCCAATCTCCATTCCATCATCTCCTTCGTATCATCGCTAGCAGCATTGCTATTCCCGTGCATTAGCACAAATCTAAATCCTCAGCCTCTCGTCTGCTCTCCGCAGCGCAGAGGCCTTGTCCCGATTCGCTGCGCTGTCGCGGGACTACGGAGAACCCCGATCCCATCGAGCGAGTCGGAGCCTGCCCCAGTTATAATTGCTGCTCAGCACGCCGTCAAGCATTCGGATACCGTGTGGTTCTATTCCACGGCCCTGCTTTCTGAGCCCATCGCCCAGGCAGTCGCAGCGTCTTATCCAGCCGGCTAATCGCCATCCGGCCCCTCTGGCGTGGCAGGGCTAGCTTCCCTGCTTCTGCGGCGTTGCATCGCAGCCTGCACCACGCATCCCTCATCACAATCGCCCTGCATTGCGCGCTCCCAATACCTCCTAGGTACTCCATACAATGCAGTCCAATCCCCGCGTGCGAAATTATCAGCAGCGCCGGCATTGATTAGAAATAAGGACCAACTTGCTTTTCACTAACCAGAGCCCCGCGAATGGGCCAATATCTTAGCACCTACACGAGCAAATCCAAAGCCTAAAATGAAAATGACCAAATCATCCAATACCTTATCGGGGTTCCAGTTTTCTTGTAACAGTCTAGTCCCTCAGCTTGAGACGCAGTCATTGCAAAAAAAGGCGCTCGCTTATCAGCTTTAGCACCAGCATCAATCAATCAATCAATCAATCAATCAATCGCCTCGGCATTGACTCCATGCTTTACATCTCAATCTCAATCTGCGCTACACATGCGAACCCCCCCTTCTTTCCCCTCTTTTTTGCCCTTTTCTCTCTTTAGAATATAGCCCGCCGCCCGCTTTTTCAAAAGTTCGGCAATATCTCTTCAAAGGGCTCCATATTATGGACCTCCAGATTGCACACTTGGTTGCCAGAACAAGCCTTTTTACCCCGTACGGCGCTACAGCACAAGGCTCTAGATGTTCACTTACGACCTAGCTAGCATTTAGTAGCCCCCCTTTTCTCTCCCCTTTGCCCGCACTGACTGGCTGGCGTTTCTTTGCTTAATCCAAGCTGCAGATCCTTTTTTCAGCCTAGGAAAAAAGCCGATCCTTCTCCGAGTGAGCCCAAGCGAGTGTGTGCGCGCACTACACAGAAGAGAGAAAGGCACACGCACACAATTGCCCTTCCTCAGGCACTTTTTTATATCTGCTTAGTAAAAATTCGCCTCTCCATCCATCCATTCCATCCATAGAATGACAGATAACGACATATGTCCGCGCCACTCTTTTTTTCTTTCTTTCCCCAGTTGGGGTAGAATCTCTGAACGCAATGAATCGTATGTCCTGCATCATGATTGACTCTCCCTTCCGAGTTCCGAGTAGTGCTAGAGAGAAAACCTTTAGTCTTTCCATTACGTGGTAGTCTTACCCTACAATTATACTTGAAAGGAATCGCAAACTTCCCACTCACCGGCCCAAAACATCACCATTAGTCATATCTTTGACTCGAGTCTTTAATTAGCACATCGTTTTACCTCTTTCATACAGCTCTCTATGCCCTTCTACGCCACCACTTTGAAATCTAGACGCATTGTGTGCTGCAGTATCATGTAAGAGCCAAGCTCAGTGCCTTGGTAGTGGCGCCCCGTTCTCCGGATGCTCCACGCGAATGACTTGCTTTTACTTCATCCACCTGTCAAAACCAAAAAAAGAAAAGAACTAGAAATAAAATCCCTGTTTCTCTTCCCCCAGATCGCCCAAACAAGCAGCAGCCAGCCACCGGGGGCAAAAGCATATGATATATCATTTTTTTTGCACCAATGCCCGTGACAGATGGTGTTATAGCATTCATGGGTAGCTAGATGTAGTGGACCTTTTCTCGATTTATCGAGCTATGCGAGAATACTACCTATATGTATCTGATTATACACTTTGTGCTATTGGTCTTCCATTCGAAGACGTCATAATGCATATTCTGTACATGCAATCGTCAATTCATGCGGCTAGTTGCCGGCCCGTCCTGCCTGGTTTCAGACGGGATAATAATCATCGTCATCTAAGTTCTATCGACACGTCCAGTGCATGTGTGTGTATGCCCCTTACTCCCTCCACTTTTACTCCCCCAGTTCATGGTGAAATTCCCAAAGTCATTCGACATGCAACCCGTGTTTCATCACATAAAGTGTCTATATATATATATACGTGCCATGGTCGTTGAAATCATATTCGTAGCTCAAGCTGTCTTGCACCAGGCTTTCAGCGATGTCGTCACTTCACTCGTCGCGGGCAGTCTTGTCGCCCTCCAAGTGGATCTCGGCGACCTCGTCAGAGTCATCGGAATTGGGAGCCCCGGTAGGCACAGTCAAGACGTCCTCATGAGCTCCCGCCGGTGACGGTACTTCTCCTGCCGCATCTCCCTTAATAGAGCTAGCCGATGTCATGTGAGTGTCAGCTTCAAAGAAGTCTCCCGAGCTGCCATGCTCGTCGCCAGACGAATTGAATTGTGCGTCATCGCTGGCATAGTCTGCAGCCGTAGATCCTTCAGCTCCACTGCCATCGAGCCTGCTGAAACTCCAACTCTGCGTCAAGTCAAGAGACTTTGGCCCAGCAGCTTGGTAGCTGTTTGAACTTTCGTCCTCGATGCTACGAATGGCCTCTTCATATGGCGGTACTTCTCCGTCGTGGGAATCAGAAAGGGGTTTGATCGCGGTGCGAGTGACGCCGGCCTTTAAAGGCGAGCCGCGAATAAAGTTGTCCTCCTCGCTTGAATTACTCCCGTCGTCTCCGCTCGTTTCCGAGTTGTACTTTTCAAAAATCTGTCCAAACCTCGGGCCCCCTAGATGACCGTGAGTTCGGCGACGGTAGAAGAGTAGGTATGCTGCGCTCGTCACGACCGACGAGGGGTCAGAAACGGATGAAACGGATGAATCTAGTTTATTCAAAGTTAGCCTCTTATTCCGTCTCACTTTCACGGGACGTGTGTCTTTGTGATTCTCACCATTGTAGTTGTACCAGCGCCCATCTACAAAGTTCTTCGCGTACGCGGTGTAATGGCCTCCGCCCAACCCTCCGTAGTGGTCGTCGACAGCAATCAAATCGTAAATCTCTTCTTTTCCATCCTCTTTTTGAATGACTCTCGAGGTGAGATCCAACCCTTCGATGGGGAAATCGACTAGTACGTCCAGTTTGTCTCGTCGCCATCCAGAGCTGCTAAATCGCTTGAGATGTGCAATCAAGTAGTCTGGTGTCTTCCACAAATCAAACTTCTTGCTCGCCCTGCGGTGTTCCTTGCATCGTGGGCAATACCACATGTCTTGCTCTGACAAGACTTCGGCCCTCTCGAACTCATCGAGACACTCCTCCAAGGTGATGCCGCGGGACCGACGAGTCTGTCGTTTCCTCTGGCTAATCTTGAGCGCAGGGTCGTTGATAGTCTCCAGGTCGGCGAACGTCTTGGCTCCCTGTGCCTCGTGCTGTTTCTTTCCAGTGTAGCCAAACAAAGTTTCCCAAGCCTCCTCACTCCAGTCCACCACGAGACCCTCGTGAAGCCGGATTAACGGGCCGCCATCAGCAACTGCCGGAGGTGTCGGTTCAGACTCGACAGCTGGCGAGCGGTTTGCTAACTTGCCGCCATGCATCTGTTTGTCACGACGCTTGTTGCCCTTTTTGTTATACGCCTTATGATTCTTGAATTTCTTACGACTGCCCTTCTGAGGAACTCTGTTAACAGCGGATCGAGCCAGCTGCTGTGCATCATCAAGAGTCAGCTAAAAGATACCACTTTATGAATTAATACAAAGAGAGAGACTTACCCGAGCACCAGGAAGGGCTTCATCTTCGCTGGATTCATCCATCATCCGTGTCTGCGGAGACTCTGGCTGTGGACTCTCGTCCTCGTTGCTGCTGTCCTCGTTACCAGAAGCCGTGCTGTTCCAGCTCTCAGGGCTTGGTTCATCCTCCTCCTTGGTCGGCGGTTCCGGGATACGGTCCGTAAGTCTTGGAAGCGTTTTGTGATTGTCAACAACTCCCCAGCCGGTGGGCACTGGACCATCAGTTTGACTGGCAAAATAGCTCAGCTCAAAGAGACCTTGCAGCTCAGGATCGAGGAACTCCCCAGGCTGGACAAACTTGGGACGTTGGGCATTGAAACGGCGGAGAAGCTGTGGTTGATGAGGCAGAGGGAGCTCGGGAGGGGGCATGGCACTAGCACTGCTGCGAGCATCCTTCATAGCCACGTCGACCATATCGTCTTCTCCCTCAACAGATTTGGCAACAACCTTACTGTCCCCAGATGAGTCGGCATCAGAAGCGTTAGTTATGACGATGTCCGACTCTGTGTTTTCTGGGCTTTCAGGGTCCAGTTGCTGGGCAAGAGAAAACTTTGACCATGTGGAAAAAGTTGATACCTTCTCCAAAACTTTACGCTTGATATCTTCGTAGCTTGACGCCTCTTCCCTCGTCAGAGTGATGAAGTGCGGAGGAGACGTACCCTCGGGCCCTCTGCCAGTGATAAATGGTCGTCGGTGGAAAACTGGGACCACCATTGTCTCATATCGTGGATCGCTATTCCACTCATCGGCGGCGTCAGGCGGAGTGTCGTCCAGATCCAACATGGAGCGAGGCTTCTTCTGAATGCCCTTAGCAGGCCAGTTGGTAGGTACTGCCTCCAACTCATGGAATGCTGCAATATCGGATGCTCCAATCTCTTCAGAGATATCACCGCTGTTATCATAAATTTTGAAGAAACGATCCTTAAACTCTTCAGCACCCATGATGCGATTTGCTGGTACGCCCGTGCGAATTGATAAAAATAGCTTGAGGGACTCGATGGAACTATGCTTGGGCAGCTCAACCTCAAACATGACAGGGACGTCGTTGAGAGGAAAGAATTTGACCGTCTTGGACCACATATTCTCGACAGGCAAGGGCAGAGTCAGGTTGTTGAAAGGGTCGAATGTGATGCTAATTTTACCGCACTCAGGGCACTTGAGAGTTGACTTGTACATGCCCGTGAAAAGGTCGGCGATAATAGAATCATCTCGCTTTCTGGTGATGTCCCAAACTTTATCTGCCATCTCCTTGATTGCTTCGGGGTTATTGATCATGTCATCTGTAGAATCTGGCTTTTCGATGTAAGGCTTCTTCTTGATACGGCTAAGGTCTTCCTGAAGAGCATCAAGAAGGAAGCCAAGAAACTCCTGCGAGTCTTGTTGACCCCAGCCAGCAAAGGTGCTGCGGCAGCGGCCAACAGTGTTCTTGAAATCCCGAGGGCTTACCGATCCTCTACCCTCATCATAGATCTCTCTAAGCAACCCGTTGTACGCCATAGCTACTTTCCCGTTGTAGCCAAGCGGGTTGGATTTGTTGAGTTCAGTTGCGTATGCCTCTGTAAGAAAGTACTTTGTCAACTCTTCCACGCTACGCACGCACTGCAGCGCTGAGTTCATGTAGCAAGTGTTTCCGAGGTTATGCAAGCCCACAGCGCCCAAGCTCCGGCCATTCTTCTTCTTCTGCATCCTGCCACGAGTGGCAGGCCCATCTGAAGAGCTGGGGCTGCTTCGGTTGCTAAATGACTTGGACAATGCGGTGTTGTTGGTCCGCGTGGGCATTGCCTTGTCAAGAATTGATCGGCTCGTACAAATACTCACCCATACTCCCTTATCGACCAGCTCATCAACAATTAGGGCCTGGTCCGTCACCAACTCAAAATGCTGGATAGTGGCAGAACCATTGTAATTAGGATTTACGGTTTGATCTTCGAGTGTTGCTAATCGTCTGGCGTCCCTAGCAGCACCAAAAGCCGCTACGTCAACGAGTAAGTGTGACCAAGGGGAGTTTTCGCCTCCATTCGCATCTTGGTCGCGGCCAGGAGAATCAGGAGGTGTTGTCAGGGCAGCTTGAGGCTGGGCATTGGTTGTGCCAAGCTGCTCTGAATTGACCACCCATAGCCGAATCTTGCGGTCAATCGGGACACCGGCAAGTTTCTTTATATCTTTGATGAAGGTCTGGGCACGGTACTTGCGACTTCTGGCAATAGCAAGAGGAGGTGGATTATCGGCTTTGAGAGACGACTCAATGGGTAGTGGACTGAGTTCAGACCAGACGCGATGCACTCGGAAAATTGGGGGATGGAGCTCAAATACGATCTCAGAGGCAGATTGCGCATCGGCAGCAGTATTGATAGCCGTCCGGACTATAGGTTTTTGTCCCTGTTCGAGGCCATACCAGTCCATGACCAATTTCCATGCGTCTTCGGGGAAGAGCTCGAATGATTGCTGATCAAGTCCAGGTTTGAGGCGAATGAAGTCTTCACGGCCCGGCTCTTGGAGGACTTCCTCGATGATGTCTGAGTTGTCGATTGGGCCCAATGATGCCTCGGTGGTATCCGTCTTGCCCGAACGCAGGGACAACGCCTTATCCACCCATGTACGCGATACAAGATAGGCTTTATCGCCCTCCTTTGGTAGCGAATCTGCCGCAGCTTTGAGAAGCGTCTCAATTATTTTGACTTGTTCGGTGAGAGAGGGAAGGGGAGCAGCTATTAAAGAAAAGTCTTGCATTAGCAATCTTGAAACTGGATTCGTACTTCTCCTTGCCTCTCATCTTGGGAATCTCTCTCTCTCTCTCTCTCTCTCTCTCGGAAAGGGACTTACGCTGAGTAGGGAAATCGGTGCCGTTGGTTGACGATTTGGGATCTGAGACTTCAACGATGTCAACGCTCATAGCGCGGGGCAGTTCCGTCGAGGGGACGGATGACGATGTCATCTCTACGTCCTCGGCACTGCCATTAACGGCAGCATCGCCGTTCTTGTTTGTTGTGGTTTCGGGATCCATGCTGGATGCTCGTCGCTTCAGTGGGGATGATGAACGTTGAGGCAGATCAGCATCGCCATTCATAATGGCCCGCCTGGAGATGAGGTACGGTGATTGGCTCCTGTCGTAGGTGCGCACAGAGCCTGCGTCGTCTCCTCCTCTTTCACTTTCAACAGACGGATCAGGGCAGTTGGACGTGCCGGGAGACGAGGCAACGGACGAGGCGTAGTCGGCAGACACGAGGGATGAGCTGAGCTGGGTCTGGGCCTGGGTCTGGAGCCGCGGGGGGACGCTGGATGCTGGGATGGAGCCGGCACGGACGTACTGCGGCGCTTCAAGCCCGGAGGCTATGGGCGTAGCGGAAAAGGAGAGGGCGGCGTCGTCGTCGGGCTCGCACGAGGGGATGGCGGTGTCTGGCGATGGCGAGTGGGCGTCAAGATCAATCGTCAAGGGACGGGCAAGCTTTCTCTTCTTTGAGGAAGACGTCTTGATAGTGAGCTGCCCGGGCAGCTCTGGGGAGAACGGGGGGAGAGTCGAGTCGAAGAGGGAGGCGATGGGGATGGCCTTGCATCTAGACGCTCGTCGTTCGAGGGGTTGATAGAATCAGCCAGTAGACAAAAGAACGGCCAGGGCACCGGACATCGGGGCAGTGGAGGCGGGCGTTTGTTTCGTGGGTTGGCGGTGTTTTGACGGGCTGTGTGGGTCTCGCTGTCAGCTATTTCTGGACAGTACAAAGTCAAGCAGGGGCAAAAAAAAAGACGTCACGGCCACATGCAGCAGCGCTAGTAAGACACAGCACTGTGTTGTAGGTGGTGAGAAGGGGCAGCCGGAGCAGAGCAGCCCAGCGTCAGCCAGCAGATGCGAATGACTCCGCGTAGATCCATCGCACGGCATGAGCTGGGCGTGGCTTCTGACCGCTGGACTGGGCATAGTGCAGTGTGTCTTGTGCCTGACACCGGCCTGGGAGTGTGTGGTGGTGTGTGTGATCTATGCTCCGTACCTGAACCTGGAGTTGCAGCTGGGGAAGATGACACGGCTATCGAGATGCCCGCAGCCAAGATGGTACGTGGCCTGCTTATATGGCCTGCTCGTGCCTGCAGGTTCTGCTGCTAGGCTGTTCCAGCTAGGAAAACTAAATAAAAAACAAAAAAAAGGGAAGACCAGAGAAAAGAGAAAAAGAAGTGAATAACGGGAAGGGAAAAAAAAAAGTTAAGCCAAAGCAAAAGAGGAACAGCAAGATCAGCCTAAGGGCCCCGTTTTATACGTAACTAAGCAGCGAATCAGGCACCGGATAGCGCACTGTTGTTTGGGTCAGCAGCAGGGAAGCTGTGGGAGAAAAAAAAAAAATACAAAAATAAAAACCAGCAGTGAGCCCCATCCAAAACAGAAGAAGAAAAGAGGCCCAGGGTTAGAAGAAGAGCTAGCGGATAGCTCGCGGCTGCCTCGCGGATGCGCTCCAGGAGAGAGACCCGTAACCGCCTGAGGAAAAAAAAAATGATGGGTTGATGCTGGGATTTCAATGGCTCTCCGCGCTGTAGCTGCAGCGAGGCGAGAAAAACCCCCAAAACCCCACCGCACCAAGCCCAGCTGCCCACTCAGAAGCCCAGGAATGACGGCCAGCGCACTGAGAGCCCCGCGCACGGCCCTAATAGACGCCTGCAGTTGAACTGCCGTGGCCCTAGGTATAGTACCTATGTATTTAGGTACCTTGAGTACATGTTCCCTTTGCGTTTGCCTGACTTGCTGACCTCTCCAGCACCAGGTTGCATCAGGTGCCTGTAGTGCCTACCTACCTAGTACTAAGCTACTACTAGAATTACTAAGGTAGTGGCAAAACCGATGCGAATGGAATCCTTCCCATTGCTGCGTCTCCATGAGTAACTGCAGCAAGGCAACTCTGACACACGCACTACTACTATTTGGCTTGCATAGGTAAGCCTCACGCTCCTTCTTTCAGGCATATGGAAATATATTTCAGCTTGGGAATCTGAGATCAGCCTTGCCAATTCATTAATGTAGCGGTACCTCCATCGTGGGTACCGCCAACTTGCACGCACTCACTCTCACTGCACCGTACTT
This sequence comes from Trichoderma asperellum, assembly GCF_020647865.1. Lineage (NCBI taxonomy): Eukaryota > Fungi > Ascomycota > Sordariomycetes > Hypocreales > Hypocreaceae > Trichoderma > Trichoderma asperellum. The sequence continues at coordinate 5,911,126 of NC_089415.1, read as the reverse complement.
GCTGCGAGGGGCACGGACTGTGGCGGCTGCCGGCGTCTTTTTCTCGCTGTAGAGGCAAACGAGAACGGATCCGGCAACTGGCTGCGTGGCGGCGTGCAAATATTTTCAGGTCCCGACTCGTTCTGATTGCTAGCGCTTTGCCCTTTGGTTGCCTCGACATCAGAGCAGCCTGCCGTTGTGGGAATTAGTCCCAGTATGTACACATTCCAGGTGACGAACGACAAAACACGACGCAAGTAGCAGATACATATCCCCTACATGAGCATGAATCTCAAAATCAAATGTCTTAGATCTGGTACCCATTCTCCGCACCTGGGCACTTTTACACTAGACACCATAGAGATCCCTTACATTCGGCCGCGACATCGTTCTGAGATGTATCTCTGTAGATACAAGCACTTACACTGACCTTCTAGGATGTTTGGGCTGCATTTCCCAGCATAGCGCCAGGAACAAGAATATAACGATCTCTACGAAGCACGTCTGCAAGTAATCTTAACCCAGTAATTTTTCTAGCTATACAAGTTCTGCAAATCCACTTCAAAGATCAGAGAGACCCAGTCCAACACAGACACACAGCGGTAACCCAGGTAGCAAGTAACCCAGGTAGCTGCCACTCTCATCTTCTCTCCCAATCAATACAACCGTAAAAAAAGAAAATAACTCTAATATATATCTACCTGCTGTTAATGCTTCCTCAAAGCCTCCCCTAGGAAATCCCCTTGCGTGTGCAGCATCAAACATCTATCAGGTTCCCCCCCTTTTTCTTTTGGACAGTATAAAATTCATCGTAATTCGTCAACATGCCTTAGCACCTCAAAGCTTGGGATCGATCTCTTCAAATTCCTTGAGGTCCTTAACAGGACGAGCACCAGAGCTGACCTGAAGGCCAGCCTTGTATTGTCGACCATCAGTGATCTCAATTGCCGCATCTATGGCTGAAACCTCATCGTTAGATGCTTCGGCCTCGGGGGAGGCCTGCGGAAGTCCTAGCTCCTTGGCCTGAGAGAGCAGGGCTGAACGCTGGTCATCTGAAACCGACTGTCCTGTCTTAAGGTGTCCCTCTAGGAGGTCAAGGCTTGCTCGGCTCTCTTTGGGAACATCGTTTAGTCCTAGGTTCTTTAGGAGATTTACGACCTTTGAATCCAATTCGCTAGATCCTCGAGCGTATAGATGAACTGAAAGGCGGGCTCGGCTGCTGGAGGAAGGGCTGAAGTATTTATCAAAGAACTCCAACATTTCAGCCTTGGTCAGTAGCTTGGTGTTGGCAGCATCATGCTGGGCTGTTTTTTTTTTAAAAAATCGTATATTAGCATACTGTATACCGTTAGAAGCGAGGCACAACAATAAATGACATACCTTGTTCAAAGTCATAATACTCGTTAGATATCTGGGCCCAGTGCCTTGAAGTCTCTTGATCCAGGTTTCGCAACTTTTCAAGTCTCTTGATAATCAAGCTTCGTTTATGACCCTCAAACTCAGCCTCCGTCATCTTCTGCAGGCTTTCCCCAAATCGGACCAAAAATGCCTCGATACGTCTGTCCAGGTAGTCGGGAGTCCTCTCGCTTTGAATCAGGAAGCGGAAACCACATGTTGTGGCAAAGTTACGGATACTGGCGAAGACAATGTACCCAAGCTGCTCTTTTGTCCTGAGCTGGTCAAAGGCGGGTTCATGCATCATCTGATCGATTAGGAGAGTTTTCGCGCGAATACTTCGGTTACCTCTGTCGCCCACATAGAGCCACGTCTCCACGCAGTGGTTGACGTTTGCCGGGTCCTTCAGCGTCTTCTTGTAAACGTAATTTGATCCTGGGGGCAAGATGAGTGAGCGAATGATGGGCCATTGAGACCTGAACAGCACGCGCGGCTTGAGGGTAGATTCAACCACCTCTGTCGCATCAAGTGCGTCGCTCTTGCTCATATTTCCATGTACATAGACCTCAGTATACATCTGAGCTAGCATTTGCTTCTGGAACTGCCGAATATCATCTGCGGTGACCTCTCGCAGCTCTACAGCAAGTTCTTCTACCAGGTAGTCACATTCTGCGTTTAGCCAGGATGTGTAATCTCCCACTTGCTGATATGAAGACTGAAGCTGCCAATTGTCATAGCCGCGAGTAAGACGCTCCTTAACGATGGCAAATCGATCATCCCTGATCTCGATATCTCGCAACGTAGAGGTAACCTTCTTAAGGAGAAGTAGAAGCTTATCGTTATATCCCGAAATATCGAGGAACATGCCTCGAGAATCCAGCGATACGGTATACTCAAGACCTGCAAGTTCCGCGTCATAGGAGTACTCTTCCAAGGCATCTCGTACTAGCTCTGTAAAAAGTCTAGCCTTAACGCTGTTTTGTGCAGAGGCGTAGATGAGAGGGTTCTTTAGGCTCACAATGACGTTTGCCTTGGGTACCCAGAACGTATCGTCTTTTTTCCACCAAGTTCGGGCCTCTGCGTCATTTCGCAGAATTCGGGGGCCAATGCAGGCTCTGGCACTTCCTTCTTTTCCACCTCAAGCTTGTTAGGGATGAAGCTGTTCTTGTGAGGCAGATGCAACTGTGGCAGTCGCTGCTGGCTAGGGGTGTTGATGGCACGTTTCCAGTCCTCCATCACATCCTCCGGGATTTTCTCGTATGAGTATTCTGTGCCGTACCACTTTTCTTTCTTGTCCCAATTGCCGGGGAAAGTGCGTGATACTACAGCAAGACGGAGATTCTCTGGTCGAATCTTGGATAAGGCCTGCTCAATGTGTCCTGCATCGAAAACTCGCAGGCGGCTGTGGGCACTCAACAGCCACTCTCGCGGCAGAGGCTTCTGCATCACAGAACTAACTCTGCTCGTGAATCGGCTGGCAGGGGTTTTCTCCCTAAATTTGAAGTCCACGTCGGCCATGCCTTTTTGCTCCTCGAAAATCCATTCCTGTGGGGAGGCTTCACGCAAGAGGGCGATGTACTGGAAAAAGATGTTGACAATTTGAGGATATACTTTAAGTCCCTGTAGTTTTACTGTTAGAGTACATCATCCTAGAATATGGATTCTAAGCTTACCTCTTCCGTCAATCGGATCTGCACTTCAAAGACACCGGGTGTGCCGGGGCAGATTGGGTAAGCGCCGGCAGATAAGCTATTGGCCCAGCCCTTGTTTTTGATATACGACATGATACTGCCGGGACCTTCATGGCCAATGAGGTGAGAGCAGTACCTGCTCGGCTGAGACTTGTATAAATCTTCCTCGTCAATGAAGGGGAAGCTGAGATTCAGCTCTCTGGTGTCCATCACCGGCTTTGCGAACCACTGGACGCCAATGTCATTTTCACGGAAGGGAAGCTCCTCCGTCCATCGGTTTGGAGCTAAACGTTTGTTAGCGATACCAGAGAAGAACTCAACAGTCCAGTCCTGGAGCACATCGAGAGGTTCCCGGCCTAGAATAACAAGCTTCATGCGATTGGCGGAGTAGTGCTTCGCGTGGAATTCAATAAACTTGTCTCTGACATTGATGCCACTGGCTTCTGGGATCGTCTTTAGCACTTCTAGGTTGCCGGTAGAAAAGTGGCAATAAGGGTGCTTTGGATTTGACAGCGATTTGTCGAGCTGGTGGAGACGCCAGGTGTCATTCTGCAGATTCTTCTTGTTCTCCGAGTCAACGGCTTTAAGCTCTCTGTCCAAGGTGCTAGATAAGAAAAGCGGTTCAATAAAGAACTGCGCAAAGCGGTCGAGAGCCTCGCGGAGTGGCGAAGGATTGGTAGCCGACGGATTTTCGTCATTGGCTGGCTTGGCTGCTACGTCGAAGTAGTAATTGGTCGATGTGGAGGCTGTATACGCATTGGAGCTGCCGGAATTGGCAGAGAGATACTGGCCGTACTCATTCTCGATGGGGAACTTTTTGGTGCCCATGAACAAGAGCTAGCATTACTCCGACGTCAGCCCACCAGGATTACAGCACAAAGCGTTAAAAGCATGATTAGAAAAGAAAAAGGAGGGGAGAGAAGCAGCAATTGCAGGACGAGAAGAAGAAGACCAAGGACAATCAAACAAGGCAGGAAACAGGAGACAAGCGACAGAACAAAGCAGGGGAAACGGCACGGCTTACATGCTCGACTGCGTGTGCCATGCCTGGCATTCCATCCTCGTCGCTGAAGTTGCCGACGTTGACGTCGAGCGCAGCGCTGGCCTTGTCTGTCTCCGGATCGTGCACCAGCAGCGCCTCGAGCTCATTCTCCAGGCGGATGACCCTGTACTCGCGGTCGTCTAGCGACGGCTTCTCCAGGCTGTCCGTGAGGATCTCAACCGGCGAATGGCGGCTGGGGGCTTGGGCCTCAGCCTTGACCGGCGCCGGCACATGCGCGGGCATTGCGGGGGGCGGCTTTGCGAAGAGCGGCGTGCGAGTACCAACAGCAATCACAGCGAATGAGCAGCGACGAGCCTCGGCGGGAAAAAGGAGAGGATGCTCGACGACGCACAGCTCAGGGATTGTACAGGTTGATGTTTTTTGTAGGTGGCGGCGGGCTGACTGATCGAGACCCGCGTTTGTTGAAGCTCGCCAGTAGTGGGGGCGCCACCTTCTTTAGGTGCAGGCGGTTCGTCTGTCGTAGGGAGTTGCTGGAGCTCAGCTGCTTCGTAGGATTGGACGGACGTAATGGTAATCTCTGTCGTCGGGCGGATTTCGTCGATGTGAAGCCAGGTTAGACGAGTTTTTAGGCAAGTCTTGGATCAGATGCCGGCTGTTCTGGTGGCGAAACGACCGAGGTCCTGTCCCTCACCTCTGAAGCAAGACGATGGCACCAATGTGTATTCCGAGTCTGGCGTTGGTCTTTGATGGCGGCGTGAGCCTGGAGCAAGTGTCTCAAATCTCTGCGTACAAGAGCAATCCGGGCGCGAGCTGGGCATAAACGAGCTGGCTTTGCTGATTGCGTGTTTGCCAGGTGCCTGGAAGCTTATAGAAGTACCTGGCGGCGCAGGTTGCTGGGAAAGCTCTGATGCTTATCTGCTCAAAGGAGTCCATGATGCAAACAGCTGGCGAGCTCCTCTTTCATACTTTGTGTGTAGCTGGTCCCTCAAGGTCCCCCCCGGCACCGCTATAAGCCGGAGAAAACCTGGCAGGGCTACGCATTGGGTAACCCAAAGTCAAAATTTAGCTGTTTTACAACGATTTGTGTTAGATCTTTGGTCCGTGTCTGTATTTTACAAATTACAGCTTCACCCGAAGCTGCGCTCACGTTGAGCTGCGCGAAGCTCCTCCAAGCGGCCAATTGCTCCTCCAAGCGGTGACCAAACTGCCCAGGCGAGCCATGATCGTGGCTGCTGCTACAAAGTACTAGAACAGTTGGTCCAAGTATGCGCATATGGTATGCCATACCAGCAAGGATCCGTTTCTTAGACTCGGCCGGTACTACGCAAAAGCCAAGACGAAGCTAAAAATGCTGCCATCAGGCATTTACTGGCCACGAATCATGGGCCAGCAGGTCAATGCCGCTCGTTGTTTGCTGGGGCCGTGCTCGGGATGAGGTGACACAACGGTTGTCGGTGTTTGGTTCGACCGTACACGGTCAGTCGCTTCCGCTTGAGACGCAGAGCGGAGGACAGACGAGGAGAGGTCGCTCGCCAATCCCAAGGCTCGCACGGAGGTTCTGCGTGATCCTGCAAGGGGTGTGGAGGGATGATCCCCGTCTCGTTCCCACCATCGATGGTGTTAGAACAGTTCAAGTGCGGACTCGGGAGTGGGTATGTTCCTCCAATCCTCTACTTCGGCTCCGCTATTCGCTCAGTGCGGGCATGAGAATTTCGCTTGGTTAGAGATTATAGCTGATGACGGAGACTATCAAGGCAAGATTCTGGCGTTGGGCAAGGCATGGCTTGAGACCCGTGAGCTCTTGGTTGTGATCCATCACAAGGCCTCGCTGCTGGTGGCGCTTTATGGCATGGCAATAGCGGGGAGCTATCAGCCGCAAGTTAATAGCCTAGGTATTAGACCAGATGAAACTCAAGTTGATACCCGTTTCCTCTGGGCTCGTCGGCCACGGATTTGTTTTGGACTGACTCCGTATAGAGGGGCGCGCTAAACATGAACGTCAGGGTTTCGATCTGATCTGCTTACTTGGGTCGGTGAGGTGAGCTTAGGCCGTGGTCTTGCATAACGGACAAGTCCATACCATTACCCGAACATGGACATTTGACACGTCGATGATTCCACGGGACTGAAGTGCCGCCGGCCCATCAGGGTTATCGTCCCGAGCATCGGCTATCGTGGGGGAACACCAAGGCCCTTGGTTTGCGTGAGGCATCTCAGAGTCTTTCTGTGTGGTGCCCGCAGCTCCACCGCCAGCGGGCAACTCTTGGGGAACATGCGCCATTCATGTGCCCCAAGACGCGTATAGTCTAAGATCTCTAATGAGAGCCTTGCTCCATGTAGTATGCTCCATGTAGTATTGATCGTGTGCTCACTCGCACTTTTGGCTCTGGCGAGGGTGGCACCGTCGAGTTCTGACACAGCGGTGACCAAATCCAAGGCCAATAGCTTCGTCTGAGCTAAACAAGCTCTATTCCCCCTCAGCAACCTCAGCAACTATTGGCCTCTCCACAGAAGCGTCCCAGCTAAGCCTGGGTGTAGCGGTGGCACGCCATACTCGCTCCCATTTTCATTTATATGGCATATGGCGGGGAGGTTAATTAATAATGGTCGAATATTAGGCCTGGGGTAACGTACTCGCGAATGCATTCCATATGCATGTGTGTAATATATAGGCAATCCTCCTGCGGGCGGCCAGTGGTCAATCTAAGCGCTTGTAGCAGGTGTCTGTGTGCGCCTCCGACGGACGAAGCTCGTTGAGTATCAATCGCGGTGGATTCGTCTCTGCAAGTTGTCAACGAAGGATCATGCTAACAGACCCCGCAAATAGCCTGTCCAGAGCACACATGGTTGTACAGAACGTACGACATTATATAAGAGAGGGCATTAATAGATCAAAGTGTGCGATGGGCGCATATACCGGACCCTCTCCCGTGTACCGGCGACGTTCCCGAAAGAGAAGCGTATCGCTACCTCATGGCTGAGTCTTTGAGTTGTGAAGAGGCTGGACAGGATGCACTGCCGGTGACTATCAGTTGTAGAAGCAGAGTTTGGGATAATGTTGTACTCGACAGACTAGCCTTGCTTCATTGCCAAGCCTGGCTTACTCTAGTTTTCCCAAGCCTTTATATCCAAGGCACTTGGCTACTCTCTCCATGTATGTCTCCGCATACGTGAGATCGAAATGCGCCCACTTCGGAGCTCTTTCGTAGACAAATACAAAAGTCATGCATGATACGGGGTAGTACTTCGTATCTATGATGGGACATAAAAAAGCTCAGTATCCTGTAAAATGTCGCCAATTACTCATCGCTCCCGCAATATGTGATATGCATGTGTGTACGATATGTGATAGAAGAAATAGGTCGCAGCTCTGTGATTGGGCCTCCCATCCCACCAGGCTGCATGTTATTTCAGCCTCCTGGCCATGGCAGGGAGTTTATGATATTCTGTACGGGGTACGGCTTAGTAGTTGAGACATTAGCCGAGCCTCAATATAGGTACTTGTAGCTGCCCGCAATCTCATCTTCTGCAGCAGGCCGAGTATGGCATGTGGAGTCAGAGACTACTTCATCTCGTGTCATCCGAGTTAGGGGTCTTCAGCTAAAGGCTACGCCTGTTTACAGCTGCATGGGTTGGCGCAAGTATCAAAGAACGTACATTATCAAGATTTTACAATTAATGAGTTTGAGGATAGGTATCAAATACGGAAGAAGGTACAGGATCTTGACATGCTATGCGAACGATGCCGCAAAATATGTGCTTTTCTATTACTTTGGCGGCGTTTAGTATTGAAAACGCTCTGCTATTCTATGTGGGATAACCAGATGCTTTTAAATAAAAGGGAAATCATGGTTGATGCATGCGGGATCAGCAAACATTCGTCTATAGTGAATCGGGTATAAATCAGAGGGGATGCCTCAGTATTCGTGAAAGGATTACGTTTCCCCATATCGATAGGGTGCGTATAAGTCGTACGTATAGGGATAAGAAGTTTTACAAGGTTCAGGAGTGTAAAAAAAAAAAAAAAAAAAAAGCGTTCATGATCGCTTGGAGCCACCTTTGGGACAGTTAGCGGCCTTATGTCCAGGCTGCTTGCAGATGTAGCATGCAGAGGAGGCTGAGCTGCTAGCACCCCCAGATGATATGGAGGTGATCTTGTTCAGTGAAAGCTCCTTCTTCTTTCGCTTTTCACGGAAGTCTTTGGCCCTTTTACTTTCGTCGTTGATTCTAGTTCTCGGCCGCGATTGTGAGCGAGAGCGACTTGAGCCGTCTCCAGCATCTGAATGTCTTTCTTTGCGCTTTAAAGTCGAATCCCCGCCATCACTAGATGATTCATCGTTTGAGTCGTCTTCTCTCTCGGAAGTGGGTTTCTGCTAGCGGTCAGTTAAAGGACAAAGGCATAGCTTAAACCTCAATGGGAGGGAGCCTGTGAACATACTTGATCTTCGACTTCCTTGGGCTTTCGCGTCGAAGTCCGTCCACTCTGCGCGGCGTCTTCGCCGCCAGACTCGTCATCTGAATCGATATCTCCGTAGCCAACATAGACAACGTTCAGAGAAGGCTTTGAAGGCGCGCTGGTATTCAATTTGTCCAGCTTTGTATTCAAAACCCAATGCGCGCCGCTCGCGGTGTGTTGGGCAAGCGCTGCCTGTCGCTTCGCCTCTTGATCTTCAAGCGCTGCCTTGATCGATGCTTGGTCGATCAATGCGCTAACTCTTTCTTCTGCTGCGGTGGCCGCTGGGTGTTTCAACTTTCGTTTTTTCGAAGATTGAGAGCTGTCATCTGCTTGTGGCGACGATGAAGCCGATGCAACAGCTCGTTGCATGAATTTCATCGTTAAGAGTCTCGAAGAGACCCCTTTAGGCGTGTCTGGAGCCATGTTTGTGGTATATCTGTGTGGGAACTACTTTCACTTGTTTCCTAGTCGCAATTGTTTCGTAAGGCGATTCGTACAGCGGAAACGGGCTTGGATTGATATTATATGCTTTCTAATAAGAGGCTCTAGAAAAAAGTTAAGTAGAGCTAAGCTTGTCGATAGTATGCGACCCGCGACTAGCGGAAGATATCCGACGATCTCGGAAAATATTTGTTCCGCTGTCTCGTCCAACCCACCTCCATGTCCGACTTCAACTCTAGACAAGCGTACTGCTCGGCTTCGGGTCCAGACAGCACAATCTCATCACAGCCATGGCGTCGTCTCAATTGCGAGCGGTCCAAACGTTGACGCGCAACCTGCGCGCATCGAGCCGCACTTTTGCCACCTCTGCTCGCCGACTCGAAGCTCCTACACCCGTTACCTCTACCAGCGAAACGGCCGCTGTGCTGGAAACCGACGCAAAAGCTATCGGCCAGGCTCCCAACCGCGCCGCCGTCTGGTCTCGAAGCCAGAAGCCCCGATCTACGGCCATGACAGGCCCCCGTTTCGAACAGACAGATTTCAGCCTTCAGGTATAAACACCAGCCGAGAATTGCTATACGAGAAATGAAAATCTGATATGCTCGCAGCCCCAACCTTATTCAGCCATGGAGTTGGTACACAAGGTGCCCGTTACATGGACTCACGACCGAATTGTATCATGCAATGGCGGCGGCGGTGCTGCTGGTCATCCCAGAATCTTTATCAACACCGATAAGCCGGAGATCGCTTCCTGCAACTACTGTGGAACTCCTTTTGTATGCTCGACTGATCCATGCGAACCAATGGAAGACTAGGAGAATACTGACAGCAAAATAGGCCAACGAGCACCACCGAAAACACCTCGAATCTCTTCCGGAGACTTCCTACCCCTTAAAATAGACTTATCCAACTGGGGGAGGGAATTTGGTGTTATTAAGCTTCCGGTCATAGATAGTCCTTGGGCTGGTTCACGAGTTATTTGTATAGTTATGAAGAATCAAAACAGAGAGAAATAAGAGTTACATTGCGCCTAAAATTCTGTGTGAGGCGCCAGATGTTGCAACGCGGCATGTATAAGCGCCTATATCCCTGAGGCATAGCGCCAATGACATGCCGCCCACAACATGAATGAGAAATATATAGCATCTTCATCTTGATCCTTCGCTCTTCCTTTTTCCTAATATAGCACATAGCCTTCTGTCTATTTAAAACTTGTAGCGTAACGGGCGGCTCAAGGCTGTAGAATTCTATTTCAAGCAATGAGGTTGCACCAACCCCACTAATGTTGGCGTCTACAGCTTCAAGTCTCCACTTCTCATAACCTCACTGTGACTACAGAATGCCTCAGCAAACTAGTGATATAAAAACCATTTTCCTAATCCTCCTGTTTATGATCACACTGTTTCCCAATTCAATCTACTATATCTGGACTCTTCCTCTCAGCCTCATCTTCTCACAAGTGCCACCACCTGCAGATTCTGCCCCCACCATGTCTTGGTTCCAGAAGCAAATCACACTACCAGCCCAATCGCGTGGCTCATATCTCATCACGGACCAGATAGTGTCTGCGCTCCCAGAGTTAAAAGGCTACAAGGTTGGATTGCTGAATCTATTCGTCCAACACACAAGCTGTGCCCTAAGCCTGAACGAGAATTGTACGTTATTTAATATCATTCGTTGGAGCGTTCTTCGGAATGAGGAGAATTGTGTGCAAAAGTCTCATACTGTGGGTCCTTAGGGGATGAGGATGTTAGAACAGACATGAGCGATGCTCTCGACCGCATTGCGCCAGATTTCGGGGCCAAAGGAGAGGCCCTGTACCGACATGAGTATGTATACGAATGGCCGGCTTTTCAATTCAAGTTTTTATGCTAATGCTTTCATAACAGCGCTGAAGGCCCTGATGATATGCCGGTGAACCTCGATCCACATACCTTTACAACGAACTTAGAAATGTTTATCTAACTTTGCATAGGCTCATATCAAATCAGCACTTATCGGTGCCAGTGTCACCGTTCCAATCCAGAATGGCAAGTTGGTAAGTTTGCAAAGCTTCATCCCTTGTTTATGCATATGGTTATGCCTGCCTGTTTCCTGTTAACACTTCTTCAAGGCCACGGGAACATGGCAGGGAATCTGGTACTTGGAATTCAGGGCAAGTAAACACCAGCGTCGCATCGTGGCAACAATTCAGGGAGAAAAGGCATAAGGAGAGAGTCTATAACATTGAATTGGAAATCTTTGTATTTATTAGACAACCTGTAGCTTCAAAGCTGTATACATTGAGTCGTTTTACCTATACGCCAAACACCATCGCCATGTCTTTTTTTTCCAATATGCCATTCATTTCATTCAATGTGTCCCATTTTCCTCAACCATATCCGTGTCGTCTCCGGCCAGAACCTTGGCTTTGGGCACATATCCATCGGGGGCGCCTGAACCAGGGGTTGCAGCAACCACGTCGCCATTTTCATCAACAAACTCAAAGTTGTAGCGACTAAGGATATGAGGAATGGCAGACAGCTGCGGTCCATATCTAGCAGTGTTATCGTAAAGCTCGAATAAAGGGACGGCTAAAAGCTTCATATTCTTTGGCACGCTTAGAACCTCTGTTTGGAAGAAAAGGGGAGAACGTTAGCGGCTGCGACAGAAACCATCTTGATATTAGATGAAACTTACTGCTCTTCGGTAGCTGAATGAAGTAGAATTTTTTGCACTCCTTGGGCCGTGTGACGTGCGCAGGGACAAATGGATACATGAAGGTCTCGAAGTTTGGCCTCCACCACTGCGCCAGGCACTCGCCAACCTCCCAGTCCCCAGCCTCTTCTCCCTCGCCTAGTCGGCCTACTGGCGCAAGTCTCTCATCCAATCGAGCTTTGAACCCCTCGACCTCGTCGTCCTCTGGCTTCAGATAGTCTCCAGGGAGCTTGAAGAACGCGTTTGCGATCTGCAGCATCAGGATGTGCGGGTGGTTATGTTCATGACACACCAGGATGCCTTCGCATGTTCGGCGCATGCCATGTTCGCTGAAATGTTCTTCTAGGCGCTTCAGGCGGGCAATTACGGACGGATCTTCTTCAGGCTGTGTTTCTTTCACACCGAATGTATAGTTGGATAGCGGGTATAGCGTAACCTTCTCAGGCTGTTTGGCATTGAACGGCAGCGGGATCGTGGGCGGAGACCCCGATTGGAGGGCCGAGGCCGGGATGGTTGACATCTTTGGGAATCGTCGCAATGGAGGTTAGAGTGGATTGATCCAGCGTCCCTTGGGCTTTCTGCTCGATGGCATGCAGCGGAAGTTGTTGACGGCCAAAGGGGATATTGGCGAGAGCAAGCACGCGCAACCGGCACGGACTCCACAAGCTGGCAGCGAGGCTATGGGCAGAATTTCGATAGCTAGCCATGGGCCGTCCATAATGGGAAAGCGGTGTGAGCTGCAGGCGCTAGCTTGCGACGATTCAGCAACGCAGCCGTATCTGGTGCTCAATGTTCTTGGGTTCTTGGATGAAAGGCAGGCAATAAAAGCTAAAATCTACTGATATAGAGGGCCAGATGTTGCTTATTGAATTATATTTCATCACTTAAAATATCCAATAGCGAAGCATGATGCCGATATTAACCCAGCCATCTGCACCGCAAACACAGTTCGATCTTGACCACTTCAGGTACATGTAGATTGCAACAGACAATGTGTTAGATAGCCTTGTTTGCTCCCATATATCAGCACTGTTACTCGGTTATTAGATGGAGTGTGAGGCCTTATCTCTTCATATCTGATACGAGGTCGTATCATGTGAGCGACACCATTCTATCCAAGATTAGCCAGCCCAGTGGCAGCCAACAATATCCGCCATTGTTTTTGCTAAGTGCTGCAAGGCAACTTTAGCAGCTCACACTAGGCCTAGTCATACCTATTCCATTGAACGAATACGCAGGTATCCGGGCGGCGGCCCAAGTGTGCCGCCGGTAGCCACTAAGCGTGATAACACGAGGTCACAAGAGAAAAGAGATGATAGAGAGCACTTGGCGGAAACAACCCCTGCCCGGAGTGGGCATATTCTGGATCCCAAACATCTACAAGGCTCTGAAAACACATGTATATAACATGTTAAAGGCTGGAAAGCCATCTACCAGCACTGCTTGTATGCCCACTTCGATATCTACAGCATGAGCACAGGCATTGAGTACCAGCCTATCCGCGTGCTGCCGAAGAACCATACTGTATGTACATACATACATGAAGAAATGGGCGATGAGCAATGAGGGGCCAGCAGGGGGAGATCTGCAGCATGATGCATGAGCAGCGCCCTGGACCCCTCTGTATCCCACGTCTTTGCCCACGTCTGCCCACGCTCGCCAGGCCTAGTTTGGGGGCAGGGAGGGCTTGGCTCGGCGCTCGTTGGTCTGGAAGAAGCCTGGAATATCCGGGGTTCGGAAGGGTGGTCTGCCACATCCAGGCGATAAATTTACGGGGCGAAGCTGATGCGACGCCGGCCAGCTCCATCAAGTCTCGTGCTGTTTGCATCGCAGGAAGCGGAAGGGTTTCCAGTGCGATTAGCGAGCAGCAGCGCTGATTTGTTATACCGCCAAGCGCCCTGTGGTCCCGGCGGCGGTTGAGCTGGGCGAGCGCCAATCTGGTGCGATGCCACGATATCCGGACGAGTGCTCAACTACTCTCTGCCTAGCGTAAGCCCCCTCCAGCAAAACCGGAACAAGGCGCTTGGTGCGGCTTCGGAGCTGACGCAGAACATTTCTGGAGTTATTTCCAATCACACACCGGCTCCTAGGGCATGATCAATAAATATCTCGTCTCGGTGTGCAAAGTGATAACAAGTAGCCTCTCTTGCTCGACTCGACGCAGGTCACGGGCAAGGCCACTGAGTGGGGGAATAACCCACGCTATGTAAATGTAGCTTAACCCACATCCACATCCTCAGATCGACGCTTAGCTGTGCCTCTGTCCATCTTCCCCCAAGACGCAGGAACTCAAAAAATCATCTCTGTTTGGCTCGTTGATAGAGTTTCCCGGCTCCAAGACAGTGGCCGCCTTCGCTCCCCCGCTCTGCCCTAGCGTCATGCGCAGATCACGGCCATTGACACGCTCCAGTCCGCTTGCAGCATCTTGTTAGCCACAATGGAGGCGACGTTGCTCAGCAGCCTCCACACCAAGCTGGATGAATTGGAGGGCAGGCTGCAAGCCTATCGCTACGACCTGATCACCGATTTCCAGCGCTACTACCACGACCTGCTCACCGGCGTCAACCCCAGCGTCGCGACCAGCATCCAGCAAGCCATTGCACCGTCCTTTGCCAACTACCCGATACTGCGTCCCGAGCTGGAGGCCGCTGACTCACAACCACCTGACAGGCCCCAACCGGCCACATTCCAGCAGGCTGCGACGCCCGAGGCTTCTCCTCGTATCGAGGCTCCCAACGGCTCGCACGACCGAGAGGCAGAGCTGCAGGGCCTCTTCACGCCAAGCTATCTCCCGCTGCTGGACAGCTCCCCTCCCTACAACCGCCCTGCTGTGCCGGCTATTACCTCGACGACTTCCACCCAGGCCACGGACCCCTTCCCGCTGCTGCCTGTCATGGAAACGCCGGCTGCCGACAACAGCACTGCCACCGACAATGGTGTCACCGTGGACAGCCTTGTAACCCCAGGGAACAACGCGGCTCCTGCAGGCGGCCAGGCTCCAGCCGAGGCGAACCGCCTCGTGAGAACCGCCACCGAAGAGTCAACCTCGTCAGCGTGCTCAGACAAGAGCGATTCCAAAGTTATGCGAAGTGCGATGCGACGCTCCTCTAGTATATCTAAACCGCCTCAGAGCCCAAGGCGGGTGCGGTTCGAGTTCATGGGTGCAGAGGTGCTACCTACGTCATCGCCTCAGCAAGTGGAATTTATACCTCCTGGCCCAGCGTCGCCGACCGCAGAGGACGAGCCAATTGCCTCGGATATGATACTTGGCGACGATATCGAGGAGTGGCAACCTCCTCGGAAAAGCTCTTCTACAGAGGCCTTGAGAGCCTTGTCTAGGGCGCCAGCTGAGGAAGGTACCGTGTGGACTGTCGTCGACCCTGAGGCAGACAGGGCCAATTCCCAACCAGACGGCGCGAACAAGGGGGCTTTAACCATGGAGCAGACAAAATCTACTACAAACAACCCAAGAATAGAAATTTCAGCAGGCGCTGCCCAAAGCAAGAATACAACATTAGATTCTGGGGATACCAACGGCCACGGATCAGAAACCAACAGGAGTACCGACGACTCGTCAGATGATGAGGGCGATTATTTGGCCATGGGTAAACGCAAGTCTGCTCTTAAGCAGAAGTCTACGTCACCTTCAGCCGCTCAGTTGCCGATAAGAGGAGCGAGTAACGGAATTTCAGCCACGGCGTCACATCCGAATACCAATGACTCTCGAGAGAGCAGGACTCCTGCTACTATGGACAATGAGAGCTTGGACGATTATGGTGATGATGATGACTTGTTTGAATTTGAACCTGCCGGCCTAAGTGCCCCACCGAAGCCACGCGAGAGACCGGCAGCTCCCCCGCCTGACGAGCCATCAGATGACGACGAATCTCAGGATGAAGTTCCAAACATGGCTCGGCCCGCTCAGCAGCCGCTTTATTCGACATCACCAGCTGTTTCCATCGCGCGGCCACAGAGAACAGAGAACTCCATGTCCACCGTGTCCAGGTTCCAGCCAGGGTCCCTTGGATCATACAAAGGTCGGCCAGTCATCATGCCTGTTGTGCGCAACCCTGAAGTGCACGCAAGGGCTGCCTCTTTGGGCCAGTTTAACACTTTTGTCGGAGGTCTGGATGGCCGCAGCGGAATGGATGAGGGAGATCTCAGCAGCTTCCGTGCCAGCGTTGTTCAGCCTGGCTTTGCCGGAACGCCGCGGAGCTTCACTGAGCGCTTCATGATGGAGGAAGCACAGGCGGAAAGGAAAAAGAATGGCGCCACTCGGTGATATGATTCTTTATATATGAAATTTGCTGGCGTCTTGTCTCGGAGGTTGGTCTCCTATCTCAACTTATTAAGGCATGGTGGGTGGGTATGGATTTCGGACTATATGGAAATGGAAATCTCGATGGCGTTCATCTCTGCGAAGGATTTGTGTGTTTTGTCATTTTTTATGAGAAAGAATGAGCATGAGGTGGAGGGCAGGGCTTCTCGTCTGAGCGACATTATATCATAAACACCCCATTTACTCAAATTATGTTTTATCACCGATCAAAACTGTATACGCATAGTCATAGTCAGGATGTGCCCTGATAATACACATATGGGCCAAGTATTTTATGCTTCCATGGATCTTTTAATGTCAACTCGGGTGCTAGTACCTGGATCTGCCTGTCAGCCGTTTCTTAGAGCGGAATTAGTGGTGTGATGGCGGGGTTGTGAAGCTACCGCTTTATCGAGGTTATGATGTAAGTGCATGTAAGAGGAACTTCTTGTCATCCAGCCTGTAGGATTTGAGGCTGACATTCCACATTACCATTACCCCAAC
This sequence comes from Trichoderma asperellum, assembly GCF_020647865.1. Lineage (NCBI taxonomy): Eukaryota > Fungi > Ascomycota > Sordariomycetes > Hypocreales > Hypocreaceae > Trichoderma > Trichoderma asperellum. The sequence continues at coordinate 5,894,642 of NC_089415.1, read as the reverse complement.
CAGTCATTCTCGACATACAGAAAATCCCGATTCAAAATGCCTGGAATTCAACTCGAGATCTTTAAGGTAGGACCCTTCAACTTTCAACGCAGCGGCATTTCCTAATCTTGGCCTTTCCCGGAGTAGTTCGGCGTCTGCCTTATGTTCCCAATCGGGTTCATGTATTATTTTGGAACGAACCTGGACAATCGCTTCAAGGTTCACGATTTTTGGCCGAAGCCTGAAGAATGCAACAAGCTACCCCAAGATAGAGAAGAAGTCATTGCGGAGTACGAGAGAATCGTGGCACGGCAAAAGATTCGACAAGCTCTTCAAGAGGAGAGGCAGCGACAACAGGCGGAGCAAGCGCAAAGGAACGAAAGCTCTTAATTGTCTAGGCAAATGTTTACCTATCACACGACAGCCTGCGGGGGCAAAAAAATTGGGAGAATGGATAAATCCCGAATTGTATTATATGATTGAATTGGCGCTATTGGTGAATATAGGACAAAATGCATAATTGGCGTTCAGCCTGCAGAAAGGCGGACTAAGGGGGGAAAAATAACTCAACTCAAATGGGTGATTTTGGATGAATTTTGTACGATGATAGGATTTGTTACAGCTATATATCGATATGTCTCTCCAGCTTGTCCCAATCGTCGTCCGTGATAGCGCCTTGGCGAATGTTGGCAAACAGTGCTCTGACTTCGGTATACTCCCGAAGACCAGCAAGCAAGGTATTCAAATTTTCTACCAATTCGGCTGAGTCGACGTCAGCCTGAGTGTCTTCGTTCGCAGCCCACATTATCTCAGACTCGACCACCTCGAGCTCGAACCGTTTAGAAATGGCTTCCGTGATGGCCATGAGCTTGGATGGCTCAGTCCAAATCAAAAATCCTCCGTCTGGATGCTCTTCAACATCCTCAGTGCCCTCATGCTCAATTGCTTCTTCCAATACATCTGATAAGGATGGCCCACCATCTTTAGGCTTAAATATGGCCCGTCCGCGTCTCGAGAAGTAAAATGCAGTGGAGCCCACGAGTCCACCGGCCTTCTTGACCACAAATTTGAGATCATGCAAGCTGCGTGTCTTATTATCCGTCTCGATATCGGCAACCAGGGCGATATTAGGTGGCATTAGAATCTCCAGCGTCATGGGTTCAAGCTGTGCACCTGTGGCAGAGCGGCCTTGGCCTCTTGCAATGGCGCTCTCAATTAGTGACTTGGGAACGCTCGCTAAAATTACGCATTGGATTAATATATCGATTCAACATTATGAGGGTATAATGAATCGAATCATAGATATAGGTACCTTTTGTTGCTGCTGCAACTGCATTTGCTAGCTGTGGGTTGAACTTGACATCCTCACCATACACTTTTTATTAAACTCATAGCGTTAGATGGCTCTTTCTGAGACTTTGCGAGGGGGTGCTTGGTGTCACGAACTTTTAGAGTACATGGTGATGAGCTTTGTAAATGAAACGCGGTCAGACATCTTTTTTTTGTCTGTAACCGCTTTGATATGCTTTGTTTTGGACCATTTATTATGTCCTGCGTACTGAGACGCCGTCGTTCCAAAGGACCGCAGACATGACGGGCATACAAGACCGCTTGAAGATGCGCGAGAAGGGATTAAGAGGCGGGACTTTATCAGAAGCGAAAACGATCTTGCGGGGTTCATCGTAACGAGTCGTTAGTATAAATCACCAAACAACGTACATCCACAAATGCTCTCCAGTCGTCTCAGAGGCTGAAATCGATTTTGGGTCCCCGTATTTTGAGACACCAATTCAAAGATATTCGAGCTTCCGGGCACTAAGCGGCACTATCGCATGTTCCTCCAAATGCGCCGGGTTAACGATCTTCCCTGGAGCTTGGGGCCGAGAGGCTGCCCATCCAGGGCCACCGGCGCCTGCTGATTGGCCATTGCACCACCGCTAGTGTCGATGCCCATCATCATACCTGTTGGAATGCTGGCCATCATCCCCCTATCACTGAGTTTTGGGACGACCATAGATAGCGAAGACCTGATTACGACAACATAGAATACGACAAACGAGGGCCCCTCTGACGACGCCGGATACCGCCTGCCATGTCGTCGAGCCAGGAGCCCGAAGCTCCAGCCAGTGCGCCGAGCGTGCAGGCCAGTGCCGTCGCCGATTCAGTCACTGCCAACCCGGAGCTGGATCTCCCAAAGCTTCAAGCGCTCCCCGCCGAACAGCAAGATCTCTTCCTCCTCACGTTTGTTTCGAGATTGAAAAAGCATGTATTGGGGCTTGCAGCAGACGATTGTACATCCCAGCAGTTCTACCTCAAACGCGAAATATTCCAGATCATCAGTCTCTCCACCCCGCAGCCGTCTCGGGTCATCAGAAACAACCTGGGAGCTTGTCTGGCCCACATTTTCGGGAAGGGAGACAGGAAGCTGTTATTCGAAACGATAAACGATCTTATAGCAATAGCGGCGGGAGGAAAATCGAAGGATGGCGAGACTCGCGCAAAGCATGCGGCTGTTAGCTGCCTGGGAGATGTGTTTGCCTCTGCGGGGGACAGCGCAATTGGACTCCACCAGCTGGCTTGCACAACGCTGCTAAAGCTGCTTAAATCGGCCTCGAATAACGCAGGAATAAGAGCAGCAGTGTTTACCGCTTTGGAGAAGATTATTATTATGGTTGAGGGATCCATGGACGAATACATTTCTCGGGATATATGGAAGCAGGCAAGGAACCATGCCTCCGTTGACAAGGGAACTCTCGTCGTTGCGTCTGCGTGTCGATGTCTTAAAGCATTAATGCGACACACCATGTACTTTAAGAACTCGACCGACTTCGACAAGCTGGAGACAGCAATGTTCAAGGCTGCCGACTCGTCATCCGCCAAAGTTCGAAATGCCATGGCCAGCTGTTTTGCCGAGGCGCTTGTGCAAGGATATTCTGAGTCCAGCGCCGCAGACGCTGCCGCCAAGAATAAAAAGTCTAAAATCAAGCTTAAACGAGCATCCACGCACCCCAGCATCGTGGGAGATGAGGACGAGATTCCATCTCGCCCGTCAAGCCCAGCTCCTGGCGCCAAGCGGAGTCAGGACCTTGCTCTGTCGCTGCAGGATATTTTGAAAGTCTTGGCTGGCTACTTTGTCAAGCCTGCAACCACCAACAAATCTCGAGCTGCTATTGGAGTATGCTATGGAAAACTTTTCCGCCGACTGGGAGAGAAGACCGTGCAGGCCAATTATCTTAGCATAGTAGAAAGCTTGACCGTTGACATCCTCAGCCACGCAACCATCAGCAACAACCGCTATCGCTTGCTCATTTCTCGAAAGATTGTGGACACCATCGTCCAGGATGTCATTGGGCGCAAGATCCTGGGAGAATCTGGCCAAAAATCCGCGGCAGAATCTCTGATTAGCGGCGTTTTGAAAAACTATCCTCAAGCTTTGGCTGAAAAGCCAGAGCCTCAGAAGCACACTCTCATTGCTGCTCTGAATGCCGTTGCATCGCTACTAAAGTCACTTGGGTCCGCTGCAAACAGCTTTGCAGAGCCTTGCCGAGATGGGCTATTGCAAGTGCTACAGCACCCAAGCTATTCTGTGCAAGTATTTGCGTCGAACTGCATGAAGATTTTTGTTCTCGCATGTCCTCAACAGTTGCTGCCGTGCCTTTCGGTCTGCATGAACAGCCTCAGCCGTGAATTGTCTCTGCTTGGGACTGGGCGCAACTCTCCTAGGCGATGCATTGGGTTTGCTCATGGTCTGGCTGCTACTCTAAGCGCCAGTCCTTCCCGCCCATTGCATGGCTCTCTTGATGTGGACAGCCGAGTTTTGACAATGGCAACAAATTTACTCAAATCCAGCAGCCAGTCAGAGCTCCGTGTCTCGAGCACCCAAATCCAAGTCGCTTGGATTCTTATCGGTGGCCTTATGTCTTTGGGTCCAAATTTCGTCAAGATCCATTTGTCGCAGCTGCTCTTGCTTTGGAAGAATGCACTGCCAAAGCCTCTGGCCAAAGATAACACTTCAGCCAGGAGCCTTCTCGAGGCATCATTTCTTACTCATGTCAGAGAATGCGCTCTGGGCTCCATTCTAGCTTTCCTCCAGTTCAACAACCGGCTTCTTACGGTCGACGTCTCCAAGCGTATAGCGGCAATGCTCCAAAGCACAACAGCCTTTTTAAAGACGCTGCCATCTAAGAAGATAACTGAGGACATTTCTCAGAGGCTTACTCCTGCTCTCCAACTGCAAGACCTTGACAGGATGGTGCAACGCAGAGTCTTGCAGTGCTATATCAAATTGGTGAACCAGAGCCCTGCAGGTGGAAGCGAAGCCCTTTTGCAGTCAAATCTGCTGACTCTTGCGATATCTCTCTTTGCGGACCCCGATAACTACACGCCTAACTCATTGAGTGCGTCGATTGCGAATGCCGCCGGTACTTTTGAGTCAGTTTGGGATGTTGGTGACAACACCGGCTTTGGAATAACCGGTATCGTATCGGGTTTCAATGTCAAACCGCTCCCAGGCCAAAACGAGAACGCTATACAGGAAGATAAGACTCGGCAGAATGATTCAGAGGCTTTTATTGATAGTCTATTGCAATCGCCGGTCTGCGGCAGTCTAGAGCATGATGCGTCAATGCTGTATGTCGGCGGCGTAGATGACGGATCAACAGACCCTGATCCCCCAGCCACCGAGGTCATCAATAGCGCCATCCAGTTATTTGCTTTCGCATTTCCATTGACTCCGGCCAAGGTTCAAGAAAGTATTCTAGAGCAAATTAGAACGTTTGCGTCAGCAGGTTCTCTTCAACGAGACCCAGGACGCAAAGCAGCTATCAATGTCAATCTTGCAACGGCAGTTCTTTGCACGATGAGAGTTGCCGTTAAAGAGACTAGCTCTCCATCTGGAGATATTGCCAATATTGCTGTGGAGCGATTACTGCAGGATATCGTTAGAGATTTTGTCCTTGATCCTGACCAATATGTTAGGAGCCTTGGCTATGCTGCTGTTGCGAGACTATGCAACGTGTATGGTAACGCATTTACAAACCAGGAGATTAAATACCTTGTTGACACCATTGTCGGAAACCGAGAACCTAGTGCCAGAGCGGGTTGCGCAATGGCCCTGGGTGCTATCCAGACCAAAGTGGGCGGAATGGCTGCCGGTTACCATCTGAAAACTATACTTGGTATCCTGATGTCGCTTTGCAACGATCCCCATCCTGTGGTTCATTACTGGGCTCTTGAAGCATTGTCACTGGCGTCAGACGCTGCCGGTTTAAGTTTTGCTACTTACGTGCCAAGCACCTTGGGTATGCTCGCACAGCTCTACATTTCTGAGACACATCATTCTGAAATATCATCGGCCATTACGATGAACTTTGAAATGGAACTTTCGACCACAGCAGCTATTGCACGAAGTGTCGACTCGCTTATCAATGTGCTTGGGCCTGATCTTCAAGATGCTAACAAGTCACGAGAGCTTATCTTTACTTTGGTTGGGCAGTTCCAAGATGAAGAAGATGTATTCGTCGAGCGAGCTGCGCTGGGATGCCTGGAGCATCTCTCCTTGTATGCTCCTGGACAGATGCATTTTGGCGATTACGTCAAAGTTTTGCAGAAATATCTCTCGTCCGAGCACGCAACTCTACGAGATGTGGCTGTAGATGGGTTATATAATATCATGAAGCGAGACCCGCGAGATGTTTTAAGAGAAGCAGACAAAGGATACGAAGATCAACTGTGGCTGGTACTTGACGCCGATCCATCTCATGATGGCATCCGAAATATCATTCGAAATTGGTTGCATCAGACATGTCTGAACGAGACCTCGTTGTGGCTTCAGCGCTTCCAATCCGTTCTGAAAATGACAAGGGCTAAGCCAGAGGAAGACAAGAACGTAAATAAGTCTACAACAGGCGGAATGCCTGATTTACGAGACGAGGAAGCTGCAGGATTTGCAGCTGCTTCGACGGGTGCGAAGGAAGACAAGTCCGATGGAGCATCAGAAGCGGAACCTCTGCGCTGGCAAGTAACAACGTTTGCGATGAGCTGTATATATGACATGTTTGCTATTATTGCAAAGGATGTGGCGACACACGGCGAGTCGAAAGCTCAGCTTGCGCTGCAGAATAAGATTGCTGATGTCGTGCGCATGGCTTTTTCTGCGTCGACATCAGGCGTTTTGGAGCTGCGCATCTGGGGTCTCAAGATCATCGGCGCAGTTCTCAAGATGTTTGGCAAGACACCCGACCCTGATTTTGAAGAGGCCATGCTCTTGGAGCAGTATCAAGCACAAATCAGCTCGGCGTTAACACCGGCATTTGCGGCGGATTCATCCCCCGAGCTGGCTTCAGAGGCGGTTAATGTCTGCGCAAGCTTCATCTCAATAGGCATTGTTACCGATGTTGACCGAATGGGGCGTATTTTAAAGACACTGGTGAATGCTCTGGAGAACTTCTCCAGTGATAATGAAAATGCGGGAATTGGTGATCTAAAGGGTCTCAGCTCCAATGCTCAAGTCATGGTCAAGATCTCCGTGTTCTCGGCCTGGGCTGAGCTGCAAGTGGCCAGCACAGAGCAAAAGTATCTACTAGATGTTCTCAAACCGCATATTGGGAAATTAACGCCGCTCTGGCTTGAGTCACTCCGTGAATTTGCACGGCTTCGGTTCGAGCCGGATATCTCAATGACACTAGGACCACCCTCGTTATCGGGCAGCTTAGACTCCATCTACGCGGCTTTGAATCGCGAGACCTTGCTTCGCTTCTACCAAGACGCATGGCTCAAGCTGGTTGATGCGATTGCAAGTCTGATTGAACAGGACAGCGAATTTGTCTTTGACGCCCTGGACGGCAAAGAGCTAAGCGAGACATCTACGAATGGACAAGCAAAAGTTCCGGGCATTAACTACCGAGATGAACCAGTGGCCTTCTTCTTCGTGTTGTTCGGCCTCGCTTTTGAGGCCCTGGCGACTCGGCCCGGCCAAGACAACTCCCTAGCTACGCAGGAGCAGATGCTAGCCATCTTGCAAGCTCTAAAGAAGATTCTACACCCTAGCGTGACTGGTCACGCAATCTACCGGCCTGATGTATTTTCCGAGACAATGGACCTTCTAGATCGTCTGGTACTGACGGAGGGTTTGGATGTCCAGAGCGTCATCGTCGAGGTTGCCAGAGATCTATGTGTTACTCATCCTTCTGCTCGAAGACAGTCGGATGACGATGGCGACCTCTCTGAGGACATTGACCAGTTATTCGAACTGACCCGAATCATCGTCCTTGTCCTATCTGGCATCCTACCCGGTTTATCCGAGAGCAACGCGCCGGCTCGACACCAGATCAATGGAGAAGCTATTCTATTGATTAGAACGGCGCTCAATGCCATTGTAGATGCTGCGGAAGTGTTCCCGTCCATCATCAAAACGGACTTGCACGCCTGCATCATTCACATTTTCGCTACGATCCTTGCTACACCAGAGTGCCAGGAGCTGATTGTACCACAATCGCTCGCTATACTGAAACGATTCATCGCCAGCATGTCCAAGTCGAGGAGAGACTCGGCCAATGGACCATCAGCGACCGACATCCAGCTGCAAGGGTGTCTCCGGCGCTTCCTGTCCATCTACCTCAACGCGCAGAAGCGGGAGACGCCGACGTCTCTGACCTCTGTGAAGAACAGCCTGCTTGCCACCACTATCCTGTTTACAAGTGGCACGAATCAACTGCCTGCTACCGAACCCCTGGTCGCACGCTATCTAGATGAGGTCCTAGACTGCCTCACAGATCGAATGGTATGTTTTATCTAGCCCCACCCGAACTCGGCTCTCCTGCTCCCTCCCTCCCTACCTTTATGCCAATGTACTGACCCTTTTCTCCTTGCCATTGTTTCAAAGACGGCCAAGATAGCAGCCAATTGCATACGATCGTTGTTGCTGCAAGGAGCTCCCTCGGCGGCAGATGTCAGCATTGCCCGCTATCTCTTCCCACGACTCATAGCTTTTGTGACAGACGTGGGGCCTGAAGATCCTGAAAAGGCTCGATCGCTCGTCAGCCACACGCTATGCTTGTATGTAAGGTCAGTTAAGCATGATCGAGTGGCAGCTGCCATGTCAATGGTCATTCCCGCTCTCATGGCCAGAGCGACAGGAGAGGGCGAAGGGGTCTATTCAGAGACGAGCACACGCCTCCTGGAACTGGCAGCGGTGAATCAGGAGGTCTTCAAAGCCATTGTTGGAGGCCTAAGCGGTGGTCAGCGGGCGTTCCTCGAAGAAGTGATCCGATCGGGTCGGCCAGCGGCCAGTGCTGCAGACAAGACGTTATCCAGCGAGGCTTCACAGCCAACCATTCAGCTGAAGATGAATTTTGGCGGCTAGCTGGAGAATTGAATCGTGTCAAGAGAAGCTCCAATCAGCAGCCGATTAATAAAGACACGTCAAGAGAGAGAAATTATGGTTAGGGCAAAAAGGGTTAAGATTTTTTGTTGTCTCATGCAGACGCTCATTGGCGGGCGATTGAGAGGTATATGAGCAGGGGGGGGGCAAGATGCTTACTGGAGTTTTGTAATGGTTCAATGCGCAGATGGAACGGGATACACTTGTCATGTAGACCAAATGGTTGTGATGATAGTTTTCATTGCCTTGTTCAGGATGGGATCCGTCTGCTCGACGCCCAAATGTTACCTCAATGATCCCGAAACAAGCCGATAGGTCGGATGAAGCATACGTGTAGCAGTGATTTCTTGGCCATATCATTCAAGTTCCCACCTTTCATCGGCATCGCCTAGTGGATAGTTCCCTTCAGAGGCAGATGGACTGAATGACAGCTACTGAAAGGATGCAGGAAACGGGAATGTAAGAGCTGCATGTGGTCCACTGCGGCATCGTCTCAGCCAACGAGATAGAGGTATTTGTCTCCTACTGCATATGTGCTTGCTTCTGCCCCTCCGTACATGAACCAATCCCACGTCGCATTGGCTATATATACGCAACATCCTACATACTCAGCCGGCTAACTGCCAAGTGGTGGGAACTCTCCTTGCATTTCTATTCCCCCGCCTTGGTGTTAAAGCCGAGGGAAGAGTTACCCCAAGAAAGATACTTTGCTGGTTGAGTAGTACTGTCGGGCTCACGTACACGTAGGTTGTGTAGTAGGTAGTGAGGAGATATACAGCTACGACTGTTTGAGTACGCGCCCTACCATTCTGCAGACGACTGACTGAGAGCAAATGGGACTGCGAGCAAATGGGACTGCGACAACGGGAACGATACGACGATACATACAGAATGCAGAAACTCGGTGCTTTTACTCCAATATCTCTCTCATATGTATGGCACAAAGTGCGTATATGAAGCCGTTATGCATGACGTTATTGATGATGATGATGATTATGACAATGCACCTTGTGGGGGTGTTTGTTCTTTGCAACGACCCGCGGTGGCATTCTACGTGGCAAGCTGAGCTTTGTGCATTCTCACTTTTCCCCTTTTTTACCAACAAGATGATGGAGGGTGCGGGCGCGGGGGTAGTGCTGCAGATTTTTGATGAGTTGTGATATATCATTGGCGAAAGAGCTTGATATAGCGCGTGGTCCTTTTGTATGGAGGGTGTCTACTTGTTTCTGGGTGTTTCTATCACTTTCATGCTTTGGGGGCGGGTGACTCTGCGGTCTTGCTTTGTTGTTTGATCGTGTGTCTACTATTTACTGGTTGATTTTCTTTGGGTTTGGGAGGTCCACAAGACGACGTGGTCGGATATAGTATGTGTATCCTGTATGTATCTTGGGTATCTTGGTAATACGCGTCTGAGGAGATTTCTGCCAAAGGTGTCAATCTATCATGGTACATGGCATCTTTGTATATGACTTGAAGGCTTAGACAAGTGGTTTTGGCCACTTCAACCAAGTGGATTTCTGCTACCATTGCTTTTACCTTGTTTCGTCTTTCCGTTGATATCGTGGCTTCTGTGATGTGCAACAAATATGGATTAGAGCACTCCTCGACCAGAGGAGAAGACGAGCTGGGAGCAAAGCCTCCGCCTCGTCTAAAGCCTCGTTCTAAGATTCCATTCCCCAGAGCGGAGAATTAGACGTGGCAAGTTTCTCCAGAGGGAAAGAAACAGCTCTTGCTAGCAGACAAGGTGTGGCTGTGGCTTGCAAGTTTGGTACAAAAGCTTGGGGGAGCGGGAGCTACGAGGAGAGCAACAGACCGTTGGATGGTCGATGCTTCGGCTTTGTGGGAGGGAAGAAGCTATGGCTGCTTGGTTTGCGCTTAAGGGGGCGTGTGCAGTTGGATAGCGGTGTTGTGGCACAGTCAGATGCTGCAAGCCATGGCGTTAAGCTTGCGGTTGGCGTTTTTGCGGTTACTTTTTTTGTTGAGGAGATGTAGTAGATTGGGAATGGTGTAAAAGTCTGTTTTCCAACGGCGTATATATTAAGGTTTTGGCGTTGTGGCGAGACAAAGGCGAGAAGGGGGAATCCTAGGCCTCGATTACGCCATGGCGCTGGCTTTGAAGTTGTTTTTCTTAAGGGTACTGCTTGAATTAGGGTTAGGTGTTAGGGGAATTTGGAATGTTAGATCTGCTAGATCTCACTCTTAGGGCTTAGAGAAGGAGATTTTCAAAGTGCCGGTATTAGGACGGTGTAAGTCGACGCTGAGGCTCGGCCAACTTTAAGATGAGACGGCAGATGTGGCATTTTAGACTAAGATACAATCGTAGATTGGTCGGATCAAGGGTGATGAGTGGATCTTGCATGAATTCGGTAGACACTTGAGAAGTTTATAGTCTAGATTTTGCCTGTGGAATTGTTGCTGGCCCGTAGGCTAGAGATGAAAGTGCTATAGCACAAGACTCAGTTTATGCATGTAGCTTTAGCTTGAGTGTATTACTTGTAAGTGCTCCTATAACGGAGCTCTAATAACATTCAGTATGGAGCACCGCAGTAACACCCTCGTTTCACGAATTCTGTCAAGCAAATCATGCACCCCCCTCCGCTCTCTTGTTTCCAGGATTAATTAACATATGACATGCTAATGCTAGTAAAACTCCACGGCAATGTGTCACGGATGCAAAGAGAAAAAGTTGCAAGGGTTTTTCGGAAACAAAGGCGAGGAATCAAACTGCATCCGAGAGCAACTTTGAAACAAAACTGCCAGGGGCCTGAGAGAAGACAACGAATCGGAAGAGCGCCTACTCGGAAGAGCCGGTCGCGCCCGGCTCACACCACCGATCGTAAGATTCTCAGGGATCGGCGGCAGATGGAAGGCGGGAAGGAAGAAAATAGAGAGGACGGAGAAAATTTTAGAGCAAAGTTTGTTGTTGCGAGTGCCGAGTAGGGCTGGTCCTTAGGAAAAAAAGGTAACCAGGTACGGAAGAGAGGCGCATGTCTACATGTAATTGATTTCTTATGTCGACTGATGCCGTGTTACAAGAGACGGGACATCACGGGAAGACAGAGAAGAGCCGGAAGGCAATTGACGCGGACGCGGCAATGAAGAATCTCCCATCCTTCTGTTTTGTGCTTATATTTTACATAATATTCATGTCATCCTCTGCGATATAGGACGTCTTCTTAGGGCCAGTTAGGCGGTGGCAACGGGACGATAGCCGATGGTCTTTCTCTATTGCAGTAAACGCATTCGAGGTTTGCCACGCGCAACAGCTTTGAATCTCGATTCGCTGCTTTTTTTTTTTTTTTTTTTTTTTTTTTTTTTTTTTTTTTTGTTTAGACCAGCGACAACCGAACCCCAGAGGGCGGCAGAGCCCGCGCCAAGGAAAGTTTTTTTCCCGACGTGATTTGCTATCAGAGATATTGATGGCGTCGACTAACATACTTAGCGACAGCCTCAATTGCCATTGGTACATAGGAAGCAGTAGTAGTAGCAGCAGGTGATATTAGCAACGACGGAGTAATATGAGCGCCATCTGCGGAGTATTACAATCTGGTTTAAGGGGCGTATGAATAAGAGGGCTGTTGGGCGTTGGCTTGAGCTGGATGGCTTGGGCAGTTAGCTGATCCCGAATACAAGGCACCGGAGAGAAGGCGAAATAACACAACGCCAGATTTCCAACACGGATGCGAGATTGTCCTCTGCCGGTGTGTGCATCGACGTTTGAAGAATAGCACGACAAAGAGGGAAATGCGATTATTAGTCACGGCCATGGCGGGGAGGGAAACACATCATGGAACCACAAATTTGCCACATCATACGACAAAGGAGCCCATAATAGCATCCACAGTCTTTTTACCTGGTGCAAGGGGCGAATATGCGAAAAGTGGATTATGGCTGATGCAACGAGCCGCAGCACCACAATTTGGGGAGTGTTTTTGTCGTTATGGAAATTCAATGCGGTACACGTGGGTTGAAAAGAAAGAGACAAAGGAGTAAAAAGGGAGAGAGTCATGGATAGCAATTGAGGACTCTGGATGGGTCAGGACACGATTTTCTCGCTTGTTTACTTTCGTTCCATCTCTCCACCGAATACGCAACTGCCATTGGAAGAAGACAGAAGCAAGAAGAAAAAATTTTCAGTGATGCGGCCATGCACGCACTTGTCTCACATCATGTCGCAAACTTGTTAACAACTCATGGACGGAAATCTCACTCAAGCAGTCAGCCCAGATCGAGATTCTGCCGATCCGCTTGTCAGCCCAGCTCAGCCCAGCTAGGGGAGCCAAGCAAAAGGGTGAAAAAAAAAAAAAAAAAAAATCTTTCCCCATGTTAGCGTCGGGGAGAGCTTTCTCCAGCTTTGGGCTTGGTGCAGTATTAGACTATTAGACTATAACACTACTCCCCTAAACGCCATCCGCTAATAGCTGCTAAACACAAAAGTTAGGAGGAAACAGTCCATTGGCAACCCACATTCCGCATAGCTCAGCTGCGGCTGGTAGTGCGGTCGATGAGGTGATGGTTGTGCCATTCAAAGGACAGGAGACGAGGCACGTGTGGTGTTTTGAGGGTCAAGTTGGTCCTCGGGCTTTGTAGTGCCGGCAGTGCCCAGTATTGGTGAAGCACAAGTGCCAATCGACGATGTCATTGCAACTACCTATACTTCTATGCAGCAACTATACCCACATGCTAATAGTGCAATGATCATACAAGGCCGCCAATGAATGAATCGTACTTGGATCAGAAAGAAATAGGGAGATGAGGAGATGGACAAGGAGATAAAGCCCCCCTTTGAAAGAAATATCCCTGAGGAAAAAACACCCTCCCAGTCGCATCACAATGCTGGCAAATCTTTGGATCTCCATTCCGGGCTCCCCATAGTGGCCAGTATCCACTTTCCGGCCAGCCGCTGGCCGGGCCAGCAGCAGGAAGACGCTTCCGGACGGTGGTGATGGAGACACGAAGAGAGACAAAAAAAGACTGTCCAGGGGTTTTTTTTTTTTTTTTCTTTCTCCTAGGCAATGGTAGTAGTATCTTTTCCTCGTGGGGCCGATATGCGCCGATGCCGATGAGTTGGCAGCCTGCTATTTTTCTTTGCTTTTCCCAATGTCTTGCATAAGGATGGGAAAAAATTTTCATCGTATTGATTTTAAAGTTTTGATGCTGATGCGATGCATGTTACCGTATAATTGCATTACGTACAAGCAGAGGGATTGTTCATTCGCACAGTACTATTTTCTCTATGCTTGCAACGTTGAGTTTTTCAACAAACTGAGACATGCTTACTACGTATTAGCATGTAGCCTACCGGGACGCTGATACAGCCGGGAGGACTCCTTCATAACGCCCGTGCCGTCTCGACAGAACCATGTCGCCGGCAATGCTACGCTGTGGCTCTTACGATGCTACGGCAGATACGCTTGACATTGGATGCAACAGCGCATTGGCATCCACCCCCTCGCTCGGCTCCTCTTTGGGCAGCCAGAGTCGGTCCCCCCAGGCATCTGTTGCTGTTTGCTGCCGTGCAAGATCTGATAGGCTGCCTGATTCTTGCTTCTGCACAAAGTGTCTACTGATCCAGTCCCAAAAAGCCACTCCGTTGAAGGGCTCTTTGCATTACCACCGCAGCTGCAACAGGGGCACACACAGACCACTCGCGCGGCCAGGGTCCAGATCAAATGAACTGGCTGGGTTTGGTTTTATTATTATTACTATATTATTAGCAGCAGTCGTAGTACCTCTTGGTGGTAGTATTATTATCCAGAACACGCATGTACGAGTACGAGAAGAAGGCAAGAAAAAAGGGCGTCTGAAACAGCTGACTGTTCCCCTCCCCCCATTTTGCCTTGCCTGCCTTGCTGCATCGGCTACGTCCGGTTGTTCGCCCGTCCCACTTTCATTTGAGACAGAAAAGAAGAAGAAGAAGAAGAAGAAGAAGAGTATGAACCAAGTCTAATGAAGAATCTGATCTTATCACCGACCCGTCCTTGTTGTACATATGTACACGGCCAAGGAGCAATTGAACGAGGGACACGCGGGAGATTAACTTGACTAACTGATGCAATGACAGCGCAGGTCAATTGAGCTAGAGCAAACGCTAGAAGGAGAAAGAAGTAGTACAGTAACATGAATAGTTGAAAAAAAAAAATTGATTATTATATTTAGAAAAATTTAAATTCAGGATTTCTGCAGGCTATTCCTTCAAGGATGGTTGTAATTTACTTACTGCTCTTTTGCCACTCTCTACGCACGAGCACACACACCAAAAAAAAACACAAAAGCAGGCACAGGCAGAGAGAGAGAGCACTAACACTAACACCCTCTTCCGGACATGGCACAAACCAGCTCACTCCCAGTGCATCTACTGTCCCTAACAAGAGCAAGATGAATCACCACCATGTACATAAGTACATACGTACAAACAGCAAAATACCTATACAAATTAACCAAAATGGATTTCGAGTCAAGCAAGTGCCTCCCCCGCCGTAAAATGCATCAAGATACACCCGCCCCAACTACTCCCCGCCGGTCAGGCACGGCTACCGTAGGCAATGGGGCCCGTATCCTCTTTTTTTTCCTCTGCGCCGATCCATACAAAGGCCACAGCGGGCTCTCTCCCTTCACAGTCGCGGCCATCGTGGATTTGGGACGCAATCGAGAAGAGATCGGAAATCGAGGCCAATGGCACAGACATTGGGCTGCTTTTTCAGGTGGCCTTTTTTGGACTTGGCTAGGTAACACCTATGATGATGATGATGATGATGATGATGCTGCTGTGTAAAAGTTCCACTTAGTACCTTGCATCAAGGATTGTGCAGGAAAGCGACTTGGATGCTACAGTACCACCAGCCACCGTACCCTTTTTTTGGGTAACACAGCATGGCACTACGGCCTATCCACTTTGCTTCACGCTTGATATGCCATGTAGTAGTCACAGAACTAGAGTTATACCGTTAGGCAAGAGCAAGGCAAAACATGGCCTACAGAGCAGAAATTCGGCTATGGGCCGCGTCCATGTCGTGATTTGGGCCGAACACAGCGCATTGGGCCCCATTGGCCGTCATCCTAGTGTCCATGCGTACACACTTTCATGCTCTCGCTCACTCATACCGCAAAGTCTATCCGATGTCGCAGTCTGACTGCTCACCATCGACTTTCGCCACCGGCAAAAGCGCCATGGCCCTGCCCAGTGCCAGATTACCCAGCCCATGGCGTCAATTGTATCACTATCACGGACGAGACAGGAAATAGTAGTGTTTTGACCAAGTCTTAGACAGGGTTGTTCTATTCATTGATGATGCAAAGCATGTTCTCAGCTAGAGCTATCCAATTCCTAAACCCATCCCCCATCACTGGCCTCGTTTACAGCCATTCAGTCCCTTTTTCCTTCCCCTCCTCTTGGACTTCTTTTTTTTCCAAAACAAGTAAAACCCATAGACTGGGCGGCTTTGCAGCGCGCCGACTGCCTTTATCTGCGCCATCATTCTTGATATGATCCTGAAATCTTGGTCTGCGCCGCTGATCATGTCCCAAATATCGTAATGTGTTTCCCGCCAGCACCCAAATGTGTTTCCCTTTGTGCCATGCTATCAATAAACAAGTGTGATATCAAGTCTTCCGCCCAATCTTTGTGGTGTATTGTGGTATACAGATGCCCGTGATGGGATCCCATTGATAATCCAAAATCAATCCGTGATCAAACTCCGTAAACAAAAGAAAAGATAAAAGAAGTAAATGTAGAGAAGACAGTGCGCTCGATTAAATAAACAAAGAGGCCAAAAAAAAGTGCTTTTTGGGGTATGCGGTGCTCCATGTAATGTCCGTCTTGATACAGCTGAAGGAAACAACCCAAGAAAATAAAAAAGTGTTTGTTAAACAAGAAGAGCAATATAGTAATAGCAAGGTTGGTTTCGTGTCATTTCATGTTGTGTTTGTATATGATTGAGTTGCGTGATGGTGGATTGGTGTGTGTGGCACATGGCCGAGTGGTGTTGAGTGTTTTGTGTTTGGGTATATGTGTGTGAGTGTTGTTAGGTATTTAGTATGATCGCCTGCGTTGCAGTCTGACCTGCTCGAATGAAACAGCGTATGCTCGCAGTTCCATGCGTGCCTTGTCTGACAGTTGGCTGGCTTCGGCAGTAGATGATACGCTCTGCATAGAGCAGAGGCTGCTGTGTGAGCTCGAGGGAGTGAGGCTTCGTGCGGACAGAGGCGACGTCTCCGAGCTGTAGCTGCCGAAGGAGGAGGATGCCTGGGGTGTTGAGCCGTAGCGTCGTGCCTGGTTGAAGTCGTAGGCAGGCGACAGGTAGAACTTGGCGGGAGCAGGTCGGCTGGACAGAGAAGAGACGGGAGAGAAACCAGGAGAGCTGGCTCGCGAGCTGGGTGTAGAGGGAGTCTTTTCGAAGTCGGCCATCTTGCAGGCTTCAGAGCAGTAGGCCTCGCCGTCGATCTGGACTTGTCGGTCGCAGGAGAGGCAGAATTCGTGGGTCCACATGTCGAGGGCCATTGTGATGGTTGTTGGTATAGAAGAAAAGAGTAGTGGTGGTGGTGGGGGAAGAGTCACAGTTGTATGTGTGAGTCGAGATGGTGTTGAGTAGCAGAGTGGATGAAGAGTTCAAGTTATTATAACAAGTAGGTAGTCGAAAGCCTTTGCGATGTCTTTAAGGAGAGAGCAAAGGTCGAAGAAGAGAAGTTGAGGTTCACAAGGAGCAGTGGAGAGAATCTGATGAAGCGAGGAGGGCAACGGATGCATATGTACTTTCTGGGGATGGACGACTCACTCAGATGGGCGCAAGTACCCTCGTACCATGTGGTGTGGGCGTGGGCAGCCAGTGGTGTGGACATGGCTGAGAGGGCGGTGGAAAGTGGGCAGTGGTCAGTGGTCAGTTGGTGGGGAAAGAGGTACATGGGACGAGGTTTTGGAGTGGGCGTGGTGCTAGCAACCGCAGGACAGTAGCGGCAAGCGCACTGCAGAGGCCCCACCAGCCCCAAAAAGCTGAAAGAGAGGGCAGATAAAGAGAGAAGGAGCTGGGTGAATGCCTCTTGCAGCATAAGGTAAGAGATTGAATTATTACTGCCACGATTGGCATGTCTGCACGCACCCCTACGCAGCTGACGACGGGGACCAGAGAAAGACGAGGTGCAAATAAATTTACTTGATACAAACAGAATGCAAATACAGCTACTGCAGTATCATACTTGCACACTCTGCTACTGTGCTGCTTCACGGACTAGCCCTGCAGGGCCCGCTGTACCTGCCTGGCCACGGCTTGCGGAGGGAGGGTACCTACTTTACTTACGTATCTCCTACGTAGGCATTAGTACTAGGTCGTTCTTTGTGCATCATCTGCTTCTCGTACGAAGCACCAGCTCAGGAGCCCGCACCGCAGCGTCGCATCCAGCCTAGCGCAGAAGGGTACATCGCCCTGTACCGGTGGAGCCCAGAGATTGAAAGGGGAGTGTGCGAAACGCTCAGCACTCGAGCACAAGCAGGCGGGGCCCTGCCTTGGGGTGTGTGGTGAGTGCCTTGTCCTGTCTTGGGCTTGACCATCTCCTCTCCTGGAGCCCCGCCGCCCATGCCCTGCAGCAGATATGAAGACGAAATGCGTGATACCCAGCAATATTATGCTCGACGGGGTGTGTGTCGACGGGCGAGGACATGCCATGCGAGATGGTGGTGGCTGATTTTTTTTTTTTTCTGTCCTCGCGCACCGCCTGGGTGTGGCTTGTCTCGTCTTGTCCTTGTCCTGCCTACCTGGCTTGTGCTCCAGCAGAAAATTTTTATGCTGCCTGCTAGCCAGCACAAGGTTTTCGCAGCTTCGCATTAGGCGGCCGGGCAGGTCCGTTGACAGCCTGGGCAAGTCTGGGCGCCCTCTGGAGACGGCGTCGCAGCTCTAATTAAAATCAAATCATTCCACGGCCCAGTTGCGACAGCCGTAGCAAGAAGTCGTAGCGGCAGGCCTAAATTGCGCCAGACGCTTAGGGCATTGCGGGAGGGTCCCCCAGAGTTTGATTTCCCTGAGGTGATCAATTTTTTTTTTCTGCTGGGCTTTCTGCTTTCTCTTGGCGCTGTTTCGCTAGCTCCAGCCTGCTACGCGCCACAACATCCGACCATGATGCGATGCCGTGCCTGGGCAAGGTGACTCAAGGGCCAGCCGGAGTCGGGGCGCTCGCCTGTGGGCAGATTGGCCCTCAACTGACGCCAAAATGGTGGGCTGTTTTTCGCCCCTTGGGCAGGCATAGGATGGACGACGGGAGCAGAAACGAGCAAGATTGAAAATTTTTCGACTGCACGGATTATCGTGTTGCATGGAGGCCAATCTCTACCAAGTATGGTGACGGAAGCTCAATGCCCCAGGGGTGCCATCTGTGTCACCGGGACAGACAAAGTTGTGTCGCTGTATGAAGCGTGAGCACAGATGCGCCATTACGTTCACTACGGGGGAGCGGTAGAGGGGCCAATGAGCCCATCTCCAGCCTGCCCCTCCTTCTGTGCCACGACCGACCCCTCTGTAGCTCGCTGTAAACTGCACCCAGGCCCTTCTGGCTTTCTGCACAGCGCTGGAAACAGAAGGGGCTACAGACGCTGTGCGACGCAGCCTGAGTCGTCAACAAACTCAATTGCATGCATGTCACTGCGGTTGTGCAACAACGCTAAAATGCCAATAAGGCGATTGAATTGTATTTCTGTGATGGGCGTGGACAGGCATATAAGCGTGTAAGAGGGGGGAAAAAAGAAAAAAGAAAAAAAAAGGAAATTTTTTACATTGGCTACTAGAAGAAACTTGTGGAAATTCCATGGAACGCAGATTTTCTTCATCAATTGGCTTGGGACACATGGCAGACACCTCAAGTAAGGGATCATCAGACGAAAGTGCCAGTGCAGCGATGATCAGCCAGCCGATGCTTTCCAGAGCCCTTCGTGCAGGGCGTCTTCCGAGACCGAACCCCCTCCCCCAATTCTGCTCCCAATCCAATTCCCCTTTTCGCCCAAAGACGCCCTCAACGGCCAGCTTGCCAACATTTTCTGTGGCAAGCTGAGGGCAAGGCCTGCAGTCCAAGACGATCTGTCTTCGACCCCTGGAATGTTCTATGGGGGAAATGAGATTCGAACGCAACCTGCTCGGTGCCTTAGGCCAGAAAATGACAACAGTGGTGGGAGTGAGATAAAGCGGGTCTTGATGCTGGATTACGCAACAGGCCTAGCGGGGCATTGACGGGGAAGCTAGGCGATATTCGGTTAGTTGCCCGCATTCTGGTGCTCCAGCGATCATCCCCCCTTTGACTAAACTCCTATGTGCAGAATATTGAGGTTGTATACGAGTATCATCGAAATGCCGGTGGACGTGATTTGGTGATATACTGCATGCTACATGCCTAACCTGCTAATTGTACGCAACAGCGCATTCCACTAGAGGCAGTACCGGGAGCTGATCAGAGCAGATCCACCATCGAAAAGTCGCTCTGCTGTCGTATTTCGCATCTTCTGAGAGCTCCAAAACCGCCGTCATGTGGACTTTGTGGTGATGGCCCTCGTCTTGTCCAGCAAAAAGACGCAGCGGGTGACACCACAACGGGTGATCGCACACACATGTGCGATGCGGAATAATCAGGACGATGGAGGTGATAGTGTCTTGTTAGCATGGCACGACGGTGCCTCGTTGACAGCGCCATTTTGGCTGGCGAGCTGCACAAGCTACAGTATGCGGAATGGTGCCAAGTTTGGCGCAGGACGGAATGGCGCCAGGATCATGAAATAAACAGAACGAAGGAGAAAAAAAGCCACATCGTATTAGGTGCTGATTCTATTACGAAGTATGTATGGACTACCAGCTCTCAGATCGTCGCACGGCATCTGTTGTACTCATACGTACCACAGCACTTGAACGGGTAACGTCTGGGATGCTCCGGATATTACCAATGTCTATCTGCTCCATACCGCAACGGCCAGCGGCTGAGTGGGTAGCATTCGCTAGTCATAGTGCACGATACTGGTGCTATCAAACTACTAGCTGCTATTGCTACCTCACACCTACTGCTGCTAGATACTGCGCAGCTTGGCTTCGTGTTGCTGCCCTTCATTCCTCGGACATGGCCGCTCCAACGGCTCACGCGGATGCTTTCAAGGCACCCTCCTCCGGAGCTGTCCTTTGTCACAGCAGCCGCCGTGCCTCGAACAGGCAGAGAGGCTGGAAAAAGAGGCCGCGGATGAAAACCACCATCTTCGAGGTTGGCGGCGTAGGACTCAGTTGGGAACATGGACACAGTCAACCTTTCTCTTCCCCCCCTTGTTGATGCAGTATGTACGGCGCCCAGACTACTTCGTGCGCCTAACCGACATCTACCTGAGGAGGCGCACTTGGATCATGATGCCTATTGGCCATCGTCAGCCATAACGAGGCGGCAGTACGGTGATCACCCTCTCAGATCTGCCTCGATAGGGCGACTCTATCAACACTAGTGAGGGCTTGGCCGCTCCTTTCTCCAAGGATGGAGGACGCCAGCGGTTTCCCCCCAATGTTTCCCGGCTCCGATATTAATGCTACTGGTAGCGTTTTGTGCTAGCAGTTGGCTGCGTCGACACAATCGCTTGCAAAGGCCTGTTGAGGAGCATGGCCATGTGGTCCAGCCTGGGTTGCTATCAAGGGACAGTGTGGGGACTGGGCGCGACTATGCCATTTCTGATTTCACTTGCATCTGGGGGGGGCTTGGAGCCTGCACCGGATTGGTGCATGGTGGCCGCTACTACTTCGACAGGGGACCATGATTAGCCGCTGGCAGCTAACATCACCATCATTACTCTGCCCACCACCACTACCACCACCCAGGCAGATTTCGAACTCATGGTCCGTCATTATTTGCCTCCTCAGTGTTTCCGTTACTGCTACACAATATGGAACAAGATGCACCAAGCTGCTTGGCGAGAGTTGGAGAAGGGCTCTAAGGGGTCCATCCCTCTCCCCATCACCTGACAAGATGAATGACTATCTATCCGGCCATAGCCCAAGGCATCTGCTTTAGCCCGAGAATTTCGTCTGCATGGCCCGCAGAGGACGCAACTCCAGATACGCGCTCCGTAGCATGCGCTACCTAATACTACTCCAAAATTGCTCGTCGCAAGCTCGAGGTTAGTGCAGGTATACATGCAGCGGGACCACATACTTCGCCTTGCTGTATACAAACAAGTCCTGTTGATGATCATCAAATCAAACTCGCTCGCCGCATCTTCCGAGTCGTCGGCAGCCGTGAAGGGAAATTGTCAGGGCATCTCCGGATCACCCAGATCGGTGCTAGTCCTTGTATTGCTAATAGGAGCAATACGATGCTTTCCTAGCCGAATCAATTAGTGCAGTATATCGCCAGCGGACAAGTCATCGGTGAACACATGGCTTCCTTTCTGCTTCTACTCGGTAGCTACCTATCCGACAACGAACGAACCCCTGGGAATTTACGTGGCAGGTGGATCAAAGGACCAGGCCAAGAGGACCCCTCGCTTGCAAGTAAGGTACCCTCTTCCAAGCGAAAGCAACTGCGTGCATTATTTGGTATGCCGTGGCAGGTTCCCCGGGGCTGCTGTGGGGAGATTTCTGCCGGCTGCGGAGACTAGCTTTCCATGTACGGCTTTGCAATTAGGGGATTTTGTGTTTTTTTTCTTGGGGAAGTGGCCCCTTGACATTGGCTTGAAAGATAATGGAGCCTTCTGGAGCAGAGTGCAGAGAACTTGCAGGACGCAGTCGCATTCCGTGGCCCGCGCGAACTGACTTGGGGCCAGGCTCCAAGTGTACGGGGCAATAAGTATACAAGGAGGTACTGCTCCATAATACTCATGCTTTTACAGCGTCGCCATGCACGCTTAGCACTTTACGTCTGATAGCAGGCCGCCATATTGATGTGAGACGATCTACATACTACACCAAGGGACCTCGCAGATACTGGTGTGAGGTAGGTGGCTGGCTGCCTTACACGGGAGCATTACGACCCCGAATCTTTTGCATCCAATAACGACGATGGCTTCCTGTTGCGAGACAACCACCAGCTCTCAGAAATGCTTCGTGAGGGGTCGTCCGCCAGGCTGTCGCGGGTATCAATAAAAAAAAAGATGGGAAAAAAGGGAGTGGTGAGCTAAAGTAAAGGCGATAAGAGGGGGGGCAGTTGGCTAAAAGGATCCCCGGCGTGTAAAGATGCATGCACCCTACTCACTATCCAAACAACCAAGCGTAGCCGGATGGTATGTTTAAGATTCATCATCCGGCCGCCTAGAGGCGATCCATTGAATGGACCCTATGGCTGTCCTGAGGCGGGCAGAGCCATTGTCGCCAGAAGCGATGCGAGAGTCTGGTTGCTGCCAGACTAGTGGGGAACCCCATCTTTTGCCAGGAGACATCCTACCCCACGATAATTCACGCCGCAGATGATATCACTTGGACCCTCAACCGGATTATTAGCATCCTGTTCGCAGCTACGCTACACACACACAGCACAGGTCCCTTGGATCATGCCATTGCGCATCATCACCTGCAGCAGAAGTCGTTTGCAGCACGCGCACTTGGCCCCAGAATAGGAAATGTATCGCCAGTGAAGGGTCCTTACCCAGCGAACGAATGATGCAATCTCGTCGTATTCGACATGTAACAGTGCCTTACCCTGTAATGGGCAAGAAGATTACCCAACCAACCCTCCCAAGAGGAAATTAAAATAAACAGGTTGTCTGTGCAACAAATCACCCTGACTAGCTTTCATGAGAAGAGGTGAAAAATTTTTGAGATCAAGTTTTCTAAGCATAATACCTACCCAGTTCCATTTGCATGGCGGGTCCGAGGTATTCATGACCCCAATTCTCCAAATTTCATATCTAACAATCACAACAGGCTTACAGCACCGCCTGGATATGTACGGGAATAGCCCCTTGAACCACCTCCCTATCCCGCAGGGCCTAGTGCATCCAGGACATCGACCCGAGTAAAACATGACAGCATTTGTGGGAGCAGCCGATGTACTACTGGGGCCGCCCATCATCGTCCCTTGCTGCTTGATGTCGTATGCATCAAATGAGCGTTAGGCGGACTCGGTCACTGGAACATGCCGACTCGGGAGCTCTTTTCCCTCTCATTAGCGGGCGCAAAAACGAGACTGGCGGGCGAGGCCCTGGGGCAGAGCCGTATACTAGAGCATCGCTATTATTCATCTTATGGGCCATTGCCCAAATAGCAAAGCTTGGCATCGTCATTACTATTTTTACAAAATGGGAATGTCATCGGAAGATACGGAGCGTCATTCTCTATACAGAACACAGGCCGGATCTGAGGTCTTTTGAAAATTTCCACGCTCGCAATACTCCTACGACTCATCTGAATCTACTAGTGGTAGTAGGTAGTTGAATCACAGCCCTAACCACCTAACCAGGGGCATTCGAAACGGGCGTAGGAACTGTTTCAGCCCTGGTTGGCCATGACTGGCTCGTCAGATTCACCACTGCCGTGAGAGTAAGGTAGTGGACCAGTTCTTCTCCATACCAGTTTGCCAATCTACTTGTATGTCCACACACGGCGACATGTGGTACCAGCTTTCATGTGTCTTATCCACTGAGAGCACGTCATTCCAAAAAGTGCACGGGCGATGGCATGTTTTTTTTTTCACCTCGTGTTGTCTTCCCAGTGGGCTGGTTACGATATGATATTTGTTCCCGGCACGACGGTCACGGCCATGCGCCTTGCCGCGATGGCTGACTGAACGTCCGAGTTGGGATCTGACGGCGGAGACTTTCTTGTTCCATCTCACTGGTAATTTTGGAGAACAGCAAGCCGTTGGACGAATGAGCAGTTGGATCTGCACCATACGAGAGATGGGATGCAGATGGGATGCGCTAGAGCACCGGCGGCGTCAAACGCCATCCTACCCAGTGCTCACGCCCAAATTTTGATTTGGCCAACAAACAAGAGATGAAATGATTTGAGTGCGGCTGCCACCCACGCGCCTCAGGACGCAGGGACTTTTTTTTTTTCTCTTCTAATGACGACTTCAAATTGAAGTGTCTGATTGTCTCATACAAGCTGGGCGTGGTTCTTTCGAGAGCGTACCAGGGCTTCGGAGAAGAGAAAAGAAAAAGACAGAAAGGGCACGTGGGCGGCCAAAATGACGATAGGAATCTCCCTGACTCGGAGTTGAGTTGAACCGTTATGGAAATTGCAAGCACTAATAGGGCGTGGCCAACAGTGTCGCCTGAAAGCAGTGGAGAGAGGGAGTGTTATTTTGCCTTACAAGACTAAGGAAGGGGACTAGTACCGCTACTGGTATGGTGCGAGAGGGATGGGCTCTTGAGGCTATCTTCGAGTCACAGTTAGTGAGGGAGCCATTCTTAGCCGTAGATGGGCGGGTGATCGCCCAAAATAGCTACGGGCTGGAAAGTATACGAGTATGTATACGCGGAACTCTCTCTTGGCTAACCGCCTGGCTAACTAGAAACTATTGCGGGATGATGCAGCAGCCTGTCCCCCTTTATCAGAAGAAATTATCGCTCGCTGAACATGGATTTTGGGCTTCATTCTACAAGTACGAGTACAGGCATTTATGGGCTGCTACTGCTCATACAACGCTTTATTTCTGTCTGATGCATCGAGTCTAAGCGCTAAATGGTGCCTTGCATTGGCTCGAATGACTCGAACAGAGACCGTTCGCCAAGCCCACATTAGAGCTGTTGCACTGACCAACTTGTAAATGAACTGAACCAGTGCATCGTGTTTGAGACGAGTCTCGCCATTCGCTCTCAACCATCGAGCCGGCTCTCGATCAGATGGATCATCGACTAACGGTGAGGCACGCCCCGAGAGCCCGTTAGTAGTCGCCTGATCAATGCAAGTGCGCGCAGGTACTTTGCAGCTTTTAGAGATAAGAAGCCTTTTACACTTTGAGGCTGCATGACCATCGCCACAATCATCACCATTTGAGGAGGCGCTATCGCCACCAGTTCAGAAAGAATGTCAAATAGAGTAGGATTTGTCGCCTCCGCCTTTCCCTTTCAGAGCGCATCCTGGGCTAAGTGGAATTCTCTACTGTAGGAACACCACAAGAAATACAAGTGCCTATCCCCAGAAAGACGCCCTCTCGCCTCTTGTTTCATGCAGCTTCTCCGAGTCAGGTCCCGGGCTAGGACCAAAACGAGATCGACGAACCAGAAACCCTGCCTTTCCCGACCCCCCTGGCCATTCTTTTTCTCTTTCTCTTGCGCTCTTCCAGGTTTAAGGATGCTGGGCTAAGCTACGATAGTTCTAGCTGGCCATTGATCTTGGAAGCTAAGGAGAATAAACGCTAACGCTTTTTTATGTGAGCAAAACTTGTATTCACGCCCCCCTTTCTTCGACTTCCTTCTTAGATCCACAAGAGATTGGAGGGTCCCACCCTCTCTTCCGTTTTGAACGCTGCTGCGCGCTTGCAACTGGTGGGCTCACCTTTGAGGGCAACGATGTCCCCCTGAGTCAATACTAAACCGACCTGACGTCTCGAAAGATGAGGAAATTTAGACGTCAGCAAGAACCGTATGGAGCCAAATGGAGCTGCATCAGTTTGAAATGAGTCGCTTTTGCTGTCGCACGTTTTTGACTAAGCATGATCATTTGATGAGAGCTTCGTCATCCTCCTATTTCATCATAGCTCTTGGGGCTGGCTGCTACTGATTCAATAGAGCGAGAGAAAAAAAAAAAGTTTTGCGAGCTATTTGCATTTAGGGCTGTCTCGGGCCTGCGGCATGATAGTAGCCGATGTCTTGGGAGTGACGACATCGTCACGATAGCTCGGCGATTTCCTTTTTTTTTTTTTTTTTTTTTTTTTCTTTTCTTTCTTTTTTGGGCTGTGAGCCATCCAGGTTTCTTAGTACTCCACAGTAGCAGCGAGATCGCCCTTTGGAACGGAGCATGCATCAAAACCGTCTAGTGTCGTCCCATGAGCAGCGATAGCGGCTCTCGCAGAAAGAGAAAGCACAAGGCAAATCTGATATCAATATACAAATTCCAAATTTCGGCTTTGTGTGCCGCCAGCGCGCGCAACGGATCGCTTTGGTGGCTCTAGGCCGTTTTGCAGGGTCCTCCCGACTCGTCTAAGATTGCTGCTATTCTCGGCTCTGGAGACAAAAAGAGAGCAAGGTCTATTACGGAGACTGGCTAATAATATCATTTTCACGCCCACCGTGAAGAGGGCCAAGAAAAGAGTACAGGAATGGAAAGGCGTCTCAAACATGGTCCGGTTAATTACTGGTGGTGCCGTGCGAGATACATTGTGAAATATCGCTTGAGACGCTAGTTTATCACCATGTTAGAATTACTGGGCTAGGAAACGCATCTTTCTCAACACGCTGCTAAAATATCAGAATATTGTTTGCTGGGTGGGAGGGCGTCTAAGAGAGCTCGTTGGTCCGGGGTCAAATTGGGAGGGTAGCTGCTTGTCGCTGAATCATGGTGGTTCGCGTGCCTTGCATGGCCTCTTTCAGAGGACCTCCTATCGTGGGCGGCATGTCATTGGCTGGCTGAGCTGCAGGGCGAGATTGCCATGTGGTGAATCTTCGAGCGCTCTCTGGCCCCTCTCCCCGCCTCCTCCTTGGTTGGCTGGTTGGGGAAGAGCTGCTGCATCCCGCTGGAGCATTGCAGAGCAGCTAGACGAAGCAAGCAAAGTCAGCTGTCGTGGCTGGGATTAGAGAGTGTACCCACGAGTCGACTCTGGGCCTCGTTTTCTCAGAGCGCCTCTATTTACACCCATGGAGGCTCAGCGGAGCGTATGGATCATTCACTTGATAAAGCCACTGCTCGCGAAACACAGTCTCGGAGGAAAAATAGATGGCTACTGGCTGTTGGGTTGCGGCATGCCCGGAAATGGCAAGATCCCTTGCACACCACCGAGTGATCCATCTGAGCCCGCAGCTCTTGTGCCTCCCTTGCAAACATGAACGAAGCCACGTGCAGATGATGGCAAATCCACCATGGCATCATATGTGCACGGGTGAGCTGCGACGGCGCAGCGGACGGGTCGGGACTCCTTATTCGTGTCGGGTATCGCTGTTCGAGGAAGCAATAAGTGCGTCTCGAGCTGATTAAAAAACATTCCATATACACAACGGCTGTATGATATGTGATAGCCCAACGGTCTGCTGCAAACTAGCACCATTACTGTTAGTATTCCGTCCTTCCCATGCTCGGCACTCCGGCAGTCGCGACGCAAGGGAGAGAGTGTGAAAAAAAAAAAAAACGACGGAGAGGGAGAAAGGATGGGGATGCCCAGACCAAAAGGCGTCTATCATTGGTCTGGACAGGAGGCCCTGTCCTCTGCGATGTCTCACCCAAAAGAGAGCGCGCTCGTTTTCCGCACTATCTTCCGCACTTTGTGTCAAGGCAACGCCGTCGCGCCTTGAAAATTCTCGTAGAGTAAGCCTATTTGGAGACGAGCTGGGGTCAAACCATCCTCCTTCCCTGAGCTATCAGAGACAAAGAGGGGAGGGGGTCTTGGATGGTCGCCGTGGCTTGAGAAGCCTAGAACTCGGGTCGCCCTTGAGGTTGGTTCAGCTCTGCTCTGCGCGCCTTTTGGCGTCGAATTTGGAGAACGAGTCTAGGATTTTGGGGGTGTTTGAACTACAAAAAGCTGAGATTGTGATATATCACAATATTTCCCCGCATTCCAGGCCACGCCAGCCTCTCTCTCACTCGCGCCAATATGCTAGTCCTGCTCTGTTAGGAGTCAGAAAAGTATTGGCAGTGCTGCAGCAGTGGGCTTCCAGCCCCTAGTCGTCTGTCGGTGCTCAGTGTGTACAGTCTGTGCATACTGCAGTCACTGATGATGGAGGCGCTTCTCGCAGTTGTGCACGGCTTGCTGCTTTGAGGGGCGTGGCCTTCTTTGGATCTGGTGAGGGATGTTCAATCCTTTCTATCAACCCCCGGCTGGAAGCAAATACTACTACTACACTTACATACTTCGTGGTTCGCCGCAATTCCTCCGCGCCAGCCTTGCTTTTAGGGCTGCTGCACCCCCGTACTATCTCGTTTTATGTTGCTTATTGGTTCTCAGCTCGGAGTCCACGACGTTCTCATCTCACTTACAGAATGTTTTACGCCGCCCTTGTGGGCTTCTGCGTCTTCTAATAGGTAGTACATGGCTTAGACATTGTCGAGCCTAGTGGACACCGATAGCTCGGGACAAAGCCAAACCGAGGAAGAAAAAAAAAGAAGCTGGAGCCAATAGAGGAAGGCGCCCTTTGTGTGAAATGGAAGAATAGAGAGACCTGCCTAGCGTCGTCGTCGACCGCGCCTCGGCACGATAGACGCTTTTGTTAAAGCGTGACGAACTAGGGAACTGCTGTGGGAAAGCCGTCTTACCAACACCATTATTACTGCATGAAGCAAGTTTGTTGGATGAATTTTTCCCCTCAGGCAAAGAACTTGCTTTGGACACATACCAGAAGACGTCTGAGGTGGGCTGGACTTTCAGGGTCCGCGGCCTTCGTGCCGTGCCTCCCGCGGTGTGTGCTAACCGACCCACCAGTTCAGGACGACGGTTTATCATGAATCGTCACTTTTCGCCTTCGCTTGTCTGTGTCGATATGCTGCTCGATATTAAAAACATATTGTGGCGGTCGCCTCCAACGGATTTTTTTTTCTCGTATGTGGCCTGCATATTGTGTGGACTGGCAGCCGTGCGCGCTGATGGAGGGTAGCAATAGCCCTCACACCCTTTCGATTGCCATGTCCACTCCGCTCAGAATTCAATAAATTGCTTTCTGGTGATGTGCATGAAATTGCCTCCCACCCTCGTTGAGCAAGGGGACGTTTTGGCGCTACCAAGTGCCGTTATTGGCTGGGCGGCAGACCAGGTGTGGTGGGCTTTATTTTTCCTTTCTTCTGTGGTCCCAAGGTTGAAGTCGCTAAGAGCGGCGCATTTTTCTTGCCAGAATATTGTATCGTATCGTCAAACTTGTGACGTCGCACAATGGGCCTGGTTTACATGCTCAAGGCGACGACATGCTATGAAACGGCGAAGCGAGCTGGGTCGGGTTCCCATGTATGGAGACGACCTGCGCAAGCTGCAAGCGCGTGTGCAAGTAGGTATGCTGCCGCATATCTTGACGCTATTTGGTAATTTCAACTGTTTGCTGTGGCGAAGGCCGCGTCAACAGACATGGCTATCTCTGGCTGCTTGATTTGATTTCATTTTGCCAAAAATTACGAGGTTTTTTTGGTGTAAGTGCTAGTACATAGTAAGCACCGTTCCCTGTCCTATCACCACCCCGTATCTCTGTAATTACAATCTCCCATCTCATATACTGGGGTTTCGGAGGAGCACAGGTAGTCTAGTAGTAACCCGGAGAGATTGATCTACGAGAGGCTGAGGGGAAATCTAGCAAGGGTTTTGTCTTTCTCATCCGTAATGATTGTAGATTTTGTTGCCGTACTTGTATAGCGGTCGATTTTAGCGCGTCGCGAAGACGACCAGACTCTCTGGTCAGTGGATCCCTCTTTTTCCATTTCTCTTTCGCACAGGAGTCCGGATCGGGAGTGGTGCTCCGTCAACTGCATAAACTGCCGGGGTGAATGGTTATTCAGCAATCTGCTATCGCTTGTCTTTTCCGAAAAGCGCATGGAGGGTGTGGAAATACTGACAAGGTTTAAGAGAGAGGGAGAGAGAGATAGCAAGGGTCTGGCATGGCAGCCCAGGGGCCTTGACTGCCATGGGGAGGCCAACTGAAGCGACCTGAAATATGCCCATGTCAAAACCTGCTCTCGCGGGATTTGCTGTTGGCTCTATCTTTCATATCTCTCTCTACTACTACAAGTGAGGATACGAGCAGCCAAGGACTCATTCAGCTCGTCCTTTCTCAGGCTTGCTACTGGGCTAGGCCCAAGATTCCAGCATGGCAGGGCACGCCGGATGGCCCAAGTGTCTTTCTCGACCTTCTTCTTTCTTTTACGAGGCATCGAATCGCACGACCTTGTTGAGCTTGGTCCATGTCTAGGTCCAATGGCATTTGAGAGGAGAGCGTGGGGAGAAGAGAATCTCTACTACCGAAAAGACGATCTGCCTAGCTTCCAAGCACTAGTTCAACTGGTAGTACGACGCTTGGCAATGACTATCTATCCGAGTGGACTGGATAGCGGACGCCCTGTTGGGCCGGTGGACGGAGTGTTGACAGTCTCTTCATCTTCCAACCGGGCTTCAGACGAGCTGAACCAGATGCCAAGGCTCCCAGACTGTCGAAGAGGCTGCTGTTAGAACCCGTCTGTTCGGCGACCAGGACGACACACTCCCCTCCTCCATGCTTGCCTTACGGTACACTAGCGGGTTTTTTTTTTTTTTTTTTTTTTTGGCAGAGATAGCACCACCCCTGACTGAGGGCACGAAGGATCTGGGCGAATTACATACTACTATTGATGCTCATCGATATGTCACTAACACTAGATTGGGATTTTGGGCTGAGAAGAAGCTTCAGGGGGGGTGATTTGAAGGAGCGAATAGATATTCCTGTTGCCTTATAATCGGTATGGCGCTATATACGATTTTGGTTTGGTGATGGGAGGATGGGCGAGAGATGTGTACGCTTTTGGACGAGGCTTTGGGTGATATTACGCCAGCACTAAGCATTTTATGATTCTCGTGGCGATGCCTTGTGCTTGGAAATAAGGCTCCGGGGGGGTGCATGCATACATATACACGTATATCTGGCTTGTGATGGGCTGCCTCTATGAGGATTGGGACCAACACAGATGGGGAGAGAGAGGTAAGCATGATTTGAGCCTCAATAGTTGGAATGACTACTGTTGAGTCACAAACTATTGGTTATTGAGACGTACTTGATGATTATTATTTCGATGCTGATATTGCGTATATCTCAAAGGGCTTGCCTTAGCGCCGATATAAAATACGGAGAGTTTCGTTTAAATAAGCATCTTTGCTGGCACAGGAGCGGTTTCATACGATCTCCAAATGATCTCCCTCGCTTGCCAGCATTCTCTACATAACGTGCAATCATTAATGACAAGGGGAAAAAAAAAGAGACAGAAAGGAACATGAAGAAGGATCATGACGGCGTTGTCCGCGACTACTATTAGCGCCTGTATCTTATCACTTTTTTTTTTTTTTTTTTTTTTTTTGTTCTGAGACACGGACTAACTAACTACTTGGGCATGAGCACAACACGTACTTGGGAAATCCAATGGAATAAATCATCCGGGGATTCGCTGGCAACGGAGTTCGGCGAAGAAAGGAAATAGTCAATAGTTAGTAGTGGTTGTTCTGAGTTTTTGAGATGCCACGTCTTCTAAAAATCAGCCTCAACTGAAGACTGCGGAGAGAGAGAGCATCACAGGTGTCTCACTAAGCCTGATTAAGACGTACTCTGCGAACACAAGGCTGAGTGGGCCGAGTCTCTGAGTTTCAAATCCTCCAAACGGTATATCATATTTTCCTTTGTCTTTTTTTAAATTCTTACTGTCTCCGCTTGAAAGCCAAGACAGCGGTTCGGATTACTCCAATGATAACAATGGCCGTCGGAGGAACGACATGGAAGAGGGAAAGGAAATTTCCAGGCCCATCAGCAGAGCGCCCGCGCTGGTGATCATCAGCCACTCCGCTAAGGATGTGCTGTAATAGTTCTTGCTTGGGACTAACGTTTTATTAGTCGTCAGAACTTGGCACCTGTGCGCATTTAACCGTTTAGACAGAGTACGATGTTACGATGAAATTTTGGAAAAAATAAAATACGATGCAAAGGTAACTAGTAGCCTTAAAAAAAGGAGAGGTGTGTGTCTGTGTGTCTGTGTGTGTGCACTTTTGCCAGGAGGATGCCAGACAATAAAATGGCACGGTAGCAGCCAGCATAAGAACCGGGCGTCGAGGGCCAAGAGTGATGATGGGATATCGGCCCGTGGGCTCTTTGCTCTCTCTCTCTCTCTCGGTGTCATAGCTCATGGAACTTACCAGTGCGGTGGTTTGGGCTTTTGCGAGTGGTTCCAGCGCAATGGATCGTTGTTGGTGGAGGGGAGGGGTGAAGCAGAAGCTGTCGTGAGCAAACACCGACTGTTGGTTGTGATTCCAACACGATTTCCTACTAGCCTGGAACCGAACTGCCGCCTCTTTTCTCTATCACACACGCCCTCGTCTGCTTCATCTCCAATCGTGCAAGCCTATGGCATCATCGCCGCCCATATAATCATCCATCGCCCTCATCCACCACGGCTCCATCGCCTGTCCCGTGTTCGAAGGCGTCTGCGGCCATGCTCGGTTCCGGGACGCCAAAGATGGCAGCTGGGCGAATGAACGCGTGTCCCGGCTGGGTGGATGGACGAGGATCCAATCACACGGCGGGCCCGATGAGGTTCGTCTGGACCGAGGGCGGCCACGGGCATCCAGCGCCTGTCACGGTACCCTCCAATGCGGGCAGCTTCTGCTGTCAAGAATCAAGCCGAGTGGGCTTGTTCAGCTGCGTTTGCTCCCAGTCTCCCTCTTCTTGCTGCTACTATTGCCTCTAGTGCTATCTGTACTCGCATCTATGACGCCCATGCATGTATAATTGCTTGTTACTAGTTGCTGTCAGATGCCGAGGCGGTTTGCTATAGCTCATGCTCATCGCGTGTTGTATTACCCCGTCTGCGAATGGATTCACAGCTCAGATGCTCCTGGCTACTAGCTAGCGACGTGTAGTCTTACTGCTTGCTGCCACTATTAGTATTCACATGCCCACGCCTTGATGGGCGCAAAAAGAAAGAGACAGAGCGCACATCTCCGAAAAAAAAAAAGGTGATGGGCCGGGTCCGTCCAACAAACGACCCAGAATATTATCCCAAATCTCACCAGGCAGACGGGGATCGGGCCGCCCAATGGCTAGGCAGCGGTTCCCAAGAGAACAGGACAAGTACCGCTCCATCGGGTGCAAAGAGAGAGCCATGCTGTCTGTAATTTTTTTTTTTTTTTTTCCCCTCTTGTTCATCTGTTGGTTATTAGTTTCGGCTATTTCTTCTTCTTTTATCACCCTTTGTCTTGTGGAGGCGCTGCCCTGTTTCTAGAAGTCAGCGTCGACGCCCGTAGAGTGTCTCAGTCTCAGGATACGCAGCGCCACCGCACAAATCAATCATATGTTCTCTTTTATTTCCAATCTCCCATTTTCTTACATGCAACGACGCTATTTTGGCTGACTGCCTGCCTTCGCTGCTGCATGACCATCACCTTTGCGCCACCGAAAAGTGACAAGCGGGATAAAAGGAAAAAAAAAAAGGTGGCTTGTCTGATTTCTCACCGAAGGCCCCAATAGGGAGCTCGGCTTAGCCTTGCTGCTCCGCTGAAAGAGCACGCCTTTCTTGCATGTCTGTGCATATGTGTAATACTACTACATACGAGACTACCACTGTGTCCATACTGCAACCCTGATGGCTATTGGCCGTGCCCTGCAGGTAGGCGCCCGCCTCTCTTTCATGTCTCGGAAGTAGGCGAAGTTGTATCCCGGAGGAGCTGCTGGACAGCTGCGTTGGTTCCCCGACGGCGTGTCCTTTTGCTTTCTTTGCTGCATGTAGATGCAGTGAGGGTGGGAACCGCGGCAAGCTCGTGCTTTTCGCCGGCTATTGTTGTTGTTTGCCCGCGTGGAAATTGGCAACTGTGTGCAAGCAGCCCTGCATGGGCGTTTGATGGAACCTTGACGAGGCCTGACTAGACGAGCGAGCGAGCGAGCGAGCGCAGAGTGCCGGCCGAGCAGAGTGAAGCGGCACACTAAGATGGAGCTTGGATGGCGCCAGAGCCAAAGCATGGGCTGCTTGGTGAGCTCTGCTTTCGTGGAGTAGCAGTCGTATGCAACCTCTTATGTGGCCAGTTCTCCCTATGGCCTTCCAATCAGTCCAGCCAATTTGGCGAGTGTTTCATCAACTGTGGGCGACCTGTCATGTAACGACCGGATCCTGCGCGCATTCTTGTTTGTACGAGATGCGGAGGTGAGGAGGTGATGCATCCCACCATGCAATCGCCCTGCTCGTGCATGCGAGCGAGCACAGCTGTACATACATCCATTGTACTATCTCACACGCATGTTTGCTTATACATACATAGGTATATACGGAGTATATGCGTGGCTGTGTGTAGCAAATCATTATTCGATCCTACGCGGGGTAAATAAATGAAGGGTCTACGGGCCACTGTGGTGAAATGAACCACCTCCAACACTTCCCATCATTTATGAGTGAGGAGAGGTGTGGTTTTTTGGTACTATTTTTGGTGTTTTCTTGGCCGTCTGCTCCGTGTATTATGGCTGCCGTGTCTTGGCATCTCTCTGCATGATGCAGGAGTAACAACCCCTTACTCTATATTGCGTTTGTGCAGTTTGAATAGAATTGGAGAAATTGTTGGGGGTAGGATAGGCGAGAATAGGTGTTTAGTCGCTAGGACGGGCGACGAAAAGAGGAGAAAAATGCTGAAAATGATATGATATGCGTCAAATGTGGTATAATTTCTCTATATGATGTAGTCAATTGAGGTTTTCTTACCTGAATACATATCATTTTTGTTTAGATGTAAGATAATAATGCTGCAATTGAACGGAGACATAGCTCTATAGAGATAAA
Organism: Trichoderma asperellum; assembly: GCF_020647865.1. NCBI lineage: Eukaryota > Fungi > Ascomycota > Sordariomycetes > Hypocreales > Hypocreaceae > Trichoderma > Trichoderma asperellum. Next base: position 5,859,716 of record NC_089415.1, on the reverse strand, counting down.
TCATGTAAAATTTTCTACACTCACTCTCGCAGAAGCGATTATCGGTCTCTTGAAATGCAAGATATCGTCTCGTTGAGATTAAACGACAATAGCATTCTCAGAATGAACAAACCATCTTGTTTTTTGCACTAAACCGTAGCAAAGAAGCTAGATTTATGAGATAGAAACGTAATATAAGTTCTCAAAGGTATCAGAGGCATATCTATGTCTTCGAGGAGGAAAATCGTTTAATTGTTGATGATTGCATATTGCAGATGATGACTGATATGTTATTTACACAAATTTACTTGGCCCAGTTTATAAATTTCTGAAAGGTCCATGAGCTCCTGTTTTCGTACGTCGTAGTTTCTGCTAGGCAGCGAAGCAGTTCATCAACACCATGGGTGTTTACCATGTGTTAGAGATGTACATAATTCGTACAGACCATTTTCATATAAGAGGTAGTCACAATTTGTTTCTCAATCAATAACTCTACTCTATAGACTTTTACTGGGGTATCGTGGTCTTATTTTACGTATTTTACGTATGATTGCACTTTTGTTACGCGCCGAATGTCTCCTATAGCAAATAAATGAATACTAGTATGTGCAATTCGCCACATATGTTGTTTAATTATACAGTCAGAGCCCAAGTAAGTGTATCGATTGGAAGAATGTAACTCGAATAAAAGGTAGCGGTCCAGCCAGTCGAGGGTAACAGGAAAGGGAAAGTAAAGTGCTGAAGGCCGGTGTATAGATGCAGCACATCAAAACGAGCCGCCGTTTAAGTCACACTTGTCACAAGTCACAATGGCCATCTAATTGACGTTACAAGCGATGATCTTCACATATTATATTAGGAGAAGTTACAACAGGCTTCTATAGTTGTCATGGCTGCGGGCCAATGCAAATAAATTTTGGTGCGTGACGGAGACTTTCATCATCAGGTATAGTTACGGGGTTCTTATTGCTAGATGTGGTAGAGAGACTCATATTGGTAGAGAGACTCATATTCTCAGGTGTAGTAGAGAGACTTGAATTGCTAGGTGTGACAAAATTTCTCGCGGAGCCAATGATAAAATATATCATCATAGCATTGAGATTGCTCTCTTGGGAAAAGTCTGCGCCTTGACCTGAACACCATCCGCGAAATATGAAGATACTGCCGACCATCTGGCTCTCCACGTAAGATACACCAAATATAGAGAATAAGTACTTCACACAAGCGAAAATAGTTTCCTACAGTTTCGTGCCAAGGATTTCGTTGACATTCTAAACATCATTTCGAATGAAGGAATTGGCGCCGTGATAGGAGTATATTTGAAGATGATAGCCAAACCGTCCTCTGGTCTTGAACTAAGACTGGCGCCTTTGTGGATGAACTGCTAATGCCTCGGGAATGTCCGTTCGAACGTTGAGTTGCGGTGCTGGGCTAATTTACATTATGATCGCGCCTAGCTGATATTTCACTATAATAGATGGTATGAAGCGTATGCGACTGAGTTGACGGCTTGGAGATAACGTCATATACGTTTTGTACATATATCTGTTCTGCTGCTAATAGAGTGTATGTCTTATTTTATACCCAGGCCAGTCATACATCTCTTAGCCTTGGAGAATCCTGTGCAGTAAAGCTTCGCAATCCCAACCCTTATATATTCTGTGCCTCTAATTATATTAGCTGACAACTATATATAGTCTTGCCTCCCAATGTCTCCCAAATGGTACCCGCCATATATGCTTTTGGTAGTACCATTTGGTCTCCAAGTCATTGATTGCGACGTATCATAAATTTGAAGATTTATACCTGTTACTTTAATCTACTCAATCAGATAAAGAAAGTCTTGCCTATCCATCTCTATATCCGAGCTCAGTGTTGAAGAGTATTATTAAAATTGGCCTAGATGTGTAGTGAATTTGACTATTCGACTAAAGAATATTGTAAACGTGTTGACGGAGGTTTATATCCCTACTATTATGTATTAGAGTTATCACAAGCATTGAGTCCGTGCAAAATGGGATTTCACTTGGCTTACGCAGAAAGAAGCAACATGTGAACGAGTATGCATGTTCGGCATGGTAACATACATAATATTAAATCCATGTAACCCTCCAAAAAAAAGTATTACTGCAATAACAAGACACTTATAAAGTAAATTTCTTTGGCCAGTATTAACCTCGTAGCTAATGAGTAAAAACATTCCTAAAAAAAAAAAGATGCCCCCACACAGACTTGAACTATGGACCTTTGCATTACAAGTGCAACGCTCTACCGCTGAGCTATAGGGGCGATCTGATTGGTCGCTTGATATTTCAGTATATATAGCTTATTATCTTCAATTACCGCTGCCTGCCTTGTGAATGTGGGCGCCATCTACTCCATCGTTCGTGTTCAGCTCTTCGACCTCACCTCAGCGAGTATGTTAGGCATGTCCTTATACAGATTACAATTAGCGCTCTTAAATCTTGGGCCTATGTAATTATTGTCAAATACATATGCTATATTATCATTAGACTTTAAGGGATAGTGAAATAGACATGATCACTTCCACTCCATATTTGCTCTCTAAGATACCAGAAGTCAAGAGTTTTGGCTAAAAATTTAATAATAATTACAATGGGATCTATGATGATGTCTACTCTTTATATAACTATCGCTAGGTAACACTAGACAGCAACGAGCTACTTGTTATATACTATGCGGGTTATAGTTGCCTAATAATAATACTGTCCTTATGCTGAAACGCGCCAGCAGCTAATTGATGATAAATACTACTAATATTAACAGTATGAAGCCATAATGGCAATCTGATGCTATAGTATGCTGGTGAGAAATATAAAGCCCAGGGGTGGTGGTGGATTATGAAGATATGCGAGGTTATTTTTAACCTACTAAAGCCTTAAGCCGCCTGCCGGGCGCCTTTAATAAAATGTCAGGCTAATTAGTGGAAGAAGCTACAGCAGCCGTTCTGCTAAAATAGTCGTTAGAAGCGGTATATTTATAAAAATAGTGCAAGAAGTTATTAGTACTGGCTGTAGTTTATATATCCTTCTACTGTGCTATTATATATTATATTATATATATAAAGGCTCCTAGAATAACTACCTAGTCTATAAAGTTTCTGCGTCTCAGCCTTATAGATGACTAAGTAAGAACTCTATGGTTCTTTAAAATGTATAAATTATAATTTAAAATATATGGCTATGGATTATAATATCGCAGGGTCTACAAAAGGGCTTTTATGTTGGCCGAAAGGAGCCGGAAAACGCCGTCGCCCACTTTATTAAAGTCACGCCCACACGAGGCCTGGATGCAGACAGGATACAGACAGACGTGTACTAACAGCATAAAACTAATCACTTGCACGAAATCAGCCCCTGGCGAGTCGTAAGAAAATTGAGAACGGTCGAAATCCGGTTCCATACGACTCCGATCGGGAACTTCCCTCTATCAGTAATTTGTCGCACTGCCAATTCTTCACGTGCTCAGCAATGGGGGAACCAAGATCGTGTGGGAGAAGGACCCGACGTTTTCCGTAGATCCTCCATGCAGGCCGGAAGTGCCATGACAGCTAGGCTATGCTGTTGGTGATGGCTTCTGATTGCGCTGAAGATTTTTGACGTTGGCTTGTGCGGGGCACTAGCCGCGCGCCTAGGCCCATTAGCTCAAACGGGCCGCCTCCATGTGCACGCGCCAGGCGGGTCGCATACAGTTGAGAACATGTTAGTGGTCGGGAGGAAAGCTCCAAAGTCGACTCCACGATTGCATAAGTAAGGACCATCATCCCCGTTAAAACACATCAAAATAAATACAAATCGAATCAAAGTGATCTGTTTCCTCTTAATCTTTCATCTTTTCCTTCTTCTCCCTTTTTTTTTTTTTTTTTTTGCGAGTAAAGAAACCAGAAAGCGTCAACGTCTCACTGTTGTACAGTTTCGTCAATTTTCATTGCGGCGCAATGTTCGTCATTCCGTACTCTGTTTACATCGCAATACTGACAAGCCAGATAGAATCAAAAATCCAAATCTGAAACCTGGCAGTCATGTCTTTCAAGAAGACTTATTTTCTGTGCCCAACATCGGACTTCATCCGTCCACCTCCGGATGGTCCCTTGTTTCTCGGCTCTATAATTGCCTCAACGAAAGCGCCGGATGCCTCATTCAATAGAGCGACCAGCGTCCCCTTGGTCAACGTAGAGCCACCTATAGTTGAGACAGATTGGAAGAAAACAGTTTCAGCTGAAAGTAAAGGCGGGTTCGGTGTTTACGCACAGTTCCTGAAAAATTCAGGGTTGGGCCCTGAAGTGGAGTTTGACCACTCTAACAAAATATCGAGCATATTTGCGTTTGACGAGATGACGACTGTGTCGTTTGAGCCTACACCTGAATATGTTGCTGAAGCCATGAAATCATCTGCTGTGCAGTACTGGTTGACTGAGCCCAGACAGAGGTTTAGCCCTATTGTCTCGCTCTACCTCGTCACTGGCTTGAAGCTTGTCAGGGGCGCGAAAATTAAGTACTCGATTTCAGAGAGTACAGAATATGTGGGAAATGTCGGCATAGACGTACCTACGTTTGGCTTAACTGTTGGCCCAAAGGGTAACTGGTCCAAAATAGAGGATGATGAGACGGAATTTAACCGGAAGTCGGAATTCGTTTTTGCATTTCGTGTCAAAAGGATTAGGATTACCCGAAAAATCAAGATTGAAGAGTATCACAAAGGTGCTTTCTTGACAATTGGAAAGGATGAAGATGACAACGAAATAGAGCCTGTTTTGGTGGATGACGTGGATGGCTCTGACTTCGAAAATGCCACGGCTGTTCACGATGCGACGGAAAATGATAATGTTTACTGTGTCCCCGGTTATTGACTTATTCAATCTTTAGAATAGTATGAGGCACCAAAGAAACTGATGAATTTAGGAGTTAACTGAACTACTTTGAACCTCCAGTCATTTATTTATGTTTATTAGTATTTCGATTTTGTTGTAAATATAAGAATTGACATCCCCGCTATCCCTTTGTCGCGTATCTTGTTATAGATCAAATGTTTGAGGGCTTTTTTTTTTCAGATTGGTCCCAGATTCATCACCAAGAAGCGCCTGGTAAAGTATTAATAAATTAGGCACATACATCAAGACAATGATTTAAACTTCCTGTGAGCGCATGTCTCCAGAGTTGCTTGAGCAATAAATCTTTGGCTTGTGAGCGACATCAATGGGCTTGCAAGTAATTCAGAGTACGCAGATTACGCTCACGTGGAAAGAGTGCTTTTCATACGGAACAGACTAAGGCCAAGCAAAATAGATGTGAAGATTGATTTTATACGAAAAGTAGATCGGGAAAAGCTGTTGAGAGCGATTTCATGGCCTATCTAGGCGATACTCAGTGGTTACAACACTCGAGTCCATGAATGATACCTAAACGTCCTGTACAATCGAATACCCTAATGTGGCTTCCCATAGCCCGCCACCCTTGAGTGATTCTTGACCGTTCTATGTGTTGACGCATCCAAATTATGAGCCGTAGGAGAGCCTAATTGTAGGAAACTCCACCAATTTCGTTCCATAATGTCTTACTGTTGAAGCGCGCTAAGGTCACACGACCATGTCGAATAGAGGGATCCAGAGTCGGAGCTACTCAATGTCTCTTCAGTCCAGGGGCACGATACCGTGGTAGTCGGGCCATTGAGACCGGTCGCTGTGACGGAGATCGACTTGTCACCCGAGTTGTCCGAGTTAACAGTGACTGCCACAACTCCATCGAATGTCATGTCAAATGGACAGCCCCATCTCCCGCAGAAAAGAGCTTGTTCAGCTGCTGGGCAGCCGTCTGTGGGCTCGCCGCCAGAAGTAACAAAGGTAGCCGGTTCTGTATCTGAACCGTCCGTCACTTGCGCAAAAAGCCCACACCCAACACCCGGATCAGGCCCTGGAAGCCCAGGAACAAGGCCGGCAAAGTACCCAATTTGAGCTGTTAACGAGGCGGAAGCCAACCTCGAGGCACTCAACAGCAGCCATAGAGCGGACGAGGATTTAACAAACATGATGGCTGATACAAGGGATAGCAAGCCGATCAGTAAAGCTTTCCTTCACAAATAGAATATAATGGCTGGGAAGCTTACCGGGAGGGCAGATGTGTAAATACAGTGAGATGAATGGTCTCGAAAACAATGCGAATTGGATTTCACTGGTTCTATTCAATTAACGGCCGGCTCAAAGACTCTATTTATGTTGAAATATCATCCCCGAGCTGAGGAATTCTCGAATATCTTGACAAGAGCATTATGTCTAATTCTTGGCAAATTGGGCTCTATTGCTGACCTTCCGTGTTGGGCCTCTTGGCTTCAGTCATGCCAAGAAACTTGATGGAGTACACCGCTTGAATTTGTTTGAACTATTTCATGAAATAGTCTTCTGTGACGAATAAAAGTGGTCATTAGTAGCTCATTATACTCCAGCAGTCTTATGGATTGAAATCGGTCCATTACCCACAGTCAGGCTATAATAAACACTTCATCATCATCTGGTAGACATGCCGGCCGTATTTCCTTTATAGAGATCATTTCCTAACGATTCTTTGAGCAACGTTGCGAATAGAAAGTTGAGGTTTTTCGCATTGTACTATTGTCACCAAGCGACGTGCGTTTTTGTCGAAGACTTATTGCAATTCACAAACACAGGACTTAGTTTCCTGACAAGGCCACAGAAATCTCCAACGTATGATTTCGACATATTTCCTGATCTGCGCACTAGTGCTGATGAGCTGACATACTATATTGCGAATGGGATCCACGAGATTGAAACCTATTGCGATGTTTGGGACATGATCAGCGGCGCAAAGCAGGATTTTCAGGAGCATATTAACAAAAAAAAAAGGGAAAAGAAAAAAAAAAGCGCAGATAAAGGTAGTCAGCGCGTTGCAAAACCTCCGGTTAGGGGAATTTCCTTGTTTTACGTTTTAAAGAAAAAAGGGGATTAAGACGAGGGGAAGGAAAAAATGAATAGTAAATAGCTGTAAACGAAGTTGGTGAAACAGATGAATTTAGGAATTGGATAGCTCTAGCTGAGCGCGTAGGTTGCTACGGCCCTTCCTATTCTTTCTAAGCTTGTTCATTATCTCAATGATGAGGTCCTAGTCGTTTCCTATTACTTCGTGCCTTTCCGATGCTTCCAACGATGAGGTTTAGGTCGGCATCGAGGGCGGTATCCCTTGCAGACTCGTTGAGCTAACCAAGGCGAGAAAAGTGGAAACCAAAAAGCATACCACAGGCGTTTGCAATACTACCCTTTGCCTTGCGACCTGCCCTGATTACGCGGTCCAAAAAAGAAGGCGTTGTTTGTTTGAAATGTTTATATAGCAGAATTGAGAGTGGTCTCTTGCAAATACTACTATTATCTGTTTCCTTCTTCAGCGATATATCAGAGAAAGTATTAGGCTTCAAGGAGGCCGCCTCGGCAAAGTCATTGTTATTAAATAAAAATCGAAAAGCTGTAAACCTCAGTCTCACAATCATGGAAAGCAACAGTAGCACAAACCGGTCCATCTATCTTGTTCACCGTCCGGGCCAAGCGAATCTAGATGATTATATTTTGCCTTACATGTAATTTCGCTGCAAAGCTTTCCAAACTTCTCTCGCGGCGTCACAGCGGAAAATATTAACCTTGGGTAGTATTTGTGCCATATTCCTGTAAGCTTTGATAGCTTTGAAGGACGATCATAAACCTGAAGAGGTCACAACGGGGTTGTAGATTTTTATTGGGAATCGCATGATACCCTAGGAGCAAGACCTTATTCCTATATTATATAGCTTCCCATTTACAGACTTTAAATACTTAGAATTTAAGCCTTTTGTTCATCCTAAACCGGTTCTCTTCGTTCCGTTACGAAGAGTTCACACAGGAGAAGTCTACCGGCACCTCGTCCCTATATAGTTGTAGCAATCGATTTTGATTCTTGTGTTAATGGATCAGCTTTGCCGAAACCCAGAACTCCTCGGCGTTTCTCCGAATCTATTCCACATCAACACAAACCCGAAATACAACGATATGCATACTCCTAAACATGTCTTGTGTAGGGGGAAAGCACATCAAAGTGACCCAATGGAGAAGTGGTTACCATTATTGGCAGTGGAGCAGGTTTGCTGATCAGCAACGAAACGAAATACAAAAGAGAACTGATTACATATTATTTGGTAACCCGACCGTGGGGGGTATGTGGCGCTCTAGGTGACAGGTTCTCTACATACGAAAACAAGGAATAATAGTTGCTATGACTAACGGATACAGAAGAGCTGCTGGGATGCTTTTCTAGCAATAACTACATAGAAATCCTCACTTTGTTTGACCTCTTTGTTCATGGATGAGATCAGCCGTCTTTTAAAAACAGCTGCACCCTGACAAAACCCCATACGATACTGCTAACAAAGGCAATGTAGCGCCTTCTTATTCTAAGCCCAGGTATTCTCAGTTTATCAGTAGCCTATACTCAATACAGTAAAGATTTCACAACCTGCAAGAGGAAGTCTGCGATGGTCCAAAAACAAGATGCCCCCATTCTATTCCACAAATTGGCTATGTTCTGAGATTGATAAGCAGGCTCATTTCATCAATGGAAATAGTAGCTTTTCTCCAGCTAGTAAACTCCTGTTCAACGCATTCTTCCTTCTCAAATTCGTACTGGTGAGGCCTAAATACATAGGCATGTATCCTTCATATCTGGCTTTCTTCCTCTGATGTTGACCATTAGGTTGGATCAGACGAATTTAATCACGGCGCCGGTCACATCTTAGGTAAATACAGTAGAAGTTTCCTATTTTGTTTCATAGCAGGTCTACGTGCTTGGTGATTTGCAGAACAGCTCCCCCTAATTGTGGTTCTATGTTAACACTGCAGAGTAGTATCATAACAATTATACTCGAACAAACGCCAAGCTATAAGAAGAAAAGAAATAAGCAACTTACTGCCATATCACGTAACGTACAATTGTGACCAACTATGACAGCAACTTTTACTGCAGGAATTAGTAGGTATTCCTTGTTATTTGTCCCAGCTGCTTAATACATTTATGTTATTAAGCTGTCCCGCTCCACCCAAGTGCTTCATGTTCCACCTAGGCGGTGTCGAGGTATTTGCTTAAGATAGAGATGTGAAAGTTTGCAATATAGTACGAAATATCAAGCCAGCCGCCAATGAGATCAATCGCCCCTATGGCTCAGCGGTAGAGCGTCGCACTCGTAATGCGAAGGTCCATAGTTCAATTCTGTGTGGGGGCAGTCAATTATTTTTTGGTTTCTAGGAATAGTTTATCAAATTTTTTGCTAGTGAGCTAGTGAAAATGAATACTATTAATTCTTTTTAACCTAATATTGTCTAGTATGCGGAGTATTTGTTCTACAATTATCCATGAGCGGCTACCCGGCGGCCCATTATCGCGACCGCCAAAGCTAGGAGTTAGGTACATGTATTGGCAGTTCAATATTGAGGTACTGATCGGCGCTTGCCTTAATTACAGCATACTATTTCAAAAATGCTTTCAATACGCTCTTCAGCTATATACTGCCGCAGCCGCCGGCCCTACCGAATCATTACCGGCATATCCCTATAATGGTAGATAGTATTATTTTGCTTTCATGGTGGCTTTTGTTCAATTCGAGCTTTTGCTGCCTTCATCAACAGCTAGCTCAGTGTGTTAGCTTAGAGTTTGACAATTACATCTGTAGTCACCTATTGTGTTGAAGTGCACTGTCACGCAACCTGAGGGCTCGTATGTAACCTTGACTGACCCATGCAGCTGAGATCTCTCTGGCTCTCACCTCTCTATTTCCCCCGACAACACGTTCTTCTAGTAGCAGACGTATCTCATTTGTCCGATTTTGCGTACTCTCTCCAAACTGGTACCTACCTTACTTTGGGGAGGTATTCTTATAACGCCGTTGAGTGACTCTTGTTGTTGTGAACTAAAACTTATTGCGAGGGAATATGAGCAGTTGACAGGCAGATCCGCTGTGGTATCAATCTGTTCATCTATGTATGTAGCTCTATAACTGTTATCTAATCTATTATCTATTGCGAGTCACCCGCGAAGTTCTACCATACACTGTGCAACCAGCTCAATAGCACTAGTATAATTCTGCGATTGGAGACAAACCTCAACACTTAATGACAGTGACTTTGATGCATGGCTCAGTGAGATGAGCATGTTCGATTAGCATAATTGTAGTCAAAGGCATCCAATATCCCAATTAATTGGACCACAGTGGCGAGGACTACCAGAAAGTGAAAGAGCTGATGGGAAGAGCCATATATGTCGAATTTACCTGGAAATCGACTCTCAGGAAACTTTGTCTGCAGAACCACAGTATTAGAATAAATTAACGTCCATTATGTGCGAAATCTGGAAGCTTACGACATAAATTAAAGCGCCAAGCAGAAGACATCCTGCTTCGGCTAGATAATAGGGCATTCCGGATTGTTTCATCATTTGCGACCAACCGAACATCTTGATTCCATGTATTAAGGGTGCAAAGCCAGACAGGCCAGTCCCTACGAACGCGAGTGCTCGGAAAACGCGGAACTTTTTGCCTTGGAAATAGGGATTTACCATGATGAAGATGGTAAGGGACCCAAGAACTCCGATCTGCCAACCAAAGGAAGCGTTAGATATAAGTACATATACATATATACATACATGTACATATAAATATCTATAAAAGAGGAGTGATATTAACTTACCATAGACCAGTAGATCTTGCGCTCTAAAGGTTCACACCAGAAGACCATGTATATTCCCGATATAAAGTCGCCTAGTGTTAGGACAACTATGCCCACCAGGTCAAATCGCAGCCATAATTGTTCAACATCGGAAGAGTGGTTCATCAAGGTGTGATATGTCGTTGATAGCCCCAGGCAGACAACGGCAGTCAAGAGGAAGAAGCTGAAGATGAAGAAATCAACGCTAGTGATATTAGAGTATCTACTTGTAAGATACTGCAGAATATACCACTCGCCGAGCAGAAAGGCGATTGCTGGAATTAGATGAGAATATATGTTAACAGATTCATTGTGAATGTATGACCAGCTGCGGAATGAAACACGAGCTGAGCCTGAGATCGGGCGATAGCCATGAAGAATGAACTCGTTATCTTGATGCCATTTCGGTAGCTGGTCAAATGTGAGAAGCACTTTGCGTGCCTTGTCAGCGCTAGGTTTGCTGCTCGGAACCTGTGAGCTAGGGGAATCATCCCCCTGCTCTGTGTGTGCCACTGGCGGCTGCGGGGATAGTCGAAGACGGGGAGCAGATGCCATGGCTGTCGCGTCGCGCCTGATGATAAAGTGAGAGTGGGAGAACGGAGAATGAGGAAGGGTTTCAATTACATGTACTTTGTTACCTGCACTGCGCCGTCATTTTTCTTTGTTCCTGTTTATTAGACGCCAGCCCTAGACTTGCGGCGCGTGCTGAGTGACTGAATCCCTGCCGTTGAACCAACCACGTTGCGTTGCTAACCGCCCACTTGTCAACCCATTCCGTCGTCGACTCAATAAATAATCAGCACGGAAAACCAGCTACATTGGCACGGAAAAGCAGATGCGTTTCGTCGGTGCCGATTGTGAGCTGATGACTGAAATTCCTCCTACTGCATACTGTTTGTCTACGGAATCATATCCTGCCCGGTACGAATACGCACACACGAAGCCACTCCTCCACTTCATCGTGCGTGCATTCCCTCTATAATAAGTAACAGTGTCACAAGGCTGGCCTGTTTTCTCCCCTGGTTCACCACATGAGTGTTCGCCCAATGATAAAATTGCCTCATACTCGAGATTGCAGCTGTTGGCTGTGGTACAATTGGTTGCCAGCACGATGCAAGACATTCCTTCCAACTAAACAGAAGGCCGCGGATTGGTTGTCCGCGGATTGTGAGTAGTTCCTTGTAATACTGTTGAGTTGACTGCTGGGGGTAGCGAGCTGAGAACTGAGGGAGGGCGGTGTCAATCGACAGCTTATGGGTGGGAAGTTGCATGTACCTACATGCGCCTTGGAGCTCTTCTGCGCTTAAGTATTAGCTCCTCTAGCTAAAAAATAATTCCCGCGGCTAGTGCAGCCACAAGCCAGCTAGCTGCCGCCAGTAGTGCTGTAGCTAGGAAAGAGGAATCCTGCTGTAATTCCTCTTGTAATAGGTAATGCATCGCAAAGTTCTTCTCGCAGCCATACAGGGGATACAAAGAAGTACGGTAGGAAAGAACAGTTGCTTTGCAGGAACTGAACATGAAAGAAATTTAATCGATTACTCTGTCTTAGCAACTTCGCTATTCTATCTATAAACTACAGATGCTCGGCCAGTTCTTTGCTTATATGCTTTGCAACTGCAACACATTAGTGCATACCTACAGGTAGGCAGATACCTCGCAGCTCTAGGCAGTAGGTACCTTACCTATATCTATACCTAGGTAGGTAGTTACATGTAGTAGGTGCCCTATAGGCGTGGAGCTAATATTGAGAGCTAATATTTTCAGTGGGTATAATTTTGACTTGTAAATTCCAATATCAATCAGATAAAAGAGGAATCAGAGCTATAAGAGTATTCTCTAGTAAATAGCTCCAGCGTGCATGATAGCAATATACATACATGTACATGCAGGTAGTTTTGCAAGCGCATCATTCCACGTGTTTTAACCGCCCTACAGCTCTCACAGCCCCCCATAGCCATTACCAGACCTCTTACCGGAAACCCCCCCGGCCTGGTAGGTACCAAGAATGCGTATTCATTCTGAAGCGGGGAGTTTACTGGGGGCACCCAACGCCCTGACAGCCAAGTCTGTGATTCCCACAGGAGGTCCGGGGCTGAAGCTACATGCACCCAGGTAGATAGAAGTTGAGGTAATCAAAACGTGAAACCCGTCTGTCCCTCGCGTGTTCGCCTGCTGCACACTCCTTGCTAAGATGGTTAACTGATTGTTTGACTGACTACATCAATTGCTTTGCTTTGCTTTTCTCGCCCCCATCAACCCGTACAATATCCTAGAAAGTCCGGCCTCGTCGTCCCTTACATAACAATAGACAGTCCAGACGGCTTCGAAGTAAGGCAACGCGTTAGCACTGAGCTTCTACGAGTTTCTCGTTGTGGAGCTGTGCACTTTGACTATCTGGAAATGGCGTCCCGCGACGACTACTTAGTCGGGTGGGTTTGCGCACTGCCAGCAGAGGCCGCAGCAGCCAAAGCGGCGCTTGATAGCATTCACGATGACCTACCTCTGGATCAAAACTCAGTCGACTGCAACAACTACGTTCTAGGGAGTCTTCATGGCCACAATGTCGTGCTTGCGTATCCCAATTCTGGCGTGTATGGAGAAGTATCAGTGGCGAGCGTGGCCACACAGTTGCACGCAAGCTTCAAATCTGTCCGCTTTATTCTTTTGGTTGGCATTGCGGGAGGAGTTCCGGGCACGAAGGAGGACATTCGCCTTGGCGATGTTGTTGTAAGCAAGCCTAAAGCTGGCTGGCCGGGTGTCGTCCAATACGATGTGAACGGGGAACGAGCGGAGAATCAAGATCAGTTGATTCGCAGCAAAGTGTCACATCAGCCAACGCCATTACTTCTCACGGCTATGGGCAAGGCCGAGACAGCTGCCATCTTCGATGAAAGTCAGATGCCCAAGTATATCTCCGAGATCGTGCAGAAAGACTCCGCCACCTTTGCCCATCCAGGCACAGAGCAAGACGTCCTCTTTGAGCCAGATTGCGAACACACAACTATTGAGTCCGAAGAAGACGGATGTAATCATTGCAACCCGGATAAGATCCGGCCCCGGCAGCCACGCGAGGTACAGGACCCTATAGTACATTACGGTCTGATAGTCTCCAGTCATGATTTGGTTCGCCACGCAGCGACTCGGGACAAGTTGGCGCATAAGCAAGACGCTCTCTGTTTAGAGACGGAGGCGAGTGACCTCAAGGACGCCTCCAAGTATCTAGTCATCCGAGGAATCTGTGATTATGCAGATTCGCATAGTTCCAAGCTTTGGCACGCCTACGCCGCCGCCGCTGCCGCTGCATATGCAAAAGAGATTCTTTCATTCATACCCACGGTTCCCAAGACGACACCTTTGTCAATAAACACCTATGCTGAAGCCGCGCCAGTACTCGACGCTTTGCTCCTAACCAGGCCCGAAGTTGACCGGAAATCTCTCATTGCTTTGAAAGGGCGCAGGGTTGACGGCACTTGCGAATGGCTCATACAGCACCCCAGCTATCAGAGGTGGCTGGCAGATGCCAGTCTACCACTCCTCTGGATCTCAGGTGGACCTGGAAAGGGAAAAACCATGTTGGCAATTTATATAACCGAGGTGCTACAGCCAAATGTTGACGCTAACAAAGATGTACTCCTTTACTATTTCTGTAGTAATCGCGATAAGAACCGGAATACCGCATTGACTATAATGAGAGGCATCATACATCAATGGATCAGCCGCCATCCACACTTGGCACAATATGTCAAGAACTCATTCGACGGGACTGAAACAACAAAATATACTGTTTCCAGCTTTGTCTCCTTGTGGAGGGTGTTCCTAACCCTGCTTCGGCAGAGTGGGTCTTCCCAGGTAGTCTGTGTGCTAGACGGTCTGGATGAATGCGAAAAGGAGTCACTTAGGCAGCTTCTTGATGCCGTTGGGAATCATCTGTCAAGCTCTAAGGAAAAGGAAAAGCCACCATTGAAGCTCATTCTTCTCTCTCGACCCCAGCCGGCTATCCTGGAGAAAACGCTCAGCCAATATGAGCAGATCAAGCTGGATGCCTCCAGTACAGAGATTTCGTATGATATCGAGAGATATATCTTTGCCAAAGTTGCCGAACTGGCAACCGAGCAACAGCTCTCGGAAGAAATGGTTGCTAAAGTTCAGCAGGCCTTGTTGGCTGGCGCTGATGGTACCTTTCTGTGGGTTGGATTCGTTGCTAATGAGCTTCAGGGCAGGAGTTGGGACAAGATCAATGAGATTCTCCATCGTGTACCCAAAGGCCTAGGTGGAGTCTATCAACGGCTGCTTCAGCAAATAGAAGACAAGGAAGCGCTGGTCCCCGTTCTTCAATGGGTTGTTCTCGCTGCCCGGCCCCTCACAGTGGACGAATTGACAGTGGCTACAGGTATCAAGGCATCTGGTAACTTTCCGGCAACTGAAGTGACCAAGAATCGGCTCAGACTCTGTGGTCTACTCGTGAAAATCGAAGGAAATGTAGTCAACCTAGTCCACGAGTCGGCGAAGGAGTTCTTTCAGAGCGATCAAGTCAATATCAAAGGGATCACTATGTTCCGTATGAACCACGACACACACAGGACTCTTATGCGGACCTGCCTAGAGCACATAGAACGTGGTTACGGAACTTCCGAAAGTATTGATAAGAGCTCTGGCCACGATACTCTCTTGACTTATGCCAGTCAGTATTGGCCGGTGCATTTTCATCACGCTATGGATGTGATTGATTCGCCGTCCGAGTTCTCACGTCCGTTCTTTAAAGCCAATTCTCCCTTTCGGGACGAATGGTGGAAATTCTATTGGGAGCAGGAGAAGAACGGTGGAAACCCGCCCTCGTTCACGCTCTTGCATCTCGCTGCGTACCTTGGCAATGTGGCCTGGGCGAAGCTGTTGATCAGCGAGCATGCCCGTGCCATTTCGCGAAGGGATAACTACGGCCGGACACCGCTTTCCTGGGCCGTCAACCGAGGACACATAGATATGGTGGAATTGCTGCTTGACCATGGCGCTCGTGTTAATGTCAAAGATCGGAGTGATTTAACGGCACTCCATGTAGCAGTCACTGGGCAGCACAGGGACATCGTGTCTGTGCTGATAGATCGGGGTGCCCGTCTCGAGATTAAGTCTGAGCATGGCGACACACCACTGATTCGAGCCATTCAGGCGAACTCCAGGGAAATCATCCAGATATTGCTTGAGCGTGGAGCACGCGTGGACAACTTGCCAACTCCTCCGGGAGTTGCTGCCCTAAGAGCGCCTACGGACCCAATGGAAGAGCGGGTGAAGGAGCTATTGGGGCTTCAGGAACCAATCTTCCTCGCACGATATAAGCAGGCGTCGCAAAAGGTCGACATGGTCATGAAGGCCCTGAGCCTTTCATTCCGTTTTCCCATCATTCCTCGATTGATGACACTATATCTGAAGTTTATAGCGTTCGACCGCTGGGAGCACATGTCTGTACTGCAGGAGCTCGTTGACGAGAACAGAACAGACGAGCTGCGAGGGTGGGCCGAACAATATCGCGAGTTCTTCAACCAGCTGATATTTGCCCGGAATCCTAGAAGGCTGATGGCCATGACCGACCTGCCGACGCAGATATTTCAAGCTGTCGCTCCGGGAGATCTTCAAGCATTGCTAGTAATCGCGGTCCTCGTCGGCTCGGAAACTAAACTCACAGCGGTTCGACAAGGATGGAGAGAAGGAGATACCATCACAGCCAGAGCATTCTCACATTGGGCCGCCATCGCCTACAACAGAGACGCAGAGGAGTACTTGCACTACGGAGTTCGTGAATTTCTCAACGATTTCGATGCCTGTATTCAAAGTGGTAACAGGGAAGACAACGTGGCTCGGACGGTGGTGCTCTTAACGTCGCACTTCGCCATGCTCGAGAACAAGGAATCAAAGCCCATCGAATACTTCTCCAGAGTTATCGCAGAATTCTACGAAGGATACATCGGCAGCAGTCACGAGGTTGAATTGTTCAGCGACGTGAGTCAGGCATGCGCCAATGAGCTAATCGCCATCAGCGAAAGCCACGACTCCGACAGATTACTTCTCTTCCTGACCAGTATCCTCCAATTTGCCCAGCGCTCTCAGGATCAGGGACAGGACCGCTTTCTCAACATACTCCCCTCATCTTGCTTGATTCTCTGTCAGGAGAATGCTATTGCCTACCAATGGCTGATTGGCGAGGCAATCCCAGAGGCGTTTATTGCCTTGATATCACAGCAACCTCCTGGATCGCTTCAGAAGCGGGCGTGCAAAACCCTTGTGGAGTGCCTGATCATTAGAAAACAATATGGCTTGGCAGCGCCTTCGGAGGTACTGAGACAAAGAGTGAAACAGTATCTGCACTCATTGCCAGGAGTCGAAAATATGATGAAGGGGATCGATGGTCTATAAATATTGCGCAGCTTTCCTGCCTGAGGAGTGTAAGAGCAAAGTGAGAGCTAAGTAATGAAGAGCAGTTGGGCATTGAGGTGAGAGACGATTCTGAGCAGTTTTGGGCAAATTGATACCAGTTTTGAGCGTCTTCTTCCGTTAATGATATCTTTATCTTTTCGCCAATTCCAAGATAGTACATAACTTAGTTTTAAAAAAATTATCTATTGATTTAGTATATTTCTAAAGTATATATTTTGCAATATGTTTTTGTAAAGATTCTGGAAATTTTTGATATGAAGTTTACTTTACTTTTATAGTATTATAGTATCAGTGTATTCCATAGCCATCTCTTTCCCCTTTCGCCTCTACAATATGAATTTCCTATCTTACCAGCCGTTTCCAAAAGCGCGTTGCGCGCGACCGGACTGTCTCCAATTTCCGCTTATTGTCATTTATTTGCTGTGTAGGCTCTAGAGCTGAATTATCTGGCAATTTCCGCTTATTATCATTTGTTTGGTGTATAGTCGCTGGAGCTGGATGATCTGGGAAAGATGGCGAGGATGAAGCCGGGACAGATAACGATTGGTCTGGCATAGGGGCAGTCGATTGCCACGACATTGGTGAAACTGACTCGTCCGGTGCAAACGAGACTGATCGACCCGGAACAGAGAATCGACCTTGAATTCTAACTGCAAGTCTGATCTGGCGCTCCACCGCAGGGTCAGTACCTTGCCTTTTGTAACCAGCTCGTTTGAGCCGTAGTAAAATGGCATCATTTGAAATAAATTCTTCCCAGTATTTTCGTCCTGCTGGGAGGATATTGGGATCCGCACCGCTATCAAGAAGCAGATTCATGATAGAAAGCATGCCCTTCTTCGCAGCGTAGTACAGCGCAGTCCTTCTTCCAGAATTCATGCCATTAACGGTATGACCCAACCTGATGAGGAGTTTGATCATAGGGACGTTGCCTGTGATAGTAGCCTGTCGTAAGCCTGTGGCTGCTCTGCAACAGCGTGACTTGCTGAAAGCCAAGTTACTGGTCGCTTTGTAGGTATGGCTGGTTGACCCGAGATCCAGCCAGTCTTCTGCAGTGAGGCCGCTCTCGTCAAAGAGGGCCCGAGACTCTGCAATGACAGAGCTGCTAACCAGAACATCGATAGTAGCCAGATCTCGACTATGAATGGCCAGGTGAAGAACGGACCAGCCATGGTTATCCTGCTGCGAGGCGCTGGACCTTACGCGGTCGTCTTCTAGGAGTAATTGGACAACATGAGAATGCCCCATGAAGCCGGCGTGATGTAGTGCAGTCCAACCGTGACATGTCGACTTGAGTGGGTCGGCTCCGTGTTCAAGAAGCAAGCTAACAATGGAAATATGTCCTCCGTTTGCAGCACAGTGCAATGGCGACGTGCCATAAGAGCTGACAGCATTAACATTGGCCCCCTGGCTCAATAACAAACGTACAATCTCTAGATGGCCTTCCTCTGCTGCCCAGTGTGTCGCGGACCAGCCATCGTGATCACGATAATTTGGATCCCCGCCATGATTGAGGAGCACTTGTAAGGTGTCAAGGTCGCCAGAAGCTGCCGCTTCTTCCAACAGCACTATATGCGTATTTCGGATCACAGACATGCTCGCACCGCTGTTCAAAAGCAATACAACAATTGAATATTTGCCCAAGCCAGCTGCCCAAGCCAGCGCAGGCTTTCCATCCGCGCTGGTTGAATTAACATCGGCACCCATGGTTAGCAGCAAGTTAACGGCTTGCGTTTGTCCAGAAACTACAGCCCAGAGGAACGGAGAAAATCCATAGTTGTCAGCGATATTTATATCACCACCGTGGTCACCCAAGATCTGTATGATATCGACGAGGTTCTTCTCTGCAGCGTAATGTAGCGCTGTTTGGCCGTTGTCGTCACCTACATTCATGATAGCTTTACCGCCGGCGTTTAGGAGCAGAGTTGTTATATCAGGACCATGGGACTGTTCCATGGAAGCATAATGCAACGCTGTCCTACCACCGTTGTCCCTGCTGCCCAATTTCACGCCTTCGGCGATCAAAGACTCAACCAAGCGCAAATCGCCGCCCTGCACCGCGTGATGAAGCTTAGTCATTCCCGAATCGTCCTTGTCCTCCAAGTCGAGTACTGTTACTGATGCATTGATGTCCTCTGTGCGGTAATCCCAAGCATCATCTGCGGCCTCGGGGTCATTTCGGAAGACTAGATCTCCGTTGTCCATTATACTGCACATGGAGTCACGCCATTGTCCAAGTCCCGGCCCATCATCCTCTAATGGTTGGTCACTCTTGACGTTCTCAGCGTTTTCGTCCCCATCGCTAGGTAGTTTTTGCAATGTAAGCAAAGCAATTTCTTTTATATGTGCGGCGACATGTAACTGGAGAGCTTCGCTCGAGAAGACGGCATTGGATTCGGCTTCTTCCGGAGGTTGGAAATCGTCGCCAAATGGGCACTCTAGCACTTTATCAAGGTTAGGTCTTCGTGCTGCATTGCTGAGAACCCCAGCATGCGTTTCAGGCACGCCATGCTCCTGGATGGAATGCTGCTGATACTTGATCTCCTGATCAAAGGTGATGGGATCGTGAGAAGGAGCCCTGCACTCCCACGTATGCCCGTGAGCGTGCTGCATGTGGCTGATCCACACTTTTGACGATTCAAATGTCAGCGGACTCGTCCCATGTTGACCGTTTTCCAAGCAGGCAGAGAAAACACATATGAAAGGTTCTAGATCTCCGATTACATGATTTCTAGGGAAGGTTAGACATTATTATCCAAAACAAACATTAATAATCATCTGCTTACTTCCACAATCTTATGTCCATAGATTCAAAAATGACGCCGCAGTATGGACATTCTTGTGTTGGCGGTATTGGGGGGAACGACAAGCTTTTGTTCACCAAAGCAGATTTAGCCCGAGGAACCTCAGTTGTGGACTTGGCGTAAAAATCCCCAACAGCAGTTTGTCGAGCCGTAGTTGCATTCGTTACTGGCACTGGAGGTGGGCCAGCCTGTCCCGTTATTTTGTTGGTGGTTGCAGACTTTGATAGCACGCTCGGGGCAAAACGTATAGCCGGAGCACTCTTCTTGATCTTGGGTGGTTGAACGACAAGTGAGCCAGTTTGAGGATTCTGAACACTCAATCCGATGTGCCTTCGGTGAGATCGCTGATAATACAGCCGTCGAAGTCGAAGCGCATTGGCTTCGACCAATGCTGTGCGAAGCGAATCCGGCGCCATCGGAAACCGGAAACGAATGTAGCATTCTGTGTAGAGACGTATTTCCTTAATAGCAGTATTTGCCTCTTCATTGTCTTTATATTTTTCAATTTTGCGAGCCCGGTTGGCTTTTGCGGACTTTCGAACGGCATTGGATAGGCGAAAGAGCCGTGACACTGTTCCGCCGATTGTATCGGTGATTTTCGAAATGTTCTCCTCTACTTGATCCTCGTAACTATCCGAATCGCTTGCATCGTCGTCGTCTCTTCTCGTTACTTCCGCATTGCTGTATTGTGATGTGCGTTGTCTTTTCCTACTTGGAGACTTTGGCGGCTCGTTAATTGGCTTCACTGTTGTTGAGATTCCCATTAGCATAGAGTCCCTACCATTCAGTCTATCCAAACTTGGCAGGACAAATACTACTTACAAGATGCCAACGTATCACAAATGACATCCAGGAGCTGATGTATGATCTCTACAACTGTGGGACTGAACCGGAGTCTATAGTCCAACGAAACATTGGGCGGTCCATAAACGTCCATGTTTGATGCCCATAGTGTAAAGCGCGCCAGCTGGTCATCCATGATAGTAGGGTCTGGCACGATTTCTGGCAGAACCATGCATTTACGGAAAAGAGAATTGCACTGTACTGCGTGTTCTGCGATGGTCGGGCAAAGACCCTCTTGGAGAAAGACGTCTTCCACAACATCATCTTCCATGCGATCCAGACTTGTCATGGTGAGAGGCTGCGGTACAGGCGGTCGGCGAGTCCTTGTGAGTGCGCCAAATATGCAGGAAGCTGATCCCCGTCTTTGCGTGGAAAGAGGCTCCTCAAAGCCGTGGACAAGCAGATCGCGACCAAAAACGTCGCATGGGCCTCTTGAAATGTCAAATAATGTGATGAAGTATGTGTTTTGTGTTCTGCCGAATTGCGGATTTACGCCCAGCCTCTGCTAATTTTGTTCTCGACATACATGTATGGTGTACAGTACTGGTTACGTACATGTAACGGGCATAAAAGGTACTATACATGTACCAGTTAACACCGCGCCCACCTGACAAGGGCACGCAGTTGAGCAGCGGCTCGGCTGGACCAGCTTAGAGCCTTGTCGTTATGGCATTGGGCGAAACGAAACCAACATGCCTGTGGCCATTCAAATTTGACTTGCAAGCTTCGTGTAATCTTCCACGGCTTTCTCAGTCCAACGTCCTCGACCACCATCGTCTTTTAGAAACATTTTCCCCGCTCATGACCGGCGTCAGCCTTGATTCAAAGATCCTTCGCGAGAGTTTACAGTAAAGGTCAAGCACTAAATGGGTAGAGCCCCTGCCCGTGCGTGAAGTCGCTCGCGAACAGACACGTCCGTCGCGAGGCTCTAACAATAAAAGGATCGCCAAGGTGTGGTAGCAGTGCGGCACAGTATGCGCCGAGCAAGGAGGCAGTCCGTGTGACAGGGTCCTAGAACTCGGAGCAGCAGAGTCAATATGTACAAGTGCATTTCCGTTCCATGTTGTTTTGGGGGCCTGGGAGGGCGCGAATGCAAGACGTTCCAGGCCCGTCTACCTACTAAAGTAAGGAGACGGGTGCACGAGCAATTGCTACACACCAGGCAGTGTCCATGCAAACAGCCTTTCACTCCACACGTTGCTGCTATGCTCCTACAATCATTGTGTTTTGTTCAGTGAGCAATGTCCACTAAAGACAGCTGACAACCTAGGAACGTGTCATGCAAACAAGAGCTCGGAATTTTGGAAACCTGAAGGAAAGGTCCAAGATCTTAACCTGACCATTAGAGCCACGCCTTTACAGAGACGTATTTTCTGCATCCAACATCCGATTTGGTTCATCCACAACCAGCGAGTTCCGCGTTAAAACCGCAATGCCCTCCAGATACGGATACTGTATAGCGAAGAACGTCATTGCTGTAGCCGACGCAGTCCCGCTTACTGCGGAGACTAGCTGAAAAGACCCTCAAGTCTTTAGTCTGGGCGTTTATGCACAGTCCCTGCAGCTAATTAGCTACCAGTAGATAGCCTCTTGGTCCTGTAGTGGTCTTGTAGTAAGTATTAAGCACTTGAACAAAATGATGAATGCATCTACATTCATGCAGTAGCCACTCTAACATTCAAACCAACGCAAGAAAACAAATATAAACCACATAAGCGCCCGCTGTACAGATGTATGTAGCTTAAGGCGCCTTCACGAAAATTCAAACCCATTATCTCTCTTTTCCAAATTCCAGGTATAGGGCTTAATAAAGGTGTAAGAGTATAAAAATTTAACTCCACAGAGCACAGCAGTTGCTAAGTAGATGTAGCAACGTGCCTACACAAAAGAAAAAAAAAATTCAAACTGAAAGCTCACTACATAAGCACAAATAATCATAAGATGATTTGTCAATTTAAATGTTTACTTGCATTCCGCGTCAAAAGGCTTTAGTTAAGACGGAGGCTAGAGATTCAAGAGTACAACAAGGGCGGCTTTCCAGCCGTTAGCGGACGCCGAGCCTATTTTACTCGACGACGGATAAACAAGCAAAAGACCGTCTTTAGCGGCCCGGCCCTAGATGCGGAGAGGCGCGGCGATCTCTACGTAGGGCAGAGATGGCGCTGTACAGTGTAAAACGGTAATCCGCCAAGCGCAATTATCATTCTGTCCAAGCGAAACTCAGATTCACGAAAGCCGTTTCCAATGTGACTGAGAACGGCAGTGCCTATTGCGCCGCTTAATAAAAATACAATCAAGACCTCGGTAAACTATGTACAGTGTTGGAAATTAATTAGGCTATTACTAGGCTTCTAGTCATACAAATGTCTTTTGATATCCTCGATCTTATCATAAACCTGCTCCCTTGTCGACTTCCTATCAAAGAGTGAGTGAGGCGTAATGTAGTCATAGCCTGCCCCTCTCCTCTGCTTTACCATGCTCTTTAAAACCTCATTCATTAATTGAACGTTTTTCAGCCGTGGCCCCAGCGGCAGCTCACCTCCAGGAGCGATGTGCCGTTCCTGCTGCCGGACAAAGGACAGAATCGCTGCGGCAAGCCCAGCGGCAATCGGTGTCGCGACCGATGTTCCTGACATGGCTTTGACAGGTTCATTGTGGCCGTTCTTGCCAGTTGGCCAGTGGGAAGAGACTTGCTCCCCGAGTAGACTGAAGTTAACGTCTTTGTCGTCTGCTGTCGGGTTAAATGCAGAGGGATTGCCATTTCCATCGGTTGAGTGTATACAAAACACGCTGGGATATTTAGCTGGGAAAGCTCTGCCAAAATTTGCTCCATCATTCGATGCCGCAGCGAACAACAATGTATCGCAGTGCAATGCATTAGATATGGCCGTTTTCATAGGCTCATTATATTCGCGAATTCCGAATGACATCGATATAATGTCCACTTTCCATTCAGATACCGCATGATTAATGGCCTATACAAAGCATTAGCTTAATCCAAAAAAAAAATCTGCTCACATTGAGCCAGCCTTGCCTTTGCAATGTCATCGTAAGTGTTACGATCCAGAGTTTCTCGATGCGCAATTCTGGCGATGTAAATCTCAGCGCATGTAGCAACGCTGAGTAGGAGCCCAAGAGCATGAGTGCCATGCCCGATCTCGTCCTGAATGTCGTGTGAGGCTGTTTGCTGCACAAAACTTCGCGCATCCTTGATTCGAGGATCTAGTCGATTGTCCGCAGTCATCAAAAGTGGATTTCGAGGGTCAAATCCGGAATCCAAGATCGCTATTCGCACCGGTTGGAACGTTCTGCGCCCAGCATCGACAGCATCGAAGGGGTCGATATAGTGATAAATCGAGGCCAAAAGATTGTCCATCCATTGTTGCGAAAGTGGACTCCTGTCAGATCGTTAGTACAACGGAGCTTTATGACAAATAGGAAACACTTCACTCTTGTTCAGAGCCCATCTGGTGGCTTGCGTCAAAAAAGTACAAACTCTTCGTTGAAGTTTCGACGGGCTGTCTGCGAAATTGAGGCTTGAGGGATGTGTAGCTCACGGGTGCGGCGTCAGATATCGAACGATATGGAATTGCCCGTGGTCCATTATTTGTATCAGGGGGTTCAACCTTGGCTGTTTGATGGCGGACAACTTCTTGACCGATGGACCCCCAGCAGAGTTCATTCTGTCGAGGATCAAATGAGCCCAAGTTCTCTATTCGAAGGCCCCACGACTTGAATATCTCAGACTCGAGTCGTTTGATAACGTTTTGGTAGAAGAGCCGCTGAACGTCGACAGATTCAAAGTCAGCCTGCTGTCCCGGGGGTAAGTACTCCCACTGGAGGCATGCCTTCGTGGCGAGATAGTAATCTATGCCAGCGTCAACTTCTAGAGTCTTGAGCATATCAAGACTGGTATAATAATCAGAATTGACGTTCTTGGGCGCATTCGAGTCTTTTTGCATCAGCTCCACAGGTGTGCAATAGTGAAGCTCACACAAGAGTATGCCTAGCGCTAGTACACTAGCATTGGGATGAACCATGTGTTTGAAGCTATCAGAACTGGCTCCGGTACCTGTCTTGCCGGCTGAGACGATTGGAACGTGTTCCATGGCCAGAAAAGGTTTCGTGATGTCGGGGAGTTCTCCATCCTGCAGTGGCTCCACGAACAGAATGTTTGAGTGGTTGAAGGAGGGCTGCAACCATGGTGTCTCCAAGAATGGGAGAAGCGCAGTAGCCAGTATAACAGCCAAGATTCGCTTCCCCTTAAGTGGCAGAGCAGATGAACTGCCACGTAATTCTTGCTGACGCTTGAATAGAGCTGTCAAGGATACCGTTCGAGACATTTGATCACCACCAAAGGTCTTTGGTTGCGGACGAAGCCTCTGAAAGGTCCCACCCTCAAGAGCCAAGTGCAAGCAATTTCGCTGACCAAGGGACTCTGTAATGCTTTGGCATATGTGGGCAAAATCGGGCGCGCCGCTAGCTACGGGCTCAGACGCGCTCCTCACCCTGCTGTTCTGTACGTCTCTACCGCGAAAAGTGTCAGTGAAAATCATTAGACGAAGCTTCAGAAAGCGTACTTGATTGTTATTTTGGCTTCTTGCAATGCAGTTTCAGCTGGAGATC
Source organism: Trichoderma asperellum (assembly GCF_020647865.1). Lineage (NCBI taxonomy): Eukaryota > Fungi > Ascomycota > Sordariomycetes > Hypocreales > Hypocreaceae > Trichoderma > Trichoderma asperellum. The sequence goes on along the minus strand of NC_089415.1, from coordinate 5,834,291 downwards.
GTACGCCGAAGAACACTTCGAAGCTTGTCTCAACGTTGAAATCCTTCTTCTGTTGTGGTAGTGAAAGTCTGACGCTCAACCCTGAGCACTTCTGGCAAACACATACCCATTGTTTCCGTAACGCATTGTCCAATGATACCAGATGTCTCCTCATCAGCACGGCAAAGTCAGCATCGGGGTCTTCGAGATTGTCGCCAGAATTTGGCTCTTCACGAGTTAAAATTCGGCGCTTCTTTGCCTCCATGTCCCAGTGCGAAAGCTCCTCAATGAGGGCGTCACTTGTTCGTTTCCGTTTACTAACGCGAATGACAGTGCTTGGATTGGAATGAGAACCATGACGTCGACGCTCGATCTTGCTGCGCATTGCCTGAAGCTTGGGATACGGCACATCATAGCATAAGCCCTGTTCTATGTTAGTAGGCAGGGGGTGAGAGGCCGAAAGACTGGGTGTTGCCGGATATCAGGAGCACTTACGGAATCTGACTCCCCGTCAGAGTTGTATTCAACATAGTCTTCAAATGCGCGCAACGTCCTGGCAGTACGCTCAGGGTCGGGTTCATCATCTTCATCGGCATCGTGCTGCAGGAATGCCTCCGTCCGCAACCAGGCTTCATTTTTCCGCGATTCCAATGACGCGGGTTGCGCTGACCTTTCTGGTCGTCTTCCAACGAAATATCCAAGCCAGGTCTTTAGCAGGCCTTGGGAATCATTTGCATCCATGATTGTATACTCAAAAATGGTGGGTTCGAAGAATTTACTAAGACGCAAAGCGGGTGTGCTGGGTAAGGCTGCGAGACATGTTGTAGGCGTCGCACTTTTGGCTGATCAGAGGAAGCCCATTGGGTAATCACTGGGTATCGTGTTAATGAAATCCTTCCCTCATATCGGACTGTGCTAACCTGCTACTAGGTGCGAAATACATGTACATACCCAGAGCCGGGTGAGCTCAGTGCGAAGATACATGTGCCCGCTTCTACCAGCCGTCGGATACCAGCAGCTCACGCCTTCTGACACGTCAGGTTACTCGGTCATTGAGGCGCAACTACACTGCAAGTACCTACCTAGCAGTAAGATGTAAATTGTGGATAAACACGTACCTGTAAATAGGGCACTGCAGGGGGCCGAACCAACAAGCGAATCGCCATCGCCATAGATGACAAGCTCCCAAGGCAGCCAACCCTCCATCTCAAAGCTGAGGCGGCAACAGGTGGGGGCCATACATGTCTTCTGCTTGCGTGTGATCACAGGCGCGTATGCAAAATTCCCCTGCCAGAGTGGCGCGGGAAAAAAAGGACAGGGATCGCAAAATGAAGATACACATATAATTTGACAATGTGTACACTCTTTGTACACTCTTTTACCAATTAAATAGTGGATAATAGCGCCACTACGGAGTACAGTATCCGAAGATGAAAGTTGTGTGCTGGTCGTTTGAGAATTCCTATTTTCCACACCCCTTGCCTGTTGTGCTTGGCCCCCCAATGGCATTCATTAGCAGTGCAGTAGAAGACAGCACAGATATGAGGGTACTGTGTACACCGGTAATGATTGGTTCTTGTTGCCTTAGATAAATAATTCCGAGCCGCTCTCTCGCTGCGCTGAAACACGTCGACAGTCCCTTTGTTGCGAGCCTCGCGCCTTTGTCCCTCACTATTGCATCGCATCTCCCTCTTCTTTTGTGACATTTATCCCATTCCCCTACGTTTTATTTAGCAACCTAGTCCCTGGTATTGGTATCCTTCGCTTCGTCTCTATTATCGTCATCTCCTCTTCCTCCTGTGCTTCATCGTTAGTCAGCGCAGCTCAGACATCTCGGGGGAAGAGTCATGTCACAAGTAGAACTCAAGAAACGGCAGGTGTCGAAAGTCACCATGAGCGCTACCAACGAACTTATAGACCACATGCAGCCAAAGGCTAGCAAAACACGAACCGTAACGTGGCAGGAGATTGCTGAATGGCAGTTTGACAACAAGTATATCCTCAGAGGCTACCGACCAGAGAAAGCAGACTATCTAGAGGTTTTTGCTAGCCTAACATTTCTACACAACGAGACTTGCAATGTCTACACTCATCTAGTCGGTGCTCTGCTCCTACCTCTTATTGCGCCTGTCTTCCTGCGGCTCCTTACAGACCCTCGATTTCTTAACGTCTCGTCCATGGACTATGCCATGTTTAATGTTTACTTCTGGTGTGCAGAGATCTGTTTAGTCTTGAGCGCACTCTATCACCTGCTGCAACCCCATTCGCATGGTGTAGAAATGTTCTGGCATGGAATGGACCTGCTTGGTATTGTTATTGTAACGGTGGGAACATTCTCTTCCGGCATCTACTATGTGTTCTTCTGTGAAGCAAGCTTGCAAAAACTGCACTGGACTATTGTTAGTTTCTCCGAGCGACTATCACCGCTCACTCCCACCCTTCTAGCAGCCGATCAAACAAATCCAATGATTGACACTGACTTCGAGTTCCAGATCTTAACCACGGGTACTATCACAGGTATTCTTATCTCGCATCCTCTACTTAAAACGCCGCGCTGGCGGAATGTAAAGGCGGCTGCTTTTGTTGTATTTGGCTCTTCGTCGTTTATACCACTGCTGCACGGAGTCCAGCGATACGGGCTCACATATATGCTCCAATACTCGGGAATGAAATGGTATCTACTCGAGCTTACCTTCTATGGTGCCGGAGTCACCCTGTATGCGGTACGTCTGGCACGCTTACCTCACCGCGTGTCTCCATTCCCCAAGAGATAGGGATTCATTCTGACGGACCCTCTGCAGTTTCGAATTCCGGAGCGTTTAGCACCCGGCAGGTTTGATATCTGGGGAAGCTCGCACCAGATCTTTCATGTTGCCATTTTATGCGCAATGTATACACATGTGACTGCTCTGCTGCAAGGTTTCACAACCTGTCATACACTAGATGTGTGTTCGCTTCAGGGCGTTCATTGAGAAAATCGAAGCTACATATATATAAAAGCTGGACGTTCCTATCAGATCTAAGGATACATACTAAAAATAGGCTAGAGTCACTGTCTAGAGTTAAGCATTGGGTCACTGCAACAAAGAAAAGAGAAATGAGAAAAAAAAATCATATTACAATAAAGGCAATTACATATTCCTGGAGACAACAGTCTCCGTGATTACAGAAGTATACAAGTAATCTGTCATTAAAACCAAGTATTGGTTCTTCTTTAACCGTGCCTATTCATTATATAACACAGCAAGCGCCAAGTGAGCACCATTTATCGGCACTAGCGTTATTATAGGCCAAGTTATGAGGCAGTTAATTATGCCAGTTGCCCAGGAAGCCATTGAAGTTGAAATCGACGTTGTTTCACTTCAAAACCTACCTATACATATACTAACCTAGATGTCCCGGCCATAGTGAGAACCAGCTACTATCAACAACGTGCACGTATTTTCCCTCAATTCATCTTGCTCATGGGTACTCAGCTTACCCCCGAAGCTCGATACAGATCTCTTCCGTTTGATGTGTTTGTTCTTGTATGTCGCATGATGCCATCCGATTGTTCCGTCTGACTCTTTCTTACAGAAACATTGGAGATATGAACCATCCCGTGATCAAGATGGCCAGCAATGGGAGACTCTAGTGCATAGATACTGGAAGCTGACTCCTCTTGGGCGATTTGTGTGTCTCCAATCTGACCACTAACCGGCTGCAGTGATGTGAGCTAACATAGATGTGGCATCGCCCCTAGCCGTATCATGTTGAGGTCTATAACAACTTAGATAACCCTATTAGCAGTGTGACGCCTTCTTCAGATGAGATTTCACGGTGTTTGGCGCCGTTTCAGACGACTCAAGAGCGAATAATTTGTGCCGATGCCCACATCACCCGATGGAAACCAGTTTTTGTCCGAACATGCTACCGAGAGGATCTAAACGAGGCGTACGAACATTGACCGGGGTGCAATTGCAGAATACGGAGAGCTGAATGATCGGACACGTTACGATGGATCTAGTTTGTCTCAGGTCATGCAGCGCATCCCACTTCTGGTAGACACGCAACCAATGAGTGTAATTGAAGACGCTGAGGATTGGGACTGGAGGCAGAAGCAAAAATCTCCCACTGGCGAGCTCCCAGAAGATTCTCTAGAAAAGGCAGATAGGGATGACTGTACGCTTCTATATATGGCGGATGAGGAGGCTTTATTGGAGGGCCTTGTCAAGATCAAGGGGATAGGGCTTCATGGGTAATGCATACATATGGGAGAACAAGATTCACCCAAACGCTCTACAAATCTTTGGTGGGCTACTGTCTGATGGGCAGGGATTGCGAGAGCTTGTCGAGTACCGCCTTGGGCCAGGTGAATCTCAGAATGGAGGCACTTTATGTGGATTCTGAAAAGCCTGTGTTCAGCCCAAATCAAAATAGCACCATTTTTTTGATACAGACTCATAGTGATCCCGTCGACTCTGGCCTTCTATCAATGTAGTCATTACTCGTATTGAGCTTGAGACAGTAGTAATTTGCCTCCAGTAATGCTTTACCTGCTTTATCCACGCCGGCTCTATTCATCAAAATGCTTTCTCAGTCGCCGAAATCGAGTATTCAGAGAGATGTACTGTCTTTGAGCAATCACATCAAGCATAAAATGCTTCGTACATTCCTATACGAGGTTCAGAGATAGAAGTTTCTATAGCCGACATCTACTCGAGCGAGTTGCTCTTCAAATGACAACCAACGTCATTTGCAAGTCGTTTTTCTCAAATATAAGTCATATCTTATGTTATTTTTTTGCATTTTTCTAACTCTAAACCTACCATCAGCCCCTTGAAAACATACCTCGCCTCTCAATGATTCTCTCAATAAGGCCCTTTCATAATAAGTTCAGAGAATACGAGGCCTAAGTCTTGAGTATCTGAAAATCCCCTTTGCTGTCTTTCTTGAAGGTATCACACTCAATAGGAAGCTGGTGAAACCGTTGCCAAGAGAAGTCGGAGGGCCAAGAAAGCATCAGTCGAAGCTAGTGCATAAGCTGTAATATAACGAGTTTGCCTTCGGGAGATTAGGAACGCCGAGAAAATGCAGGAGTGCGACAGCTCTTCAAATTACCTTCGCAAGCTGAGCCTCTTCCTGCACTGCTTTCAGCCATGCCCTGAATGCTATGATCAGTCGCTGAAGAAACGGGATCCCTCCTCGGTATCGCTGGGGCTCTTTGTTTTAAGCGCTCCAGCCGTTGACCGGGCCGTTGAAGCACGGCTTGCATCCGGTGCAATAGTGAGATATTTTGCGTGTGCACCCATTCGATTGTGAGAGGATCAATTCCAAGAATGTTGTCCGTTTCCTAAGCAGGGAGGACATTGCTAGCCGGAGTACCTTGCCTGAGGGCGTCAGTCATTTCACCTACTAATAGAAAACAGCGTGGGAATGACCAACTCGAAATCAGAGGATCTGTTTAGCGTAACTAAAGTGGGTAGCGGAGGGTGATTGTGGGTGGGATCGACTAGTCAACTGAAATGTCCACCTCCATTCAATCGGCAAGTGACAAGACCCTTCCACGGACAGTCATGATGCTTGTACCGTGCATTGACACCCGTACAGGCAAGGACATAGGAATTCCATGTAGGCATACCGTGGCGTTTGTGTATCTGCACGCCGTTTATTTTCATTATGCTAAAGCCATTCCTGGCAGCGAAGTCTTCAAGATAGTCGAAAAGTGGCTGAAAGGTCGGCGCGGGTCTGACTCCGCCATCTGGGAGTAGAATCCCCCCTTCGATAGGGCTAGGGATATCGCCCCGGATGTGGCCTCCATTGTAAACGAGTGTAGAAGAAGTCGTACCAGGACAGTGCGATGCTGTGGTGAAAAGAGGTGAAATTTGAATTAGATGGTGAATTGTCGAGAGAGCTTGGCACATGTTATACGGGAACTCGACAGCGGCATGGTCAATACATACTGGGCGTATCGAGTGGGGTTCTTCAGCGATAAGATAAGATAAGATAAGATAGTATAAGATAGTAAATCTTTAATATGGAAGATGGAGGGGTCACCCAAATTTTTTCCAGCCTTCAATCAATCCAAAGTTCATCCTTGGGCTGCAGCAATTAGACAAGATGGCCACCGATACCGATGCCGAGGCGCCTCACAACCATTTCGACGTGTGTAAATTCCCAAGTTGCAGTCTTTTTGGCCTACCCCGGTAGCACCAACAGCCGCTACACACGTGCTGGACTGATTCGATTCGTTACAGACCATCTTGGTGTTGGATTTTGGCAGCCAAACCTCGCACCTCATCCTCCGACGCTTGCGGGCTCTCAGTGTGTACGCTGAGATGTTGCCCTGCACTGCCAAGCTCGCCGAGCTACCCTGGAAGCCCAAGGGCATCGTCTTATCTGGAGGTAGGAATCTTTCTGGGTACTACTCCATGTTTTATTCTAACAAACTCGATAGGTCCCTCGTCTGTTTACGATGAAGGCTCGCCTCGTAAGATCCCTATCCTCCACATCTGGTCTACAAATCTTACTAATTCATGAAAGATGTTGATCCTGCCGTCTTTGAACTTGGTGTTCCCATTTTGTGAGTGCCTTGAAAACTCTTAGTGGGAGAAATGTACTTTGACTGACATGGATTTATAGAGGCATCTGGTATGACTCCATTTAAGCCCCATCATAGGCGTAGCACTAATTCTGCGAATGTAGCTATGGTTGCCAGGTGAGTTTCACCATTTCCCCTGTCATTCCACTATTGTGACTGACCGCGTGCAGGAAATTGCTTGGCAGACAAACTCTCAGAACGTTGCTCGTGGAACAGCTCGAGGTTTGGATTTATCCATGACTCCAAAATACATTTTCTAACAACTTGTGCAGAATACGGCCACGCCGACGTCACCATTCACAAAGTCGACAGCCATGCTGACCGTCTCTTCGCTGGTTTGGGTGAGACCATGCATGGTGAGTTAGCTCCCATTCGATATACAACACCCCGATCTTCTACGAGACCTAACTCTCCGATAGCCTACATGAGTCACTTTGACAAGCTCGTCCGCCTGCCTGAGGGCTTTGTGGTCGTGGCTAAGACGGCCAACTCTGAGTTTGCTGGCATTGCGCACCAGACCAAGCCCATTTTCGGTGAGTTTTCCTCCCCATCTCCATCCTTCAAATCACCTATCCGACCGTTATCTTTTATGTTCTTTTGCCCCTCTAACTCCTACTTTCGCCGTCTCCATCTTTCTCTTTTGTTTTGCATACCTACCGCGGTCTAAGATGATCAACTCTGTACCTACCGACTGACTTTAATTACCAACAGGTGTACAATTTCACCCCGAGCTTGAGCATGTATGTATATCAGTTCCATACTGTCTTTCTCGCTCTTTGTTACTTAACTAATGAGTACATCTAACAGACTCCCCGTGGAAGTGAGCTCTTGCGCAACTTCAGCGTCGACATTTGTGGAGCGCAGCCCAACTGGGTAATGAGTGACTTCGTCGAGCAGGAGATTACTCGAATTAGAAAGCTTGTTGGTGATAAAGCCCAAGTCATAGGTGCCGTTTCTGGTGGCGTGGACAGCACAGTGGCAGCCAAGCTTATGACGGAAGCAATCGGTACGATCCTAATGGCTGTCAAGCATGTGTATTAAGGCTAAGACATATTCAGGTGACCGCTTTAAAGCAGTGCACATCGACAATGGTATGACCCGAACCTCTCAGATGAGACCGACCGACACTAACATGTGGTAGGATTGATGCGTCTCAACGAGTCCAAGAAAGTAAAGGAGACGTTGAAAGAGCATCTCGGGATTAACCTCACAGTGATTGATGGCACCGAGCTTTTCCTTGAGCGTCTCAAGGGCGTTACGGAGCCAGAGAAAAAGCGCAAGATTATTGGAGAAACCTTTGTATGTTCTCGATCTCGAAATCATGCCACAAAATCGAGAACTCCGGTAGCGCTAACTGAACCGTAGATCGATCTCTTTGAAAAAGAAGCCATCAGGATTGAGAAGGAAGCCGAGAATACCCCCAACGCAGGAAAGGTTTCTTGGTTTCTCCAGGGAACGGTAGGCTCCCCTGGCTCATGATCATTGATATGATGCATAGATTGATGACAAAACTAACCATGATACAGCTGTACCCCGACGTGTAAGTAGAGTGGCTTATGTGTTAGGAGAAGGGTAACTCACTGTGTACAGCATCGAATCCCTTTCCTTCCGAGGCCCTTCGGCAACGATAAAAAGTTTGTTTGTGCTAGACACCAAAGCCTGCATTTGCTAACTCTGATCGCAGCCCATCACAACGTTGGGGGTCTACCCAAGGCAAGTATCTCCCACTACTTTCCCTTCAGACGGTGTCAAAGGGCGGCTGATGGTTTCTCGATCTACGAGTCCATTTGACACCGTACAACACTGCCCTTAAGTCTCATTTCATTTTCTGGACTTTGACTAACCAAGGTATAGCGCATGATGGATGGCGTAAGCTAAACATCCTTCAATATTATTCGTTGTGTATCTTGACTGACCCTGGTGATTACAGCAAGGCTTACGGGTAAGTCGATGCTTCCCCATTTCAAGCAGACTCCCCTTCCCCGCATCTTTCAAGACCACCACCCACCCACATAGGTCAAAACGCGCTGTCCCTTCTTCTCATTGCTTGCTGCCTTGCAGAGAGGGGAGGGGGTTGAAAAGACTGTGAATAGAACTGACTGACCATAATCTAGCTTCTCGAGCCGCTTCGTGAACTCTTCAAGGACGAGGTCAGAAATCTTGGCAGACGCTTAAAAATTCACGAAGATCTCGTCAATAGATTTCCTTTTCCAGGGTGAGTTCATCTCTTCATAAATTTGTCTGCTGCCGAAAGTACCCCTGAGGCAGAGCACACTCGCAGCAGCAGGTCAAGCTGTGAGAACAAGCTAGCTAATTTTACGAATTACGCAGGCCCGGCATTGCAGTACGCATTCTTGGAGAGTGTACACCTGTAAGCTAGTAGAGAATATGAAGGCGTAAATGAGATAACTAATAATCATAAAGGAACGAATTGAAATCGCAAGGCAAGCCGATCATATCTTCATCTCTATGATCAAGGAAGCCGGAATCTACAATGAGGTAAGTCTACATACTATCAACGGTTCGAGTAGCAGCTGACTCTGCGATAGATTTCCCAAGCCTACGCTGGGTTGGATACAAGCAAGGGTATATACTCCAGAGATGTACCAGTTGAGATGTCGTTTCGCCTCGTCGTTGCTAACCAGCTGGTTTCTTATAGCTGTTGGTGTTATGGGTGACACTCGTGTCTATGGGTATATCATAATGTAAGTTACTATCTACTATAACCCCCCAAACCCCTATTTAACTAGGTCAACTAATTTCATTGATAGCCTCCGCGCTGTTACAACCAGTGACTTCATGAGCGCCGAGCCTTACGAATTTCCCTTCTCCCTACTCAAGGCTATCGCCCGCAGAATTGTCAATGAGGTAGATGGAGTTTCCCGTGTCACATATGACCTGTAAGTTCCCTTCTCCTCTGCCGATCCTAGAGTGCTAGCTAATATCCGATAGATCTTCAAAGCCCCCCGGTACCATTGAATTAGAGTAAGAAGGCTATGTTAATTATTGGGGAGGGAACTTGAAATCTTATTAAAACAAAATATTATTTAGATAAATTTAAAATAAATAAAATTTTAATTATATAAAATTTAAATATAATATTATATTATATATATTATCAATATATATAAAAATAATATTTATATAAATTTTTTAATAATTAAATACTTATAAAAATTATTAAAAAAATATTATTAAAAGATTTAAAATTAAAGCTTTTTACTAAATTTACAACTATCACGATAATGAATTTCTATGTCCGTCATCAGGCTTTATCCCTCCCCCTCCAGCGGGCCTGCCTTAACCCGGCTCTATAATTCTCGCGACGTCGACGTTGAAATAATCTAGACTCTTCAGCGTTCTATAACTCAATTAATGTCTTCTTTGACAAATTATAGGTTTGTATTTGCAAAGCTGAAGACTGGTGCAGATAATAGACGGCAGGCTGTTTAGACGGCTTGATATAAAGTAGGAATAGGGACCTAATAGACCTCAGCTGTAAAAAGAGGAAGTAAAAAAAAATTGGAAAAGCAATATGAAAAGCATACAACAAATTGAATTTCATTGGCATTGCGCATTTAAATACAAAGAATTGACAAAAAATGAATTGGCACTTCCTGCCATTGGTTGTAAGCATTGTGCGCCCTAGGGGGGGGTCGAACCCCCAACCTTGCGGTTAAAAGCCGCACGCTCTAGCCAATTGAGCTACCAGGGCCGCTCTTGGAGTTGACGTGCATTTGATATTTTGCCATTATATACCCTTAGCCAAACCGCTCCGTTTTAAATAGCGCAAAACACCAGTCTCCGATTCTCGTATCATAAAGCGCCGGGATATAAATAAAGTCGCTTAATATAAGTCCTCTAAGTGAAATTATATAAATAAAGTCGCCTGATATAAATATACTATTTTACACTGCCCTTTTTATTTGAATTTTACTTTCTCTTATACACTTATTTATTTTATTATAGCTTGAAAAAAAAAACGCGGCGATACTAATTTGTATGTATGATTAGCTGATAAAGGAGCTTAGCATTAATGAATATGTGTATTGGAGTATCATTAGTGCAGTGACTTGTACAAGGAGAGTTGCTTGTCATTGGCCGTATGCTAGTTAGTCGAATTGCTTTACGATCACCAAAAAAAAAAAAAAAAAAAAAAAAAAATACGAACGCTCTGTGTTGTGACAATTGTGACAAGCTCCTTCGTATTATGCCTGATGACCTCTATCTCTGCATTGTACAACATTTTGTGAAATTGACGCAGGACACGCAGATACAAATCGCCAAAGTCCGATTGACCAGCAGTTCATGTCCCCCTTTTTCACCATCCCAGGCGTGAAGCGCCATTTCCAGCCTCCATGGGCAGTTCCCCCCATATGCCCATGTAGAACCGCCATTCTCGTCCTGTGAACTGAGCGATAGGGGATGATTCGAATTCGAAATGATATCGGACAACGTTCGTCGGTAACTGCGGGCCGTTCTCACCAAATGACCAAGTTGGCCTCGGTCGTTTGTGGTCGATGGAACAAAGAAACGAACGGGCTTTTGATTTATCAACACTCCTGTCAGATATGATGTCGAATCCTCGGTGACTTAAGACGCCTTGTTGGCACATCCAAATAATCCCCCAGATAATGCAACAGCAGCACACGGAGTGTATACCGCCCTTATTCAAAAAAAAAAAAAAAAAAGTGCAGCAGCGATGTAAGATTACCCAGGTAGGTAGGTAGACAATGATGCTCGCTTGCTTAGCTTGGGCATGGCACTTCTCAAATCAGTAGTAAAGGCGCTGATGCTATGCACACACGCCTGCCTTTCTACCGCTTACCGCCACACTTTTTCGCATAATGTTAAGCAAGTGTCGTCAAATAGATTGAGTGTAGTCAACAGTAAAGGGGAATACGTACGTCGATAGTATAAAGCCTTGTTATTCTTCTCTTTTTTCATCTGCTCGATGAGATGTGTTTTCTCATCTTCGCAGCTCTTCTTGGCCCAAACTGGTCGGCCACGACGCTTCCTACAATGCTCGTGCATAGATTTTTTCTCGCCTTCCTCATGTCATCTCTGCCTCAGGTCGTTCATGCTGTGTACCGCGTTTAATATACTTGCGCCTGCCTTTCCGTTAGTTCTTGCTGTCTTCCTGTGGCGTAATTCTCTCCTAGCAGATTTTATTGCAAGTACGTACTCTGTTGTATAAATATCCGTTCTTTTCCTCTCCTCTCTTATTCTTCTTTCTCCTCTTTTTCTTCCGTATAGTAATAGTATTGCCAAGACTACTATGTCTTCGCCAGCTCATCACGGATGTTCAAGGTATCCGGATAGGGGTTGACATTGCCACGGCCCTGCGTAAGGCGACTAACACCTTGGGATGATCAGCTAGTCTGGTAAGTACTACGGCACAATAGCCTACAACCAGCTCGGCGGCGTCAGTTTGCCCTCCAATCGCAGGTTTTTGAGATTTTGAGATATAACGTTGTAATTCAATGTCAGAGTGTAGTCCAAAAGGCAAGATTATTACGACAGAGCCAATAACGCTTCTTTTATTAAATAAACCTCGTTGGGTAATATTGGGCAGACAAAAGCTAAATAGGTACTTGTGGTCATATCTATAGACCACTGTTACCCAGATCATTCTTACACTAGTATAGCATGATGGCACCTAGAATAAGTATGGTTATTGGTGAAATGGTCGTCTTTCCCAAGAATACCTATCACCACCCATTATCCAATTTATGTATCATTGCCTCGAACGTTTGACTCGCACAGCGATACCTAAGTAAACTCCAGGCTGATAGCTAATCACATTCGAACATTTTATGGACGGAACTCAACAAGAGCGTCGCTCTCCTCACGCAACCTCGCGCAACCCGAAGCTCACAAAATTCTCAGCAGCCCACACAAGAGATCGCATCACATTCTATTTACTACAAGCAAACGTAAAGAAACTTTAAGACAGCTGAGATGGAGGGAATTGCTCTCTTACTCGGTGGTGTGCTCGACGTCGCACCGCATAAGTTGGGCTACCCTGGAATTAAAATACGGACGGTGGTGGTAAGGCAAAGCACTACAGAGACAAGATAGGCTCGTATCTTGTGTCACGGCGCCAAAAGTAAATGGAGACAGCCAAAGATTCAGACGAGCAGCGGGGGGTAGTGAATGTACCCCCACCCAAGATTGCATCACATCCTATTTGCTCAAAGCACATGCAAAGAGGCTCTATGGCAGCCGGGGTGGAGGAAATCCATGGCCACAGTTGATCAACTCGCAGCGGTTGGTAGTAGTACATGGTAGGTCAATGTCACAAGCAATCTCGTGTAACACCGGTGAACAACTATTGGATCATCGTCGTGCACGGATGCCCCAAGGAAAGAAAAAAAAAGTACATGAGTTACAGGGGTCTGATGCATGAAGCAAGTGCCGCAAGAGGTCCAGTGATGCCTACGGGACTATATGAAAAATTTCTCTTTTTCGCCTCTTCGATTACCCAGGCAGGCCGCAAATGAAACAACAACCAAGAGACTGATAAACGTTGTCCTTATTCCGATTCGCAAAGGTCCGGGCCGCCCAATGGCGGCGCTCTTTCGTCGCAGCGCTGGGTTGAAACGAAGCTAAACTAAGCGCGATGCTGAGCGAATGATTGACAAGGGGCCGACCCCTGCAGCCTTGCCAAAGCGTCCCACCCGACCTGAGACGTCGTCGTCTCAGGTGAAGCAGCGATTAGTAGCGGAGACGGGCGGTCTTGCTGCCCTTTTTTTTTTTTATTTCTTTTTCTTTGGTGTGTTCAATGTCACGAGGTGCGATTGACAGAAGATCCAAAGAAACACGGAATGCTCAATGCTGTAAGTACATGTAGTTAGTACAAAACACTCAAAACCGACAAAATGCCAGGCAATGTATTTACAAGTGGTGTTTGGAGTTGGCAATAATTACAGGTTTAATGCTCTTACTTTGTGATAATAAAATGAAGCTGCTACACAAGTTGCAAGACTTGATGGCCTTTTCGATCCACTCCCGAAAACTCGTCTGATGTGAGCACTGGCTGACATGGATGGGACGGGCATCCTGTCAGGGTCCGCGAATAGGGCTGCGACAAGTTTAAGAGTCATTATACATGCACATACGAAGCATGCGCAAGTGCGTTTGCTAAGCCTGCAGGCGGCAGAAACGCCTCGACGAAAAAGAGCAAAGCTTCGAATGTTCTCGTAACTCTCTAGCAAACAACAACATCAGCAGAAGAAGCGGGAGAAGGAGACAAACCCACCGCGTTGTGTTGGCCAATGCAAGCAAGAGCCAATGCAGTGCCGTCACCAACGACGGCCAGGGCCGCACAAGTACCGCACCAACAAGAAGAGCTGCGGCCACAGGCACAAAATACAATTTACAGCAACCAAGATCCGTGACTTCAAGGTTCCGTGGGAAACGTAACGTATCTGTACCTGTCACATGGCGCGCATGAGCCACTCTGGGGCTTGAGCTCGTTCGAGTATCGAAAATCAGTGGGCAGGAGAAGCGGGACATCGTTGGCCGCGGTGGGGCTGGACCCTGACAATGAAAAAGAGAGAGAGCTTTCTCCTTGGAGAAGAGGAGACGATGGAGCAAAGAGAGCAGGAAAACCTCAAACGTGTTACAAAAGAGAAGGGGAAAAGATTAGTGGCAAAGAGCCCTACGAAGGGGGGGCCCGTAGCGGTGAGGTGGCAGTTGCGGTCAGTTCCAGCACGATGGAGCAGATGGCGATGAGGTTTCAAGGTCTGGCAGGGAACATGTACCATGAGCCGATCAACGACAGCGGGTGGCGCCAAATGCTCAAACGCTGCAGGTTTCGGTGCAGGGGGAGACCACCCAACGGACAATTACAAGCAGCATGTACTTCAAATGTTGTCTGTGTTGTGTTGGGATCCGGTTGATTGCCGCAGCTAAAACAACGTCAACGTCGGCTTTAACATGCCTCGTAACTGAGCCAACTATTGAATTTTTGTTTATATGAGGCCTAATCACAAAGGGTTACATTTTGCTGCTGTTCTCCGAATCCCTTGTCGTATATCCCAATCAAGCAAACCCATATGAGGTAGTCAACTCCTCCCAACTACTACCAGGTAGGCAACTATTAGTAACCATTAGCAATACTGCTACAGTACCACCATCATAAGTGCGAGGTACTAGGCTGCGATTATTGTTTGTTCTATTGCAGACAACATACGATGCTAGCAGGGCGCCGGAACATGCAAACAAGCAGAATGATACCCTTTGGGAAAATTCTACCCCATGTAGGTACTAAAGTGCAGGGATCTAAAGGGAGGGGTGGCTGTAGAGAAGCCAGCCAGCAACTGAGTAGAGTAGAGTGCCTGGTAACGAGGAGCCATCTGAAGTCATGGTGCCACAGATTTGCGACTATTGCGCTTATCAAGCAGAGACGAGAGAGATACAGAGGGAGAAGGGAGAGAAGAGATATGGCATGTGTCTGTGAGATGCGAAGCGGTACAGCTCTGGTGGTCGGGCAAGAGTCTCATGCGAGAGAGGTCTGCTGACATGATGATATACAGCTAGATCCGATTGCTCGCATAACCCACGCTGCAATGTTTGCGGCAAAGCAAACCAAGAGATGTCGGGTAGTAACCAATGGGGTTTGCTATTTGATGGAAAGATAGGTAGGTAAATAGCCAAAGAAGGTAGCTAAATAGCCAGAAACAATATTCAAGGCATCAATCTTTGCACCAGCAAACCATACAGCACCAGTAAATGGGTTAAAATCGGCAACCACAGCACGACTAGTAGGATAACCAATAATGGGGAAGTCGGCGAGATCGACAGGGCCACAGAGCTAGTTTTTCTCAACTAATTTGGCTAAGGCCTTAGCACGCAGCATAACACCGATGGAAAGGATGGGCTACTGGGAGCGAAGTTGTAGCTAGGTCTTGTGTCTGGAGTAGCCATGTGGAGAGGCATCATGATAATTAAACTGCCACATGGAAGGGACGAGGATCTCATTATACTAGTAGTAATACTGGCACTCTACTACTATAACTACTATAACACCTTTGTAATTGGCGCGTGGGGCGATGGGCACTGAAGGAAAACCCGTCCTTCACCAATGCCTGATGCGTGTATGAGGTAGATGAAGTCGCACTACGATGGCGATGAAGCCATCGTCGTCGATCCGCGGTTAATAAGCATAAGGCAACTTGATGCGACTTTAACCTGCCCCCTGTCGTGACAAAAGACGTATGTACAAGTATGTAGCTGCCGAGGCACGATTGGATATATGCCAATAGTTTCTCGAAGCTGTCCAATCCGAGCCTCTGACGGCTGCGTCCCTCGCTTGTGCGGAGCGAGCCACAGCTACCGTGCTCTTGTGCTCACGCAAAAGTAGCATCTGCTAACGGGCCCATATCGTACTCGCACCAACGAGATCGCGAGGAACATTAGCTGATCGCTACATAGCACGATGCTAGCGGCCTTGGGGCCGGAATATTCTTTGCCTCCTCTTCCCTTCTCGCCCTCACCTTTACGCGGCCTTGCGCTGGGCTTGTTCAGTCTGAGGCACGTCGGTATCGGTAGGCGTCTCACCATTGAAACGCTACAACCTCACCACGCAAATGTCGAACATACGCGCTCCGCATCAGGGGAGGGGCGGGGCTCCCCAGTCCCAGCTTGGCTATACCGCAAGGGCTAGCCTGCCAAGTCAAAAGTGGAAACACAGCCTGAATTGCTCGCTGTTCTGGCATTCACGAAACGGCAGTGGCATCAGCGGGCTGCGGTGTAGCGGATCCCGTGCGACGGCGCTGGATGTTGGATGAAAAGGCGCTGGCTTCGCGGTCACGGAGTAATTACTAGTAGTTGCAAAGCAGGCAGGGATTGCGGGTTAATAAAGAAGAAAAGACACCAAAGAAAAAAGAAAAAAGAAAAAAGAAAAAAAAGAGGCACCGCCACTAAAGCAAACGAGCTTTTCCGCATTGCTTTTATTATGCATATCTTCTTTAATTACCTCTGACGTTGCTGTCTGCGGCGTTCTAAAAATACGCTCTCGAAATGAAGACTGAAAATGAAATGTCAATGCCAGGCTGGGGCGATGATCAGCACCACCGAACTATTCAGTCATTCTTCTCGCGCAGGTCAGGTCGCGCCAAGGTACCTGCTGTACATACTTACAGGCCTACAGGGCTCGCTCGCAGCCTAAATCGCCTGAAGGAAGTGCTAGCAGCAAGGTAAAACACTCTACCGGTGGGTGGGTGGACAGCCCAAGGATTTGCCCAGAGCCTGCCTCGCACAGCGCAGGTGAGGCGGAGGGGCGGTGGATCGGCCGCCCAGCCAGTGAGAGGCCAGCAAGGGCCGCCGGCGTGCGAGCGCCCCTGGCTCGTTCCCGATGCACCGCATGGAGAGTGGAAAAAGAGCGGCCAGCAACGGTGGCTTCAATTGTTCTGGTGTGCTGGAGCCACGCCCCTCGCGTCGCTGCAACAGCCTGTGACAGCGAGCCTGAGTGCGCTGTAGCAGCACCGCTGATGGGTACATGCGCTCAGCTGCGACCTGCTATACGCCCCCCCATGCCTGTTTTCGATCCATCATCTCCCATCCATCGCTTCAGAAGCGTCCAGCACCCTCTGAAAATCTGCTCCGGCATCCGTGTCACTGCGCTCTTCCCCTCCCTCCGTGACGAACCCGGCCCCTTTCATTCAGGCCTGGCGGGAGGCTATTCAGACGGATTGCAAAGAGCTCGATTCATGCCAGAAGCGCGGCGGACGAAATAAAACAAGTGGCGCCTGCCCCTCCAACCCTCTGCCGCCTTCTTCCCTTTCTGCCCTCTTCGCAGTCTTTTCTCATTCACCTCGCTCTAACCTCGCTCTAACCTCTCTCTCTCTTTACCTCGCTCTCCAGCTCACACGAGAGCATTCGCAGCAGAAAGACGCTTCTAGCGCCGCCTAATTCGCCGACCATCACCTCCAGCCGTCCATCCATCCTGTCGACCCGTGCCAAAGCGCAGCAAACAAGCACTTGCAGCCCAGCCGTCTGCTGGAACGCCTCCATCCCATTCGCCAGCAAAGCCCTGGAGCCGCCCTCGGCAACCCCTGGTGTGCGTGGGCGTATGCAGCTGCACTAACGTTCTGGACCTACGGGCGCTTGTGCGAGTACTGAATACCAGCGGCACAGCAGCCATTTCAGCCCCAGCCGCCCGTGCATTGGCTTACGGGGAGCCCAAATACGAAGTACTCCATACTTTGTCCCCCGATCGCAATATATTCGGACAAACCACAATCTCGAATCGCCAGTCTCCTGAAACGCATCCCACGCACTCGGCCTTCCCCCCCGGCTGGCCTTTTTCTCTCCCTCTTTCCGCCGGCTTTACAAGGCGTTTGTTTCCTTGCAACGCAGGCAGGGCAAGCCTTGACTTCCCGTTTTTTCCAGTCTGTTCATCGACGCTGGGAAACTCGCGATCGAATCATCTCTCTCTATTTTTTTTCTTCTTTTTACCGGCAACAGCGAGAAACACCACCCGCAAGGCGCATTACTTGGTGGAGGAGAGCATATTGGACCCCGTCAGTTTCGGGATAATCTAGCACTACTCGTTTTTCGATTTTGCGCCTGATTTCGTCCACCAGACGATCAATAATAATTCGAGCGACACTTGCACGCTTCTGCGACTGCGTGGTTCGTGGACTGATTCGGCTCAGCTTCGTTTCAAGGAAGCACGAAAGCCCATTGCATATCTTTTTTCCATATAATCTCAACACCCAGGCCTATCGTCACCATGAGCACCGCAGTTGCCATGGTTCCTTCGCCAGCTCCTCACGAGAGGAGCTCGTTTGCCAGCGACCGCCCTGCACCCACGGTAGCCTCTACATCGCCACCGGCACAGAGGAACGCGGTGCCTTCACAACCGAGGAGTCAGCACACGGGCGCAACAGCTGCGAGCCAGTCGCCCAACCGTGGCAGCCCCAAGTCTGATCATGCCGCCGCAAACAAATCTTCTCCCAACGCGTAAGTCTTTGATAATCCGCCCTGTCCAGTTTTCCCACCTACTACAATTGAGCGCACTTTGCTGACAAATTACCTATCGTAATAGATCTCGAAATGATGCCGGACACCCCAAGATTGTCGTCAAGAAAGAACCAGTGTCGCCCGGTCTACCCGCATCAAGACCCCGACCCAGACGACTAGATCTCTCAAAGAACACACTTGCCGGCTCAAACCCTTCCTCAGCCTATCCGCTGACCGCGCGCGATGGACTGGGCATCCAAGAGGTTGGCATCGCATGCCTTTCTCCTGGATTTATGACTCAAGATCCCGCAATGAAGGAACAGCTTCAGCGGAGTATGAGCGTGCGAGAGCAGCAGCGAAGCCTTATTGAAGCCAGGCTACAGCAGCAGCAGTCCGCCAAGGGAGACGGGCCATCTGATAAGGACAAGGAACCAAACTTTGCCGCCAAAACACCCGGCATGTCTCGCAGAAACAAGGCTCCCCCGGGGCTTTCCATTGTTGCACCTTCACATCAGCAATTCGCAAACGAAAGAGTGATTCAATCTGCACCTCTTGGCCGCAGCTTCACCGGGCATCATGTCCCCCCATCACGAAACGTACATAACCAGGCTTCCAACCTTTCTCAGATCCACCACGTGCATGCCAACCAGACCGCCAACCGCCTGCCACCCATTAGCGATGTGTTTGGCCAGAATCTCTCAACGCATCCCGAGAATGGGCCACATACCTCTGCCCTCTATCCTAGTCACGCAGCTTCACGGCCTCAGCTGTCCCCAGGCCTCCCGCCAGCTCACCAAGCGCCCATGTCTGGCCGCATGAGAGAATACAAGTCTGCAGAGGAGGCTCAAAATGAATTGGCCGGTGGACGAGCAGAGCTTCTGCCCAGACTTGTCCACTACGGTGGCCATCAACCCCCAACACCTCCTTCACCCGTTGGTGCCGGCAACCGCAACCCGGAGGCTACCCAGGGCGCAAGCCGAAGGCGAACACGCGCCGAGTATGAGGACGGCAGCAGTCCACCACTGGGCTATGGCCCTCCTCCTACTCGACGTGGCCCCTTTGGCGCCGGCCGTGACAGCCCTGAGACACAACGAGCGAAGAAGGAAGAGTTCATGCAGCTATGCGCCAGAGCTTGGGACCTGTTTCACTCCTAAAACAATATATCAGCTACAGCACTCTTTCGCCCCAGAGTGTAAAGTTGGGCGAGACGAGACAAGAGCTCGTCTACATCACGGCGATACGATGCTATTTATTTAAAGAACCCGTGTGCGATTTTTATTTTTTTATGCCTTCTTCATCGTCCTTATGGATGACCCTTTTTTTTTTTGGGTTCGATTTCCCTTTGTCTATCGGAACCTCTTGTTGGGAGGGTCACCATCCTCTCCCTGGCTTTCCTTCCAAGATATGCTGGGGCTGGCAACATGAGGCTTCCACATCACGATATATCTTTATTTCATATTTGGCCCAGTTCGGCAAGCTTCCATTGAGGGCTCGCCATATAAGGAGAAGGAAACTGGAAGAGTAGCCACTCCTGCTTTGTGTGTGTTATACTTATTTCTACGACATATATCTATTGGCAATGGCGGAAAGGGAAAAGGAGGAATCCGATTGGCCACAGCGTAATACTAGTGTGGCTCGGGGGAGGCAACGCGGGATATGGAAAGGGGATGGAGATGGTTTATTTCTCACGGGAAACTCATCTGGCGTTGAATGTGTGGTTATTTTGGGATCCATTTACTCTGCATTGGGAGGAAGTGATGAATGGATATAGGAGGAGACTCTTTTTCGGTCACCTCCTGCTTTGCTATCTTGTTTTATTCCTTCTTTGTCTCGAGTTCTTTTTTATCGCCGGCGTACCGTAGGCGCTAGGGGATTAATGGGCGTATTGAAGTAAGCTAGTTTTGCCAGGAAGCGTAGCAAAGGCACCATAGATGCTTCTAATTCAAACGTGTTGAAAGACAATAGAGATGCGCATTGAGTTTAAAGTGTTGAATCGTTTTGAGTTGCAGTCTTTTATAGTAGGTATTGTATCGCCCTCATGACTACAAAGCCTTTTTTTGGCTGCTTCCATCTCATCTATCTTTTTTGATCTTACTTGACTCAACTAATTAAAACATTATATAGCCCTTTTTAGTTCTGCAGTTTTTTTTTTTTTTTTGTCTTTTGTCTATGTCGCTCTTTGCACCTCAACCTGACCAGTCGGCGTACCGAAATAAGCCGCAATCGGCTTCTGCGCCTGAAACTCCTTGCCCAGACCGACAGCCTCCACGCCGTTGAAGCCGGTGAAAAGGCCAATCTCGACAATGCCGGGCATCTTGACCAGCTCGTCGGCCAACTTGCCGACCTCCCAGACGCCGTCCTTGCCGGCGCCGTCGACCTCCGGCGTCAGATCCTTTGCGAGCAGCAGCGGCGCAAAGGGCGCGTCAATGATCCACATGCCGTTGTCGGTGACGCACTCGCCGGCCTTGCTGGGCAGGCCGGAGCGCACGGCCGGGTTGGGGGAGCCCATGGCGCGGAGGCGGCTGAGGACGTCGGGGGCGGCGAGGGGGAGGACCTCGATGGGGATGGTTTTCCAGGTGGTGCAGAGGCGGGGGGACTGTTTGCGGGAGTCTGGAAGTTGTTGTTGTTAGTATGTTTGAAACCCATGTACATATATATGTGTGTGTTTGTAAAGATATATATGTGTGTATATATATATAGATATAAAACTCACCTGCAACAGCTACAAACTTCCGCCCCGACACAGCAACCAGCTTCTCCTGGAACAAGCACCCGCCCCCTCCCTTGATCAGGTTCAGCTCCTCGTCCACCTCGTCGGCGCCGTCAAACACCACGTCCAGCACAACCGGCACGCCGCGCTCGTCGACGGGCCTCTCGTCCAGGTTGCACAGCCGGAGCCCCGCCGCCTTGAGCAGGCCCTTTGACTGGCTGCCCGTGGGGACGAAGGTCATGTCGCCGTAGAAGGACGGGCCCTTTGCGGCAATGGCCTCGACGACGAAGACGACGGTGCTGCCGGAGCCGATGCCGACGAAGCGGTGCGTGGGGAGGAGGTGGTCGTCGACGGCCTGGAAGGAGGCGGCGCGTTTGGCGGAGTTGATGAGGTTTGCGGAGGAGGATGACATAATTTCTTTTTGTTGGCTGGTCTTGATGTTTTATAAGGATATGGTGTTTGTATGTGGATGCATATATCTGGGCATTGATATATGTATGTATGTATGTGTGTGTGTGTATATAGATAGGTATATGAGTTGTAAATTTTATATAAACAAGTTGAGTGAGTGAGTAAGTGGTGAGATGACAAAAGTTAGTGAGTGCACTATAGCCGAGTTCGGAAGGGGGGGCGTGCGTTCGTTGTGTTGCTTGTATACTCCGTAGTCTCAGCGCAAAAAAAAGAAAGAAAGAAAGGAAAAAATCGATACTATTGGTTGTGATCACGAGACCTGCCTTGTGCGTTGCAGTTTTGCGTTTAGTTAGAAATTGCGCGCGCGGCTTTTTTTTTTTGCGTGTCTCTGTCTTAGCAGGTACTATTAATTGAGCCCGTTGCTTGTTTCAACCCATTGCTGTATACAACGGTAGATGGTACATACATACATACATTGGCGCCTTACATATTGCGTTGCATTCAGCCGCGCTGAGCTTAGTCATTCAGCTATTGCTCAGCTCCTTGCAAACGATGGAGGGGCAGAAAGGAGTATCGGTACGTCACCGGCTGTCTTCTACTAGGAGGTAGTTGCTTCAGTGAGATTACAGGGAGAGGAAACAGCCGCAAGCCTCTTTTCTTGTCATTTCGTCTACGAATACATGAGGGGTATAATAATAAATAATGACAACAATACTAAGTCAAATAACAATCAAGGATAAAAGCCAGATTGCATACCAATTCGGATCATCGGGCGTCCGGGAATTAAAAAAACAAAAGCCTGTCTTCCCCATCTCTTGTGTAATTAATGGACGTGATATGATGCGCGCGGAAAACATGCAAAGAGACTATGATATCATCCTCTCTAAAAAAAAAAGTCTCCCCTTTGCAAAAGGCCATGATCGTCGCTCCGTTTCCGTCCGGGACCCAAAAGCAAAAAAGAAAAAAAAATAATAATAAATAAAACAATTACCCTTTCTTTTACCGTTTGATGCCCAAAACCAAAACCAAGAAAAAAAATGACAGATAAAAAACTCACTTACACGCAACAAACATAGATGGGTGTGCGCCCATATATCCGCCGCCCCCATGATCTGCCGAAAGGAAAGCTTCATCGCCACAAAATAAGCCCAGTCCAGTGCGTTGGGGCGCAAAACATCCCCCCAATCGTTCAAGAAAATCGCAGCTCCCAGCCATTCGGTCGATACGGGAAGCCAAACTTTAGTCATGGGCGATGCACGCCGAGGTCTCATGGCAAAACCCGGCATCGCGGATGGCATGCAGCTCTCCAAGCCACTCACGTCACACTGCCTCGCCCCCCTGGTTTCCAAGCAAGTCACGAGCAAATCACCACCGCGGCAGTTGTCACTGCTTTGGAGATGCAACTTGTTGGGCTTTCTTTTGAACTGTTCAGACACATGATTGATTGGCATTTCACCAAAGCCGCACTATGCGACGATATATAGCAAAAAAAGCATCTCTTCCAAAAACTACTCATAGAAACTCCCAACGCTTTCTCTTGTCTGTTAGGCTCCGTTCTGTCTCTTGTTTCCAAATCAAATCAGTAGAAGCCCATAATCCACCAAAAAGAAGTGAGAGAGCCTATCCCTAGCTAAATGCCCCGACGCCTATCCAACCAACTATCCTTTGTTTTTTGCTTTTTCCCTTTAATCGCGCCTCTGCTCCTTGTGTAGCTTTTACGCCAATGCCGCCACCAGTCTTTGTCATAGTAAAAAGTTGTATCAGGTGTAAAATGAAAAAGAAAGAACAAGAGATGGTGAGAATCGGGGGCATGCCTTTTGCCCGCTGCTAATCCTTAGCCCATAACCAACAGAGCGCCCCAACAATACATATGGCCGTATAACTGCAGTTCCTTTCTGTGTGTGTGTGTTTTTTTTTCTCTCTTTGATTTATGCAATCCAAAGCCCTCTCGGCCATTTCGCCAAACGCCAATGCTCTGTTGTGTATATAAAAATAAATGATGGAATACAAAAAGATATGGAGACAAGTCCTTGCCATGTAAAGACTGCTCAAATCAATAAATGCAAAAAGCGAGCGTGCCTTCTTTAGGCGTCCGCTATGTGTTCGACCTAATAAGACGCCGGTTAAGTTTAAAAGCTGTTACCGCCGCGCCAACGCTTTCGCCAAAATAGAAGAATAGAAAAAGAAGAACGAATGGATAAAAGATCAAGTTATCCAGTTGCCAATTCCGAGGGGTATTTTGCCTTCGCCACATGATATCATTAAAAGTGTTTTTTGTTCCTTTTCGTCTGGTCATGTTTCGTCGTCCATGCGATTTAACTCTGCTTGCCAAAAGGGGAAGAGAAATTAGGCGATGGGTGGCATCAGGGGAGGGTGTAGAAAAGAAAAGAAAAATCCCTGTGCACAAGATGCCATCGCTGCAGGCAGAGCGTTCTGTCGTATACATTTAATCGTAACTTTCTTCATTTAGAGGCCTTCTTCGCCGGCCTTGCAAAGTTTAATCTCACGAACCCACTCAGATTTGAGGACCTGAGCAGCTGTAAGACGACGTGTGGGATGGGGGTCCAAAACGGAGTAGATGACATTTCGACAACGAGCCTGTGGAACATGTTAATACGAATTCAGGAGGGAAGCAGAAAGAAAAAAAAGGAAGAAAAAAAGGGGGGGGGGGGCAAGAAATATCACCATACCCTGTGTAATGACTCGATGGGGCCATAGCCCTCTTCGTCGCGGCGACCCTCCAGGTAACGAGCGTAGAATTCGTCCTCGTCCTTCTTGGCGAGACGCCAGAGGTGTCTTCCGCTGCGCATGGCCATGTAAATGACACCGCACGCCCATACATCGACGGCGCGGGCATCAAATTCCTTGTCGGTGTACTCTTCGGGAGCAATGTAAGGAGCAGATCCGCAGAGTCCAGAGACCATGTGGGCATCGGATTCCCATGCCATGCGGAAACACTCGCCGTTGCCAAAGTCCGTGATTTTTAGGGCGCCGCGGGTGGTGAGAAGTAGGTTTTCGGGCTTAAGGTCTCGGTGGGCGACACCCATCTCGTGGAGGTACTCGACGCCGCGCATCATCTGCTTGAAGAAGCAGTCTGCCTCTTGAACCTCGAGCTTGCCGCTCGACAGGATAAGGGTGTACAGGTCACCGCCAGAGCAGAACTCCATGACCTCGCAGTAATCGCCCTTGGCATCCTTCAGCAGGTCGAGGGTGTGGATAACGTTGGGGTGGCGCAGGGAGGAAGAGATGCAGAACTCGGCGGTAAGGCGCTTGCTGTACTTCTTCTCCGACTCATCAGGGCGGCGGCGGAACTCCTTGACAGCGAACAGCTTCTCGCCGCTGCTGCCAACCTTTTTGTGAGATATCCTGACAATGCCAAAGGCGCCGCGGCCGACGATTTCTTGGCACTTGCCGTACTTCTCCACCAAAGTCGAGTTGGCGTGCAGGCCAGCCTTCTTGTCGGCAGCTTCTTCCTTCTCCTGGCGCAGCGAGTCGACCCAGTTGGACACCAGGGAGAGGTCGTGTTGGGGCGGGGCCTCTTGTTTCTTTCCGATGATGCTTCGCCACATGTCTGACAGCTTCTCTTGTCTTCGGCTGGACCGTAGGAGATGCTCATGTCCGCCCTGAACGTCAGCAATCACGGTGAAGCGATTTGAGTCCTTGGGCTTGGCTGATTCTTTCGGTTTGACTGATTCTTTGGGTTTGGCGGCCTCTTTTGGCTTTGCGGCTGGGAGCTTGTCGACGGACTTTTCTATTGATTCCTTTCGCGGGGCGGGAGAAGAAGCGCCGCTGATTGATGGACCGCGGGATCGAGGCGTGGTATCGCCATTGACGTGAATCTTGGTGACGTCCTTGGTGGAGAACATGCGAGAAAGGCGATCCTTGACTGAGGTCTTCTCAGAGGGAGGCTTCAGCTGGGTCTCGCTGGGAGACGGGGAGAGCTTGTCAGAGCCATTCTGGGAGAGCAAGGTAGGCGATCGCTTTCCCTCGTGCGATGACTTGATGGATGAGGGTTTTGAGCTCTGAGCAGAGCTCGGTTTTGATTCAAGGGCAGCGGACGGCATCTTGACGATGGCGAGCGCTTTGGTCGCGAAAATAGTCTAAGTCGAGGTTGTGATGGATCTTGTGTCGATAGCAATGCCAGGCAACAGTCTGTTCAAAAGCGAGCAGAGAGACCAACTGAGGTTGCCTGATCCGGTGGCGAGGACCGGGATGCTGCACGGAGCTCAGTGGTGTATGGAGGGGGGGATTGCGTCGGCGGCGGAAGCTGATTCCGGAGCTGATCAAGAGGGCAGCCTGCAGCGAGGACGGCGATGCTGTGCGGCGAGAGCTGAATGCGAAGCAGAGGGGGGTAGCGAATAAATAGAGGTTTAAAAATAATAATAAAATAAAATAAAAAAAGTAAAATAAAAATGATAAGTTAAAGGATGAACAAGACAAGCTCAGCAGCGCTGCAGTCGGATTTTGCCTTTTGGCTCTAGGTTCTGGGCAAGTAAATGGCAATTAAACGCAGGTCGTGGCCAGGCGGCGGCGCTTGTAGGGGAGTCGAGGAGGGGCGTTTGCAGCGTCAGATCGAGGCTGGGCGCAGGGACACGCACGGGCGACACACGTAATGGGGGTGTTGCTTGTATAAGAGAGGAAGAGGAACCGCCTGGAAGCGCGGACGGGCGGCAGAGGCCCAGCAGGGAGGATGAAGGTCGTAGGGCCTGCAAAACGGGGCGGTTTCCTGTGCGCAGCCCTTATATGTGTGTTTTTTTTCTTGTGGATGATGGATGTTGCGTGGTCCTGGCAAATATCCGGGGGTGGAGGCAGGTTTTTGGTCGCTGCCGCCAAAAACAGAAAATTGGAATTAATAAAAGAAAAAAAAAAAAAAAAAAAAGTGCCGTCAGAACAGGGCCGGGCTGAGCGTCCCAGTAAAAGCGGTGGTGGCAGTGGTGGTGTGTACAGTGTAGTGTAAGTGCCAGAGGGGTGGAGCTTGGGTATAAGCTAGATGGACACACAAACACAACAACACACACACACACACCCAATAGAGGAGACGAAAGGGCAGGGAAGCAAATAGAGAGACCCTCTCGCAGCCTTTTAGCTGTGGTTGTGACGTTGACGAGAGCGGGGGTGGGCGTTGAAGGCGCTGAGAGGCACTTTAGAAGTGACGGGGAATCAGAAGACAATAAGAGGTAAAAACAAGCCCGTCAGCTCGACTGGAAAAGCAAAAAGGGACAGAATCAAAAGGGGGCAAGGGGAGGAGGCAAAGAGGGAATAAATGGCCAGGGAAGAAAAAAAAAAAAGCAGGATATTATTGCTGCCGTGTTAGTGAGGGAAAAGGCAAAAAAGACAAAGACGTGCAGGCAATAAAGTACTGTACCTTGGAAGGGTCCAGCGGTGGGGGATCCGTATTACAGACAGAGCAGGTACGGGACCGTCTTGCAATGGGGAACGGTAGCGCGAAGTGCAGTACAGGTACCGGTACGGGACTGGCACCGGAGCTTTACGGAGCGCAAGGGGCGCTGTTACGAGCCTGTAGCTGTGCCCAGAGCGGTAGGCCGGTGCGGTATCTGTCATGCGTGTCTGTGCGGGTAGGTAGCTGTACATGCCGGGCACAAGGACGTGTCCGAGTACAAGAACCTTGGAACAGGCCAGGCAAGTTCCGGTATGGAGGGTGCTTCTAGGACCGCCTGTAGGGGCCTGTGGTTGGTGCTGGAAACTGCGCTGCGGCAAATGAAGGCGCCGGGGACTCCAGCGGGTGACAAAGCACGACAGAGCCTTGAATAGCCTGGAGAATCGAGAAAATTCTGGTTGGTGGGAAGACTGAGACGTTTACGTTTGCTGCTAACGCTTGCTGCTAGTTATTGGACCTGCCGGTACATTCTGTGCCGCGCAACTCTCCATATTACCAAATATCCCGAATGGTTCCCCGTGGCATACAATGGAGTCCTATTGACGTGAAGCCCTCTATGTAATTGCCAGCCCAGTTGTCCAGCTGAGCATCCTGTGGCGGGCAGCCGCTGCGCTGCGGCTACAGCGGCCTGCAGCAACGACGTGCCGGGAGGGACAATGTGCCGTAGCGGTGCGTGCTGTTAGCAGCAGCTCATGTGCAAGTCGTGCATGCTGCTCAACGGCATGTAAAGAGGACTAGCGGCCCAGGACTAGCACAGAATACGTTGGAGAGGCTTTTCATGTACGAAACAAGCAGCATGTAGCGCGCGCGCCATCACCACCCCAAACAGACCGCACGATGAAGTCTGAAAGAAAGAAAAAAATTTCCCCTCCTCCACTGCGGGACTAATCCTCTCTCCTCTGCGCTCCGCAGAGCTAAACGGAAAGAAGCTATTTATTCGCACAAGGTGAGAAGAGCAAAAATGGAAAAAGAAAGGAAGTTCGGCAGGCAGCCGGGGAAAAAAGAGACCAAGGGCCAACTTTGCATGACATGGCGGGATGTGTGTGTGTGCGTACATGTTTCGTGCATGTCACTGCCAGATGTGTAGGTGGATGCTGTATAGCAAATTGACACGGCATGTTGTCTGCAGTGAGCCATATTTTTGCTGGGCTTTATTCCTGTCTCCCTCTATTCTTTCGTTTTCTCGCCTCTCTCTCCTGTTCTCTTCGCTATGCAGCACTCCATTGTGCCGGAGGGCGTTAACCGCTCATAAAGAGACGGTGTGGGCGTGTGAAACAAGCCAAAGGGAAACCCAGAGAAACATACCGAGGCGCGCTAAAACATCAAAGCCTGAGGAAGAAGGGGAGGAAAAAAAATGAAAAATGAAAAAATGAAAAAAAGTCTTCTGGTCTTGCCCTTTTCGGCGGCTATGGCTGCGCTGGCTGGCTGGCGGCCGCTAACAAGGTGCAGGGCCACGGGGCGTGTTACGTGGGTACCGACTGGTTGTCCCATTGGCAGCGCCGCAATTACGGAGCGCGCACGTTGAATCGCAGCCTCTTCTCTTGGACATGTGCCCAGCGGCGGCGGTGCGACCAGAGCTAAGGCACGCTTGTATGCGCGCGTGCATTGGCATCAATACTATTGTGTAGTACGAGCACCGCATACTGTATTGCCTCTGTCATAGGGTCTGGTCCTCCTTACTAATGGCAGCGCGTCGTCTCACCTCGCCAACCATCCTGCTTACATACCTCACCTATGCTGATGCTGATGCTGATGCCAGGCCAGGCCAGGCTCGCTGGATCCGGCGGTGGCCATCAAATCGCTCAGCGGCTGCGCCGGTGGAGCGTGAGACACGGCCTTGGGGCTGGGAAGAAAGCCACAGGCAAGGGAACCGTCGTATACAGGCAAAGCATTGAGGCACAATGAGATCGGTTGGGCGAGGTACAGTACTTCTTGCTGTGGTCTTTTCGCAGGTCTGAGATCTGGGTCATATGCTTCTTGGGCGCAGTGATTCCAGTGCCTTGTCTCAATGAGTGCATGTATTTTAGCATATACTTTAGCACAGCGCCTCGTCAAGGTGCAGGTACCATGTACAGCACTGAACCCTTTTTCGCCAAGCAAGCACAAAAGGGGTGCTACCCTACATGAGTGAAATTAGATCGATCTAGATGTTTAATTAGTACCCGGTAGATGAGATAAGAATCTTGTCTTTTCGGAGGTTTT
Organism: Trichoderma asperellum; assembly: GCF_020647865.1. Classification (NCBI taxonomy): domain Eukaryota; kingdom Fungi; phylum Ascomycota; class Sordariomycetes; order Hypocreales; family Hypocreaceae; genus Trichoderma; species Trichoderma asperellum. The sequence goes on along the minus strand of NC_089415.1, from coordinate 5,805,041 downwards.
ATCCTTTCCTCTCGTCTTTCTATTGATATCTTTGAGATTGTCTTGTTTACCTAGTAGTCAATTGCCCCCTTGCAATCTGAGTTTGCCTCAGATGATTCTCGCAACATCCCGCTGCAGCCTCGGGCCATAGCCATCCTTCTCCATATTACCTTGGCAGGCAAGTGGCATCTAACAAGTACCGGTACCAAGTCAGCCCTGGGAATGGGTCCCTCATCAACCCACTTACAGCACACACTGAGATGCTCATACGATTCATTAATAATAAACAGCTGCTAACAACAGCACAACAGTAAAAAAAAAAGGACCATGATGCCTGTACAAGACGCATCCCAAAATGCCAAGGACCCTCGGAATGCGAATGATTAAACGACATGTCCAAGCCCACAGGCAGCGGTTGATTGCTTCTTGGCGCGCCAGCAATGTTGCATTCGGTGCTCACAGCCCGAGACGCTGCCTGCATACCGCCCCCTTAATCAACGACGGGAGTTGAGTAAATGGGTTTGCAGCTTAAAAAAAAAAAAAAAAAAAAAAAAGGCTGTGCTCGGCGACTGCCAATTGGGAGCCATGTCGTCGAACTACCAGGTTCCGACAAGCATACACTGGTCATCCATCTCACAGCCCTATGTGCATACACGTACCGTACACATACATACGCACATGCATATCCCACGGCCTTGTCGCCGCGTGAGATACAAGTAGGCACTGCTACTACTGCCTACTCCATAATGCTACATACTTGATGGAAGGCTCGAGGCCAAAGGACCATTCCTCCTCCTAACCTCCACCTCCGTCCGTCCATGTCGAGCAAAAAAAAAAAAGCACAAGGCGGTCAATGACTCTTCCGGCGTCAAACCGCTTCTCAACTAGGCAAAAAGTTGCATGCTAGCTTCAGCACAGCCATCTTGTACTTGTACGTAATTGCCAGTTCTCCATTTAATCTCAGGGAAAGCCAAGACGGCCAAGACGAGACAGCTCTTGGGCGGCCCGTAGATTTGCCAACGGGTACGATTTAAAATTTTTCTGCTTCTTTCCTCTCTCGTCGCCTCCCTTGGCGCGCACGCCCAGCCTGCCAAGACGGCAGTCGGAAAACCGCTGCCAAGACCACGGGAGCGTGGCAGTGTTTATTTTAGACTTTAAACTTTACAGTTAAACATTCTGGCATGCCAAAACGTGCTTTGAAACAACTGTTTAAGCTATTTTTGATCTCTTCCTTTGATGTAGATGTAGTAGTAGCACTAGTAGTTACTAAGCCTAGTAGTTGGCATAAAGTCTTGGGGCACAGCACATGGCTTGGGCTTTGAGACAGCCATCGAGGCTTCTTGTCTCAGCCTCACTTGGCTGCTCCTTGGCCATTCTTGCTTTCTCCCCCCCCAATTGCAAGGTGGCTTTTTTTTTATTAAAGTTGTGACACATATATCCAGTACATGTAAGTAGGTATGTAAGTACTGTACATGTAACGAACGACTTTCCTTTGACGTTGCACGTACCGGTTCCAGGCCTGTGAACTCCCCCCTCCAGGCGCAATCGTCATGGACGCATCTACCTACATACATACATGCACGCATACCTTACTCCTGCTGTCTGTGACAAGAATTATTCGCTTGCATTACCCAGCTTGAACCGAAAAAAAAAATATATATATATATGGTAGGAAAAAGGGTATCCCCCGCAAGCCTTGCCTGCATGAGCTCGTACGACCCAACTGCAGCTCTTTTCTTCTTGCATGGAGGGGGTGAAGGGACCATCAATGGATCAAATAGACCATTCCAACGCTTTTTTTGCTTCCTTGTCGGCCCTTTGACTCCATCGATCGCTCATAGTTTGCTGCACCCCGAGATGGAGGACAAGAGGGAAAGGCCAATGACGAGCCGCTAGGATGACTTTGGCGGTTTATAACCTGTATAGTATAATCGTCGTAAGCAGATCCGCCCATGTGCGTTTCGTCCTAGCCAACGGACCAGAGGAGTTGGACGCAGTAGTAGTATTACCTAGGTACGGCACAGTATTCCATATGCCGCGGCGAATTATCATAAAACAAGGGTCGTCGAGCATCAATTCATCTCGAAACCGAAGCGGCTTATATTAATCCCACCCTCAACTTTTTCGGAACACATACGCGTTCATCTATCCTCAAATTAACTACAAGTACCGCTACATACACACTTGCAATCAATGCAGCACTCCGTATCTAGCATATATTAATTGCTTTTTGGCACCCAAACCCGGCCATGCGCGATTCAATCAGGTAGGTAATGTACATACATAATGTTAGATACCCAAGGTCCCTTGATCAGCCGTGCAACATATACATACGGAGTCGTACGCCTAGCCTTGCAGCCGACACTCATCCCCCCCCCTCACTTTACAGCCCAAACTCTCTCTCTCTCTTTCGCACTTACTCGTGCTATTGACCCCAAAGTCTAACACGCTCTCACGTCGATTCTTACTCGCATGAGCCCACGCCTTGTACCCCCTCCCTGCCCTGCACTCCCCCCTTTCTCCATTGACTCTTTTGCTTGAGGGCTTGTTACATGCAGGATGCAGGATTGTCCCCTCTTGCCTGCGTTGTTGAATATTGTACCTAGTATGAGTATGAAATACCTACAGAGTAGTATTACCGTTTTTACTGCCCGCTGCATTGGGCTTCTACAATTGGAAAAAGAACACCAAGAAATAAAATACCCGACTGCAACCATCTGATAGCCAAGTCCTGTCAGTACCTTCTTGTGCGTACGTTGGAGAGTCTACTGCCAAGTACAGTACTAAGGCATGCAGCATGTAAGTCCGCAGCAGCAGCAGCAGCAAAAAAAAAAGGCACGCTATTCCTGCACCTAAACTCTTTCTCCGCTACCCCCTCCTCAACTGCTTCCCTCAGGCGGCCTCCAACGCCGCCATGCTGTACTGTACCGAAAAAAAGGGACACAATTACTTGAACGGACAGAGCAAAAGACCCGAAAGATTTGTAAGTAAAGGCTTCGCCCCCCCCCCCCCCCCCCCCCCCCTCCCGCCGCTCCCTTTTCTCAAACGCCGCTTAGTAGGTGCTAGTTTATCTACAATGAAGTCATTTCACAGACTCGCTGCTCCGTCTTTACACGTATAGCCCGCTCATCTCTCCCTTTTCCTCTCCTAAAATGCCACCACATGCTCCCCGAGTTTGCGCCAGATGCCGAGGGCCAAGACCAGTGCCAAGACGCGTGAGGGCATCTCAACACTTATAGTCGTAAATGATAGGTATGCTGTAACGGTGCATTGCTACTTTCTACCACTGAGGAGCCCAAAACGGCCCATCACGCCCCTCCCTGGTTGATCAGGACGAGACCCAAAGAGACAGTTGCCCAAAACGTCTCGGTATGATCTCATAGGCCAGATAAACCGCCCGGCTCAACCATCTCCCCAGCTTATGGCACAGCCTGCCACGCCGCCTTTTGGCCACTCCACAGCAAAGAAATCGGTTAAATAAATAAATATACGGAGTATATATATATAAAAAGCAGACTATTCTCATTCAAGCTATTCATTTGTTTAGAATCTGTTTCAAGGAAAAAGGGCTTTGCATCTCCTGCTCTCTCTCCCCGCTACCCCGTCCGACCGCCACTCGCATGGAAACCACCAGGGGGAGCAGCCAGCCCGCCACTCACTCGCGGTAACTTTGGGAACTGCGGATCTAAGCGGCTGAAATGAGTCGATGCTGAGCTGTCAGCTCCTCTATTGCCGATCTGCGTGTTTTTCCTCCTCGGGCGGCTGCCCGTTTTCATGCCTCACCTGATGTCACAGCCTAGTAAACAAAGAGGGAAAAAGGGCAATGGAAAACGATAGAATCAAGCAACAGAGAGATAACTGCCATGAAATCTTTCGCCCCCCTCATCCCCCCCTTCTGATCCCGCATTCCCGCTCCTCCGATACAGCCTCCGTCAACGCGGTTTTCTTTCTTCTCGTGCCCGGCTGCAGAGGCTCGTGCCATGCCTCTCGCGTTTCAGTGGCTCTTCCGTCATTGGCCTGCAGCTTGTGCCCGGATAACACAGACCAAAGGTCCCCGGCAAACTCTTTTCCTGTTGGGAATTGCAAGCATGGGAGGGGTCCTGACGCAGGCATAGGTGCCATGGGATCACTGTCCATCCCACCATAACAGTATAATAGGTGGCTTGAAAAAGCCCCGGCAGGTAAACCTGGACACCGATTTCTGGCTCTGATAGCCGGTACAGCGCGTCTGTAGCCACCGGCTATCGAGACTTGAAGCGCTGTCTTAGAAGCTACATTGACATCCAACTACCAATGCGCCCGTTGCTTCTTATCCCTTTGTTCTAGACTCTGGCAGATTTCAGCCTGTGCATCCCAGACATACTCTCAGCATACGTACGGAGTAAAACCCTCCATTTTCGTGCGCCTGCCACATGGCCTGAGCTATCTATCCCTCCCCCGATACTCAGCTGGTCCAACCCCCAGTAGGGAACGCGGGTATGTATCAGGGGTCAGCGTGGGTGATAACGCGCCTTGAAAGCCTCGTAACCAGCAATTTGGCTGCTTGTATGCATCTCATATCACCCTGTGAGACATTTTTTTTCTTCTAGATGTAGCAGCTCCTGGCATGTAATGCCTACCCGAGCCTCAAGGATTGATTGGTGGACGGAGTAATACCTGGTTGTAGTTCCCATGGCTGGGTTTTTTTTTCCTCTCAGCATTCCATGCTCATGTTGCGCGTGCGTGATGCTTCCCTAAATCGATTCCCTAAAACTCCTTCCGTACATGTGCATCGTACCGAATGACATGGTCATTCGTCGGCCCTTTCATTGTCCTTTACTTTTAACGCTATCGCCCGTAATTGTCACTGCCGTTGTGCTGTAGTAATGGGTCTCAGAAATCTCCAACGTGGTATCCCCCCTACGTCCTTAGGTCACAAATAATTGCTGCCTCCTTGGTATGCAAATTCGAAGCGGTGAGCACACCTTTACTATTGGTAGCGGAGATTGCCTTCTCCACAGAATGAAAGGAATTGATAACCTCAGCGATAATCTCATCTCATCCTACATCATGATAATGCATCTTGAGTAGCGTAGAAACACAGCAGCGTATTGTCTGATTGGAGGCAGTCACACACGAGTCTGTTTCACAGCTTTCTGTTGGACGCCCCTTAATCGTCGCCTCATGGATATATCATGCATTCTCGTTGTACCTTAATTGAAAAGGAGGTCACTTGTGAGGAGAGGGGTTAGCAATGCTTCGAGCCTGGTATCTCGTAATCCCGAAATATTTTCTTGGAATGTTTTCTTGTAGATGTTCACAATTAGATTACCTGGTGGGATAGGCTGCCAGGACGCTGGCTTGACACAGCCTTGAGACAACCACCAGCTTAATTTTGGTCTGTTGTCTTGCTGCTATTCTTGGACGCTCCCGAAGCTCTAACGGTGGACACGAGATCGGCTAGTTTATTGCCTGGACGGAGAGGTAAAGGGTCTAGAAGTCGCTTGGAATTCTCCACGGCAGCCTTGAAGGGAGATTGTGAGACCAAAGCCTCGTCGACCATGTTCTCCAGCTTTTTGAAATATTCCTTCTCTTTGATATGTTTCGTCAAGTACAGAACAGGGTTGCTTGACTGATTCTGTTTCATTCGTTCGTTGATAGCCTCCTCATACGCCCGATCATACACATTGAAATCCACTGCCGTCGGAGAGTCGGACACAACGTCGGGCGTCTTCTCATCGGTAACAAAAGCGTCTCTTGCTCCTGTGCCGATGCCCAGGAACAACGGCTCTTGGTCGCTAATATCGTGAGCGTGGCCTTTAGTCTTTTCATCGGGCTCTGGTGCAAGTAGAATTGTCTTTTGCTGTGCGATGAGCGCTGCTATATCTTCTACTGATGCGCTGGTATCTAGTAATTTGGGTGTCTCGTTTTCTTTTGTAGCTTCCCTTAGTCGAGCAGCAGCTTTTTTGCGGCTGCGAGCTAATGAGCTCCTAAATCGATGGATTGCCTTCATCACGCATAGGAGGTGGTTCATCTTCCTTGTGAAAGCGCGGCTAAGCTCCAGCTCATTCGGCGGCTCTATGGGGTCTGAACAATTTTCTTCTGCCGACAGTAAGGGATCGGTTCCTCCTTTAGTGACCCAAGGATGTTCCTGTAGTATCGAGTTAGCATGTCGACTGTATATTTTTTTTTTTGACAGAGTTGGCCAGTACTTACCCGAAGCTCAGCCATGGTTATTCGTGTTTCTGGATTCTTGTCTAGCAACCTGCTCATCAGATTGAGAAATGTCGGATTCTCATCTTTGGCATATTCTGGTTCCTCTGTCTTAATAGCCTCGTAAATCTCAAGTATGGCCTCCTTGTTGAACGGTATCTTGCCATATTTAAGGCAATAGAGGGTAATACCCATAGACCAGATGTCTGCAGCCGTTCCAGAAACTTCGTTATGCTTGCTGCATAGTTCGGGGGGCAAAAAGGCTGGAGATCCAGCGGATTTGGACGTCCTCATATTGTTTCCCTTTGAAAACATTTCTGAGACGCCAAAGTCGACAACTTTTAGAACGTCGTCTTCAGATAATAAGAGATTGTCTGGCTTGATATCGCGATGAATAACTCCTTGAGCATGTACTATTACCATGTTAGAGACAGCTATGTGGTTAACATGCATTCCCATGTTTGACTTACAGTATTCAATGCCCAAAATCAAATCCCGGAACCAAAACCTGCACTCCTCTTCAGGATAGGGATCTGCTTGCTCGCCCAGGCCGACTTTCATGATGACCCCCTTTTTGCACATCTCCATGACTATGTACAGAGAATCTTCATCCGGGTCATCGAGCACCTCGATAAGTTGAGCCAAATTGGGGTGGTTGAGTTTCTTCATAATGGCAATCTCTTCTCGAATGTAGAATAAGGCATCGCTTCTCTCACTGTCTCGTAGCCCATTTAGACGAGGAGACATGGCGCCTCCTCTACCAGGCATACGTCTTTGCGGTCCTCCAGGGCCTTGACGCATAGCGATGGACTGTGCGCGCCTCCGCAGGCGGACCTTGGAGAATTCTTTAATAGCCTGTAGATATCGACGTAAGTAAATCCTCTTAGAAAGGGGAAAATGGCAAATGCCTGACATAAGGAAACATACAAACTCAGTTCCGAACTGATCTGTCGCGAGATGGACAGCGCCGTAAGAACCGCGGCCGATTTCTTCCTGAATCACATACTGGTTTATTCTATGATGGGTTCGACCATCCGTTTCATCGTTGGAGAACTCGACGTGTGCGTCCAAAGTTTCCTACCGGAGAGATTAGCTCTCACTCTCACTTCCATGGGCTGGAAAAAAGCTAACCTTGATTTCGCGATGAGCGCTTGGAGTGCGTTTATGCTGTCTGATAGGGCTTGCGAAGCCTTGTAGACGAATAGGCTCAGAACTAAAGCAGGAAAAAGATCAGCGCCCGCCTCGACTATGTAGAGACAAACGAGGCTGGTCCTGCTCTTCCTCTTTCTATCTTGGAAGAGTGACTTCTGGAACCACAATCACCTACATGGTAGACGCCAAAGATGGCCGAGCATCGTCAGCGACATCGTCGCGACCGTTAACAGTGAGTCTAGGCGACTGAAGACCATAGAGAGGATCTGATTTCGAGCCGCCGGGCGACTGCGGAGGCGTCTCCATGATGGTGGAGGGCGCAGCTCTTGGCTGGAGCTCGAAAAGAGGAAGAGCTATGAGATGCTGTGTAGCGTGTGCTTGGGCGAGGCTTCAGAGGCTCACGCCAGGTGAAATCGAAATGCGCGCAAGATAGATGAAGGAGCCAGCAACACGCCCAGCTCCCAAGTTCAAGCTGCACAGGCAGAAGAAATTCGCCAGGGCTGCTAAAACACGGCGTGAGGCTGAAAACAAAACGAGCGGCTCTGAGCCAACCATTGGAGGGGTTATAAGCGGTAGCTGCATTGGCATCCTGCTATAAAGCGGGGCACTGGAGCTGGAGTTTTTTCCTCTGACAGGCGGGCGTTTAGACGCCTGTGCGTTAATTGGCACATGCTGATGCATCGCCTCAACCGCTGTGGCCATGTCTACAAATAGACTGACTGTTGGCATGTATCCAATACAGAGAGTGCCGGAGATTCACGATCTTGATTGGCTAGAATAGTGCTATTTACAGATTCCATATGACCCTTTTACACTAGGCTGTAGATATTCAGGAGACTCATTACGAATAAGTAGGTAGTTGGCTCTGCCCAATCCTTTAGGTCCATCATCAGCGAATCCCGAGCTGTGCTAGCGGACTACTGTAATACTTGACATCTTGATAGAAGTCCTGTTTTGGCTTTTATTTCATCCCAACCTCTTTTATTTCTTACTACTGAAATTATTTCACAAGTCAGTCAGTGCAAAGTAGGTATTCGGGTAATGACAACATGAAGCTCTCTGCCCACTATTAGCAGCCCTTTATAGTGGGCTCCTACAGGCCATCATGCCCCGCCAACCCGCGGGGGGGCGCCTGCTAGCTCCAGGTCAGCCTGTCGCTGGATTAGATAACCGAGGCGCCCCTTGATCGACAAACACCACGTCTCGCAACCAATCGTACCTGTTGGAGCTCGCTCGTCCTGTGACGACGACAGCGTCTCTTCTTGAAGCCAGCTCATTGATCTGTCGCGTGCAGCATCTGGACGCCCCTACCGAGTCGCGGCCACCATCCGAGCCCGATCCACGCCGCACGCGCAAGCTGCTCACAATGGCCGTCTACACGTTCTACATCTTCGACCGCCACAGTAGGTCACTCCCTCGCATCTCCTCCCCTCCCTGCGACGCACGCGAACATCTGATCTGATTTGCTTCCCTCCAGCTGAATGCGTCTACGTCAAATCATGGACACCGCCGACACAAGCCGCCGGGGCCTCCCCCGCGCCCGCCATATCTGCTGGCTCTGATGACGCCAAGCTCGTCTTCGGAACCGTCTTTTCCCTCCGCAACATGGCTCGCAAGCTCGGCGGCGACGACGATGCCTTCATCAGCTACCGAACGGGCCAGTACAAGCTTCATTTCTACGAGACGCCCGCCAACCTTCGCTTTGTCATGATAACGGATACCGCGTCGGCAAGCATGCGGAATGTGCTGCATCAGATTTATATCAACCTATGGGTAGAATATGGTATGTGGTCATATCCCCTTTTCGAACCCTTTTTTTAAAAGCTAGGAAGCGATTACCCCCTCGTGATGGAGAACGAAGCGGCTAATGTGCAAAAAAAAACAATAGTGGTCAAGAACCCGCTTGCACCAGTCGAACACAAGGGAGGCGCCGGCATAAAAAACGAACTCTTTGAGCGAGGGCTGGATCAGTTCATAAGGGGCATGATGTGAACTTACGAATCACTGTGACGATTTTACGAGTCGAATGAGATATACAAAAGTGGAAACAAGGAATTACCGGCAACAGCAATGACGGCGTCTGCCTGACGCTCATGGACGCTCTCATAACCCTGACTCGTCCCACGGCCATCTCCTAGGGCTAAGGACTCTACGGATTCTAGCTGCAAGAAGATATTCAAACCGACGAGGCATTTGTGGGGATGGGCCATTCAGCAGCCCCCACTGGCAGCTCGGATATTGGATCTACGAGCTGTGGCACCGGGATAGACCAATTTGTAATGAGGCCATGGGATCTATGAGACAAGTTTACACGAGAGGCAACGTTTAGAGAAGATCAAGCGCTGAAATGAACCTCTGAGCGCCGAGGAGAATGTAGGATATATCGTTATATGCTGTCTGCTAGTCCGCCAACATCATAGTACTATCCAAGAGAAAGAGAGAGGAAGAAAAAAAAAAGTAAAGAACAAAAAGAAACAAAAAGCCATTAAATCTTTATACCCGTCTGCCCTGCCTTTCCAAAAGTGAAACAAGCCTGTAGAATGCATCAAATCTTTACTCTTTACTATACAAATATGCATATTGTGGATAAATGTTTCTTCTGCTTCAAGATTTCTTCTCTCCTGCCGTCGCTCTCTCCCATGCACCCTCCAAGCTACTAGCTTGAGGCTCAACAATGATAACACTGCTACCGACCTGAGTTGACTGAGACTGGGTGTCTTCAGACTTGACATATACGGCACTCTCCATGAGTCCCTCGTCCTTCATCTCATTCTCCCAGTTGCTGGAGTATACGACAGCAGAGAAAGCCTCGAGATCGCGCACCGTCTCCATTTCCTGGAGGTACTCATTGGGCGTATTGCCGTTGCCGATGACGTGAGCTTGTCGGGTTAGGACAGATAAGATCTTGGGCAACAGAATAGCTCTAGTGCGCTTGAGGCTGGTTGTCGTTGCTACCGTGGTGGGAGCCTCGTCCAAAGAGAACTCGAAAGCCTCAGTGGCTAGCTTCTTGTCCACCAGCAGTGAGAAGCCTGAGTTGAGAACCAGTGTCAAGACGTGTGAAAAGGCTGGTGATTCGATTAGATCAGCAGTCTCGTCAAGCAAACGTCTTAGAGCGGCAGGAGATGGTTGGGCGCCATCCTCGGGAGATAAGCCAGCATCATCTAAGACGCCAGACTGACGGAGAACCTCATCCTCTTTATCCTTGGGAGGTAGGAGGAAAGAAAGCCAATCCGAGCCCTTATTGTTATTAGAGCTAGAGCCTTCAATCAACTTTCTCACCTCTGCAGTCAGTTGAGAGACCCTGTCGAAGGTAACTAGATCTCGAGGGCTGAGACTGCCAAAGACTGTCCGCACAGAGCTTTCTACGCGGTGCATGACGTCCACCCACCCCTTGTTCAGCAACCACCAGCTGAAGGTTAGATACTTGCGATTTGTGTCGAAATCACTACCATGCGGGTTGGGACTGTCGTCGTCATTGTTCTCAAGGCTGATGGTGGCCTGTTGGCTCCCAGTAGCGAGAGCAACAACACTGGATAAGTAGCTGCGCCGGCCGAGAAGGTTCAGTTGAACTCTTGTCAGCATGGTGAGGAGGGCGAGCGTGTAAATTAGGGTGAATGATCTCGTAATGGCTGTATTTCCAAGCACCGTCAGTTTTCTCTTCCTCTTCCTACGTATGCATGAGGCAAAAATAGAGGAGATTGCGTACCGCTGATGGTTAAGTCATCCCAAAGCTGCCTCTTGGTCTTTCGCGGCCTGGGAGGAGCCAGCTCTTGCTGGGTACCATCTGAAGTAAAGGGCATCCCGACATCAACCGGCACGCTGATAGTGCTCTTGCTATCATCTTCGGTGAGAGTGGTATCGGCAATACTGGGCGGGCTTGTTGTCTGGATGCCCTTTAGGCTCCTCGCCGAGCTCTTGATCTGCTGAATCTCGTACGTGATCTGCTCCGTATTCAAAGCCGTAATCACGTTGCCTGTGGCGGTAGGCAGGAGAGCCAGGACGGTATAAGTACAGTCTTCCTGGTTCTGCTCGAATCGACGGCGAAGGCTGGAGAGTTGATAATGCCGCGTTAGCCACGTAGAGCCAGGCAATCGCCTTCTCGGACAAGCAAAGCCGACTTACTTTTCTTTGGCGATGCGATCGCTGCTCATCCGCTCGCGCGCATCGTTGATCTTGGCCATCACATACTGCGTCACGGCATAGCCAGCACCAAGAACACCAACGCCGATGGCAATTGGTGTCCGGTTGCGACGCACCCAGCGCCGGGCTGAAGAGAGCATGTTGGGCAGCGCTGCACAGGTCGGGTCGTGTTAGGAGGTCATGGATTGGCAATGCAAACACATGTGTTCAGTCGAATGCTGGGCAGAGAGAGGAGACGGCGAAAGCAGGCTCTGGGATGCGAGCACGGCAGGGAATGGCACGTCGCACGAAGCTCGCAAGCACGCAAGACGGCAAACTCGGTTGTCAAGTCGCGATGGTGGATGTTTCGAGATGGAAACTTGGGAGCTCAGCGTTTCCCGGGATGCCTCGGTTGCAGGAGCAGGGCCGCTAATTGGCCTTCTTTCGGCTGAGATGTAGGTACAAGAGAGGGAGTACGCGGCGAGTACGGCTGCGCAAGCCGTGAGCGGCGCAAGGTTGCCTGTATATGGCGAGTACTCGTTACTAAGCCTACGGCTGCTAGTGCCTTTTCCCGGTGGACTGCACAGGCATGCATGCACTAAACCGCTAATGCTCGCAAGGCGCTGCCACGATTCCATGCCTGCTATAGCGCCCTGCTAAGCTGTGGCACATGCTTAGGCGCGGGTAATCTCTAATAACTTGGGGGCATCGATTTGGCATATACAGAATGTATTACTTCGTACAGAGACGCTGTGGACGGACAGATCGATGTCATATGATCAAATGGACTGTGGCCATTGTCGCGGGGAACAATCGAAAATTAGCTGCTATATTGTTCAGGGCTTCATAGAGATTGCTGGCAGGCAGCATCATGCTCAACACGATACATGGCCTGACAGTCGTTGCGTGCTGCCAAGGTAGGTACCTACTACGGTATGGAGTGCACTGCGCTGCACAGCGCCAAAGAGACCTCCTTCAGCGCTCTGCCTTATCGCTTATCGTTGCCGCAACCAGCCCAGTAAATAAGCATCCTGAGTGCCAAAGCCGGTGACGTTACTGGTCGATCCACGCTGTATTTCTTGCCCCTCTCCTGCCATCCCCCACCCCCTCGCTTCAATTCGCTTCCAGCATCCCAGCCTGCATATTTGCGGCACAATTTTATCTGAGCTTCTTCACTCCTGTCGCATCTGACAATTATTCGCCTCCTCCCTTTTGCGTCGCTCCCTGCACCAGCTGCGCTCAACGAGACGGCCTCCTTGTCTATCCGCTTCTAGGCGCCACGGTCCCGTCGGGATCCCCAATCTCCAACAGAAACCACCGCCTCGCGTCGCTAAAGCCTCGAGATCTGGTCTGGTGACTCGCGCTCCTGCTGACGACTCTCAACCTTGTTTTTTGACTCAAACAAGACCCCGAGACCGTGGCTTAAACATCAGCAATGCGCCTCTTCGCAGAACAGACTAGATAACACTGGCCAATCCATTTCTTCTTCATCGACGCTTTCCACTGGTGGTGATATATAATTGAACATCTTATACAAAAAGAAGCGCGCAAGTGAGCGAAATCGAGAGACAAAGGGAAAAATTTTACTACTTTCCCTTTTCGGCCTTCCTTTTTTTTGAACCAGCGACAAAGTAACCCAGCAACGGCTGCCTTTGCCTTCCTCTGGAAAAGAAGAAATGGATTCGCAGAAGCCCCCGGAATTCATATTGGACGTCTTCACGGATCCTCGATCTGTCCGCGACGTCGTTAAAGGTAACTAATTGGTTCTTGCAAAGCGTCGCATCAAATAATCATCAATCTCCCCAGGCTGACAGGATTTGCGCAAAACCCACAGGCATACTACATACCATCTTCTTCAACCGATTCTTCCCCTCTCTCACCCCGCAAACGCATGAAGTGCTGGATGTCACTCTGCCCTACGTCAATGACGATGAACTCCAGACTATGATCGAGCAGCGCGTCTCCGCACTAGATCGCCAACTCGACGCAGATCGATTGTCCAACTCGGGCGCACCAACAAAGGGAGACAGAATAAACGGCGCCGGTAGCGGAGGAAGAGGCCAAATCACCGTCCAGTTCTTCGACCAGAAAAGACGCAAGCCGTGGCCGTCACTGGGAGTGGAGGAGGTCTGCTGGGAGACTTGGACGATCAAAGTGACTGTTGCCGAACCGAGAACTGAAAATGGTATGAATATGATGCTCATTTGGATTAAGCTCCAACTACATCTATAACAGCTGACACTAACTTTTTAAAACGGTAGAACGAGCAAAAGTTCGTAGAGCCATGGAGCAGACCCTCTTCACCACCGCCATGAAAATTGTCACCTTCGTCAACACCCACAGAGACCATATCCCGCCCATCACAGCCCAAGGCGGCAATCCCTTTCCCTACAAGATCAACGTCGAGTCTAAGGAAACGAGTTGGCTCTCTCGTATACGAATGTACTGAAATCTGGCTTCATTTTCTTTATACCAGACTGGAGTCGCCGCTTCCTATCGCTCATTCATTTATTTATCCGCCAACGCAAACGCAACGACATTTACGACTTCAATCTATCATCGCTCCTTGGCGATAGCTCAAATTAAAATCCAACAACTACGATAACAATGACTGAATAAAGGTTTAACCTAATAGACTTGGAGGGAGGGGAAACCGGCGTGTGCGCCCGATAGAGGGCCTTCGTTCTCAAGGAGACGAAACTGTATATAGGCGTTCTACATGGGCGTTTTGGGGTACCTGGATGGGAGATGAAATGGATTTTGAATTTATTTAATTACGGTATGACGAAGGTAATAGATACCCCCTAGCTCACACGCGCTCGCACAACCAGCACACACATATTCACGCCCATGAGATTGAAAGTATACAGAGCAAGCTTTCCCAAGCTGGCTAACGTGGCTTTCGATTAGAGGCCTCTGGATACCCTACGACAGGTAGCCCTTACTCATAATTACCCAGGTAGCTCTACAAATGCTATCACACCACCACAGAGCTGGTGCAAATCATCAAAGTTGAAGCAAATAGCTGAATTGAAGTTGCTACAGAAAGCCAATCCTTTTCGTTTACCAAAAGCAAAAGAAGTTGAAAAGAAGTTAACGAGGCAGACTAAAGAGTAGACAACACAGCTTATCATGTAAAGGCAGAAGAAATCCCAGAAGTTGACAATCCGGTCCTAACCCTGTTCCATAAGAGAATAAAGTAAAACAAATAAGATAGACTAAAACAAAAAAAAAAAAATACAAACACGAGCCAGTCAAGGTCTCTCAACAAAAACCTCCCTTTGATACCCAGTTTCCCTTAGGTTACATACGCGCGTACGCGACATGCTGTGAAATCCAGACTCCATGCTTCCAACCCATAGTCCGATAAGAAAAAGAAGAAAGAAAGGAAGAAACAAGATGTAGAAGAAGTAGAGTCGATCAAAAAGGGAATAAAAAAAATAAGGGGAAAAAAATAAACAAGACCTCAAACCCTTTTGCAATAAACCAAGTCCCAAGTTCAAGCCATACCAGCTAAGCCAAGCAATTCCATGTCCTGGAATCAGCTGTAGTCGTATTCCAATGCCGCAAAAAATAAGGAGAGTGAACAAGAAAAGAAAGAATGGTATACTATGTACTCAGAATCATCGTTACCCGTAAGAAGCAAGCCGTGAAGCCCAAAGGGGGGGTGGGATTTTGCACGCAGAATTGCGAACCCCGTCGTATCTAAAATTCAACCTCGCTCTGCGTCAAAACACCAGTAATCATCGTTGTAGTCGTGTGGAAGAAGCTTTGCTCATGATATAAAATAAGGTAGACATGCAAGAAGGAAAAGAACAGTTGGTCGTTCTTATTTTGTGGCGTTTCTTCTTCTGTCTTCATTATGTCATAAAAAAAAAGGTATCGTAATCATTCTCCCCTTCGTAAGCGCCAAATTTTGGTTGTAAGCCCCCCCTTTTTTTAGAATGTTGTTGAAAAGCTTCGACCGAGTGCAGGTTTTGCACTCTTGTTAACGCCTTTAGATGGCTGCTGTGAGCCTGATCCAATTCTCTCGAAACCTTGAAGGATATCAAGACCAGTAAAATCTGACCCATCAGAACCGGCGCCCGGAGCAAAGTCATTAGGATCCATGTGAAGAGATGGCCAGTCGCCATCACCTGGGAGCTCAAGCAAGGAAGCAAATTTGCTTGGTGAAGCACCCCTGATGGGCGATTCTTGAAAGAGCTTGGAGGGAGAGCTTAGGCCCTCAAAGACCTTGCTCGGTGTTTCCAGAAATTGAGATGGCGTATCAGGAGCTTTGAGCAGAGGCGCTGATGCGAGAAGCTTCTTAGAAGCTGACATCTCTCCGATGGCTGACGAGGAAATAGACCGATCAAGGCGAGCGCGCTTAACAGATCGTTTAACGGGTGAACCAGTATCTGCTGGGCCGAGGCTGTCAAACACATTCTCATCATCCACTGGCAGATCTTGGAAGATGTCGAAATCGGGCAGATTGCTGGCATTGGGCGTATCAAAGCTAAAGATGTTGTCGTCTAGGCGAAAAGCGGGGCTCCAAGGTAAGCTGTCGTCGTTGGTAAGGTTGGCCACTCTCCGCAAAGGAGACTGCAGCATGTGGCGAACTTTGGCGCGGTGAATGCGTAGGTTGGTGTTGGGAGAAACTGAAGGTGGTGCTTGGATAATGGCCTTGACCTTTTTAACGACAGGGGTTAAAGGAGGGGGCATCTGATTGTCGCTAGACTGTCGGAAAGGCGATGATGAGTTAAGTCCATAGCTGGAGAATGGCCGGCTCTTGGTCGGGCTGAAAGGTGATGATCCTCGTAGTCGTGCAATCTCCTCCTCGGCGCGACCACGTTTGATGCGACGTCGATCAGGTTCAGATGTAAAGAAAGCTGACCTGGCCGCATTCGGTCGCATGGCAGATGATTCTAGGGAGGAGATGTAGCCACTGTCATCCATGGATGCGAATTTGCGCTTATGAGTTCGAGTAGCGGATGAGGCAGGATTGCGGTTCATGGGAGGCGGTGTGCCATTCCGTCGCTCTGCCCGGGGCACGGGTGGGGTGGAATGCAAAGCAGCAGGTAGGGGTGAGAAGAAGGATGATTCCAGTGGTAGTTCGTTGTCAGGACCCTTGTCGGCCAGGTCATCAGCAGGCGCATTGTCCGATACGAGAATGGTAGCATCTGATGACGGCTCCAGAGGCAATGACAAGGTTGCCTGAGACGTCGGAAGAGGAGGAAGGCCGTTGACGTGCTGGTGATGATGCTGGTGATGCATTGGGGCCGGAGGTGGAAGCGAGGGCTCGGGCATTAGTGCTGGCGTTGGTCGAGATGGTTCGAGGCGGGTGGACATGACAGGGAGGTTCTCTCCAGTCGGGACAGATTTCCGAGTCGGCTTTTCCTTGAGGAACTGGAATTCAGTGCCGGGTTCAATGCCCCAGTAGTTTCCCTTGCCAGGGTCGTCCTTTGGTCGTTCGATCTTGATAAAGTTCTTGTGAAGGCTCAGGTTATGTCGAATGCTATTCTGCCATCCGGCGTCATTGGGGTTGTAAAACGAGTAGTTATCGCTGATCCATTTGTAGATCTGAGCAAGCGTGAGGCGGCGTTTTGAAGAGCGGAGAATGGCCATTCCAATGAGTTGAGCGTAGCTGTGAGGCGGTTTCGTGCCGTCGTCGGTGATGGGGGGGAATGAGTCGTGAGGTGGTAGCGACGACTGCTCATCAGCCTTGGGTTTCTTTGTGACTCGAGATTCCTTGATGGGCGCGGCCTCCATGAGTCCCTTTTTCCCGGGGGGTTCTGGAAGTACTGCTCTACAGAGAGGTCGATAGTAGGCGGTCCTGGGAAGATTTGAGGATGGACGTTTTCTTTCTCGAAAAAGGCATTGGGATCGGTGAGCTGGGGCTTTTGTAAACCCGTCTTAAAGTTGGACAACTGGGGCTTCTTCTGTAGTGAATCGGTCACTGGCGTCTTGTCTGTAGGAGGAGCCATGGATATGCCGTTGAATTTGTTGAGGCCGTGCGACGGCTTCAGCGGCGCCCTCGGGGTCTTGGCCTTGTAAGGTGAAAATTTGGAGCTGTGAGAGACTGCTGGTTCAAGAATGACATTGGGAGTTGAATTGCCCAGGGACGGCGCATGGGCTTGGTGGGATTTGGCATGGGAGCGTGGCTGGTCATGGGAGCTTCGTTGTCGAAGAATGCATCGTCATTGAAAACGTCCAGTGGCCTGGAAGAGGCGTAAAAACGCGTCGGCTGGGCCATTGCGGCCGGTGCAAGTGCCTCGACGTGAGGCTCTTTAGCTGTGGAGTAAGTTGTGCGTGAATCGCCGTGAAGCGTCTAGGCGCGCTAGTCAGCCGAGGCTACAAGGGAAAAGGACGCGACGCCGTTTGCGGCGAAGGGCATGGACGCATCGCAAGGCTCCGGAAGGGCTGAGGGCAATTAAAGGAAAGCCGACGACGCAGAGGAACAGGAGGAGAGATTCAACCACGGGAGATTTTGTGCTCACCTCGCTGAGGTCACCGTCACTCGCAGGCGCGGTGGGGCGGCAGATACAAGGAAGGCTCGGGGGGAGTCACGGCCCTGACGGGGCTTTTACTGGTGCCTTTTTGTGCTTTTTCGGCTGTCAATGGGATGCTGGACGGGCGAGCCGATTCGGACCCGCAGACGAAATTTATGAGAATTCTAGAGACTTTCGATTCTTCAGCTCGGAAGAAGCGGCGGGTGAGTGAGCAGGTGCGAAATCAGGATGAGCGTCGCGTTGGGTCGGATTCGTGTGTTTATTCTTCTGGGCGCGGGGAACCGGCTCAGAAAGGCAGCGCAAGAGCGGGCAGCTGTCAGAGAGGCGCAATTAGAGGTGGGATGGAAGAGATGGAAAGGAAAGACGAGCCAGACGAGGGGAGACGGGCGCTGTAATAGGGAATGCATGCACTCACCAGTATCGCTGGAAGGGAGAACAAAGACAAGCACAAGCCCAAGGGCAGCGGCGCCAGCACAGCACAGCACAAACCTTTGGGTCCTTGGAACAGGCCCGAGTGGATCGGCGACCAGGGGGGATCCCTGGCGGTGCAAAGCCCAGCGCGTCAGGGATGCGCCGCGCCGCGGATTGGCTGCAGAGCCGTCTAGGCTGACACGAGCGACCGGGGCAGGGAGTTGGAGTGCAGAAATCTTGCTTCTCCAGCCCGGAACTAGCAGAGCGCGCCAAGCCCCAAGTGGCCAGCGGCAGCCTGTACCCGTGGATGGCTTCGGTGATGGGAGGTGAGGCAGCGCCGCGCAGCTGGAGAGGCAGATGTGGTTTTCTGCAGTTGAATGGCGCGATGAGTCGCAGCGGGTCGTGCCTTGGGTAGTTGGCAGGTAGTTACAGCTGCAGGGCGGTGCAAGTCGTGCAGCAGGAGAGACTGCGAGAGAGGTGCTGCAAGGGCAGGGCCGGTACAAGACAGGAGTAGGTACAAGACAGGTACCGGCGCTGGTCAGTGTCTACAAACGTGAGGGTGGCAGTGGTCGCCGTATTAGTGGTTGAAGAGCCCCTCCTTCACACGGAACGGGCTGGACTCGAGGGCGTGTCGCGCGTTCTCGGCAACAGGCCAGACCTAAGACCAAGAGATACTTTTTTTTTCCTCTCTCTCTCTCTCTCTCTCTTGTGTGCGAACAGGCGAACCAAAGGGGGCGTGTCTTGGGGAATGCAATGCAGAATGCAACGGCTCTTTTCGACGCTTGGGCTTGTCTTTTACGTGCAGCAGCGCCTTCTGCGTGGCTCGACGATCGATCGATGGTGCTGTCTCGAATCGACTAGGGCTGTGCCAGAGCGGAGCAGGGAGCCTGTAAGTGACGGCTGCATTACATGCGCCAGAAGCATGTAAGTAAAGTGCCGGTAGATTTGGGCGATGCGATGCCATGCCATGCGATACCATGTCGTGTATGCGATGTGGTGCGATGCAAGCAGCATCGTCTGGCCAGATAGAACACCAGGCATACAAGGCCGCAGCAAGTAATAGCAGCAGTAGTAGTACGTACATGGAGGTGCTACAGTAGTAGGTAGGTACCTATGGTTTGTGCAGTGTACCTATGTACGTGTGTATCGTGTATGGTATGGTATGTGTAAGTGGATGTGGATGGATGGATAGCCAGGCAAGGTTGCGAGATATGCGGGCGTGAGGGTGTGAGCGGTTTGCGTCTCGTCCGGCGTGCGAGAGACTCGGAGACGGCACTTGAGAGATGGGATAGGGCGCAAGAGATGGACGCAAGATGAGAGCATCAAGTCCCTTTTGAATGCATCCATGCGTCCAGCGCCTCTTATTATTCGCCATGGCCGTCGCCATCACGACAACCATTGCGGTTGCCATGCGACCTGTCCGAGGCCATCTGTCGCATCACGAATCCCACCTGCATCGATAAACAAGAAAGCAAGCCATTCTACTGGGCATTGGCCTGCATGTTGCATGCAAGCATGCGCGGGCGTTGAGCGCAGCAATTGGCGAGAGTCGAGCTGTCTGATCCAATTTTACGGAGCACTGCTGCATTGATTTCCCGCCCGCGGCCGAGTATGCATAGTCATAAGGCAGCAGCATGGAGTAGGTATATACGATGTAAATACTGAATCTATCGGAAAATGGCAGAATGGACTTTGCGATAATCCCACCACACACACCCATCGCCAATTCGGAGATGGGTGGCATATACTAACTTAGGTACCTACTAGTAGTGGTGCTACTATAAAGCTATAAAGTACCTACCTATGTACCTATGTAAGTGAATATCACCGTGGCGCATACTTACCAAACTAGTATCAACGGGCAGCTCCAGCTAATCTAGTCCAATAATACCGACTACTGCCGTATGGCGATCGAGTCGTACAAAGCATGTGCTAGCCATAGTAGTAAGTATGTAGTAGTATTGATATGGATCCTAATACCGCTACTACACCACTATTCTGGATGCCAGGGCCCTCCCCGGAAGAATAAGGAACGGACATCCCGAGCATCCTAATCACGGTTCAGCTGTCGTTGCTCTTCTTTCTCGACTAAACACTTTTAGCCTCTTCCTAAGCCATCGACCATCCGTCATCGTCTTCACTGCATGGCTAAATTATCAGCCCGGATACTCCATTTACGTATAACGCTCGGGACAGAGTTTTCTTCTTCGTCCCTTTGGCGTGCAATCCGTCAGATGTCTCAAATCGTTCGTCCAAGCCACAGCGGCGAGCTTAAAGAGAGTTTGCCGAGAAGCAGGTACCGCTGTCGATTCTGCTGCGTTTCAACCGCAAACTCTATCCTGCCCTGGCCCAGTTTCTCGTGTTTCTGCTGCCCTTCTGACTCTTGTTCCCTTTCGTCCCTCTTCTCCCCTCCAATATTGACCCCTCCATACGGCGAATAGACTCTTCCCCCCCTCCATTATCTTCACGAAAGCTCTCCCCCACGCATGCACAGCTCACACTCTCCATTTTTTATCTCATCTTTCTTTTCTCATCCTGGCTGTTTCTATAAACAGCCTCAACCCATGTCAAGCCATTGCCATTTCTGCCACTTGCACTGATTGCATACGGATACCTACCAAGTATACAGAAACTCAGATGACCACCATCTGACAGTCTACGCGACTTGAATTATGGAGTACAACAACGCGTAGCCCTCTCAGCTGATGGCCGCTCTCGAGGGCAATTGGCTCTTCAATTCATCCACAGCACCCGCCGGACGGAGGCCGCAAACGGGGCCCGGTGATACGTAGTGATAGGCTCTCCGCGAATTCGATCGCAACCCTGTCCCTGATTCGCCTGCTTGGGATACGTACCCCGGCCAGCACGGCATGTGAAGGGCATTATCTGAAGACAAGCCGGCGATAGAGAGGGATGCAGAGGGGCGAGCCGGCACAGCAGCGCCGCTGATTGGACGCGCCCAGGAATCGACAAGAGACATGGCGGTTCCACTGCAGCCCAACGAGAATGCATGACATCTTGGGCCGCCGCCCTCAACTCACTCACGCTCGCTCTGCTCTCACTCACTCGTTCACTCAGTTGTGGTGAGTCTTACTCGGGCTTATAAGTCCAGCAAAGTGGGATGGTCGCTAAAAAAACGCGTCATACCGAACCCAAGACGCGTCTGGCCCCCCTGTTTACTTTTGTCGCGTGTCCGTCCAATCACGGCCCGTCCACCGGCCACTAGTGCCGCCCGCTGCTCTTTAGCCTCCGAGAACTCGCATCCAGAGCGCCTCTATCGCGATAGCACTTGCACAGGCTTAGGACCGAAGCGGCAGCTGGAGACGACGCAAAGGGCTGAAGCTGGAGAGGAAGCGCATGAAGGAGACGACCCGGTTGGGGCAATGGTCGGCGGCGATCTGCTGTCCATGACGCAGCCCAGGCGTCACAGGCAATTTCCCCTTGTTTACGAGGCACCACTTGCTCTGCCGACTAGTCAACAGCGTCCTGAAGACGTGTGCCCGATGCCTCCAGTTTCTCGATCTCTCTCTCGTCTCTTGAGTTTTGCCTTTTCGCACCATCGCCAAGATCGTACCACATACGGCTCCTAGTGCTGTGCTGCGCTGGCAGTAATTTACATCAAACACGCTAGGCGAAGCATGGCGGACTACCGCCAGCTATTGCCGACTACTGGCTCTGCTATTTGTTTCTAGCCATCGACTAATACTCCGCAGCATCCTCTGGCATTGACGCTTGGCGTTGGAAGGGCCAAAGTCTTTACGCAATCGATAAAAGACCAGCTGAAAGAGAAACGTGGAAGACGGAGAAGTTTTCTCTCTCTCTTCTCGGGTCTGATTAAACACTCTACGCGTCAGCTGCTGGCTCGAGCGCGAACCCCAGCCCTGGTCTTTCCACCGCCCCTCCATTCCACAGACCAGCATCTCATTCTCTCTTGCCTCGTAACTCTCTGTCCCTTTTTCAACTCCCATGATTATCTGAATGGAGACGCTGTGCCACCAGCTGGCCCCCTTCCGACGATCCCGATCCCGTCCCCCCAGAAGAAGCCCGAGGGGAATGGGGTTTCTACTAGTCTCTGTCTCTTTGCTCGGGTTTGAAACACCAGACAAAGTTGTTTGTCCCTGAAGACAATGTCTCTCCCTCGCCGTCTCCTGACCCCATTGAAGCGGTGATTTTCAGGGCTTTTCCATTCCAATGTGCCCGTGATCTGCTTAGAATAAAAGAAGGAAAAGGAAAAAAGAAGCTAGTCTCTGCCGGCAATGCCCATTGCCAGAGCACGAACCCATGCAAGGCATTCATTGTCATCCTTGCTTGCCACTTGCTGTCAGAGAGGATGATGAGAACCTTGCATGCCACTTACACGTGTACCCAAGTAGATAGGTACCACCAACAGCAGCAGCAGTAGTACATACTAGGTAGTAGCATTTACCACATCCAGTGTATGGCATTGGGCCGCATGTATGGCTTGGCTTACTGTTGTAATTTCATAAAATCCCGAAAGGACTCAAGTGCTATCATCAGCCCGTAGAGAAACTCGCCATTCTCTTTCTTTTTCCCATTCTTCCTGCATAAGGGCTTTGAAAGTTATGTAAGAATAAGGTTAGTTCTCCGAACCCGCGCATCCTTCTCCTCGGTTCACCGAATATCTTTAATTTCATCAATCCTCGTGCGTTTATCAATCCCTGCGTCTTCATACATGCATGCATGTATGTATTTGCATGCCTTGGTAGCTTTGTCAAAATCCCCCAATCCGTTTTTCTCACCCCGGGAAACCCTTGTTTCTATTCCTGTATCTATAAGCGCAAAAAGAAGGATATGGAATAAGAAGAAGAAGAAGAAGACCCAGTAATACGTGCTACATTATCAAGGATGTTGCTATTTTCATTTATTCCGTGCATTAATAGGCCCATGTATTGAGCAAGCCCCTGCTGTGCGTACACCTGTAATTCCATTCTCAGCATCAACCCCAATCATAATGGCACCTATTCTAGAATACTGCTCGCCTCAGCAAACGCAATCAGCTAGTCTTGCATGCCGCTGCTCCTTCGCTCTCTCCGTATTATTGACACTCTGATTGCTTACTGCCCGCAAGGAGAAGAGAGAGACAAAAAAACAGAGTACATGGTCTAATTCACAAAAAAAAAAAAAAAAAAAAAGCTGTCGAGTTTGTCTCAGACGTTTGTAGTTCATACCGTGCACCATGGGCTCGGACTTCCACATCACCTAAAACATGTCACTACTGCAACATTGCACATTGTGTGTGCCTTTATGCCGTACCAGTGTTACAATCCCCTGCTCATCACACAGTCTTTCACAATGTGCATGTACCAGTATAATGCCAGGTATCACGGCTTGGCCCACTTCAGTGGCCACTATCATCGTATATGCAACGGCCGTAGCTTGTGCAATGTATATATATGAAACTCTGAAACATGTCACCTCTCACCTCTCGATTTGTCAATCCCACCCTATAGCCAGCTCGCAGAGAAGCAGAATCCGACCAATATCCCGTCTTGGAAGTTTCGTTACCACCAAGTAAATGTCCAAGTGTCTTAGGCCTCGTAATGAACCTAAAGATGGAGTTTGATATTAGACCTACGAAGAGAGAGCCTGGGGTCTATCAAAGCTAAATCATGGCATATGTAGAATTTATAAACAGAAAAAGAGAGAAAAGGGGCGTCAGAGGGTCACATAACCAAATCACGACGACGATATTAATGATAGGTATTACTAGCTTTTATTAAACAAGAATAAAAATAGCACCAAATGACCAAAAAAAATCTCATGCGAAGTCAAACAGAAATTTGAGAGCAATGTGTTCATTTTCGTGCTAAACGTACACGCTGCCCTGACCTTCTCCCCCTTTTCTTCTGCTATGATATCTAACATCAAACTTCCAAATAAAAATAAAAAAATTACTCGATTACGACACTATCGCATTCTGTCCCTTTCTCAACCGCCGGTCAGCAGTCTCAATCCAAAACTCGGCCAGCGACGGCGGCTGCACTCTTGTCCTTGGTCGTCGTCTTCTTGAGAGCTCTTCCAGCCTGGATCTCTCCCAAAAAGCCAGCAGGGCGGCCACCTGGTGCCGGCAGTGATGGAGCATCTCCAGGAGGAGGAGGGGGCGGAGGAGGGATTCCACCGGGCAATGCCGGAGGAGGAGGAGGACCTCCGATGGGAGCCATTGGGGGTGGAGGCGGCGGTGATCCAGCATCGGGCATCGGGGGAGGTGGAGGCGGAGGAGCACCAACAGGAGTTCCGCTTGGTAGAGGCGGAGGGGAGACTACCGCATCGTTTGCCGGAGCAGGCGTGGAAGGAGAAGAGTCTCTACCAGCAGCGGAGAGTGGCCTGGGCGGCGCCATGGTACCAAACAGGATAGACGCCAGTTGGGCAGCATTGCCGGCGCCAGGCCGGTCATCGTCAGAATCTTCGTCGTCAGATGACTTGTCTGAGCCCCAGTCATCAGAATCGGCTCGTTTGCGAGACCAAGGCTGAGCAGGTGCGGGAGTTGGGACGGGGGCTGCTTTGATATCTTGTGTCATCCGGTGGAAAGGATTGGTGGAAACATCAGCTGCTGGTGTAGCCTCCTTTGGCACAGCTGGAGAGGAAGCTTCTGAAGACTGCGACATCATCTTGAAATAGGGGTTCTTGCTCTCAGGCTCCGCAGGAGGAGAGGTTACCACCGTGGGAACAGGTGGAGGAGAGGCTGCCGCTGGAGCAGCAACTGGTGGTGAGCTTACCCTCTCGGGCTCTGGGTTGCTAACTTGGCTGCCTCCAGGTGTAGGTGTCGACGCCGGTGGTGTGGCTTGTTCACGGCTCTCCTCTTCATCAGATGAAGATGAGCTGTCGTCATCGATAGCTTCGAGTTGGCGCTGCAGTTCAAGTTCACGCTGCCTGGCAGCCTCCATCTCTGCACGCCGAGCAGCTAACTTGGCTTCCTTCTCCTTTGCTTCTGCCAAGGCCGCCTTCTTCTTCTTCTTCTCTTCTTCCTTTCGTAGTTTACCCTGTCTAACCTGTTCCTCCAGAGCCTTGAGACGTTCATCAGCTGCACGCTGCTCTGCCGCAAACTCGTCCTCTTCCTCTTGGACTTGTTGCCTACAAGGTAATTGTTAGCAGTCTATCGCCAAAACGTATAATGTATATACAAGAAAAAGTAAGAGAGCAAAAGACTTACTGCATCTGTTCGTTTTCCCGCTGTTGCTGCTCATGCTCACGGGTGAGGCGTTGTTCCTCAGCGGCCTTCACAGCATCTTCCTCCGCCTTCTTCGCCGCGGCTGCTTCACCGCCATCACCCTTTCCTCCCTTCCTTGAAGGAGGTGGAGGAGGCTTCTTAGCAGCCGACTGTGACTCTTCCACGACAGGAGGGGGAATACCCTGCT
The DNA here is from genome assembly GCF_020647865.1 of Trichoderma asperellum. Classification (NCBI taxonomy): domain Eukaryota; kingdom Fungi; phylum Ascomycota; class Sordariomycetes; order Hypocreales; family Hypocreaceae; genus Trichoderma; species Trichoderma asperellum. The sequence continues at coordinate 5,779,324 of NC_089415.1, read as the reverse complement.
CCTCGTTAAGTCGAGCTTGTCGCTCAGCCTCTCGGCGAGCGTCATCTTCTTCGGCTTGGCGCAACTTGGCGGCTCGTTCAGACCTTTCACGTTCTATGCGCTGAGCCGCAGTCTCTCCAGGCTTGGATGGTGCCTTGATACCCAGCGCCGCAAGGCGCTCTGCCATGCGCTGTTCAGCTTGCTGCTTAATGAAGGCAGCGCGCTCTTCTGGCGTCTTGTATGAAGAATATGAGCCGCCACCAGCTGTGGAAGAAGGAGTGGCGGTGCGCGAGGTTGGAGCAGGGCTCTCAGTTGGCTGAGGAGACAGAGCAGCCCGTTCTCGAGGAGCTTCGTCCACTGCTGAAGGTCGTGCATTGCGCTTGTCCTGGGCTCGAATGCGAGCTGCACGGCTCTCGCGCTGGAGATCAAAGATGAAGTCTCGAACCTCATCTTCGACACCGAGGGCATCCTCCCAGCGACGTCTCTCATGCTCGCTGCTGTTATCCTTTCCAGTATCGTTAAGGCTATCCTCGATACTTCGCGAGAATTCACGGACGCTATCCTCGACATCATGGACCATGCGCTCATTGCTCTCCTTCTCATTTCGGACCCGGATGCTTTCTTCCTCAAGCCTCTTGGGAGCGTCTAGGTCTTCAGAAGCAGTCTCAATCTTTTTACCTGTCAAGGCAGCAGTTCTCTGTTGCATCATAGCCTTTGCACGGGCCTTGAGTCGGTCTGACTCTGTCACTGCGCCGCCAGGACCAGTTCCCACGATGGCTAATGCACTGCCAGGGTGAGCCTTGGCATCCTTGAGGCGGAAGAGCTCGAGTCTAGCCTCCATGATGGCCTTCTCCGTCTTTCGTACCTGCGAAGCAAGTTCAGGGACCCTGTCTGTGAGCTTTTGAAGCTGGCGCTTCAGAGCCCTTGTCTCAGCATCGGAGTTACCAACAGCCAGCGCGGCATCTGGATGCGCGTCGATGTCGTCCTGAATGCGTCGAATGCGGCGGTAGAGTTCCTCTGCCTCGCGTCGATCGCGTCGGTCCAAAATGTCATCCTCTTCATGGTTCTTCTCATCAGCAAAATCCATAGCGTCAAGCAAGATTTGCTTCTCCTTAATCTTCTTCCTTAGCTCATCGAGAGTCAGATCATCATTGGATCCAACAGAAGACGTTCCTGGGGATTCGGGCCGGGGCGAGTTGGCCCCTCCAAGCCTTCGGCGAGCACTAGACCTGTAGCCAAAATCCTCGTCGTCGTTCCTGAAAACTGTGGCATCCTTGCGTCCGCCTGCGGCAGGGGCAGGGCTTCCTCGGAATGAGCGATTCTTCATATAGCTGACACCAGTCTTTTGCGGTAGCAGCGCAGCGCCAGAGTTCTTACGATGGTCAGACTCTTCGTGCAGCAGCGATTTCAGAGTGCCAATGGACTGGCTAAAGTTGCGAGTGGAAGGGGGAACAAGTTCTGCGGGTAAAACGTTGGGCATGGGGTATCCGTTCAGCTTTCTGTAAATCAAATGCATAGCAACAGCGAATTCATCCAGATTCAGTCTGCCTTTGTTACCGTGGTCGGCAAGTGTCCAAACTCTCTCCAGATCAGGCTTCTCAAGTCCACTTTGGCCAAAGATCTCAATAGCTTGGTCGCCGCCAATGTAGCCCTTGTTTAGACCATCCCAAGCCTTGAACAAGGCATCGTATCTAGTCTTTTCCTCTTTGGTAATAGCCCAGGGGATAACTGCATTGCCCTGAAGACCAGCAGTAGTGTAAGAGCCAGCTTCGCGGCCCGCTTGAGGCATCATACGAGCCTGCAGCGCGTCAATGTTAGGCAGTCCAGTTGCAGGAGCATTAACAAGGCCCCATTGGCCAGGCCGTCCCGTGGGTTGAGCATTCAGTGGTGCTGCCATGCCTCCAGGTCCGCCAAATCCAGTGGGCATAGGAGGTAATGGAGGAAGAGGGCCGTTAAATCCTGTCGGTTGGGGATTCTGTAAGTTAGCGAAACCCGTCGGCTGTGGCTGAAGGCCTTGTGATTGGCCTCCAAAGCCATGCTGCTGCGCTCCGGGAAAGCCTGTCATCTGCGCTTGGAGAAGCTGGGAGTTTGATGCTGGCGGCGGCGGTTGCGGTTTGGGCTGCTCGATGGTAGGCACGTTTGCTTGGCTTGTCGCGGGGCCTTCGTCCGGAACCGCAAAGCTGATGATATCAACCATGCTGGAAACCTCATTCTTTACGTGCTCAGGCAGAGTAGGTGGCAACGTCTTGCCTGTAAGCTTCAGGTTGCAAAGGTACATGGCAAGGGCGAATTCGGGAAAGTATAGCTGTCCCGCTCGCGTGGTATCGGCCAACGTCCTGGATGGCCCTCTGTTAGTCGTTTGCCGGCATTGATAGTAGTACATTTGGTAGAATTGGAAAGAAGGAATAGAGTTAGATATCTCTTACCAAATATGGGACAGCGCATCGCCATCCAATTTAGACCGTAGCAAAAGGTCTCTGGCCTTTTCTCCCGACATGGTTGCTGAGCCATCTCCCACAGCAGACTTGAACAGCGTCTCGAACTTTGCTTGATCGGCGGCCGTGATGAAAGATAGTCTAATGTTGGGAATCCTAGTCTTTGATTTATCGGCTCTTCGTCCCTGGGGCTTAGCCGTGCCGCCGGTCTGGAAAGACGCTGCCACTTCCGCGAACCCAGTTGGCTGCGGCTTTATCGGAGGAGGAGGAGGAGAGATGGTCGAGCTCGTGGGCTGCGGCTGCTGCGGCTGCGGAGCCGGGAATCCAGTCTGCTGAGGCACCTGCTGCTGGAGTTGAGGCTGTTGTAGCTGTTGCTGCTGGTACTGCTGCTGGTACTGGGGAGGAATCGACGGCATTGGCGGGGCGCTCGACGTCTGGAACTGCTGCTGCGGTTGACCTTGTCCCGGGAAGCCCGTATACTGCTGCTGCAGTGGCTGCGGCGACTGCTGGTAGCCGGTTGGCTGAGCTTGCAACGGATATCCGGTGTATTGCTGCTGCAATGGCTGTTGCAGCGGTTGCTGTCCGAAGCCCGTGGGCTGCGGCGCAAAGGGGCTTGGCTGCTGGCCCGGCTGCTGGCCAGGCGCGAGATTGCCAAAGGAGCCGCCATACTGCTGCTGCGGCTGCGTCCCCGGGCGAGGGCTGTTGCCGCTGTTCAAGAAGGCGTTCGAGTTGGAATACATCGCGAGGTTGTTGTCTCGAGCCGGACGCTCGGATGTCGGGTCTTATCCTCAGGAGGTTCAAACGAAGTAAGGAGGAGCGCGAGAGCTCCGCAGCTCAACGGGACGCAGACAAAGGAGAGAACAGCGAGAGAACGAATGAATGAAGCTCCAAAGCAAGAAAGCAGGCGTTCGACAAAGACACAAAAAGAAGAACGGCTAAAAGACTCAAGAGTGGTGATGACGAAGCTCGCGCCAACTCCCGCAAAGATGCTAACGTTGCTAGTGGTACGTACGTGATTGTCGAGGTACACGAGCGAGTGTCTGCAGAGAGACCGCTGGAAAGCTGGGGCTGGGGGGCTGAGGCTGGGGCTGGAGAAATTGCGTGGCTAGGCCGAAGAAATTGCCCCTCACGCCAGTACGTACCCCATTTTATACCGCGTAGCCGGGCACGAAGCTCCTTGTAGGTATGCAAGCTGGTGCAAGTATAAAAATAGATACTTCTACAGATACATAATAAAAAGTGAAGAAATGCAAAATAGACATCAACACTACAGTATCGTGACAGTCGCTTGAGGTATTGCTATGGGCAATATATGCACTGCATTAAGCATGACTAAAAATATTCCGAACTCTCTTCCCGGCCCTATACTTCAAAGTCTGCATGGGACTAAATCTGACAAACTGCAAGGGGTATCAATCAATCAATCAATCAGTCAATCAACCAATCCATCAGGCAATGCAAGGCAAGCAAGCAAGCCGGCAATCCAAATAACATCCCAAAAACGCCGGGGTTGAGCACGCTGCTGTCTACCTGCCTCCTCATCTCTTTTCACCCTAATTATGCTTCCTTCCCCTGTATCATCTCAATAAGCCGTATATCTTGTAATTTATACTAACGCTGGGGTGGCCCCCCCCCCTTTTCATTCATTTCTTTGCTTTTCCTTCTCGCCCCCCTCTTATTACCTGCCCTCCTCCTCAATGGGATCTGTCGGATCGCCGAGGAGGCTTTGGTATCTCCCCATCAGTAAGCTTATCTCAGCATCGTAACCCTCGGAAGGCAAAAAGCTATCCTCAGGCGCCCCGTTGCTGGTCACACCCGCAACCGGTGTGTTGGCCCACCCCGGCTCTTTATCCGGAGGGCTTTCCATCTCTGAAGGTGTTGGCATTCCCGTTTCACTATTAGAGCTGGCCTGAGAGGTTGGGCTACTAGCCCCGTCGCTTGAGACAATGGAATAAGGCCTCATGATTGTGTCACTGGGATCTTCGCCCGAGTAAGGCGCTGACACGATAACTTTCAACGTTTCCGAGCCGTGGTTCGTAGTAGAGGGTCCACGTCGAAGGGAAGAGCCCGCAGCATTATGGACTTCAAATTCTTTGCTGGCAAGGCCTCCAAAGTCAACTGAAAATGTGCCTTCTTCTATCTCGCAAGTTTCCAGTACCTGGTCGGCCAGCTTCGCAGGACTCTGCTCGTCGCGGTAGATCTTTTGATTTCTCTCAAGAACGTTATTTAGAGCGTTAATGGCAGCATCCCACTCGTCACTCAGCCGTTGAACAAGTGGCTTCTCTACAATCACTGGAGCCTTTTCATGCTTCAGCTTATTGAATATGCCCGAGGAGCGGCGCGGCGCAACGACCGGCACATCGACTTCGGCAGATTTCTGTATTGTCCTGGAAAGTTCAGACTCGGAGAATGCGGAGAAGTGCCGGATCGTCGTATTACCCTCAATACGCTTCACCAGATGCCAGAAATTAGAGAGGTTGAAGTCGTTGCCCTCACAATCCAGGGTGTGCAGTGTTTGATTGCCTGAGATAGCTTCTGCGAGGTCTCCGATGTTGATATTCAGCATCTGGCTTCTGACACGAAGGTGCTCAATTCGCTTATTGAATTTCATGCCACTTAATGATCTTGAGAATTCTCTGCCCAGCCGGCCTTCGTCAAGCTTGGAGTCGTATCCAGATATATCCAAGAAGCGGATAGTCTCGTTCTTGGCGAAGAGGTCTGAGGCAGCTTGGCAGGCTACGCTGCTAACAGCATCCGGTGTAGCGCAGCCAGCCAAGCTCAGGCACTCGATCGTCTTGTTGATGGTTAATGCCCTCATCAGCTTGACAAAGCTATCCTCATAGCTGAATTCAATCATCTGCATGAACAAACTCCAGGGCCCATAGCCGGAAGCAATTGCATCGCACAGGCTTCCAATACCATCATCTAACCGGTTTGCATTTATATGAACTGTCATGTGCCGAGCCTTGCCCATACTAAAAAAAAGCTGCGCAACTTGGCTTCCGGTGAGACCGCAATTGTTAAGGCGCATCACTTGCAGCCCTTGAGACATTGGCGATTCCATATATCTTGCAAGAGAAATCACAGTAGTATCGTTGAGCTACAGGTATTGATTAGCCATCAGAATGGAAACGACGTTTGTTCCGATCCACTTACCACTATACCGGAAAGATCCAGTTCCTGAAGAGCCCAGCTATGTAGCGCACCCTCAGCGAAGAGGGGTTCTTCCGAGACGAGCCTAGTATTGCCTGATATGTTGAGCTTCTTGATGTTTCGGAGTTGTCGAAGGGTATAAGTGAGGGTATCAAAGCCAACAGTCCCGCTGTTATTTGACGTATCGATATATTCGATAGTCTCAGCTTGGCCTGCAAGACCAGACCACAGTTTGTTGAGATCAATGTCCCCAAGTCCACAGTTTGATAGATCAATTTTTTTCAAATGCACATCATCCAGCCCAAAGACATTGGCTAAGACAAGAATCAGTAGCTGCGCAGCCAAAGGAAAGATTGATTTCATTTCTTTTTCTCATTTGCAGTCACATACCTAGTTCAGCTACGTCGCTTGAGCCAATGGGGTTGCCAGACATGGAAATGCTATGACAGTGGCTCAACTGTGTTTTGAGGAGCATCGACAAGGGGCGAATGATCTCGGAGCTCATCTTACGCATCGTAGTGTGGTTGATCGATCCCCTACCTGTTTGCGGTCTCTTAGAGCGTTGTAGGCCAACAGTATTCGTGAAATCAATGTGTCGTATAGATTCAGATGAAAACAACAGAGCATGGATCTCTTGTTCCAATATGGTAGCTTGAACAAGAATTTGGTAGTAGTCATCTGGTATTTTTACGCCTAGTGTGCTGTTAGTAACTTTGGCACGAATGATCAAGCGTAGTACTAGGTATGTAAATACCACTCAGAGATGTGTATACCACAGTATCTCCATATTGCGAATAATCGCTCTTGTTCGCAAGCGATGTCAGTGCTACATCGCGAAAAGAGACGGCTTTAAAGAAGCTATTGTATCTCAAAGCCCGGAAAACCGCAAGCAGTTGAAGGGGCGAGTATTCCAACTCATCAGAGGCGAGCAGTCGGAAAGCCGGCTCTGACGGAGTCGGCCATTCGATTGTCCAGGCGGGGATTTGCACATTAAACGCGACGCAATATGCCTGAAGACTCATCTCAAGACCGCCCAAATCGTTTCCTGATGTCAGCTGGAGAGGTGCTGGGAGACCCTTAATTTCGAAAATAGCGTGCTGGAGGTTTTGGGGCCACATGGGTTTCAAAACACGATCAATCTTTGTCAACGCTTCGATAATCCGGCGATAGTAAGTGCTTGCTAGATCGAGGCGGGTTTCTCGACCGAACGGTATACTGCCAGTGCACATTTCATCGTTAGAAACAAGTCAAGTCAAAGGGACGAAGCGAAGTTGAGACATGGCAACTTACCGAAAACTCATCGAGAATCTTTGCTCATGAGATGCTACTGATGCTTGGAAACGGGTCAAAGATACCGTACCAAATAGTGAAGTTTTCAAGCGCAGGTCACCTGGTAGTGTCGAATAATCGGCCTTGAGGATCTCGATAAAATAACACAAATAGGGGCCAATAGCAAGATAGTAGGTCGCGGTATCTATGATATCCTGAGACTCATCCGCGGCTGTCCCCTTTTGCGCTGCTGTCACGAAACGCTTTGTTACCGGAAAGATCAAGCTCTGAGGGGGGTGATCATCGGGTGCCTCTGCTGGCTGCACAGTATGATTGATGCGGATCTTGACATTCTCTGGAACGGTCACATGGATCGGGTTTTTTCTCATCCTGGCCTTGTATGCCTGTTGAATGTCCGCCAACCAGTCGTCTCTCTCCTTTGGAAGAGCGAAGTAGAAATGCGCCTTACAAGATGCAATCTTGGGCGATCTCGAGGACCACCACAGCTCGATGCCAAATCGAGAGCTTGAGGACTCTTCATTAAAAACTGCAATGATGGAGCGAAGGGGAATCTCGTATCGAATCTCGGCGTATGAAGATTTGCTGCTCAAAGCATGCAGATGGTGAGACTGAGCGCCTCTCCCTTGGCTTCCAGTCTGAGTTAACTGCGGGAAGACAACCCTAGCAGCTTCCGCGCTTCCAAATTTCACCAAAGAATGGTCTGTCAAGACGAGATATTCAGAGCGAGCTTTAAGTAGAGAAGAATCTGGCTTAAGCGATCCATAACGAATCATTTCCATCGCCGTAAAGCTGGGTTCCACGGGACTACCAGGAATTTCCGAAGGCGCGGTGCTGATGGAAGAATCTCTGGAAACCCTCCTCTGAAGTCTTTCAATCATCGATCCTGAGCCAGACGGCGTCTTGTGCAGCTTTCGTGCTGAAGATCCAGACCTAGACGGACCACTAGACATCGAATCTAGGGAAGAGCTACTCATTGAGCGAAAGGCTTTGGACAAGGAACGAGACTTTTTGCTTTCAACAACAGGCTCCGGCGATTCAGTGGCATATTGGTATGGAGACAGAGATCCCGTCGTGCTTGCAGTGGACGACCTCCATTTCCACTTCTCGTTGTTTTTTGTAGACTTCATCATGTCGACTAAACTGGGGTCCTCAACAGAAAGCTGATGAGCTGATTATCACGAGGTCTCAGCTAATCATGCCGACCACGGAGGAAATAATGGAGCAGATGGGATCAGACGCTGAGATTTGGGGAGATCTGGAATACTGTGCCGTGGGCCTTGGCGGATTCGATGGCCTAGATAATGGTGTGTTGCTGTAACTGTCCAACGGTGGACCAATGTCTCAGCCCACTTGTGGCAGCCGGCAAGATGGATGGGGGAACCGGTAAGACAAATGACATACGCCTTTTGGGGAATTTCTTTTGTCACTCCGGAAACGCGTTCAAGCAGATGAAAGCCGTGAAAGGCTCTTTTGGGGGGATTGAACCAAATTAAGGCGGGCTTGGGTCACAAAGCAGCGCTCGGAGTCTTTCAGGGGACAGCGCGGGATGCACTTCACCTGTTCAAAAAGACAGGCACGAACAAAGCGGTAGGAATGCGCTATGGAGACGCGAATCGTAAAATCGCTGGGCTATGGTGGAGGGAAAGCCTGCCTGGGACACGAGGGGGAGATGTCGTCGGGGGTGGTTTTCTCAAAGGAAGAGACACCGGGCTTTGGCGAGTGAATTCGAGTAGATGCGATGAAGTTCGAGGATGTTGCGCGCCAGAAAAAAAAAGCCGATGCAGGCGGATGCTCGGGGTTGACAGGCCTTTTAGTTACGGAAGCATCTAGGTAGGTGAGATCGACATGAGCGAACGAAATCCGCAAGCGTTTATTTTTTTTCTTCTTTTTTCCACAGCGCTTCGACTATGAGCTCAATCCGGCAGCTCGCCACGTAACGCGTGCAGTAAAAAAATTCGCAGACGGAGAATCTGCAAGCAATTTTATATGCAGTAATAGAAGGACAAAACGTCAGAAGCCGAATAATTCGATCGTCGTCGTTCGCTGCGTCCGGCCCGGTGCGAGCAGATGGCGAAGCGAATCGCTCTGCTTACTGGTGTGGCCACTATCCGTCCAGCGGTCTGGCCCGCTGTTTAAGGAGGAAAAGAGAAGAGAAGAGAAGAGAAGAAGAAAAGGGAGGGAGAAAGCTGCGGTTTAGTGAAAAGAAGGCAGGAGGGCTGCAAGACAGCCAGAAGAGGAAAACAGCAAAACCAAAAATAGAGGAGAGGGAGAGAGAATACGAAGGTGTGCCGCACAGGGAGACGGAACGTGTGATATTTCCACGAGCTCCTCGCATTCACTGGCGGGTTTGGGCACGGCTTTCAGGATGACGAGACCCATTCGAAAAGGACAGCCAGGCATCCGCCACACGGGGCAAGGAAAATAGGAACAAAAAGGCCCCTCTCGCCTTTGAAACCGCGTATTTGGAGCCATCCAGGATGCTGGGGACGGGGGCTCCGTCAGTCCGCAACAGGCATGTTTTGGGGATTCACGACGCAGCGTCATCGCTGGCAGAGCTCTGGCCGCTGGGAATCTCGATCTTGGCGCGCAAAGTCAATTGAAGCCCGGCCGCAGCTGCGCTCATCGTTAGCAAATCATGCACATCCCCTGTCGTCCCAAGGGCCAATCGTGGGATGGCTCTGCGCGGTAGTGCCGCGGTTTTAGATTCGCGCTGCGGCTAGGACTGCAGGACCCCGTATTCCGCCTTGAAGCTTCGTCATGCCATGCCATTTAGCATCGTGTTTCTCTGCATTTGCGACTCGCGGCCTTGCTTGAAGCAGAAGTCGCCGTTTACCGTTTTGTGCCATGTCCTGCTCGTTCGGCCGGAGAGGCATCGCTATCTCTAGCTATCTCTTTGGTCTTCCTCTTCTTCTCGTCTTTGCCTCTGATGACATGCTCTTTACCATGTAATTATTGATCGCCTCTCCCCTCTGATCAGTGCCCGATCTAGCCTACACCATGCATGAGCTGTTTATCTTTCTTGGAAGCTCTTTCATCACTGTTACACCTACCCTATCACATCGCAGAGCAGCATGTGCATTGTACATGCGCATCCACGGCGGAGCCGTAGCGCCTCGTTGACCAGGGGGTGGCAAGCTGGCGTGAGGAGGTTGGCCAGGGGCTTCAACGTTTGCCTGTCCACGCAGTGATTACCGCTGTCCCTCCAATTTCTGATTATTTTCTAGCGTGCTCAGCAATCTGTGGTTTATCTAAGAGTCTTGCATGCTCCTTGCTCCGTACCTACATACGTATGGAATCTGCATATCCAGCCGCAGATTTCATCGTCTGAAAATCGTTGAGCACATCCCCAGCTGGGCGCGGCGCATGGGCCGGAGGCTGGTAAGCTTTTTGGGTCATTGGGGCCGTCGAATACGATTACGGGCTCTCTCTAGCACAGTATCGTAGTATTTCCATGCGGTGTTGCGTGCGCCGTGCATCTCGTATGGCCGGACGTCAGCTGCCGAAAGGGTTCCTCTTCGCGGCGCATAACCTCCCTGATTGGGGAGAGGCTGCACTTCGTATCGCAACACAACTTATGCAGCAGCAGTATACGAGCCCTAGTGCAGAGTACAACGACGGATAAAGCTTCTTGATTTTCTGTAAGCGCCCAAATGGTCCGTCACGCTGTGCCTGGTGGTGGCATGACGTATCCATCGGCTTTCATTCTGCCGTCGCAGCCCGTCATCCGCATCTCCTCCTCCATCCAGAAGCACCATCCGCGATCGCTCTGCCGGGCGCCGTCTGATAAACCGGCCTTAGTATTAGTATGGAGCTTCTACCGCACAGCACTACGCGACCTGGACGATAACGATGGGCTGAGCGAACCAGACAGCCGCCAAAATGAGCGTTCCGGATCATTCGTTCTACCGATGCCTAGCCACTGCCAGGCCGTCTTTTCGTTGAGGGTGGGCCCAGCTCAACGGCAGAACCCTCGCCCTGCAATCGTCACCGCCAAAATTTCCTAATCCAGCGTGGTCTTTTCAGAGTCCAGGGAAGACGGCGACAAAACTCGCGAGAAGTGTCGGAGCTTTTTCTTCCAATTCGGCGCCAGCCTCATCGTCGCGTCTCCCACAAAGGCATTCGCTGCTGCAGGCCGTCTTCAATTGCCGACTAACTAGCCTTCGAGCCCGCGAAGCCCGAGCTTGCGGTGCCCCTCTGTGGCTAACTGTCCCGCTTTGTCCCACCTCCAGTTCGATAAATATCGGAACAAACGACCTGCGTCGCGAGCCTCGCACTGGAAGGAAAGATCTCGCTGCCTCTCTCGATATCGTCGCCATGGCCGCAAAGATTGACCAGGGCGCGTTTGAGCGCCGGTACAGAGACTACATCTACATCCCGGCTGGTCTCCTCGTCGTCGGCACCATGATTGTCAAGATTGACTGGACGCCGTATGCCGCTCTGCTGGCCCTTGTCCTCGGCACTTGGAACTACTTCAGCTTCCGTGAGTGGCCTCTGCGCTCTATACGCTGTATCGATACTAATGCTCTTTGCGTAGAGATCAAGAAGGTGCTGAAGCCGGATGTCTTCCAGGAGTTCCCCCTTCAGGAGAAGACTGTCATTTCTCACAATGTCGCCATGTAAGTTCACAACTAATTTTCTCTTTTCAAAATGCAAAGTCACGCTCATTTCTAACAACGGAACTCTTCAGCTACCGATTCAAGCTCCCCTCGCAACAGCACATTCTTGGTCTTCCTATCGGCCAGCACATCTCCATTGGCGCCCACCTTCCTCAGCCTGATGGAACCGTCAAGGAAATCGTTCGATCGTATACCCCTATCTCTGGTGACCACCAGCCTGGATTCGTCGACCTCCTGATCAAGTCTTATCCTCAGGGCAACATCTCCAAGCACATGGCCTCTCTCCAGGTCGGCCAGACAATTCGCATTCGCGGTCCCAAGGGCGCCTTCGTCTACACCCCCAACATGGTCCGCCACTTTGGTATGATTGCTGGAGGCACTGGTATCACTCCCATGCTCCAGGTCATTCGCGCCATCATTCGCGGACGTGCTACCGGCGACAAGACCGAGGTCGATCTGATCTTTGCCAACGTCACCGCCCAGGATATTCTTCTCAAGGAGGACCTCGACGCCCTGGCTAAGGAGGACAGTGGTTTCCGTGTTCACTACGTGCTGGACAAGCCTCCGGAAGGCTGGACCGGCGGCGTTGGCTTTGTCACTGCCGATATGATTACTGTGCGTTTTCCCTTTATCCTTTTAGCGGCCTCCATAGTATCTGATATTCAGTTGATACTAACACGTGCACTAGCAATACCTCCCCAAGCCCGCCAGCGATGTCAAGATTCTTCTCTGTGGTCCCCCTCCTATGATCAACGGCTTGAAGAAGGCTACCGAGGGCCTCGGCTTCTCCAAGGCTCGTCCCGTCAGCAAGCTCGAGGATCAGGTTTTCGCTTTCTAAACAAAAGGATATTCATGTGTGGCGCCGGTATATCAGTTGGCAACTATGTATTTTTTGCCTCCCTAGGTTTTTCCTAAGGCGGTGTGACGACCTTTCTTTCTTTCGAACCAAAAAAAAGAGAGTGGCTTCATAGACTGCTTTGCTCTAAACAAAGTTTTAATAGGTTCATTGACTCGAGGGTGATATCCCTCTCTAAAAAAAGAGCAATATCAGGGATCGGCTAGTGTGGGTAGAAAAACAAAACACCGGATATAGGATAACTTGGATAGAATAATCTATAATGACAATTATGCTAACGTCTCCCCCTCCCCCCCCTCCCCCCCAAAAAAAACTATCTCCTTGTAATATCTCCATGTAAAACACATTCGCTATTTTTCCTTTTTTCTTCAGTGTTTCCCTGCTTGATAACGAGGAAGCTAATATACATTGTGTAAGCTGGACTGTTAAATCCTTTCCCTTAGACAACAAAAGATATGCGTGGAAAAAGAAACACCAGCAATTATTACTCGTCATCTTCATCCGCTGCCGCAGCGCCATCGTCTCCTTTAGCTCCACTGGGTTCTGCATCTTCATCCTCTTCGTCGCTCTCTGCGATTGCCCGGCCTCTGCGCGTCCTCTTGGCCTGGGCACGAGGAGCACTAACATCTTCGTCCTCCTCATCATCGTCGTTTCTTTCGTCGCGACCTTCCTTCTCATCATCCACATCCATCCGGCCAGCATCTTCATCAGCCTCAGAGAGAGGCGTCTCATCTCTCTCCAAGTTCCTCTCGGCACGATCCAGAGCATCGTAGTCGTCGTCGTTGGCTTCTTCCTCATCGGAGTCGACGACGATTTCAGCAGACTTGAACTTAGAAGACTCCCTCTTGGTGAGGCGTCTTCTCTTTTTTGTGTGGTTCTCTTCCTCAGAGCCCTCGTCCTCGTCCGCATCGGCCTTCTTCTTCTTTGATGATCTCTTGGGCTTGCCCTCGCTGGCGGCGGCGCGTGGCGCTGGCTTGCGCTTCCGCTTGACCTTTTCTCCCGTCTCTTCATCGGTGGTCATCTCTGCCTCCTGACGCGCGCGCTCCTCTTCAGCTCGCTGCTCTGCCTGTAGCCTATCGCGGGCGGCAATGGCCTCGCGTTCTTTCCGAATCTTCTCCTGCCGTTCTCGCTCTCGGTCTAAAACAGCTTGCCGCTCTTCTTCACGCTTCCTTATCTCGGCTTCACGTTGTTCTTTAGCAGCTATAATCTTCTCCTTATTCTTCTCCTCCCACTCTTTCTGCTTTCCTAGAGCTCTCTCAAGCTGTTTGCGAAGCGTATTGCGAGCCATGTTCGCACGCTGCTCAACGTCATGCTTGGGATAAGGCGTTTGGGGATGGGCAGCAATCTTATCTAGCGACTCAATCGCGGCTTCGAGACCCTCTGATGCCTCTTCCAGCTGCTCAGCTGTCCGCCTGCTTTCCGGCAGAGCTTGGATCATTGTCACCAGCTGAATCTGAACAAAGGCAACATTAAACTTGTAGTGAATTTGATCAGGAGCCACCTCAAGTGCCTGCGATTCATAGTTAGTAACAGCATTATACCTGGCATATTGATTGTACGCTCACCTTTTTAGCACACTCGAGGGCTTTGTTGTATGAATCTACATCTCGATCTACTCTTCCTCGATTTAACCACGTCCGGCCAAGGCATGAGAGAATGACTGGATCATTTGATTTGCCGTCTTTCGATAAAGCTATCTCATAGTGTTCGATAGCCTTGGTGAATTGCTTTAGTTCAGCATAAATGTGCCCCAAGTTCACGTACAGATGAGAATCTTTGACAGTATCTCGGACTTTGTTGAAAATGGTAAGAGCCGTTTTGAAGTCTTTCTTATCTTCCACTAGAGCAATGGCGATGCCTTGAGCAGCATAGGCGTTCTTCGGGTCCAGTGACAATGCCTTCTCGAAGAACTCAACAGCTTTGCAGTAAATCGCACTTCTCTTCTGCTTGTCTTGTTCCGTTTCGCGACGCATTTCTCTCGCCTGCAAGAGGTACAGATTGCCCATTCCGACCAGGGCATACCTGTCATGCTTATCGTAATTTTGTAGCGTGTGCTTGTAATGTCGGAACTCGTGGTCTTCTTGAATGTTTGCCGGGCGCTTTCTGGAGTGGACCTTTCCAAGATACCACCCGTAAAGTGCTCGAACCTCCAAGTCGGCTGTGTTCTCCTGGTATAGTTTTGCCACAGCATCAGGACCTTCCTTGTTAGGATTTTTTCTTAGTTTGATATACGCAAGCCGTGTGCGGGCGTCGGTATAATCGTCGTGGCGGTTAAGGAGGCCTTCGTATACCTCCACCGCCTTGTCCGTCAACCCACGAGCCTCATAGCTTCGGCCAAGATTGAAGCTAATAGTAGTTACCAAGGCGTCGGTGTCCATTGTGGGATCTTTCTCGCCAGCTCTCATGCAAGCACCTAGCGCCGCCTCAAATAGCTCACTAGCAAGATCATGTTTCTCTGCCTGAGAGTGGAAGCAGCCAATGTTGTTTAGAAGCTGAGGCGAGAGGAACTTGCGAAGAGCTGCCTGAAGTTCGGAAGCGGGAACGTCTGTTGGGTGCTCCGATTCAGGAATCTGTTCAATCTCAAGCTGCTCAACTTGTTGCAGACACTGTAGGGCCTTCTCAGGGCTGTCCGTTTCATATAGCCGGGCCAGGTTTAGGAGGACAGAAGGGTCCGGAGACAGAGCCTTCTTGGGATCTTTCCAAGAATTTCTGACGCCCTCTAGCAGAGTAATCGCCTTCTTCATTTCCGCAGACCTATCTTCCTTGATATCGCTGTTCTGGCTGGTAAAGATTTCTTCGGCATAGATTGTCCCTAAAAGGATCATGGCCTCGTGATTTTTAGATTGCTGGATGATCTTTTCCAGCCTCAGCTTCGCTTCTCCAAGATCGTTCTTCATGACAGACAGCTGCGCAACACCAAATTTGGCTGGGAGATAGCCCGTCTCGGTGCCTCCACGAGCATCATCAGCGCGACGATAATAGTCACTGGCACGCTCTAAATCGCCGTTATAGTGAGCTTTTCTCGCTAGCAAATACCATCCGTCACTGGCAACGGCGTTGACATCAGTATATTGAATGGCCTTGTGGGCGAGCTTATCCGCTTTATCCCACATTTTCCGAGACAAGAAGTAGCTCGCAAAGGTGGAGCAAGTGATAGGAACGTCTTTATCAAGTTTGAATGAATCCTGAATGTAATCGATCATGGCCCTCTTGTAAAGCTTAGGGAATTCTGGGCTGTTGACCGGAACATGGCCACTAGCATCAAGATAGTACAGGCCGAGAAGGCTCTTGGGGACTTTGGAATCGGGATTGATTTCCAAACATCTCTCCCACGCTACCTTGGCATCGTCTTTGAATCCAAGTTGCCAGAAGCAGCAGCCAATACCAATGCGAGGATCGGGATCGACTAGATCTGGCCTTTTCTGAAGCACGTCTTGGTATGCAGCCAATGCCTCGGGATACTTGTGCATGGAGAACAGAGTGCGAGCTTTCCCCATCAAAGCCAGTACGTTTTTGCCCTGGGAGACCCGGAGTGCATCGTCGAAGGCCTTGGCGGCGTTTTTCAGGAGCTCGCCCTTTTCTATCCCTAGGCTTCCCGCGGTCTTCGATGGTCCTTGTAGTGAGGCCCTGAGCAGCAGCAAAACTCCACGGGCAAGGAAGATGGGCGAGAAGGATGGGTTGAGACGTGCGGCATCGTTCAGGGATGATGTTGCGAGCTGCAGATAGTACTCTTTCGTTTTGGCTTCCGACGCATGGACATCGTCAGGCGCAACACGAGGGGCCTCTCGGCTTTTCCACAAATACATCCAACAGAGGCAGCATATCATGCTGACCTTATCGCGTGGGTTGCCGCTGCTCTGTATGGCGTTGCCACCTCGGATCAACATTTCGATGGCGTGGTCGATTTTTCGCTGTTTCGCATACGCCAGCGCGACGGTCATCCAGTATGTCTTGGCCGCATGCTCGTTTTCGAAAAGGGTACACAGTTCTGTCGGGTCATCAACAAGGACTTCGAGATCGATTTCGACCGCCTCGTCTTCTTGGTCGCCTTGGACGGGGATATCGATGGCAGAGGGGATATCGGAGAATCGGGCACTTGTAGGGGCTTTTGAAGCATCTCCATTTGCCGCACCGTTTGCGGCACCGTTCTGAAGAGCCGCCATGGTCGAGAATCTGGCTCAATGCCTGTGAGGAAATCGGGGGTGCTTAAAGTCGGGCGAAATCGCAAGAACGCGTCCGAGAAGCCAATGTAGCGCCTCGAAGGTGACAGCCAAGGGTGTTCATCAGTTTCTCACTAGATCATGGCAGATGCCGCCAGCCAAATGCGGATGAATTTGTTGCCGTGAGCTGAGAATTGACTGCCGAAAAGATTGATATCGCACGTCTTGGGAGCATTCACCACGGAGAGGCGAGCCAGAAATTCCATGGTAGTAGCTGAGGGAAGTGTAGGTGGTCCGTGCGCTCCGCGACGCTGCCTTGTTAGCGGCTGCGGATCCGAGTAAGGAGCCTCACTTTATACTGACATAGAAGAGCGATGCGAGGAGCTAACTTGAATAGTTGGCCTCTTTGATTAATCAAACCTTGAACGAATATTTTTCTTATAATTTCATTGCAATAATTTATTAATTTATTCTCTTTGTCTTTTTTCTGAAGCGAAAATACAAAATATTTCTGCGGCCCCTGATGCTGCTCTATGCCCTGTATATAACTCTCAACTCTCGTCTCCTACGGCTAATAGGTAGGTATATCAGGATGGCTGAATTCAAGACTATACTCTAGAAATATTGACGAAATACATGGCGTCTATTGGTACTCATACTATGTACCTACCTAGTAGTAGTTTTGTATGGCACTCAATGCTTTGTTAGAGATGTAATGGAAATACATGGCAGGTAGCTGGGATTTCCCTTTCTACAATAGACGCGTATAATAGCTTGGTACTACTACTACGATTACATCGCACTGATGTACAATTACATTTTCCATCACGTTTTTCCATTATTCGTTGCCATTGAACGATATGTTCAAGAAATGGATCCTCTATTAGGTAGTTGCGCATTTCCTAGGAGAGCGTTCTATGCGCTTTGCCAGCCGTCCGACAAATGGAGGCACTCGCTAGTCCTCAGGCATCTATATTTTTTGGATACATTCTTCTATTCTTGCACAAACAAGACGTTTGGGTTGTTTATTCCAGCACTCATGCTCAGCTTCCTGGTAGATGATTCAAAATCAAGATGATATACGCGACATTGTGCGATATTCCACGATACAACTGAACGTCATTAAACCCATCTTTGATCGCCTCACTTCTGTTAGCCGAGTTTGGCTATCACTATGTCACTATTCAGTGCTGAAAAGGAAACACTCTCTCTTCGCCGGTCCGATGCTTGCCTCGGATGGCATTGTCTCACCTCAGCTACTCGGTTTGGCGTCATATTCTCCATTGTTGTTACATTTATCATCTTGTCAATTGTCTGGATGTATTGCATGGGCCGAGCGAGAATATTCCGCATCAAAACCAAAACGAATCATGCGTCTGGGAAGCAAAGAGGACGTCGTTACCATGGCACCCCGAAGGGCACAGCACCGCCAGGATTATATTCAATGCCACAAAACTTGGTCTTCGGTAACGGATTACCTCAAAACTTTCCTGTTTATTTCTTACCGGGACCTCAGGTGTTGCCAACGCAGCCTTTTGGCGTCATAAATTCTCCCACTGCTCGTATCCACACGTTGGCTTCAGCAAATCTGCCACAGGGAACACAATATCCTGCACATTCCCATATAACAGCGCCTGAACCCCCAAAAACCAAAGACTCTCACAAGGAGCCAGGCCGAGCTCCGGATGGATGTTCATCGGGTCATCCTACATGGTGGCAACGCTTCTATAGAGCTTTCAATCTGCCTGCTGGAGCGGCATCTACCATTGCAAGTTCTCCTTCTCCTTCTCCAGAACCTGAACAGAGAGCAATTATCAGGTTCGATCATTCAGCGACAAATAGGCGCCCTGAAAACATCCCATCGCAATTCAATAATCAGAAAGATAAAAGGACATTCAAGTCAGCAGCGAACGAGCAAGATGATACTTCATCAATGCTATGCAATCTTAACGCTTCTAACGACTCGAGGGAGTCAATTCGGAGTGATGCCGCCACGGTTCACAGCGACGATTTTGAGATGAATTCCCAACGCAGATAAACATTTGCGATGCTATTCCTATAGCGAGATAGGTGAAATACTATCCTCCCTATTTAAACAATCACCGAACTATATAGTCTACAAGGTTACCAATAAGCAGGAGGTTTATAACTGCAATACGTGTCTTTACCGTATGGATACCGGATCTCGGGTATATAGTTTGACGGAATGTATGGGTTAGTAGTTCAAAAGGATAACTTGGTCCAGAACATCACATCATGGGGCTCATGGGCTTTTATGTAATTTAATGTAAATTTATGGAATATTGCTCGAATAAAAGAAAAAGAAAGAAAGAAAGAAAGAAAGAAAGAAAACACCTCGTCCACCAGCTTAGTACTTGTAACTAAGAAATGAACAGGGAAAGACTGGCTTTGGGCCTGCAAAACTGATGTATAGGCAGCCACGGCTTGCGGCGAGTAACAGCATCCATGGATCTAGCCACCTAAAAGGCATAGAGGCAGTGTTGGTGGAAGAGGTAGAATCGCTTCACTTTTGCCTGTCAAAGTACCTGCGGCGAACCTGCGCCCCAGCCATGGCTGGCACCCTGTTTTTTGCAAGGTACAAGTAAATGCAGGTGGTCCGTGCGCGCTCTGTATCGTCATCAGACCGTTAGCAGGTTCTTGTTTCGCCCTGCGCCAGATTCTCCCGAAGCTTCGCAAGCCGCCAACTCGCTCTCCGCTTCTGCCTACCATCGTCGTTTCAAGACTCGAGTTTCTCTCACCAGGCCGCAGCATCTTGTACTCGCGTTTGCTGGATAATGGCGACAGCGCTCACAGCGACTTGCATACCCTGATCTCGACCCCACGTCGCAGCGGCTTAAACGACTCCGCCCCGCCACAGTTGCCCCAGAGCTCGTCGTCGTCCAGGCACAGCTAGAGCACACTCAGACGATCTTGAGAGAACCCAAGGCCACGACCACAGCCGCGCACCGCCTGCAGAACCGTATTCACATATAGACAGCACCGCACAAAAGAGCCGCCGTCATGTGGAACGACGAAGACAACAATCCTTACGGAACCAGCTTCGATCGCCGGGATTCACAGACCTCGTCGTCGGCGATTCCGAGCTCGCCGACATCAAGAGACTGTAAGTCCATTGCACCTCGACTCCCGGAGCGCCTCTGGGCCTATTGCTCAAAAATTGGTCGCTGGTCTATCGCGATGAGAATAATGGCAAAACTAACGGCAGTTGGACACTGTAGATGGCGTTTTTGAGGCTTCTCATACCCCTTCAACTGGGAGCGACGTTGGCCAGTCACCACGTCCGCCATTCAGCCATGGTATTGGCCAAGTCGACGATGAAGACGTCCTGAGGGAGGACACTCCTCCGCGGCGGAGGCCAGGCGGATATAACAGCCGTATCGAGCAGATCCTCTATGAGAACCCGAACATGCCAATTATGATTACAGATGCGGGCAAAAGCGTTGAAAGTGGAGGGAGATATATTGTGTACACTATCAAAACCGGAGTGAGCCGCACTCAGTCGTTCTGCTGAATTCACGTCTTCTGACTTCTAGAATTAGGATTTAGAGGTTCGTCGTCGTTACTCTGAGTTCGCTTCGCTCAGAGATGCGTTGACCCGTCTTCACCCGACTCTCGTCATCCCTCCCATTCCAGAGAAGCATACTATGGCCGACTACGCTGCGAATCCCACGAGTGCGAAGCAAGATCAGCAAATTATCGATCTACGAAAGCGCATGTTAATGGTCTTTTTGAATCGCTGTCGCCGAATGGACGCCGTTAGAGAAGACGGAGTTTGGTGGAGGTTTCTTGATCCAAACTCAAGCTGGGTAATGGGCTTTCCTTTCCTTTTTCTCAAGTTTATTGGTTATCTTGACTTTTGCTAATATACCGCTAGAGCGAGGTTCTGCATGCTCACCCGGTTGCTTCTATTCCCAAGGTTATCCTGAAAGCACCGCCATTGGACACCGCGAACCCAACACTTGCTCACAGCTTTCTTCCGGTCCCATCGAGCTCATCGAAGCTCAAGACTTCAGCAGGCACGGGCGCCGACCTAAATGCTTCTGTCATCCAGGGTGCTGCGCATGCGATCGAACGCTTCCCAGCAGATGCATCCAATCTCAGTGAGCAGGAGCTCGACCCGTATTTCATTTCTTATGAGGCGTCGATTAAGGAGCTGGAACAGCTTTTAACAGGCCCTATGGAGAAGGTCAATCGCCGAACTCTTAGTCATTTATCGTCACTAGCGGCAGACCTTTGCGAACTGGGGTCAAGATACAACGCTTTTGCTCTTTCTGAGCAAGCCCCGTCCCTAGGACCAGCCATTGAACGGATCGGTCAAGCCGCTGATGCGTCGTATATTGCGACTGAAGAACTTTCAGGCACTTTGGGCGCAAGTTTTGCAGAACCAATGAGAGAGAATGCCCAGTTTGCAGGTGTCGTTAGAAGCGTCTTGCGGTATAGAGTCCTCAAGCGTGTGCAGCAAGATATGACAACTGAGGAGCTCAACAAGAAAAGAGCCCTGTTGGACCAACTTGAGCGCAGTGAAGCAGAAGCGAGGCGCATTGAACAGTATCTTTCAAGCAGTCAGCAAATCTCTCCCCCTCCTAAGCGGTCGGCAAGTCTTAGAGAGCCCCCGACACAGCATCGACGCGATGGAAGCCAAGAGGACACCGAATCCATAGATTCCGACTTCCCACCCACTCATGGCGATTTTCCGTCAGTGCCCCCGTCTGTAAACCAAGGCGTTCCCGAGAGAAGTACGACGAGCATAACACACCGAAAGATGCCCAGCACCAACTCTATAACAAACAAGATATTTGGTCCGATCCGCCACGCAGTGCAGGGAGTCGTTGACGTGGACCCCGAGCGAACCCGCCGAGATACTATAGGAAAGACGCGTGAGTCTATAGGGCAGCTAGAACAAGCGCAAGTAGCTTCCGAAAGGGATGTCAAGGATGCCAGCGCGAGTGTGCTTAGCGACTTGAAACGGTTCCAGAAAGACAAGGAAGATGATTTGAGGCGATACATGGTAAGTCTACAACAGCCGAGAAGTCACCACCGAATTCTCATCAAATTTTGTTGCTAATTGTCTTTACAGTTGGCATATGCGAGAAGCCAAGTTGAATGGGCGCGCAAGAGCAAGCAACAGTGGGAAGAGGCCAGGGCAGAGGTCGACAAAATAGACGAGAACTAGCGACTTATCACTGGAACGAGCAATCATGATGACGAATTTCTAATATAAGAGGAAAGGTTAAGAATACGAGTTTCTCATCTGAACTGGTCAGTTTACTATACCTCATATTCTTATGAAGCTGCTCTTAGAGTCATTTCTAGAGCGATTTACTTCGTAGTAGCTTGGTCTGAATAACAAATAGGTGATATCATCATGCAATGCTCTATAATTAGATAGCAATTAATCTTTATTCACTCTCATCTATTTGCCTTAGCGCAGTATCTTTGTGTGTAGGTTTAATTTGCCCAGTAATGGTATTGGTAAAGTTATGCTTTGTACCTGTATTCATAGAGGCTTAACTGTACCTTGGGTAATTTTAATTTCATGGAAAGCATAACGGTGCATTATAAGATTTATATTAATGGACCCTGGAACTATTGCTAGATGTAAACAAACTTTTTAAAATATATAGATATATAAGATGATGGTGATTCTCCATGATTTCAGAACTGATTTTCCAATCTACTCTCACGCTTTGCCTACTATACTTGCCTGGTGCGGCCTTGTAGTAGCTACGGTTGTTGCGCTTTATCGATAAGGACAAGGCGCCGGAGCTGTTAAAGGGACGTCACAGCGACGGAGCGCAGCTCTTTCAGCCTTCAATTTATTCCTACTACGCTAGGCTCCACGCTCACGAGGTGTCCTGCCTCGAGCGCGCTGGCTGCTCAATCAAGCAGCTCCATATCATTTACAGCTACTACTCTATTCAATACGGCCATTCAGCTGGCTTTCAGCTTCTCTCGGCGATCTCGATCCTACAGCACCGCTAAGCTGCAACGCGCCGATTGACAAAGGTCAGGACGACGAGCAATGGAGCCCAACAAAACGGATGGGCCCATAGGGTCAATTGACGAACCCGGCATCAAGGCCGAGGGCCAGCTTCTGCATACTATGCGCCGAGAAGTTGCAGAGCTGCTGGGTAGACAACAGACCAGCTTTCCGGGCGCGCAACCTGTCAGTTTTGCCAGACAACATCTGGACGAATTGACCAAACAAGAGTAAGTCATTCGCCAACAAGGCACCTGGATCTCTTAAACTTTTATGGCTAACAAACTGCCCAGCTACTACGTATGCGAGAAATCCGATGGAATCCGCTACCTTCTTTACTTGACCGAGGATGAGAACCAGACAGAGGCGCACTACTTGATTGATCGCAAGAATGATTATTGGTATATCACCAATAAGAGCCTGCATTTCCCGCGCGAGACGGACGTCAGTGCTTTTCACACAGCAACGCTTGTTGACGGCGAACTAGTATGGGATAAACGAGCTGATGGAGTAATGGAGCCTCGATTCCTCGTTTTCGACTGTCTCGTGATGGATGGCAACAAACTTATGGATCGATCTCTTGATAAACGGCTGGCTTATTTTAGAGAGAGACTGTATACGCCGTATAAAAAGATGTTCAAGGATTACCCTGACGAGCTACAATACCAACCTTTCTACATGGAAATGAAGCCGTTTCAACTCGGCTACGGCATTGAGATGATGTTCAAGCAGATTCTCCCAGAACTAAAGCACGGAAACGATGGCCTTATTTTCACATGCCGGAATACGCCTTACAAGCACGGTACTGATCCGCACATTCTTAAGTGGAAGCCACCAGAAGAAAATACCATTGACCTACGGATGAGACTTACTTTCCCGACTGTTGAGCCGGATGAATGGGAACGCAAAGAAGGTATTACAGAACCCTTTATCGACTATGACAGCGTACCGAAAGCAGATCTCTTCGTTTTCAAGGGCGACGGTCCGGAAAAATATGCCCGCTTCGATGACCTTTACCTTACGGAAGAGGAGTGGGAGACGTTGAAAGGCTTGAACGACCCATTGAACGACCGCATTGTGGAATGTAACCAAGATGACCAAAGAAGATGGCGTCTTCTGCGCTTCAGAGACGATAAAAACGAAGCAAACCATACGAGTACAGTTTCAAGCGTCCTGGACAGCATCAAAGACCGCGTTTCAGTAAAAGACCTCTATGACGCCGCTGGTCGGATCAGAGAAAGCTGGAAGGCCAGACAAGCACGAGAAAATGCGCGTGGGCAGCGTTAGAAAGACATAGCTCACTTCAGTGGTTTCAAGGAGAATGCTCTTTTTGAGGGTCGGAATCGCCCTTTTGCTCAGGCTTTGCTTGGACGAGGGCACAAGGAAAGAGGTTTTAGCTTTGGGACGAAGGGTATATATACCTGAGTTGTTGTTAATACTAATTGGGTATGATAGCATTTGGAGTCGTAGGAGCAGCCTCTTTGGGACAAGATGGAGGCGTTTGGACCAGGCTTTTTCTTCTTTTGATGATGGATACGGTATTGTTTCTTCGATTGCTCTCAATTCGAGATATCATTTAGTTTACTGGGTTATGGATCATCTTCTTACGGGACCCTACATTTTCTGAAACCCAGAGCCTTTGCGATTATATAACCTGTGATTCCCAACTGCCTAAAATTGTTCTGAAAAATTAAACAAAGCGTCATTCCTTATCCGATGGCCAGCCTGAAGACCATATTTCATCCAGTTCGCCGTAAATGCTTTCCTTTCGAAAGGAAAGAAGATTGAAAAGAAAATCAACCAAACCAGTTCCTTCCCATATACCTTACATGCAGTGGAATATCTCTCTAAAGGTATCTCAAAGAGCATTAACTACTAAAACAGATGCTCTTAAAGCATGGACATCATAGCTGTAATCGCCGTGATGAGACAAAGAGCGTGGCTGAGCGGCTCCATGCCCCTGCTACTGCCAGATACCACAATTGGGATGGTAGGCATAACGACACTCGTCGCAGTCCCGGATGGGTAAACACTCGCGGTGCCATTAATGCTAGAGAATGCTGTTGGTATGAGGATAGTAGTAGTGGTTGTGGCGAGCTCGCCATTAGATGCGGTGATTGTTTCGGTGAGGACGCTCGGACGGAACGTCTGAGCGCCGGCTTTAGAGCTATCAGAGGAAACCGTCGAGGTACTCATCGTGGGCTCGGGGTAAGCGCTTGTAACGGTGACGATGATGGGGGATGGGGCGGCATCGATAGTGGTGACAGTTGTCCTGACTGTGGAAATGGCGGTGACCGTCACTAGCTCTGGGATAGAAGAACTGGCTGAAGCGCCCCAGAGGTCAGAGATAACCACGGTGACGAACGAAGTGACAGGTTCTGGGGTGTGTGAGAAGCTGGTCTGAACTGCAGTGACAGTCGATGGATTGCCGGAGACGGTCGCATCGGGAAGACCACTGGTAAGAGATACGTCGGTTAGGACATTAGTTACCGTGGATGGGTTTCCGGAGATGGTCACGTCCGGCAAGCCAGTTATAGAGACATCAATGTCAGTGACAGTCGATGGGCTGCCAGAGATGGTGGCATCTGGAAGTCCGCTGGTGTAAGAGACGTCAGTGTTGAAGTTGGTGATGGTTGATGCGCCAGCAGTCACGGTAACGTCGCCGAGGACAGAACTGGAAGCCCAGGGGCTAGGAGTAGGCACGACGGTCACGGTGACAGTCACCGTAGTGCTGAAGGCTGAGCACACGGATGTCTCTGGAGGGGGAAGGACTGAAGTAGTCATAGTTGTAGTTCTTGTCACGATAACTGGCTGGGTTGGAGTGATGATGCTGTAGATGGTCGATGTGGCCGTTTGGGTACTTATGAAGAAGTGAGAAGAAATCTTCGTTAAGGAGATGCGGTAAACTTACGAGATCGGAATGCTGGTAATAGAAACCACGTCCTTGGGTACAAGGGACTGAGTTTCGGCAGAGATAGAACCATTGTCGAGAACCAGCGCAACAACCTCAGCAGAGGAGTCAGATATGGCCATGTTGGTTTCGTGGAAGTCAGCATCGCGGCGACCAAGCTTGTGAACAGCCATGGGGAGTGCCTCTTCGTTCGCAATAGCAAATCTTCTCTGAGATTCAAGTAGTTTTTCTAGGCCAGCTGTATTGGTCAGAATCATTGTAGTTTCTGTTCCGCAGGGTGGAAATCATACCGCAGTGAGCTGCCAGGAGGCTAATCACAAGAATTGCAGCGAGCATACAGACACCAACGGCTGTGCCCATGAGGAACTTCATTTCCAGAAGATGCTTCTTAGCGATTTGGAATGTGCTCATTTTCGGCTGAGGCGCAGCGCCAGATTCCGAGTCCTTCATGTTCGCCACTATGGAAGATAGGTTAATGATGCTTGGATGGGGGCTAAGAAGAAGGGCAGCCTACTCAGAATGGTCTTGCAGAGTGTTTAAGTAGAACAACAAGGCTAGAAACCACTATATTAGCGAGAATCCGCTTTGGAACGCCCTGGTGATCGGTGTTACGGGAAGAGTTTGTCGGGAAGAGTAGCTCGAGGTGATACAGGCGTGACGATGGTACAGCAGAAGGGAAGAGTAGGAGAGTTTCATACCTACTTAGGACGCTTCAGAAGATATGAAGAGAGAGCAGAAACGTTTGAAGTTAATGAGAGAGGGAGAAGTCGAATGTTGTTGCAGTTTATAATGAACGAGTGTGTCGGATGCAGGTGGAGGACCAAGGTGGGAGGGGGGAAGGAAAAGAGAGGTGATGAAATGCGCGAGCCTTTCTTCTTCGTCTTTTTTATTCGCTCAATATTCTGAATCACGCAGGGAAAAAAAATCAGAAACACGCGCCAATTTATTCCGTTTGTTTACTGGGCACGCTGGTGAATGGATGTTGAGGAGTTGCCTTGCCGGACCGGCAAACTGGCGACTTGGCACTTACAGGTGTTTGCCCACTCAACGCCTACAAGTGTGGCGATTCCACGTCAACGATTGGTTTCTTTGCATCTGAATAGATGACAAAAGCTTGGAATGGTTTCCCGTACGAGCTGTGGTGATGGAAATGTGAGTTTGAGAATGATAATAGCAAGCCTCCTGGAATTACAATATTGGAAAAGCAAGAAAGAATAAATATATTAATGTCAATGAACGTGTACGTGTCAATGGTAAAAAAATAGGAGACAGTCTCTCAGGTCCCGTGAAAGATGATATACAACACAGCTATTGTATTTTTTGTGACTGCTGTGGTCATCATGGTGCTAGTCGGCACTGTATCTAGTCGTGCCTCCAGAATATGGCAGCTGATGGTGACATCCGGGGTTTCTTGTACACCAATCTCTCTCAGAACTCACGAGTACAGTCATGCAACTCCGGCTCTGAGTAGATACCCGAATTGTGAAACAAACACGGTTGGCGATTCGTCTGGGCTTGCTTGCGATGCTGGAGCAGATGCGTATACAGCATCGAGTGGAAAGCCGCTTGTCAGGACGGACTGCTGCAGCTCGATGTTTTCTGCTCACTAATAGAATCCATAGACCAAACTCGGTGGCTTAAGTCCTCGATTCTGTGCCCACAGTTGCTATTACTGTTGACGTCTACAGGTACTATTCAATCTAGCCTTGTTGACATTGCCAATTGAAAGAGAACATTGAACGCAACGTAGAAGTTGAGAAAGCTGGCAACTTTCTCTGGGCATCGCCAGCATCACTCACCAGCGTGTTTGCTCAGGCAGCTGGGTAGGTATCTATGTATAGGCAGATTCCATGTTAAATGACAAACGTAAGAGAAGATCTAAAAATGGTACAAAGTCGAATCATGTCGCACGGGACTGGCGATGCTACATCAGCTAATATTCACAGCAACTTATTCGCGGCGGGAGCGGCGGTGAAAAAAATAGGGGGCTCTCAGCCTCTTGATACTTCCACGTTGATTCTTGAATTTCCGATCAAGTTTCGGCACTGCAATAAACAGATAAACGATGTCGAGCGAAGCCAAGGGCTAGAACAGAGCTGATATAACTCGGTAACACAGATTGCCCAATAAAAGGCCCAGCGAGGACTGCAACTATTGCCAGGTAGGGACGTTGGTGCAACGAGTGTTTGGAAATGTACATGTGCCTACCTGTGCATAGACGGGCTAATATAGCGCCTGCGACCCAGACGTAAACACAAGGCCTGGTGTCTGTCCTCGCCTCGGGCTTACCGTCTCGCAGTGGCAGCAGCAGCAGCAGCGCAGTTCCTGGCTAGCAATAAACGCGGGGCCACTCCGGAACATCTCCCATCGCGTCGCGTAACTGAGCGCTGGAGCTCCCCTCTAAACTTCTGGTCCATGTGCCCTCCCGCAAATCGTTATCTTTGTGCATCATTCTCTGACGCCCAACGCCGGGGTGAGGAAAAAACAACAATACCCAGGGAAAAAAAAACTGCCGAGAACCGTCGTCGCGTCCTCGAGCTAGGCAGCTGCTCGTCTCTCCGTCAACAAGCTATTTCTGACTGTGCGATGCTGTGACCCGCGCGCCGCAGCAGACGAACGCCTTCGCGACCAGCCAATTAAGCGGACCTCGGGACAGTTTGTTCGCCGCCTTTCGACAGCAACACGTCGCCATCTTTGTACCTGCGCAAACATGCGCTCTCGCCAATCCGCAAGGAGACGGTCGGCGCCGGCGCCAGTGGAGGAGGAGTCTACCGCGCCGGCAGAGCTCCAAGAATCGAACCCGGAATCTGGAGGTGAAGCCGAATCAGAAGCAGAGCCCGAGGCGGAACCGCAAGCAGCTGAGGGCGATGATGAGGGAGAGCATCAGCGACTCCAGTTTAATGAAGAGCTGTCGTGGCGGCCTGCGAAGCCAATCCCCAGCGGCACTCTTCTGACTCGTCTGGAGAAGCTGTCTAAAGAGCTGGCAGACTTTGAACAAGGCGAGGTCGACCTGAGCTCGCTCAAGGATGTCTCCGCCCAGCTAGCGCATCGCAATCTGCTGCAGCACAAGGATAGAGGCGTCAAAGCATACACCGCGTGCTGTTTGGTTGATATCCTGCGCCTGTTTGTCCCAGATGCTCCGTTTACGGATGATCAGCTCAAGGTAGACTCGCCCAGTCTTGCACCTGTCTTGGCCTTGCTTGCTAATCTGATTCTGCATAGATGATGTTCGGCCTATTCGTAAAGGATATCTTACCGAGCCTCCAAGACCCTACGAACCCATATAATAGCCAACACAAATACGTTCTCATGTCTCTAACTGATGTCAAGAGTATTCTGCTTATATCCGAAATCCATGGAGCCGACGACCTCTTGTTGCGCCTGTTCAATTCTACTTTTGATGGAGTGTCTGCAAATGCCAAGGCACCGGCTGAGGAGCAAGTTGCAAAGGATGTTGAAATCCATCTAACAGAGATGCTGATCCAGCTGATTGACGAGTCTCCTGGCAGTGTACCGGCGAGTGTTATTGATGCCATCATCAGCCAATTTTTGCGAGCAGCCCCCCCTGGCGGTGGCCGAAGCAAAGAGCAAAACGGCAAGCAATCGACGCTCCTTCACAAGACAGAACCGGCCGCCTATGTCATGGCCAAAGCTATTTGTAATGGATGTGCAGACAAGATGGCACGTTACGTGAGCCAGTACTTCAGCGATGTGATTCTTAATGCTTCCGGATTTGCAACTGCTGGGAATGGCACTCGCCATGGAGGAGATGATTCAGACGAGGAAGATAGCCATGCAGGGCCCTCCGAGGCTGATCTGAGGAGTCTTCGCCAGGCTCATCTTCTTATCCGAGAGCTTTGGCGAGCAGCGCCTGCCGTCCTCCAAAACGTTATTCCTCAGCTAGATGCTGAGCTGTCAGCCGATAACGTTCACCTGCGGCTTATAGCTACAGAGACGTTCGGCGACATGATATCCGGCATTGGAGCTGCAGGCCCTCCGCAGCCCCCCGTACTCGATCCCGCCGCATACCCCCCGATTAGACTGATGGATGATACTCCTACAGTTGTAGCTGAGGCCAACGTTCTCACCAAACCGTACTCTCCACAATCCTTCGCCCAGACACATCATGCTACATATCGCAACTTTGTCGGCCGGAAGAACGACAAGACTGGAACTATACGGACTGCCTGGGTAACCGCAGTTGGTTACATTCTTTCTACTTCTGCCGGAGGAATTGGCTTAAGCAGCCAAGAAGAAAATGAACTAGTAAGAGCCCTGGTCGACAAATTGAACGATAGCGAAGAAAAGGTTCGTTTGGCAGCAGTTAAGGCAATTGAGCTCTTCGATTTCCGAGATATTGTCCTAAAGCTGGGCATCATTGGCGGCGTAGAAAAGGAGGGCTCAGTCTTTGCAAGTCTTGCAGATCGATGTCGAGACAGGAAACCAGCTGTACGCGTCGAGGCCATGATCCTGCTCGGCAAATTGTGGGCAGTCGGTGCTGGGGAGATTGCAGACGGACAGGAAGCCGTTACTGCCTGTCTCTCAGGTGTTCCATCGCGCATTATCAATGCCTTTTATGCCAACGACCCCGACCTCAATGTGCTTCTCGACCGCGTCATGTTCGAATGCCTGATACCCCTAAAGTATCCCCTCATAAAGGGCAAAGGGGCTAAGACTGCCGCTGCGTCCTCGCAAGGGAAAGCCGCGGCTGGCCAGGCCGATCAGGATAAGATACGAGCCGAGAGAATTTTGTTGATGCTCAAGTCTCTCGATACTCCAGCACAGAAGGCATTCTTTGCCATGCAGGCGCGCCAGCCTCAATTTGCCAAGGGCGTTGAGATTTTCATCCAGCAGTGCGAAGCATACAACGGCGGCGTCATCGAAGCTAACGAGGACAAAGTCAAGGCTGGCCTCGCCAAAACTATGCAATGGTTTGGTGCCTACTTTCCCGATCCGTTGAAGGTTCGTAGCGACCTTCAAAAATTTGTAAAGCTCAATGAGCGGCGTAGCTACCAGCTTGTCAAGTACGCGATTGAGTCTGAAAGTGACTTCAAGACCGTGAGACGCGCGATCGCCGAGCTGATCACGAAAATATCGGCAAGCTCTGGTGCGAGCTCTCTGGACACACTGATTCCCTTGTTATATCGCTCAAGCTGTCTCATGTTCAACCGAAGCCACTTAGCCACCATCATGGACTACTCAAAGAGCGATAAGAACGGCTTCGCTACTATGGCGCATCAGGTGCTCAACGACATATCTCAGCGAAATCCCGATATTTTCAAAGCTCATGCCGAAGAACTGCGAAAAGAACTGATCCAAAAAGCTCCAACCGAAACTACCAAATCTCAGGATGCTTCTGTTAGCGATATTCTCAAGGCCTACTCATCTTACGCTAAGAGGTATCCCGAGGACGTCAAATATGATAAGACCTTCACCCAGACACTCATCAACTACGCTCTCTACGGCGTTCCCATCAAGACACCCAAGTACGCTATCAACGTCCTCTTGGCGAAGAACGATGATAAGAGTAAGGTGACAGCCACAACTCTACTACGGAAGGTGATGGCGAACTTGAAGTATGGAGCGCCTCACTTTCTCAATAAGCTGGCTACTATTAGTCAACTGGAGCGTTTGGCACCGACTGTTACCGTGGACTCGGACGATGCAATCAACGATATAACCATAAAGAAGGTTCTTCACGAAGTCCGAACTGAGGCCGGGGATAAAGATCCAACTTGGGTCGATGATGCCGACATGGATGAGGAGCTCCAAGCGAAGAGTCTTTCGATAAGAATTCTAGTTAATAGAGCTCTTGCTACGTCGACAGATGCTGATGCAGAGACGCGGATCAAGCCTATCTTCAAGCTCCTTAAAACCTATGTTGTCGCGGAAGGCGAGCTGTCCAAAGTAAAAGACACCCCCAAACATCACAAAAAGCGTCTTAGGCTTCTGGCAGGTCTCATGATTCTGAAGCTATGCACTGTGAAAAAATATGATGATCAGTTTGACCATGCAGGCTTCAATAAGCTTGCGGAGCTCGTTCAAGATTCCGAGCTCCAGGTACGCCGTCGTTTTATGGACAAGCTACAAAATTATCTCACTCGAGGGAAACTGCGCGCGCGTTTCCATACTATCCTGTTCCTAACAGCTTTCGAACCTTTCCCGGAACTCAAAAATCGCGTAGAAACCTGGCTCCGATCACGAGCTCGATACTACGCCCAGAATGAGCAGCAGATCATGGAAGCCCTCATGGGAAGACTTATCCCATTATTGGCTCACCATCCAGACTACAGCCCAGACGAAGCTGACCTGGTTGATTTTGCAAACTATTTCCTCTTCTATTTGGGCGCAGTTGCAACCGAGGGAAACATTTCTTTAATTTACAAATACGCCGAAAGGGTGAAGCAAACGCGTGACGGCGTTGAACCGGAGAAGAGCGAAAATCTTTACGTATTAAGCGATCTAGCGCAGACATTGGTTCGTAAATACCAGGAGAGGAAGAATTGGAGCTTCCAGGCTTGGCCAGGCAAAGTTGGTCTGCCTACGGGGCTGTATACAGCTCTCCCGTCCAGCGAAGTTGCTCAGCATATTGCGCAGAAGCAGTTTATTCCAGAGGAGCTGGACGAGAAGTTGGATGACTTGATTCGGGTGATGGACCGCAAGAAGGTATTACTAAGACAGCTTTGTTAATCAATGAACAACCGAATGATGCTAACAGGGTTCTCCAGAAACGAAAGTCAATACACGAATCCGCAGACCATCCAGCAAAGAAACCCAAGACTCAGATGAAGACCGTTATCAGAGGAAAGCCAAGTCCAAAGCCCAAGTCGACTAAAGTTCCTAGCAAGAAGCCCGCAAGGCCCAAAGCAGCTCCTAAGGCTAAGAAGGCAGAATCTAATATTCCTGAGAGTGAGCGACGGCGCAGTGGCCGCTCTCATAACATCTCGACTTACGCAGAGCGTGGCGACGAAGAAGACGAAGAAGAAATGTTGGAGGGCGTCGCGGAATGGGAATACGGTGATGAAGAGGACAATGATAACGAAGGTGCATCTGATCAGCAAGAAAGCGGCAACGAAGACAACTCTGAAGCTTCTGAGCCTGAAAACGACGAAGCAGAAGATGCCGCCGAAGAAGTGAACGAGGAGGAGTCTGAGCCAGAGCAGCCGCAGCCAAAGAGCAACGGGAGAAAACTCGCCGCTCCCAGGGGCAGAGGAAAAGCGGCACCGGCCGTCAAGGCCAGCGCCCTGGCAACGGCCAGGACAAGCACGCGCTCTACTCGTGGGCGGGCAGCGAGGGGAGCATCGGACATGGATGTAGATGATGATGATGACGAGTGAAAAAAATATGTATGTTAGGAATTTGATTTTTTTTTCTGCTTGGAGACGAGAATGATGCCTTCTTTCTTATTACTCTTTAAGGTTTTCCTTTGAGATGGAATTGTGTTCTTTTGAAGAAGACAAATTGTTCATACTAGCCCCCCTCTGATTTATTCGTTGTTATAGCTTCGTCTTCGTCGTTTCTTTTGTTAGTTCTTCTCTGTTCAAAGCACTGGAGGCGGGGAAGCTTTTTTCTTTTTGCTATTACCTGTTTCTCCCTTTTGAATTTTGTTTTCAAGCCGGTTTACCTTCTTGTATGATGAATAACGAAGGAGAAGGGGGAGGGGACAGAGAATGATACTTCATGGAGGTGGGAGAACACAACACTCGATGTAAGCCGCTTGCAAATGTTATATATCCCCAATGTTTCTTAGCTTTTTGGGCATAGAAAATAAAATTGTGAAAGGGCTCTCTTCCTTTTGATACTTTTCTTTCTCTACAGCGGAAGAATGATCCCTGTAATAACGTTATGCTTTTGTAAAAAGAGAGATATACACTTCAGAGGGCTCCCGGGAGCCCCTGACATTATGGTATGTTAACTTTCTGGTAATATAGATTTCAATCACAGGGTGAATAGTTGCCTCACAGTACTGCCAGCCTTCTTCAAAGTATATTTACTGATCCGCCGTCTTATTTCCTAAATTGACAAATAATCTTTCCAAACAAGAAGAAGAAAAAGGCCCTTTCTCTACACCAAAGCAACACCTGTTTAATACAATAGCATACTGTTTCTTTCTTCTTCTCTTTCCTCCGCCGTCCCATATATCTACCAACACCAAAAGGGTTGTCATAGTTTTGCTTCTGGGCTGTCATGTAGCACGTTATTCAAGATCCACGCCCTTCTATTACGCTCATCCATTACTCCTTTCGTCGGCCCCCCCATGCTCTCGCTTTCATCAAGTTGGTTATGACGCCGATGAGGATCCCCCAGCATTGCCCTGGGATGCTAGCCTCGCCCTAACTTTTTCACGATGGCCAGAGAATTTGAGATGGGCCTCGAACTTTTGCGCTGTCATATCCGGGCCAGGGGTATAAAGCTTTGTTGTACAGTCCAGACAGCGGATGCGAGGAAGCCAAGCATATTTAACGCCTTCCGGCATGGGCTGTGTTTGAATGGGCAGCTCCGTGACCGGGTCAAGATGTGAGTATTTCATGATGGCCTCGAACCTATCGCCGTTGGGATACTGTTTTTCGAGCTCCTTTAATGACTGCACAAGCCATTCAGGAGGAGGAGGCTGTTGAGAGAACGCGATGTGAGACGATGACTATTTATTTATGTCAGGGGATATTGGGTTGTTTGATGGAACTTACTGCTGGGGGAGGAGATTGGCCGGGAATGAGCGGCGGCGCGGGCAGGCGGCCTATCTGGCCAGGAGGAACGGCCCCTGAAGCGCCTGCTGGTTGAGTTGCAGGCGCTGAAGAGGATGAAATAGGAGCTGGAACAGGTGTCATCGCTTTGGGCTTTGGTGGAGCTGTGAAGGTCGGTGTTCTCGTGTTGGATGTTGAGCCAGGAGTATCGGGTGGTACTGAGGGAGTCGCCAAGTCGCGATAATCGCCCCTCATGACTCGCCTCAGCTTTTCCCTGTTGTTGATTCTCAGCGTTACCCATAAGTCCGTACGCTCTTCCGTTTCCTCACGGACGCGACGGGACGTCCTAGTCTCATGATGATGACTAGATATGTCTGGAGTTTCTGACCGGCCCAAGTTGGCCATTCTTTGTTGGGCGGCAGTTGCAGCACCACGCATATTTCTTGTACGAGCTGTACCAGCCAAATTTGATGGCGCAGGAGACTCGGGAGCCGAATCCTCGCTTTCGTCGGACTCTGATATCTCACCATCACGGGCGGGCCGCTTCCTGGGAGGACCTGCCACCTTCTTGTACAGCCTGCTTTCTTCGATGTTTGCCGCAGCACCAGGGAGCACAGACGAGACGATGAGCGTACGGATGGTACGTTGCCTATCTTTGAGGTCAGGAAGCTGCGGTCCACCTCTTCGGTTTATCGATCTCTTCTGCCGGCGCTGATCACGAGAAAAGACTGTTTCGTTCCTCTCCAAATCGGCCTCGCTCATTTCATACAGGTACGGGGCGTATTCCTTGGCTTGTTGCTGCGGGCGGAAAACGGTTGGTAAGGGCGTCTGTAGGAAAGCAGCCACCAGATCTGAATCTTCGACCGGTCTGCCATCGAATGGGTGGCCAATGCTGTAGAGACTCTTTGTGAAGAGCTGTGACTGCTCGCGGATACAGTGGGCAATTGCTGTTGTAAATTCTCCAGACAGGGAAAGATCTCGAGTCATGCTGGCAGCAAATTCTTCCGGTGAGTTATTTGGGTTGTTGATTTCCCATTCGAACTGATCGACCAGGGTGTGCTGTCCGATGGTGATGTTCAGCTTGACAAGAATGCGCATCTCATCGTTCTTATAGGCGGAATAAGGGAGCTCTGGGTCCAGCGAGTCTTCTTCGGAATAGGCGAAAGGGTAAAAGTCATTGAGCTGCTCCCGCATCTGCTGCACGACTTGCTCATAGACTGGCTGTGAGGCAGGAGGTTTCAAGCCCATGTCTTCGACCAGCTGCGCAGCGAACAGCTCGACGGCCAAAAGACGCTCGTGTAAATTCCATGTAAAGGTGTCGCGCAGCTTAACTCTATCCCACTCCACATCCAGCCGCAGCGGCACTAAATCTTCATGCTGCTCTGCCTGCTTGAGCATATCCTTTCGGCTATATTTCAAGGGTGGGGTGGACCGGTGACCGGGGCGAGGCTTCTGTGACGGATACACGACTCGGGAAGGGCCGTGGCTCTCTGTATATCCATTGGCGTACCCGTTGTAGCCTTCGCCGTATAATCTGCTGGGAGGGAACCATTGCTGATATCCGTTGCGAACGTTTCGGTACTCGTTGATCATCTCACGCATTTCGTGGGACGATTTCATTGTCTGGTTGAGTTGCTGGCTGAGGGCAGACGCGGCGATGGAGTCGCGCATCGTGTAGCGCTCGACCATCAGCCTGTCAAAGGACTCCTTCGTGCGCACCGGGATATCAGAGGCCCCCGGCTTGGGCACCGCATCTTTGGTATCATCAGACGCCGAGACCGACGTCGCGGCCGACGCCGTGCTTGTCGCTGGAGCCGGCATTGATGGCTGAACCGCGGCCATGGTGGCGTTGTCCTGGTCTCGTCGCGAGCGCTGGCGCTGCCGAGTCGCCGCAGCGGTGCGACAGGTGGATCGATGCTCGGGTGCGTTGGGCTGGAAGTTGGCTTCGACCCGGGATATGTCGTGGCAGCAGCAGCGGCGGTGGTTGTTGGCAAGTTGCGCTACAAGTCGCGGAGGAGACTTGGAGTCCGGGTGGACGAGGACAAGATTCTAATCGCAGCAGCGCGAATGAGTGCGGTTCCTGATAATTAATGCTAGTGGGAAGAACTACCTATCTGGTACTAGGTGCGCAGGCGCTAGTACTAAGACACTGGCCAATCTAGTCGCGGCTGCTCTCCAAATAACAACCTGAACTCGGGCTGCTTACTAACTCAGCTGGCCAATCCCATGCAGCCGGATCGATTACCCATTCGATACAAGTGGTAAGGTACACATTGTAGCAAGATCTCAGCAGACTGAGCCAAAAAAAAGATGGCCATTGGGCAATGCCGCCAATAAGCCGCCGTCAACAAACCGTACTCCCCCGAAGATCAGCCGATGGACCCGACACTCAATGCTCTCATAGGTACTGATCATCCTACACCCAAGGGCCTAGTGTAACACGAATGTTGTATTTTTAGATTGCGTGATGCCCTCAAACTATTGAATTGATCAAGTAATATGTACTCCCAGCTACATATATTACGTTATGAAGGAAGAAGCTATCAATACGTGGGCTTTGAATGCAACGTAACGATTTAGCACCATTGCAGCTGCGTTGGCTTTATAGCTGTTTGCTGACATACCCTGCACTCTTCTCGACAGGTGGTTAATGAGGGCGCAATGATCAATTATACGCAGGATTAAAAGGCTGGGGAGGACGAAGCCGAGTATTATCCACGGTATTTCGTTGTATATCGAGGCAAGTAGTGCGACAAGGACCAGGGCCTTCTGATACTTTGGGGGCCCGTTTCTCAAGCAGAGGCGCTATGAGGAGCTGGTGACGTGCATCTCGTCTTATGCCCTAACATGGGCTGTCAAGTGATGTAACACACTTTTGCGCCTCGGCTCCGTCTATGCGGCATTGCTGCGTGTTTGGCCACGGCATGTTTGATGTACAAGTAACCATCCCAAGCAACAACTTCCCACCATAGGAATCCGGAATCTAACATAGAAGAGACGAATGGGTACATACATGCGTATGCCGATAGAGACTAGATAAGTGGAAGCTCCTGTCTGCTTGCGGCGCTGTTTGCCTGGCTGCTGGCGCATAAAATATGTGCGTCAGAACCACCGTAAAGCCAAAGCCAAGAGCCAGAGCCAAAGCGAAGACGAACCCACTCCGGCACATGGTTCGCCCAATCGTCGAGCTCGGCAGAAGCGAGTAGCCTGAACGTTCGCCCTGGCCCTTCGTATTGCGCCTTGACAGCTGAATCCAGAGCACAGCTAGTGCTTCCGTATGACTGCACTGGCATGCAAAGCCCCGTACTGGCCCCGTCGACGACCGGATAAACCCCTCCAAAAGCCCCCATCGGGAGGTCCCAATTTTGCGCACACCACAGCTTTCGCTTGCCAACTCTTTCCCTGCTATTTTTTGCGACGGAGCGAGTCTTAAGCTTGCTCTGACATCTGCACCAGCCAAAAACACCCCAAGAATCGCTTTCGAGCTCCATCAATTGCCCACCATGTCGGAGACAAAGGAGATCGGTATGTACTCTGACGCCCATTGTGCGCACTGTATTTGTGTGCTGTGCCTCGCAATTAAGCTCCCCGCCCTCCATCTGGGTACCCCGCCAAGCCGAGCAGCAAGCTCTCTCGCCTCAAATGCCATCATCATAGCAGCCGCACACGACCACAATCCCCAAGCTCCCTCGCGGCCGACAAGGGGAACCGAGACTAATAGTATGGCGCAGACTACACCCTCAACAACCCGGATACTCTCACCAAGTATAAGACCGCTGCCCAGATCTCCGAAAAGGTCCTGGCCGCCGTGTCTGAGCTCTGCGTGCCTGGCGCAAAGATTGTCGATGTCTGCCAGCAGGGTGACAAGCTGCTCGAAGAGGAGCTTGCCAAGGTCTACCGTGGAAAGAAAATTGTCAAGGGTTAGTATCATGCATATTTGCAGCCTCTGTTCTGCGGCATCGTGGCTGATCACGTACAACAAAAGGTTTCTCTCACCCGACCACTGTTTCTCCCTCGTCTTACGTGACCCCCTACACTCCCCTCACCACTGATGAGAGCGAGGCTTCAATCGAGATCAAGGAGGGAGAGGCCATCAAGATCCAGCTCGGAGCTCAGATTGACGGATTTGGATCAATTGTCTGCAACACTGTCCTCGCCACCTCCAAGGAGAAGGCGGCTGAGCCCGTTACCGGACGCGACGCTGATTTGATCCTCGCCACCCACTATGCCAATGAGCTTCTCCTCCGCTTGATGATCCCTCCCGGTCTCCTCGCCCAGGGCACCGACGAAGAGAAGGCCAAGGCCGCTTCCCAGAAGGCCCCCACCCAGTCCAAGATCAGCAGCCTGTTGGAGAAGGTGTGCGAAGCCTACGACTGCAAGCTGGTAGAGAGCACCACTTCTTGGTTATTTGCCCGCAACGAGATCGAAGGATCCAAGAAGATCGTTGTTGCCCCCGCTGAGGGAACCAAGGGCGATGGTGTCCCCGAAGTGGGCGAGGTCTGGGGCGTTGAGACCGGTGTGAGCTTGGGCTCTGGAAAGGTCAAGACCTTGGACCACCGGGCAACTCTCCACCGCCGAACCACCCAGACTTACCAGCTGAAGCGTCCCACCTCCCGAAAGATTCTCTCCGAAGTGCAGAAGAAGTTTGGCACCTTCCCCTTCAGCTTGAGACAGTTGGATGATGAGCGTGACGCCAAGTCTGGTGTTGTCGAGTGTGTGCGAAACAACGTTTTCCGCCAGTACGAGATGGTTGGTGACAAGGACAATTCCCCTGTCGCCAGACTCCTCACAACCTTTGGTAAGTTCAATTGTCACGGTGCAAGAACGTGTGAGTCTAGATGCAGATGAACTAACCTGTGAGCACGCCAGCCATCACCAAGAACGGCATCACCAAACTGGGCGGCCCCCCTGAGCTCGACCTGAGCAAGTACCAGACTGACAAGAAGATCACCGATGAGGAGATTCTGAAAATCCTCGAGCAGCCCCTGGCCAGGAATACCGGAAAGAAGAAGCCCAAGAACAAGAAGAAGACGAAGGCTGATGGAACTGCCGAGGAGGCTGATGCAGAGTAAAGTGTCGGAAACAAAGATTTATGTAAAGGGCCCGCCCGGGAGTGGGACACAGCCTAGTTGATATTTAGGCAGAAAATCCACTCGACAAGAAAAGAAAAGAAGAACAAAATTATTGGCTTCGCGATTTGTGAAAGCCAAGGCGCCGATTTTCTGCAAGTGCAATCTATCTAGTGATGAGATATGCTGTGATTGAGGGAGCTTACGGATCTAGTGAAGCGAGGCAGTATAACCAGCATCAAACGCAAACTCATCTCGAGGCAAACTTTTGCTGCTACGGTTTGCTACGTGTATGTCTACTTGGCCGCAGAAAGATGTGGAGGACGATGACGGCGGTTGCTTAGAGCTGAAGGTGGTGTAACAGAAAGTGACGTTGTTTCCCCCAGAAGATAGGTAAGAAAGAAATGAGGAGGAAAAAAAGATAAGATAAAGGAAACATCCAAAAAGGCAACATGGAGATTAATTATGCAAGCAGCACAGAGCATGGTTTTTCATAGGCCCGCCTCGATTCGAAGCGATATAATTGGGCATCATTGCTGCTCATCCTCTTTCGAGAGCCGAGCGGGAATAAAAGGCCATGGCAGGACTCGGACACAAGGAAGCCAGCCAGGCTGTATTTGACGCTGTCTTTGCTCGTCATACAGAGGCAACAGGCGAGGCTGGCGGCAGCGGGTGCCTAGGTAGGGGGGAAATATCGCAAAAAGGGCTTACACGTAGCAGATGCCCTCTTGTAACTGATGCAGGCATGCCCATGCCAATACCCAGACCCGTGGCTTGAGGTTTGAAATTGAGTGGTCCAGGGAGTTTCAACATGGGAAAACGAATAGAGGGCGAAATGGAGTTGGTGAGCAGAGAGCGGGGAAAAATTAATAATAATAGATAGCGACAAAGACATAAATGAGAGAGCCGTAGTAGAGATGAGAGTAGCATAGAGTGATGAGAACAAAGAGGCGTTGCTGGTATCAGCCAGCGTCTGAGTCTACCTGGGCAGGCTGAAAGGAGGAAGTGAGCAGCATCAAAAGCCATACGGAATGCCAAGGCAGCCCAGACCGCCTCTGCCTCATTGCAAATCCATGCGATCCGTGCCAGCATCCCCATGGCGAGGCGATAAATTTTTTTCCTCGAGTTTGCCTGCTGGCCTTACGGCGGAACTCTGAATCGGTGGTGGAGGGAAAGTGTTGAACCTTGGACGTGCCACTGGGTCGCCCCCCTTGTCCAACAGCCTGGCCGCCTCCTCCGAAACTCATCCAGAACCTGCACCCACTGCCAACCCTTCCTTCATCCCAAGCCCACGCGTCCGGACGGCGGAAAAAAGAGAAAAACCGAGCATCGAGCGTGGACAGTTGATGCCGCTGCTGCTGCCGTGAGAAGTACATTTTTTGTTTCTTGCGCATCTCCCTTCTCCCACAGTTTGCCAGACTCCAGCGGCTGACCCGTCCCTTTTTCCCTTAGACTCTCGAGAGGAGCGTTGCCCGTCCCGCGGCCAGGGCTGGGGGCAACCAGTAACTCGACTCGCCAGGCCCAACACCATGATTTCCTCCAACACGAGGGCGTCGCGGTCGCGCTTCTCAAGCCCGTCGCGGTCGCTGGAGGCCAAGAGCTCTGCAGCCAATGATGGATCCAAAACGTTTATGCAGCGGTGGCTGGAGCCGTCCGTCCAGAGCAAGGCAAGCTTCGAGGAGGCGGGATTGATGAGATATGGCGTGCTGGAGACCATGGCGCCGCTGGGGACGCTGCCCAAGCCCAAGAAGACGGGCGGCGAGGCCGGACCGGGACATCAACCAGTTCGGAAAATCATTCTCAGGCCATCAGGATCGTCGCATGCCGCAAACCACCAGGACGACCAGACGGCGCATAGGACCAAACCGAGGGCGACGTCTCCCCCCGCTCCCACAACACCGCCTCCTCCCGCGTCAGCGCCATCGCACAGGAGGGGACAGGCCGCCAAGGATGCTGAAGATGAGGAATACGATCCCAAGGGAGCTGCGCGTCGGCGACCATCGCGGCGCGTGTCGCTACCTGCCAAGCAGGCACGGCAGAACGCCAGCGCCAGCGAGGGCAAAAATGTTACGACTGTTGTCATTACTCCGCCAAAGCCTAAGCCAGTGGCGACTACTCCGAAACGTGCGCACCGGCGGGAGCCCGAGGATGCAGAGTTTGCAGACAAGGTGGTCGAAGCCGCCGTTGATGAAGCGCTCATGCACTACCGTTATCCTACAGCTTGGGCTCTAAGGTCACTCTACGATGAACGAAGCGGCGACTCTGAGTTTGTGGCCATGATTGAGGATGTGTTCAAGCAAAGGGCTGATGCCGAGACGATGGATGAATTCGCTCGCCTAATTGAAGTCAAGAAGCGCGAAGGAAAAAAGGATGACCAAGGCTGTTACTACTTCGTGCCCCCTTCTACGAACAGCAGATTCACTCCGCATAAGCCCAAGGCTGCTCCATATGCCCGGCTCCTGCTTCATCATGCCGACCACGACAAGGGCGAGGTGCGAGCCGCCAAAAGAAGCAAGACTTCTCATGCCAACGACACTCCGCACAGCAAGAAGATGGCCAACGGGAGCAAGTCGCACGGCGACAGCGTGCGAACGCCGTCGCGCAGGCGTAATCGACGGGACTCGGGCTCTAGCGAGTCATCCCTGTCCTCAGCTATGAGCCTCTCATCGCCAGAAGCAAGCGTCCACAGCCTCAGCCCCAGCCTCCAGCATACCACTGCGAAAGCAGCCAAATCAAACAAATCTGCGCACGATCAGTCTGCTAGCGGTAGCCGTGGCAGCGGTGGTGGTGCCACGGTCGCTGACACTGTGATTGCTGCTGCGTCGACTACGGGGGACCGGTCCCAGTCGTCCCATGATGCGCCAAAATCTCGGCCAATCACCAGCGCCCGCCGCAAATCTCTCGCCTCCGACAAGCAGCCCGTGTCCAACTCCTCGGAGCCAA
The DNA here is from genome assembly GCF_020647865.1 of Trichoderma asperellum. Taxonomy (NCBI): domain Eukaryota; kingdom Fungi; phylum Ascomycota; class Sordariomycetes; order Hypocreales; family Hypocreaceae; genus Trichoderma; species Trichoderma asperellum. Next base: position 5,737,227 of record NC_089415.1, on the reverse strand, counting down.
CTTCTCCCACACATCCGAGCCGCACCCACACATCCGCGACCGATGCCAGTATGCCTGGCAGGGTCTCCGGCTCTGAGTTGTTGCTCAGCAAATCTACAGGCAACAGCAAGTCGGTTTGTCCCAAGGACGGCGGCAACGCTGCCAAGGCTCAAATGCCTGCAGATGGTGACGACCTGTTTTGGACTCGGCGTCGCGATGCTCAAAAGGCTACCAACGCCTATACTGCACGGGAAAGTTCAGTACGGAATGGTGATGATGATGAGCGCGAGGTGACTCCTGCTAGGAGGACGAGAAGATCGCGGCAGTCTTTGGTGGCCCCCGTTAGCACGCGAGCTACGCGATCAGCCAGCAAGAGGCCGAGCAGCAACAATGTCAATGACGACGTCGATATTGCCGTCTCATCACCCTTGGCTTTTTCATTCAATGAAGGTAGTTCAACTGTTGGATCGCGTGCTGTTACGCCAACTGCGCTGCGGCCGACAAAGAAACCGAGAACAGGTCTTCGCATCAAGTTGTCGTGAGTTTCACCCTTGGTTTTCCCCATCACTTTTCCATCCCTTTCCTATCCCTTTCAACACTTGCTTCAATCTGCCTAAACCCATAACCTTCTTCTCTTGTCTGAGAGAGTATGAAGAAAGGACGGGATGCAATGAGTAGTGCTGTCTGTTGTGAAGCGCTACATTTGCGTCATCCATGCTATGAGAGCTTTTCCAGCCTTATGAATGGAAAACCACCATCACTTCTTCAATTATCATACTTCATTACGAGTAATGACTCTTCATCACTCTCATCATCATTTTACTATCTTTGAGACACTTTCTGAACTCACCACCACCAAACTGCCCTTGCTAAAAAAAAATTTCATCACAGGCCAATGAAGAAGAAGGGCGGTACTGCTGCTGGCGTTCCTCGCTCAACTGGCGAGACACCGTCAGCAACAACCAGCAATGGTGCGCCAAGAGATCAGGTATGTGATTGAGATTTTCATCCTTTGTGTTTTTGTGGACGGGACGTGGCCTTTTTAGGTGATGCAAATCTACGCTCTTGTGCTCAACCCTGGGCGTGGAAATGAACAGTCTCGAAGGAGGCTTCTACTTTTGTCTGCTGCACGCACAATTTTTTTTCTCGCACTGTCATTCCTTTCCTTGTTTTGGACCACAAGCCGCCGTATGGGTTTCTTGACCTGGGTGCCACACAACATGGGGGGGCAAGGATCTCCAACCAGGCAAATTTTAGTGGCTGCGGTTTTGGTCCGCGCACGCTGCCTGGATTTGGGGGATGATGCAACGTGTAATACGACGATGGGGGGGAAACTGTGCTGACAAGGGTGGATATCCTAGGGATCCGACAACGATGAATACTGCTCTGCATGTGGTAACACCGGCGATGTCGTCTGCTGTGATGGCTGCCCACGCTCGTTCCACTTTGAGTGTGTGGACATGGTGCAGTCTGACCATCTCCCAGACGAATGGTATTGCAATGAATGCAGCTTTCGGCGCTACCCCTCTCGTGTGCCCGTCTATAAAGGTGTATTCGCGAGCGCTCTCATCGCTCTGGAGAAGAGCATTCCCCGTGCCTTTAGCCTCCCCAAAAAGACACAGACTCGTTTCGAGGGTGTTAAGGCAGGGGCTGACGGTGACTACGAAGAAGTGACGAATAACAGAACAAAGTAAGTGTTCAATCTGCCTAGCCGCCCAGTCTTAACTTCACGTCATTTCTGGGTCGAGCGGCGCGACTTGAGACCGCTACCTCTCTTCTTTTCACCATATGGATAGCTAACTCTATATCTCCTTTTAGGAAGCGTGCTGGCTATGATGAGCTGCCAGACTTCTTTAAACAAAGGGAAGATGGGGAGGCAGTGATCTGCCACGCGTGTCAGAAGCCAGCCACTGAGATTCGAGCCATAATCCCTTGCAGCGCCTGCCCCTTTCATTGGCACATTGACTGTCTCGATCCACCATTGGCTATGCCCCCCGTCTTGAAGACTTGGCGATGCCCAGCACACGTCGATGATGTGTTAGGAGACGTGCCTCCTCTGGCGCCAGCGCATCGCTTCCGTAAACTTAAAGGCGGTCAAGTCATTTCACCTGCCTTCAGCCGCGGCAACAACAACAACGGCCACATCGAACTTGATTGGGGTGATGAGCTCGAGGAACCTGAAAAGTCAGGCTGGCGGGATCCCGACTCTTTTGGCAAAACGTACAGGCTACAAGCCAAGGGAGTCGTCCTTGACTTTATCGAGCAGTAAGTACCAGCTCGCTTCTCAAACCCATGTAATGCATTTTTGCCTTATTAACATCCCGACTTTCCTCAAGGTTGAGACGCCGCGGTGCAGGATACGGTCCTCGCCATGATGAAATGCGATGGATGCCGTATGCAGGCCTACCTATGGCCGATTCAGGCGGTGTGCTTGCTGGTTCTGCTTATGACCGTAAAGTAAACGAGATGCAAGCGTCTCTGAACCTCTTGGGTCTCAAGCAGAGTCGGTCCGAGAATATCGACCAGCTTACAGCTGCTCTTTTAGTGAGTACCTCCGCAGGGCCCTACCGCACAGACCTGCACTCTCGCCTGCCCATACTGATTATACATGTCACTAACTCTGTACAGTACACTGCCGATGATAATGTCCTGGCTCTTATGGCGAAAGCCAATGCGGACAACATAGCATCTGGTCACCTTGTTCAAGCAGATAAGATGGGTCTTCGTGCTATGCTGGCACAAATGAACGCTATGGGAGATAGGATTCGCCATCTATTAGGCGATGAAGCCCCGCCGCCCACCTCAGTCACCCACAAGACCAACGACAGAGGCTCACCTGTCACCGACACTTCCGACGTGGACACATTTCCAGAAAAGACGGAGCCATTGGCCCCCGTTACCGAACCCACTCCACCCTCGACCGTGGACCACGGAGAGGTTACCATGGAGCTCGATTAATCTCGAAGAAAAAATCGCGACTCCCTTTCCCTTTATCCCTGCAGATTTGCTTTCAGAGAGGCTGGCCGAATTGCGGCATCGATAGACTGTTACGACTGCTTGACTACGACAAAATCCCATCGCCCTTTTTATCTCCTTTTGCCATAGAAGAATTGGAATTTTCCAACTTGCAGATGAGCCCCAATGGTCGGTGCTCACGGCTCCGATTAATTGGAGGGGCCCTTTTTACGCAGTGTTTTTTATCACATTTTTTTTTTCTTAGTTTATTTCCCTCTGTTTCTGAGAAGAAGCAAGATGAATCCAGGAGTTGGGAGGGTATAATTGAACATTTTTGCAGAATATATGACTTTTGCTTTTCCCTCAACCGTCTGCAGCAGTCTGGCTTTGACTTTGGTATGACTTTGGCACTTTTTTTTTTTTTTTTCTTTTCTCTTTTCGCGACGTTTTCTTTTCGGCATTTGATGCGAGAGCTGGAAGAAAAGAAATGGAACCAAGACTGCAAATTTTTATATCCATGGCGAGCTGGAAGGTGACTTTTTATTTATTCCTAATTATTTTCTCTTCGGTATTATATATACATACATATATATGTACTGTGTGACTTGGAGAGCAAACAAAGGGCATAGCATGCAATGTGTGTCCCCTCGTGAGGGAAATATTAGCTGAAGATGGGCTGAGACTGAAGATCAGAGAGGGGAGGACTAAAAAAAGTACGATGGGGCTTTGTGAGAGGAGATAGGAGGGAGGGGGGGAGGGCGAGAGGGGAGATGAGAGATGAGAGATAGCTGCAGACTTCTAGTAATAATGGCATTGCAGTTGTATCATATATATATTAAAGCCTTAACTGCGTTGCCATCCGTAATGCCCAGTAGTTTGATGAAGAAAGCATACGGTGATGGCCTAGTTTGCCAATACTGTGAGCGGGACACTATTTAGCAATCTTCTCGTACGCCTATAAACGGCGCCATGTCACAATCTGATTTTTTTTTTTACTTTACTATCCGTGTTTCAGTTCATCATTAGATTCATCATTAGATTTTCAGTTCAGTATTAGATGTTCAGTTCATAGTGGAGAAAGAAAAAAAAATACTTTTTATTGCTTGATCATAATATACAACTCTCTTCATTTCAGCCGTTAAAATCTTTCATCTTTAGCTTGAAGTAAGCCACCGCAAACGCAGATAAAATGAAAAAGAAACATAAAAGCTACTCATCTCAACTCTCGCATCACATCTCTTCAAACGCTCAGCCCCCTTTCCATTCACACAAAGTGAGCTAAAAAGGGTTTGATTCACACGTTCCTTCTTGCTATCTCAATCTATCGCCGCTTTTTGCTTTTCGCTCTTCATCCAACCTTGTTCGAACAAGACATTATAAAACAAGTCCTATCAAGCTAGAAAAAAAGGAAACAAAGCATAAAAAGTCTGAAAGTGAACAACAACCTCCAGGTTTTGTTCTTAAGGGGGTAAATAGAAAGAGAGAGAGAGAGAGAAGATATTTGTTGAATCTCGTTAAAAAGTCAAGAAGACATAACAATCGCGTGATTGATACATTGAAAGAAACGAAGAAGAAAAAACGGGGGAGGAGGGACGAAAGAGGAGATAAATAAGAAAGAAGAAGAGGCAATGAAACGAAAAATGTAATCACATTAGACATCAGGAGAAATCGAATAATCTGACAGCGCGCTTCCCGCAAATTTTGATTCCGATTTTTCTTTTCCAGCATAAATAGTCGATTCATATCCGCGACCGTCCAAACATGATAGTTGAAGGAAAGAACAAAACATTGTATATGCCTCTGTCTGTCTCTTTATATGCTGCGGCTTGAATATGGGAGACCAGCCCAGCACACGCTGCTATTAGGTCTAAACAGAGGAATGATTCGTAGTGGTTGTAATGAGAAATCCTCGACGCAGAAACATTAACCCCTGCATCCTAGGGAGGCAGATATCCTTAGCCAGTATTTTGCCTAGACCAGAGCCCGCTGGAGGCGAGCACTGTTGCCTAGGGCCTCTATATCAAATTTCAAATTTTTTACCAAACTCCGCGCGCGGCAGATGAAAAAAGAAATCTTGCCTCAGCTGACCGGCCAGCTGCAATACAAAGGCATACACACATTGGTTGCAGACTTATAGTCGTACAACGCCGCCATGAATTTATCAGTCAAAGAAAATTTACTTTCTCTGAGAAGTGAGGTATGTTAGTAATTATTACGGCCTTGTCGGTTGTTGGAAGATGAGGGACGTACGCGACCGCGTCTACCGTTGACTTGCTCTTGCGGCATATAACCCATATTGTTGGGTACACCTCCCATGTTTCCGCCATAGCCATATCCACCAACCATGCCGAAGCCGGGGGGCGGAGCATAAGGTGGCTGGCCACCAGCTGGAGGCTGCATTGGGCTTCCATTCGGCATATTCTGCTGGCGGTACTGATCGATCGGCTGACCAGCGTTGCCGTAGCCGCCAAATCCAGGCTGCATTGGCGGGTATGGGTAATTCATCTGCGGGTTTCCTCGATTCATCATGCTCTGCTGATACTGTAGCTGTGAGATATTCATCGCGGGAGGCATAGGGCCGTTCTGTCCATTGTACATCATGCTTGTGTTGAAGGCAGGGAAAGGGGGAGGAGGTCCAGCATCGGCATTATCACCCCGCTGCTGATTCTCAAAATTGGGAGCCCCAGAGTTGGCGTTGTAGAAACCCTTGTTAGACTGGCCACCTTGCTGGCCATGTTGGCCATTGGTCTGTCGTGAGGTCGGCCTTTGTCGTTGCTCTGCATGGGTACTAGTCTCGCGATTTGGTCCGGCAGTCCGGGTTGCGAGGCCGACCTCATCCATGAGTCGCTTGTAACCCTGGTTTGCCTGTGCCTTGATTCTGACCAGGACGTTTTTGACATTCTCCGTGACCTCAAGTCGCATACCTTCCTCAAAGAAGGGTGTCGTAAGAACCTTGAAGATGAAAGTAGCTCCACAAGCTTGGTCGCTCAGGATAGCCTCGAGAACCTGGTCGTTAGGAGAGATGAAGAGGCGCTTTAAAATATTATCACGGGCCTCGATCTCATTCTTCTGGTTAATCACTTTGAGCACTGTGAGATAGGCCACCTTATGGGTGCACAGGGGCACCAGATAGGGAATCAGTCGCGGCGAGAGAACGTGACGGCGGTTGGGGAAAGTGCAAGTATCCAGCAGCCAGGTCAATAGCAGTGCGCCATTTGCATTGGTTGCAAGCTGAACGCTGTGCAGTGCAATAGCGGCAGCCAGCATTCTCTGCTGGTCCTTTGTCGAATGGTGGCTTTCCAAGCAGGCCCTCATGGCTCGAGCACCATAACGACCTTGTGCAATCTCCCACATTTGACTAAGCATCGTCTCGAAAATGAAGTCGTTGTAAGGGGCGCCAAACTTGAGGCAGCCTTGTAGGACATAGTTGCCATACTGGTCCAAGAAGAGTGGGACGGTGTAGGGTCGAAGGTGCTCTACAATCAGAGACAGCTGACTAGGTGTCTTACACACATCAATGATCTTCTGGGCCGCCCAAGTTCCGTTCTTGTGAATACCGATCTCAGCTAGATGCGGCGCAATCTCAGCAAGCATAGCATCTCTCAGCTGATCAGAGCAGTGGTCGAATAGCTTTTGGACGACAGTGTTGCCAAGATAATCAGACGCAAGCTCGGCAATCTCAGGAAGCATATCCACAGCAATGTTTTCAATCTCTGCCTGAGAAAGCATCTGGTTATCGATACGCTTGCGAATGTCTCTCAGCTTAGGGGCATCGTGAACCCTTGTGTGAGTCGGTTCGCGAATGGGGGGGATCTCCTCCAAAAAGGCGCTGTATTGCACTGCAGACTGCAGGCTCTTGGAAATTCGAGCCTTGTCTTCGTCAGTTGCGCCAAACTCTCCCACGATGTCGAGAATATCCGTGGTCATTTCGCGCAAAGGAGGCAAGGTTGGCGTAGCATTGTTGAGTGCTCCAGCAGCAACCGACGAGTTTTCTCCGGGTCTAGTGGCCGAAGCCCCCTTGTTGGCCTCTTGAGCTTTGCCAAAGGGATCAGGGCTGGGAGATGGGAATGCTCCATCATGTCCTGGAGTGTTGGAAGCAGAAGGAGGCTTGGCAAAGTTGATTCGAATAGGTCCAGCGCCAGGGAATATTTCTTTACCATTCATGCTGGCCTTGGCGGACACTGCACTCTCTACCCTCTCAAAATTGACAAATCCACAGTTCTTATGTGTGAGGACGCGAGCTGAAAGGATCGGTCCGTGAGACTTGAACATTTCGACGAGAGTAGAGGTAGTGGTGGATGTAGGAATGCCGCCTAGCCAAAGAGCGCTGGTTGGGCCATCAAGATTTTGTTCTTCGGGGTTGAGATGGCCCGCGTTGCGGCTGTTGGATCGTCCCAGATTCATGCCAGCAACTGCCTGGGAGATGTCATCATACTCCTTCTCTTCCTGCAAGCGAATCTCAGCTTGAGGGATAGAGCCAGCGGCATTGTTATTGCCGTAAGATCCGACTAAGCGGCTTCCCGGCGTATCTAGCACACCTGCGGTACGAGCACGAGGTCTCGTGGCCTGAGTTGCGTAGGCGCGGACTGCCATGTTGTGGTTGTGGATAGCCGCCTGCGTCGCAGCTAGTTGATCCTGCAGCGCTGCATACTGGCTATCGATAGGGATGTCGGCGTCATAGTCGTCTTCCTCGTCAGCATATTTGTCCTTGTTGTTGACAGAGTAGGAACGGAAGCGACTGGCGTGCCGAGTCATGTCGAAGCTGGATATGTAGGTAGGAGTAGCAAGTTGGGCTCTTTGGGGTTGAGGAGTTTCAGCAAGTCCAAGGTAGTCCAGAGTGCGCATATGAACATCAGACTCCCCGCCTCCTTCTCTGGAAAATTGAGACTGAGCGGGCGAGCTGGGACCGTTGGAACCTACGCTTGCGATGCTGGCGAGGGTAGTAGCTCGTTCGCGGCCAATACCCGACGGATTCCAGCTGCTAAAGATTGAGGGACCGAACGGCGAGGCAGAGGTTGGCAGGTTGGCATAAGGGCTACGCTGTGGCATAGACCCGGCTCGAAGCCTGGAGAGGAGGGTCGAGGTACCGTTATTGCTACTGTTGTTATCTGGCTGTTCAATGCCGGGAGATGGCGATTTGTTGAACGGGCTCTGCGATGGTGTAACGCGAGCAGATTTGTTGGCAGGAACCCCAGGTATGGCTAGCAGGCCGTTACCAATGCCGCCAGGAAATCGAGAGGGCACGGTGCCCGCTCGAGCACGCCTGGTGGGAGGCAAGCTCTCTGGTGTGGGCAGCTGGGCAAAGTTTGGGAAGCCGTCGGTGGGCGACTCGGGGATATTTTCTCGGAGAGGAGTCGAATTCCCACTTGTCGGTGGCCCGCCCCATGGGTTGAGAGGCAAACCGGGGACGCCTTCTTGAGCCTGAATCTCGCGAGCCCTAAACATTAATGATAATTGTTAGCAGCTGACTGATAGACAGTCGCAGTGGATGTTTTTTTTTTTTTTTTTTTTTTTATCTTTGGAGCTTAAAAAAACCCTTTGCGTTGCTTCTCGTGTTTTGGGGGGGGGAGGCGGAGCTATCGTCGTGCCACGAACCTTTTCGAAAACAGCCGGCTGGAGCCCGCCATCTCGTGCGACGGAGAACCAGTCCCGGATCGCGTGTTGCTAGATATAATGCTACTCGAATTCATACTTCCGGGAAGCCCAAAGACCGACCTCGCGGTGGTCGACAAGGGATCGATTGGAGAGTTTGTGGCGGAGGGAGAGTTGGAGCGGTTTTGGCTGGCAGAGTGCGAGGAATAGCCGAGTGCCAAATGGTCGGATCTGGAAGCTGACATTATCGATTATCCAGGTGGCCGCATGGGAATACGGCGCTACCAATTAATTATTTTTTTTCTCTCTCTCTCTTTTCTTCCCCTCTTTTTGCTTTTGTTTCTGTCCTCGTAGAATGCACTAGGAAATATTATTTTCTCGAGGTGGGAAACGCCTCTCGTCTAGTTTGGATGAGATGGACGGAGAGCAGGTGGATGCTCGTCGAAGCTTGGCCTCTAGAGAAAAAGCCAATCGGTCAAGGGAAAAAAAAAGGCCAGGATGACGTGGTGGTTCCGCTGAGCAAAGAGCCAAGGGCAATGAGGATGCTGTAAGCAGAGAGAAGATGGACGAAGAAGAAGAAGAAGAAGTAAATGAAAAAAGGGAGTGCAGCCGGGGAAATGGCAGAAGAAGAAAGAAAAAGAAGATCCAGTAGCCTGTATTACAAGATGATGTTGCGAGAAAAACTGGACTAACACCTCTCTTCAGCGTTGAGAAACGGGGAGTGGAGGCACGCGCACACAGGCACAGAGGCTTGGGACTCCGCTGGCTCGTAGGCGGAAAGTCGGCGTCCCAGGATGGCGCCTTTAGCGAAGAATTGCCGCCGCGGTTGCGTTGCTCGGATGGAGCTGAGGCGCAGGCACGAACGAGAGACTGGGAAGACGAAGTCGCGATCAATATACAGGCCTCATTGAGGGGTGGTGGAGGATGAGGAAGAGGAGGAGGAGGAGGAGGAGGAGGGAAAGACGTTGAGCCAAGGGGTCTGCAGCAAGAAGCTGCGAAAAGTCGAGGTCGGCGGTTGCTCTCGGGGCCATTGGCGGTTGCGCTGAGGTGTCCGGAGGTACCTGCTGGCCTCGTCACTCCCTCCGCCGGGCAGCGGCCCTGCGATGTAGCCTGGTACTTTGCGGGGTGGTACTTGAGCGATGCTGGGGCAGCGTCAGATAGGTACGTGAATATTTGGCGAGTGGTGCGGCACTACCCGCTAACCAGGGTGCGGATACCGGCAACAATCACATCGATTATACACCGCCTGAGCAAGTTTGATGGACAAAGGAAAAAGAAGAAGAAAAAAAAGAGACCACCTTGCAGGTCCTACCAGGGGGTTGTAGCGCATCAGCTGTTATTGTTCTGCTCGTCCTACAACAGCCACTATCGCCTACTGTTGCTACAGCATGCCTCACACCTACGCACCTACACCACACCTACGTACTGCCTGTGCCATCTCCAAGCAGCTGTCCTTTGCCCTGGGTGCGTGCCGTGCCCCTGAGATGTTGCCCCATCAAGTCTAGTCCGCGGCGGCAGCGCTGCAAAGGCAAAATGGGCTGCTGCTGCTCTGGCTGCGACAGGCGATCAGCCCGCGGCCGCCACGCCCAACGCCATCTTGAAACACGGGAGCCAGCGCTGGAGGAGCTGCTAATGGGCACAGCGCACAACGGTAGCAGCGCCGGTCTACCTTGGGTAGGCATAGCCCTCCATGCACCATGCATGTAGGGAGCAGATGATGGGATTCCAAACTGGCCAATGGCCGTGCTTGCCCCCTTTTCCTGGGCTTTCCTTTCTTCTTTTCCTTCCTGTCAACCGTCTTCCTCTCTTCCATTTTCTGTCCATGGACTGTGTATGTCTCGCCCGCCCTCTCTTCCCGGCACTTCCAGGCTAGCCTGCTTTAGCACCATCTACGCCTAGGTCTAGGGGCCCAGGTCTCTCGCATCTCGGATTTCCTGGCTTGCTCGCTTCACTCCGCACTGATCAGCGGCTGACAGGCCTTCCCCGGCCCTTTTTAAGTTCCTTCGAATACTATATACAGCGCCTGGCCGTTTTGCATACAGAGGCCATGGAGGTTACCTAAGCCCAGCAGCGCAGACACCGGGCCTGGAAGTGAATCCTTTGGTTTTGATGCCGAGAACTCCAGAACCCGTGCGCCAGTGTCTTGTTGCGAGTAATGAAAATCGCCTCCAGTCCCGTCCCTACACCTCTGATGCGATCCGCACTTCCCGTCCCAGCAGCCACAAGTTTAGGGCAACTCTTTTTTTTTTTTCGCTCGTTGAACTCCATTTACCGATATACCGTCTAAACTCACCTGCCGGGGGTTGAATAATGGAATCGGAATCGTACTATGTATATACAATAATACCTCAACAAGCCAACGTATTGATAAGCCACGGTGGCTGATAATGGCCATCAGGCGAGCAGTTGCAGTTCAGCTACTCCATACAGCTGCTTGTGTCTCTCGCCCTAGTGGCATCCAGTAGTTGAATGCATTCCACAGCCAGCTCAGCTGCAAGGGACACGCCACCAGAGCACCAACTAGTAACATGAATTTCTGTTAATATCTAGTAGTAGCCTATGTCTATTATGGCTATTAGGAGAGCGTAAGCTCGCAAATGGCCAACGCAACATGTCCACGACAACAACACGTCTCATTCAGTTTCTCTCATCTTCCCTCTCTGCCCTCTTCCCATCTCTTCCACCGGGCTCTCCCGTCGTCCTTTTGCCCCTCTTCGCCCGTGGGACTGATACCTAGTCTCCCGCCAAGAAGTAAAAAAATGGGAACCCCGAGGCTAGACGGCTATTTTTGCCATTCGGACTATATATATCCGGGGCCGATTGAGCCGCAGAGGTGTTCCGAGAATTGCTTTGTGTCCGGATGTTGATACTGGCCATCTTAATTAGCTCTTGGCACCGTCTCACGCTCATAACACGATGGTTTAAAGAAAAGAAAAAGAAAAGAAAAAGAGAGAGAGAGAGAGAGGGAAAAAGCCAAAAAGGGGTGCAAAGATTATTTTTTCTTTTCCAAAGGCTGTCTATCACTAGCTCTCACTCTCCCTTGATTCCCATATCTCCTGTTTCTCCATGTAACCTCACCACCCTCATTCGTCCACACTCTGCCGCCGATCTCACCAATCAAAATATTCTACAAGGTCACCGGGGGAGAATCTATCAGAATGTTGAAACGGACGCACCTCTTAAAACACACAGAGATCGGTCTTCTTCCTAGCTACTAATAATAGCAGCTCCGTACACAGGCAAGGTAACTGCTGACTATAGGCCTCTTCGCCGTATGTGAAAGCAATCGATGCGTGATAGGACAGTCGAATTTGAAACTCATTACAACACCAGTTTATTCGTTCTATATCGTATAAATCTACATCTAAAAAGCGTGGAGCCGTGATAGCCACCCCCCATCGTGTAAACTCATTCAGGAAGTAACTATTCCTCGAGACTCGTCTTTCTATCCAAGTCCCAAGAAATCCCGTAGGTCTCGTCTCTTGATTAAATCATGCAGATATCTTTTTTAAAAAAAAGGGAGTTGTGCAAACTCGCGCGCAGGCAGGCAAGCACAAAGCAAGAAGATTGTAGAATAAATGTCAACCAAGCAGGAAAAAAAAAACGCCAAAGCACCAAAAAAATGATTCAAAGGTCATGAGGAGTCAGCCACTGCTCTGCCAGAATGGCGCTGCAAAGGGGGGAATACAGAGGCCGCCAACATCTAGACTCAGACAACACTCATCTCTCCTCCTTTTTTCTTTGTTCTCAAAGCTCTCTCAATAGACATTATCACCTTTATTTCGCATTCCTCTTGAATGCCAAGAGATCTGCCAAGCTTGACAGGGGAGAGCCGTGCTGCAAGAAGTCATGAGCCAGCAGCTCATCTGCGGAAGCTCTGCTCTTGACGTCGACACATAAGCAGACAGAAAGGAAGGCCTTGAGCTCTTTGCTGAGCTTCTCGGGCTTCTTGAGACGCGGCGTTCCGTTGGTGGCGATGAGATACAGAGCCTTCAGTGGCTCCTCGTTCAGGTATGGCGGCTCAGACTCAATCATTTCAATCGCCATGATACCCAGAGACCAAATATCAACCTTGGGGCCATACTCCTTCTGCTTGACAACTTCTGGTGCCATCCAGTAGGGTGTTCCCACCATGGTCGCTCTCTTGGACTTGGCCTCCGTCAACTTGGCACAGAAACCGAAATCGGCTGCGCAATTGTTAGCAAGGTTATTCCCCCCCCTCTGTGCGACTGAAAGATGCAAAGAAAGTGACTTACTAATCTTAACATTTCCTCGGGCATCCAACAAGACATTGTCGCTCTTAATGTCTCGGTGGATAATGCTCTGGGCGTGAAGATGTTGCAAGCCTTGGCAAGTCTATATCCGTGGTCAATATCATCACCAACCGCAAAGGGATTAAAGCAGGAAACACTTACCTCATGGCAGATGGTGGAAATCTGCTCCTCTGTTATTGAAGGGTTGTTATCAATGACATCAGTCAGGGCACCTCCCTCCATGAATTCCATAACGACCCAAAGTTCGGCGTTGTTGTTTCGGAGGAAAGCATCGAGGAAGTTGACAATGTTCTTGTGACGGTTGTCCTTCATGACCATAATCTCGTTCACAATCAGCTCCTTTCTTGGCTGGTGAGCAAGGTCCATCTGCTTAATGGCAACTTGTGCTCTGGGTCCTTGTTGACGGAGGAAGTCGCGAGCAATTCCCACAGCAGTGTCTTTGATCTTGGCAACATATACCGAGCCAGAGGCACCCTGTCCGATCTTCTTCTGTTTCGAGTAGGAGAGGTTGGGGTCTTCCTTTGAGACAGCTTCCTTCAACTTCGCCATGACTTCATTTTCTGACATGGTTGACATGCGTACATCTTGCTTGCGCTCAGCAGGAGTCTGCTTGGGGGGTGCTGGCTCAGCCGGCTTGGGCTCGCTCTGTGCCTGGTTCTGGTTGACCTTGGAAACATTAAGCGGCTTGACAGGGGCAGGCATGCGAGCAGCTTGAGGCTGAGGCTGGGGTTGTCTCTGTTGGGTTGCTGAGGCGGGAGCTCGCGAGCTAGGGCTCTCGTTACGCTGCGGTGCCGGTGCTCTGGGCAGAGGAGTTGAGCCAGATTGCGGAACAACAGGAGGCCGTCCAGCACCTGCAGTCGGCGGTGAAGGTGCCGGACGTTGAGCCTTCAGAGCACTAATCTGCTGAGGAGGTTTAGGTGCTGGCGGAGCTGCCCTAGAGGGGTTGAATCGATCGGCGCCACCATAGCCACCACCACCACCAATCTCTTGCTGGGCCATGGGAACCTTGGTCTTTGGAAGAGAGGCGTTGTATTCCTCCATCTCTCGTCGCTCTCGCTCCTCTTGCTCGCGCTGTCGTCTTCTCTGCTCCTCTCTTGCGGCATCGGCTGCTGACGTGTAGGTTGGCGATGAGTTTTGCATCTGTTGGCCCGGGCCGGGGCGTCTCTGGCCATTGGGGCTGTACTGGGAGCTGCTGCTGCCGGGAGGAGGCGGACGAGGAGGCGCAACGCCATTGCCGCCACCGCCCATGCCCATCGGCTTGTTCTGCATGGCTCCTGGGGGCGCATTGCCAAAGGGGTCATCAGACTTCTTGGCAAGATCAGTATAAAAGTCCAAGACTTCAAAAACGGCCTGAGGATTACGTTCATAGTCTTCCTTGGTAATGGCCGAAGAATTGAGCAGCTTGGACCATTCTGGCGGCAAGCCAACGAACTCTCCGGTCTGCGGGTCAAAGCCGACGTGGACGGCGTGCGCGAAGTTGGTCGGGTTGCTCACGCCGCCCATGCCAGGGCAAGCACCGTATATGAAATCGATCCACTCGTACAAATCGTCTTCAGACTTGACCTTGATGTGAAGCGCCTTGTCGCCCTGGCCATCGTCATCACCAGGGCTGTTGGATGATCCGTCTGCCCTCCGCTTGATCTCGAAGATGGTGCCTGCTGCCTCGACTCTGCCGACGTTGACGACGTCTTTCAGATGGAGGCTGTATGCCACCTTGCCACCTTCTGTCTTATGGAAATCGATGGCCTCCTTACGGAGAATCAAGTACTTGTTCTTCCAAGGCTGGAATACGTTCCTATTCTCCTTGACCGAGGCCCATCCCTCCTTTCTAACAGCGACGCCGCCCATACCGTCTGTGTTATTGGTCTGCTGGCGAGCAATGGGCAGAGATATCGTAGAGCCGGTGTATGTAGAGGTCGCGGTGCTGCGAATTGGAGAGATTGCCATGTTCGCCATGCTGCCTGGGAGATTCGGGTTAGGAGTCAAGTTGAGACGCGGTCTGTTGTCGGGAGGCTGGGGTGCAGGGCCAGGATTCATAAACTGGTTGGCCGAGTAGATACTAAGCGCATATATGAATCAGCATAAAGTCCGTGGTCGACGAGATGTGTTGGCATCGAGTGGTGGTGGCAGCACCACTGAGGTTGACGAGGAGAGCGGATAGGGTCAATGTGAAAAGGGTCAAATTGTAGATTATACTTATGAAGGGGGGTGTTTTAACTTGAGTGACAGGGCCCTTCCAGGGTGATACCGCCACTCAAGAAGCATACCCATACATAAGCACTTGGCGGTATGGACAATCCGCCGCCAATCCCAGTACTTGGGTCGTCGAAGAGGGGGGTGGATGCCTTTTCCCAACTGCCATCTCGTTGGCCAGCCCTAGGCTGTCCCAGCGCGCTTATGGAGACGTCTCGCCCATGACGATACGGAAGTGGTATGCTTAGTTGACAACGTACCTATGCTGAGCCATACTGAATTATGAAAGGAGAAGGGGGGGAAAGCGGCTGCGGGGATGGCCTGGGTATCGTGTTTTAATGTGCCCTCTCTAGCCGGTAGGTATCTTTCTGTGCTTTAATCCAGAGCAGTACGTAAAGTATTAAGATATGAAAAGGAACAAGCCTCTACCCTGTCGATAGAGCAGAGAAATTGATCGAAGATTGGCGAGGAATTAGGCCGCCTCTCGACAACGACAACGAACGCGAGCCAGCTTAGCACCGCTGAGGCGGGATGGAAGAGAGCGACAAGAGAGAGTGATGAAACAGCAGACAAAGCGACAGTCGATCGAGCGCACAGGAGAAAACGCCCAATGCGCCAATGTTGGTCAAATCCAAGCAGGTCGGTGGGCAGAGGTGGGGATTCTCACGCGCGTGCAGATGCAGCTGAAGGCTTGTCTCGTCGGTCAGGGCGTGGTCCAGCTCAGAGCACCCGGACGGAATGCGGAGTTGCAGGCGAGTCAATTGGCTGTCCTTGGACGAGGAGCTGCGCGACTAGCCCAGCTAACGCAGACGATGAGTGTTCTGAGACGCCGCAAGGCCTGTCAAAAAACGAAAGAAGGAAAAAAAAAAAAGGAAGCGAGGACGCACGGCGAGAGAAGCGAGGATGGGTGGTAGGAAGGAGATTTGAGGCGACACGAACAGCTGGGGTCGCGCCTTGACGGGCACAGCGCCGGCCTCGACCACTCAGCGTCAAGGCCGCCTCTGGTACAGGTAACTGCCGCCGCTGCTACAGCGCTGCGCAAGCTTCCACCCGCTAGCTCTGGGCTCTGGCTGATGCCGCGGGCGGCTGCGGCTGCTGCAGTATGCTAATACCGTTACTGCAGCTGCTGGAGCCTCTGCATTATGCATAGGGGGGGTCAAGGCGCTGGGGCGACGGTACCTGGCAGCACGACTGGGGGGGACGACGGGGTACGCGCTGGGCCGCCCAGCGCACTATGGCCGGTGAGGTAGCGCGTCCTCGTTCGGGACGCCTCACCGTCGTACCTCGCAAAGTCGCGGGCCATGGAGAAACAGCTGTGTGGGGAAGGTCGCGACGAGGCCCAGCGCGGAAGGCCGCACCCGCCACTGGCCAGAAAAGGTCGAGCCCAAAAGGTGGGCGAGGTGGGGGGCCCAGCAGCGCTGCAGGTGGATTTGCCGCCGCCGGGCGAACCCCTGAGGATGCTGCCCATTAGGGGATTCGAGGAGGCTCCAGGGGCTGCTAGTGGTGGCTGCAAGCACTAGGCCCTAACATGGCTCTGTCGTCCGGTGCTCACCTGAAATCAGTGTTACAGACAGACAGCCGGAGCGGGACACAAGGACCAGCAATTTATCGTTGATGAATCCATCGCGGCAGCTAGGCGTCGGGATGCTTGTAAATTATCGGTAGCAATCTCGCCATCTCGCCGTGCAGATTGATATTGATAGGTGGCGGCGTGGATTTGCGCGGTCCATTCAGATACTGCCTTGACCGCGTTGCTCGTTCATTCGCCCGCCTCTTTGGCTGAGGGGAAGCCATTATATGGAGTAGATTTTCTTGATCTTCAGGAGCGTCGCAGATGGTCGCCCCTACAGACGCTTCACACAGACAAACACCCCTCCTCCCCTCGGATGGCTTGTCTCTGCGCATCCCAAATCACGTTGTGTTTCACAGTCACAGGCCCAAAGGGAGAGATCCGCAACCAACGCGGGGAGAGGCCACAAGAAGCGATTTCAGTGCTTTGCACAGACCCCGAACCCCGTGTGATACAAGTGTGCGAAGTGAACTCCATTGAGAAAAATTTGGTTCTTTCGGAAAACGCGCTCCTCAGGCTAACAATATGGAGTAGCTCGAGCAGCAACAAACTCGCCTGTCAGCCGGGGCAAAACCCATCCTCATCATCAGATGTTTCATGCGTCCCGCAAGGCCTCCTTGAAGCCGGGTAAATAAAGTTTTTTGACAAATACACGTGTAATATCGTCATATAGTAGACAAGGCTACATGCAACTTGGGCAAATCCTCGCAGGTCGCAAAACAGCTTTGTCCTCATTCTTCCCTTACTCGGCCGTGCTATGACCGCCGACGATCATATCAAAGTGTGTCACTGCTTGACAGAAGGGTGGGAAAAGGGGGGAACGACGCAGCGAGTCAGCCTGTTGAAATGATATTGGATCCAACCCTTTTCCAACCAAGGCGGTCGATAAAACGCAAGACTAATCCACTAGGGGCAGTCCTTTTCACGCCGCTTGATGACATTCGACTCCACGCGATAGGCTATTGGTACAACAACAGCTGCAATCCTGGCTGCCAAAAAAAAAAGAAAACAAACAAAATAGGTTAAGGATGCGCATGAAATAGGCTCATGAGGCTGCCAAGAAAAATAAAACAGATCTGCAGTACGAGTGCCACATCACTTCCTAATATGCGTACAAAGCAAAAGAGCACGCGCGCGCGAAAACGGTCCCTCCTATGAAGACTCTATGCAAGTCAAGTCAATCCTGCGCATGCAGGGTTCATCGACTTGACGAAATGGAGCGACAAGGATTCAACGTCAAGCCATGCGGCTCTAGCGCAGCTTGAATTCAACTTGCCCCTGCCTCTATTATACAACCCTAGCTTTTCGCTTTTCGGAGCTGCAAGTAGATTCTATAGGGTAGGTGCATCAATTGTGTTGTATGACGATGGGCGTGTTGTGAACATCCAATGCTATTTAAACACTTCTTTTTTTTTTTTGGTCTCTTTGATTCTTTTTTATCTTGGACGCTTATAACAGGCTATCCGTACATAACCCAGCTCTTTGCTCTATGTGTTTCCCACAACTTTTCATCAAATGGAGTAACCGTCTCAGCATTCCAAAAATGGCCAACCACATGCCTGTATTCTTTGTCTCTTTTTGCTAAAAAATCGGCATCTAGATTTAGTTTTCTATCATCTATCGAACGGGAACATCAACCTCCTGTCCCTGGAATTTGGGAAGCTCAGACTCAATCTGGGCCCAGGTCTTGCTGCCATTAACCAACGACTGGATGGCCTCCAGGATCTTAGCCTCCTCAGCTCGGACCTGGGTGGTCGAATCACGATCTCTCAGCGTAATGGTGCCGTCCTGGAGGGTCTGGAAGTCGACAGTGATGCCGAGCGGTGTTCCGAGCTCGTCGTTTCGACTGTATCGCTTGCCGATACTGGCGGATGAGTCGTCTACGCGGCTGGAGACGCCAAGGCTTCGCAGCTTCTGAGACAGCTTCTTGACGGTAGGCTTGAACTGCGGGTTGGATGACAGAGGAACCAGGAGAACCTTTGTCGGGGCCACAGTGGGAGGGAAAGATAGAACCTGCAAAGCGAATCCATTAGTGAGTCTTTACTCCAGCAATAATTCACGTAAACACAGTAAGAGAAAAGACTTACACCACGAGCTTCATCACCGCCATCGCTGCCACGGGTCCAGAAGTTGTGCTCAATGAGAGAGTAGAGAATACGGCCGATACCGAAAGATGGCTCGATAACATTGGGAGTGTATTCACGAGTGTTCTCCACCCTCTTGCGGAACTCAATAGCGACAGAGTCCTTGTCGATGGTAGCCTTGCCACCGGCAATGCCCTCAACGTCCAGGACAATCTTGCCATTCTCAGCCAGCTCCTTGGACAGCTTCTCGCGCTGCTCTTGTGAAGTAGCCTCCAAGGCAGTCTCTACGGTCTTGGCATCCTTCTTGAACAGAGGTCCAAACTTCTTCTTCTGGATATCGACCTGCCACTCCTCAATGACCTTGGGCTCATCAAGTCGCTCACGGACGACCAGAGGAGCGCCAGTCTTCTTGGCATGAACTGACAAGTCGTATGCGCTACGATCAGCACATCCGACGCACTCCACCCAGCCAGTTGAGGTCAACAGCTCTGCATCCCAGCAGTCAGTGGCATAGTGGGCCATTTCGTTGGCCATGTGCTGTCGGAATCGCATCTTGGACTGATCAACACCAATCTTCTCCAGGAAGAGGTGGATACGAGCAAGGAAGTATCCAAGAGTCTCGTTGTCGACAACACCGTCCTTGACGGCCTGGCCAATGGTAATCTTTTGAGTGTGGGTCTTTCCGGAGAGCTGGACGTGGCGATCCAGCAGAACCATCTCGACGTTCTCGACCTCGTGGAAGCGGCTGTGCTTCTTGCCACCCTCAGGGTCAACAAAGTGCTCAATCTCAGCCATCAGGAACTCTCGCACACGCAAGAGACCGGCACGGGGCGAAATCTCGTTTCTGTATGACTTTCCGATGGAGGCCGAGGCAAAGGGCATTTGGGACTGGTTGAATTCGAGGAGCTTGGCAAAGTTGAGGAACTGTCCCTGGGCAGTCTCGGGACGGAGGTAGCCAGCGAGGTTGCTGCTGGGGCCAATGGATGTCTGGAACATCAGGTTGAAGGCAACGGGGTCCGATGGAAGGACACCAGTCTCGGGGTTCTTGAGGTCATACTTCTTGATGAGCTCGCCGAGTTCAGGGCCGTCATAGTTGTCAATCTTGGCAAGCACCTCCTCGTACTCCTGGACAACAGCATCGTCCAGCTTGACGGCGGCGGCAGTCTTGGCCTTCTTCTTCTTCTTGGGGTCGACCTCCTTCTCCTCTATTTTTTGGCCACGGGCCTCTTTGTCGCCCTTGAGACGAGCCTCGAGGATGGCCTCAACAAAGTGATCGGCTCGCAGAATCTCGCCGTTCTTGGGGTCTTTGCACATCCAGTCGGCAAATTTATCGACGTGGCCACTGGTCTTGAGAACATCATGGGGAGTCAGCGCAGTGCAGTCGACTTCCAGCATGTCCTCCTCAAGGACAAAGTGTTTCCTCCACAGATCGATAATGTTGGCTTGAAGAGCGCAGCCTGGCGGGCCGTAGTCGTAGAGACCACCAACTCCTCCGTAGATCTCAAAGGAGGGGGTGTAGAACATGCGCCGTCGCAGCATGGCATCGAGGACCACCTTGTCGAGGGGCTGGCCCTTGAGCGTCGTAGCGGATGAAGACATGGCGCCGGTCTTGGGGGGATTCTGCGGCTTGAGAGGCTGGAATGCGCAAAGCTTTCGCGAAACAGAAAAGTTGCGACGACTGATCGCTGCAGCAGGCCGGGTCACACGCGGGGCAAATGTGAGGCGGGCGAGAGTTGCTGGAGAGGGGAGCAGCAGACGGATTGGCTTCATCCACCAGGGTTTTTAAGTTGGTCGAGGATGAGGGCGCGAGTCGAGTCACAAAAACTCAGGCCGCACTGGTTTCCTCTGGCTAGGTATGGTGGGGTTGGGCAGAAAAGAACTTGGAGAAACATCTAGACAAAAGTTGTGTGCGCCGCCTGTGACTCCAGCCGGCCAGAGGCCCACCAAAGATCTGTAGTGGCCGATTGACTCTACAGCGCCCGGCTTCGGCCGCCCCTCAGTGCCCTTGCACGTCAGCCTATAGCGGCAGCGACCCTGTGCTGCGGCGGGGCAGACCGTTTGACTCCAGCCTTACGTGTAATCTGCATGTAGGTAACAGGTAGGCCTAGTAAGTACAAGGTTCGAGTGGCCTGCTGGTTTTTATATGTCCTAGGAAATAAAACGAGTCGCATTATTATCCAGAAAGAAAATTATCGAGATATAATCATCTTGTTTCCAAATCAAATTCTGCTAAACCCCTCGTTGAGTGCAAGGGCCTACATATAAAAGTAGAGTAGGTTGAAATATCAAATGCTATGCATCTACAAACCTGTCCCTAATTCCTGACGATTGAAACACCATTCAAATATTCTTTTGTGTCTTTCATCAAACTCGTATATCCGTCTTTAAAAATCCTCATGATAGCCCCCTTTATCAGCTCAACCTCAGCGCAGCTCTCTTGTTGGAGTCGCAGACCTGCTTTCTGCCCTAAAAATGCTAATATGAGAGCGATGGGCCACATACTCGCTATCCGCATAGCCCAGAATGCCTCTAATTTCCGTGCTTTGATGGCCCAAGATTCTCGAGATTTCGGGCGCGGCATAGTTGACGAGAGCTCGTCCGATTTCTTGTCTCACGCCTTCCCAGCGCTTTCCGTCTGGGCCCGGGTTGGATTTTCGGGTGACGACGACAAGCCGGACGACTTCTTGCTGGGCAAAGTTGCCCTCGACATCTACCACGCCAACGGGTAGTAAACCGGCCTTGGTAAGAAGGGCCTTGTGGGCACCTTCGTCGATGTATAGTGTGCCATGGGGATTCGGAGTGTGGAGGAGCCAAAAATGGCGATCCCGAATTGGATCGTTTGAAGCCAAAAATCTCGTGTGTAATGGCGGAGCTGGCTTCCCTTCTTTATTTTCCGATGCGGCCAGGAGGTTTAGCGACATGGATGATGCCGATCTCGATGGCTGGAGGTAACGAACAATGTTCAAGACGTTTCCGGGATTCGATGACCTGGTGATGATTGTCGTTACACCCGCCGACGTCCCGAGTCGTGCGGCGATGATCTTTGTACTCATACCTCCTGTGCCTAGGGCCGACCCAGCGCTTGAGACTATTTTTATTATAACTTAGTGAGATATCCTTGGCGAATTTATGAAAGTACGACATACCATCTGCCTCAAGGGCTGAAATATCTTCCACAATTTCAATGGGTTTAGCATCGGGATGACTTCTCGGGTTCTTATCGTATAAACAATCGACATCTGTCATGAGGAACAAGAGGTCTGCGTGTATCATAGCCGCTGTAATCGCTGAAAGGGTATCATTATCGCCAAATTTGATTTCGGAAACTGCCAGGGTGTCGTTTTCGTTTACAATTGGGATGACTCCCATGTCTAATAACTCGTTGAATGTGCTCTGAGCATTGAGATATCGTGTTCGCTAAGCAAGAAAAAAAGCATTGATCATGATTAGCTCAAAATACCACTCCGGATTGATTGTCATGAATCATACATCAGCAATATCATTTCGTGTGAGCAGAATCTGTGCCACAGGCTGCGCCAGGTGGGCAAACAAGCTGTCCCAGAGACTAATCAGCCGGCACTGACCGATTGCTGCCAAGGCCTATGGATGGCGCACCAATGTTAGAATGTCAAGCTGAGATTGGGCCTGCAACGGAGCAAACTTGCCTGTAATTGAGCCAGATGCTTTGGACGTTTGGCTACGTCCATTCGTCGAAGGCCGACACCAATGGCTCCTGAAGAGACAATGACCACTCTATGGCCATCCTTTCGCAGCTTGACGGCCGTGTCCACAATCAGGGTCAAGATTGGCAGCAGAGGCTCGTGAGTTGTTTCGTCGACAATTGAGCTCGTGCCTTTATTCATGGCCGTGTTAGAGAGAAGTGCCTTTCTACATTGCTCAGCGTGCAAATTCATGTTTCGCACTCACCCAGCTTGATAACAACAGTCAAAGGCTTTGACTTCCTCATAGCCGATAGGCCGTCGTCTTGTAAGAAGGGAAGATGCAAATGTTAGCCAATTGAGCTAGCACATAAACTTGAATATGAAAAAGGAAAAAAAAAAAAAAACAAAGGTAGCAGACGAAAAGTACGAATCTGAAGAGGGAATAAAAGGGAGGGCGAGCAAGCGTCGTGAAATATAAATACAAATGCAGCTGGGCGTCTTGGACATCCACCGCTGTCAACGCAATGAGACACAAAATCCGTCATTTGGCTTACTCGGAGTGATATCGCCAGACATCTTTGCCAGCTCCCCTGTCACGATTTATGCGATGGTAGCTCTATTCGACGAAGCTAATTGGCTTCAGAAAATTTCCCGGTCAGTTCATTGAATTGAGAGTTGGGACATCCGGTGGGATGAAAGCCGCATATGTAGAAGGGATCGTCACTCAATCGCAGAGGCGCGCCCTTTCTAGTTGTTTCAATCCGAATAGTTCCCTTGCAGTCATGCTCCGTCCCGCTTTTCGGAGCAGCCCAAGATCCAAATTTGGAGTTTTCCCTCTTACAGCTTACGATAAGATAAGCTAGGCCATCAACGGAGCAGAATGGCTCTCCTAGTGAGAAAAACCACTCTCACCGCCCTGCACTTTGTCGATTCTATGCGGCAGAATTATGTACTAGCACTACGAACGACGAGAGCTTGTATCAAGTGAGGCACTACCATCACCTAATCCAATACATTCCCCCATCCAATCCGTGCCACTACGCATACTACGAGAAAACAGGGAGACGACGTTGTAGACGGCCCTGAATTGACATACCTTTTTGTTATCAGTAGACACACCTCGCAGCCATGGCCCCCGGCGCAGCGCCAACCCCATCAGCTCCGGCTGGTGATTCCGCGATACCGAAACCACCCAAAGAAGTCGTCAACGACCCAGCCCGAACCGGTTTCGACCCGCAGATGAAATGGTGGATGAACTATTTCCGAATTCTTTCCGGCCAGATGACCCCCGAGGGCCTGTTCCACTACCGTGAATGGCGGTACAAAGTCCACGAGGAGCGAGACTGCAAGCGATGCGACGAGTACCGCGACTGGCTGTTCACATACTCGCCCGTTGTACGCTTCCTGTCCGGGAAGATCAAAGACTTGAACGGAAATCTGGATGCCTCAAACGTTTTATGTCGACGGTGTCCCGCGCGGCTGGAAGAGGATGGGCAGGTGCACCGACAGTCCGGAGGGTTCAGCCCGAACCACGGCATCCTGATTTGCGCAAACGAGATCCGCGATCGCAAACACTTGGAAGACACTCTAGCGCATGAAATGGTGCATGCGTGGGACCATCTGCGATGGAAAGTGGACTGGATGGGAGATAAAGATTTGAAGCATGCTGCATGCACGGAGGTCAGTTCTTTATACGCGAAAGATATTTGTGCCGGGGAATGAGAGCCGTCAATCGGCGAATTGGCCTGTGGCTAACGTTAGTCAAAACTACAGATTCGCGCATCAATGCTCAGTGGAGAATGTCGTTGGACGAGAGAAGCCTTAACCCGAGGCAACTGGTCTTTAACCCAACAGTTTCAGAACTGCGTTCGCGCAAGAGCCATCAGATCCGTCATGGCTCGACCGAGGTGTAAAGACGATGTACAAGCGACCAAAGTGGTCAATGAAGTCTGGGATTCATGTTTCTCAGATACCAGGCCTTTTGATGAGGTATATAGGTAAATTCGAATGCCTTGTAAATATAGACTTTATGATGTACGATACCGTCTAGCTCTAGCGCAGCTCCGCTCATGACACTCAACTTTAACTCTCAATACTATTAAAAGATACCCCCAAAAACAAAACATTTCACTGAATCGCTAAACTGTTCCCAAGTAACCGTCCAAAGAATGGTGAAAAAAAAAAAAAAAAAAAAAGAATGAAAACGCCCTTGACTCCTCTCTATGCAAGACAACATACCAGTTCGAAAATTACAAAATCAACTCCAAGAACAATAAGGTCGTTAAAAAAGCGACAAAAGATTGCATATCTCGTATGCCTGGAAGATCAAGAGCTCTTCTCACGGTTGGCAGCTCTTTCACCCTTTACGCAGTGCTTGATGATCCAAGGGTGGTTCTGTACCTCATCAAGGGGGATTCTCTTCTCAGGGTCAAGAACCAAGAGCTTTGATTAACTTGTTAGCTGATTCGTTACTCTTCTTCATATCGGGAACTGATGACTTACTCTTTTGATAAGATCAGCAGCTTCGGCGCTAACAAATTTGGGAATTTGCATATCTGCACGAGCAATCCTTCGCTGCGTCATGACGGGAGTATCCTCAAAAGGAGCTTCGCCGACAAGAAATTCGTATGTCAACACACCCAGACTCCACAAGTCGACCTTTTCATTGTAGTAATTGTCCGAAGACCCAGGCTTGATCATCTCCGGGGGGAGATAGTCGAGCGTACCGCACAAGGTTTTGCGTCTATTGTTTGGGGCATGCACACTCCAGCCAAAGTCTGAAATCTTGATTTCTCCATGAATGCCGACGAGAATGTTCTCAGGCTTGATGTCGCGGTGGATAACGTGCTTTCTGTGAAGATATCGTAGTGCAGAGGCCATCTGGGCGACGTACTGAGCTGCTTTCCACTCTGGGAATTTGGTCTCCTTCCGCAAGTGCTTGTACAACTCTCCCTTGCCAGCAAACTCAAGAATCAGGAAGACCCGTTTGCTGTCGTGGAAATGGCCGTAAAGCTGTAAGATATTCGGATGTCGCAGGTTGCTCTGGATCTCGATTTCTCGCCTAACTTGCTTCTCGACACCGCCGCCGGCCTGCAGCTCACTTTTGTGCAGCACCTTCAGCGCGCAAATAAATCCGCTAGTCCGCTCTCTGGCAAGATATACTCGACCAAACTTGCCCTTGCCCAGTGGCCGCCCAATCTCAAACATTCCCAGATGGAATTGCTTGGGCATACTCGGCTGCTCCGTAAGAGCTACCTTGGTGTCATCGATCTCCTTCTCGGTAACGGTAACTTTCACCTTTTCCTTTTCTTTCTCACTTTCCCTTTCTTTCTCTCTATCCTCCTTCACCCGCGATGTGGTAGAAGGGAGAGGCTTTCTGACCGGTGGTGGTGAAGCGGGATTCATAGGTTTCCTAGGGACCGCTTGCGAAGGGAGAGCGGATGCAACAGCATTATTACTTTGCGACTGAAGTGCTACTTTGTAAAGGTTTGGCCGGTTAGTGCTTGATGCCGTTGTCACCTAGACTCATGTTAATCTTATTGAAAGCCAAGCAGTGAGCAGGATTGTCATCCTACCTTGGCCTTGGTATAGAGCTTCGAACTTTCGCCGACATCGTTCTCGTCTTGAACAGTCATGTGCTCGAACCGCGACTCCAGCACGCGCGTGGACATTTTGTTCGCCATATCTTGGTGACTCGGCTCTGTAGTAACAATTAAACAGGCGCCCTTCCTCGACGTTGAGTTATTCCTGATATCAGAGAGGAGAGTTCGTTGGACGGGGGCTGTGGCAGCAACGGGGCACTTCAGCTGCCGTTGTTGCGGTCTAACGTTGTTACGGCAACCGCACGTGCATACATAACTTCGCCTGACTAAGCTCCAACTGTCTGACAGGGAGCGGCAGATGAGATGTCTGAAGATGCATATACCAATTGTTTCTCAAATTTGGTTGCATTTTGAAAGAAAAGAAAAAAAAAAAAAAAAAAAAAAAAAAGAGAAGTTCATAATATAATTTGGAAGTAAATGTATTTTCTCTCTCTTCTATGTATGACTTGCTCGGATACCTTGGAGTGCTGGATAGTAGCCACTATCATCTGAAATAGGCTCTAGATCGGTCCTAGCATGGCTAAAGTTAGCGGCGGCCATAATGGCTGAAAGATTCAGTTGATTGACTCTAGCGGGGCCTTCAAGGTTGGCATTGAGCTGCGATCTTGAGTGAAGCGCAACGCCGAATCTTCAATTGTTCCCTGATACATGGCCCTGATGCAATATAATCACTAGACATTAATGTGACATGACCATAGTATTCTCTTCTTGCATGATACTCTCAAAAGGGTTTAGTTATACTGGTAGGTCATAACACTGGTGCCTCACTCAGAGTATTTATACAATAAGTGCCTATAGTATCTATTTCCAATTCCATATATCAGCGTCCCATTGCCACTTTGCACAAAAGTTTATACCAAAACATATCATTGAATGCTATTTTCTTTTAGAGATTCAATGTCGAGTTAACAACACCAAAAGCCCAATGTGAAAGCTGCACGAAAGTCCAGGCGTGAAAGTGTTTTTTAATTTCTCCAACCACTCCGCTACCTCAGTCCACCCCACCATAGATCTAGTAGTAGCTCTCTCACGCTCATCCTGCTTGCACATCATCTCTGCCAACTCACCCTCTCAGCCGCCCAGACACGAAGCTGCCCGCCAGCTTCCGCCATTGCCAAGCAATCATGACAAACCACATCACCTCTCTCGACGAACCCTTCCCCAGCCCCGACTCTCTCGCCGCCGCCACAACCACCCACACGCAGAACCGCTTCCGCATCTCGACCCGCAAGCTCCCCATCTCCAAATCCGCCGCCATCGATGCCCTCGAGAAGAAGCTCGGCATCCCCGTGCCGGAGATGATCTTTGGCGACAACCTCGTCGCCATCACCCACGGCCCCTCCAACTGGACGCTCGAGTTCAACACCACGGATGCGCTCGACGCCGTCGACAAGACCGACAAGAACATGCTCCGCGTGGCCTATGCGCGCGACTGGGAGAGCACGCGCGAGGGCACCACGCAGAGCATCAAGGAGGTGGTCAAGCCGTACGACTGGAGCTACTCGACGACGTACTGCGGCACGGTCCGGGGAGGCTCCGAGTCGAGCTTCCAGCCGACGGAGAAGCATATCCCCATTGAGCTGCTGAAGCGGCGCGATCCGATGCTCTTTTTCGACGAGGTGGTCCTGTATGAAAGCGAGCTGGATGACAACGGCATTTCTTTGTATAGCGCCAAGTTGAGGGTTCACGAGAAGCGCATGCTGTTGCTGGTCCGGCTGTTTATGCGACTGGATAATGTTCTGGTGCGACTGAGAGACACGAGAGTCTATGTGGACTTTGAGACGGACGAGGTACTGCGTGAATACACAGCCAAGGAATCCAAGTTTGATGACGTCAAGAATGTAAGCGAAGCATCAAAAGATAAGGATTTTTCTTTTGTTTTACCTTTTTCCACATCTTGGAGACACTTGGCTAATGCGTACATGTCAAATCACAGGCTCTGCGGAGAACAGGAAGGCTACCCGATGATGTCACAATCGCATTGCGAGATCCTACTGCCTTGGATCCCTTGCTGGAAGTTGTCGAGCATCGGGTAGAGGCTGTGTCACTAGCAGCAGTAACGCAATAATTAATAAAATAGAGGAGAGGAAAGAGAATCACCATGAAAATCTTGGGTGTTTAGAAGGGCATGTGAGCAACATCGCAATGCAATCATGAAACGGCGTTTTTTTGGGGTATTGGTAATAAAACTTAGGAATCTTTTGTTACAACTTTTTATTTTCAAGAATAAGCCAGAGCATTTTATAAAGCTCTCTAAAAATTGCCCCCCAGGGAAAAAAAAAAAGGAGACAAGGGATGAAACAACATGATACAGAGTCATGGATATCAACAATGAAAATACAAATCCAACCAACCTATTCAGTCCAGCGCCTCTCTTTTTCAGATTCATTCATTAGACCCTTATAACGTTTGAAAGCAACCCAAAACATAGAGAAACACAACCGGGCTCCAATCGACGTAAAAATCGACGTAAAACAAAAAAAGATATCCAGGCCGTATTGTGAAAATTTACGAGCAAGACATCATCTCCCGTCTTGTGGTGAAGACGGCTCGGCCACTTCCTCAAAATCTAGTTCCCACCTGTCTACCTCTTTGAACTTTTTGCTCGCCTCTTTCAGTTCTGCTGCGTCTGCAAGAGCAGCGTCCGCCTCCTTTGCGGCACTATCAAATGTATTGTCTGCCAGAGGAATAAATCGGCTCGCTTCTTCCTCTCCTTCCTCATCCTCGTCCTCATCATTATCGCTGCCTCTGCTCCTGTCTCCTGCATTTTCCTTATCTGATGAATGTCGGCGTGATGCAGACCTGCCTGATGCGCCAACTTGTTTCGATGAACCGCCCGTCCTACCGCCTCGGGAGGCTGAACGGGAACCAGCGGCTCTGGTAGGTGGCCGGCCCCTTTTTCGCCTGCGGGCAGTTTCAGTGTCCAAATAAGACAGTTCATCATCTCCATTGCCCAATCCCGATGTATCGAGCTCTTCGTCACTTTCCAAGCCGAGGGGGTCGCGCTGCTTCTTGTATCGCCGCTTAGGGAGCAGGCTTGTAAGATCAGCCGTAGTCATCTTAGGCGAAGCTTGCTGGCTTCGTGGTGGCCGACCACGTGTCTTGCCTGTCTTGGCTGCATCGTAGTTTGGCGAATGTGTTAATGAAGGAGGTGAAGATATGTCTGATAGATTGTCGAGGCGTGTGGGAGTGGTGACGGAAGGTCTGCGGCGCTTCTTTGCTAGCGATCGAATATCTGGCCACACATCAGATGCTTCTGATCCACTACTCGCGGGCGGAGCTGCGATTTCCGCCTGGGTGACTGGTGTAACTGGGCGCGGCGGGAGTCTAGACGGAGGCCCCCGAGGCGAAGATACATCCGATATTTCTGACTCGCTTGTCTCATCTATCTGATCCTCCTCAGGGAATGGAGGAGCATCTGGCAGTTCCGATGAATGCCTCTCTCGAAGCTGTCTAGATGAACCGGGCTCCGTACGCGACACTTTCTCTGGGCGTGTGCTATCTTGCTGCGCATCCAAACTCTTCCGTTTTCTTGGGTTTGAGGATTCGGCCTCTTCTGGCGACTCTGGTTCTGCAATTTCATCGTTTCCACGTGTTCGGCGTCGATTTTTCAACGGGGTGGATTCCGCCTCAGGCTCAAAGTCATCTTCGCTGTTGACCTCAGAATCCTGGCCGGCTGGCGAAGGCCCTTCAAGAGGCTCCCGGCTAGTTCCCAAAATGCTTGGCTCCCGTGCACGCCGCTTGAAAAGGCCGATGTTGAATGAGGAACCGACTCTAGGGGTGTTCCCACTCCGGCTGCTTGGTCGAATTGGGGGATCGTTTCTTCCTATAAAACTAGACCGGCGTGACTGAGTCCGGAGAGCGCTATATGACATATTTGAAATATCTCCCGAGCGCGCTGAGCCAGGGCCATCCGCAAAGCTGTCATCCAAATCGCCAAAAACACTGTCGCCCAGATCCAATCCGCTTGTATCCCGTTGATTGTAATTCGGTGTAGACGCTGTAAATCGGCCAAGCTCTATTGAGCTTCTGGAGCTGGCACGCATTGCTTCTCCTTCGCTTGTTGCGGTCGCATCTTCGTCAGCGGGCCTGTTGAGCGCTTCGTCGCGAGTACGATTTGCCGTCACAATAGAGTCTTCGTCGTTAATGTTTAGCTGCGCGACAGATCGTATTTTCCTGGGGCGGCCTCTAGGACGGCCTCTAGTCTCTGGTTTGGTTTCAAGGGCGCCACTGGAGCTGTTGCCCGGCTCTGCACTGGATGACACCACGGCAGCAGCCTTGCCCGCACGGGGTCCGGGAGGACGTCCTCTCTTTGGCCGCGGCATCGCAACTGGTAGTGAAATGTAGACGAGGATCAGTGAATAATGCTGAAGCGGGTGGAAGAATAAATATGCACGCTTCTCGTGAATGCAACTCAAGGTACAAAAAATCCGGGGTCGCAGTTATTGCAGCAGTGCCATGGTGTGGGTTGGGCAACAAAATGATCGTGAGGGTTAACTTAGCTTGCAATGTTGACGCGTTCCGACGCGGGTGGAAGTGGAGGAATCGCGAGGCTGCCATTTTTAGGCGGGGCCACTTAAAAAATAGAGCACATTGCCTAAAAAGGTGGTACCTTGGTGGTGGTATATCAGCCTTGTGACAGGCATCACTCAGCTTGTACTGCTGATTGAACAGGCAGGTATAGAGAAAATTGCTACCTACCTACTAAGGTAAGCTTACATGTAATGAAACGAACAAAATGGTCAGCTGTATATACATTTCATTTCTCTTGAGCTTTTTTTCTATCCCTCTCTTTATATGTTGGAGATTATCTATGTATCATCAAAATCCTACATGCCAGACTTTCCAAGGTCACTCATCTCCAGTCTCATCAATACAGCTAATTGTACAGGGTCTTTCCAGCCACACACACATATATTTCCTCCGTTGTCGTAGTAAAATGCTAAACCGTATACCGTAGAAAAGAGATAGATCATATGTAATTCGTCATTATTGCTTAGATGAGCGCCTGGCCCATGAACATGCTGTTCTTCACTTCTGCAACGACATCTCTCCTGTCATCGTTTCCTACAAGGACAATGCCTCTTCCACGTCGCCCCATCCGACCAGCTCGGCCTAAGCGGTGGATAAAATCAATAGTTGTATGGGGTACATCATATAAGATGACGTGTCGAACAGCAAGCGTATCAATGCCTCTAGAGGCCAGATCGGTCACAACCAAAGCCTTGACGTTTGTCAAGGCTCGGTGACGTGATGGAGCGGGAGAAACAACGGTTCGCAGTGGTTCAGAAGTTGTGAAAGTCTCCAGTATTTCTCCGTGGCGCTTCTCTGGAGTGTCTCTGTGTAGCGCCTCGGCATCAATGCCCTTTGAACGAAGATACTTGGCAACTTCGTCAGTCTTCTCACGCTCATTAACAAAGACCATGACTCGGCGAACGTCAATCTCATCCTTGTTCAGATTCTCATGTTGCGAAGCCTCTCTTCCAATCGTATAGATGACATCTGCACACGCAAGATCTTTATTGTTGCGATACGGCTCCTTGGAAACATCAATAACACCAAGCTGAACACGTCGAGGAATGGCATGTAAGTTGGGAGTGGTCAATCGAACCATCTTGGGATAGTTGGTAGCCAAGTAATTGTTCAGTTTCCTCGGAATAGTCGCTGAGCAACAGATAAGCTGCTTCATAGAAGGGGACGAGCGCTCGACGATGCTAGATGTGACGGAAGAGAAGCTTCGGTCGAAAAGTGAATCCGCCTCATCAATAATCAAATGCGATACTCGTGAGAGGATGTTGGGATCAGACTCTGCAATCGAAGCCAGTAGGTGAGGGGTGGAGATGACAACATCGAGGCCTTTTGGTCCGTATAGGTTCCGCTGAATCTGCTGAGGCTTTAGGTTTGATGACAGCACTTCCGTCTTGAACTTGACAACGTGCGACAGCTTCTTGGCAACAAGACCAACTTGATGAGCAAGTTCAGCTGTAGGAACCAAAATAACGACCTTGGGCCTAGCCATAGTGGGATGAGGCTCTTCAAAAGGCTTTCCTTTGAAATCTGACGTCATTTGGCGCTGCTTCTCTATTTCTGCTCGTTCCTTGTATGCTTGGATCTCCGTGTCCTCTGCCTCTGCAATCTTCAACGCATCGATAGCTGGCAGCAGATACGCAAGAGTCTTGCCCGATCCGGTCTCTGCCGCCAATAGGAACGAAGATTGCTCTTTGGATTGAACTTTTTGCTCTCCTGGCTCTCTCTGTCCCAGCAAAGCAGGAATTGCCAGTCGTTGCACTGGTGTTGGCCGAATGTCAACCATGCCCGCAAAGACCTCGTCTACAACGGCCGTCTTTAGCGCGGGAAGAAGATCAAACTGATCGAATGACTCGTATCTCTGCAGCCGTTCCTTGACTGACATGCGCTTGTTATATGACACCGACGTCAAGGCGCGCTGCATCTTGAGCGCCTTTCTATCATCCTGCGATCGTCGTTTATCCTCGCCTGGAGCAGATTTCCGATCGCTAGGCTGCGCAGAGCGAGCTCGTGGTGGCGAACGGCTAGGATCAATGTTGGCCACTCTCCGGTTCATGCCAGTGAATGGGCCTGCAACCCTCTCCCGGTTGGGTTTGCGGTCATCTCGAGATAGACGTGGTGTTCGGTGGACTTGCTCAGCTAGAACCATGCGCGAGGGCCTCTGCTTGGCTCGCTGCGACAAGAAGCGTTGGCTGAGACATGGCTGCTGTATAGAGGTTTGTATGAGTGGGCGGCTGCTGATTGCGCGGGTGCAGCCCAAGCAAACCGAGCTTGTAGCTGCGCGGCGCATCATGGACTTCCGTTTTATAGTGGGCTGGTGGGATGAGGATGAGATACTGGAAGTTTCAACTTTTTTTTCTTATCCTGGTGTACGGAGCACATGTACCTACTGCGCCGGTGCTAGTGTTAGCACCGGCTCTGGGGTGGGCTCCCGGCCCCCAGTTTTTATTGCCGGGCCATCAATCATGATGTAACAAGATGGAATGAAATGCATTCATACTCTTTTCATCGTATAGATGATTTTTGTAATTTTGACACGAAGCCTATCGTATAAGTGATCTACCAGCTTACGAAGAGATCTCGCTCTAAGCCAGCGTTTATTCTGCAGCATTCACTGGCCACGGATGGGAACGGTTCACATGTATGTTTATTAGTCGGACAAATACAGCATCAACCTGATATTTGATTCATGAAAAGCGAAAACAGCAGCACTTTGTATCGCAAAAAAAGTAGCTGCCATATCAAAATACAGTCAAGGAAAGCCATTATCTCGTGAAACGTCGGCAGAGCTATATATAAAGACTGACGTCATGCTATGTCGTGTACCTGTGTCGCTTTGTATCGACGTGATCCCGTTAATTAACCAAAGATTTTCGTAGCGTTCAATTAATGCACAGATCGCCTCATCATAAGGGGTTCACCCTGCTCGATTGTGGGACTTTTGGCACGATTGAGCTGTGCGTCTTTCTTCGAGTAGCCGGCTGTGGACAATGGATGAAAGGGCTCTGCTGAACCCGAGGGGGTTTTTGGCTCTTCAGCGATAGAGCCGAGTGATACCAGCGATCTATTTCGGCCGCTGCTTGCCGACATGCGATTCTCTCGTCTTCTAGCCGTGACTGGGCTCAGAGATCCCGCCGACAGAAGACTATCATCCGAGTCGACGCTAGTTCTCCTCCCGTCAAGGCGAGGTGACTGTTGTGAATCATCAAGACTAACTTGATCTTCACTTAAACTAGACTGAATTTTGCGTAATGTGTTGAATATCTCCGACTTGTCGCAAGGAAACTGCTCGATTGTTGGATCGTTGATGTCTGTATCCTCTATCGCGTACTCGTCAAGCCTTGGCTTCGAAGCACGCCTCAGCTTAGCATCATCTAAAGCGTCATGGTCCAAGGCATCATCGACGAACTCGTAAGCCCCAAAGCACTCATGAGCAAACAACGGAGTTTTGAGGTCTTCATCAATCTCGCTCTCACCACCAGATCCGCTGATTTGAGGCGATGCCGAGTCTTCCTAATCGGCCTGTTAGAGTGTTACCCCGTGTTGATAGGACGCCAAAAATCGCCAACACCTAATTCTTACCTCATCAAGCTTTGCAGCTATATCCGCGACTTCGCCTGCAACCGAAGCAACCTGCCCAATAGGGGTTGAAGTCCTTCTTCCTTCATCCTTGATCTTGGCTATATAGCTCTTGGGAAGTTTCAGCACGTTGTTGCGGTTGCCCTCCTCGTCCGTGGCTAGATGAAGCATTCGTTGGTCAGGAATACAATCCAACAGAACAATAGTAGAGAAAGTTGTTGATGCGATCTTTATAGGAAAAAGAGGAAAAAAAAAGAAAAAAAAAAAAACTAACCAATAGTCTTATCTTCGTCCAAGATCCAAGGGCCATGTTGCCCGGCCTTGAACTTGAATTGGTACTCTCTCCCAGGCTCGACGAATACCCGAGACTCGAAAACATATTCGCCACCTTCATCGCGAGAGCAGCCCATTTCCTGGAGGCCCCACGGCACGGTTGTGAAAGTTCCGGCCAGGAACAGGGGAGGCTCTGTCCCCTGAAGGCGATATGTAATGGTATAGGGAACGGTGGTGGGCGCCATGATGTTGAAGCAAACTGCAGAGCGACTCACAGTGGGATCTGCAGAGAGGCCGCTTTGTATTCCAGCTGAAGGTGAACAGGGGGTGCGAGATGATAAATAAGGAACAGCGCCGCCAGAGTCAAATGAACGACTGTGCATATGGCAAAACAAGCGCTGGTGGGCTGATCCCCAACGGCCAAGGACGTGGGCGTCCTCCTGCGGGGTTCTGCAAGAGTAAGACTAAGCTCTGAGATGGGCCAAGATCCGGGCCGTGATGATTGCTGGTTGGTGCTAAAGGCTAATTCCCTGCTAGATGTAGCGGTGCTGGAGGGTGGCTTTGAGCTCCGTTAGGGTTCATTGAATCGTCATGGCTGGCGAGTGGCACCTCGAGGTGACGTGGGAGTCGCGTAAGGCCCAAAGCAGCCCGAACCGCCAATGTGAAGACGGGAGAAGGTGAGATGTGAGATGCTTGGAGGAAAGGAGCAGCGCTGGGGAGGCATTTATTGATCTCGCCATGATTAGCCGGCCAGCGCCGCGGACGCTGCTTTTCTGTGAGGTAACAGCTCGGCTAGGCCATGTCGAAGAATGGAGATGTCCAATGCAACGTCTGCAAGGTCTCCGGTACTGCAGCAACGCCCGCCCGTCTGCCGTACAACAGGCAATTGAGCCACGGCCAGAGGTTACTGCGACCTCCCCAACCCGCGACGATGCAGACAGGCACTGCCCGGTAAGGCCTAGGTCGTGATATCATGAGCTTGGGGATTGGAGGCGACAGGCCAATCACATTACATCTTCAACGGATGCGTAGTGGACGCTCCGGTGCGGAGAAACTGGTAGCAAGACTAGCCCCCCATGGTTGATGGTACCGCCCGCAATGGGGCCTCTGCAACGGCGCCGTACATGTAGTGTGTACTTGGGCTTGATCTTGAAATGCTCCGTAGCGCATTACCTACTCCCTCCTAGGCACTAAGACGCAATGGCACGGTACCTTCTGTGAATTGCCAAGTCACTTTCAAGATGCTCGGGATTCACAAGACTAATCGAATGTGTCGAAAACAAAAGAGACACAGTCTTTTAGCCAGGGGACCCGGCTTCTGTGCAACGGGACGCGACGTCATTGGTCATGCAGCCGTCGCGGGTACCTACTCATGTACGGAGCACTGCACCTATTAGCCCGTATCTGTACGTATTTCACACTAGCTGCGAGCTGACAGCCTCCAAAAAACACCCTAAACTTTTTTTCCTCGTCGCAACAAGTTTATTAGATTATATTCGCTGCAACTGGCCAACCCCCAACTCCTTCTTCCAGCATTACGATATCTCATCCGGCGCTCGCCCATCTCGAGAACCACGTGGCTTGACAGTTCCTCAGCCATGTCGATCCCGCCGCAGCTTATCCGGGTCAAGCGCAAACGGGACGATGATGCCCCCGTTACTTTTCTGCGTTAGTCTGCTCATTGACGATTATACCACGGCATCAGCGCTTTTCTAACACGACGTAGAGCTCGATGAAGGGGCCAAGCGGCACCGCAGCGAGGCAAATTGGGTGTATCAGCGACGAGAATCAAAAGCCACGGCCACAGGCCCTGTTGTTAGCCGCGGTGATGGCGAGCCGGTGATTCACGTCTCGCGGCCAGAGGATGGCACCTCTCTGACTAGGTCACGCAGCGACGAGCAAAGACCTACGAAGCGACATGCTGATGGGCAACCTACAGAGCAGCGCAAATTCCATGTGTCGCGAGCGATGCTGGCGCAAGCATCTGCCACTCCTGGACCGACCAGCCCAGGGTACTCGAAGCAGGTGCGGATCGGGCCAACCATATTTGTTGAGCGTACTGGGCGTAAGAAAATCATACCGAAATCTTCGCGCCAGAGCCTTGTCATAAAAGATGCCCAGGCTATCATCGCACAGGACCTCGAACAAGATACTCTGATGAGCCACAACCAGCCCATTGAACAAAGACATCTGAAGAAGCCTGGAGTTGCGAAGCAGCGTGACCCTTCCCAAGAGCCCCCGGCTCGTGCC
This sequence comes from Trichoderma asperellum, assembly GCF_020647865.1. Lineage (NCBI taxonomy): Eukaryota > Fungi > Ascomycota > Sordariomycetes > Hypocreales > Hypocreaceae > Trichoderma > Trichoderma asperellum. The sequence continues at coordinate 5,700,687 of NC_089415.1, read as the reverse complement.
CCTCTTCCGCAGTCCCTAACTCATCCTCACACCGAAGATATGGATAAGATAACTGCCGATATGAATCAATGGGTGCTAAACGAGATTGGTGCAAACTTGCATGCCATGGAGGTGGAGAAGAAACAAGCTGAGAGACCAAAATTCAGGCCTAGAGCCCCTGAAAAGAGATATCAAGAGCGCCACCCTGAAGCTGCGGCACCACCAACAGTCTCTACCGAAGATACAGTAGATACTCCCATGGCAGATGCAAGCGAGGAAGAAGGAGATGGTGAGGAATGGGTCATTGAAGAGTATGTTCGCGTCCCAGCTCACTCCATGGGCCTCGATGTGCTTCCGTCCGATGTCGGTCTCTTGGTATTGAACGGAGAGCAAGAGAGCATGCTGTTCTACGGATCCCCTGAAGATGAAGATGAGGAAAATGATGAGGACGATGAAGATGAGAATGGTAAGTCACCATCAGTTCAAGACATTGATTCACGTGAAACAAAACCTCACCCTTTGTGTGCAGCGGAAAACTACTACACGGCAGACTATCCGGAAGACGAAGTTGATACCGAGGACGAATACGACCGTCACGCTTACATGTTCCGCAATGCTAATGCCTCGGACGAGGAAGAGTTTGATGATAACGAATATGACAGCGATGAACTTGTTATGGAGGGCCAAGACGACGACGACGACGACGACGCAAGAATGGACCGCATCCGAGATTTCATGAAACGTAATGCTGGTTTTCGATAGGTTCGATAAAGAAGATCGCCTTGCTCTGTGTATGCGTTCAGTAAATTACAGGACCTCCACGCATACACGCCACTTCATTCCCCCTCCCACTCTATCTCACCTACTAAGGAACAATATACCTGCCTGCTATAATCGGTTTCATCTGCAAATTGCTACATCCGACAATGGCCCCTCTTGTCTGAAATTTACACAAACCCGACCGTGCAACAATGGACCTAATTGTCCCAGACTCCCATCCCCCCACGTGGCTATTTTTTGCCGTCTATCTCTATCTATCTCTCCTTCACAGACTTTCAGGCAACATAACGCTCATATACACACACCAAGCTGGCATTGCTTGTTGTACATGTACATCTGCTATATACGTATGAACGCATGTGCGTATGTATGTATGTATGTGTTGGGCGACGCATTCCTCCCACCCCCCTCCTCCTTGGACACTTCGACATGGCCTGCCTCACCGCTCTCACTTCCAAGCCCACAAGAACTCGGAAGTTTGCGTGTTGGAAATGCGGGCGCCAGGGCCTCACTTTGGCCCTCTTTCGCGGTTGATAATAATAAACAGGCGTCTGCCTTCCTATCTGGCCATGCCATCTCACCACTGAGCTGGCCTTTGCCACCTGGCAGGTCACTTGACTACAGCAAGCAAACATTGAGGTGTCCCGCATTGTATGCTTGTCTACATTCTTACTGCCTCGTGCTACTGGGGGTGGCTGACCGAGAGTGGGAGAGAGACAGAAACTGGCGGGGGATAGTCACATGCTCTCTATTTTAAGACGGGCAAAAAGATATGGCGCATACATGTTCGATGCTCATGCGCTTAAGAGAGGGAAAGAAAACTGGGAACTTGAAAGTACGGGCGCTGGTGGCCCAAGATGCCGTGAGACGCAAGGGAATGGGCTCGAAGATGCTGTTCTAGGGGTACCACGACACACTACCAATGCAGGGCGACCCGAAAGGCCCAGATGGTGGGGAGGGAGGGAGCCCTGAGGAGGAGGGAGGAAGAGCAGAAGAGAAGGGCGACGAAGCAGAAGAAGAAGAAGAAGAAGAAGAAGAAGAAGAAGAGCGGGAATAATGATGACAATGACATTAATGATAAAATAGATTGTTGATATTATATGATAATCATAGATACTATATTGCCCAAGTCCTTTTTTAGACACTGTTTCCCATCCCGTAACTAAGCTATTATTACCTTTTAGCCCATATCTTCCCAGCCGTAGTCTTCATGCTCTCCTCATTAAAGCCCTAGTATATGCAGGAAAAGGCGGGAGGCTCGCCGCCAGCCACCACCAAAAAAAAAAAAAAAAAAAAAAAAAAGGGTAAAAAGAGAAAGAAAAGACAAAGAGTAAAAAAAAACCCCAACGCGGCAGCAAAATCGTACTAGTACATGAGATATCTTGTAAAAGAGAGAAACAAAAGAAAATATAACTGTCCAAAGTGTCCAAAAAAACGCTCTTCTTCCTAATGCTTCGCTTGACGCTTGATCCTGTTATCTCATTGTATTCCATGTACATCTTTGACCTCGGGAGCTATGCTTTTGTATCGTAAAAAAAATATGTTCTGGCCCGACCCAAAGAAGAAAAAGAAATTATGAATAGTAGCGGTCTTCCCAATTTTCGGAATGTGGTATTAGTAGTACATAGCGCGTACCATGCTCAAGAGAGTTTGGGGGGGGGCGGGCAGTATGAATATGGATCATATCTGCTCTCTCCCCTTCCCTTTAACGTAATTTTAAGTGTTTTACTTTCTTTCTTGTCGTATTGTATAATGGTCAAAAGGAGCTGTCGATTTAGATCTTTAGGCGTCTCTGCTCCTTTCTCTTCCGTCGCTCTCTGCGCTCACGGAATTGCAGAGCACGTTTGGCAGCTAGAAAAAAAAGGGAGAATGGTTAGCGCCTCGGACATTTTTAGAGTAAATCATCATGCATCAATGTGAATCAAACTCACCCCAGTCTCGACACTTGCGTTTTGTTTCGGGATCGACCCAAGAGTAGTGGATGGCTCGCTCAGGATACCGTTGGGCAAGACCCAAAGGCTCCATTGGCCGATCCTGCGTGTCTCTCTCTCGACACTTGATGCTGATGTGTTTTGGCTCCATGTCATCATCATTGTCAAAGATCAGCCAACCATCTTCATCCCAGAGGGGGATGCGCTGGTTCATGCGGTAGTACCAGGCCTGAAGGCCTTGGACAGTCCTTTCAGGTGTGCGGCCGAACATGCTCGCAAAATCCTGCTTGATACGCTGCCACTTAAGCTTCCTGTCGTGCCAAGCGTAGATGATGAAGTCTCCCTCTTCTGTTGTGTATTTTTGATTAATGTGCCTCCCCTCATTGTCAGGAGGTGGGCTAGGATAGCCATCAAGTCTTGAAGGGCAGAATTCGCTGCTGATGGCATAGTTTGGATAAGTGGGCTCATGGATTGAGAAGGCCAGCATTGAAGGTAGTGGCTGAGGCAGAATAGAGCCACGTCGGAGTGTGGGAAGAGGGGAAGGAGGGGTCCAAGATCGTGATGATCCATACGATCGCGCGATGGCTTCTACACCTTGATCGAATTCCTCGAGGCTGGGCAATTTGACAGAAGGGTTGGTGTATGAGTTGAGGCGAGCCAAGCGAGGGATCGGAGAGCACTCTCGGGAGATGGTACTTGAAGCAGATGAGAAAGACCCTACCAGACGTGTTAGCCGTCTCGAGTACTTTGTTTTTATCCTAATTTTTCACGAGAATCTTAAAACGAGAGAGATACATACCCTCATGTTTGACAACTGGACTGCCTGAGGTTGAGTCAGGAGGCGTTTGTGGGTGGAGTAGAGATCTTGGGATCGAAGATAGAAATTCAGTAGACGCCTTCCTAGGGAGGAAAGTTTCTCTGCTCATGACGGCGCCGACACCCAGCATGTTGGATTTGGCCGGAGGAGAGCCACGGATTTCGTGAACCTCTTGTGCGGAGAACATGTTCCAGAGCGAGTTGAGCTCAAGTTTCGCAAAAAAGTATATAAGACAGAACACACAATGGTGAGCTCTTGAACAATCGAAGCTTGAAGTTTGAAAACAATGGCTGAATCGATAGAGACTGCAGTTAAGACACACTGGCCCAGGCCCGAGGAGAGGGAGAAGAAGACTGGCAGACGGTGGTAGTAACGAGGGATAGAGACTGTGACAAAAGGGTAGACGAACAAGAGACTTGCGTATGAAGGGAAAGAGAGTGGATAGGTTTAAGGATAACACTGGGTGAGTGAGAGTCAACACGAGGGGCACGGTCTTCTTGTACTTCTCGCTCTCTGGCGTGGAGTGTCGAGACCCTGCGGACTTGGGCTTGGGCAATGGCCTGCTCGTGCTAACGCACAACTCTGCTTCTGCCATGGCCAAGAGCCATGATAGGCCCAGCAGAGGGCGGTGCTAACTACCGCAGCTGTCTCGATTCTGGGAGGGGAGGGTCTGTGTGCCCGCCCTCGCTCAAGCAACCCTGCACTGCAAGACAAGGCCCAACAGACATGGGATGCCCATGAGAGAGCCCCCGGGGTGTCTGGTGGATCACCGCAGAATCGATAGAAACGGTACCTGCGGCTGTCTTAGAGACAGGGATGAAAATTGGCACCACCGGGGGTCTCCATCAGATACTGTTTAGTCCCCGCCTGTGCTCTGCAGGGCGAGCCGCTTTTTCAAGGCCACAAGAGACTCGGGTAGTATTCACTGGTTAAGACAGATCCGGCGTGGCAACATGAACCAATGCATCTTGGGGCAGAGCTAGTGCCGAAGGGCTGAACTGGGGATGGCGGCCGATTAGTGGTGACAATGGGAGCGAAAAAGCAGACAAAAGGCGTATAACAGCAAGATTGCGATACAGCAATTGATTAATTTGCGCAGCTAAAACAGAACAGCTGTGCAGGCCAACGTCCTGAAAAGTGCGAGTATCTGATCGTCGACAGGCATTGTTATCAGCTGAGGCGTGTAAGGCGCTCGATTTTGATGAAGACGACACGCGTGTTTTTTTCTCCTTCTCCTCTTCAGACTAGGACTAACTGGCAGATTGTGGATATTGCTAGGGGTCGGCGAGGAGCCCGGTAGCATTGAAGAGATCTCCTAATAGCAACGCCGCGTTGGTTGGGTTGGCATTTGCGTGTTAGCAGCCATCATCACACTTAGGTCCGAGGCGGACCCTTGCCACGAGGCGCCACCCGCGAAATGCGTGTGCCAGGGCCAGGATTGATCACTCAATAGCAGGACGACTACTAGGTAGTCGGCATGGTACGAGGGACTCGCAGAACCGGGACTTGTACACGATGCCTTGCCCGTCGTACCAGTACCTATACTTGAACCAGCGGACAAAGTGGTAGCGCTGCGGCTATCATCTCATCCAGGGAGGCTGCATCCAGATACCGGGGGGCTGCTACCAAACTGGGGGACTCGCATCATTGACAGCAGTCGTCGTCTGCGTTGGACTCTGCCGCAACGTCCACATGCTCACACAGTGCCGGGAGCTGAGGTGTCCACGGCTTACTTGCTTCATATGATGCGTCACTTGCAGCAGCAGCATGCACAAAGTGTGTCGAGCTCACCCTCCAAGGAACTGAACCCGGGAAGTTGGAGATGCAATATAGCGTGTAGCCGCAACGGGTATTCCATCGACGGCGATGGAGACCACTTCTATCCACAGACACACTAAGCTGGATTCCGTGATGGTACATTGCATGCGCGGATGTAGCTACCTGCATGAGAATTGCGGTCCAAAGACCAGTCTAGACGGGAGCGGCCAGCTCACGAAGGAAATAAGCAGATTCGAGGCCCCGTGGCCAGCAAATCTCATTGGACGAAGGCTGACCGAGTCTCGCGAGAGGCGACTTGCGGTTGCCGATAGTTGGGCTTGCATAAGTGATCGGACGGGTACGAGGGCAATGGGAATAGACTGGGTTATACGTGGCTCGCATGGGGCCGGCAGAGAGAAGGACGACCAAGATCTGAGAAACGGCCAGCTCCCAGGCTGCCGGCTTGTCGAGCCGGGTCAATGGTAGATTGGCAGCTGAGCCAATCTGCGCACTTATCTCGCCCAGCGCGGAGGTGCTAGGTTGTTTTGCCCGCCCAGATTAGCGTACAGAGGCGTCGGTCTTCGTTTCTTTTTGCTGCACGACGATGCGACGGCTGGTTCCTGTGTGTCTGGGAGCAATGAAGCAGACGCAGGGCAAGTCCCAGGCAACAAAGAGCAGACCGACCTCCTTGCCTCGCGGCTGAGCCCGCCGTGCAGTGCCGGATGAACTCCGCGAAGCACTTGGACCAAGCTCTCATGTAAAGCGTGCCCCTCGAGATGGCATCCGGCCTTTGCTATGCTGGTGAGATTCGCCAATGCTAGTGCTAAGCAGTATCAGTTGTCACTCTAACTCATCCTCATCAGGATCATCAGAATCATCACCGGCTGCGTTGGGCCGAGACGTGGCAGCAGCATTAGTGCCAGTTGCTGTGGGCAAAAAGTGGTGACATTGTCAGGCCGCCGTCACTTCCACAGGCCATGATGGGCACTGTGCTCTCATTTTTCTTTCTTTTTTTTCAGACGCTAATTACGCGGGCAGAAAAAGGATGACGAAAAGAAAAGAAAAGAAAACTATTAGCTTAAGAAAATGAAAAATATTGGTGGCGCGGCTGCCAACCGCCGCAAGACCTTTTGATGGCGCAGAAAACGTTTCTTTTTTTTTTTTTTTTTGCGGACGCCGTCGCAGCGTTGTTGACGAGAAGGAGGAGGTTGCGTTAGAGCCAGTTAGCGCAAGGGAGAAAAAGCGACCAATCAGATCAGCTGTAGGCGCTAAGCTGGATGCGGCATCGAGCCTCGCTAAGATCTGATTGGGTGGGCTGCAGCAACCCGGCAGATTGATGCGAAACTGAAGCCAGCAGATCAGCTACTGTGGCACGCGTGGGGAGGGAGAGAGCCTGCTGGAAATCATCGCGCCGGCGCTGGAGCGTGGTGGTAGAATGCGTACTGTATACCTTACCTTGACCACCATTGTGGTACGGTAGCACCTATAATCCTACGGGTTCTTCCAAAGCCTGCTACTGCTATGGTAGGTAATTACCAACCTGACTAAGAGGGGCAAGACAACTGCCACGGGTACCTGGAGTCCGCTAGCATCACCATCTCGCCCGCTTCAATCATCATCCTTCTTTTCTTTTTCTCTTTTCTTTTTTTCAGCTCTCCATCTTGGGGTCACATCTGCGGGCACATGACACACAGAAGTCGACGCCAGACAACTTGCTCGAAACAAGGACTCAGAGGTCGAAATGCACAGCAACAACTGGCTGGTCGGTCCCTCTCATCCGGTGCGAACACTTATTACATGCGACTTGCTTGCTTTGACAACTCTTGGCCACCCGGTCTCTCTCCCGGACTGCCGCCAATGTCTCAGCACACTGCGTCGACCGGTGAACATGCAATCGCCCTCTTCAGGCCTATCGGGGCCGCGCTGCATGGGAGATGGGCTCCGCTGGTGCTGCAGCAGGGTTTAGGCTGCTGCTGAGGCGTTCTCGTACATTGCGCTAATGCAATCCCGTCCAAGACGTCCTCGTCCTGCTGGTACCTACTGCACTCGTATGCAACGAGTCGTAGTGCCGAGCGATGGGGCCTGACCAGTAGCCGGAGCAGGCTTATCCTCCAGATGGTTATCCACTTCTTGTCTCCCTTCTGCTTGTTTTCTCTTCAAATCCGCACCTATACAGGCACCCTTCCCCGAGCTGCTAAACAAATTAAGGTATGTACTTTAGTACTCGGCTCAAAAAGTCCCGGGGGTGTCAGTGTATCACTTAAATTGGTAAGATGCCTACCTGCCGGCGGCAGTGCAGTGCTGCCACTTACATACCACTTGCGGACTTGGTAGTAATAGGTACCGACTTCACCTCCTACGAAGCACTGCGTAAGCAGGTATCTAATAGTTCATATCCAGCATGCTGTACAACAGTAGGACCAGGCACCTTGTTGCTGCAGAGCACATGCCAACCTATTCGCCAAGTACGGCGCAAACAACCTGACGAACGGCCACTTCTGCCTCGTCGTCGTCGTCGCGTCATCTGCTTTTGGTATGCATGATGCATGTGTTGGTTGCCCCCAAAAGGCGAGACACGGCATGATTGGAACAGTTACCAAACCCCAAGTTTGCTTGTCTGTTTCTTAATGAACCCGGACCACACTCCGGCCGTAACAAAAGTCATCTCTATGCCTTGTTCGTGTTTTCTTGCAGCGCCCGTCGTCCTTGGCAGAGCTGTGGCTGCTCTCCTGCCAATAGTGATGTGCGGGATGGTGGCGTGGCGTCTTTCTCCCTGACTAGGAGTCAATAAAATAGTTCACAGTGGAAAAGCTCAGATGAAGAAGAAGAATAAAAAGTGACAGGTTTCTTTTGGGGTGCAGTAGGGAGCTATATTTGATGGAGTAGAAGAAAAAGAAAGGAAATGAGCACCGGTGGCAAAGCTAGCAGAGACAGATCTCAGCCACAGCTGACAAGGACCAGCCAGATTTTCTGCAAAGCTCAGCTGGCAATCGTAACCTGGTGTGCCTTACATGAAGCTGTCTCCTTGTCAAGGGAACTTTTATCAAATCTAATTTTCTTTTCCTTTTTTTTTTTTTTTTTTTTTTTTTTTTTTTTTTTTTTCTTCTATTCTTTTCTTTTTCTTTTTCTTTTAAAAAAAATCGATAAAACAGTTTTTATTTGAGTGATGATTTACAGCGGAACACCAGCTTGCCGTCAAGGCTTGTGTAGCCGTGCAATTTGCTCCCCTGTCAATGCCATCCATAGGTAGGTACAGCGACGGTGCGTGCTCTCTTGGCATCGATTCTCTTTGTACCCCAGATAAACAGCTTGTATCTCGATACCTATAGGTAATACGAAATCAATGCATTGGTCAATCTCAGATGAGGCTCGTCCTTTTGCCGCGCTTATCGGTCCTGGATCTCTGTAAACGGGTGCACGGGCAAAGTGGCCATTGCACGATTGCAAACCTGTAAAAATACCAGAGACATCACTTTATTTTCTGGGCCGTTCTTGCCGCAAATCCCTAATAAAAGGACCCAAAACAGCTGCTAGCTATACTATTAGTGCTTTTGACGCAAGGGAGACGGTCCCGGTTAACTGCCTACTAGTAGAGTCGTGTCTCTCCATAGCTGCCCTTACATGCGCGGGACTTTTTGCCCCACGATGGATGTCAGGCACATCGGTGTAAGTGGCAACTGTCCTGGCTATGGACGAGACAAGAAAAAATAAACGGTTATTGTTGGTGGTACTACAAGTATACTGTATCATTTTAATAATACAAATGAAATAGAAGCCCAATTACCAACCATAAGAAGATTATCGCATTTCATGCCACTGCGCTTCTATTGTTAGTGTTATCGCCACATGAAATACCTGCATGATCAGATACCATTTCGTGGCGGTGCCGCTTTTCATCTCCCTACTCCAAATTACGGCGGGGATCGAAAGTATTAGCCACCAAAAGCAAAAAGATGGCTATCCAATGGACTATTTCAGGATCACTACAGCAGGATGAGTGTCCTGAAAAAAAAAAAAATAGGCAGTTAACAAAAGTTATCCGAGCAATTGTTTCGTGGTTGAGCAAATACTTCACCTACAGAATCGTAGTACATAGAGGTATGTAGACCGGCGTGCAAGTAGAGGCATCTGTGCTATCAAGCCGCCGTGCATGGACCAGTAGAGGATCTTTCTTATTCACTTGGACCACGAGAAAACGTTCCTCCGGCTCGGTTACGATCCGAAGGGGAAGGAGGGTTCGCCTAGGCAACGTTGTGTGAACTTGGAAGGCACTGTTTGTTTAGATACTCAAAAGCAGGCCAAGTCCAACACTCAACTTCGACCCAACATGGCAATCAAGAAGGGGAAGTCGCGGGTGACATCAAGCACGGTCAATTCTATGGCCATGCAGTCACGTTGCTGCTGCCCTTGGAGCAGTTTGCCACGCGGCGAGCTCCTGATGACGAAATCTAATAATACCTACTTTCGACAACTGCTAACCTCTGCCTTCCGCCGTTGGTCTATCTACCTATGTAATGGTCTATTCATACTCTGTACATGGTTCTTCTTGCTTCGCAAATGCAATTACATCATCTTCTATCTCCCCTACTTGTAGATTTAGGGGCCTAAAGACATCGTGCTATAGCTTGGGCTCAGATGCATCATTAGACATGGAGCCTGTGTCTGGAAACTCTTCATCTCCCACAAACTTCCTAATACCGTGAATTACGTTGTCAGTGAAGGTCTCAAACAGTTTTTACTTTGCTCTTGGGACAAGCATACCAGCCTCGTTCTTCGCCACCAGTCAAAAAGCTGCAGTCGCTGTTGGCCTCACACGTCCAACCTCCAACAACTTTAAGGCCGGGCTCTTTCGCAGTCAAATTCCTCGTTACTTGCGGCCCATGACCATCCTGATTGATAAGTTTCCGGCGGTAGACACTCACTCCGCACGTAAATGCACGGAAATCGTCCGTGTCGACTGTTTCAGGGAAGCATCCTGTGAGAATACGACCCAACGTAATGACCACGGCCGCGTGAGTACACAGAACAACGGCTCGCCTATCTTCAGCGTCGCAGCGATCAATGATACTCTGCATCGTGGCCGTAAGCCGGGCCTGCAGCTGAGCCAGCGTCTCGCCCCTCTTTGGAGGATGCTTGGCCGACACGTAGCTCTCGTCAAAGGCAGGGAACAAGGATTTCAAGACTGAGGGTGAGGCTGGGCCGGGATGCTCAAAAGGTGCTGACCCAAACCACTCGCAGAGTCCGTGCTCAGGACGTATTATCGTGGTGGCAGAGGGGGAACCACTGCCCAGAACGTCGCCATTGGCCTGTTTTTGTTGCTGAAGCTCAACAAACGGGGTAATGGTCTGAAGACACCGGTAATACGGGCTCGAGTATACAGCCTCTACGGGAGGATCCAGCGTCATGAGGTGACGCCCAAGCTCTCTTGACTGATCAACTCCATGGGCGGTGAGGGCCGGGTCCACAGCGATTCCTGTTGGTGACGGGATGGAAGCTGAGTACACTCCCGTGGTGTGGTCGACGGACCAACTAGACCGAAACTGGTGTTGACAATAGCAATGATCAATACAAAAGCACTCAGCCTCGTGACGCCATTGTGTGCGGTGCAAGGGGGGTGAGGGGATCAAGGACAAACTTTACCCCATGGCGAACGACGTATATTGTCTCGAGAGGCATGATTTTGGCTTCTAAGTAGGATAGTCCGGGCTGAGGAGGGGAGGGGAAAACGAAGCAGCTGGCCAAATACCAGAGGCCAGTGGCCAGAGACGCTCGAACCAGGAATGCGTCGTGATGCAGCCCAAGGCGGAATCTAATCTCGGATCCGGGGCTGCTCAGGCCAGACAAGACCATTAGCTTCACTGCATGCAAGCATATATGGTAAAGTATGGTAAAGTATGGTACAGGCACTGACCAGAGCACAAACACACTGACCTTTTCTCTCTCCCTTTCTCTCTCTCTCTCTCTCTCTCTCTTCTTTTCTTTTCCGAGCACAGAGCCAACCCCTACTGTGCCTCGGGATTTTTGCCTACGGCCAGACAGAGATCCGTGGGGCTCAGGCACCCTCTACCGTGGCTGGTGGGCTGGTGGGACAGCCGGAATTGAGCCTGTGCTGCCTTGAAAGGGCCTCAACTGATGTTAGCGCCGTTCTGCCGCTGGAAGAGGAATCAGGGTATCGGGGAGGCGCTTCGTCGTGCCTGGTGCCAAATTTGCGTTGCCAAGAAGACCAGATTGGACGACGGATGGAAAAGCAGGCCAGTATTGGTTAGGCACCGGGTAGGTACTACGTGCCGCCACCACTGTATCAGGTACGCAGGCACTAATACAATACATCACCAGTGCAGGCGAACGATTACTTGCGCGCCAGGTAGTTCACCTACACTCAATGCATAAGGGGACTTATCACCCCCTCTGTTCAGAAACGACAAAAAGAACAAAAAAACATCGTCTTAATTCATCCGCGGAAGCACGGGAGAACTATAGCGCCTGGTGTTCTCAGCAACACAGCGAGGCTAGCCACTATAGACGGAGCAGCGCTAAGCAGCATATCTTCAGCTGCGGGCCAGAAATTTCCACTTCTGGTAGAGTTAGCCGAGCCAAAAGCAACGAGCGCAGCAGTTGTTCTCCGCAGTCGTCTCATGTATCAGGCAGTAGGTCTCATATTCCTCGAGCTGGACACAGCACCAGACCCGTTGGACATTATAAAATTCACTTTTACCAAGAATCCTCAAAAGAGGCGCCCAATGCCCACTGTGGGCAACGTACGCGGGATCCAGACATTGGGAGGGCCTGTGCCCAGTGACTTATGGCCAGTGTCCGACACTCTGTGTGTGCTCTGTGCGTTGCTCCATATGCGCGTCTCCCCCACAGCATAAGGCAAAAGGGTAACATTTGACTGATGTTTCAACAGCACAAAAATGCAAGGACCAAAGAGGAAAACCAAAATCAAAAAGTCGGTAGGAGGAACCCACGTCCAGAAAGAGCAAACAATGGCTCGCTTACTTCACCGGTCGCAGGGATTGCAAGCCACATATGCACGTTGACCTGTAATGCGAGGCACGCCGCCGAGATAATCTTCGCCGCCCATCGAATCATCTACCCGGAAGAGCTGTCAATGACATACAACAAAATACGAACCAGAAGCAATCTGCATCTGCATCTGCATTCTTTCGTCGCACACACGTGCCTAGCCTTGAGCCATTGCACCCCATCATTGGTGTGTCATAAACAAGGTCTATCCATGCTTGCATCTGCGCGCTGCGTGCTTTGGTGTTTTGTACATACATAAAACAACCACACACATGTAATGCGAGCCTGGGAGTCTCCACGCCGGTGAGAGACTGCGACTTTGCTCTCGCTATAGCTGCGAGTACTGATACATGCCGCTTGACCTGCTGCTTGGCTCGCTACCTGCTTGCCAGTTGCTACGCACGATACTGATCCTGGGCATGGACAGCAAAGCCATGCAGCCAATTTACCTGCATTCTCATGCTCGAGGACCGTCCAAGATGCTTAAGCGAGGTGCGTTTCGGTTTGCAAAGCCTGAGAGACATGGAAGCCGCCCAACAAGACGCCGACTCCTCATTAATTGCTGGTGGTTTCTAATGACATTCAACTCGTGGCGTATGTACGTTTTTCAACCCAACCCAACAACGCCCATTTTATTCTTGCTTCGCGGCTGCTCCACACATCCCACCCTTTGTAGACGGAGATTTGTCGTACAGTGCGACCCCCTCTCCAGCATGTATCTTTTTTTTGGCCGAGAGTTGTATCCAATCTTTGGCGGCTAACTACTTACAAGCTTATTGCTAAGGTAGGTAGGTAGGTATGTTTGACCAAACAAAGCCTTATTTGGCAAGTTGAATGTGAGCGGCCCAACATCAACATACCATAGAAGCTTAGTTTGCCCCCTCTTTAACTTCGACAGCGCAAGCCTCCTTCAGCGGCAAGTCTCACTAAATCAAGACCGGCTATTGAATTAAGACTCCTCTTCCCACGTGGATTTTGGTCTACTAGTGAATATTCAACACTGGAGAAGCCGAGTAGCTAGCATCCTATTCAACTGATAAACCATGGTCTAGTAAGTGCGCCGTTTGCTTTAAACACTCACCCACACACCAATGACTTCTCTGCAGGGATGGAGGCAGTACCACGATACCACCTACACCAAACTAGTACACACTACGTACTAGGGATAAAGTCTTCTTGAATAAGGCAGATGTATCAAAGAGGGCTTGCCTTGTACCATTGACACATAGCAGTACACGAACAAAAGAGTTGCGGTCAAGCTAGATACGACATCTGCATCTATCCCCCAGATATACACCAAAACAGCGCCCATTGCTTGCTAAGAAAACAGGTCACACCGAGTTTTCATCTCCTGCCGGGCCTGCATAATCCAGCCTCACTTTCATGCTTCTCTAGACAGAGCCCCCTCCCCCTCTTCCTTTTCTCCCTGCATCCTTATCTTGTAAACCAAGGTAGCTGCCCACCAGGAAGGCCCTGCGTAAACGTCCAGAGACGAAGTGACACATGGCAAAATATCAAGAGGACAAGTAAACATGCATAAGAGAAATCACTCTATTTGCATCAAACTAAATAGTAAGCCTGCAGGACAGCCACAACCATCTGAGACAAAAATAACCACATCCGAAGCAAAACCATTGCTGCGTCCCTAGGCCGGGCACAAAAAAAAAAAAAGGAAAAAAGACCAGCCAGGCCAAATATGCCCGGCATCTTTCTTTCAAGAGCGCCTGATCTTTGCCGACGGTAAGTGAGGCGTTGAGAAAAGAGAGACACAGAAAAAGAGAGACAGAGAGAGAAGGCCAGATCAACTCTCCCCCTGTCTACCACCGAAATATCAACACCAGTGCCATATGGCTTTCAGAAAACGCCTTTGCCATATGCAATCAACGAAATGGAGTAACAGGTTCGAGACAAAAAAAAAAATAAAATAAACCATCAGAGCCCAAATCCACCTTTTTCTTTTTCTTCCCTCGTGTAGATGAGCTGAATGTGGTGATTGTGTACATTCGTGTGTCATGGGAAAATGGAAATCTAAACATGTCCCCTTGTGGCCTACACCGCTAAGGGTGTCGCATTCACATTACAGAACAGGATCCCAATGTCCTTGCCCTGCGCCGGCCGACTATGCCGCCGTCCTCTTCGTCCGCATGGAGTGCCTGTGCATGTCTTGCCCGACGTCGGCGCCTCCGGTACCCTGCTCCCCCTGCGCCAGCCTCTTCATTTGCCTGCATGTAGTCTGCCCACTTCCTCTCCAGCCGCCCAGCAGAAACGAGATCGCCCCGGAGAACTCTCTTCTGGTGCTCGTCGACGGTCATCTGAAAGCCGTAGAAGCATTTCAGGCCAATGCTCTCCGTTGGGTACGTGATCCGACCCGGCTGCCCCATCAGGGGCCTGACCTGGGAGTTTCTGAACAAGACTTCTCGGATACCCGTCCAAGTTACATTTTGACAGTCGTATACTGCTAGCCGCAGCGTTACCTTGGGCCGAGTGTTAGCTCCGGATGATGGCTTTGAACGTTTGATGACCATTGAAGCGGCTTCCGCAAGCACCAAGTCGCTGATTTTCGTATTATCAAGTTCAGCGCTCTTCAGCCGTACACACTTTTGCATAACTGGGAGCATCCCGAGATCGCCAACGTTTTCGCAATAGCTCAGGGCTAGATGTTCGAGAATACTAATACACGGCGCCTTGGCAAGATGCTCAGAGAGAAGGGTGTTAGTAATCTCCTCGAGATCTTCCAACTCGAGATGTGTGAGCCTCGGCGTTGACGCCAGGATAGGCTCGAGCGCGGCGTCAGTCAAAGATTTGCACCCTGAAAGCTGCAAGCCTTCCAGTTCCGGGACCATATGGCCAATCGATTTCACACCTGTACTGGTAAGTCTTACACAGCGACTCAAGTCAAGATGACGAAGCCGACGGGGTGGAACCTCTGGGATGCCTGTCAGAATGTCGATTTTGGGATCTACCCCATGCATCATAATCTTTAACGCTTCATCATCTAGCTCGGAACATCCGCTGAGGACCAGCCTCTCGAGATGATTGGTGTGAAAAATAGACTCTGCCGTTGCGACGTTGTCGAATCCTTTAACTTCGCCGGCGCGGAGATCTTTTAGCTTTGTGCACGCATCAATGATTATTTTAATCCCGCGAGCGTCCACTTTCTGACACCAGGAGACATTGAAGCTCTCTAATTGAGGGCATGACTCCGCAATTATGCTGCATGACGTGTTTGTGACTGCTGAAAGCCCCGTCAAGTTCAAGTTTACTAGCTTCTCGTTACTCCTCAGAAGATTATGTAGAGTATTCTTCTGGAAGTTGCGGCAGCCTTCGAGAGTCGCATTCATGAGGTTCTTGCATGACTTGACAATGATTTCAGTCCGTTTGTAATGCTCGACCTGAACACATCCTCTTAGGTTTAGATCCTTGATGAAGGGACCAGCAGCAGCGATGATGCGCGCCAAAGATGCTGCAGGAATCTCCTGGTAAAACTCCGATGCGTCAATTGACGTCCATAGCTGGCCGTCGAAGCAGAAGCCGTAGAACAATTTGCTGACTCTCGATATTCGAACCAGCTCCTTGGGCCGGAAGTAGGAAAAGATGTGTATTCGGACTTCGTGTGGCATGTTATCCCAAAAGCAGAAATCCTTCTTTTCTACAGGCTTAGTTCGACCCCTGAGTTCAGACGGCAAGGATGATGTGGCGGGTGAGGTATTGGGAGAGCCATGCTGGATTTTTCGGATGGCTAGACAGTCTTCTGTGTCATCAACTTCAGCTACTTCAAGCGTCGCCTTTCTTTTGCCAGTTGGGGAGTCTAGGTCAGCAGCGCCCTTCAAATTCAGATGAGACAGCTGCGGCGTGGCAGATCTCGCGCTGGGAGATGTCTGTGAAGGCCCAGCGGTGGACAGACTGACGCAGGATATAGAGCCATGCCGGATGCTATAGGGGTTGCTGACAGCTCTGGGCCGTCCAAGGCCAGGAAGGGATGGCGATGAGGAAATGCGCTGTATCCCACGCAGAATCCGCTGGCGATTTCTGCCTTTGAGAGGTACGTCAGGTGGAGTCGGGGCAACACCTGCGTGAGGAGACGCCAGAGTGTCTGTTGCGAAGTCGAGTAGTTCGGCCATTGTTGTAAGTCGGGTTCGGGTCGGATGTTTCCGTGGGTGGATGGTGAGCGCTATCGCTTTCTCTCTCAAGGCACCCACGAATCGAATCAGCCGTCTTGGGTCAGAAGATTCCAATACTTTCAAGAGAAAAGAGCCAAATCTTTCGCAAGTCTATTTCGGATAGGAACGTTAAACTTTGACGATGAAAAGGAAGAATGGCGACGTTGCGGGGCCTGGATCCGCCGAGGAGAGAGCTTAAAGGCCGTTGAGGTTCCTATCAATACATCACTATCAGGCTCTCGCAGCGCATGTCCAGCTCTCTCGTCTCTTCTCAGAGGACCGCCTTGTTTGACGAGCCAATTCGGTAGTTGGAGGCTAGGCTCCGGGCCCAAATAAAAGCGTGTTCGATGTTGTCGACAAGGGCACGAGGCGAGGTCAACAAGAGGTCAGCCGGCGACTAAAGTGGCCGCGGGGTGGTCAGCGTGACCGCACCACGCTTTGCAGGCAAGATAACAGACAGCGACTGAGGGCGATTTCTGCGGCTGCAGGGCCCATGACACCCAGGCACGGCCGGCTAATGATCACAGGAACCACGATGGGAGGTCAAGAAGAGTCCTGGCGGCGACGACGAGAGAGAAAAAGCTTAAATTTATTCGGTGGCGGCGTGTTGGAGAGGACGCTTCGTTAAGGAAAAGGCCCAGCCCGGGTTGGTTCGCTTTCGGTTGAGGACCCCCCACCTCGGTCGCCAGCCACTACTCAAACAATCCCGTCACCAGCCAGCCAATCCGGCACGGCGAGGGCTGTGGCTCTGCAGCTCGACTCGTGCGAGCGCCATTGCTGCGGCGCACGCTATACATTACTCGCGGCGCTGCTGTGCGGGCTGCCTGAGGTAGAGTGCCTTGCAGCGCGTGCTTGCTGACGCTCAGTCGCCAGACCAGGCGATCGAACAGGCCTCTCTAGCACTTCTGCAGGCCGACAAACTGGGGTATATCGATAAGATACGGAGCATCCGCGCCAGCGCTAGCACAAAGCGGTTGCTAGCGCTGCATGAGGACCCTGCGGCAGCGCAACCCCGCCAAAAACCGTCTAGTCAGGCATGTATTCCAGAGTACCACGCCCGCACGGCGAGAATCTGGGAATACTTGGGATGCCTTCTGGCGGTGCCGACATGCACCACTTTCTGTGGCATCTAGACGCCTCATACCATGTGACGATCGTGTTGCATTCGGAGATCCCTCGTGCAATTCATATATCGCTCATCTTTTGCCATGGCATTTTGGGGGGGTTCCTCAAAGGGTCTGACTTCTTAGGGCGGCGGATACAGAGTGGCGAAATAAGGGGCGCTGGGCCGTATAGCTTTTCGGGCCGTAAAAAAAAACCACTCTAACAAGGGACATAGATATATTCACTGGGAGCGTTGTATGATGTAGGTAAGTTATAAGAACTAGTGGCTATTGCTCTGTATTCGCAAGGTGCGAGAGATTTCCATGTCAACACCATCTTCAAGGCCACAATCAACGTTGACCTGGCCAGCCAACAGCATTTGCCTCTTAAATATCGCATGCCCCCGCCAAAGTAACCACCATAATGTGTCTGGAAGTATGGCTAGCGGAGATAAATTCGGGCACCACCCATGGCGCGACTTGTGAGGCAACAGATTGGGCATGAACAATACTGGCTCCGTTTAGGATAAATCCATGCCATGCCGTGATGTTGGGCTCGTTGGGCTCGTTCCAGGGTATCGTTATACTCCATACTAGCTGGGCATACGGAGTAGGGCGGGCAAGCAGTAGTCGGTAAGCCAGATTGTATAGAATCAAAATAATCTAGAACGACTAGAGGTCATAGGGTGAGAAGGTGCTTGCATTTCTTCTCTCTTTTGCCTAACAATCTGCTCCGTACTGCGTACACGCATCTAAGATGTTCCAAGATTGGCACGCCAATTTAGCAATTCATATATGGCCACTACGTCGGCTGACCATGAGCCATGTCTCGGGCCACCTTGTCTGCTATGAACGAACGTTTCAAAAACATAGAATAATGGTCGAAAACTGACCGCATACCATATCTTGCCCAGCAGCTGATCATTAAGACACGTCCCCTCATTCGAATCACTGTCGTTGTCTTTCTTGAGTTTGCCAGTACTGGATACTAGTATCTCAGTACATGCCAGCTGAAAGTATAAAGAGACTGGCGTTGTTTCAATGGGCTTAATCAACGCATAAGATAGTGGCGGCATCTCGCCAAAAGGGGAAGGGCATTCTTCAGCGTCCGGGCATGCACATATGTATGCTCGCAATCTAGTTGTAGATACGGATTTGCCCGTGCTGTAGATGGAGACGTGTGGCTGTTTTATCACTTGATAGTAGCAAGTTAGTTGGGGACTAGCAGTTGTAGCAGCATTCACATGTCGACTCAATTCGCCTCGATTGCAACTGTCGAGAGTACCGAGAGGCTCGGATGTGGCTTCGGTGCTCTTCCGCCTCAGCTGGCGCCAGCAATTAGGTATTACGTATTGCCTGTAGGGCAAGGATCTCAATCGAATCTGCGTCTGACGTACGTTGCTCCTTGCAGGAGAAACCGCTTCCTGTCGATGCGGATGCGGAGCTCGACACAAGGTTAGCGCTATGGCCTGCTAAAGACCTGATGGTGCATGAGAAGCAGCACCGCAATTTGGCATGTCTCGTATTACCAAACAAGTACAGAGATGATATGAAAGACGCAAGAAGGGGCCTGGTGCTGGATCGCAGAAACGTCCGTGTAACAGGGCAGCTGAGAAGAAGAGAATTCTTCGTAGGGCACTTAGTCCGTACCTAACCTTATTAGTTGTAGCCATCAATCGCCAGTAATTGCCGTCACGCTGCCGATGCGCTACTTGTAAAAAAAAAAAAGGAGCCTGGAGCTCGACGTGCAGACTCATATGGCCAGCACGGAAAACCCGCTCCCAAGAAACGCAAAAGTGCCTGAGATGCCAGCACGATAGGTCGAACTCTCAGGTCTACATGCACCGCGCCAGCTTCTCTCCCTGCGATTGGTATATTCATGCTTTCTTTGCAGATATTGTGATTTGTGGGCAGCAGTGGCTCCTCCAGCGCCTTCACCCCTCTCGCGCCTCTGGAACCCCTCGCCCCAAACAAGGCGCCCAACCACAGATCTTGCAAACCGACCTCGTTCTCTCCCTTGATCCCAGACCCGAGTAAATCCTGTCCTCCCGCCCAGAACGTCCGGACTTGGTCCTCTGAGCTGCATCCGACACCCTGCCGCGGCCGCCCGTTAATATCCTGCGCTTCCCACGCCATCCGCGCTCCCGCCCCGAAAACAGCGATTCTCCGCAAGGGTCCCCCCAGCTCCATCGCCTGCTGTTCCGTCAACCAGCCTGCAGACGACCTCAACGTCGGTCCAAGCCTGGCTGAGCTGGTCAATCGTTTGTGAGAGCAAGGCTCAACTCGCGTCGCCTCGCCACCCCCCATACTTGGGCCCTGCTTGCGTTGTGCACCACTCCACCAGAGAGGCGCGCGAACAGAGGTCTACAAGTATGCTTCAGACACATGGCGGCCCCCAAGACAACCGTATGTTTGGAGTGTGATGCCAATCTGCAGACGCCATGACTGATGCCCGTCCGATTCTCCAGGCACCGATAGCAACACGAGAGACGATGATAGAGGACATGACCGAGCCATGCACACTCTGTCGTTGCCCAAGAACCGCAGCACGGGAAACTTGCATCTATCAGCTGACCCGCCTGACCGAAACCGATACCGAATGTCCTTTGAGGCTTCATCGGCCGGCATCATGGACCACGATCCAATCACCAGGTTCGTCCCCCAACGGCGGCGTGTTCTGCCACAGGGCTTGTGCCACAGTAGCTCGCTTTTGTTTGCTGACCGCGCGCTCTGATCAGACCATCTCCTATTACAGACCACGAACACGGCTTGGGGCTCTCTGGCCTGCGCCGCATACGACAGCAGCATCCTCCTTCTCGAGCGCCGACCCTGCCTAGCTCAAATGCCTCTTCACGCAGCCCTTCAGTTGTCACGCTTACCCGCTCTACCTCCATGACTGCGATGTTGAGCAGCTATAGTACCACCGCATTTGGGGGACCGCCCACGTCTCCCAGCTTTTCCGAAGACTTGTCGCGGTTTCCCTCTGAATCTCTGCACTCCTTCTCCTTCGCGCACCAGTCGGAAGACTTTTTACACAACCGCCAAAATGTCCTGAAGCGTTCACTGGAGTTTATGAAAGACCGCATGGGTCTGTCCATGACCTCGACACAAGCCGGCCTCGCCAGCGCCCAGGCCAGAGTTTCGGGCGACGTCGACGCGCAGCATATGCTGGAACTACTTGCGCGAGCCCAGGTTATAGGTGCTGGAAATCTGCCAAATCCCGATCCTTCAGCCATCGTTGCTCCGCCATTGACCGGCCCAGCTGACCTACCTGCCGAGAATGTGTTTGAGAAGCAGTTCAGCCCGAGGGCGTCTATATCGGAGTCGATAGCATCTGATCTCGCACAAGCAACTTTACAAAGAGTGCCTACCAGCGACAACGAGTCAATACCCACCGACAAGACTACGGCTATTGAAGCAAAGTTGAGATTGGAGAGTTCAAGTAGAACTCAACCTGATGACAGCGGGCTTACTTTGAAGACGTCGTCATCCGCTACAAGACCCACGAGCTTGAAACGGACAATGACTGATACTCTAGGCATGGCTTTACAAGATAAGTTGATGGATACAATGTCTCAGCCCTTTCTTCCCGGCGAGCCTCTTTATGAAGAGCCACTTTCTTCCCCTGTAGCGACCCAACCGGCCGTGCCACTCAAGAGCTTCCCTGCTGCCGTCGGCCCGGCAGTGCATGGCCATACGAACAGATGGGTACCAGCCGCGCAAGCGATTTTCACAACAGAAGCTAAGCCACCATGGACTATCTTAGCGGCCAATGATCTGGCTTGTCTGGTTTTTGGCGTTACAAAAGCAGAAGTTCGAAAGATGGGCATTCTGGAAGTTGTGCAAGAAGAGAGAAGGGCATGGCTTGAGAAGAGGCTTTTGCAGTTAAATGACGCAGACATGGATGAGGACGGCGAGGGAGGCCACAAAACCACTCCGGCTGCTTCAGCTGCGTCTGCGTTGCTGGGTGGCAGATCGGGAATTACAGCCCAGCTCCTGAGCAAGCCCAGCTCGAGGGCACAACCGTCGCAATCCCCTAGACGCGCCCAGACAGTTCACAGCGGAGACCCAAACCCGCCAGCTACACGTACCAGCGGTCACCATCGCAACAACCTCTCACGTGGTGTCTTACTGTGCGGCGACGTCGTTCCGATTCAGAAACGCAATGGCGCCACTGGATCAGCAAGCCTTTGGGTTAAGGAAAAGCGTGTGGGGCTCATCTGGGTACTCGAGGAAATCCACGAGGACGTGGCTAATATTGTGTTGGACGAGGAGGGCATCGTACAGTCCGTTACGGGAGCAACCGAGCCAATCTGGGGTGTGAATTCAATAAAACCGGGATTTGATGTCGCGAAACTTATTCCACGTATCCCACGGCAAGGCATTGACCCGAACGAGGGCGAAATTGACTTTGCCCAGACTTCTCGAAGACGATACTTTACCTGCCCCAACTCTCACAAGTCTAATGTTCCATGCGCCATTGAGCAAGTTCGCGGCAAGCTAGAGTTACGCGTTTCAACTTTCCCTCATATGGCTGGCATAGTTGTGGTAGAGCCAGAAACGTTGAAGATTCGAAGCTCAAACTCTGTCTTTTCTGGCGCATTGTTTGGTTACGAAAAGCCTGATGGAATGCCTATATATTCTCTCATCCCCGACTTCGACAAGATCCTTGCTACGCTAACCGAAGAAGACGGTCTCCAGCTCTTGGATGGTATGGTAGTACCTGAACACAGATTCCGCAGAGCAGCAGCATTTTTCGCACTGAAAGAACAACGCCCCAACGCTGCCGCAGCATTTCTTCAACCTGAGGGTATACCAGCAAGACATCGAGACGGCTCAGAATTGAAAATTGACGTGCAGATGCGCGTTGTTGAAAGCGAAAAGCATACCGATATTATCGAAGAAAGCGAGTCAGAGACGGCAGAAACACACGATAGAGTGGGCTCTGTGTCGCAATCGGAGATGGTCTTTGCCCTTTGGATTACATACTCACGACACCTCCACACTTCGCCCATGAATTTGAATATGGAGTCTCCCGATCATCCATTGATTTTAACCCCCCCTCATCAGCCTTCACCAGGCCAGACTCCTGCACACACCCCGATGGAGATACCTTCCGACTCTGACGACTCCAAGATCGAGGCTTCGAAACAGCCAATTATGTCGATTGCCTCTGCAATCCCAAAACAGCTCAAGGATGCCGCGCTTGATGCCGCTGCAAAGTTGACCGGGCACGCCAAGCCAGAGCCACCAAAGGCAGCCGAAAAACCAGAACCTGCCAAGGCAGATGAGCCTGACCGTAAAACTACCATTGACGATTACACCATCCTTGAAGATATGGGCCAGGGAGCCTACGGCCAAGTGAAACTTGCTCGGCACAAGACGACAGGCAAGAAAGTTGTGTTGAAATATGTGACTAAGCGTCGTATTCTCGTCGATACCTGGACTCGAGACAGGAAGCTCGGAACAGTCCCCTTGGAAATCCACGTCTTGAACTACCTACGAAACCCCGAATTTCGACACCCTAATATTGTGGAAATGGAAGGTTTCTTTGAGGATGACATCAACTACTACATTGAGATGGCTCCGCATGGTCTTCCTGGCATGGATCTGTTCGACTATATTGAGCTCCGTGCCAACATGGACGAGGCTGAATGCCGAAGCATTTTTGTCCAGGTTGCAAACGCTGTTCACTTCTTGCACACAAAAGCCTTGGTAGTCCATCGAGACATCAAGGACGAAAACGTCATCCTCGATGGCGAAGGAAATATTAAACTCATCGATTTCGGCAGTGCAGCATACATCAAGAGCGGCCCCTTTGATGTGTTTGTGGGTACAATTGGTAAGTGTTTTTTTCTTCTCCCTTCCTGGACACCTCCACCCTACAATAATCCCAATAAAAGATGCTAATGAAGTTTCTAGACTATGCTGCTCCCGAAGTCTTAGCCGGAAAACCTTATGGCGGAAAAGAGCAAGACGTTTGGGCTCTTGGCATTCTACTATACACCATTGTCTACAAAGAGAACCCCTTCTACAGCATTGATGAGATTATGGATCGAGACCTTCGCATCCCGTTTATACTCAGCGAGGACAGCATCGACTTGATCCGCTGTATGTTGAACCGAGATGTTAGCCAGCGATATACAATAGAACAGGTGCTGGATCACCCGTGGTGCAAGGCACACCAAGCCAAATAGAAATGGAGGAGGAGCAAGGATTTTGTTTTTGGAGGGAAGGTGGAACGAAAAGGTTAATATAGACCTTGGAAGGTCACGATAGCTACGGCGGCATCTTTTGACCATGATACCCATGAAGTGAATTATACATACACACATACATACTGCGAAGGGAGAGAAGGAAGATAAGGAAGGAGACGTTGGCTATTGAGAGCGAGAGAATCGGAGACGAATACACACATAACATGTTCTCATGGAATGGCTACAACAACACAAACTTTACACACTTTTGATCATAAGCGACACACACTGAAAGGAGATGAGAGACTCACGTCTCTGACTGAAATAAGGGGGTATGGCTACGGTGGGGGAGTTGGAATTCTTTAAGCGATCTATGAAGCGTGGAGAGGACTTGGGGTCATGGTCACCCCACCCCCATTCCTCTTCCTCTTTTTCTTCTTCTTCTGTCATACTCTTGTCCTATTTTCTGTCTTCATTTTGTTAAGAAAAAGTGGCCAGCTTCAAGTTATTTGGCAATACACCAGCGCGAATTATTTTAGCATTGAGAGCAATCACCAAACAAATAAACAAGTAAACAAATACCGAACTATACAACTTTATTAAAAACAAAAAAACGCCTTTCCATTACGAATACCCCCTCTCTTCCCTGCTGATACCCTGTTATAGGACTCCCCCTTCCCTTCCTTTAAAAAGCTTAATTATAATCAGCCTTAATGATAATTCAACTCTGGGTTTGCCCGAAAATTGCACCGACAGCGACACTCCGGCACAGGACACTCGACATGCCTCGCAAACCATTCCCTCGCGTGATCCAAATGTAGTACATGCTCGCATCGAAGGCAAAACGTAGGGAACCGGCTCGCCATACGAGTCTCCTCCTTTTCCTCGGGCCGATCCGAGCGTGGCACGCCGACGACCTCGTAGCAGAGGATGCACCGAGGGAGGTGCCTACCGCAGTTGGGACAGCTCACACCGGAGTTGATGCTCGTTGCGAGCATGGGGTTGCGCGTCTCCATGGTGGACGAGGGCACTAGGGGAGCCGCGCCGTGGTGGTTGGCGAGAGACGTGCTGGCGTCGCAGTAGACGCAGCGGAGGGCGACCTGGCGAGACGGAGGCTTCAGCGCGGGGACTCCATCGCGCTTGGAGCGCTTCGTGGACTCGACTTCGAACTTTGTTCGTTGGAAGAAGAAGCGGTGGCGCTGGAGATAGGCGCGGTAAGCGTTGCGCCATGCTCGGCAACGGATATCGTCAATGTATCGTGGAGCGCAAATGGACATGACCAACGTGGCAGTTTGGAAGTCGTTGAACTTTTCGACATAGCGTGCAAAGATGTCAACCATGGTATCAGTGATGCCGGTAAGGCAGATGGCCTCGATATCTCCCTCCTTCACAGCACGAGAGACTTGTTCGCGAAGCCATGTGGTGAGTTGGTCGTCCGTGAAGTTACGGAATGCAACATAGGCCCTATCTGCGAGCGGTAATGAGGCCTGATTCGCGATAATAGTCCAATCCCCCGTAGCTATTAGGGATGATATCGCCCGTAGGTACGGATCCGTCTTTGATGCAACTGCTTCATCAATATCTAGCTTCTCCTTGGGAACTTGATTGCCTTCTCGGCTTATGAGCTGCAAAGCTAGTGAAACAAAGAGCAGCTCTGGATGGGACGGGCTAGCATCTCTCAATATATCTACGGCTAGCTTTGTATCGCCTCTGAATAGAGCTCGAGAGGCTGCCATTGTATGAATGCCAGCTGGGTATTCTGGATCTGCCTCTCGATCTAAGCCACCGGGCTCATGATTCTGGGCATCTCCCCAGCTGCATATTTCAAGGCATAGCTGGCGGTGGTGAGGCTTCTTTGTCGCAACACCATCGAACCTAGGTAGCTGGTGCTTCTTACAGTACGAGCCAATAGAGCGTTCCCATTGATTCGCATCGGGAACAGGGGCACCAGCAGACAAGCGAGTGGTTGGATTCCGGCCTATTAAGATGATATTCATTAGATTGGTGTCTTATTCAAGCTAAATAGAAATGCTCACCCAAGTTGTTGGTCCATATTGCATGCACGCCCAAGTAGCTAAGATCCAAGTGAGAGAACAGCATGCCGCCATCATCCGCAGCTCGCTCCGCATCTAAAATCTCATTAGTAACCACAAGAGGGAAATCATGATGATGTTTCGCAAAGACTCACCCCCGATCCAATCCCAAACAAAACGTTTCCAGGGGTCATCTGATGTCACATTTCTGTTGGTGACGGCGTCGAACAAGTATCTCTCTTTAGCGCGCAATAACTTAACATGATCGACGACACATTGGGCCTCTCTTGGAAGCCCCGATGAAGACGCAAGAGTACCTAGAAGTGCTTCGTGAATTTCACTACAAGAGCCAATGCCATTTGAACTAATAGAGGCAGAGCCAGGTCTGCCATTCATTAGCCGCTTCACGTCTTTGGCATGCGGCCTGCCTTCGTCAGGCGAGCCAGGAATGGCGCTTTCCTCGCGCACATAGTTGCGTAAAATACGAAGCTTTTCTGCAATAGTCTCAGCTGCATGGAAAGACTCGGGTAAGGGTGAAGTAATCTCATCAATGGCCTGAACGGTAACCGATACCGGCGTTTTCGGATCCAGGGCTTTCTCAATGCTTGCCTCGATATTTACCTTATCTGGCCCAAATACCGAAACATCGGATAAGCTATCTTCAATAATAATGGGGGCAAGCATCTTTGAAGCATGCGCAGTTTCAAAATGCATTAAATCTTGATATGGAGTATTCTCTGGTCAAGTGTTAGTGTATCAACAGCCAAAGTTTACAGATCTCAGCTATTAATTACCTTCAAGGCCACGGTGAGGGGTTTGCCAAGGCACAAGCTTGAAGATATGATCAGCTGTATTAGACGACTGTTCCAGAATATCAAATCCGCCGTTTGCACGCAGCACCAGAAGTCTAGGTCGCAAAGCGGTTGAGCCTAACGTTACCCAGTCGAATGAGACAATTCGGTCGTTCTTTCTAGAGTTGTCGCGGTACGAGACGTCCATTTCGTGCGATCTTTGCACCTTGAGAAGTTCAGGACCTTCATGTGATACAGCATCGGATGATGGAAGTTCCTTGTTCGTTTCCAAGACTTTGAGTTGCCCGTTACGGGATAACACAGCCAAGAGACCACGACGGTCTCGGCAATAACGAAGAGAGCGAATGAGGGAGTGCTTCTCTTCAGCCGCTGAGTCAGAGTCCGTATCAACAACTGTATCAAGGCGCAAAGCTCCGCCCCAAGGTAATTCATCCTCCTCAACAGCCTGTGCATATACATGAGAAGCGACAGGCCGAGAGGTTGCTCTTCGATCCCATATCATGACTCCTGGATGGTCAAGAGCTGATGATGCGAAATAATTTTGATCGGCATAATCAATTGCCAAATTATTATTGCATTTTGTGTGAAAAGTGAGAATACCGGTAGGATCTTGATGATTAAAGTCAGTTTCCATTATGTATTTTTCTTCATGTGAGGGAAGTAGAAGCTGCACTTACCACGAAGGTCATGTATCCGGACACCCTGACCCTTGATACCAACGACTAGCACATTAGGGCTATCTTCAAAGAACTTGATGCTAGAAACAGAGACGCTGGGTTCAGCTCTCTTGGGTTCTGAAAGGCTGCCCCAGTTACTAGGAAATCCCTTCCCAAGAGACACCACAGATGATAGGCGATTGACATCCCACACTTGCAAACTCTGGTCCATCCGAACGCGATCCAAGCCTACTGCCAACAGTCCAGTCGTGTTGAATGACACAGCCTGGCAGGTGCGTGCCATTTTGAGGCCGAGCTCAATGTAGGCGTTAGAGCTGTCGTCGATCCTCAAGAGGTTTATTATACCAGCTCCCGTACCAACGGCTAGAAGGCTTGGATTTTCCGGAGACCAGTCATACGTTGTGAGAGGAGGGAAATCATCGTGCCTGCTGACCTTGGCATAATCAAACCTTCCCGCGCGCGCGTGGCCAGTGGGTTCGTAGAGTTGAACAACCCGATGCTGCAGATTAATATGCACAAAGCTGTCGACAGAGGCCTTGGGAGACCACTTGACGAGCCCTGGCTCAGGGCGATCCATCTTGGATGCTGCGTGGGTAGGGATGCTAAGTCATCAAAGTCGAGACGGCCGTTGTTGTTGTTCTCATAAAGCCTCGGCTGTGGAACGTGAAAGATCAGGATTCCTCTCTGGGGAAAATGTTAAAAGCGATGACTATCAACGTAGAAATATTCCAAGCCGCCAAAAGATCCCTTGGATGGTGACGTGTTCTGAGGTTGCGGGTTGACCTAAGCGCATATCAGAGATGAGGTTCCGCTCCTGGCCATGGCAAGAGACGAGCTCAAGCTTGCCTTGAAATTGCATGCCAAGACGCAGCAGTTCCAAAATGGCGCTTTCGGAGATGAAAATGTTATTGAAATCTGGAATGAAAGAGAAAATTATTAAGAGACGCCGCCCTTTTGATTTATGAGCTCCGATGGATTCATCTTCTAAGAAGCTCATGAACTCTGGCGACGAGACAGAGAGCAATAGGCGTCATCTGATTGGCCGCAGCTCGCGCTAGCACGCTAATCCAGATTAAGCTTTGCGCCCCGATAAGATAAGCAAAAGTATTCTATGCAGATGGATTTGATTGATTTTCCTCTAATTCTTGCGCGAATCAGGCCAAAAAAGCTGGCTGTGACCGCAAGCATCGAGATTGAGACGAGTAGCATCAACTGCGAATGCGGTGTGCCGAATAACTACGCATTGACTTTATTTGAAAGAATTTTACGCATAACCTGCCAAAGAAACACCGGTAGAATCGATCCACGATGGGAACCAAACGGGAGTACGACGAAGTCGAGTCGCAAGGCGCAGATCGAAGCCATGGAGCGTCTGGAAAGAGGCAGAAGTCGTACATCGGCCGAAAACGCCAGGCACAGGAAGACTCCGGAGCCAAGAAGCGAATCCGAGCGATTGAGAGAAGTCTAAGACGAAACCAAGATATGCCGGTCAATGTGCGAATTGATCTGGAGCGCGAACTAGCATCGCAGAAGCAAATCGTTGCAGATCAGGAATATAAGAGGAAGCGAAGCACAATGATATCCAAATATCATATGGTGCGATTTTTCGGTGCGTCAAGTCCTGGCATCAATACAATACTGCCACATTTACTAATGTCTGGTAGAACGAAAGAAGGCTTCGAGATTAGTAAAGCAACTGAGACGAAAGCTTGAGCATGAATCGGACTCGAGCGAGGCGGAGAAGATACGGCACGACCTTCATATAGCTGAAGTTGACGAAGCATATACTCTTTACTTCCCTCACCTCGAAACATACGTCGGTCTATATAGTTCCAACGCCAAGAAAACGGCCGAAGAGGAGACCGAGGAAGGGAAAGTTGCGGCTGCAAAGGCAGCTCTGGAGGCAGAGAGACCACCAATGTGGTCGGTAATTGAGAAGGCCTTGGCCGAAGGGACGCCCGCGTTAGAGAAACTGCGAGACCGCCGGTCGCCAGACGATAATGGGGAGATTGATGATACACAGCCGCCCATTCGGCCGCGAGCTACTCCCAAAGCGCCTTCGAACACACCCGCACCACGACACACCAATGCCTCTCGGGCCAACAATGGTGCCTCTCGAAAGAATCCAGAACAGCAGCAGCGATCGGGTAAGGCCCCGGAGCCACAATCCAGCTACGGTGACAAGGAGCAACACCCGGAACTCAATCGTAGAGAGAGGAGAAGGCTAATGCGAGAGGCCCTTGCGGCGGCACCCAATGACGAGGATGACGAGAATGGAGACGGTGGCTTTTTCGAGGGCCTCTAATGCATGCCGCTGTAGGTTTCGCTCCATGCATTAGTACCTGGGCTACGAAGTAGATAGATGAATACCCCCTCATATTGGGTCTGAGCAGACTGAAGCTGGTCTGTCTCAGCCGCCAATTACTAGCAGTGGCCATTTCGCACTTGATATGGCACGGCGCAGTATCGCGCTTCTATAGATGCAAGCATTAGCGTTGTCCTTTTTCGCATTGTCTCGTCTCGCCTCACTCCAGAAGTAACCCCGGCTTTGTGCCCCGTTCGTAGAGATGAGAAAATGTGTGCATCGCTGCCTACACATATGCCCAAAAGAAACCCCCACCAGCTCGCAGGCGCCCAAACGGCACATCGGGCCAATCAAGCGGTGCCGAGCCCAGAGCTTAAGCCCAGCCAAACTAACAAAACACCAGCGAGGCTTCGCAGCTTGATTTACTTGCATAGCCAGGCTGAGAGGTTGACCTAGCCCGTCTTGCGTAATTAAGGCTCGAATCTCATTGCTGCGTTGCTGGGCATGCGCCGGCAGCCCTGCTTCCCCATATATAC
The DNA here is from genome assembly GCF_020647865.1 of Trichoderma asperellum. Classification (NCBI taxonomy): domain Eukaryota; kingdom Fungi; phylum Ascomycota; class Sordariomycetes; order Hypocreales; family Hypocreaceae; genus Trichoderma; species Trichoderma asperellum. Next base: position 5,670,573 of record NC_089415.1, on the reverse strand, counting down.
TGCTGCTGCTCGTCTGTTTGCATCGACATCAGGCTACCTCTACCAGTCTGCATGCTGCTCCAACATCTACAGAGTTCTGAGTGCCAACCACATATACACCCGCATACATAATTGCGGATTATTCTCAGCTATATATCATCGCCGCTTACTCTCCCAACCTTTGTCTTATTCACATCTCCCTTCATCTTCCGCCACCCGGCAGCCCAGAAACGACACGAGCCCCGCCATGGACAGCGACGAAGGCGTCGACGTTATACCAGTGCCGTGGGGCCGGCTCAAAGCCTGGATCGAGGCCCAAGAAAAAGCAGAGCAGAGTGGTTACAATCCTAACCCGCCGACAAAGGTGCAGGTCGCGGCGCTTTCTCACCTTGTCGACTTCATGGACGAGCCTGAGCCGACTCCCAAGTCCATCGGTAAACTCGACTACGTGAGCGAGCTGATGCGTGAGCAATATCCGTCTTCTTCCTCCCCTCACCTAAACAGGAATTATTAGAACTCAGTTGCTAATACAATCTTTTCGAGAGGGAATGCAGAGCTCGCCCAGAGCAAATCAGTTGCTCCTCCAATGTTCCGAGACCTGGCACCCATAGAGGTTCCCGTTGGCGGCGTGCTCTTGCAGCGGTGGAGAACAGTCTGCACCCTTCCCTTCGCTAACAACAAGGAATTTCCGTGCCCGGGCTACGGACTTCGCGAAGGCAAACAACTTCCGTTGAGTAAATCGAAGAAGGTTAGTCAAGGTCACCCCTTTTATACGTATCCAGTTGATGAAGTCTGTCTATATTTATAATTGAGTCGGAGAGTTAATGGCAAATATCTTCACAGCTATCCAAGCAGTACGCAGCCAAATACGCATTCTTGTATGCAAAAAACCATTTCGGAGCTTCTACTTCAAGCAATGGCGGCGCTCCCGTGGCAACAAATACCTCTCCCCCGGCAAGAAACCCAACACCAGATAGCAACCACAACAACAACAACAACAACAACAACAACAACAACAACAACAACAACAACAACAACAACAACAATGTCAGTGTAGGTCATACTTCTCCTGCAAAGGTTCAGGCACCCTCGGGCGGCGCCCCTCTATCACCGTCCTCGACGTTGCCATCGCCGTCATCAAGTACCGGCGACCTCACAAATGGCGGCTCATCGGCTGCCGAGGATACAGACTTCTACGACAGCAAAACACTCCCCTCCCTTCTGGACCAAGTTAAAAAAGAAACAAAAATTTTGAAACTCGGCTATCCCATCTTTGATATTTTCCCTGACCCCGAGACCCCGGGAATGTACGCTGGGAAACCCATCTTTAAGAACAACAGTCGCATCCCCGAGGGCTTGGGCTATATTAAAGGTGCTCTCACAAAGGCCTTGGCCAAGGAGCTTGTTGCTGAAGAGATACTCCAATATTGTAAAGCGCAGCGGAAACGACTGGAGGGCCTTATGAATACTTTTAATCCTCTTGAAAAAGAGTAGGAAGAAGTAGGGCTCTGCAATGTCAGCGGTTTTGGGTAGAGGTGCTGCTATGCTCCCTTGGATGGCTGGACTACAGCACTAGCTTTGATATCATACAATCAAATAAAATAAAAACCAGATGATAAAGTTTGCTTCATGACAATAGCAGTACTTTGTTCATTGTATCCCAAAATCATGAAAGCATATCGTAACATTTCTTTGATCGTCCACTATCGCCCTTTTCCCCTACCTCCTCTTCCCCTCCCACCCCCTCCTCTAGGTCCCTTCCCAGGAGGAATTTTCCCCTTGATTCCTTCAGGAAGACTTGAGAGTCTCTCGCCCTCTTCCCAAAGAACTCCAACGTCAATATTTCGCCCAGTAACCTTTTTGAAGTAGGTAGTGCTCAACACCCCATCCTGCCCACCCTCCGTCAGCAAAACCCCATTATCACTCCTCCACCACTGAATGCCGTCCTGCAGACTCTTCTCCACGTCAATCTCAATCACCAGCTCTGCATCCTTCCGCATGCCGCTCATGACACCTTCCTCCGGCGTCCCCGTCGAACAGTGGATGTGATTGCGCCCCATGACCTTCAGCCCGCCGGACTCTTCAATGGCCGGCCAGAAGTAAAAGTATGTCCCGTGAAGGACCCTAGGCGGCACGTTGCCCGCCTCGAGGGTGATAGGCTCGAGGAGGGCGGCTGACTCGATCTTCACGGAGTGTCCCTGGTTGGCGCGGATGACGTAGTGAGCAGGCGTAGATGCCTCTTCTGAAGGTTCCGCGGCGAGTGTGGTTTTTAGCTTCATTGTGAAGCGCTGTTTTTCGTTGGATGCAACGACTTCTTTGATCTCGGCCAATGTGACTTTCAGAGACCGGATTGGGCCCCAGTTCAGCTACACACACACACATGTTAAATTAAGAATAAAAAGCGTTCCCTTCAATAAATCACAGGAACCACTCACAACCTCATCGAGAGCCGCAAAACCCTCCGCATCGAGCTTGATGCCCGCATTTTCAGCCTGATGTCTTAACAGCTTCGACAGCGCCTTTGAAACCAGCACTTCTCTGCTCTGGCCGCTGCCGCCTCCTCTGCCCCCACGGCCACCACTGCCGCCTCTTTGCTTCTTCCCGCCCGCATACTTCTCTTCCAGGGCGAGATGAGCAGCGGTGCTCGAGCCGTCTTCCTCTAAAGCGCTCATTTCACTTGTATGCCGTAAATGCTCGGTATTCTTTGCCGTTTTATGTCTGGTAGCACTGAGTTGACGGCGCTGGTTTGCTGTAAAACTCTGCCGCTCTGGATTATGACCCTTGTTGATGAGACTATGAAATGAAGGCCTGGTTTGCTTCTTTACGAATGAGAAGCTACAGGCCAATTTGAGTGATGGATATCTGGGAAAGATACTCATTCGCTTTTAAGGTCAAGCCTACCGGAAGCTGCCTTAGTGTGTGCCTGCCTCAAAAGTCCTACCTATGTATGCTGTGGCTCATAAATCGGCGTGACTCAGCAGACTCTACTAAGTTACTGTGTACATAGCTTGTGCGCCACATTTTTAACATACCCGCCAGGTCAGTACAAAGAAGAGAAAGCATCATCAACTCAAAGTCAAAGAAGAAAAGTAATTGCTATTATAAGAATTGGCAATGCACATCAATGCTACCTTTTGTTTCGCTCCCTTAGGAAAAAAAACACCAATCAAAAAAAATCCACAAGAAATAAAAAGAGGTATCGTATCTCTACGCCCGGTCCCCCGTCCCAATATGACTTCACGGCCTGCCTTTCAACCTAATCCACTCCCTTGAGAGAGAAAAAAAAACACGAAGTTAAACTCTCTTCTAAGATAAAACAATCAAAACTCCTCTCTTCGCCTCTGAAGATAAAGAAAAATAAATAAATAAATAAAAGGTGTGGTCAAGGCCACAACGCACCAACCCTCTCAAAAAAAGAAAAAGAAAAAATGCTTTTTAATGCTCGCAAGCAAAACCAGGTAATACACGCTTTATGAATGGTAAAAAATCAGAATGGACAAGAAGGCAAAAAAAAAAAAACAAAGAGAAGTTGGCTCCGTGAAGGAAGTCGAAGCAGGCCCTCCGTCGTTAGGTCGTCAAGCCAGTGGGTTTAAGAAGGAAAGAGACGGCATGTAATGTTTGGTGATTGAACAAAGGAAAAATGAGACAAGATATGAGAGAGAGTAAGAGAGTGCCAAGGTATGACAACAATATTAGAGTTGGACATAGTGAAAAAAATTAAAGAGAGGTCAAAAAATGACAAAAAAAGAAAACGCTCGCAGATGGATTATGTATGGTACAGATCATGAAATCTAAACGTGTTGTTTTGTTGTCGTTGACGGTCATCTCAAGCCGTTGGAGGCGGTTGTCGAGGAGGCCGGGATAGCCATGTTATCCCGATTCGTCCGACGGATTTGCAGGCTGCTGGTTCGATTCTGCAAGGAATGATAGGTGGAGGTATGGTTTGAAGAACCATGTTGAACAGATAGATGTCGTGAGAGACGGTTTTCACTAGGTCTCTCAGAACCACTCTCGACGCCTTCAGGCAGCGACCTCTCCAAGAACCTCCTGGTCGTGGGTGTGGTAGCAGTAGAGGGAACCGTCAAGCGAGAAGGTTGCAGATTGGAAGTTATAAATCGTCGTCGGCTAAGGGCCGACGGGGGTTGTGGAGTGTTGACCTCGAGCAGCGGAGTTGGGGCATCAGAAACATACGGATATTCCCTGGCACTTCCTCGAGTCCCGTTCACCTCGGTAATAGCGCGGGATGGAGCTCTGAATCTGGCCCCTTCATCTTCCTCACCAACAGTACCCCGACGATTACGGACGAGAAATGAGGTCCTTCGGCCGCCCTCGTCAGATTCTTCGCCCGCTAGTCGTCGACTCCGTAAGAGAGCTGATGATTTCCTGCCGTCTTCCGGCTCCTCTGTCACCGCTCGACGAGCGCGCGATATGACAAGGGAGGCTCTGCGAGCAGCTGACATTGCGTCGATAGGAGTCGCAGGAGTAGATGCAGAGTTCCGAGGACTAGTCAGAGGGTTCCCGTTCAACATCATGCTTCGTCGCTCCTCATATTTAGATGTGGCTCTAGGGCTGCTAATAATTTGCGTGGCTTGTTCAGGCACAACACTGTTGCGACGAGAGACCGAATAGGTCTTGCTGTTCGTCATGGTTGGAGTTACCGGTGGCTCCGGGTGCGCACTCGGGCTTCGCGTTGGGTTAAGCTGTGTAGTCACCACCTGTGGAACAGTCACTGCAGGCCGAGCCGAGTCCTCACCGAGGGCGATGCAAAGTTCTGTCAAGCTACGACAGACACTGTCCGTTCTGCGGCGAAGCTGACGATCTGTAAGTACAGGTCCGCCGCCGCCACTGACTACGCTGGCGGAACCTGATATCGGGCCAGGCTGGCCAGGCGCGCCCATCATGGAGGACAGTGCAAGAGCATCGTTCGCGGCTGTTTCAAGCGCGCGGTACACTTCCGAGCTAAGAGTTGTCTTGATTTTACTGAGCGCCGAATGCAAGTTCGAGTGCGCCTCTCGTTGCGACGACGTAGAGCTGCCGGCATCTGTCTGTTGGCCAGCTGCCGATTTTCTGGGGGAAATTGACATGGTAGTGACTGTTGTTGTAGCTGTTGGTGGCCTGTCTTCTGAAGACTTGATCAGCGCGGCCGCAGAGGTAGGCGGTAGCTTTCCAGTCAATTCAAGACGATGGATTCGCGATTTCAGATCGTCCAGCTCGTCCCAGACTGTAGACGGTGCGTTAGTCGACGTGGTTGACTCGGTTCCGTCAGCAAAATTACCAGCATCGGGTTCATCATCCTCATCCTGCATCTCGAAAGATCGGTTTAAAGGTGACGGGTTATAGGCCTTGGTGTGGCTTTGAACGAGCACGGTGGCTTTATGAGTCGGTGAGCGTGCCGAGCTGGAGGAAGCAGAATCAACAATAGAGGACTTTCTTCTATTATAGAAAGAGTTCTCCGAAGCCTGATCCTGATAACCTGCAGACCGGGGCGTCATGAGCGAAGGACGTAGGCCCGAACTGCTGGCCCTAGAGGAGCTGTCTTCAGAGGGACGGGAGGATATGGCCTTGTCTCTCAGCTGGCTGCTACGATAAGAGCTGCTCCGTGCCACTTCGCTTGTTAGTTCATCTTCGTATCTAACAGATCGACGACTTTCCCGGTCTTGTTGATCAGAGAGCCTGCGGCTCACTGAAGGTGGGGATACGGGGTAGTAAGAGGTAGCAGCATGTGAAAGTGGGCGCTGACTTGTGGTGCGACTAATTTTGTACTGTAAAAAAACATCATGTTAGAATCTGAGGCGTCCATAAAACAAAGGTTGATGTAGATATTGCATATTTCTTCTTGTGACAGCGGGTAACAGCGAGCTTTTATCCTGAATTCTAACACGATGGTCATATCAAAGGGAATGGGAATGGCATAAAAGAGAAAACAAGAGCAAGGGGCGATGCGACGCTAAATAAAACTTCTCTACACCTATAAAAGGATAAAAAACCCAAAGAGTTTCTTTTCTTTTGCATTTTGCATTTTTTTTTCTTTCACTTACCGTAGTAGTTCTGTCACTGGCGTTGTTGGTTTCGGAATTTCGTGCTGCCTCTTCAGAAGCAATTTTTAGAAAGACATCGCCCGTATCATCGCCACCGTTAGCGCCGTGCCCAGAACCAGGAGGGCTCCTTTGTTCAAAGAAATCCCCATCTGAGGCGCGAAGGGTGTGGTCGTCAGTCGAGTCGATGTATCGATCTTCCGCATCATAGCCGCGAGAGCTGTAGCTCATATTGTCGTCGGTGGAGCTCTTGCGAGAGCCCGACGATCGGATGCCCCGAGTGGGCGGTAATCGAGAGGCGATCGAAGCCGTTGGTTGGCCGGCAGTGGCGTTGTTTACCAGGTGCTTATAAGAAACAGGTGGACGCTGCTGCGACTGGTCTTGATTTTCATCTGAAAGACCCGAGGAGGGCAGCGGTTTGGAGGCCGACAGATCTCGTTGCGTTTGCGTTCGCTCCCTGATGGCTGTTTTTGGATCCGATACTCGTGTGGTGGGAGAGATGGCTTCGTCGATGGTTGGGTAACGTGCGCTGAGTGAAGTGCGCGGACCTTCGGGCGTCACTGCGCGGTTGGTGTTGGAGCTACGGGATGATGCTGGCAGCCGGCGAGTGGTCTGCCTCAGGGAAGACGAGCGCGCGACACTCGTGGTGGTTTTTGCTGACTGCGCAGCCTCGTTGGCTAGGGAATCGGGATACGACAAGGGGCGCCTGACTCTGCGGATCTGTTCCACGGCTGGCGGCTTGATGGTGGTTTGATACGATGCTCGAGGGCGCAGGTTCGGACGCGGCGGCGATGCGAGCTTTTCGGACGCGGGCGGCGCCTGGCGGTTGCGCGCAGACGCAGACGAGGCCAAGACTTTTGTCGGAGCTGGTTCCGATCGCGTCTTCAGCCTGTCTCTGGGAGCGACGTCTGACTGCGAGGCGGCGGAGACGTTGGAGGCCACAGGGGGTGCGAGCTGTCGAGAGGAGAGGCCCAGCGGCTGCTTCGCGACGTGCGGCAGGGGCTGCGAATGCGACGAGGCGGCTGATCCGTTCTTGATGTCGGCGAAGCGGAACGACGGCAGCTTGGAGGAATTGTGGCTCTGGCGATGCGAGTGCAGGTTCGACGAGGGGCCGGTGATGCTCGCTGCGGATGGACCTGCGAGTGATTTGCCCGGGAGGCTGGCGGCTGTGGAAGTGGAAGCCGCCTGGCCGTAGCGAGCCGTAGTGAAACTAGCAGTCTCTGTCATGTTCGCGCCGGGCAGCTGTACCGGTACTGGGCAGTGCAGCGACGGGTGGTCCTAGCAGCGTGTACTCGTACATGCGACAGCGGGGGGCCGCGTCTCTCTCATCAGCCACAGCGTAAAGGAATGTGAAAAATAAAAGAAGGCAGAGACAAGGGCAAGTCTCTGTGCGCCAGATAGATGTCAAAAGTTTCAAGTTTCGAGCGTGGGATCTGCACGATCTATCTGGCACGCTTCGAGTCCTGTCCAGCGCCGCCGTGGTTGGCCGCGCGGGAATTGCTCGAAAATTTGGGGATAGTATTTCGGGGGCTGCTTGGGTGTCCACGGTGCCGAGGACGGTTCGAATTTGCAGACTTGGAATAGGCGCCCCTTGCTTTCATAGCATGGCAGCTGGGCAGGGGTCCGTCTCAATGGCGAGACAGGAAAAGAAAAGAGAAGCGAGCTGAGCAAGCGCCCGGGCGGCGGAGCAAAGCGCGAGAGTGGCTGTCGGAAAGCGATATAAAACGTCCGCCAACGGCGCAGCCCCCAGCTGGTGTTCGAAGGAGGGTATGAAGTACGGGGAAAGGAGCAGACAAGAACACAGCTGGGAGTCGAGCTTTTCTGGCTGGGCGAAATGCAAGCAGGAGAGTTGGAATCACGGTGAGCAGCGCGCACGCCTGAAGGGAGGGGAACGCGAGGGGGCAGCATAAACCAGGCTAGCGGTCCCCTGCGCTGGACATTGGAGGACTGCAAATGGCCTGTTGTGCGGATGCAGGGCGATGTGCAAACAAGTCAGATATCACTACTGCGCTGTATGGGTTGCGCTGCCGCATCAAAGCGCGATACGCTGGCCCCAGGCTCCAGGCAAACACCGGCCGTGGAGGATCCGGATCTGCCAACGGCTCTGGCCCCGGGCAAACGCGACATGATGCAACGCCTTTCGCTCTTCTCCATCCTATGCAGTGCGTGCAGTGCGCCTCCGGAGCTTGCCATGCATGTCGAGGGAGCTGAATGATTCGGCTGCTGCTCTAGGGCCGTGGGGCAGGCCTGCTGTGCTGGCCCGGCGAGCATGCCAACCTCTTAGACGACGTCGAGAAGGCCGGCATATGCAGGAGAATGGAGCCGGTGGAAGCAGCAAATCTGGTTCCACGGCTGTGATCATGGGAACATGCCACTGAGTGAGATTTGCATCCCCATCTACGCTTTAGGCGCCTGCAACTGCTTAACGCTCGCCAGGCCCGTACAGCAGCGCAAGGCAGGCAAAGAGCTTGCGTTCGGGATGACGGGCGGTTCGCGAATCAATCGCCGTCTGGGATCGTATTGGATGGATGGTCCAAGTTAGCGCTCCGCAGTGCCGCGTTGGCCCTGGCGGAAGCTACAGTATCTACCCAAATCGTATCTATCTGCCCAACATTGGAGGAGGCTACCTAACCAGGCTCAAACTCGCCTATGTTATATTGAATGTGAGGCACGCGGCTGCCTCATAAATAACGCTTGTGAGAGCCCAATCTTGCCCAGGTTCGCCCACATATTGCGCCTCGCGAGGCAGCTATGCTTTAGTCCGTCCCGCCTCTTATACCGTGTCTACTGTATTTTCTGAATCTTTTTCTCCTCTGTGCTTCTCTGGCCTTCTGTCCATCTTTGGGAATCCCAACATCCCGCTATTTCACTCATCGTACATAAATGTTGCTGCAATAATTAGGCGGCCTCGCTGCCCAGAATGAGAACCGAGCCACTCAAATCTCGCAACAAACCTGCATGGGGTTGTTATTGCGGTGGATTGTTGTTCCCGGATAAAAAGAGCGCTAGCCCCTCTTGGGGATATTGAAATCTTAAAGCAGCTCAAGCAACTCACCAACGTCGAAGCTAATAGCTCAAAGCTCCTTGTGTTGGTAAATAGTTTCATCTCATCGGCAAATGTCAAAAGCAGAGATACGGCCATGCGGATATGACCTCTCCATTTGGCAGATTGCACTGGGTTTCAGTCCCGAAAAAGCGAGTACCTCATACGAAGTATCGTTCTGAAATTGATAGCTTGACCCTGGATGCCCGGCATATGGAGAGCTAGACCAACCGTTTCTGTATCAGGCGTTGCGAGGGTTCTCGGTCAAGCTAAACTGTTCTTGTCGACCTTTCATTTATGTTCACGGGGCAGGCATTTTACCTAGCAGTGATGTTATATGCGTGATACTGCGACTAATTGGAAAACGCCGAGATAACCGTACGTATATCCAAGATTGGGAGGGGCAGTTATAGACGAAATTATCGAATCTGAGAACCCATCAAAAGGCTTCTAGCTCGTCTATTGTTCGCCGCGTCGGGCTAAGAAGGAAGAATTTACAGGGAAAGGCTAGGTTGTAGCGTAAAATTGCTTCCTCTGATGTGAGCCTGGGCCGATCCGATCGCCTGTGCGCCTTCTACCTTATCTGTAACATGAACGGAGTAAACCTTCTAGCTGGAATGTGAGAGTGCCACCCAGTTCAACTTCTCATCGACTTCGGTTATACGCCAAGAAGTATACTAGGTCCATGGCAACCATGGATATTCGTAACCTTGTAGTGGAGCGTTACTAGGGCTTGCCTTAGAATTTGGGAAGTTTGTTCCCGTCAGAGGCCTCTACAAATGTAGCAGGAAATTTTCAATCTGAATATACACTTCTACCATTACTACTTGAAAAGCATTCAAGCCATTCTACATTGTCCAATCGCAGTACACTATGGCATGGGGCGAGAATGGGGACAAATCTGGCCCTGACTAGAGTAAGTTCTTAGCCATTTCAGGTTGCCTTCAGGGGTACGGTTGTTATCAAACACGATGATGGGGCCCCCTGCAGAGACTTTTAGCCGAACGCACATGCCGTCACGCTTTACTCGATTATTGCTGCGGCCGTTTGATTTTGTGTTTTGTGCTTTCTTGAGTTGATCCTAAAAGAAATTTTAAGTAGCATAGTAAGACGAGAGATCGTGACAAAGGAGGGAATCGGGGCGAATGAAGATTTTCTCATGCCGGCTTCGGAAATGCAGAGGATGGCTCCGTTTCATGGCATTGCGTACTAGCTAAGCGATGCTTGACAGCGTTTTAGCGTCTTTGTGCATTATATTGGAGTTTTCGTATCTGTATGATGGATAGGCGTCAGTATCTTATGCGCCCCCCTCAAGCTGTCAACCGTTAGTTCATCAGAGAGCCCTACACACCTTCACCACCTCTTTTTCTTCTTCTTTTTTCTTTCTTTCTTGTTATAGCTGCTGTTGTCCTTAACCGAGATAATGATTTGCCCGGAAATACTTTTTTACCGTCGGTTACAGCAAGACGGCAACCCCTCCAACCCCTTCCTGTTTCAAATGCTTCATGTCGAGTGTCAGGTTTGTTGAAACTGGCCCGCTTTGGGGCATGCCCTTTGCTACACTCTTTGAATACTCACAACTCCTTTGGATTCCTCGTACGATGTGTATCTTTGTGTCGAAAGTCATGTGTTTCTCTATTTCGCTTTGTGGCCAAGACAAAGGTAAAAGAAATAGTAGTGCTGCTGCTCTGGCAGCTAGCCACGTGGAATTTTGTATTTCCCAATATCGACTGTCGTGGCCAGGTTTCATATGGTCGTCCAGTCGCCTGGGGAATGTTTCTCCCCTTCATATTGGGCTATCAATGAATTCCCGCGACTACTAGTAGCGCGGTAGCTTAATTGCACCCTTGAAATGGCTGCATTCTACTCTGCGACGGCGTCTCAGGGTTCCCTTTCCCACGTGTATATTAGATTCCCATCGGAAATGAAATTGGGATGCTGTAAGGGTATCAAGGCACAGTGCCTGCGGGGACTTGTATCAATAGTGCGGATTGCACCACGCGACCCTGAAAACCTATGGAAAACGACGGTGTAAGTTGATAGCAGCACTGTATGTTCAGGTCCCTGTACAAAGAGATGTAACCTTAATCTCCAAATTGCCAGAAACACTAGTTTGGCGTGCAAAGATCGACATGGCGAAATTGCGATGAGCCCTTTTGTGCGCGCGAGGCCATGGCCGGCGCTGTTGTGGTACTTTCCATGTATCACCATATAAGGAGTACTAGGTTATTGTAAATAGATATCCCGTACAAGTAAATGCCCAGCGTACTAAGTTGGTGGTAGCACTTCTTTAGCAGTTATGGATTGGACAATAAATGGCGATGTTTCCCTGAGCAAGGTACCTGCCGGTACAAGTGAAGGTACGGGTATGAGATTAGTTCTTAGTACACGAGCACACGAGGTCTCACATCAGTAGAGACCCTGCTAGTACGGGTACCCAGGTATTACTAGGTAGGAACGTGCCTTCTCCACAGGTTGCTGATACTGCATCTAAATTTGCTGCCTATTGGAGGCAGTATTGCGATAGTATGAAGACAGTCTCCAGTTACCTGCGATGGATTACTCCTGTGGCGCTGAGCCGTGATCATGTGAGATCCAATCGATGTCTGATATGTAATGGATCCTGACTCAAAAACTGACTGACACAGCTTGGCGACATGCCGCTGAATACCGATTATAAATCTATTTATAGGCTTTATAGTCTCGTCAGCGCGGGCTGCTAGTCTTGGTTGGCTTCCCTGGGTTGCTGAGTGAGAAAGCGAGCGAGAAGAAGGAGAGAACAAGTAAAAAAGAAGAGTGTCAATCATCATGACACAGAATAACGACTAAATGGTGCTACGGAATACGGAGTAATACAGACTGGAGGGCCGTATTAAACTCCGCTTTCGTGAGGGGAGAAGATCTCACACCTGTCAAGGCGAGACATATTACGGACTCACATGCATGCTAATCTGGGCATATGTGCAGCGAGCTGGCTTATCACAGGCAGATTCTGTATGTACACGGGTTTCGCCACCCTTGATCCATGTCTCGACGGTCAGAGTTTCGAGTTTGTTGATAGCGACGAGATGAGGTCATGATCCGTACGAGACGGTAGGGAATCATGACATGATGCTCTTGCCACTTGGTTGCACTTTGCTGAAACTATTGGTGCTCCGTGCCCGCAGCAGTTTGCTATACGGAGTCACTGTGTCCAGCCAGTTGAAGCAGCTGCCTGGATCATGGCGTACATGAGCAAGAGGGAGGGGCTTGCTTTCAAGAGTCAGCAAAGGGCAGCACAAATGGACGACAAGAGAAGAGAATACAGTCGAAAGAAAAAGAAGAAGCTGCAAATATACTAATAGCTGCAGGAGCTGCGGCTGCTGCACCAGAAACAAGAGAGCAGAATGCTTGTACGTGAACCTAACACTGTGCTGCAGGCAAGGCACCTCTAATACCTGCGAGTACCTACTAATCTTTTGAAATTTTCTGGCTGCGGACGGACACGACGGGACCCACCGAGGGCTAAATTTAAGAAGTCGTCCTGCAAGACAATTTGAACCGCAGCGCCTCATTGGCTGGGCCTTGGCGCCTGGCCGGCTGGGCAGGGCTATATTTAGCCTAGGCGCTGTTTCGCACGCATCAATTGCATCCCTGTTCTCCGCTCAACCACTTCGAAACGAGGAGGTGGGGGGCTCTTTTTTTTTTCTTGCCCTTCTCCCCTGCTAGCTGGGCCTGCCTGTGGCGCTGTGACTGGCTGGAGCCACGGCAAGCTGCTGGCATGCGCTCCAGCACTTTGTCGTTTGCTGGGACCGTGAAATTTCGTGCCGGAGGGGGGACGGGCGGCTGCTGCGTGGGGATTTGCGCAATTGCGGATGCTCGCGGAGAACAAGAGCAGTCTCTGGCAGCGTGGCGTAGCGCGCATTTCTACTTTTAGCACTGACCGTGGACCACGGCGGGTGCGGCGTGGGAGCAGACACCAGCAAAAGCAGCAAGTCATCACCAATCGGTAATTAATCAGGACCCTGCGAGTAGGAATCGGTGCTACTACTAATAGCATGCGCTACCTACTACCGCTCTTGCTCTAGCGGGCTGGCAGGTAGCCTCTACTTAAGTCTCACCTCGTTGCCGTGGTGGCTGAGCTGCCCGGGAGCCCTGCCCTGGACAGCCGGACAAGGTCACCGTTACCTGGGGCCGCCTAGCGTCTATAGCAGGCGCACTTAGCACTTGGTAGCGCTGCTTCGCCTGCAGCTGCCCCCCTTCCAGGTCGCCCGTCCTTGCCCCCAGCCGCCGTTTGTCGCTGTCGAGCCTCTCAAACACCGTCACGCCAATTCTTCCTCTGTCCTGTATCTGCTTTTTTTTTCTTTGCAACATCCAGCACCAGCAGCCAAGCCCTCCCTTTTCTTGTTCCCGCTCGCCCTCGCGCAGGATCCGGCATCTGCACCCTCGGCGCTGCCTTGTTTCTCGTTTTCTCGCTTCTTCCTCTTTCTTCTTTCTGCTCCAGCGGCTATCCTGCATGTGGCCGTCCGCTAATTAGGCGCCGTTCTTGTTTCACCTCCATTTTTTGGTACCATTCCTTCCATCTCCCTTCCCGGCTCGAGATCACGCTTCATTGTCCTGGTTGTCGACGATCCGCGGGAGCTTCTTCTTCGCCTCTGTTTTTTTTCCCCTTCCCCTTTCAGTCTGTTCTGGCCCGCACAAGCAGCGCTGCAACCGCCGTTCCCCTCGCCAGCTGTTTGCGCCATCCTCGATACCAACGCCACTTGGGCCAAATACTCCGACCACTTGGTCGTGTTTTGTACCCGCGAACTGCCCACCACCGGATTCAGCTGTGCTGTCCATTGATTACCTTCTTGAATTTAATTACAGTTCGCAAATTCGTTCTTTCGAACCATCCGTTCAACATTCGTTCTCTCGTCAATCTTTGTTCTCTTCTAGTTCTTTTCTTCTCCGAAGTATAATCTTGAGCGAATCGTATCGTTTCTCTAATCATTCAACTCTCGCGTTAGTCGACAAAAGCAAGCAGCAGCACACGTATTTTATCAAAAGAAAGGCAGCGACTTGTTTTGCGTGAGAGATTCTCAAGGCTCGAAAAAACCGCTGCACAGTTTGTTCGGAATCATGCCCTCAGCTGCGGCGCGCCAGGTATACGAAGATCAGATACCGACGTTCATGTCTGTCTTCGATCTTGAAGCCGAGGCCATGGCAGACCAGGAAACCTTCACAGTAGTCGGTTCCAAGTTCCTGGACGTGGCGCCCAAAGCCTCCACTCAGCAAACCAGTCTCCAAGCCTGTCTTGCCCCAGACCAAAGCCACAAGCACCGCGACAGTACTTCGACTCAGACTTCGGAGTCCGACGATTCGTCTCCTACCACTACGCTTTCTACCACAGACTCCTCACCTCTTTCAGATCCGTCACCATCATCATCGCCAGATTCCCCGCTGAACTTGATTCCCCTCAACAATTTTCACTCTGCAAGCTTCAGTGGCCCATCAAATCCGGTTTCACTGCTTAGCATTTCGGAGGCGAGCGCGTTGGAGCGCCCTATGACATCTCCAGCACCAAGGAAGCCAAGGAATATGAAGGGTCTATCAATCCAGCCGCCAACCGCAGCAAACGCTACATCCAAAATGGTTTCAGAACCTTGCTCTCCATCTTTCATCAAACCGGCAATCCCTGCCATGAAGAGGAAGCCTAGCCTCCTCAGCCTCAAGACCAATGCTTCGGATTTGATTAATAAGACGTCGCTGGAAGTGCCAGGGTCGCCCAGTGTGCCGCCAATCCTTCAGCGCCGCGCTCTGAAGCACTCAACGTCATCGCCCTCCATCCAATCATCATCCTTGAAAACATCCACGTTTGGGCCACCCGGTGGAATGACCTTCCCCAAGGTGCTTGAGCGCAACGAGTCGGGGCTATCAGAGTTCTTGCGGCCCATGAAGTCCAGCATGAATTTGACTTTCGACGCTGCGATCATGGAAGAAGATACCCCAATCAAGACACAGCTTGCCTCTCGAAATGACTTTGATGAGCCTTATCGTGAGAATGAGAATAACGAAGACCAGAAAACGCCAGGATATCCCGATGGGCCAATTGCCATTTACGGCGACAACGTCTTTTTATACCTAGAGCCTACGGCGGAAGAAGCTTCCCGATTTGATGTCGTCATCAATGTCGCACACGAAGTTCGGAATCCTTTCGAGGCTAGACAAGAGCAGGCCAAACCTTCTTTGCACGGCCCCTCTTCTCGAGGCAAAGGATTGTCGTCTAATCTGAGCCCTATCCCAGACACAGCTGGGTCAAACACCAGCTTCTCCACCGCCTGGGAATTCCAGCTTTCTGAGGACAGCTCAATGGATACGCCAACCACACCCAAGGCAAACACTCTCAGCATTCCGGAGTACATTCATATGCCGTGGGATCACAACACTGATATCGCGCCTGATCTCATGCATCTCTGTGAGACTATTGAAAAACGCACAAAGGAAGGAAAGAGGGTGCTTGTCCACTGTCAACAGGGGGCTAGTCGATCAGCTAGTCTTATTATCGCCTATGGCCTATACCAAAATCCCCATTATAGTGTCAACGATGCGTATCACGCTGCGCAAGCCAAGAGTCGGTGGATCAGCCCGAACATGAAACTCATGTATTCACTACAAGATTTTCAAAAGGATCTATCTATGAGGCGCACTTCACCGGGCTCTGGCCCCTATCGACCTCGAAACGGACGAAGCCCATCAAAACATAGATTGACCCTATCTGCAGACGCAATCGAAATTACCCCTAAAGAGCCGCACACTGCACCTCTGCCGGCTGAAAACAGCAGAAACAGGCAGGGAAGTGATCATAAAGCTCGCCCAACTCTCCTCCCAGGACATTCTGATGAGCTTCAGACTATTTCGCCTGGGCCTGCTTCGGCACCACTCACATTCTCGTGGAGAGACAGCTTTGATCGGTCTGAGACTGAGCAGATGGAGCCGGAACAGAAGAAGGCTAAGCAGATGGATCCTATCATTATGGAGCCAGAGCCCAGCCCCCGACAGGCTAGACCGGATCTCCTCCCGCCGCCGTCTCCCTCTCCTTTCAAGCTTCAGGCTCCTCCTCTGCGGCCAAAGTCAGCCCAAGGAAGAATGAAGTCAAGCTTGGCCCCGATGGGCGGTCCTAGACTGAAGCCGACCGCATCTTACTCAACTCTTGGGGTTCGTGGTTATTCATCGTCTCTTCCGCTTCAGACTCCCAGTGAAAAAGCCGTTCATTTTTCGGCCATCTTTCCTGACGAGGATGTTGTAATGTCGTCTCCCAGAGACGAAGAAATGACTAGAAATCCAGTACGAGACCTGACCTCTATCGCGGGAATGAGATTCATTGAGAGGTCAGAGCTCACTGAAAATCTATTCTCCCCAAGGCGGACAACTTTTAACCGAGATTCGCTTTTCGCATTCGGTAGGCCGGCTCAGATGGCAGACCCGCGAAGCCCACCGACAAAAGGCGAAGCACCAATTATCCGCTCCATCGATGATATCCTATGATGGGTCGGCACCGAACTTGTTTATTTAGGTTCAAAATAAACTGTCTTGGAAGGAAATTGGCGAAGGCTGACATCTTCATCAAAGCTGCCAGAGGCGTGATGTTGTCTTTGGATCTCGTTATTGGCTTCCTCTTTCGTTGTCGAGATCTTTTTTTTTCTATGGCATTTACAGGCGTTGAATGGTGTACAACAGAACTATTGATTACTCTCTCGTATGAGAACAGAAGCATTTACGAGCATTCTCGCTCGTGTGGGCTTCAGAAAATTTCAAGGCCAAGCTGATTCCTTGTCAGTGCGACATCTGTTTGCTCTCATCTCCCATTGTCAATAGCAGAGTTAAAGCTCAAAAAGGGGTTACAACTTGAGAGATCAGCTCCCGGCGTTTCTGGCTTGAATAAATCACCGAGGACAGGAGAAAGAAAGGAAAAAAATCATGCATCACCTTGCACATATAACCATACATGGCTTTCTGTTTTCTCTCTTTTTCCTTCCGTGTACTTATCAAATTTGTTTTTCTTTCTTGTGTTTATATGTTCGCTCGTTTTGCGCATCTTTTTTTTTTTTTTCAAGGCTTGGTTGTTTGGATAACATCAAAATCCTGGGTATTGTGGAGGGAATAATTTTATGGCTCTTTTGTTGGTATGTTTACAGCTCTCGGAATCTATTTTCGGTATACAATTAGGAAATTCAAGGAGAGGACAAACTCCAGAGGCGGGTTGGGATGTCGGAAGCAGGTCTTCAGCGAGACAAATAGGGACGGCCATAGAGCCGTACCCCCGAATGAAGAGATGAGGAGGGAAAGATACCACGGCTTGAGAGGCAAAGGGGAAGGATGGGTAGAAATAACACAGAAGAAAAAAATGCAAACACAAATTAAATCAACATATTTATACCCTTAATACCTTTTTTTATTTTCTTGGTTCCGTTTATTATCTATATCAAATCGCAGCATGGAGGGCTATAGCTGCTCTATTTAATTCCAATAAAGGCCGTACAACTTTTAAAAAAAAACATGATCCAAACGTGAAGAGCTATCTATTTATGTGCTTAACCCCCAATTTATATACTAGTAGATGTATGTACTTTTAAAAGCGTCCAAAAATCCTGATTCTATCATCATATCCTTTGTTTGGTCCTCCTATGAAGATTTCTTCACCTTGGCGGCTTCCTTTGCCATTTTCTCTTTCCTGGCAATGGCAGCCTCAACACCGATGCCGCCAAAGACGAGCCCGACTCCAAGCAACTGCATCTGCGTGAGACGGTGGCCGAACGCGACGACTGAGAGAATCATGGTGAACATCTTGCGGGTCACGGTGACGGTGACTAGCAGGACGGATGAGAATGTAGAAAGAGTATAGACTGTGACTGTGTTAGCATATTGGCTCTCTCTCTCTGTGTGTCTGTCTGTCTAATAGTAATTGAGGTGTGAAAAGAACGTACAGATAAAGACCTGGCCCAGGGCACCGCAAGCTGCAAAGCCCAAAACATCCTTCCACACAGCAGGGTACTTGGTCATGAACTCAATAGCAGCGTTCATCTCGCCAGCGCTGCCAGCAACATCCATGCCAAGCCACTCGCCGATGCCAAGAGAGACGAGCGCAGGGCTGGCAACGAGGTACAAGGACGTGACAGCAGTGCTCATGATGTTGTTGGCGCACATCATCTGCGGTCCGCTAAAGGGGCGGAAAGTCTGGAAGATGTAATCCTGGGTGCTGTTGGTGAGGCCGTCAAACAGGAGGTTGATGCTCAGCAGCAGCAGTCCCCAAGGGAGATTTGCCTCCTCCGACAGCTTCGACTTCTTGTGCTTGCGATCGGAGTGGAGCGTGAAGACGGCAACGCCAGCAGTGACGGCGGCAACCACGGTGTACTTGTAAATCGGGTAGCGCTTCCGGAAGATGGTGATGTGGAGGAACATGACGGGCAGCAGCTTGCAGCTCTTGGCCAGCAGGAAAGTGATGTAGTCGATGTGCGCAAGACTGGCGTAGCCAAAGGGACTGGCCAGACTGTTTGTGATGGCGACAAGCATGAGGGGTCCGAGGATGCGGCGCGAGGGGAAAATCGACGGCACGGGGGCGCCTTTCGGCGTCGAGACCAAGAGGTAGATGAAGCCAACGGCCGCAGCGAAGAGCGACTGGATGGTGTTGAGGAAGACGGGGAAACGCCAGACCTCTGGTGCGTCGGCCGGGCCGTAAGTCTTAGTTGTCAACTTCTCTTGGAGGTACGCCCAAGTCAAGCTGTTCAGCACAACCAATTAGCCCGACGGATAGAGAGAGAGAGAAAAGAAAAGGATATCGCGATATCAATTTTGACAGAACAGATGGATCGCAGGAGAGCCTACAAGGAAGCATAGATGCCAGAAACAGCAATCACCAGCTGAACAAAACCCGCCTCGCCCTTCGCAGACTCTTGCGCCGCCGCCTTCGCAGAGGCAGTGTGCCCGTTTGTAGTCTTCACCTCTTTCCCATTGCTATCTTCCCATGTTGCCGACTGCTTGTTGAAAAACTCTGAGGAGGACTCGCGCTTAACAGCTGTTTGCTTTGTGCGCGCCATGGATGCAGGCGGGAGAGGGAGAGGCGCGTCGTTCGATGTGCGCTGTCGCGAAGTCAAAGCTAATTTTGGCGGCTTGAAAAACTTGAGAAAAAAAAGTCTTTAGGCCGATAGTGGAGCAAGGCTGTATAAAAGGAGTGAAATAGAGGGTAAATCAAAGTAGAAAACGTAGCAAGAAACGAAGGGTCAGACTGCGCCGGATAAATATGTGAATTTCTACGAAAGCGAGAGTTTGGATGGAATTTGAAAGTGACAAGTTGGCATCATCTCTCAACCTTGCCGCGCTGTGACGTCTGGGGAAGGACCCTGAGACCGGTGGGGTGCGCCGGCCGCTTACCGGGCAAGAACTTTCCGATTCGGGCTAAGCCGCCGTAGGAGGCGCATTGCTAAATCTCGATGGTTTATTAGGTAGGCGGCCGATATGGCGCTGGAAATAGAGACACTTTTACAGCCATATTAATGCTTGCTAAATCACCTGTGCAGCAGAATACATCGAGCACAGAGGCAAGGGCAGCGTGCACCGGGTCACAGTTCAAAATCAGCTTGCGTCCAAATATATTTCAGTCTCTTGCACAACGACTGACTAGATGCACTATTATCTAGACATCCCCAATCCCAGATCCGTTTCATGCGCATAGCATGCACAAAGCGTGCATACTACAGGGTATTGCCTGATTCCTGCTTGGAAAAAAAAGAGAAAGAGAAAAGAGAGTCATCATCCGCCGCCAGAGACACCAGTAACGAGGAGGAGGCATTGGTGGGAGGTGATATGTGGGGTTTAAAAGCTGTGTTTACATTTCCGTTGTCGTGCATCGATTGTTAAAGTAAGAGGATTTGTGTATTTTGTGAGTGTAATAGTCTTCTTTTTGCGGAGTAAAGATGGCAAAGGGATCGCGGAGCAAGAGTTGAGACGTAGTGAGTGATCATGATAGAGCGGCCGCCGAGAAGCGAGGTTGAGGTTTGTATGACGCAATGCATGCAAGAAGCACTCGTCATATTACATTCTGCAACTTCGACTCTGGTGTATCGATGTCTTAATTCCATTAGTCCCAGGAGGAGGAGTGGGATAAGAGTTGATGTCAAGTGATGCCGGCCGGGGGCGGCCACGGTTTCATGCGCGATAAAGGAAGCAAACGGGTGCGGGTAGAGGGATAGAAATAATAACAGAAATTCGATGAAACTGTATCGTGTCATATTGCAGACACCAAATGAGCCCTGCTCGTGAAGTTATCATCTTCGGGTGAAGCTGAACCACTGTCGCAAAAGTTTGTAGTGGCATCATTATCGGCGCGAGAATCAACCCACGCAGTAGGGATAAAATCGTTCTGAAGGTGAGGTAGTTGGGATACAAATAACACGTGAGAAAGCATAACTAGAGGTAAAGAGGGAGAAAAAGAAGAACGAAGAGGAAATTGAAACGGAGAGGAAGAGGGGGAGAAAATCGAAATAAAACAGGACCATGGCTGCATTGAATGCTTTTGGTGATGAACCACAATCATCAAAAATCCTGTCCCAGTTCCAGCGGGGGAAAGAGGAGCCTTGCGGCAAACCAGATCTGGACGCCCTAAATCCGCCAAATCCGGCTCAAATACAGCTCATTCACAAGTGGTACGAGAAACATGAAGCAACAGCCAGTGTGCTTATCATTAGAGAGTCTTTGTTTTTTTACTCTTGATCTTGCATCTGACTGCGACGCATCTTCTCAGCCTCTAGGTTCTCATAGAGTAAGAAGAGCGCAGATTCATTGGCCTTGGCGGTGCCCATAATGGTAAACATGCGCTCGCCAGTCTCATCGTGGGGGGCCTAGCGTGCGGTTGGTTAGAGAACGAGTTTGAACAGTATCAAGACTTGGCCATGTTAGATGAGACTTACCTTGGCAATGGAGATGCGAGCTCCAGAAGTCTTGCGAATGTCGCTAATCTTGCTGCCGCCACGGCCAATGATGCATCCAACCATGTCGGCAGGGATGCTAATGTTCTGAGTCTGAATTTCCTCTCCATTCTCGTCGTGGGTAGGAGGACCACGAGTGGCGGCGTCAGAATCCGAGCGACGGCTAAACGGTCTTGAGCCTCCGTTGCTAAAATCAGCTCCATTTCCGGTGCGCATCACGCGAGGGCTTCCGTAGTCGCCCCGGCCACCGCCATTTCCATAGCCGGTGCCACTCATGCTTCCAGAGCCGGAGGTCTGAGTTCGGACGACAGGGTTGTAGAGCACGGTGCCGGTACCCCGTTGCCAGTCGTCGACCAAGCACTTGGAAATCTCCCAAATGGCTCGCTGGATACCTTCGGGAGTGCCCTGGACTTCAACCACACGCTCAGTTGACTGTGGTAGCATTTCCTTTTGCGCAACCATGCGGACACCAGACACATCTTGGATATGCTTGATCTTAAGGCCCTGTCGACCGATAATGGTACCCATTTGGTTGTGGGAGATTAGAAGCTTGATGGCTATATTCCAGTTTCATCTTGTTAGTTGGGCATTCTTTCACATAATAGACAGAAGAGGAAAAAGAAAAGGGGAGGAAACACGTACGATGAGTGCCGTTGCCCTGGACGATACCACCCATTCCGACGGCGGGCGCACCTTCAAGAAGGGCTCGAGCAACGATGGCGTAGGCTCGAGAGATGGCATCGCAGCCACCGGTGATGGTGAGAACTCGATCATGAACACCTTGAACGACCTTGCTGACACCGGCTTTCACACCAGTTTCGTCACGAAGGTCAGCAACATTCTTGCCGCCCTTTCCAATAATGACACCCGCTTCCTTGGAGGAAACAATGGCGCGCAAGGTCAGTTGAGCCTGAGCATATTCCTCGTCCGTCTTAGGGGCGAGCTCCCCGTCGGGGCCGAGTCGTTCGTCCATTTTCAGCTGATCCAGAGAGTCCACGATATCGCCGCCATTGGACGAAAGGAGATCTTGAGAAGACATGATTGTTTGTTGGGTGGTAAGGTGAGAGGTGAGGGGTGAAGAAGAGACTGTGGAGAGATGAGGTGGATGCGACGGAAGGTTTGGTATCAAGGAAGGAGAATCAGAAACGGTCCTGAGCTATCTGTTAGGTAAGTCAGCTTCAGTACATTTGGTAATCTAGCTTCCAGACGGAGAAACAGCTGTCTATGTCTCAACACAGGCCGCGCATCGAGATGCGCGCACGGTAGAGGCGGCTGGTGACGAAACGAAACCTCTGTCTGACGCCGCGCCTATCTGATAAAAGCAGTACGCCAGACTGCATCCGTGCCGGATTTGAAATGCGGCCAAAGACCATCGTGGAACAGGGCTACCCGGGAAGTGATGAGCTTACCATGTAGTTTTCGAGAAGCTGGAAGCTACGCGAATGTTGACAAGACTGGAGGGACGAGAGCCGATTGTAGGAGGTGGGCAAAGGTCGAGTGCGTCGCCAGACTCTTTTTTTTGTGTGTGGTGCTGGCAGGGATTTGGCGGGGTCGAGAGGCGAGTGGGCGGACGTAGCAGCGAAAAGCGCGACGACGACCGAACTCGAGGGGCAGGTGGTGCGCAAGAAGATGCGGAAGTCGGAGGTCGAGAGAGAGAGAGAGAAGTTTAGGGAGAGGCGAAGCGTGCGAGGGAAAAGGTCGAGGCGGGAAGAGGCGAGAAGATGTGACGAAGAAAGCGGGTTTGTGAGAGAAGAGAGAAGGAGAGGAAGCTCTGGGGAGGGGGAGAAAACGCTGGACACTTGGGCGGGCAGAGCGCTGGGCCAGGCGCTGCAGCTGGAGCTGTCACTGCTGTGGCCACTAGAATGCCCAGCGCGCTGCGGTGTTTGGACCTGCTAAACCTAAAAGCAGGAAAGGGTCAATGGAAAGAGCGAAAAGCGAAAAAAATCGGAGACTGCAGTGCGGCGACAGGCCAGGAACGGCCACGCTCTCCGGTGGCAACCATGTACAGCCGCGCAGTGTTTTCGCAGACGGAGTACTTGCATGAGCTCCCCTCTCGCCAATATTGGACGCGCCACCTGCGGGCTTCAGCTTCAATCTTTAACGCTGTGGATCTGTGGCAGGTAGGTACCTAGGTTACAGTGTCTGTAAGAGGAAGTACTTGGCACTACCTGCTCGGTACCTGGGAAACTACCGACCTGCATGCCGCTGGGAGGTACGTCAGGGTGCTTTTTGGGTATCGCAAACACGCGATCCAATTTTTTCTCAGCGGGCTGCTCCAGATATGCTTGCCTAAAGCGGAAATGTGAGAGATTCCTGGTATATACCGAGAAGAGCATTCAACAGAAATCCACACATCTTCATTCCTCTCAACACAGTGTTTATCAGCATGGTATTTGATGACATTGCAGTTTTTGGATCGATTGAATGGGTAGTGCAGATCGTATCTGCAATTTAGCTGCACCAAAAACATGCCTGCAATTCCTTACTAGCTGGGGCAAAACCAAAGCTTTAGTGTGCGAATGTCATATTAAACAGCTTAATAAGTACGATTCATATCAGTTTTACCAGTCTTCAAAAATTACCGGCGTGCCTACCTACTCAAACTACTAATTGCCAAATTGGTATAGATATGAGAGGGCATCATCACACTATTATACCGAGGTCGAGCTGGATAAGCCTTAGATTCGCAAAGAAACACCACCGCTAGTCCACCGGTGTAGTCTGGGATGCAAACATCTATTTAGCAAGTTCCCTGCTTCTATAGCATCAGATTCATGCAACCTGCTGCGGAGTTGGTAAAAGTGGCGTTATATTCCCTCCTTTGTGCGGCCGTTTGGGTCAATCAGCATCGAGATCCATCCAGCTACTGCACCTTTGAGCCGGCTGAATAGTGGCAGCAGTGTGAGCAGCCAGTCGCATCTGCAGAAACCACACCCAGCATTTCGTCGTTGGGGGCCACCCGCCGTATCATCTGTATCACCACCATCATGGGAAGTTGTCTTTAGGAAGATGCCCGACCCTTCATGGGAAATTTGACTTTTGCGTTTCTCTGCCTGTCTGACCTCAAATAGACAAGGCCACGTTGCACTGCGTTTGATTCTTTAGGTCCCGTTCCCCTCACATCACCATGCGACAGTGGTCGACAAATCAAAGCCAGGCTGGGTATAAATTCGTCTGGAGGCCGGGTACCTCCTATAATGCCTAGCAGGCATCGCAAATTTAGTAGATTTCATATTATGCATCAAGTGATGTTATTAATCGCTAATATCCGCGAAATTCCACAAGTGGCATCGATCCTGCTCTCCTTATTACCTTTTTCCCATCTACGTTTTATTACAGTACTTTCTGTAGGAAAATAATAACATCGAAGATTCGATCAGCCAATTCACGTTTCTCGTATAAATCGGATGTTCGAATCTTCTTCAATATTGTCTATCTACGTAATGTATGGTTAGCTTGGTATTAGTTTATATTATCCATCTCTTCCACCTCACCAGAGGCGTGCTTTAGTAGGCATAAGGTATGGCCATGCTATGATTCAAACTACCTATCTAAAATATAACATTAACTCAAGTATGACCTCTCGCTCATGTCAACGCTGCCGTAATTTCTGCTCATGTTCTACCCAAAAGTTCTTGCAAGCCCTGTGGCCCCAATGTTCAACCCACCACTCTCCAAAACTATCCTCAATGTCATAGTCGACCTTTGACACCCTCTCTTCCCTTTTCAGGCCGCATATAACACACGGTTTAGGCCCTGTTGGCACCATCTTGGCTGTTTGGACTAGCATATTCTCGCTCAGCTCAGGGACCTTGAGATTGAGCTTTCCCTCGGTATTGGCAGCTGCAACGGCAGATCGCAGGCGTCCTACATATTCACGCCAAACAGCAACCACATCCGCTGCCTCTCTGTCTTCTCGTGCTGACTGGGTTTTATCTATGCCCGCGAGCTTCATACCCTTGCTACCAGCGGCCGATATGGACATGCTTTTGGCCAGGATCTTGTCTCGGTGCCACCTGTGTTTTCGACCAGCGATTACTCGGGCGGCTGTGGTGGCAAGAAGGATATATCCCTGCAGGAAGTGTATCGCTTTGGGGTTAGATAGAACTTGCTGCTTTATGGAGGCACTATGGCCGGAAATTGGTTTGAAAAAGACATTCGCTGAACTAAGAAGATTGGGAAACGCAGACAGGATGACTGATGGAGGTGGGACATTGGTTGGGGGAGGATCATCATCGCTTCCTTTTATAGCAGTAGATTCGGCGCTATCACCAGCATCCCAATCCCAGTTCTCGGCCTGACTAGACTGAGAAATTTTATCTTTCCCAATATTCGTCTTGCTGGGAGTGTCATCCCAGGCATCCCAGTCGTCGTCAAAATCCTTAGCAATTGATGGTTTCTTCCCATGACTGACCGGCGGCCAAGCAGTAACCGGTGTTGCTGATTTGGGTGTATCGTTCTTCTTCTTGGCAACGGCAGCAGCTGTCAGATTTGTCTTTATTTCAAGATCCGGGAAAGGATTTCGCTCTTGGAATGATGGCGATTTCGGTGGATTTGTAGTCGTCGACGGGACAGCTCCAAAGCTCAGTGCCCCTAGGGGCTGGGCAGGTAGCTGCTTCTTAGTGACCTGCTTGATCGGCTGTTGTTCCGGGGGGTCATCAAGAGAGAGCAGATCTAGCAAGGGTGCAGGATTGGCAGAATACGCCGGTGGGGGAGAAACAGCATTCTGTTTGGGCTGTATTTGTTGTGGTGGCGGTACCGTTTCAAAATCACCGAAATCATCCTCGTCCTCATCAGCCTCTGGCACCTGAAGTTCAAAATCGTCCACATCGAAGAGCACGTTGGGATCTTTTGGTGCCGATTTGATGGGGAATCTTGAACTCCCTTGCTTCACATTCCATGAAGAGAAATCTTCGCTGGGCTTTGGCTGGAAATCCGGCTCAGGCTTCGCTTGGAAATCAACCAAGGTATTGGTCATGATGTCGATGGTAGGGGCTCGGACCAATCTATTTCTGACATCAGGCTCCTTGGGGGGCGCGGAAAACTCCCCAAACGCGCCCCCAAATGAGCCAAAAGGCTTGTTTGTTGTAGATACTGCCGGAGTAGGCTCCGCAGTCTCAAAATCTCCCCAGCCATCGTCATCAGCGTCGTTCAGCGCATGCGGAGCTGGCGTCGCCTGTGACAAGGCTGGAGCCGTTGTCCAGCTGCCAGCTCCGCTTGGCTGAGATGGGATTGATGGCCAGCTCTCAATTGGCGAGGCTGCTGCCGCTGTAAAGTCGTTGAAGCCAAAGCCGAAGGGGCTCTTTGCCGCAGGCGGATTCCCCTGGACACCCGAAATGGGTGGCTGTTGTTGCTGCTGTGGAGGTGGCGGGTTGCTATTGGCAAACTCGGCAAACAAATCAGCCGACATATTGGAGAATCTCAAGATGCATGCTACTTGCTACTGGTGAGAAGAGATGGAGAAAGTAAAAACAGCAAAATGGAAGAAGATTTGCTTCTTGTTCACCCTGCAGAAATGCGTGAGAGGTTATAGTACGTAAGCAATGATGTCTCTTGAAGCATGAGAGTACGGCACGGATGGAAACTAAGCGGTGGACACGGCTGAGAGAGCTCAAGCCCGAAGGCCCAGGTACCGAAACATTTGCGCAAAAACACCTAGCCTCGCTGGCTGCAGGCGCCAATTGGGGATGCGGCATCCAGTGCCGAACCAGGGATCCAGCGCTAGCCATCCGCCTACAGCGATTTGAGGCTGCTGAGCATGCATGTACCAGTACACGCAAGTCCGTCTGGTGATGCGGGGCTACAGCAGCCCACCTTCAAAGTCCAACCTTCTCACTCTCAACCGGATGAGTGAGTTATCCAGGACTGCCGGCCTCGCTGTAATCATCACTAAGTTGGTGTTCCCAATGCGGCCATAGACCCGTATTAGAGCTGGAATCGAGTGTAACATGACGATAAGATTGGTTGCTTAGCTCAGCCCGTCAGAACCCTCCATCCAGGATGAGATCACTTGCAGAGACGCAGTGAGTAGCAAGCCTCACAGATGAGAGCTGGACACTGAACGCTAACAGCCGCCTCATTTGAAGAGCGAGATGGCAGGCAACTCAAACGCACTGCGCCAGCGTCGACGACTTGCGGAATGCAGTGCGCCATAACGGCCCTTCGAGCCCTTGCCTCTCGGGTAACCGTTCTGTCTGCTGGAAGGTGAGTTTGCGTTGTCGGTTTTTAGTGGTGGTATGAGGTTGACGCAATGCGCAAAGGTCTTTCTTCTATCCGAAGATGGAGATGATACTGAGTTGAGTTGGTCTCGATCACTTGGCGAGAAGCGAGAGCTTTATAGCGAACGCCGTGATCACTTCCTCAGGTTTATAAAGCACCCTGAAACCCTGACTGAGCTTACCATTGATCCTTTGGCCGATGACCCTAAAGTGAGTAGAAGACTCCATGCTCAAACGTTGAATTATAGGCCCCTAATTCGGTCAAGTCTCCCTGGAATACCGTTCGTGAAGACGAAGCTATCAGGGCAGAAATCCTGCAAGACGTACAAAGACTTCCGGATGAAGCAACTTATCATGAAAATTACATGCAGCGCATGATCCTGGATATACTGTTCGTTTACTGCAAGGTAAACCCAGGTAGAGGCGGTTATCGCCAGGGCATGCACGAGCTCTTAGCCCCGATCCTGCATGTTGTCGAACAAGATGCTCTTGATCGCGCATCGATATCTGCCAGTGATGACGAGAGTGACCTTGACGAGTTGATGCTTGAGGCCATTGACTCGTCTTTCATCGAGCACGACGCCTTCATTTTATTCTCCCAATTAATGGAGCAGGCTCAATCCTTTTACGAAGTCAAAGATGCGCCAACTCCGGCCCAAACAACAGACAGTCCATTCCAACCTCGGTTTCCCGAACAAAGCTCAGCCATTGTCGAGCGCAGCAAATTCATTCATGAAGTCTGCCTACAACAGGTTGACCCCGAGTTAGCAGCGCACCTTACAAGCGTCGAGATACTTCCCCAGATATTTTTAATGTAAGCGTTGCAACCCACCTTTACCTTGGCAGTCATCCTTTTACTCATATATATGGATGCTAACTTGATAAAAAGTCGCTGGATTCGTCTTCTATTCAGCAGAGAATTTCCCTTTAATCAATTCCTTGTACTTTGGGATACGATTTTTGCCGTCGACCCCTCATTAGACCTAGTAGATCTGATTTGCTGCTCTATGCTGCTACGCATCCGTTGGCAATGTGAGTTCACTGCTTGCTCATAAATTTCCGCCTCGTCGTTCTAATCTTTGAAATTAGTATTAGAATCTGACTATTCTGTTTGTCTGCAACTACTTCTAAAGTATCCACCCCCTGATCAACAACATGGACCTCATACGTTTGTCGACGATGCACTTTATCTCCGGGATCACATGAATACACTCGGGGGAGCAACCTTGATTAAAAAGTATTCAGGAAAGCTTCCGAAAGTTTCAAAGAGCCCTGAGATTCCCGAGCCCACCGGCTCACCGTTTGGCGGGTTTGATTCAATCCGCAGAAAGGGCTTTGGGGTGAGGTCACCAATTCGCTCGCCAAAATTTCTCCAGCAACAAGGTGGAGTAGAAAACATTTTCCAGGGCATGCTGGAGAAGAGCGAAAAGTTAGGGATCAACCGAGCAGTACGGGATGCCGTCGGTGAACTTAAGCGAAATATGCAAGGCCTTAATGAAGGATTGCCTTCGCCGTATCAAAGAGGCTCCTTAGCCGATGACGTCGCAGCCAAGGCGTTGGCTGCCATGGAGAAGCGAAATCAACAACTAGCAAGCCTTCTTGACGAGACGGTTCTTAGTCTTAAGGCTCTATCTTTGTCTAACCTTGAAGATAAAGCCAGAAGTTTGGATCTGATTGAAGTTGCTGCAGCCAAAGTACAATTCGTGCAAATATACCTGCAGGACGCCTCTTTGACCATCCCAGCTATGGACTCCGCTAATAACGAAGAGCTTCAAGCCGTGGCTGAAAAGAAAGAAGAGAGCAAAGTCAAGAAACTCTCTTCAACGGAAAAAGAGAACCAACCCCTGTCGCCGAGGTCATCTACTACAAGTGTGTCCACACCAAGTATAGCAAAAACAACGTCGGTTTTACGCGAGCCAAAGAAATCTGCAAAAAGCAGCGACTCCGCCTCTGATATAATAAACACTACACAAAATGACACAAAATCAGACAACATATTGAGCGAAGTCCGTCCCAAGCCTCAACCAATTGCCTCGATACCTGCTAGATCCACTATAGCACAGTCTTCATTTTCGTGGATGCTGGAGCCCGACGAGTCCGGACCGCCACAAACTCCTCTAAGCAGCAAGTCACCGACAACCCAACAAAGAAAACGCATAAATAACGCGAGCCGCGAAAAGAATGCGTTTTTATTTGGAGAGGGGTCGTCAGAACTAAGCGAACGGGATCCACTGGGATCTGGTGATATCTTCGGGATGGAGCCGATGCACAGCCCGAAGGGGAAGTAAGTCGTAAGTTGCAGTACAAGGTGCCTTTTTGCGATTTATATCGAATATGGGGATATTCGCGAGGTTCTAACAAATTAAAATTTTTCCTGTATTCGCTATAATTCATCTTGGCTGCATTTGAATGTGAACCATGAGTTATCAAGCCAGAGCAAATGTGGCCATAGACTGTCTTTGACTGAGTGAGCAAACCATCGCCTTCAGCACGGCAAAAATATACTTGTAGGGGAAAATAGGTAGTTGCACTTTCTCAGTAATCATGTATGAAACTTTTTTTTTTATTTAAACTTCAGAATCCTATATACTCCAACTAGTTGGCCAAGGCTTTTTTCCCTTATGAAATCAGATCCGCCTACCGCTCCAGCTTTTTAACTACACATGTAGTCAAAAGAGAGAAGAGGGCCCCTGTACTACCCGCTTGAAAATAAAGGTTTTTATAGCCACCATTTACAGGTGCTGGTTGACAAAGCTCAACAGGTTGCCGAGTCTGACATAGACACCAGCGAAACCGGCCTCAGCACAGCCCTGGCCCCAAGAAACAAGACCCTGGAGAACGCCGTTGGAGTCGACGATTGGGCCGCCGGAGTCTCCAGAGCAGGAGTCCTTGCCACCCTGGGAGAGACCAGCGCAGAACATGTTGTTGGAGATGATGCCGCCGTACTCGCTGTTGCAAGAAGAGCGAGAGATGACAGGGACGGAGACCTTGTTCAGCCTTGAGGGGAGAGAGTTGGAGTTCTCGCTGGTGGTGCCCCTATTAGACGATTAGTATCGAATTCAAAACGATGGCCGATGAGATTTCAAGGGGCGAAATATGCTTACCAGCCAGCGGTGGTCAAGGTAGTTCCGGCAGCAGGGTCAGAGCCGGAGGCAGGCAGCTTGGCGTAGGCGATGGTAGAGCTGGTCTGGATGGGAGAGGACAGCTTCCAGACGGCAACGTCGAAGTCGGGAACGCCGTTCTTGGTGGTGTATGAGGGGTTCACGGTGATGCTTGAAACACCAACCTGGGTGCCGCCAGAAGCCCAAGTCTATACCAAAGAATACTTAGCATCATAATTACACAGATATGGTTGAAAGGCAGGTCTTGACTTACGAGAGATCCAGCGCGGACCTTGACCTGAGAGGCAGAGAAGTCGACGGAGCAGTGGCCAGCAGTAACGACAGTGTTGGCGTTGACCAAAACACCGCCGCAGAAGTGAGAGCCTTGAGAAGACAGACTGACGATGTAAGGGAACTCGCCGGCAGAAGCGGTGGTTCCTCCGACGATCTCAGCGCCACGGGGCTCGATGGCAGCTCCCAGAGCGAGAGCGGGCAGCATAAGAGCTGAAACAACTGCGGAAGCGGGAGCCATTGTGAGAGAGGAAGTCTGAAGTCTTCTTGGGATGAAAAGAAGCTGACTGAGATGAGGTGAGTGGTGGTGAATATCAGATGAAAAGAGGGGGAGTCATCCCCTTTTTATATACAATTTTACACATGGCTAATGAAGCCTCATGCTCCATGATCATCCATGCTCCATGCTCTCTAGCCTACGAAGCATATCGTCTAGGGCCGTGGTACAGACGCTTGATACATTCCTCAAAGAGCATACCGAAGTCCAAATGACCAATCCTGTTGCATGAAGCATCTCCTTCCTAAATCGAAGACTGCGGCAAAGTATAATTGCACAGGCTTGCAAAAGATCCAAGCTTAGAGAAGAAGAGGCCGAAATTAGAAGGCAAGACGATGGCATATCATGAAGATGCCCTGCTACTGGCTAGCACACCTTGCAAGGCAATGCATATGGAGACATACGAAGAGAGACGCGGCCTAGGGAACCCCAGTCGCTCATTGATACTGAACACGGCCAGGCACAGGCCAGGCACGGCTATGGTAACGGCGATACTAACAAATATAAACACCAAGATAAGCGCCCATGCTGCTACGAGATGCTACGCGGGTCCAGCTACGCGTTTGAAGGACATCGGCCAGGACATTCGGCCGGCTCCGGCAGTTTCGACGACAAATCAGCCTGCCGTATCTGTAAGTTGCTTCCGAGGTCGATCTCTGGGCTTGAGACATCTCGTTCGTTGTGCGACCTTCTAGTTTAAGCCGCCAAGACCGCCTAAGCTTGATAAAAAGGCATGTTGGGAAACGCAGAGGGCCCTCCATTTAAGGCATTTAACTTCAATACAACGAAAAATGGCGTCGCGATAAAGAGCTCCCGGTTGCGCGGGGTAAATCAGCCCGACTGTCAAGCAAGGATAAAGAATAGAAGCGGGAGTTGAAGACATGGGCATCATGCCCTACCATACAGTCACATACATGTATCATACTGTAGTCCGTATTGATTCCTTATAGGAAGTGATTGGCAGTAGTTCGCACCGTCAGCTGTCGAATTTCTACAGCGCAACAGGCATCTGAGTAGCATTAGGCACCTGCACGTATACTAACTAGTTGATTCCTTCTTGATGGCTGAGCACAAGATCGTAGCATCGGTGGCTTGTTTTTCTAGAGCTCAGTCATACGGCATCGAGCACATGCATTGTCGAACTAGGACGGAGCAGCGCCACGGTAGTTGGCACCTAATTAGGCAACTAGATATCGGCCGCCGGCTAGATTGGCTTCGGAAGAGCACTCGATTTGACGGGCAGAGCTTCAATCTAATCAAGCAGATTGCGCGGATTCAGAAGTGCCTTTGCCTTTACCGTACTTGTCAAAGGGCGGTTATTTGCTGAATCCTACTTCGCTTAGGCATGCGGCACATTTAGCCTACATGTTCGTAGGAAGGCGAGCTATGGCACTTACAGTTTGAAGCATATAATTAAGATTATAAGGTGCGGTAACTAACCTCTTTTTTTTCCTGTGGCGCCGGCAGTGGTTTAGTATGGAGAAATGCCCAAGTCGTGCAACAGGCCGAACATCGGAGGCAGATTCAACGTAGCATTGCGCAATCGCGCAAGAAGAAGGGGGAAAAAAGAGCAACAACAACAAAAAAAAAAAAAAAAAAAAAAGGGCTAGCATCACCGAAATTTCCCTCCCCCCATCGCCAAGGTTGCAATGTACGATGGGCGGATCAAAAAGGCCCGCCAAGACGTTTCGTCATGCTCTAAGCGGCCGGGAGAAAAGGAAGTCTTGGCGAGGGCCCGTTGCTGCCGCTGTCTTGGCGATGTAGACGATGTTGGATAACTGGGCGAGACGAGCTTCTTGATTGGTGGATTGCGGGCCAGAAGGGCGAGATTGCATTGAGCGCAGCGTTTACTGAGCTTCTCTGAATGAGCTTCTCCGAATGAGCTTCTCCGAACTTGCCTCCTCTCGTATCAGCTGGCTTGTGATTATCTGAGCGTCAATCAGATGCCGGGGCAGTGTTTTTTTGTTAGTCCTCATTGCGTGAACAGCATGGCATTTGTCATGGGGTGGCGCAGTTGGGTTGATAACGGTGTAACGAAACGTACGGAACAATGTGACCATGGCCAATATCTTGTTTTCTCCCCCATGTCTAAAATGCTAAAGTCTCACCGTTTTCGTATACCTCCAAGCTCGTGATTGTATAATGTGCATATGACTAGGCACTACATATGTGGAATGGCAGTATACAATCATAGCAATCCAAGTGACCTGGAGATCTTTTACTTGCGCTCACGTGCTTGACTCATGCTTACATATAGACACATAGTTACTACCGCTTTAGAGACTTCTCCTTCACCCAAAATGTAGCAGCGAAACATCCAAGGCCAAAAAGGAGCGAGGGTATGAAGGCTGCAACTGTAGCAACCTGATAACTCGCCCGCACCTGTTCGGCCAGCAATGGCGGTAGCTCCTTGATAATGTCCAGACTCTGGCGCACCTTTTCCTCGATCTGGCTGGCATCTTCCCCAATACGTGAGGCGAGTTGCGTTCTGAGGACTTGCTGGAGTACAGCTGAGCTGGTGCCAACGCCGATGCTTGAGCCAAGAGATCGGAAGAGATAAGAGCAGGCGATGGCGACTGCGCTGTCCTCCGGGGCCGCGTTAGCGATGAGGGCGATGAGGATAGTTGTAATGCCTGAGAAGAGAGAGTTAATCATTTTAGAATAGAGTATGCGAAGGCGGCGAATGATTCAACTTACCACTTCCATTCCCCATGGATGACACCATAAATGACGCTGTAGTTCCAAAAAGCGAGCCATACCAGGTCGTAACAATCAAAGGTATCATTGCGAGGAAGAGCATCCCGTAGCTGATAGTTGTTGGCCACCAAAATTTTCCTGTTCTCTTAATAATCCAGCCGCCTGTTAGAGAACCGAAAACGCCCGAGATCGTGGCCGGCACAAGCATCGTGCCGCTCGTCGTGGCGTTGAGGCCCTTGACAGCTTGGAAAAACAGTGGCACAAAGAATATGGCGCTCAGTTGGGATGCCATGCCGAACATGTTGACCAGAAAACAAGGGAACAATTCTCGGCTAAGTATGAGGTGGCCTGGAGCAAATGGATGCTTGGCGACCTTCATTTCGACGAAGAGGAACAAGGCAAAGAAGACGGGCGTCAAACTCAGTGAGATGATGGTGATGCGATTTGACCATCCGAGATTTGGGCCAGAGTCTAGGCCTGTCAAGAGAGAAATGACGGCGAACACAAGAGTAAGGGCGCCGAGGAAGTCAACCTGACGAACTTTGGAGACCCAGTGATCCTGAGAAGGAGGCTCGAGATCGAGGATTAAGTATACTGAGATCCAAGCTATCAAGCATAGGGGTGCCTGGATCATGAATGACCTGGTTATTGTTGTGCTCCTATTAGCCAAAACCCACCCTTGAAAAGTTTCAACTTCGAAAATCTTACCATCGCCATCCTAGAGAATCAGCGAACATTCCGCCGATGGGAGCTCCCGTGCTAGTCTATTACCGATTTAATCAGCTCCCATTACTGCATATTGGGTCCAGATACTCACCCCGGCGGCATATACGATGTTGATGTAGCCCTGCCATACGCCACGCTCCTGTAGCGGGACAATATCAGAAAACAGAATCGTCACCACCGAACTCATGCCTCCTCCGCCGATTCCGGCGATGGCTCGTGCGACACAAAGCTGCGTCATACTCTGAGCAAGACCGCACCCCAAGCAGCCGAGGCCGAAGACGGCGTACGCGAAGAGAAGGCATGCCTTTCGACCAAATATATCACTAAGCTTGCCGTAGAGAGGTTGGAAGCTCGTGAGGGTGAGAAAGTACCTTTTAATGCCTATTAGCTGCTTCCTTTATATATATATATATATATATATATGAACTAGTTCATCGCCATATCGATAGGGGTAATAACAGCAAGTCCTTGGGAATAATACTTACGATGTGGCAATCCAGCTGGTGTTGTTCAGAGCCTTGAGCTCACTGCCAATTCTGGCATAGGTTGCCACCGCAAGTAACTGGTCAACAGCGACAAGAAAAACCTATGTGAAGATATGTTGTCAGCATAAGGTAAGAAATATCTGGGATGAGATGGCTATTTACCCCAACACCCACGGCAGGAAGCAAGATGTGCATTTTGTCCGCCATGGGATGCTTCATCTGCCGTTCCGCCTCGCCCAAGCTGCCATTCTCGGCATCGCAGCCATCGCTTAGGACGCCATTTCGAGGAAGAGGCTCAGAAAGGAGCGGTGTCCTCTCAGTTTGGGGCTCAGCTGCCAAAGGCCCATCTTCGTTGGAGGTAGACGATCTCATCTTGGTGAGAGCTATTAGCTAATACTGCCAGTTGATTCAACAGCAGTGGCTCCTCTATCGGCAGATCACAAGTCTAATGTTCCGATCAAGGAAGCACACGCTCCTGCGCATGAGACGCGTATTGTCGAACTGTCACACAAAACAGCCGGTGACAGGAGCTGAGATGTAGATTGCCGGAATCAGCAGCCCCCCACCTCGGCTTTTATTCAGCCAGGGGTCTTATTTATCAGCAAAATCGCCGTGTCGTTTAAAGGGCGTTTTCCCATTAATAAATCTGCACAAGGGAAAGTAAAACGCAATTAGTAGCAGATATGGTAAAATATACCGAGCGCAAGGTAGGTTGTCTACCGATAGGCCAATTTGGCACTCCATTTTGGTAGGAATAATGATTGCTGAATAATGGCCCACGAGGCTCGGATTTAAATTGTCACCCCAAAATCCCACGTTTCGCCTGGATAGTCAGCACATACAGACCTACCTCGGACATTATCTACAGTAGGTTCAATGCATATGCAGTGGCTAGGGTGTGACGAATTATTTGCGACTTGCTCAGAAGCTTCTATTGCAGGCAAGCGGGAAACTGAAAAATAGGGATCGCCAAATGAAATTTCACACACAAAGGAGAAGAAGAGCATTAAGATCTATCAAGAGTGTGTCATATTATAGATATATGGTAGAGGTAGTAGAGGCAGTAGAGGCAGTAGAAAGATGAACATCCATGTAGCTGCACTTCGTGACTTTAGCCAAGGTACTGCTGGGATGCTGGATAGCGAAGGTATTATTGACTTAGGAGGAAGGCGCGACCTGTATCGCAGGCTTCCTCAAGCGACAATGTTCCTTCCCTAAATATAGAGGCAGTCAGCAATGTTCCTTCCATACTATATGCCATTATAATGTCTCTTAATGCACATAAAAAGAGAGTGAAAGAAAAAAACCTTGACTACATTTCCAATTT
The DNA here is from genome assembly GCF_020647865.1 of Trichoderma asperellum. Taxonomy (NCBI): domain Eukaryota; kingdom Fungi; phylum Ascomycota; class Sordariomycetes; order Hypocreales; family Hypocreaceae; genus Trichoderma; species Trichoderma asperellum. The sequence continues at coordinate 5,634,452 of NC_089415.1, read as the reverse complement.
GATTCTCACAGATATACTAAACTCCTCAATTAAACAATGAATGCCTTCAATGCAACAATCACCATCTGGCCAGAAGCGCCAGAAGCACAACCGCAGCCGCTGCTGGAAACGTCGCCCCCTATTACATGCCAAGAGCTACAAGCCAAGCAAAATCCCCCAAAAAAATATCGACAATCATCCAAATGAGGGGAATTGACAAAATTGTAGGATGATTTAACCATATAATCGGTGAGATTGACTGGGCCATGGAAGGTATATCCTGAAGCCGTGTTAAAGGAGCTCCATGTTATGGAAAGAAGTTTGAAGCAACGAAACGTCTGAAGATATACCTCCACGCCGCAATACACATAGTTTGTTATTTTAGTGACCTAGGCTTGAAATCATTGGAGCATTGCGTATGTATTACTAGCATCAAATTAGGGCACATCTACGCCAGGCAGCAATGAACCTCAGGAAGAAATGAGAACAGCAACGCGATTCGATAGTCAATTCAGGGATTTGTGTCAACAGCGACACGGCATATCGGATGTCAACGGACTGTGGGGTTCCGCTCTTGATCAAGAAAACTGCACACAATGTTTCTTTGTCAATCTCCGGGGGAGGCCGAGTGCCGTGGGCTGAGCGAACAGGGTAGCACATGCAATACGAGTACGTATGAATGAATGAATGAACGATTAGTCCTAAGATTGCGGCTCTAATACGCGTCGCAATTCTAAAACAAATTTTAAAACGACAAGCACATACAATGTGTACATGGTATTGGACGCTGCGGGTAATTGTGGCCCGGCCACAGATAAAACACGGAAGGATCATGCCAAGAAACAAAGAGGACATGATAGCGGTTACCAGATATCCATGATTTCTGCCCCTTGCTCGTCACAGCATCTACAATTCGCCTATTTCAAGCTAGATTTTGTTTACTGCACCATTGCTGTAGCTCGATGGTAGATTATACTTTGAAGTAACCGTAAAAATTGAGTTTCAATAAGAATAGTACATCAACTTAAAATAAAACATCCAGCAATTTACATCTCATAGTACGGGATACTAGTTGTCAAGAAGAAAACATGCACATTAAAGAGCCGGTTTTTCCTTTTCACTTTCACTTTCATTTTCCCATTTTTATTAAAATGGGGAAAAAAAAAAAAAAGGAAAAAAGAAAAAGGAAAAAGGAAAAAATGCCAATGATACCGCATGAAGCAGCCAAGCAAGAGAGTCTCTTACCCGGCAGCAGGCCACGTTTTAAACCCCTGCGCGTCACAGATGAGCCCGTGCACATATGCAGCTTTCCTCGTCCAAATGCGGGGGGCTCGTTAACGTTATTTATTGGTGCTGACATTCCTGCCCATCATTTTCTGCGGCCTTAATGTGAAACATTCAATAGTAGTGACAACGCTGTCAGCGAGATAAGGTAACTTGTTTCCCATTTCTCAGTGGAGTCATTCTCGCGATTCTCAGCCTGTTCATGCCTTGTGCTGCCAATAATAGCATGTACCTGGAAAGAATATTGAATAGTATGCATATACACACGTGCTTAGTACGGACCCTCCCGTCTACAGCGACGTAACGGAATTCTTCAAGCCGGTGGCTTCGAGACATCGGCCTCACTGTTAAGCCACCTCACCAAATGGACACTTATCCAGCTACCGTCGTCATCTGCATTGTGTCTCTAGCGCTTGATTTTTCCAGATGGCGGGAAACCGGTCGCTTTATGCGCTAATCTCCTGTAGTGACGTGGTGGCGCCTCTTAGGAGCGTCATTAATGCGAATTAGGCCAGCACTTTTACGAGACTGGGGCTGTCATCAGAGGTAGATCTCTGGTAAATCTACCGAGTGGACGTCTATTTCATGCCACGTATGTGTCCCGTGGACGTAATTCCATATAGCAATTGATGCAATGCAAACCTGCAAGCTCGCCTGGCCAAGATGCAGCATGCAGCTTGACTTCATTTCCGCTTCGGCTACGAGCATCGCCAGCAGACAAACAACGCGATGGATCTAAGCAGGCTACATCAGCGCACGAAGTAATCCACCCACCCCTGGCTACGACGCCACATGCCCGTTTCATGGGCATGGCTCCCGCCTTTGGCTGGCGCCATTTGGCCCAAGTGGTATTAGCCAGGGACGCCCACGGAATCTAAAACAACCTAGGACCAGCTCCTCGTCTCAGCATTTCCTCCCATGAACTGCCAAATTCTTTTCAATGCGCATTCACACCCAAAGCGACCGGAAGTGCGCTGTACCGGCCGCGAAGAGGACTCCAACCGCCAGTCGTTGAGCCACGCAGGGAATCGTCGCAGGTTAGCGCAGGCACAGGCAGCTAAGTTGGGGAATCTGGACAATCCCCCACAGTCTCGACCGTTTTGCGTCTTTGCGTTTGTTGACTTCGCGGGCCACCATGTCGAGGCCATCCGAACTTTCAGTCCCTAAAAGCGGCGCATCCCGCTTCTCCAAGGCGCTGCCCACGGTGCCTGGATTGGACGACTACTACACAGACGACGACGGCGAGAGTAACATCGGCGGCGATAACAATAACAACAATAGCAACAACAACAGCAACAACAATAACAACACTAGCCATAACCGAAAGAACAGCGAGTACAGTCTTCCAGCAAGAACCTCCTCGCTGGCATCGCCGCAGGCAAAAACCCTCCCCCTTCCTCCGCTGCCTCCTCCGGTGCCTCCACCGACCAAGACGCTGCCGCCGACCCCCCAGAGCCAGACGAATCCCAGCAGTAAAGTGAATAGCTACAGCAGTACAGCCAGCGCAAACATCGTCGCGGCGCCCTCAATTGCGCCCAGTACGCCTTCGTCGGCGCTGAGCGCCGGAATGCTGAGCCTCCAATCGCCGCCTTTGAGTGCCGGATCCAAGATGTCAATCCCGCGAAAACCTGTCGCGAACCTGAAGCTGCCGGCGCCCTCTCCGCAGTATTTGGCCCAGCCATCTCCCACCTTCTCTCTGTCGAGTCTCCTCTCAGCATACATGGGAGATGGCGACGAATCGCGAAGCCCGTCTTTATACGAGACTACAACGAGTATTAGCGAGATCGATAGACAGGAAGTCGCAGCGCCTGGTAGCGAGAAGTCGGTTGCGGCTGCGGAGGCCAGCAGTGTCATAGCCGCAGCTACAGCTGCCTTTCCCGCTGTTCCTAGCAAGCCCAAGGCCACAACAAGCGGCAGTGGCTCACTGCCTGCCGCCCCCAATGCCGGCACTGGCACAGGAATTGGTGCTGGTGCTGCTGCTGCCACTCAGTATCAGCGCCGTGCTGAGCGAGACCTCCCTCCGCCACCACCCCAAGACGAACCAGCGGCAGAACTGTCCACGCCATCATCTCCTCGGCCCGAAATCTGGAAACGCCGTCCACACATGACCCAAGCCAGCAGAGAGCTTCCCGGCCTTACGCTCGACTACAGCCACGGATCGACTGCAGATACGCAGCTGCCAGCAGACCAGGACAACTCCCAGGCGCTGCCCGAGACAGTGAAAGCTGCAGTGCAACGAGCACCTCCATTCGCCGGTGGTTTGCCGGGCCGGAATATTCGTCCTTCATTGGGGGCCAAGGACCAACCGCCCCCTGCCGCGCAAATCATGGGAAGCGAAACATCCAAGCTGAAGCAGATCAAAGACAGGCTTGGCTCTCAGCGCTCCGAATCGATATCCAGCACTTCTAGTGCAAAGGCTGGCTTTCCGGGTGCCCCGGCTGTCCAGCGACCGCCAACGCCAGAGTATCGCAAAGAAGACGTCAAACAACCGACTGTCGAACCTTTTATTTCTCCCGTTTCTCCCGCATCATCCCCGGAAGCCCCCAGAGGTGCATCTCCTGACTTTGCAAAAGATCTTCCTCCTAAACCTCCCAAAGACAGCCAGCTTGCAGCTGCAAATACTCAACCACTATCACGAAAAGCGATACCAATATCCCCTAGCCAGGATCTAACAGCCGCTAAGAATTCATCTCGCCCGCCGTCTGATACAAAAAGCACGAGTACATCCAGCCAAGCAACTGTGTCACCAGTACTACGCAAGGGTGATACTGTTCCAGTACCAGCGGCTGCACCCGTGCCTGCCCCTGTGACGGCTTCTCCTCCCAACGACTGGGGATCTGCCCGCCCACGTGTTTCTGGGGGCACAAGCACAGCTGCTGTGCAGCCACAACCAGCTGTCATACAAACAGATGTTTCTCAGATAGCGAACTCTAAGCAGAGTACTCCCCAACCGACTTCAGATCCACGGCTGCTTAAGTCAGAAACACAAGGACTTCTTTATCGGGGCCGTGACGGCACTTTATATCCCGAGATGAAGGTTGAAGGCGAGCCTCATCCCAAGGCTGCATATTTCCCAACACAGACGTTTTCAAGCTTGCCCAAAGACGGTATCATCAAAGCGAGACCACTCACCAACACGCATTTTGATTGCTTCCAACAACATAGGACGATGAACCGCCGAAGCAACAAAAACTGTCCGCTTACCTGCCAAGCTTGCGATAGGGCAGATCTTGAAGATCGCTGGGCGTGCTCATTCTGCCATGTGCGAATATGCGACCCTTGTTATCGCAAGTTAGGCAGCTACCAGTGGAATCTTCGCCGCTTGGTGGACAACCTCGCCAACGCTGGTCCCCTTTCCCAATCTCGACCGGACACCGCTCCCGGGCTACAGGCAACGTTATAACGCCACGCATTCTCCTAATCCTGCCCACCGCATACTGCCACGATACCCCTATTCCGCCCACACCCCCTTTTCTTTCCCTTCTCCATTACTTCTCTTTTGTTATGGCATGTAATGTTACTGTCATAGGATCTGGAGTACGAATATCATCATTTATTGTCTTCTTTCTTTCTTTCTTCTTCTTTCTACCTTCAAGAAGAATTTGTATTATCAAAGTACCATAAAAAGGAAGCTCTGATTGGCTCCTCAGTTTTCCCTTTCGATACCATTTTCACAGCTTACCCCCAAAGACTTGAGGAGAAATTTCACATGCATAGTATTAGAGGATTGGTTCAGTCGCTCATTGGTTCAAAGAGAATGGGACAAAAAAGTATAATTCCGAATTTTTAGGGAAATTGACTTGCTGGAAACCATGGTTTGTACAAGGTTGAATTTGTTTATATGAGTCAAGGCATCTTTGGTTTTGTTCTCTAGAAGAGGCTGATTGAAATAGACTAGCATTGGGGTAAAACCACTCAGGGATAATAAAGCTGCCTTTTGAACAAGATTGCAAATACGGAAGGCCTTATGGTATCTAAATCGAAGTTTGCAAGTGACTCCTATTACTCTATCTTTGCCTCAACATGATACTCGCTTGCGGGGCGCGCTTCAAAGGAGGCGAGATGACATGAAGTTGTAAATCGACAATTGGTGGAGCTGGGGCCACCACCAGCCACATTAGCCCGACCTAAAAGGGAGTAGCCAGGCACGGCAATTGGGCCTATAGCGCCTAAGCTCCCTGACATCACCGCCCAGGCAGGGTACTGATCGGTGCATCAAATGTCACCGTCGGGCAGGCCAGCTTCAGACTTCAACAATCCCGCCCAATCTTCAGTATCGACGCCATGTCCTCTTCAATACCTCGCGCGCGCCCTCCGCAGCGCTCTAATACCACCGTGCCATCGTCGATACCAACGAGATCGTCTAGTACACGAGAACCCTCAGCATCTCGAAACGCCTCCCCTACTCGTCTGCCCAGCTTCAAATATGGTGCCCGAGCCGCCTCGATTGCTTCTAGCTCCAGCAGCTCGACGAACAGCTTGAAGAACACCACTACCACCACCACTACCAGCAGCGGCATCCCAAAGGCCCCTACGGCAACAGGTATACCTGGACGACTGACGAGATCAATGACCCTGGCAACGAAAGAGGTGATTGCAAGAAAAGAACGGACGGCGTCAGCCAACAAGTATCCGCCCTCGACAACTATGACTAGGCCATCTCTTCAAACGAGAGGGAGATCTACGAGCATATCAATGCCAGGAAAGCCAAAGGAGCTCGAGAGAAGGCCAACGGGGATTGCATATGCTAGAACTTCGGCCACCAATCTTGCTGGGCCAGTGGTATCGAAGCCGCCTAACCCTTCGAGGTCGAGAGACCCAATTCGACGACCTGCAACGCCTACAGCGCCAGTGGGTGCACCTGGAACGGCACGGAGGTCAGCTACGCCAACTGCATTGACTCGATCTAATACGTTCTCGGCTTCCGGAAGACCAGTCACGCCTACAGCGGCATCGAAAGCGAGGACGCCCCCTTCTTCTTCGGGTAGAGTGAGGACACCCCCCATGGGGTTGACCCGGGCTGCCACATTCTCGGCTTCTACTCGATCTACTACTTCTGCAACCTCTGCACCTCGATCCGGGCCTCGGTCTATTGGCCGATCTGTAACCCCGACCTCGACGGCTGCCCGAGGTGGGAATTCAGCTGCTAGTAGCCGAGCTGTGACTCCTACGGGACCGCCGAGAACTCTGGAACGTAAAGCTCCTTCGGTAGAAAAGTTACCAGCTCGCAAGCCGTCATTAGCAACGATCAGCAGGGTGGTATCTAGACTTTCTAAGCCTTCCTCTGCTGGAACGCTGCTCTCACAGGACCAAGCATCGCTAAAGCCTCGGACTTCAACTTCTTCTCTACAGCGGCCAGGCTCGCCAGCTAAATCATTGGCACCTAAATTGTCCACGTCACATTTGGCTCCACCGTCACCTTCCAAGTTGCCATCAAATATCGCTGCGTCAGCCGAGGTCAGTAAACTTCAGGCAGAGTTACTGCAGCTGTATCTATTGCACCGGGAAGCTCCAGTCGTAGAAGCCGAATGGAGAGCGAGTGCCAAGCAAAAGTTGGGAGATCGTTTCGCAAAGCTGAGTGAAGAGAGCAGAGATGTCTCCGAACAGGAGAGCGCAGCGCAAGAGAAGAAGAATGTGCTGGCGCTCAGAAGATGGGGTAGTGGCGGTAGACTGGATGAAAAGATACAATCATTAGAATCCATCATCACAAATGTCTGGTCGCTGAGTGACCCAAGCGGTCGATACGCCAATCTGGTGCGGCACTTTGAGAAATGGATCGGCGGAGTGAGTGACATGGAGGAGGCGAGAAGAAACGGCGCCATGCTCGCCCAAGGAAACAATGATCTGTTCATCGAGGACTTGGATGCCCAATGGAAAGAGGAGCGTCAAGAGCTCATCAACCAACTTGACGGGTGGAAGCAGCAGCTCAGTGACATTGACGATCTGACCCTGGATGAATTCTACGCAGAGCCGCCAGATGAAGACGAGAAGTCCAGCTTGGAGAAGATGCTGGACGGGTCGCGCGCCTTGATTAACAATATGTTGGCGGAGCTGAGAATCATGGAGGTGGTCGAGCATGAGGCGCTTTTGCGAGAAGACGAGTGGATTGGGAGGATGAATCGGATTGGTGCGGACGACGACTTTGAGATTCCGCGTGCGGGAGGCGCCTGGAAAGAGATATAAGGGGAATCCGAAGTCGGTCAAGGCGTTTGCTTCTCGGTTCCTTTCTAAAAATTGACGGCCTTGCTATTGTAGCGGGATATACGAAAACTGCTTTTCTATTTAAAAATATGGTTGAAACGAACAACGGAACAGTCACTTGATTACTACTATCATGAGCAATGTTAGCATTAGCATCGCATTAACGTCATCAATATCACCAAGTTCATTGGAATGAATTTCAAATCTGCTTTCACCTTTCGAAAAAGAAACTAAGACGTCTCATTTCCTAGCGAAAGCATCATATATTCTAAGTTAACGGAAAAAAAAGTGTCATGGGCCCAGCGAACTCCTTGAAGTCGGGGCAAAAAAACAATGATTCCACCTCGCGCGTAAAGTTTTTTCTTTTTCTTTTTGTTTTCTTTCTCAAAAGATCAAAAAAATAAAAAAGACCTCCCAGTGAAACTGAAGGGGAATAAAGCAAATCAAGTCGGTTGAGGAGTGGGTCTTCGTCCACGGAAAGAAGCAGTGGAAGTTGCTCCAACGCCACATCACATGCTGTTACCCATCCGCCCCATCCTGGCTTTTCGCATCATACTCGTCATTTGCTAATGTTCATGCATCGTCAATCAATCCTGATTTTTGTCTTTTTTTCTTTCTCCTCTCCCTTCTGGATGTATAACTTCTACTTCCTCTTTTCTTTACAAGAATGCTCTCCGGGGGAAGCTAACGCCTTCAATGGCAGGCTCGTCGACGAACCAGCTGCATCGGTCTCCCGCGGCTTCGTTGACGAGGGTGCAGGGCAGTCCAGAGCTCGTGTCAAAGATTTCCTTCATGATTGTGCTCTTGCCGGCGCCGGTGGCGACGAAAGCAACGCGGACGGCGTGTGTAACGACGGGAAGGGTCAAGGTGATTCGCTTAGGAGGCGGCTTGGGCGAATCCTCGATTGGTGCGACCCAGGCGTCGGTTTCGCGCAGCAGCTCGTGGTTGGGGAAGAGGGAGCAGGTGTGGCCGTCGGGTCCGCAGCCGAGCAGGAGGAGGTCGAAGATGGGCAGGCGCACAGAGTCGCGCGAGGCAAAGCTGCTAACTAGGGTCTGCTCGTACTGGTCGGCGAGCTCCTGAGTGTCGTTGAGATACTCGGTGTTGATTGCGTGCACGGCGGAGGGCTGCTGGTCGGCGGGCAGCTTATCGAGCAGTTCGGCCTTGAGGAGGGCGTAGTTGGAGTCTGCGTGGTCCAAGGGCACGGCGCGCTCGTCGGCGAAGAAGATCTCCCACTTGGGGAAGTCGACCACGTCTGCGGGACCAGAGGAGGGGGCCAGGAGGGCTGCAGCCAGAGTCTTGGGGAGCGAGCCACCAGATACGGCAACCTTGAAGGCGCCATGTCTCTCAATACCAGCGTTTTGGCTCTGGATAACATAGGCTCGCAGAGCTTGCGCGAGGGCATCGACGCCCGGGAAAGCGTATAGGTTGGGTTGTGTCTTAGGCATGATTATGAGCGAGTCGAGGCGAGGAGCGGGTAGTTGCTGCGTATAGGCCAGAGGCCAAGTGCGAAGGGATGAGATATAGAGGAGTTATTGGTGCTCGAGCCGTGTTATCGAAAGTCCAGTCTATCGAGATTTTTGCGCAGTTTGAGGTTTACTTTTTTTTTTCTTTTGTTGTGTGTGGTTGGAGTTTTGGAGCTATGGGAAACGAGCTATGAAAGAGGTCCCGGTAGCCTGGACGGCGGGGTTGCTCTATTTTTCCGCTTGGGGGAGTTGAAGGTTGCGGCCTGTCAAAAAGAGCTGCGTGCTATGCGCGCGGGGTTATGTCAGAGGCGCATGGGAAGATAAGATAACGATGGGCAAAGTTCAGGTAGCCGTTGCCACTGCGATGAAGGTTAAAAGACGGGCTGAGGCTCTCTCTTGGCTCTTTTGGGAAGCGTTTATGAATTCTTGATTACGAAATTTCCTCTTCTGTTCTATGAAATGGGCTACTGAGAATACAAGAAGGCTGTACTTTGCGAAAGAAACTGGAGAAGATTCGAGAAGGCTAAGGAATTCGGATCGTGATGTGCGGTGCAGCGCACACACTCGGCGCGGATCTGCAGGGATGCCGCTGGCCTGCATGCCATGCCGCTTGAGGCGCTCGAGTTGGAGAAGCATCACGTCGACGTCAATGCGCTAGTCAAAGGTTATTAGACTGATGTCAAAAATGTTGTCTTGTGTTTGGCATTCTGATGCTGGGCTTGGAGATGTAGTATGTAAGTCGCACGGCAATCGCGGATAGTAGTATAAATGGTGTCGTGCACTATTATCTGGTAGCTTCAAAAGTACTAGGCAAGCTAGGGGTCAGGCAGTGGGTAAAAGAGGCGGAATTGAATCCGAAAAAAAAAAAAGGAAAATGATGTGTTTATATCCCCATCTTCATCTCTATACATCAGTCTCTATACGTCCCACTTGGATCTGCCTAGGTAGGCAGCATGCCTTTTGTCTTCTATCTGCAGATGTTGCTACGAGGTATTCCTTTTGCGACTCAGCTGAATTTCATTTGAGTCTTGAGTATGAGTATAATTTGAAATTCTAGAGTGGAGCACACAAACGAATAGACAACAGCGGAGTGCCGGCAATATATTCTCTATAGTATCATAAGATAGGTGATTGGAGGAACCAAATCATCATTTGGTTCGATTACCGTGGGATGTCCTGCATCTTCTGCCTTGCTTTGGTATTGCTACTGCTAGGGGCTGTCTCTTGCGAAAGCCATAGGCGAAATGCTGGCCAAGCTGCCTTCGATGTGAGACATGCATCTGATCTCTGACCATCGAAGCTAAAGCGCTTGGTCTAGGCGAAAAGGGCAATTTGTGAATGCAACTGTAACCAAGCCAGGAGTTATTTCTTCACATGATGGCCAAGCTTTGCGGCATTAGCTTAGTGTTTAATATCCAGCCTTTGCATATTGCTGGGCATATTGCTGGGCATATGTAGGTAGCTGGCTGGGCAACTTGCAGCGTATCCATGTTCATTGTCAGTGCCGCGCGCCGGCTTACCACATCGGCTTACCACATGGCTAGCAAGCCCAGGTAGGCATTTTGGCATTTTGCTGCCCCCAAGCGAGAGCCGCAAAGACTAAGGCAACACGGCTGCGAGCTGCGAAATCACCCACCCATAACACCCAACCTTCTGTATCTAATATTGCCACATCAAAACGAACCCTGGGATGTTGATTACTAACAAGACCCTGAGACGGCGACGGATATAACGTCATGCTCTTTTGTGGCGATGCTTTGGTGTTGCGGCTGGAAATTGATAAATGGTGTAGTGACGTAATGATGAAGTCTCGAGAGAAGCCGCTTCTTCATGAGCGTATCTTCTCGAGTGTCTGAATACTGCAATTTCAGCCTCTCAGCCTCATTTAATCGTCGTCGTCGTCAACGAAGTATTGACTACATCTCTGTATTACAGTAACCGACTCCCGATTCGCCGGGCAAACAAACTGTGCCATCTGGTACTACCCTAGTGGCAATAGCCTGTTATAGCCCATGCTTATTGTTCCCCGCCGCTAGGGTTACAGCAAACCGTGTATGTTTCCGGCAGTTATCTCATGGCTTACACGGATTGACGAAGCACGCAGATGGCTATACCAAGTATACCTAGCAGAGCGGGCGTTTGTAGATACTACTAGTAGTTACCACCGGAGCAAGCTCGCTGTCAAAGACTGCTGTGGGTCTTGCTCAACGCGGCCAGGACGTTGCAAGGCACAAGGCATCCCACGTGGGAACAAGAGGCGAGAATGAGTCGCATCTCTGGAGGTGAGCCTTACCATAAGGTTAGATTTGATCTTCTTTCATTCATTCTTTCTCTTTCCCATTCGACTTTTCCTTAACCTCATATGCCGGCTAGAGTGATGTTATCGAACAAATGGTGGATCTCTCGTGATGGCAGCTCGGCCATCTCCCCTCCTCTATGTTAACCCCCCCCCCTCGTTTGTAGCTTTAGTATCAGTGACAGCGGGTGCTGCGGCATTCTTTGTTCAATGCCCTTGACAGGGCTATCCTTGGCACCTGCAGCTTGTGGCACCTTGGCCGCCGGATACTACTATCTGTGTGACGATGGAGTTTTCGTCTGTGTTACTGACGGCCCGGAGCCTTCAGCCCAGAATGCGACTCTAGCTCCAGTTTATCCCATGGCTGTCGTTGGCTGCCACAAAGTCCCACCGAGCTACACACTCGGAATTCAGGGTCCAGCGGGACGCACACTCCGAGGGGTGCTAAATCAACACCAATCAATCGCCAAATCCCACACGCTTGCGCGCCTGCTAGCCCATTTGGCGCATCGTCTAAGGCCTCATGAGAATTTTCAATTTTTCTCTCTGTGCCTCCCTTCCCTGCCTTCACCCGCAAGCAGTTCTCTATTGACGTCCCCTCTTTTGGCCTAGCAGTCTCTGCCAGCTTCGGCATTTGTTGTTAATAATACACCGAAGCCCTTTTGTAAGCTCGCGGCCTTGGACGGCCATTGGCTCTGGACCATCCGCAGGTGCCAATCTGGGCGCCAGGCTGCAAAAAGGCCGTGCCGCTACTCGGACTTGGGCTGGACTGGCTGCTTCCTTCCCTTCCCTGAGTCGACGGTTGCAAGGAAGGCACCCGGTTGTGTTGCCCCTCCTCCTGGTTTCAAGAAGCCGCTCTAGGGACATACTCGTGCATATCTATCGCGGGTCCAGAAGAATCTGGAACCTTTTCATCCTGCTTGGGCATTGTTCGTATCAGCTTGTTCAGTGCCAAGCCGCCACAGTCGTTCGACGCCGGCGAGCACAGCTGCCTATAGCCAGCAACAGCAGCATCACAAACCACCACCACCACCAGCAAGCAGTGGCAACGGCAACCTCGCAACAGTGGCCTGTACTCTAGAATCGAAACCACTGCAGCTATAGCAGCTGTACGGCAGCAGAGTGCGTCACGAGCCGGCTTCACTTCAGTGTCACGACCTTGGGCCGGCTTATTGATTCGCTGTCTTTCTTAAGCCAATCTGCGTCTCGTCATCCGCGCAGGCTTACTGGCTCCTCTCATCTCATTTGCCTTGCTGCGTCTTCCCCTCTATTCTCCTCGTCTTCCCGACCTTAGGATACCACGCCCACTAGCTTTGCGGGGATATAATCGACCGCGGCCTCGATTCGTGCCTCTCGTCTTCTTTTGTAAACCCTGGTAGCCGTTGCATTGACTCCTAGTCAAGCCTGTCCTGCAAGTCGACAAGCGGCGCTATTCACCCACACGGCTTATACCCGCAGCACGTCTTCCTTCACCCGCCAATCGAGATTCTTTCCCGTTGGCTACCTTGTATCAGCAACCCCTCCAGCTCGGCCCAACCCTTTGGTCCAGCGTTTCTGCAGAAGTAGAGAAGAAATATCCTGGCTTTGGGGGATACAGTGGCTTGACCGCCTGTTACAAGCTTGACACTTGTGTTGATTTTTTTTATTTAAAAAAAAATCTCCACTCTCTTTCCGTCGATTGCTCAAGCAGCAGGGGCTTTCACGATCTTGTAGCCCCGACAAGCGATCACCAAGCAAAGTTGTTCTCCACTCTAGCACAAGTCAAACGTGCCTAATCATTGGCGAACACCTGCTGCTGGCTTTCTTTTTTTCTTTCATATATTTTGCTTGTCGATTGACCTCTACCATTCTCTGTGCGCCCTAAAGCTGTGGTGCAGTAGCCCCTTCTGATTGCTTTGCTTGACGATTAACTGGTACCAATGTCGTCTCCGGACTCAGATCAAACTGCTCTTAGCGAGAAGCTTCTCGAGCGCCGTCAACAATTGACCGAGGGGCTCAAGAGCTTACCGTATGATTTGATTCTTTATCTCGAGCGGGCGGTGGTGTACGCGGATCTTGGATACCCCGACCTCGCCGCTGGCGACGCATATCGAGCACTTCTCCTTACCGACGAAGTTACGAATGACGGATTCGAATACCATGAGCAATCCTTAGAATCCCTAAGCAAATATGTCGGCGTAACCCTTCCGGAGGTCTTGACCCATAGCCAAATCGCCGATGAGTATCCTGATCTGATCAATGGCAGCCACGAGGATGGAGATACTGCTTTCAACCAGCTGGCAACCCTTGCATCAGTACGGGCCTACCAGATACTATCACTGAGTCTCTTGCTGTGTGGTTGCTTGAAAAGTGCATCTCAGTTCTGTGATCGGGGCCTGGCAGTTGCTCCGCAAAATGCGAAGCTGCTTCACACTAAGGGACATATCGACAGCGTGGCTAGACAGAAGCTGGGCCGACAGGATTTTGACGCCGGTGACTTACCCGACTTTGGTCTTGTCCGCCGAGAAGTCTATCCATGGAATGACCATGAACCGGATCGCTTCTCATCCGAGTCTCTGCAGTCCTTAAATGCTGAGCTGAAAGAGATGGCCCCAAAGTGTGCCGTCCAAGTAGCAACTCTGCCCATCTTATTAGAAGGAGAGAGTGAGACAGACAATTACGAAATTATCCCGACCTGCAAACAGCTGGGTGTTTTTGCTCAAGAGGATATTGAGGCTGGTGAGGTTGTGCTCAGGGAATACACTCTCCTCACGGCCAACAACCGACATAAAGATTCGGTTTGTGATGCCTGCAGCTCTGACCTTGCTCCGCTTGGCAGCGATAACCAGCCCATTAGGTGTGAGGAATGTTTTGATACTGTCTTTTGCAGCCAGGAGTGCCACGACCTGGCCCAAGATCGCTATCACCCTGCTGTCTGCGATAAAGACGTGGACTCAATTGCCAAAGATCCTAGCGCGTTCGAAGCTGATGAGACTCTGCACCTCCTTCTTCTCGCCAGAGTCTTGGCGATAGCTGCCAATGAGGAGATTCACCCATTGGATGTGCGTGAGGTGAAGTTCATCTGGGGCGATTTTGTTCCCTCTCGAGCCAACGAGATCAATGTGTCGCCCAACGCTGGCCCTCCACCGGAATGGACGCTCCCATTCTCCTTCAAGTATAATATCGAGACGCCGCTGCATGTTCTGGAGAAGATGGATGTAGATATCTACACCGGGTTGGAGGAATACGACCTGTGGGTCCTCAATACGCTCTATGCCAAATTCCGAGGAACAGCCTCAGCTCGCAAGAATCCTCGAGACGGGAGACCAGATGTTGCTGCGGTTCACCCTTATTGGTGCCTAGCTAACCATGATTGCGATCCAAACGTCACTTGGGATTGGGGCGGCCGAATGGTTCTCTCAGCAAGAAAAGAGCGTGTCGTAGGCGGCAGGCCCGGTGGCATCAAGAAAGGAGAAGAGATTCTGAACCATTACTGTGACGTGACACTACCGGTGCAGCAACGACGCGAGTGGGCTCAGGGCAGCCTGGGAGGCTGGTGTATGTGCGAGAGATGTCGCACAGAGGCTGCAGAGAATAGAACGACTGGAAATGGAACCTCGGCGTAAGCGTCAGCAGTCTCCTGAGGTCTTTCCCCCCGAACAAGCAGCATCGATAATTGCGGCTAGGGTGCTTGGTCATCAATATGTGTCTATCCTCAATAAAAACAGGCGATGGCGCAGTCGAAATCTAGCAGGGGCTGCGAAGCTTTCCCCCAACCCCTCCAGAGAATGTCCGAACGCAATATTGATGACGCATCTTGATACAATTCCTCAGCATGCATGATAAAGAAAAAGAAAACTTATTAAAAAAGGAACAAATGAGGCAAGAGGGTTGGCTCTATGATAGAAGTTTACAAACCCTACAACAGTCAGGGACCCCCGCTCAGCTATGACACCCGCACATAGGAGAAAAGAAAAGAGACGCATTTTTGTTACCGTAGCATCTGCCACTGTGTTCACTTAACCCATACCCAACATTGATAGCGTGCGTGGCTTTTCTGAAGAATGGAATGATAACGGTCAGCTGCCCCCCATTTTCGGACCCCCATAACCCGTCGAGGGATTCCTGTTTCTACGATGATGACCCTCTAGCTCTTTCCCATGGGACCGAGGTGGCAGGGCCTAACATGATTTCTACCTAATGCATGTATTGACCAGGATATCAACGGCTTGAGGGTTTTTAATCCCGTACAGCACGCCGCATTCATGGGCAAGGGGCTCATTGCAGCTGCCATATGACGCAAATGTTCGTTCCCCTATGGTCGACGGAGCTTGTAGCATGACTGGCGAGGATGGCAATGGGCGAGAGCTAATGATGCTCATAGATCAATTGGATACGATCCGTGTACCTACTCTCGCTGCGGGAGTGGGTTTGCCGCAGCCTGCATGAGAGAGGGCCAGCCTAACCAGAATGTGGCACCCTGCTCCTATCCGCCGAGAGTTTGGCTCCTCCACCGGTGAACATAACCGAAGGAGGACTATAAGATGGGGTATTTTTGGAGAGGACGTGCTGGCAGCACTGCATACTGCAAGCGGTACTTATAGCTAACACAGTCTTTATTCTTCACACGCTCGGCGCTGTAGATATCAATCAGTAGAGAGAAAGACATGAGGATTCAAAAATCGGGTCCGTCCAGCGCTAAATATAGTATTGGCAATAGAATACAGGAGAAGAGGAAGAAAGCAAAGTAGGAAGAAGAAAAGAGATATGTGAAAAGGGAAGAAAAAAAAAAAGGCATGGAAAAAGAAGCCAAAAAAGAAGAAAAGAAAGATGAAAAAAATTCCAAATCTAACATACGCCACCCTTTCCCGCCAGAACCGCCGCCACCTGTTTGTTTTTGTATAGATCCTCTAGCCGGAAACACCGTCCACAGTGTATTCTGTCTGCCAATGAATTTGTGTCCTTCATGTCCGTTTGCCCCCTTCTCTTTTATCCCCATCTCTCTCCGCCTATTACCACTATCGCCCGGTGTTTGGTAGAGGTCGTGGTCCTACGATCTGCCTCCTTCCGGCGCCAATGCCCTGCGACCCTTTGTTCTGGCTGTCTCCACCAGTATAACCGCTCCACTGGCCGACATCCCACCGGCCGTCAATGCCTCCTCCAATGCCGTCGACGCCATTCTCGCCTCGGGTCATAGCGGCCGTCTCTTTCTGGGCTTCCTCCCACTCCTTCTGGCGCTGCCTCTCCATCTCTTTCTCGCGCTCGAGCAGGGACTTGGATGCCCAGCCGGCCGCCTTGGTCTTGTCTTGACTCTGAATCCGGCGGCGGTCCTCGGCATCGCGTTCCTCCGTTGCGCCGAGTTCTCGAGCGTATGTCTGCTGGGCTACATTCGGCGTGGGAGCCGAGTTGGTAGCCAAGAAGCGGTCTGTGCGACTCTGGGGTGCTTCTCTCGGAGGGGACGAGTACTTGGCTGGATCAGGCAAGGGTCGTCCTCCGGCTCCCGGCAGAGCAGCATTATTGGGATTAGGGAGAGGGCGGGGAGACCTGGGCAGGGGCGACGAGGCTAGACCTTCTCGTTCGTCTTCATTCAAGTACTCTTGGTGCTGCTTCCACTTGGTGTGAAGGACTTCGCGCTCTCCTTGAGAATAAGACTCGTGACGGTTCAGCTGCGAGGCATTGCCGCCTCTTGGGCTTCGCGGCTCATCTTGCCGACTCCTAGACGTAGGCCTCAGTTGAGCTGGTGAGGTAGGTACTTTGCCGTCAGCGGCCCGTTCTTGTCGGTCACGCTCGTACTCAACTTCGCGCTGTTGTGCCTCGTGAAGTTGCTCCCTTTTCACTGCCTCATGGGCCTCGGCCTTTTCAGCGTTGGCCTGCTCGGCTTGATACTGGCTGAGGAACTGCCCATGTAGCTTAGCAGGACTTCTAACAGCCCGCCGTTCTTCCTCAATGCGGGCTTCAGCCTGGGCTTCTTCTTTACGGCGCTTGTCCTCGGTCAATTTCCATTGCCGCTCTTGTTCCTCCCACTCCTTCTTCTCTCTTTGGACTCTTTGGCGTTCTTCCTCCCTCTGCCGCTCTGTCTCTTCCTGCCATCGCTTCTCCTCTTCAGCGCGAGCGCGGTTTTCATCCTCGAGCTGCGCCTGGCGCCTGGCCTGGGCCTCTTGCCTCTGACGCTCCTCTTCCGCTATCTTCTCCTTCCTGATGCGTTCCTTCTCAGCTAAACTCGGCACCTGAGGCGCGGCAGCAGTGATTTGCCTGCGGGCTCCAAAAGCGACTCCCATGCTGCCCTGACTAGCGCCGCCCATGTAGCCGTACTGCGCAATATTCCAAGCTGGAGCTGTTGAGCCCTCGTGTTCCTTCTTGCTCCAGGTACTAACGGACTTGGGGGAACCTGGGCCCTTCCCGGTGCTCTTCGCAGGGCTCACCTTGGCTGACGCAGAGTCTCCAGTAAAGGATGCTCCCCGACCGCGCGGGCCTGTAGCTCCAGCCCCGGTGCCTTGAGGCGTTACAGCTCCAGGTTTCGAAGATTTGGGGCCGATCACATGAGGGAAATTTGCCGGGTTGGCGGCGTGCGCAGCTCTGCTGAATGCGCCAATACATTGTAGCACCTGAGCCGGATCTTTGCGCTCAAACAGGTCGACGGTGAGAAAGGTGTCGTGCTGGTGCAGGTTCAAGGGCGGCGCCTGGCATGCCTTGAGGAAGTGCGATATGTTTTCCATTTGGACAAAGGGCATGGCTGACTTCTTGAACTTGATTCCAGGAGCTGGAACAGCGAGGTTGATGAGCCTGAAAGTGAGAAAAGAGGAAACGTTAGCGCATGCGACAAAGAGGAAAGGACAGCTACAGGCGGTTGCTGCGGCGGAAGTTGGGCGCATTTCGCATACTTGCAGAGGGCGACGCCATCCTTGAGGCCGTCTAGGAGATCCTTTGACGGCAGCGATTCTCCCAGCGTCTCTTCGATCCATGCGCGGGCTTCGTCGGCGGCGGCAGGAGTATACTTTTCGAGGCGCAGTCTGCGCAAGTCGCCGTCCAAGGACGTCACGGAAGCCATGTTTGGACGGCCAGAGATGGGTTGGTATAAGATATATCTGTCGCTATTGCTCTCTTCTTTCTCTCTTCCTCTCCGGCTTCGAGGATTTGGATATTGCAAGCCAGGAAAGATGGAATATGTTTTGTTTTGTTTGTCGGATGTTTCGAGGAGGATGTCGTCACCAGGCCAGCGTGGGATGTCGTAAGCGGCAGGTTCGGAATGCAGTCGCAACAAATAGAAGGCTGGGCGCACTGGAATTCAGCGCATGGCAACCGCACGTTTGCGCGGGCTTTAGGATGTTTCTTTTAGAAAATGATACGTCTGCGCAACGATGGCGAAGACAGAACCAAGTAGGGGTATAAGTAAAGTATATGGGTGGGAAACAAGGTCCAAGGGGGGGAGAAAATGGAAAATAAAGGGTTCAAGTACCTTTCGCGCGGCCCCTTGCGAAGGCGAATGACGCACGTCAGCTCCAGCTATGCTGTGCAGGAGCAGGCGGGGGAGATTTTCGTCGGGGACCTGATACCGCTAACATTGGCCTGCTGCTGCTATTATTACCACCAGTAAAGGGACAAATTACAGTTATTACACGGCGACTGGGGGGCGTGGCTTGCGAGAAGATTGGGGGGGAACAGAGGTGGTGCCACGCACGCGCTGCTCAGGTACCGCTTTGCTGGAGACACAGGATACAAGGTACCTTGATCTGCTTGGACCCTTGGGTACCTACATGGCCTACTACTTACTACTAGGCACCTACCTCTGTACCAAGGCAATGCCAAATTGTCAAGACTTCGCTGGTGCCTCCGCAAATGAGGGGCGCATCATCCTCGTTTCGCTAAGCCGTCGCAACAATGTCCTTGCTGCAGGCATGTAACGAAATACGCATTGCTGGACTCGCTCCAAGTCGCCCCCCGTTCTTCATGCAAAGAGGGGGGGCGAGGGGCATTGAAGAATCAGAAGCCTAGTAGTTAGCACTAGGTACCTGGCTGACTGCTGTGGCTGGTATCATGGAGAGCAGCAGCCAATGGTGGGGGCACCGCCACACGCTCGATGCTCCATGCACATGCATACAATGACAGCATTATCTTTCTCCCAGCAAAGAGGAAGGGGACAAAAAAAAGTTTCTTCTCTCTTCCAGCTTCCCCCCCTTTCCAGGACAAACCCTCACCCACCACATCCTCATGTCAGGAACGCCGAAGCGAATAGGCCCTTTTGCTCAGGCATGGTATAAATGGAAGGCCCTGCGCCTTCCCTGGCGGAAGCGCTTCCTCATTGGTAAGTATAAGCCTACAAAGTTACTTTTGCCCCAGAGCTACCTCTCTGCTGCTTATCATATATGAATTTCCAATTTCTTTTCCTTTTGCTAATACCAGTTCTCTCTTTTTTTTCCCCCCTAGGCTTTGATCTCCAAGGCAACACCTTCTGGGAATTCCGCCTCACCCGCGGCGCCCAAGACTCCTCCGAGCGCTGGCGCCGCATCGTCTCCTACCCCAGATCGACGCACTACTCGCAGGTAAAAGTCAGCCCCCAATGGCACCAGTGGCTGCGGCACACGCGGCGCGAGCCCCCGACGCTCGAGGAGCAGCGCGCCGAGCTGGTGCGCCAGGAGAGGATCAAGCTGCTTGCCGCCGAGGCCGACGCGCGCTGGGAGGCGAAGCCGAGAGTTATGGAGGCGCCGAGGGGGGAGGAGGAGGAGCCGGCGGCGAGGAGGAGGCTGCCTTTGGCTGCTGAGGAGAGGGCGCAGCCGGTAGAGGGTGAGGAGAAGAAGAAGAATAAGGCGACGAGGAAAGAGAGATTGCAGGCGACGAAATTGGAGGAAGAAAAGATTGATGCGAAGGATCCTTGGGCGAGGGCGAGGGCGCAAGGCCCGGGCGAGAATTGGCAGCCTACGGCGTGGAATCCTACGGCTGCGGCGAAAAAACGATGAGACATGGCAAAGCGGACTAAAAAAATTGATGACGAGTAAGGGGAAAACGACCAAATGAAACACATAGGACGAGCAAGTTCGAACGAAACGACGCCATCTACATTATGATTGAGTCCAGTATGTACGCATATGGATTGATGGATGGATAGACATGTATTATATGTATCATTACCTAGAATGTATACCCCCCACAGACCCGGGATGTTCCCTATTCAGTTGCCCAAAAAACGCCTTGCTCCCAATTCTCTTCCTATAAGGATTTCGTCTCTTGAAATCGTGATGATAAACACGCTCTTCGTTACAAAACAATCGACCAATCCAAACCAAATAATCCTCCATCAGGGAAAGGAGAAAAAAAAAACGCCAAGCAAGCGAAATGCACGCTGTATAACGCCACTCAAATCAAGTCGATGCACTCAATACGTCCAACAAAATTCGGATCCGATCAGCAGAAGCCTCCATCACGGTGAAAGCATGCGAATCGCTCGCATCGGCCTTTGTCCGCCCCGTCCTCTTCCTCTGCGCCTTCTTCACCCTCGCCTCTATGCCCTTGTCGACCGCGTCAGCGAAGCTGTCCGTATACTCGATCATATCGCAGAACCACAGCAGCTGTATCGCGCTCTCCACCAGCAGCGACAGCTTGGCATTGTCCTCCAGGCCAATCGTATTGGCGGGGTAGCAGACGTAGCAGTGTTCCAGCATAGGCATCGTTAGACTGCCCACCGAATCGCCTTCCGGATCGACCTTGCGGGGGTCCTTGTAGGACGACGGGAGGAGCAGGTGGAAGAGCTCCCTGGTGAGGGTGATTTGTGACTCTGGCAACAGCACGCTGGGCCGATGAGAGACGAGGAGGGCGAATATATCCAGGGGGAGAACTTTCATGCCGGCTGCGAAGTCTTCGTAAAGCCTGTCCAGCTCCTGCCGCTTGCGCAGGTCATGCGTGGCTGCGGAAAGCAACTTGAATAGCCGCAACCGCAACTGAATAGACTCTACCATGCCAGCGCCGACCCCCGAGGCTTCACTCTTAGCGCGCTGCTTATGAGGGGTCGGGGGCTCAGAGACGCCGGACGAGATGGACTCGTCTTCGTCGAAATAGTCGCCAAACTTATCGTTGGCCAGGTCAAGAACCGCCTCACGTTTCCGCTTCTTCCCCCGCGGCCTTGGCCCCTTGTGCTCTTTATCGAAAACCTCTTGAAACGATGAAGAAGAAATGCTTCCGTTGTAAGCAAACAGCGCCTTCATGATGCCCTTGGGGCCAGAATGACGACCGTCCTTCTGGTCCATGTACATGACCAACATGGACTCGGACCGCCACGTCGTGGGCACATCCCCCAATCGTCCCCTTATCTCGTAGTCTTCCAGATCGCGGCGCCTCCGCTCCTCCCAGTCGGCATCTAGCACATCCAGCATAAACTCCAGCCATGCCTTCCAGTACCGCCATCGGTGCGGCATCAGCGTGCAGCAGTGAAATGCCCACCCGACCGTGGACCAGAAATCCTGGCCTTTGGCCCACACGCCGCCCTCGTTCGCAATCCTGCCACGCAATACATCGAGGCCGCCCTCTGAGTCTCCATCAGACATCTCGCTGTCGCTATCATGGCCGGTATGTCCTGCTGCTCGACGGTTCCATCGCGGCACGGCGCGGAACTGGAAGGCGGTCCGGAAGTCGGCGTGAAGCGGTCCCACCACTTTGAGAACGTTGCGGAGGTAGCCCAAGGCGAGAGAAGAGACGTCGAGATGTTCTGGTTTGTCGACACGCGTGGTGTGTAGCGGGTGAACGGCGATGGTGCTCAGAAGTGCGAGGTGGCTCGGCGGCGGTACGGGCACGGGTTTGCCGCTGGGTGATGATCTCGATATGCCGGAGCCGAGGATGCTAATGAGGAGATTGATGGCGCAAGTGTCTGATGGTCGCCAGAATGGTTAGCACCGCCGATATAGATGGCACCAATGGGAAGCGCATTGGCATCAGAGGAGGGGGTGACATATGCATACATAACTGTTCTTCGAGGAATATCTGGCAGTGCTCTTTCAGCTCGTGAGGCAGCTCTCGTGCCGTTCTATACAGACACGGCGAGCCAGTGGTCGGTGTGCTCGCAGTTGTCGACTTGGACGTGAGCTCCGAGTCTTCCTCTTTGCCAGTGTAGAATGATGTCGGTGACGAGTCCGTGCTAGGCTGCGATCGCCTCGCCATAGTCGTTAGGCCCCCTCGCAAAGATATGAGAAGGGCAATGAACTATATGTCGTTTCTTTCCTTCTCTTTCTTTATTTCTTTTTTGGGCAGTAAAGACAGAATCGATAAAAGACCCGTAAAGAAAAAGAAGAGAACAACAAAGAGGAATGCAGTGAGGCTGAAAATGAGGGGACGCAAACGCGGGTTTCAGCATGGAAAGCTGCTGGTTGGCGGTTTATTTTTCTGTTGGCGACGCGGGCGTTTGGCACCAACTTTCGCGGGGCCCCTCCCAGTGCCGACAGCGCTGAATCTTCCCGATCGCACACGGTGCCATCCTTGCCTGTTCGGGACCAGCCCAGCGGCTTAGCGCCGAGACCAGCGCGGTACCTACCGAGACCAGTCGACCAGTGCGTGGAATTTGGCGCCAGGTACCAATTACGCAATACGTGTATTTGTACAGTGAGAGATGTACTTGGCGGGTATTGGGACACCTGGCCGTCCCCTGTACTGGTGTCCTCATAGAACGGATGTCAAAGTGGCGTTGAGCCGCAAGTTGATCAAGAATGTGTCATGATATCATGTAATCTATATCGGTCCCCGCTTTGCATAGTTCGATGGCTGGGGGATGCCTGCTGTGTGGTTACATTCAGGTGCAACACAAATTGAGCCGCCATGTCTCGCAGCACTGTATCAATCATCGTAAGGAACTAAGAAGATATATCAATACATCCAGAGACTGAGAACAGCTATAAACGGCCATGGAGACATTTGTCAACTAACCTCCATGATAGAAATTCCGGCCAAAGGTACGCGTTACAACATACTGGCAACGGCTCTTTTACACATGCGGGTCATATCTGGGCTCATCCATCATCCACAAGACATTGTCACTTACACCATACTTCCGTGTCAACTTAGGTTCTGAGTATTCAACTTTTTGTTTCTCTTATTCTATCTATGTACATGCTATATTGGTATCCTGAACAAGTGAAGCTGAAACAAACAAACAAACAAACAAACAAACAAATTAACGCTAAGAGTG
This sequence comes from Trichoderma asperellum, assembly GCF_020647865.1. NCBI lineage: Eukaryota > Fungi > Ascomycota > Sordariomycetes > Hypocreales > Hypocreaceae > Trichoderma > Trichoderma asperellum. Next base: position 5,611,084 of record NC_089415.1, on the reverse strand, counting down.
AGTTGGCCATACGTCAAACGCATAAAGCCCTGCTCTCCATTACTGCGGCAAGCATATTTATATGCTTCCGCATCCCATTATCTCTTTTTTGCTTTCGTCCTCGTCATGAAAAAAAAAGAGGACGCCTCTATATATTAACCAATGCATATATCCGTTCCACGTGGCCGTAATTCAAAAACCGGGAAAAAATTCTGAACCGATGAAATTCTATCGCTTCGATATGACTATGAAGGTTTCATAAAAAAAATAGAAAAAGTTCTGTGAAAACAAGTATTCGCAAGTAAGCGTGTGACTCGCTGTCATGCTGATACAAGAAAACGAAATGTCGAGAGAGAAACGAAGAAGGGGATAGTGGTGATAAATCCAGTTGAATGTAAAGGTTGAGGAGAGTTGAGATTCATTGTATAGAATGAATATGGAAAAATCTTTTGGGTTTAAGCACGGCTGGCACGGCTAGCACGGCTGGCACGGCTTTGTTCTCTCTGCAGTGCCAGGCTGGCTCGCCTCTCCTTCTCATGCTCTTGAACTTCCTCAATGGCCTGGTCCTCGGTAACTTCGACGTGCTTAGCTCGCATTCTCGCAAGAACAGCCGCGGCTTCGGAAGCATATTGGCACTTGGCACGGATCCTATCGCCGTATTTGTAGAAGAGAGCGGGGAAGGGAACGCAAGCCAGAGCCAAGAAGGCGGGAATGGAGCTCGCCCAGTGGACTCCCAAGTTTTGATACATGTAGGTGGTGAACAGCGGGAAAGCGGCGCCGAAGAGGGATCGAAGGACGGAACTGGCAGCCAGGGCTGAAGCGGCGAAAACAACATCTATTTCAATTATTATTAGCCGTCATTATACACTGATTGGAAGGGCCGATCAAGAAAGGGGATGGTGACTTACAAGAGTCAACAAGGTAGTTCATCAGCGAGAGGAACACCAAGACAATACCGGACGCAAAGAAAACGGAACCAATGATGGAGACAACCCAGTGAACGCTAGGGCCGTTGGTCCATGCGAACCAGAAGAGGCCAATAGGAATCAGAATGGATCCAAGAATGGCTGGTGGCAGACGGGCTTCGGGGGGTGCGTTGCCATCAGGAGCCTTGGCAGCAGCCTTCAGATATCGCTTGTTGTCAAGCATAGATCCAACAGTAGAAATGGTCATACCAATGGCAATGCCGATGAATGCGAGACCGCCAATGCCGGGGCTCCAGCCACGACCTTGTTGGAAGACGATGGGAAAAGCAGCGAAGCACATGTAGAGAGTGCCATAGATGATGGCCATGTACAGAGAGATGAGAAGGACGATGGGCTCCTTGATGAGAAGCTGCCAAGGCCTCAACAGGGAAACCTTGAGCTGATCACCAATTGTCTTGGTTCCCTGTCCCGCCTCGAGCTTGGAAATGTAAACCTTGCCAGTCTTCTTGCTCAGAGCACCGGCACGTTGGCGGAGCAGAACTGGGGCGTATGTCTCGGGGTAGACGACAGAGCTGAGAATCCAAACGACACCAGTGAAGATGGCGATCAATCCCTCGACCCATCGCCAGCCCTTTGACTCGCCAAGGAAACCACCTGCAATCGGGCCAAGAGCCGGACCCAAGAAAGGAGCCATAGCAAAGATACTGAAAGCAACTCCTCGCTGGTCGGCCTTGAACATGTCGGCAATAACACCACCGGCATTCGTCAGGGGAGAAGATCCAAATGCGCCGGCAAAGAATCGAAGGATAACGAGGGTAGCAATGTTCTGGGAACCAGCGGCTCCAGCACTGAAGGCGGACAAGGCCATGTAACTGACGAAGAAGGTTTTCTGACGGCCGTACAGTTCGGACAATGGGGCCCAGAGGAGAGGTCCAATAGCAAAGCCCATGACGAACAAGGACACACCCAGGATGGCGACTTCAGCGGAAATATCAAACTGCATGATGATCTCACTGATACCACCCGAGTAGGCAGAACTAGCGAAGGAGACAGAGAGGGCCGCGCTGGCTTGGATGAGAGTGACGGCCCATTTGAATGAGTCCTTGAAGGTCATGGGATTCCATGGGTCGTCGGGGATGAATTCGACAAGGTAAGGAGACTCGGTGGTGCCCTGGCCGGTGTAGTTGAAATCCAGCACTTCCTGGGTAACGCCAGTCTGGTCGAGGAGGACTCTCCAGTGCGAGACCTTTGTAGATGGGGTAGCCTGTAGCTGGGATTCAATATCGTGGTCGGGCGTCGTTACAGTGGCAGACGAGGCAGAGGCCGATGAAGAGGTAGAGGGAGGAGGAACCTCCTCTGGAACAACGGGTTTCTCTTCAGACATGGTTGTAGCTATGACGTGCAGTCGTTTGTCGCCAAGAGCTAGCACAGATCTTGCGCTACTGTGATTAAGTTTGAGGCGAGACGAGATGAGATGAGAAAGCCTGGACCAAAGTCAGATCGTAAGATTCGAGGGCACATGCTTGTATGTATATTATACCACTGGTAATCTGTTGGACAGGGATTACCAATGCATTGAATTACACGTACCTCCCTAAAACTCAACCTAATCTCTGTGGAACTCCGCCGGCGGATAACGGTGGATGCCGTCCGGACGAGTTATCTTATACCCCGTATAAAGTGACAATCAAAGCACCCCTTGAGAAGACGAGATAGGCCTAGAACGCCGCTGAGCCTCGGCAGATGGACAGTGGCACGAGGCTGCGGTGGAGAGGCGAGAAGCGAAGGAAGAGGAAAAGAGGAGAGAGGGGAGAGAGGCGTAGAAAAGGGCGAGTCAGGGGAGACAAGGCTGGCGGGGGCGAAGAAGATGCCTGTCTTTTGAGATGTAAGTGCCTGTAGATCTAGAAAGCTACCACGAGTTGGCAAGCAGAAAAGTAGGTTATGGAGAGAAATAGACAGCCGTGCGAACAGGGAGGAGGCGTTGATTTGTTATAAATAAAGACGAGAGAGGTGAGCTTGAGAGGGTTGAGCTTGGTTGACCAGGGTGTTGATTACCAGGAACCGGGCCTGACCCGACCAGAGCTGCAGAAACAGCTGCATGATCAAAAAAGAAGCAGCTGGTGGAACTGGGCAAGGGATTCGGGTTTGAGCAGGACTGCGACCAAGCAAGTGGTGGAGTTAACGAGTTATTTGCGAGGGGGAAGAGTCGCCAGATGGTGATGATGGCGAGGTACTGTCCAGAGAGGCCTAGCGCCGCGGGCGGCTCGCAGACGGGGCTAGTCCTGATGGGGCCGCGGGTGGACAGCGGGGCCCTGCGTCTTTGTGCCGGCCATAAAGTCCATGGAGATTTCGCCAGGATTGCGCCACGGCGAGGGTTGGTGTGGCCAACGGGCGGGCGGCCGCCGCAGACAAAGAGAAGGGAGAAGAACAGCGCTGGGCCGTTCTGGGACATTCCGGAGCCAAGCTTCGGCCGGACGCAGCGTCTTGTGCATGAGGTGTCGGCATGACGTATCTGCCCGTGGCTTTGGGCTCGCTGCTGCTGCAGTACATGCCTACGGAGTACCCATTACTACCTCCATGTATATCACGGCGCTGCATTGCAACGCTGCGCCTCATGCTTGGCTCATGCTGAGTTGTTGTCGACATACTATCACGGATGGCGATTTCACACGTCGTTGGTTGAAACGTAATTTGTATGTACAACCACCGATCGGCAGCCGTGCCCAAAAGCTGTACATGGTTAAAGACGGAATACCTACTGGTACTAACAAAGCACCAGCCCACCCACGCGCCAATCCCTTACCGAGACGAACGATGGACAAACAAAAAGACCCCTCGTTTTCGCTCTGCCCTACGAGTTACTGCTTGTAGTCACAGCTACCAGGGAAGGGGGGAGTGGAGAAGTTGATTCCATCCTCAGTCGTTTTCTCTTTCGTTTAGGTGTTCTCTGCTCCGCCTTTCACAGTGAGAATAACGCCTGAACTACCACTAGGTACTATATATATATATATAGATATATATATATATATAGAGAGAGAGAGAGACATGTATATATAGCGAGACATACATGTTATGTTATAAACAACCTTGTGCTTCTATTTTGCAGACGGGTCATCTCGCAGCTGCCGCAAGCTGCCTGATACGAACGCCGTTTTTCGAATCATTCCACAAAAGAAGCATTTCCCCTCGTGGGATCCAAGTCCATCCGACTCGGCGAGAGGTGGGTGCGAGCACTTGTCCGTGCCAATCATGTAGCTTGGCCCCCCCTCACAAACATGCCGTCTAAGCATGCAAAATGGAAGCCGATCAGTTTTAGTAGCTGCTGGGATACTGTATTCCGCGCAGACGGGACCTTGCCCTGGTCACGGTTATCGCTCCTACTGCTGCTAGGTACTTTGTATGCACTCCGTACACGTATTGTTCTTCTGTGCTCTGGAATGGTCGCACAAGTAGACTAAGTAGTACATGTATTTGGCTGCCAATATCACCTACTAGTGCGATCCTGCACGTTGCGTCGGAAGAGGCACCTACACACACACGGGTTCCTAGCATGGTTTGACATTTCCCGGGCTTTACGGCTATTAGCAGTTTATTCATTTACAGAGCGCTGTTTGCAAAGCTCGTATAGGCAAAGTTTTAGCTCCCAGCGCAATAAAAGATTGATTAAAAATTCGAAATCTGAGGCAAGCCTGGCATGGGACACGCCAGATACAATCTCCGGGAACGTGGCCCCACCAACCCGGCGCCGTGGCCCGAAGTCCGTTCTTTTTATGCTGCCACGCCTCAACGTTCTACCTTGTACGATGTTGATTGTGATTGATTTTCGACAACATTTGTAATCTATCCAAAAGAGTCATCCCATAAGGCTCGGAAACAACACGTGCAAACTGGCGGAGACTGCCATTAACAGCAATAGTCCCCCCCATTCACGCACCCTCCGTCTGCTGATAATCATCTAGATCGTTCGGATCTTTCTATGAAAGAAACCAGATAGCCGCCATGTGAGCGCCCGTCTTACAGCTGCTTGTCATGCGGCTGTGGCATGCCCGCGTACTCAAAAGCTTGTATAGGAGACTCTTGACCAGCAGAAAGAGCGCAAACAAATGACTAAAAGACCTGAACTATAATCTCAGCTACCCCATTCTTCTATAGGCAAAACGGCCTGCTGCTAAGAACGAGGCTGTCGCCTTTTTTGCATTGAACCTAGGTATTGCGTAGCGTACTTTCCCAAATACCTAGGTATTATCATCGATTTGATTCAGCCGTCATTACGTAGGCGTCTACTGCGCTGTTTAGTCATATGGAAGTTTGTTTGCTCCTTCTGACGGGATGCCGGAGCCCCTCATCGCCGTCTCTGCGCCTCCAGAGTCAATGGGCAGGATTCACCCCAACCCAACAGCACGGAGTACGGGCAAGATGTCAAGCCCTAGATGTTACAGAATGTAATGGACATTCTCCATCAAACAGATCATCGACGCCCTAGACGATTCGTCATCGTTTTCCACGCCCCCATTGGAGCGGAATTCCGGGAGGCAGAAGCGTCAACAAGATGCACCGCGAAGGAAGCAAGGCTTCGCTGTAAGCAAAGCCTCGGAAACTCCACGGAATGTTGCACCCTGCGAGAAGAGTGACCCGCTCGTTTATTGGCGCTAGTACTAGTGGAGTAGCTCGAACGCTGTTTAGCACGTGGAGATCTGGGTAAAACAGTAATTCTTTTATGGGGCCGTCCCCTTTTATTTTCCAAATCTTTTTTTATTCTGTATTTTATCTTAATTTATCGAATTTCTTTTTTTTTTTTTTTTTTAATTTGTCTTCTTTATTTCCGCCCGCCTTCTTTTTTAACAGTCCGCCTGCCCACCGGTTTTTTTAGTCCACTGCCAAGCTACGGAGTATTTTTTTTGGAGCTTGCCGGCCATGCGCCCATTTAGGCAATAGCCAGCACTCAGCTTCTCTTGGCTGATGGTTCACATACGAAATAGCACTTTTGTCACAAAAAGAAACATGAAGAAAGAATATATATAATATATATATATACATATATAGCAGCAGTATTATTACCCTCCTTGTAAGAAAGCTGACTTTAATCCCTTTTGAGACAAACCTCGCTTCTTCTGCTTCTTTTTGGCAAAACTCGTGAATGAAAACGGCGCTTACAATATGCACACAGACGGCAGTTGAAGAATGGCTGCCGCCCTCCTAAGAATAAGGCTGAAACCGTAAGCCACGTTTTGGTGATTTAGCAGCCTTGCTCAAAAATGCATACAGTACGTTCCACCGTGGCCCATGTATTTCTTACAAGTCCACAAAGAGACTATTATGAATACAAAAATAGAGTACATACTTCGGGATTCAAAAAAGGAAAAAAAAAAAAAAAAAAGGCATCAAACCAGTTCAAAGAGTCACAGCCAAATTAGTCATGCCACGATTATTTGATAAGGGGGGCCACCGCAGTTGTGGGCTGATGCAACCCTGTATCCCGGGACCCGTATAATGGGATCCATAGAATAAAGGGAACAAACATTATATAAAGCGGCCCACAATCGAACAAATGCCCCCAATGCCAATACCTGTGCGGCAATGTCCGTGCTTCGATAGTCTGACAGGCGATGTGCCGAGGCAACAGGTCGGCCAAAGGCGAGATCGCTGCTGAGCCTTTTGAGAAAAGAAAGAAAAAAAAAAAGAATTTTAGGAAAACCCACTTTTTGGCTGCCGCCGTCAGATCTGTCTATACATACATACTAATAAGCTACTAATACAGAAGCCGGACCGACGCCTAGTTGCTTCGCCCTACTCTTCAATTTCTCGGCATCTACCGAGAAGAGAAATTTTTCATCTCGTCTCGATTTTTGCCATGTGAAATACCTACCAAACGACTTAGCCTCTCAGCTTGTGATTTTTTTTTTTCTCGGCCGAGTTTTCGCCTCACTGTGGAACTAGAACCGGTGAGTTTCACCGAGTTTTCGAATGACCCTTATCCACAACGGATCGTTCTCCTCGCATTCGTGTCGCTGAGAAGCTTATCAAGTCCACAAGGTGGTCCAATTAAACATGCCACCGTCCCATGAGTTAAAATCCCACAGAACATGACTTGTTCTAGAAGAACCACGGGCTGTGCCGAGGCTGTCTGTGCTGGAGTTTGAAGAACGTTCAATGCTTTTTTTTTTCGCTTCTTGTTCTGAGAAAGCGTCGAGGGCCTTGCGACAAAAAAGCGGCATCTGACCGCTCGTGCCAATTAGACCTCGCCAAGTGTAGTCGACTGTTTTTGCTTTTTCTTACGGCTTGTGATTTCACTCTTGTTGTTTGCGTGCTTTATTTGCCGCCCAGACTTGGACACCAACGTAAGCCAAATACGAAGACGTCACTTCAAAAGGGAGAAAGCGAGGTATCAGCAGCATCTGCGGAGTCACCAGTGCAGAATCAAGACGGAAGGGATTCACTCAATCTTGCCCGACGGTCCGTTCGAGCCTATGATGTTGGCTTGGTTATATCTTTTGCCGAATTGTTCAAGTGGTGCTGCTCTAAATCGACAAATATGTTACCCAAGTACGCTAGTATACCATTTCAGCCCGACGTAAATTTAGATAAAACTGAGCCTCAAGGTTTGTAAGCAACACAAATATCGATTCAAAATCTTCAAGAACAGTATCTGTCTATTAGCCTATTCTCAAGGTCATTCTATTCCTGTAACAGCTCTGTTACCATGTCGAGACAACGAAACAAGGATTAAAGTGCATCACCGACGCATAGCCGGTTTCCGCTTTCAGCTAATACAAAAAAAACTCAAGGCCAATTTTGTCTCTAGTGACATGAAAGAATGCAACGTAGCCTGTATGGAGTGCGTCCGGGTATTATCAACCTCTTTTTGCACAAAGTTACGCATCGCTGATGCCTCCCCATTCGTCTTCACTGCCTGTTCCAGAATCCGACGATGCATCCTCGTCCTCCTCCATCTCATCTTCATCTTCATCTTCATCTTCTTTTCCTTCATCCACTCCACGGAGCGAAACAGCCACCCCCGTGGACTTCAGCACCGGCATCCCAACAACATCCCGTAAAATCCGCCCATCATCGCCGCGGAGATATGGGCCCTCCCCTTCATTATCCCCGTCGGTATCAATAGAAGCCCCTAATGCATCGTTGCCGTCAATCGAATCCCGTACGAACCCAGCAACAAAGAAACCCATCACCCCTCTGCCATCCCCCTTATAAGAGCGTATGCATGCATCGGCGACTATCTCGTCACCCTCCGCGGCCTCGACTAATCCCCGGACAGGCCAATCCCTCATTCCGCTTACCTGATCTTCTCTCCGTAGGATACGCCATCCTTTGGTCTTTGCAATGTCTGATGCCAGGGCTCGAATGACAACTCTTTCATTCTCTTGAGAGTGGACTGAGCATGTCGAGTAAGTAATCTTTTTAGCTCGAGGAAAGCGAAATGCATGTTGCAGGAGTGTCAGTTGAAATGCAGAGAGCGCCTCAAGTCGAGCTTCCAGATCCTTTTCCGACTTCACCACCGTCTCGTTTCCATCGTCGTCTACCAACACGTTCTGCGCACGGTCTTCAACTTCATCGTGGCTTCTCTTCTTCTTATTCGCATTGGCGGTGCTCGGCTTCCCCTTTCCGCCACGGTTATCCGCCGGCGGGTCGGGGAGATGTAACTCGGGCATCGAATCTCGACCTACGATACCACTCCCTGAACAGCTCGGATCCAGCAGCAGAGCTCCCACATCCTTATAATTTTCAGCCATGGGATCGACTTGTAGAAAGTCCTGCCCGAACCCTATGCGCGTAATATCTTTCGATCCTGCAATCTTGACCATCTTCTCTAGCGTCTGGGCTCTCCTGGAGTCTTTCTCAAACGCGTAAATTGTCTGCGGCACATCTTCAAACTCTGGGCGATGATCATGAAGAATGGCAGCAAGATGTGTAGTCTTGTTTCCCGGTGCTGAACAAGCATCAATGACATCTCCATCCTCAGACCGCGGATCTAACAGATACGCCGGGAAGCATGACGCCTTGTCTTGTAGAATTATCTTTCCCGATGTGTAGGCTTCCACCTTGGCAAATTCCATCCCCGGAGAAATAGCAAGCAGATTCGGCACATGAGGATCAATGTAAATATGCCTGCCAGACTTGGTAACAATATCTTGAATGCTCTCGGCCCTAGCGTGTTTTGAAAAGGTCGTCTCCAATTGCTCTTCCACGCTGCTCTTGAGGGCGTTAACACGTACCCATCTGGGGTAGTTGGCCTCTTCACCCGCAGCTGCTCTTTCAACCTGTTCTCTCAAGACTTCCATTGTCGGGGCCTTTCTTCTGAGTCTCGCCAGCGTTAGTTCTGAACTCAGCCGTCCCTTGTGACGCTCAATTGACGCTCTCAGTCCATGGCTCTGCGGAAGTGCAATTCCTTTCTTGGCCAGTAATAAATCATGCACCAGCAACAAAGCCAATGTAGGCGTAAGCTACATAGTGAAAGGATAAGAAAAAAAAGTCAGCACTCACACGCTCACTATGCGGTGGCTCAGCGCTCAAATACACAAAATAAGGCGGTATGTTATATAGATGTTCATGGTACCTTTCTCTCCAGCTTTAAAAGCTCAGTCTTTTCAATGACCTCCTTCAACACTGGACTCCATTTTGCACTCTCCAGCACGAGAGCATATAGTTGACCCGGCGGCGCCTTGCCATTCTTTTTGCCAAACACTCGCGACTTTAGGCTTCCGCTTGAATTTGATGACGAGGACAGAATTTCTGCTGCCTCATGATAGAGAGACATTTTCAAAAGGGGGGTATCTATAGATTAATTGAGGATTTGGTTTAGAAGAGTTTTAAAAAAGGTATAAAGTGAAAAATAAAATGCTGCTGTGGGATGAGAGACCTCGTTGTGAAAGACAGAAAATATGGAATTAGCCGTGGTTCAGCCGCCAACCGACAGCAACGTGGGTGGGTGTCCGCCTACAAGTACTAGCTTCGTTTACACTTATACACTCCCAGATATTCAACATCAATACTCCATCTACAGTATATCACGGTTAAACCAACTCAATCTTACTTCTTGTTCCTTCTTCTTTTTGAAATTGCTCATAAACTTTTTTATTCAGACTCTATAAGACCCAGTCATTCATAGACCTCGATTGATAAAAGCTTTAAAATCCCCTCGTGGGAGGCCCCTTTAACTGATCTGACAGATAAAGAAAACCAAGAAGCGTAAAATATGTTTTCAAAAATACACGTGAGAATCGAAGTATCCAATAATCACTCCCAAAGTCAGCAGATATCATGCCCGCTGCTGACTTTGTACCTTTACCCATGACCCTACCACCATAAATTCACGGAATCACCCATGCAACGCTTAAAATACTCCAGAACACTCAGCTCATACAAATCCTAAATGCGCCAAACATAGCCGACGACACCTTAGATGCGGCGGCTGCGGTGGCGGCGGGCGTGCTCAGAGCGGCGGGAGTTAGCAGTGGTCATGCTAACGGAGCCGGTCTTGCTGTAGACGCTGATAGCCCAGCCTCCACCGCAAACCTCCTTGGAGTTACCCTCGCAAGGGGTGGCGCACTGAGACTCGGCGAGCTTGGAAGAGCCGACGAGCTCGTTGCCACAGTAGCACTGGCCACCGTACTCAGTAGCGGCAATAGAGAAGCCCTTGCCAACGCAGTTGGCAACGCACTTCTCGTTGGTCATGGGGCCAAGGTTAGGCAGAACATCACCGCTCAGAACACGGCCAATGTTGTCCTGGTAGCAGCCAGCATAGGTGTATCCACCGACAGTGGCAGCAGAGTTACCCTTGGTAGCAACAGGGGTGGAAGCAGGGGCTGAACCAGCAGTGACGGTGACGGTCTCAGTGACGGTGTGGACGTTGGCAGCACTGCACTGCTCATCACCACCAGCGGGGGCACCACCTGCAGCAGGCTTGGAAGTAGCAGGAGGGTTGGACTCAATAGTCTTGGAGCCAGCACCAGCGGCGGCCTTGGAAGTGGTAACAGGCTGGGCAGCGTTGACGACGTTGCTAGTGGCAGCAGGCTTGGAGGAGCTGGCTGGCTTGCTGGAAGCGCCAGCGCCAGAGGAACCAGAGGAGCCGGAAGAGCCAGAGGAAGAGCCAGAGGAAGAGCCAGAGGAAGCGTTGTTGGTGGAGCCAGAGCTAGAGCTGGAGCTAGAAGATCCGGAGCTCATAGCAGGAGCAGCACCGAAGCTGAAGCCGCTGAGGGGGTTGTTACCAGGGAGGGCAGTGAGGTTACCAGTGATCTGCTCGTTGACCAGAGGAGGAATGGTGCACTCGCCGCTGTTCAGGCCGTAGGGCAGGTCAGGGCACTGGTCCATACCAGAATCACCAGCGTCACAAGTGTCAATGATGTGCTGGAGGACATCCTCGTCCCAGGCAGCCATGAAATCGGCGTGGCCGCTGTAGCCGGTAACATCACCGTTGGAGAAGACGAAAGGCTGGGTGCCCTGGTTCTCGTCCCATCGGCCCTTGAAGGGCTGGGTGTCCATGTAGGCCTCGAAGAAGATGTGAGGAGTGTGAATCCAGCCAGCAGGGCAGTCCTGCTTGCCATTGCCGGCGTCGGTGGGGAAGGCAGTGTTGTTCTTGTAGTTGGTCAGGCCGGCGGCAGGGTTGTAGCAGGAGGGGAAGTGGATGTCCAGGCGGAGAGGAGAGTACAGGCCGTCGCAGGTAACGTCAGGGAAACCAGATCCAGCGCCCTGGTTGTTGGGATCAACCATGCCGGCCTTGGTGCCGTCAGAGCCGACGGGATAGGAGGGAGGATTGTAGGAGGTGCGAGGGCAGGTGAACTGGATCGGGTTGACGGGGCCCTTGGAGGGGTCGAGCTGAGAGCCGCCGCCGCCAGCAGGGCCGACACGGGTCATGGCATTGCCAGAGACCATCTGCAGGCCGGTGGGGAAGGCCTTGATGTCGTCGTTGGTGGCCTCGAAGAAGTAGTAGACGTTGGTGTAGTAGACGTCGACAGACTCCAAGAGGCCGGTCTTGGGGTCGTGGAAGTACAGGGTCGGGTACCAGTAGTTGGAGAAGTCACCCTTGACCAGCGCAGTGCTGCAGTTGGACTTGAGCAGGTCCTGGCCGGTGGAGGAGAAGCCAAAGTTGCTGCCGCCGAGGACGTTGTGGACGTGTCCAGAGGGACCGCCGGGCTGGACAATGGGATCAGCACGAGTGGTGACCAAGCCCTTGTTGGTGAATCGCAAAACAGCAAAGGTTCGGCTGTCCTTGGCAGCCATGGCAGCGCCAGTCATGGCGGCAGCGCCCGCGAGGGTAGAGAACTTCATGGTGAAAGAGAAGACGGGATGTGTGCAAATCGAGTGAAGCTTTCGACGAGCTGTGAAGGTCGCTAGGACGGTTGTAAATAAATGCAACGGTGATACCTGAGCACCTTTGAAAAGAATGTGTATGCTATAAGTGAGCCACGAAGGAATGTCGAATGTCGTTCGCGGTGAAAGAATGGATGATACAAAGAAGGTAAAAGAAGAAAGAATGCTATGTATCGAAAAATGCTTAAAGGAGAGGAAGTGCCCAGCAACTTGAAAGATGAAGCGGCCTGGAGAAGAAAGGAAGAAGAGGCTCGAAAAGTACCCGGCGGCCTTGGAGATAAATAGAAAAAAAGAGAGAGTGAGAGGTGAGGCATCTTGGATATGGACGATATACGGGTGGGGTCGAGGGAGTTCGTGCCTGTGCAGGTGCGTGTAAGAGCGAGCCCAGCCCAGAACAGCATGCATGGACAGGGGAGGCCCTGCTAATGCCGTTTGTGGCCAGCGCTTGTGGTGGGTGGATGCACAGAAGGCATGTCCCTGGGAGCCCCTGGCGCCAGCGAGCCGGGCATCCCACTGCAGCACGCACGTCCAGCACTGCCAACAGCAGGCAGAGAGCCAGGTTGAGCCCTGTGCTGGGATCCATACGCAAATGAGAAATAGATTAAAAATCATAAAACAGGATTGGTGCAATTATATTCCCCCCAAAGAGGCTCTGTCCAGGCAATCATGCCTCCTACGACGACAGGCTGGAAGAAGCAGGAGATGGAGAAGACGACGGTGAGCAGCTCGCAGCCACATGAGTCGCGTAAAGGACCAGACGCCTGTCACATCCAAAGTCAAGAACGGCAGCCAAGAGCCTGATAATGATGTATCAGCACACGAATACGCTTTTTTTTTTTAACCCCTCTCTTTGTAGACCTGCTGAGAACAATGTGAGCGCACAAGCAAAAAGCCCTGCAGCGTCACACAATCTCTCTGTTCAGTCCAGCCAACTACTAGTAAGTGCTTACTATCTCGTGGAACACAGACTGAATAACCTAGGTACCTACCTAGTATTAATTGCTTGCTACAGTTCCAAGCGATATTCGTCACCAGTCAAGATGCATATCAAGGTGGGTGACTAAATCCGGCCAAAACAAACAAGAACAAAACCAACAGAAACAAAACCTCCATCCCCATCCCCTGCTCCTTTCCAACCGCACTAACAAGCGGCTCTGGCTTTTTTGTTCCTGCATTGGCTTCCAGGCCTAAACCGCGACGGGGCACAACCGGCCGGCGCGTGGCGGCGGGGAGGGGTCCGTGGCTGTTTCAACGGCTGCATGTACATAGCACACATAACGGACACATGTACCTGCTACCCGGCACCCAGCGCGCATTGCCGCCAAAAGAAATGCCGCCGGCGCGCCGGGCTGTCCTGGCCGCGCCTGTACTGGCAACTTTTGGCCCCAAGGCCCATATACCTGGATTTTCCGAGCTCTTGCGCCCACTTTTGGCTTGTCATCTGTCATCTACTCCAGACTCCCGCTCCGAGGCCACCGTGCGCCTTGCTAGAAGGGCTAGTGCAAGGTACAGATAGGGCACTTTAGAGTATCACCGAGATGTTGAAATGAGGTATCAAAAGCCGTTTGCCAGCCAGCCAGGCTGTGGGAACAGGGCGCCTCGCCCTTTTTTTGAGTTGCGTCTAGCTGCTCTCTGCCCTCTCTGCCTTGTCGCTTATATATTACTTGTTGCATTAGCACGTACATTCTTAGTCTATTGTCCATGTGCTCTGCTTTGCGCCGGATACCAGCTGCTGCACGGGCACGCAGCGGAATTCAGCCCATCCCATATCATATTCCCGCACAGATTGTATGGCGGTCGCCGGCCACGTTTCTCTTGTGTGGCTGGCGCTAAATTCGCAGATCTGAAACAAAGTGTTTGCTTGGCCGCCTGACCGGGATCCGAGTTGCATCGGGCGAATCTTACTGGACGCCTGCTGGGCCCAAAGCGCCATCACTACTACATACTACATGCGTACAGTACTGTATGCTGTACAGACCACCGCTTGTGTAGTGCAAGCAGCGTTTCCCTCTTATCGGTGTGCTGCTGTTGGTTGTTTCTCGCTTTTGTTGTTTGTTTGCTGCAGCCGACTATTTAAGTGGCTGCAGAAGAAGAAAAAACTTTACATCAGCTGTGTTGGCCCCCTTGCATGTATTAGAAAAAACTTAGTATATTTCTTTCTTTCTTTCTTTTTCTTTCAGCTCTTATCTGTATGTGCCGTTTTCCGCTCTCCCTCCCCTCCCCCCCCCCTTTTTTTGATCTCCAAAAAAAAAAAAAAAAAAAATTCCTCTTCTTCGGTGTCGGCAATGTTCATGACATATGGCATGTAATAGGACATGGTTTCGACCAACGAGGGGGTGATGGAGTCGTTCCACAAGACAACCAGTAATCACGCATCGGTCCACAGCTTCCAGAAGTCTTGGTTAGATGGCCAATCAATCTATCAGGGCGTCGCCGGTCAGGCCAACTGATTCTGCTGAAATTACGGATCGATGGAATCGAGCAGAGCGACAAGTCATCGGTGGTGATAACCGAATCCATCCATCTCTGGTCCAAGGCGACATTCTGTGGCCTAGACCGAACATGGCACGGGGCCCACCCATCGCCCATCATCCACCACCCATCAGCCTGTTTTTATATACCCCGTAACACGTTTGTTCCGAGGCTGCACCGTGGCAGCTTAACTGAGATAGGGGCCCGGCTAGGGCAGACTCTATATACCAGGAGTCTCGGGCATGCTTCCGGTCACCTGCAGGCAAATGCAGCGCGAGTCAACTGTAATTGTACCTGAATATGCATACTTGTGCGTAGTCGTCCATACGAGTGTGTCATGTTAGATACAGAGCGCTTGCGGGTATTACGTGCGGGTACTACAAAGGCGAGATACCCCGAACCCGAACGCTCTGCTGGGATGGGTTCCTTCACACGCCACCCATTGAACAGGGGGCATCTATCGGAAACGCGGAGACGTGGGTATTTGCGAGGTTTACTGCTGGCACCAGTGGTGACAGTACTCACATACTTGTACAGTACTGCATTCATCATGATACGATGAGCCTCCTTGCATTCGTAGCACAGCACAGGCAGTCCTGCATCTTACAAGCAACCTATTTTGTTGACAGGCCATGTTTGTTTCCCCTATCCATAGCTCCTCATCAGTCCATTCCACTCGCCATCTCAACGCCATCCTCTTTCAGACACGTTTTTTAAAGCCTCTCCAGCACAAAAAACTAAACACGGATTCGGAGCAATGCGATCCCCGTAAAACGCTACTAACGCGCGTCTACTCGCCTCTCACTTCTCCATTTCGTCCTCTTCCCACTACTGCACTCCCCATAATAATAACCTTTTCCTCCTATTCAACAACAAAAGGGTTAAAAAAAAAAATGCCGTTGCCCCCAACTCCATACTTACATGACAAGGGGTGGGAACGGCATGCCTTTGAAACGCACTAGCGCTGAGTGGCCGTAACGCCCTAGCCGATTGGCTACCGTGGCCGAGCAGAGAGACTTCAAGGTTGGCTTGAGGCTTACGCCTTATGGTTGGTTTATAAGATACCTTACTTGTACTGCCCAAGTGCCACTACTCGTGTGCAGTACAGTACTCGACTAAGAGGCCGAGCTTGTGTGAAAAATCATTTCAAGATCTGGACCAGGGGTTGCGGTCCGGCAAACTTTCCGTTTTCTCTTTTTTATGGTATTATGCTGGTGGTAAGACTGCCGTTGGGCACTAGCCAAACTCGCCAGCGGTGGACGATTAAGCATACGAGCGTATTGGTGAGCGTATTATTAGCAAGCGTAAGCAGAGCTACGTTAAAATAGTGCAGGGTAAACAGTAAACAGATCAAGCGGCTGACCACATTCACATTCTTGCTGTTGAACACATATAGAAAGAGAGGGGCACGTGAGCTGATGGTAACTCGTGGTAAGGTAAGTAACCAAGAACTATTTTGAAGCTTTGAATATCAAATACAGATACGTAATATGTAATCTTCCCATATATCCGCAACGCAAATCCTAGGGAAGACGATAAGCTCCATAACGATATTCACACGTCAAGCTTTTCGCCAAGCTCAAGCTGCCAAGCAATATTGCAAATAGATTCATGGCACAAAGTGCGGAGTAGTGCATCTAATGCCCCCTATTAGTTGTACAAAATGGCTTCTCACCCCCCCGCCTCCGGGGTAGAACTCGAGTTGCATCGTCAGCTTCAGTGCGGCACTATTCCATCGTACCTATATCAAACAATAATCTCGGAAAGATTACCGCTTTTCTTTTTTCTTCCTTTTTTTTAATATTCAGGTTTTTTTTGAACGGGGCCAAATCAAACAAGGGAAGAGCCGACCGAAGCGGTGTACCCCGTTCTAGAGCCTATTTCATATAACGCCACCAACTATCAAAAAAGCACAAAGGGGGCCAAGGCAAATGAGGCTTTCCACTCGAGGCCATGGCTGTTGTACAAGGCGCACTTGTCTTTCTACCCATGCATAGGTACGTGTATACTTGTACTCCGTTATAGGTAGATGGATAGTAATAGTAATCAACGTCCGGCCATGTGTGTGCTAATATCGAGCCCCCCGCAATTACTTCCATTCAATTTTCCTCCCCCTCTTCCCCTGGTCTTGGAATCAGGTGAGAGAATGTCATTCCTCATATAGCAGACAGCTGATATGGGCCCACGCTTGAGCTTCCCCTGTCTGCCAGGCGCTGGGAACGGCGCCAAGAGCCCACATGTGCGCGCTGGGTTGTTTTTTTCCTGGGTGCCGAATAGCGAGGGTATTCGCGTATGGTCGTCAAGTATAAGTAGTGTGTAGTGGTTCAAGCGCGCTTATAAGAGAGAGGTATTCTCTCCAAATAATATACCGAGAGTTACAGATACTAAGTGCGCAGAGGATAGACTTGGACATGTTGACATGATCAAACCCACTACGTACACAGATTATATGGAATCCAAGATCTCTACACCTAAAAGATAAATGAGCAAAGAGGCCCGAGCAATAGCAACTCCTTCACCTCTCCTCTCCAATATAAAATAGGAAGGCAATAGTAACCTCACAAATCGAAGAATGCTCCCACTCAGACAAAATATGCCCATAAACAGATACGCTCATAAGGTATGAGCTATAACTCCACACATATGATAATATCACAGAGAGATGTGTGCAAGCCTTGCGCATGTATGGAGTAAATGCATGTGAGATACTGCCATTATCAGATATACATCTAATAATAGCCGTGCTTTAGTAAGTACTAGCCCCAATCTTAGGGTGTGAACCTCAAAAGAGGACCAATTAGGAAGTTGGAATTGATCGGCGCTGTGCATTTTCGTTGATCCTACCAAATCTGTAGTTTTAGCGTCACGACGCAGCTTCATAAGGTAAGCACTTCGCTTCCAGGCTATTACCGGCCTGCCTAGCCTGGCCAAAGACTAGTCTATTCGTCTTACTTGAGGCTCTCTGTTACCGACGTTGAGTGGTAAGCCTAGGATACTAAAGACCTATGTTGTTGCGGGTAATCAAGTTACTGACATACATGGCTTGGCAACGGAAATGCTACATCTAAGTACTATAATTCCTTTCAGTCAACTGCAAATTCTACTATTCAATACTACCTGCTATCTATAGATTCGTTTCTTCAACCCTTGAGCCAACGGTACGGCCCGAATTGTTTTCATTCCACCAATCTGACGACGAACTGAATGGATCATTCTCATACGTGCCAGTGCAAACATTTATACGGAGTGGGCGAGCAGCAAAGCCGCCAGAAAAAGTAAATGCCAAAAAGAGATAGCTATGAATCCCATGTTTGTATGGTAGGGGGATTATTTGTTAAATTTGAGGCTCTAAGAGCGTCTGACATTTAACAAACTGTCTCCTGGTATAGGGTATGAATTTGTCAGGGCATTACTACAAGTCACATAAGCTTAGTGAAAATAGCGTCTTTATTTCATGATATTTTGCTGAGGTTGTATTACCCCTCAATAAATTAGAGCATAAGCTCAAGCAATCGATATTTCTGCTACAAACTGCTTCCATGCTCATCCTCTCTGGGGAAGCAAGTAGCAACCTCAAGCTTGCCAGTCTCCTCATCAGCATGGAATGAAAGCACAACAGATGCTCCGTAATTAAGTGGATTGCCCTCGAACACAACCAGATCCTTGCTCTTATCAAGCCCCAGAATGGACTCGACATTTGAACTCACAAGCCTAACGGCATCATCCTGACTGATATGAGCGTACTTTGCAGCCCAGCTGGCCTCGGGAAGTAGATCATGAACACGATAATCTACTGGCATTGCTGCATATTCAAGTAATATTGTGAGCCAAGGTTTTTCTTTTCAACAGAAAATAGATGTCTTGGGTGAAAACTTACCAGTCTCGAAAATAGCCAATGCAAATGTGACACCGGCTTCCTTGAGGTAGCTAGCGACGCTTCTGGTGAGAGGAGGTCCAACCACCGCGTCGCTGTCGCGGAAAACATCGGGAGCGGGCCTATTCTCTGACAGAATTACGCTGATGTTGGCAGCAGCAAGATCTTTGGCCACCTTGTCAAGCATGTTAGCACCTGATTCTCTCAATCTGTATTTGCTGCGAGGTTATAAGGATATACTTACATATGGTGCTTCCTTGCCGCCCAATATCACGAGATTGGTGTCGGGAAAGTCCTTTTTGATGAGAATCAACTGAGAAATATCATACTGCGGGACCAAGAAATGTCAGCTGGCACCATTCATTCAAGAGCATTTGCAGCTCGGATTCACTTTACCTTGTTGTTGCAGTTTACAACGAGCGGTAGTTTACCGGCGGCTACTCGCCCGTACACAGTCTCATTATTCTTGCCCTTCCCGTCCTCCAGCATCTTACGAAGACGGTGAACCCCATTGCTGACCGTGCCCTCCGACTGCTTGGTGATATCACCAAGGGCCAAATGAAGAGCCACATCTCCCCGAACAATAGCCCCGTTCGTAAGACTCTTCTTCCCACTCGTGAGGAATTCGACGCTGACGCCCTGAACGAAGCCAGAGGCATCTGCTACCGGGAGCGAAATGGCTCTGGTTACTCCTCCGAGGCGCGCCCTCGCAAATTCCTTCCCGTCAAGCCAAAGCCCGTATTTGGCATAAACCAAGCTCTCAGGGTCTCCAATTCTCTGGCTCGAGGCTTGCCCGTCACCTGTACCTTCATCCGTGGCAATTTCGGTCATACCTAAAGCTCGGGTGACGGCTGTTAATCCTGGCAAGACATGGCCATTGTGCAGAGACAGATGGATAACCTTCTTTCCCTTTGCCTTGCATTTATTCTCTGCTTCTGTGCATGAAGCTGCCGAACCGAAACATGAGACCTCTCCGTCCTCAACGACGAGCTTGAGAGGCTCATTGTTACCCTGTGCCACTGAGGCCGCTAGCTCCGGATAGTTGTCAACAAAGGCCTTCTGAATGCCATCAATAATGAAGCCCTGGCCTGCCTCATACGCTTGCGAGCATGTCTGTTCTCTTTCCGCATCCGAGACCTCATACCGCATCTGTGGTTCAAAAGAGACGTTTGTATCTTCGGTGCGGGCCGCAGTAAAAGTCGTGTCCATGCTCTCTTTAACCTGAGCTTCGTCTAACTGGGCTCGTCCATCAATGAAGACCTGTAGAGGTGTTGCGCCGATTGACAGAGGGTGAGAATCCCATACAACAATGTCTGCATCGAAGCCAGGCCTGCAGTATCCAATGCGGAAGTCAAGATCAATTGCCTTTGCGGGCACGGAAGTGATCGACTGAAGGGCCTTTTCCTCTGGAAGCTTGAAGGCGTGACCGATGGCTGCCTGAGAAGCCAGATACTTGGCATTCGTCAAGCCAATCGAGTGATCAGACTTGTACGCTACGGGAATGCCGTTTTTATCTAGGATGTGTCCTGCATATAGGCTTGGAGAGTATGCCTCTGATTTGTATAGACTGAACTCTGCAAATATCGCAACAGTCACGTTGTCACCCTGCTCCTTGAGCAAATTGGGCACTTTCCAGGCTTCAGTCGCATGATGGAACCCGGAGACCCTATACCCAAACTCATGGCTAATCCGAAGCATGGTCTCTAGATCCTCCGGCTCATAGTTATGGTTCTGCACAATGACCTGTCCTCGAAGAATGGCCACCGTTGATTCGAGATCCAGTTGAAACGGAAACTTCCCATGACGATGGACGAAGTCAGCCTTGCGGCCTTGACGCCAGTTGTGGGCCTCGAAGATAGCAGAGCAGTAATCATCCTGCTTTTCCTTTAATTCCCTGGCTTTTTGCAAGTGCTCCCGCAAGTGCCAGGCATTGCCCAGCCGAGTATACCCATAAGTACGCTTTGGGTTTTCGCCAAATGCAAACTTCATATACCGACGCCGCTCGTCTACAGGGATTCCCCTCTCAAGGAGGATGTCTTCGACAACGGGCTCGGAATGCTCTCCAGAGTAGAGTGAATTCTTGACGGGGACACCCTCACCAGCAATGAGGTTTGCCGAGCCTGGAATGAGGAGCGAAGACGTGACACCGCCGGATAGGACCAGTGTGGCGGCTTCGTCATAGGCTTTTAGAGCATCAATCGCACGCACGCTCGGAGTGAATGCTTTGGTATCAGGATTTACCTCGTTTGTGTCATCGGTCATCTCGGCAGCAGGCCAGGCCATGAGGAAATGATGAGAGTGCATATCCACGAGCCCAGGAGTGACATACCGACCATGAACATCGTGCTCCACGACTTCTTCATTCGAAATGACTTTGAGGTTGTCCGCAGTCTTGTGAATAGCTTCAATAACACCCTTGGAAAAGACAATGTCCACAGCGTACGGAATGAAAGCCTCGCCGTCGAACAACGTCGCATTCTTCAGAACAGTAACCCCGGTCTGGCCATTGGTTTGTGACCACCGCGGATTGCTATTTCTAGAACCAGGCTCAGGCCTGCCGGGCACCCTATCCAGCCCTCGGCACTGGGCCAAGGACTCTTCAAACTGCTGCAGCAGCCTCGGCGAGACCTTGCCATCTTCCCGCGGCCGAGTTCGATACTGGCGATCAACCGCAAAGCACAACCAGAGCACACCTGCGGCCACCACAAAGCTTAGTCCCGTTCTGATGGAAAGGACGCTCCGCATGAACAGACGCCGCCGCCGACGTGATTGCCTGGGATACGCGGGGACCTGATATGGCGGCGGCTCTAGCGAGCATGAATCTCCGCTCTGGAGCAGCCTTTTTTCAGCCCCCTCATCCATGCGGTGTGATGTGATATGATGGGAAATACGGTACGATATATGATACGGCGGGCAGGAACACGGGCGCGTCGCAATGCCAGGGACCTGTATTCACGCCAATGCGAACGCGAAGCGCCTGCTAATTCGTAGTCGTGGCAGCAATTGCCACTCAGAAAGCAACTCAGAACGTAAGAATGCAGCCAGCAAGGCTGCGTGGTGGCCGTGTTGAGATGCAAGGAAGCTCTTTCTTGCTCTCCCCTCGAGGCCTTTGCTGCTTCGTCGTAAGCAGCTGCGTCAGACAAATATAGTAAGTAAACAACGCCAGCACCCAGATCCGAGTATGGGCCTTACTAACCCGTAAAGCGACGGCGCCCTAGAACTTTTGTTGCCGTTCATGTCCACTTCCGGGATAGGCAGCAAGCTCGCCGCAAAAGCTATTCCGCTTCAGTGGCGCGTTGCGGGGGGACCTGAAGAGAAGCGAGCCGTTTGCCTTGCAACCGCCCCCTGAGTCGCCCGAGGCGACGTGTTTGGTTGCAACGCCTGCCTTTCTATCCAGCGCAATTTGCGACAAGAGACGGATCCCCGAGGATGCGTGGAGGAGGACGGAATGGTGCTTGTAGCAGCATGTATCTGCCATATTTGCAGAATCGATGCTTCCGAGGAACGATGCCTCGTCGTACCGCGTGCGAACTGCTGGCTCGGGCACATGGTACTCTTGCTGCTTATCGGTGTGCGGGTGAATACCTCGACTCCTCGACTACAGCGAGTAGCAGGTACCTGCTGGGTAGGCGCCTAGCACTAGCATTTACTGGCCGGCCCGTGCCGACGCTTGGCCGCGCTCCACGCTGATTTGAACGTCCACGGGTGCGATAGACTGCGTACTACTACAAGGTAGCAAATCAGTGAGACACGACAGAATTCATACATGTACATACGCATGTATAGGACGGTGCTTACTGCATACCCAAATTGCGCCATTGGAGGTCAATACCCTTGCTGTGGCCGGCCATGGGCTGGGGTTTGAGAGTCGCCGTCCTCAAAATCAGACGATGGCGTTTTCCCCCCTTGGCGCACAAGCAAAAGGCTGAAACGGTCGCTTGTAGCCGATCCTCCTTTTCGCGCTCTGTTTGCCTGCGGTACTAAAGCGGTCTGATGCTCTCTTCGGCTTGTGGGGGTATGTCAGAGTCGAACCTTGAACTTGCCTGTAACTGCTAGAGAGCAATGATAGAGATGAGAAATCTGAAGAGGCGACGTTAAATATAAGAAAATAATAATAATGGAATGCGGTCTATCTCAGTAAAATCGCCGAGATGTCTCTTTGCTTGCATCTCGAGAAGAACATTTTTAGCCTGTTTCTGATATCCTCCGCGCCAAAGGCTCGTTGACCTTGCCAATACTAGCAGTAACCATTGAAACTCCAACAAATCATCAACACAGGGCTGTAACCAAATGCCAAGTTAAATGACCCAGTCGCTCAGCCGTCCAATGTCTATCGAAGGCCGTCCAGCGACGTACTTTTCTCATCGTTTTCCCGTCTAATCTCTCTTTTCTCTTCCTCCTATGACGATAGACAAATATGTCCGAGACCCAGATAAATGCTAGGCTGTGGCTCTCGCTATTTTCCCTTCATGTACAATTATGCTTGATTGTCATTTTTATTTTTTTATTTTTTTAAACTTTTTTTTTTTTTTTTTTTTTTTTTTTTTTTTTTTCAGTTTCGCATCTGCCGCCTCCTTCTCTGGCTTTGTGACGTTTCTCCATCTTCGTCGTCATCGTTATCTGAAAGGTCTTCTGGATTTCTGAGGCCTCTTCCTCTGTCATTTCCTTTCTTGATTGAAATGATGCAGCCTTGCTCTTTCAAACGTTTAGCCAAACTGCTGCTGGCTACCATGCCAGGAAATTCTTTGGCGCTGTAAACTTTGAAAGGTTCACTTTTGATCTCTGCTAAGATGGGAAAGTGTCGAACAGATCCAGCGCGGCCAGGATCTATCATCATCAGTGTAAATTTTAATCGGAACGAGCCCGGAGTACGACATGAAAGATCGGAGAAGCAGAAGAAGCAACCTTCCTTTCCATTCTCGTCCTGCCCCACAAACGGCGTCGAAACAAGAGAACCCATCAACCGTCGTTGATGTTGGTATTCTTCCGGCATGTAAGAAGAATCGCGCTCTCCTGATTCGTCGAATATGGCGCAGCTCATGACATAGCTCTCGTACCGTAGGTAGACCCTGACATCCTCTTGGGTGAGATTTGGGTTTGTAACAATGAGTTCCACAATCGGAGGCGGGTCAATGACTCTTCGATCTCTATCGCCGAATCCGCAAGCTCGGGCTGCGTTTGGCTGTTGGCGCATTTTGAGCTCAAAGCTAATGTCGCTCAAGAATTGGGCCTTATTTGAATTCAGCAAGTTGGGCACTTTGACCGGGGTGGCTTCTGCGCTCTTCGGACTGTAAAATGACGATTGAGCTACTGGCCTTGAGGGCTCTGGCTGAAGCGTTGATTCCATCATGGGTGTATCTTGGTCGTATCTTGGACTATAAGATGGTGTGTTGCTGCCCTCTGGTTCCCTAAAAGATTGTGGTGGTGGCAGCGGACGGTTCATGTGGTTCGTATTGGAGGGAAACTGAGATAATCGACGGTCAGCAGAACCGTCGAGCCTCCCAGGCGCCACTGGCGGCAACATCTGAGGCGGTTGGACCGTGTCTGCCATCTGATGGTTCGGATAGTTCTGGTGAGTGACGGGTCCGGTATTGGGGACATGTGAAGGAGAAGTTAGGGGAGATGAGGTGCTAGGGCCGGCATTATTGTGAGGATAAGATGGCGGCCGAAAATATTGAGGGTGGTCTTGAGAGGGAGGTCGAAAGTTGTCTGGCGCGTAAGGAACTCCTGCAAGTAGGCCTTGTGGAGGAGGCAATCGCTGTGCTCCCAAGGCGGGGTTTGCAGAATAGTGACCCAGGCCGCCATGATCTGGCATGCGAGGCATATTGTCTAGCCCGTTGGGATTTCTAACATCCATTTCACCGGCGAAGCCCGAAAGTCTTGCTGCTGGATTATGATGGCCTGATAAGCTGTCTTGGGCGCGCCCTGGAGCCGAAGACATAATCAGCTCTGTTCCAGGACAAGCAGCAGAAAGAGAGAAGAAATGCAATGGTGGAAGGCTGGTGTGGACAAATAGCAGTAGCAACAATGCAATGTCGGCAGCTAAAAGTAGTAGTGCTGGTAGTAGTATATTAAGGCCAGCGCACCCTAGCTCAAGAGCGGACACCCAGACGAGCCAATGCAGTTCTGGTTAGAGATCTCCCAGACCCTCATTCCAGGGCTCAATCGGGATGAGTTCTTGAACCAGGTAGAGGGAACTGCAAGCTGCATGCCTGCAACCAAGATCGTTGCTGGCGTGGGTGGAGGCGGATGGATATGTACGTGTGTGTGGATGCGGGGCACCAAGGAGGAGTGTGTGTATATAGCTACTACTAGTACTCAGATTTGGCGACCGGGACAAGCGCGATGTTTCGGTTCGGCTGGGCTGCCCTCGTGAAAGTTGAGCGCAGTGCTGGCGTTGGGCGGCAGCAAGATATACCACCTAGTTGACAGGCACCGTGTGTTGATCCAAGTTTCTCCGCTTCACGTCAACCGCAGCAGAAGAGAAGCACAAGCAGGGAGGGGGGCTATACATGTGCATTCGTACGATCCGGGTTGTCGATGTGCCTCCTGCTTGTACATCGTAGGCCGACTACGGTCCCTTGTGAGACAAAAGACGCGCCGCCCCGATAACGAGAAGGTAAAAAGAGGCTGCTGCCGGCCGTATGGACCAAACTCTGACCGGGGAGAAACCTGAGAATAAAGGGCACGCTAGTATACTAAAAACAGTGTTGCCAAAAGAGAGAGAGTTGGCAAGCGACCTCTGTTGCTTAACTAGGAGCACTGAGCGACGTGTTGGTGCCAAAAAGCTGTGCTCGTGGGGGAGAAAAGACGCCCTCCAGCCTTGTTGACCAAGAAAGCGGTGAATAGGAGAGAAGGCGACGCCGCAACGACTACCGCTACTAGTAGCAATTGATATTTCGGGCCTCTTGTAGCTCTAAACAGCCCCAGGGAAGCAGGTGCTACAAGGGTAGACGAGGAGAAGACGGAGTGGGGAGAGCGGAAGAAGAGATACGGAAAAGCAAGTAAAATGCCGGCGTGCCAAGGGCCATGGCAGGTAGGATTAGTGCCAGTTGTCGAGAGCGTCGGCGCAGGAGGACGAGAGATGCTCGATAGCGAGTCCGTACTTGGGACGTTTGGCCAACACCCTATATCGAGCACGCGAAGAGCGTAAGTCTCTCTCTGCTTGTATTTGTACGAGTGCATGCTCCAAAAGGGCCAACATAAGAGAAGCCCTGTACGTGGTGCTCCGCAGACACGCCGCAGAAACAATAATGAGACCACCCGCGCGAGCAGCCCAGCCGGGGGTAGCCAATTGGCGTTGACCAGGGGGGAGTGGACACAAGTCACAACTGACAGATCTTATTCCCACAGGGCGGAGACGCATCCTCCCATGTCACAGCATGGCTGATGTGGCGGTGGGTGAATCCGAATCGCTGGGGCCGCTGCGGCTTATTGCGCGTTGAATCCGCTAGGCGAGCTCTGATGATGCCGACCTCTGTTCGCTCATGTGTGACGTATGAAGTAGGCATTGGTATCACGGCCAAAGATGCTCTAAACAGCGCACCCGTACGACTAGTACTGCTAGCTCCGTACCTCTCACTCTCACAAATATGCGTCTCCCGCCTTTGAGGCGACGGAGATGTGGCGCCAATTATTTCAGCGGCCGTGCAATGATCCTGTTTTCGAGCATGTGGCACTGAGAATGGGGCAAGCAACTGTGCCCTCTCTAGGCTGCAGCGCTGGGCTAACTTTCAAGTTGCAGCTCAAGACGTAAAGCAGGGATGGTTGGCTGGCTGTTGGTGGCTTCGAGGACGAAACATAGGCCAATTCCAAGGGAGGCTGGGCTCCTGAAAATGCCCCGATAGAATATAATTCTTAGGTGGGCTATCTATCTATCTGCAAGCATTGCATGGCCAGGCCAGCCTCATGCGCGTAGGAGACGAAGATGCCGGCTTAAAGTCTCTGGATACTCGACATGGGCATCAGCATAGTTTATTCCGCTGCACTGCTCAGCATTGAGGATTAAGATCTAAGCATCCGGACGTACCACGGGCTACTGCCGTCTAAGAGTCCTCGATCCGGTCGAGACACGGTCCCGAGGGAAGAGACTCTTTGAGTTGGCGGATGCCCTGCAACCTAGCACTCTATGTGCTTGTGCAGGCAGGACGGTCATGGGGTGGGCAGCGCGGCTTGAGGACAGTTCTCTGCCCTTGGCCATCTCGAGCATGAGTATGGTACTTGATATGGAGTACTCTGCGGTTGGGCCACGTTTCGGTGTGATGGGGGGTGATTCCCTCTTTTCAGCGTGGAAAAAGTGGTCTGTGCTGCTCTTGGCCAGCTTCGACTCGGCAAAGCTAAGCTACGAAGGATTCGGTGCCACCAGTTCGCGATATCGTAGCAGCGAGAGAAGAAGCGATAACCGTCTGACAATATGGCCGCCAGGGGGATCGTTTCTCTTCCATGGTCCCGGCCAGCCTCGCAGACAGCTGGTGGCAAGGCACGCCATGTGCAAGAATTTTGCACAGCGTAGAACTGCAGAGTCGCATCCACAATGCATGAATGAGCACACCGACGCGTATCGTGTCTGCGCCATGGATATTATTAATGCCACCGCTCACATGGCACTGGTATCTTGACGGGGGTCTTTTCTTCTTTTTTTCTTTTCTTTTTTCTTTTTTGTTGGCGCCTACACATGTCAATTCGCTGTGGTGCAAGTCACACTCGTTAAGGAACATGAAGCGAAGGCGAGGGGCTAGGCAATCCATGAAGTTCTAGAGGACAATCCTTGCAACTGTTGGATTCTGCTCTCAGCCTTTTCATCTCCCTCCTGTTTCTTGACCCCCTTTGGTTTACCGTGCGGAGGATGGATCGGCCGTTACTTGCAGGGCCTAGCCCAACCGAATCGCAAGTACCTGTGACAGCCGTACGTAAAAGAAGGTGCCTGCTCCTGGAAGGTTCTTGACAACACTTGCCTCGTGCAGGTGCAGATTCAATGGAAGGAGGAAGGGGGTTGGAAAACAAGAGATTGGAAGAGCTGATTCCCTTTTGGAGCTCTCGGCTAATACTATGAGACCGTAGTATTGCTATCAGCCTGGAGGTTAGTAGGGCTAGTAGTACCTGTAACCGGGTATTAGGTACGGAGTACTAGTGGTACTAAGTTAGAGGAGGCATGTGGGAAGGTACCCACTACCTAGCGCTAGCCGTTAAGTTCCCGTGTAAGGTACGTAAAATTCAAGCTCATTCTTGCGATGAATCCAAGTTGCTGTACCTCGAGCTAGGAGGCGCTTCTCAAGAATCTACAGGTAGGTAGGTACATAGGTACCTAAAGCGCCTGACATTTTAGGTGCTCAGCAAGTAAGGTACTACTAGGTAGGTAGGTATTATCTACTACTAAAGTGCTCAGTAGTATTGAGTACCTGTTTCAGCTGGATGCTAGGGAGCTGCTTGGATAATGCTCCTCGCAGCTTCTTGCGCTGCAAGCCTACACCTGTACCTGTACCTGTACAAGCCAGGGGTAGGCTTGGTATTGCGCATCTAGCATCGGATATCGTCCGTAGAGCTGAACCTGTTTCCATGTCGCGACAGGCCATATTAGTACCATGCTTGTGACGTGGTACCTAATACTACGGTATACATACTACGTACTAAATATAGGGCAACCTATAACCGACTCTCTTACTGCCTTATAATGGAGAAAGTGCTGCGGGGTACCACTACGGAATACCACGTATGTACCTTAGGACCCAGGTCGGTTCTGACAATAGTAGTACTAAGGTAGGAAACTACCTCTACTAGCACTTCCTTATGCATGATGCTGAAGCAGAAACTGCATCTTGATCCTTCTCATGGCAGCATCGCGCCATGGCCCTTGCGAGGGCGACTCGCAGCAGCGCCATTGACACCACTAGCACTATTCCGTGCTACTGCCTAGACGGCTACAGGCAGATCGTCTCTGGTTGACAGCCTCTATTCGCGAGGAGCGGGCCTAGTGCCCAGATGTGCAGATTCATGCTACTGCTAGCCGTATCCACCTGGTGTGCGTTTTGCTGCCACGCCAGAATGCCTGTCCATCCGCCGGCACTTGCGTCTCGTCATCGGACTCCCTTCCGGCCTCTCACCGCCAATCCAGGCCCTTTGCTTTTGATAGCACCTGGCCTGGTGCGGCAGCAGCAGCACTGTACAGCACTTTCTGTATAAATAAGGTACAGAGCAAGGTACCGGCGCCAGTGGATATCACCCGCACTGCATTTGCCTGGCTGCTTATCTAATAGCTCCAGGAGCACCGCTATTATACGAAGTATCCAGTAATGGCGCGCAAATGGCTTCGACAAGCTCCGCTGCGCTTGTGTATCGGGCATCGCAGCTCGGCGCAGATTGGGAATGGATCGATTCTTCCCGCTGCACCCTCTTGGGCCACATTCGGAGCTGCCAATGACAGGTCGGCGCATCTACTTGCGGTGCAGAGGCTGCTGACCTCGTCTAGCCGTGACATGCCGCCGAATGGGGATATCAACTCGACTCTTTTGCTCTCGCTTGTCGGCCGCCGCCGTCGAGGCTCCGCACCTGCTGGACGCGGCGCTTGTTGCTTGTTGCAGACTCCGGCCAAGCTCTCCATGTGCAGATGAGCAGTCAACTGATCTCACTTTACCCCGGGCAAATGCGCGAGCTCTAAGCACAGGCTCGCTGTGGCTTTGTGTGAAGAGCGGCCAAGTGGCGACGCTCTGTTTTCCGGCAATGGCCGAGACACCAGCTCCAACAAGGCTGAACGAGACAGTGTCTTAGACCCGGCCCTTGGCCAAGCAGAGACAGCACTGAGCCACCGGCCTTGTCAATCAATACGAGCTTTCGTTGCAAAGTTGCTCCTGTTTCTGCGTCTGGTCCTGCTCATGGGCATCCCTTTTGGCTTCTCCCCGTTAGCGCTCGCGTTTTCACTCTAGTTGCCAAGAACCGGGCCCGTGGATTTGCTTGCCCGGGCTGGCTCGCCATCCCCGTCCTCACGCTGGTGTGCAAAAGCACAGCTATGGAGCAGTGCTCCATCCAAGTCCAGCCTGCAAGTGGAAAGGTGCGTTCGAGGCCGCATAATGTGGCCTCCCCTGGCCGGCCTCTTCGAGCTTTGCTGGGCAGCCTTGCCCACAAGACTTCGTTGCATCGTCCCGTCTTTCGCTTCCCGCTTTCCGTCTTCCCCGGCGAGAAAAGAGGCCCTTTCGAGTAGGCTACGGGGCCAGGGACTGTTTTGCTGTGGAGTTTTAGGCGGAGAAGTGTGCCACGGCAGCCAACCCGTGAACTCGAGTTGCTTGTCTTCAAACTGGGACGGGCTTGAAGAGTTATCGACATGTCTCACACACCCTCTTCAAAAGTGGGAGCTAATGTAAATGGCTGCTTGCTGTCTTCCCCCCCCTTCCATACATTCCACGAAAAATTTCCTGGCGCGCCCGCATGTCTCACCCATAAAACCACACACACGTGTCTCTATTTGTGGTTGTATAATGCACTACCAGTGATATCAGCCCGCCACTCATCACAAGACGGCACCAATAAGCTTGTTACATCGCCTCGGTGGCCGATACTCATGCCTACTGGCTCGCCTCAGACCAGCTGAGACTTCGCATTGAACATCATGAGAATTTTGCCAAGTCGACGTGACTTGAAGGGTCATGAAGGCATAGCGTTGCGTAAATTACATACACTATAAATGCCATCATCTTTCTGCATACCCATGCGAGCTCCACGCAAAGTATAGCTCACTTGTCGATGGCTAGCTGTATCCCACCGACAGCCTCTTTTTCCATTGGCGTGGTGCTTTTTGTTATTTTCTTCTTCTCTGATTTTCTCCCTCAATGCCAGTATTACTTAGTGGATTAGGAAAGCAGCCACCAACCAGCCAACGAATCGCTCAGTAAGTAGGCTTTGACACTTGAATTGAAGCTCCAGGAAGTTCTTCATGGGGCTATTGGTGGTGCTGACCGGTCACGGAGACGAAGACTTGGTAATCTAAGACAGTATTGAGGTGTGGCAGATGCTTACAGCGCCCGCAAGCAGCAGTCTTCTATTCTCAACGCCTTGGGGTCCAAAAAAGCCCCTTTTTTACTGCCTGGGCAAAGAGTCCTTTGAACTGCCTATTCGGTATGCATTATCGAAAACTATTATAGGCCTTCAGTTGAAATCGCACCGTTATATCCAACTCTTTTGTTAAACAGTGTGCAGAATATACTTCCTAGATGACCAACTTTGTATGATCTCATTTTGACATATACATACCTGCACGCAAATGCGCCAAAAACACAAGAGCCGGTCGAGTAGATCTGCCGATCCCAGAAAAAGGCAGTGGAACAGGAGCACTAGTCATGGCACCACTGGAACCCGCTTGCTCTTCGCTGCTCCCTCTCTCAAGTCCACATTTGAGATGGTTAGCTGCCATGTATCAAATTCACCTTCACATACCGCCAGCAAGTGGTCTGGAAGTTGGAATCTCTGACAGCATACTATTATCTCACCGGGAAGGGGGGGCGCTTTACTTCAACCAGGCCTAGCTGGCTGGGCCTTCTTTCCCTTGCATGATATAGCGGCTTGAGACGAGACCTTTGC
This sequence comes from Trichoderma asperellum, assembly GCF_020647865.1. Taxonomy (NCBI): domain Eukaryota; kingdom Fungi; phylum Ascomycota; class Sordariomycetes; order Hypocreales; family Hypocreaceae; genus Trichoderma; species Trichoderma asperellum. The sequence goes on along the minus strand of NC_089415.1, from coordinate 5,579,941 downwards.
CCTGCGCCCAGCTGCGCTCGTGCGCGCCATGCCTTGTGCTTGACTCGGCATGATGACCTGTCAATTTGACGGCAGCCCTCTGGCTGTGATGGACCAAAAGTATATTAGCCGAAGAGCGGACACTTGCGGTGCGGCTGGTGCGGCTGGTTGGCAGGACAAAGGCATTCATTCGTCGACCAGTGAACACTGTCGTGCTACCCGCCCTAACGCAACGTAAACGAGAAGCGACAGTCAGGTTCGTCTTACGGAGCATTGTTTCCTCGCATTAACCCTTTTGCATTAGTGCTCTGGAAGGCGGCAGTTTCAGTTGACACGCCCATAGCGCTGCGTGTTGGGCAAAAGGCCATCCAGCCGACTGCCGTGTCGGCGCGTGAATCCTCTTGTGTGACCGCGCGGCTAGTAGTGCGCTTCTTCGTCGGTAAAGGGAGGGTAGTATGTATTAACCAGCTTGCTCATTTTTTCTCCGTCGCATAGACTATCATAATACGGAAAATGCTATAGTATTGACCTCTTACAGGTATATTACTTGCTTGGACACTCCTTTTTGTTTTCCATGTTACCTCATGAGCCAAGACACTGAGAGAGACCAAGCCCAGGGTTGGAAGAGAGATAGGGGAAGCGATTCATGAGATCCTTTCCTGTGGCATCTCAACAGTGGTGCTAATTAGCAGCCCTGTTTATTATATGACCATTTATACTATATTTGGCAATCTACTTAGGCATATGTATCTGAGGGCATAGGCATTGCTGTTGATGATATTTCTTTGAGAGGGTGCCAGAGGTGAAAATGAACGTCCATGCAACAATTCACGTAATTTAACGTGATATCGACTTCATAGTCTATCCTTCTACAAATGCAGCTATAGATCTGATTTAATGTAATACCGTCGTCTTTATAGTCTATTTCTTCAACCTAAGCCGGTCTTTGATTACCATGACAAATTTGTCACTACAATCAGTATTTACGCGCCATCTGCTAGGCAAGTTGCAAGTTGTATCTGTCCAAATCGGCGCCGCTTAGGAGCATGTCTTCTCGTTTTAGTTCAAATATTGAATTTTATAAAGCTTTTATTATTGAGAGTTAACAACTCTCTTGTATGTATTACCTAATGTACGTTTTGTGTCAATACCTACTAATTCAAGATATATTGTGCCAATTTGGCCAAGTCCTCCTCGTCCGTCTCTCAACGAATGTTGATGTTCCTAGAAATCCTAGTACTGTTTAATAACAGTAAATATATAAGAATATATGTGTATGCAATATATATAGCCTCGAAAGGACAAAACCTCTGTATCCAAGGAAAAACAAATGCCAAGACAGAGAATAACATATGAAAGCATAATGCGCTTGACGGGTACCTTTGGTACGCGTTAGAGGTCAGGAGATATTGGTGCCGGGTATGTGTAAATGATATTAAAATAAAAATATGCGTTGTTCGTCGTATGTAAAAAAAAAAAAAAAATCGTAGAAAACGTTATATTTAATTTTGTGAAAATATATCCAAATAAAAGGACCGTTTGTATAAATATGCGATATGCTTGATCGATATATATACGATCTTGAACAAGCATTTTGATGAGCAATCGCTTATAAGGCCGAAACAAGGATAACGAGTGTAGCACAAAGGGCAGCCAATGTAGTCGTATATATGGCTGGTCGCACGGCAATGACTCCTGATGAAGCTGGGGGTAGAGTGCCATTGACATAATTCGGGCCGCATAAAGTGTTCACTTGGCGGGCCGCAGCTTGGTAGACACCGGCGACTGGTGAGCTGCGGTCTGCGGAGGCAGAGTAATATATATCCATGGTCTGCTGGGTACACCAACTACACGATGGGTTGGAGCTACCAGGTAAGGCCAGACCGTAGGGCAAAAAGTAGAGGTAAGCGTCTGATGGCGTATTGAGATTCGTGACAGCGTTTGCAAAACAATATTGGCTCGAAGAAGGATCTTGGAGACAGGTTGCTGCATATAGCGTCTTGTAAGCTACCAGACCGTCGTATGCTTGCAGAACTAGAGTCTGGTTCTGCTCAACTTCAGTCTTGCAATTACCGGCCATGGTGAGGTTCGTCGCGGCTTGATCGAGGAATGTTGCACAAGACGACGAGTCGGCTTTGCAAGTTGCATCCAACACCCGCACTATGCTGAGAAGCGACTTTTCGGCTTGGAAGAAACCTGTCGAGGACTACCATATCCGAGTTAGCGAGATTCAAACCTTGTTTGGCGTATTCCGCATCTCCAAGATAGAAGATAAAAAAAAAACTAACCTGGAGCATCATGGAGAGTGGATAGCAACTCTTGAAAGTTGGGTTTGATAGAAGATTCGATATGAACTTGGGACATGCGTCGGTTGAACCAGAACTTTGGAAGGCAGAGGCTGGCGTATTATCGAATGGCTCTGGCAACGGAGATGATGATGCCAATGCACTGTTGGTGGGCTTTGACGGCGTCGTGGTTGTAGTGGTGTGAACTGCCTTTGCATTTCTTCTCCTCATCTCTCCATTCTCGCGTGGCGTAGCATGGTTGCTATCACCACTGTCCACTTCTTCGACATCCCGTAACCCAGGCCGGTTGATATAGCTAGGAAATATATCAAGCAGTTCCTCCGAAGATTGTGGAGATGGGGGCGGGCTTGTATCGACTAATAGCGTGGGAATACGAGTGGAAGCACGCTCTGGCACTGTAGCAGCAGAGCTGAGGGTCGCCAAGAATGCGATGATGAGAAGTGAGAAGCGCATCTGGTACAATCGAGGTGTTGATGGATTGGTTTTGGAACGCCCGGCAGAGACGAATATTAGTGGATTAAACATTGTGATATACTGGTAATAATTTTGAAGATGGGATTCGAAGAAATCGTGGTAATTGTTGTCGTCCTCAATCGAAGTACGCCGGCTAGACCGTTTCTTTTCTCGATAGAGTTTACACGAGGTGAAGCTGGGGCCACAAATCAGGTCAGGCCGAGATTGAGCAATATGTCTTTAGTAGAGGCTCAGTCAGTAGAAGTGGTTATCGTGATGCATGGACCATTGCTCGACTTGGACCAAAGCGCGTGTTAGTCGAATTCGATCTCGGGGCGCCAAGTTGGAGAATCGGTTGCTGTGAGCACCTGGATCCCGAAGATATAGCTGGAGGCGACGACGATGCTTCCTTTGCTTTCCTTGGCGGTCTACCCAGGGGTTCTTAACCTGTTCTCTCTCAACTCCCCGAAACTGCGTCCTCTGCTACTGATGAAGCTCTTCTTGTGTTCCGTCCCTCCTCCACCCCCCGTTTGTTGTACCTCACAATATGAGAGCCAGAAAACAGACCCCTCGCAGGAAGATGGAAGCAATTGGGAAAAGAGCAATGGCGTGAAGAAGAAAGAGAGAAAATGAAGCTCAAGGCGAACGAAAGCACCTGCCTTGGTAGGCAAGCAAGACGACAAGGCAAGGCGAGCTTAGCGAAAGAGCTGGTTGAAATTACAGGGAAGGCACAACGACGTAGATCAAACGAGCGGATGAAAAGAGGAAAGATGTGCAAGGAAAAAGGCCCGGAGCAAGAGTGCAGACTGGCAACAGCTACGGAGCGGCAGCCGGGCCTTAGATAGGCAAAGAGGGAAGGGACGACGCGGGCCTGCAACGGGACCCAAGCTGCCAAGGCAGGCGCGCTGCTCTGGTATGAACAATCGCCCCGCCATCGACGGTGTGCGCAGGGCCTGAAGCGTGCAAGCCCATGCAGCTAGCGCCGTGGGCACGGGCATTATCACCAAAGCTCCGCCAGTAGTGCGCAGGATGGGAGAAAGTACGGGGTATGCAGCACCTGCGATTGGGCTGGGCAAGAGGCTGAGGGGCAGAGAAGAGATGGAAGGGCGAAGAAGCCCGCCCGAGCCTTGGCGTGTCGATTGGAGACGACTTGGCTTCATGCAGCAAGCGCTTCTACAGCACACGACGCTTGCTCGGCTGCTTGTGTCTTGCTCGTGCTGCTTCCCTTGCTCCCGGCCCAGTCGTCAAGACGAAGAAAGCCACAGCAGGCGGGAGAGCTACCAGTGCGCCACCTCCAGTAGGCGAAGGAGCGGCGCCTCCCCCTGGCCTAGTTTGGATAAGAGGCCCGTTAATAGCGCCAGGTGAGTTTAATTGCATCTCACAGTGTAGCGAGGCCGGCGCAAGCCACATGCGCAAGCTATTGGACTGAAGAGATTTTTTTTTTCTCTCACGGGGTGACGCCCATGAGTAATTGATGATGGTCTACAGTTGCAGAGTATAGCACCAAAATACGGACAGTATAGCAGCCAACTTGGATGACTATCTATCTGTGGTGAGCTACAACACAGCACAATACAGCACAGCACAATGCATATCTTCAACAGCCACCACCACCACCACCGTGCATGAACAGCTCAATGCACCTTGGTGGCGCTGCTACAACACAATGCAGCACCTGCAAGGCGACGGTAGGGTCGCACTACCGCGCTGCTTCGACTGCTCTAGAATCAGGTCAACATGCAGCCAATAGCGCCATAAAAGCTTGGCCTGGCGCTGCGGTGCGGTGCCACTCCGGCTAGCAGAAACCGGCTGCTCTCCCGCCTAGCTCGGACATGCAAATCCCTCCACCGCTTTCAACTGCGGACTAATAGTATTATATCTCGATGGGATGTGGTAATATGGCTTACACGAGCACGGTTTGGGAAGGGAAGAAAAAAAAAAAAAAAAGGCAGCCAGTTCCAGTTCCAGTTACGGCACCAAGTGCTGCGCCTCAGCTTCACTGGTCCATCCGCCAATTCGGTGTAAGAAAACTGGCAAGCAAAAACACCGCAAATTAAAAACGACACGTAACATGCCTGGCGCATATGAAGCCTATGCTGCGTCCAAACACGCTGCATTCCGTGCTTGCAATACAATAACATCGATTGATGCACATTGAAAATGCCCGGCAGCATTCCCATTCCCAATCAGTGATTCGCTCTGCTTCTTTTGTGCCTCTGCCGCCTGCACTGCTCTCCACCCTCGGCTCTTCAACGTGCCCGTTGTGCGACAAGCAGCACGCGGCGCCCCTGCTGAAGAACACGGAACGGCACCGCAATACTAAACAAGACGCCGCCAGTCACGCCACACTTGCAGCGTGCATCTCTCGCCCACCGCTTGCCGTCCAGCGATAACCCCCACCCGCTATTACGGCCAACCTGAACCGAGCTGTTGCCACATGCGGGAGAAGGATAGTGGTGTAGAAAGCGAACGCCACCAATTTTCCCGCGATTGGTCGGCAAACAGCCGCAATAAAGCACGGAGCTGTTGTCGAAGAAACAGAATAGGCACTATACTCGCTCGCCTTATCGGTATTCGCTAATAACGCGGGGGGGCAGAGCACAGCCCGATTCAAGAATTACCCCTGTTTCGCCTTGCCAAAAGAGTAAAACAAGGCAAGAGAAAACAAGAATCAGGAGCAAATCGACTCGTAATGCTCCGCGTCACCGGCAACAAAGATCCCTTTTCATTGATGGCTGTATCAGTTTCAGCCTGCCCTGTAAGTAAAATCCCTAGTAGTGGTAGGGCCAAGCTGCATCTCACTTTAGGTGACACCACATTAGTCTTCTCCATATTATCTATCTTTGGCCACTCTTTTTTTTTTTCTCTCCCATTCAGCCCTTTCACCTGAAGATCACTACCGGGCCTAGTACGAAAGTAGTCATGGGCACTTTCAGGTACAGGTGGCTGTAAAAGTCCCAGATCCAACTCTTCAGCTGTAGATGAAACGCAGTCAGCTATACACGGTTGACTTGGCTCTTCTTCACTTTGTCATACCTAACGCGCCACAGTCACTTTTTTGCACTCCTGTATAAGTTCCTTTGGTGGGCATTTGTGGAAGAAACACGTACTTTCAGAACAAGAAAGTCGTAAACTTGTGAATTTTCGCTTGCTCTTCATTTCGAATAAGCACTGCATGATAAAAATAGAGAGTTTTATTAAAATCAAACTATAGATCAATAGAGCAAGTGGCGTGGTTCTGATATCCTACATACCTCTCTTCACCCACGGCGGTTAAACAAAAAAGAAAATAAGACAAAAAAAAAAAAAAGAAAAAGAAAAAGAAACCTCAGATATACCTTTTGCGGTGTACATGTGTCCTTCTATATACTCATTCTAAGCCTAATATCCCATCCTAAGCCCCCCAAAACCTTTGGCAGTTCAGGGTACGCACTTGTATCATCCACCTCTGCATCTTCTAGCTGTGTATTAGTGTCCAAGGCTTCCTCACTACGCTGTAGTAGATACACAGAAGAAATATATTAGATGAGCAGCACATCCATCCAATCAGCGCTCTGCTACTATTTACGAGCTCGTTGCCAAACTCTGCAGCTTCACCAGCTCGGCGTAGCGTCCATTCTTCCTCATCAGCTCTTGATGGGTTCCAGACTCGGCAACACGGCCCTGATCAATCACATAAATGACGTCCGCCTTCTGGATCGTGCTAAGGCGGTGGGCAACAGCAATTGTAGTACGCCCAGCGGCAGCCCTATCTAGCGCATCCTGGACGACAACCTCGGATTCCGAATCGAGGGCGGACGTGGCTTCGTCAAGGAGCAGGATCTTGGGGTTGCGTATCAGGGCGCGAGCAATGGCAATGCGTTGCTTCTGCCCACCGGAGAGTAAGCCGCCCTTGCTGCCAACAAGCGTGTTGAATCCATCAGGGAGCGAAATAATAGTATCGTAAATGTTGGCCTCGCGGCAGACCTGCTCAAGCTGCTCATCTGAGATGTCTTCCTTTAGTGTGCCGAGAAGAATATTTTCTTTAATTGTTCCCGAGTACAGAGTCGGCTCCTGGTTCACAAGCGAAATAAATGATCTGTAGTCGGTAACATTTAGGGTACTGATATCATTGCCGTCAACATAGACACCGCCAGCCAAAGGGTCATAGAACCGCTCCAGCAATGAGATAGTCGTGCTCTTGCCGCACCCAGAGGCACCAACCAAGGCAACGTACTGGCCAGGCTTGATCGTCAGGCTGAGACCTCGAAGAACAGCTTGTTCTGGCCGTGTAGGATAACGGAAGTGAATGTCACGAAATTCAACTGTGCCCTCGACTTCGCCCTCTCTGAGACGTGCGCCCTCTTGCGACCAGGAATCAATTGTTGGTACCCGGTCAAAGAGTTTCTTCAGTGCCGAGGCTGACGTATGGGCCTTGCCCATGTCGGGCGCAAGCGAGAAGAAGCTTCCTGCCGACTGGGCACTGTAGATAATGCCCATGAAGCAAACAAAAAAGGTAAATAAATCGTACTCATGAGTAGCAAGCAGGGTACCGCCGTACCAAAATCCAAGTCCGAAGCAGAGGAAGACGGCGCCTTGAGCAGCGCCATAGACAGCACTCGAGGAAAGTATAGATCTCAAACCCTTGCGTCGCTGGGTGGCGATATCATCACGATATTTGCGCATGATGTCCTGCTCGCGAGTAAGGGAAGCAACAGTGCGGATGGACGAGATGGCTTCGGAAGCGTAGGCGGCGGAGTTTGCATAGGCGGTTTGTGCTCTGGCCTGGAAACGGAACAGCAAGTAAAACCGAAAGAAGCCACAAGCTAACATGACGGGGATTGTTGCCGTGCACACAAGGGACAGTTTCCATCCAATAGCCAGTCCCATGATCATTGAAGATAGAAGAGTCGATAATGTCAGAAGGATTGTTCCCAGAGTAGCACCACTGAGACCACCAACGTTATTGGCCTCGGTTGAGAGCGTTGCTGTCAAGATGCCTGCTGAGTTCTCCTTCTTATCGTAAAAGGAAATATCCTGTCGAAGGAAAGTTCTAAAGATTTCGAATCTGATACGGTGAATAAGGTGCTCTGAACATGAAGCGAGTAATACTCCTTGGCCGGAATAGCAAATCAGCATACCGACAGCTAACACGATGAACATGATGGCCCAGAAGTATGCGTCATGTCTTATCTGGCTGATATTCGCATTCGGGTAGAGGGCATTTGTCAGAACGACAATTTCCTTGGATAAGAAGACTAAAATTGACGGTTTTAACAGTTAGCGAACATCCCAATGTAGTTACGAAGCCGAAAAGGGAATTGGGAAAGGGGGGGCGAAGCTCACCAGCAGAGATAGGACTGGCACCACCACAGAGTATGGAAAAGACGAGACCAGATATCATGCGCTTCCACTCATTACGGTTAAATTTGGCAATGAACTTGATTAGAGCCCAGGTGCTGTACCTTGCCTCTTTCTCAGTGGTATGTCCGCGTAGAACGATGCTTGACCGAGACTTTATGGTTGAACTTCGTTCAAGTCTGTTCCCTTCCAGTTCATCAGCATTTACGACTCTTGATCGCCTCTTGATTAGCATCTCTTGATGTTCATCGATAAGATCCAGCTCCTCGGGGGAGAGATCTTGGACTGCCGCGAAGCCTTGGGCAGATACCAAATTGTGGTAAGCACCCTTCTTCTCCACTAGCTGGTCGTGACTGCCTTGCTCTATAATTCGGCCCTCTGACATAACGACGATGTTATCGGCTTCCTTGATGGTTGATAGTCTATGAGCAATGGCGATGGTAGTCCGGCCAGCGGAAGCAGCCTCTAGAGCGGCCTGCACTATGCCTTCAGACTTTGTATCCAAAGCTGATGTTGCCTCGTCGAGAAGTAAAACTATACATAGCATATTAGCGACTGATATCTATACGAATGCAATAAAGAAAGGCTCATGCTATACTGACTTTTTGGGTCGCTGACGATAGCTCGCGCGATAGCAATACGCTGCTTCTGTCCACCAGAGAGAAGGAACCCACGGTCACCAACATTGGTTTCGTAGCCCTCTGGAAGGGTGTTGACAAAGTCATGGGCGTTGGATTTCTTTGCGGCCGCAATGACCAGCTCACGCTGCTTTTCCTCGCTTTCATTTTCGTGCTCGGTTCCAACCAGGCCGTAGCGGATGTTTTCAAAAATAGTCGTTCCAAACAGTGTAGGCTCCTGGTTTACCAGAGAAACCTGACGGCGAAGCCAGCGAAGGTTCAGCGTGGTAATGTCGTGCCCATCGAGATAGATTGTGCCTCCCACAGGGTTATAGAATCGCTCTATAAGGCCTATGATGGTGCTCTTGCCAGATCCGGATGCTCCCACCAAGGCAGTTGTCTTTCCTGCCGGGATATCAAGAGTAACATCGTCCATGACGACAACGCCAGGGCGCGAAGGATAAATATGCTTGATATTCTCTAGCCTGATGTTGCCTTGAACAGCTTCGATGATATCGCCCTCTTGGCTTGCCGAGTTGATTGGCGAAACACGATCAATGGTGTCGAAAAGCTTTGATGCGGAGCTAACAGCACAAGCAAAAGCTTGGGAGTTGGGCGCGATGGCATTCATGTTAAAAGCTCCCATCATCACTGTCATCATCACGACCAGAAGGTGGTTGAGAGATATCTCGCCTCTTAGGAGAAACGTGCTGCCTTGCCAGAAAGCCAGAGCATAGCTCATATAGAGGAGGAACATGATACCACCTATCATGACGCCAACGGCGGCTTTGATCCTGAATCCATAATACTCAGCCTTTTCCAAGTGTTTATCATACTGCTTGGACAACCGGTCCTGCAAGCCAAAGGCGACAGCAGTCCTGGCGGAGCTGAGGACCTCATCGGCCAGGGTGCCACCCTGGGCAAACGCTGTGGTGGACTCTGTGCTATTCTTAATCATGTAGCCGGAAAATAAGGACCCATTAATGAGAATAGCGAAGATGACGCTCGAAAGAATCAGCGTCAGCTTCCAGGAAGTGGCAAACGCAATGACAAACGCAGTCACAAAAGTCGAGATGGCGCCAATCGTGACTGACATTTTTTCTGAGATTCCGTCTTGGATAGTATTGGTATCGGATGTGATGCGAGTGATGATTTCTCCAGTGCCAAGCTTGTCGAAGAAGCCAATGTTTTGCCGTAGGCAGCTCTCGAGGTAATGCTCTCGGATCCTGGTGGAGATCTTCTCACCCACGTAGATGAATCCCACCGTGGCGATGTAGGTGACGACGAATTGGCCGACAGCGAGATATACAAAGTAGAGAACATACTTGGAAAGGCCATGGTTGAGCTCACTCTTGCCGATCAGGCCTACTGAATACTCGGAGAATGTCTTTTGGAGGCCACTGAAGAGTAGTGTCATCAGAGGTAGAGCAGCACCGTTGGCAATGGAGCAAATGGCGCCGATTATCATGATGAAGATGTCGAGCCCACTGCTATATCGGTACAGCGCTGCAATGCCCTGCTTGAGATTGGGCGTCAGAGCCTGTCGCTTGAGAATCTCGGCCTCATTGTCGGGCAAGTGTCGAAAGGGTTCTTCGGGATCTTGTTGAGACTCTTCCGCGTCGGCTTTCTTTTTCTCCTTCTTGGATTTCTTAGACTTCTTCTTCTCCTTTCCCCCGGGTTCTAGGTTCGAGATGACGTCTAGCTCTATGCCATCTTCAAGGTCTGTCTTCTTGACCTCAACAGATTCGTCCTTTGGAGGGCAATCCTCGGCGATAATCAACTCACTTCCAAGAGAAGAGCTTTCAGGGCTCGAGGAGCTCTCTGAGGTTAGCCGTCGGGCAATTGTTTCCGGCTTCTCGTCGGACATTGTGGAAGTTGACAATCAGCTCGCCGAAAGACGACGGCCTCTTTGTATCAAAGCGGCGCTCAGTCGTTTAGGTATTATTGCTATTGACCAAAATCCCATGTGCAAGTGAATAGCATGTCTTCCTTGCCAAATGTTTCTGCAACGCGACGCTGGCAGCGTCCACCAAAGCTTAGTTCAGCCTAGGTCATTGAAGGGACGGCAAGGGGTAAGGCGATAGACTCGTACACGCACGGGCTCGTTCTTTGTCGTCGCGGGAGGAGGCCTAGCAGCAGCAGCAATACTTGGTGTAAGAAATGCCTTTCAGAAGGAACTGCCGCTTATACACGTCCCTCGGGAGATGATGACACGCGTAGCTCCCTAGCAGAGGCTGGTGATCTCAGGGGACGTGCCATGGGCGCAACTGGCTTTTGTCTGCTTCGGCGCCACCAGCCCTGGCGAAAGGGAATACTCTACAGCATGTCTGGGGGTTGGGCCACCGAACAGCTCTCTGGACAGGGATAGTTGTCGGCATTCTGCAAGTAGCTCGAGCTGTGACACCTCCCAACGACGCAGTGAGCCGCCTCCATTCCACTAGCATCTGCGCACTGTACATGATCCGCTGGAGGCTGGTCTCGGGCTGGGCACGCAATCCTCTTGTGGCTTGCTCTGTTCTTGTGTTTCCTTCAACCGTTACTCACGTAATTTATCTTCATTTGTTGACCGGTTAAGAACTCCCATCTGTTACTGCATGTTGGCGTGGACTCAAAATAATTAGGGCTCGATGCCATATGAAGTCGTGGCCGTGGCGGCCGCACACTGTATACCATGTATGTAGGTAGGAAGCACAACTAAGACATTGGCTGCCATATCACAACCCACTGTGGCGCGCCACTCATGATGCTGGTTCTGAGACATGCGGAGCGGTTTGGTACGTAGTATTTCCGAAGTATACCAGATAGACTATAGACTGTCCAAGAGAAATGCCACGACTGTCCGCAATCAAACTTCGATCCCATCTCTACCTCACACCTAGTAAACTGCCTACTCGTACTTGGGATCTTCGTCCTGTTCAAGATCGCCATGGGGTCGGTACCGGGTCCGGCCGGTAAAATCGTATTAGCACAGCGTCGTGGTTCTTACTGGCTTGTCTTATTGCTTCGTACTCCGTAACCAAGACATGCCATCACAACATGACTCGTCCAGCCAGCCACCTGCAATTCTACCCTTTTCTTGCCTCTCCGTCTTTTCCCGCCTGGCTTCTTGTCCCCAAGCCAGGCATGCCTCGACTTCACCAACAAAAGGCATCCTATAACAGCAGATACCATTCCCTTCTTCGTCATTGACACAGCATTGTTGTGCCCAGCTTCCAAAGCTCCGTTGCAAGGGGCCACTGCATTGGTCCACCCGGCGTTGATCCCAAGTCCCTCGTAATATGCACAACCGCCACGTATTGCCTCTTTGAGAAGCCCAAGGGACAGTCAGCCGAGGCCTTAGCGCACCTTTGCTGCCGGCTCCCTACATATCCACTGCGCTCAAATCATCCCGATCCCAGATCGTCTGTGCATAGATTGGACAGCCAGCCACAGTAGGTTAGGCTGTAGGGCCGCGTCCTTGAACTATATGTAAGATGCTCGTCTGCCCATTAGGAATCTCTGTTCTCTGTCATTCATAGACTCTGGGAAATCCCACAGCCAGAATATGTGTCTTGAGGTAGCTATTTCATCCTGTTCCTTTATATTTTTGGATCTGGATTAAGCTTGTCTTAGCGCGTAATACTACGACTAATACTACACCTCCATGGCTGACACATCCACATCGGCTCTGTATTACTTGTACGCTTCAGGACAGTGCTGTACGTCACATGCTGTCTACCCGTATCAACTCGTGGCCCGGAAGAGGGGTTGGGTTGGTACATTTTACAACTGCTCCAAAGGAAGTAAACCATCATAAAAGACTGTTTGTCCATTATCCGCTAAGAATCGCCTTTGAGGCAGAAGATATGTATGTATATCGTGCTCAAAGCGGACCGTCCAAAATGCGGGACTGGGTGGAGGAGTACCTATAAAAGAAACACACAAAAGTGATGCCACGTTTGGCCCCCTATAGCATTGCGGACAGTAGCCTGCCTCTCTGCTCCGTACAGATTAGGCAATCGTCGATAGCGCCACCTCTAGCGGACAGCCCATCCGTCATCCTGACTCGTCGCTAGCTGGAGCAAACATGCTTAAATCTCCTTCTGGCCTCTAGAGCTGGTCTATTGGAGAACATCCACGCATACGTACACCCCAAGTCGCTCAGGACATCGTGTCCTTTCCTAAGGCACCAACGCTTTCCATACGCTCAAACTCAACCATCTACTTCCATCTCTAGCCTTCACTTCAACATCACGTCTCTCAGCACATTGCGCCATGTCGTAGCCCACAAGCCCGCTGCAGCTTTGCATATCCAAGAATCAATAACCTCAGTTCAAACAAACGCTCTTCAAGTCTAGCCGCAAAGAAAATCCAGCCATGTTCTTCGAACCTCTGGCCCTCGTCGTCTTCCTCCTTTCCGCCTTCCCCCTCCAATCTCTTGCTGCTCGACCCAACAAAAACGCAATCCTCCTCTCGGAAGTACGAACTCTTACCCTGCGTGGCAACGGCGCAAAAACTACATCTCGCCGCGTCGCACCCATCCCGCAACTTAAATGCATCTCCTCAAAGGCAGTCTGCGACCTCTATTCAATTGACGTCTTGCGTTGCACCAATCAAGGCTCCTCATATGGCACCGAGGACATAGAATGGAGCTGCACCGCTTCGCTGCCAGAAGAGTTCAAGCTGGGCAGCACCGACGTCATCTGTGAAGGTTACTCTTCACCCGATGATCCATATGTTCTCAAAGGCAGTTGTGGAGTCGAGTACAGGCTCATATTGACTGACAAGGGCGAGAAGCGGTATCCCAACGTGGCGAATCCGAATGGCCGCTGGTTTAGTGACGGTGAAGGTGGTACTGATTTGGGCGCATGGGCATTTGCCGTCATCTTCTTTGCCATTCTTGGATGGATAGTGTACTCTGCATGGCGTAACGGGACCGACCCAAGACAGCGCCCTCCTCGACGGGGAGGATATGGTGGAGGAGGCGGCGGCGGCGGCGGCGGCTGGGGCCCTGGCTGGGGCCCAGGAAATGATCCGCCACCACCTTATCCCGGAACAAAGCCCGATCAATCTCAGCAAGGATGGACGCCTGGATTTTGGAGTGGGCTTGCTGGAGGAGCAGCGGCTGGTTACTTGGCTGGAAACCGAAACAATCGGCGAGAAGACAGGTACGCTTCACGGCGATGGGGTGCTGGGCCGTCGAGCTCACAATCTTTCTCTTCCGGCTCTGGTTCAAGTTCTAGCTCCTCTCGCCATGAGAGCACAGGCTTCGGCTCAACGAGTCGCAGATAGTCGCCTATTTGTTTTTTGTTTTTCTGTACTATGTAGGTATATACGTGTGCTATAAAGTATGAAGCACTAGAACATAGCAAGCACAAATAAGCAAAACATATCAAGCAATGGGGTCAGAACTGCGCCGAACTTGCGGCTACTCTCTTATCCAACCCAGCTCAATCCTCGTAGAGCCTTTGGGCAGCGACCTATTATCTGCCCATCATCCTCCTTCACATTATGTACAAGATTGGAAGCCCCCCTTCATATCCTTTTTGCCGGTAAACATACACTGGTGCTACATTGTCCAACATGCCGACCCCTATACCTTTTCTTCGAAAGATTTGGAAAACAAAATTGACACATAGTTGGTAGGTGTCATAACATCCGCTGCGGATCCGACCGCTAGCAACTCCCCATCCCCCTTTGCGCCTATAACACATTTGGATAGATCTCGTGACGTTGTCGATATAAATTTCTAGTCGTTCCTCCGTGGAATCATATGCGAAAAAAAATGGAAAAAGGTTAAAAAAAAATGCAAAGCAAACAGACAAAACACAAGTTCTCGAAAGATTCAAGACAAAACGTTAAAAATTCATTTTTAAAAAATTTTCTTTTTAAAAGTGAACCTGCATAACATCCATCTTGTCGAATGCTCTCGAACAACTAGGACACTTTCGCATACGGTTGCTTATACGATCATCCACACACTTGTTACAGAAGAGATGACCGCAGGTTTTGAGTGCAGTGTTCTTGAAGTTGGTGCGGCATACCGTACACAAAGCCATGGTCTATTTTCCACAAATGTTAGCATCAAATGGACGCAAAAGAAATGCAACGAAATGATAGGGGATAAACGTACTCGAAGCATGTCTTCTTCTTCTGATGAGTTACTTAGCGCCTTGTTCTTCCAGTTGTCTCGATCCTTCTGTATATGCTCGAGGCGGACCTTGATCTTCTCAACTTCGACCTCTTGCGTTGCGTTTCGCTCTCTGATGACAGCCGTTGATGCATCCTTCGCCTTTACCAGATTGCTCAGTTCGCCGACTTGCTTCGCAGCAGACTCCGCTCGCCTGGCAGCCTCGAGGCTATTGGATTCCATCTTCTTGTTTTCCGAAACAAGGGCTGCGTTGGCCTGCTTCAGATCCGCCACCTGCTTCTCCAGATTCGATAGCAAAGTCCGATTCTGAGATTCAAAGTCCTTCAGCTGAGCAATGATCTCAGCCGTCTTTCCGCTCTGGTGCCTCAGAGATCTGATCTCACTGTTTCGGTTGTCGGCGTCCTTTCGAGCGGAGAAGTATTTCTGATCGGCTTTGCTCTTTTCAGCAATTAGAATAGCCACCTTCTCTTCCAGAGCAGCGTAGTCGAGCACTTTCTTTTGAGCGAGATCCTTCATCTTCTTGTACGCCTTCTCCATTGCGGGCAGCTCCAAGTTAATGGAATTGAAATCCTGCTTCAGCTTCTTATACTTTTGCCGGAGTTCCACTTCCGTAATATCCTCGGCGTCGCCAGCATCGCCCATCGTTTCGTCTTCTGCTGGCTGTAAGCGAGCAAGTTCCAATTCTAGCGCCGATATCCTGTCTTCCTTTGCTGACACTAGTTCCTTGATGTGCTCCATTGCAATCTTCTCTTGCTCCGCATTTGCCCTTCGTTGCACATTTTCGGCAAGAATTTCATCGCGGGCAGATCGCACGCGGGTTAAATCCTGATCTCGCGCTGCAATATCAGCTTCGTAATCCTGTGCCACCTGGTTCATATCTGCCTCAAGCTGGGTTCGGAATGCCGTTCGCTCTGCCTGAAGCTTTTCGGCCTCCTCGCGAAGTTGCTTGTTGGTAGCTTCCAGGGTGTTTATTCGTTTGATAAGATCCTCGTTTTGGCTCTTGAACTGTTTGAAAACATCAGTTCTGATGTAGTCTTCGTCGGTAAAGGTGTCTCGTCGAGATTTCAAGCTCGTGTTTTCCTCCTGTGCAGTTTTGAGGTCCGCGAGAAGGGTTTCCAGCTGCTCTTTTTGCTTCGCGGCAGCGGCTGTAGCCTCTTCATACTTGACTAGTAATTCGTTGACAGTGCCATTTGCTTCATTAGGTTCCGGTGCTCCCTCAGTAGGTGTCGTAACAGGCCGCGTGGCATTAGCAAATGCTTGTTGTTCCAACCTTTGGACTTGGGCACTTTTAGCGCGATCCAATTTCTTTTCGGCCTTGAAGTATCGTAACGTTGCCGCATTAAGTTGCTCTGAAAGTTGATCCTTCTCTCCGCTTAGTCGGTCAAGTTTGAGGAAATACTCTTTCTGTGCGGCCAGAAGACTAGCGACTCTGCTCTCAAGCTCGGCTGTCTTGGGGGAAAGATGTTGTCGCTGGGCAGCGACTTGACTGAGCAGCGTTTCGGCTTTCGCTCTGATCGATTTTCCCTTTTCTTGTAAGTGTACTTGGAAATCATGTAAATCCTTAAAGTTTACGCTTGTGAGATAAGGGCCTTCTATTATGTAAAGGGTTAGAAAAAAATTGGATTTCAGTCTCGCCAATTAAGTATGAAGTAGAGACATACCGGTTTTTTCTGTGGGGGTTATTTTTGACGCGGCTATTAATTCGAGCTCCTCTATAAGCTATGCACGAATATTAGTCAGACAGCGACAAATAATACGGTGGAAATGCACATACCTGTCGCCACCATGCATCGACTATTCGCAAATGATCGTCGTGATGCACGGATCTTTTATGTAATTCTTCCAAGCGCGATTCGGCCGTCAGAGCCTTGCGGCTGTATTCTTGCATTTGGCGGTAGATCGCTCCCTTCGTATACACCTGATTATGCCCAGTCAGCGCCACGTTGTTCTCAAGGAGTTGGTCGTTGCGTGGAATGAATGACGCGTTGAATAGAATCACGATATATGCACCGCGCGGCAAGAGGATTGATATGCAGAGCGTATTACTGATTTTGAATTGTTTTTCTCTTGGATTTTTAGGAAGCAAAGAAGCCGCTAATCGCTCTCGCTAAGCAATGAGCAACATCACTGGCTTGGTGAGCACTATCATCCAGCAACGACGCCCCCAATAAGGGCTGTAGCTGACAGGGCGAGCGGAATTGATGGCGGGACAGCAACATGCCCAAGAGAACGAGGAGATGCAATCCCCATACCGGGGTGTCTCGTGGGCGGATGGGACGGGGAGTGGGATCATGCGACACTCACTTCAATCCAGGTTTCTTCCTTCATATCCGTGTTGTCGTCCTTGGCCTTGGAGCCATTGATGGCGACCCTCTTGCTGGGAGGAGCCAGGTCCTCAGCGCCGCTGATAGCGGGTCTCTTCCTGTCGTCCATCTTCACGAGCGTGGATGGACGAGGCGAGGCAGAGGGTGTCGTTGCCACAGGCATGAGAAGGCGCGTCAGGGAGGGCCGGCAGGGAGGGTGGAGGGCGAGCAGAGGGGAACAGGAAGAAGCAAAGAATACTCTCAGGCTGATGTCGTCCTTGGACTGCTCGCGCAAGCGTTCATGTGGCAGGGCGCGACGGTCAGCAAGGAGGAGATGCAGAGGCAGAGTCCGACAAGGAGTTGAAATTTCGAAGTTGCCTCGCAAAGCAAAGAGGCACGTCTGCGCGCCAAACCAAGCCTAGTGCAGCTCTAGCCTGATCGAGTTTTCTGCTTATCGGATGCATGTTTCGGCTAAAGCCCGGAAACGCTTGTCATGCACCCCACTTCTGCAACCAACTTTTCTGGCTTATCCGAAGAACCGTTTGGCGCATTGTAAAAAAAAAAAAAATTGGCCGATTAAGATTGACTAACTTTCCTATCTTTCAAGCGCGGCGCAGCATCTTTTGTTTTTACCATCTACATGTCAAATGGAGTAAACCCAACCAGCGGCCGCGCTTTACTTTGCATGCCACACCACTAAGCCGAAATGAGTTCCATGTTCAAGAAGAAGGGCGGCCTTGCCTTCAAACCAAGAATCCCATCTGCACGACCACGCCCCGCGATCCCCGCCGCAGATGTTGAAACCGAGAAAGAGGTCATCGAACCGGAATCTGTATCTATCGCAGTAGTTGAAAGCCCAAGCCTCGACGCCCGAGAGAGTTCAAATAACGCCATCAGCACAAGCGAATCGGAAAACATCACCTCGCCAGAATCTTCTGATGCTGCGAGAGCCAGCTCCATTATCACATCTGAGCCGTCGACTCAGGATGTCTCTAGCCTTAAGCCTCAAGAGGACGTCCAGCTGCCCGAAGCACAACAACCAAGCGTTCCGCAAGGGTCAAATATCTCTTCCAGCACAACAGTAGAAGCTGCGACAACAGATGCGCAGCACTTAGAGCCGCCGAAGGCAAATAAACCAAGAGAGCCGCCGCCCATTGTTGAAGATCACAACATTGCGCCGGAACTAAGAGATCCACCACGTCCAACACAAGATATCCAGGACACTACGCCCGAAACATCGGCAGGTACAGATGCATCACAAACTTCACCACTTGTCGCTCAGGAAGTCACACCAGCATCTTCCACGGCGCCGAAACCAAGAACTAGAAGGAAAGCACCCGCCTCAGCAGCGGAGGGTGCTGATGGGGACGTGGACGCCGAGGCACGGCCAAAAAAGCGTCAGCGCAAGGCATCAGAAAACGAGAGTGGCACCGCCGCTGCCAAGCCTAGGCAGCGCAAGGCGTCTACTCAGGATGGGACAACAACACCCCGAACTAGAGCGAGGAGAGCTCGCTCAGTAACACCAGAGGACGCGGAAACACAGGTGGTGGATCTGCAGAACCTAAAAATGACAGACTTGACAAAAGATTTACATATTGGCAAAAAGTTCAGCCGCCACGACGAACTACGAGAGCGAGAACGACAAGCGAGAGTAAGATCTAAAGTCAAGAAGATGATGGGCGACACCAGCCGTGATGGGTCAGAAGCCCCAGAAGTACCAGGAGACCCGGCAATCAAGAGCAAAAGCGCTACACCAACCGCCGCGTCTTCACCAGCACCTGCCTCTGGTCCCCAGTTCCGAATCGTCGATGGACAGATCATTATCGATCAAAGTTCATTGGTCATGGATCGACATGCTCGTGCCGCAGCAGCACGAGGTGACATGGAGACGGTGGAAGAAAACGATTTCACTAGGCTCATCACCAGTAGTTCGTTTATGAACACTTCAAAATTAAAGGGGCCAAACATTTGGACCGAAGAAGAAACAGAGCTCTTCTACCGAGGCCTTCGCATGTTTGGAACAGAATTCGAGATGATCTCCCGGATGTTCCCCAACAAGCAGCGCCGACACGTAAAGTTAAAATACAACCGCGAAGAGCGCCACTGCCCCCATCTCCTCAACGCCGCGCTCATAGGCGAAAAGACGGTCCGGATCGACATTGACGAGTACAAGGCCTTTACGGGCATTGAGTTCGAATCCGTCGAGTCCATCGAGGCTGAGCAGCGCAAGATCCAAGATGACTTCGAGGCCGAGCAGAAGCGCGTCGCCGACGAACAGGCCGAAATCATGCGCAAGAAGCGCGAGGAGCTGTTCGCGGACGAAGACGCCTCGGGGAAGAAGAAGAAGAAGGGCAAGAAGGGGAAGCAGGCTATACAGTATGGGCTAAACGGCGAACCAATCATTTCTGCGGAAGCTTGAATCTGAAATTCATTGCGCGTTTTCCCCCCATTGGCATTTTTCTCTCTTTTCATTTTGCTTTTGCTTTCTCAAATCTGCTTTTCGGCATAGTATCGGCGTTTTAATTTTTAGAGCAACAAGGACATTTAGCTCAGGCAAAGGAAGGATATTTAAGGATTTTGGAAGGACAATAATACCCCTCAGATGTTTTATGAAGTGGGGTTTTCTTTGCGATTTGAGAACTACATGTACTTAGTTATGGACAGAACAAAGATGATTCATTCGTTCATTTATTCAGTATAAAAAAACAATACTCAAGAACTTACTGTTCGATTTGTTCATATATTACCATCCTAGATATCTGCGACTTACTCTTCACGACAGAGGATTAAAAATCCTAAATGAAATTTAGACACAAATCTGCTTTAACGACTTTTTTTGGTTTTGCCAAATTCGATATCAGAGTAAGTAGCTTCCATATAACCTATCAAAGCGTCCTGCATCCCGCGTCCTCGTCTCGCCTGTTCTCGTCCTGCCTTGGGTGCAATGGGCCGGCGCTTTCTTTCTTTCTTTCGACCAGGTCCAACCCCCAAATGATACTTGATTTTCAAAAAGCAGCAGCATTATTACGGTCGTTCGCCCCACGAGGTCATCCTACGCCTTAATGTTGCCAAATTATCAAAATAATCTTCCATTTGTCCTCCCATGTATTTCCTTTGCTCATTACAATTGAAACGCTCCAACAGCCTCTCAGCTTCCCACGAAATTATCTTCTTAGTTCGACGGTGGCTCATCGTCCTCTGGCTGATCGAAGAGGAAGTTTGCCGCAAGCTCCTCATTCTTATCGCAGGCAAAGTAGGCCTGGATGGCTTGGTCCCGGTCAAATCCAAGTCGGCATAACTGTAAGCTTTGTTAACAAGGGTATTCATCACTAGTACAGACGAAGGAATAATAGAGAAAGAATACTGACCCGCTCAATCGCATCACGCTCCTCTTCTGTAACAGAGATGGCCTGGGCACCGGGGGGCAGGGGAACGTCATCATCAGCATCCTCACCAAGGAGCTGCAGGAATTGGTCGGGGTTCGAAGCAATCAGCTGGGCAAGCTGAGGGTTGCCGGCACCGAGCTGTTGCAGAATAGGCTCAAGCATTTGGGGCTGCTGCTGAACTACTTGACGAAGCTGTTGGAACTGAGCATTGTGACGAAGGAAATCAAGGTTGCCCAGGTCGCCCTGTCCAGCGCCAGCGGCCGCGGGGGCATCGCCGCCGCCGCCACCTCTTCGCTGAGCAGCAAGATCAAACAGATTAACACCACCATCGTCATCAGTAGCAGGGGCAGCAGCTGCAGTTGCGGTGGCGGCCTGCTGTTGGCTCGCTCGTTGTTGCTGCTCTTGTTGGATGTTCTCGGGGATACCCTTGGAACTCATGTTAGTGAAAATGGCAACCAAGTAATAGCTTTACACGGTACCCACAGTTAGAAGATATTCAACAGCTCTGTCGGGGTTGTTAAAGGCGGCACGCATAGCCGCCTCGATTTGGGTTCTCTCGAAGCCCATGGCTTCCATGTTAGCGATAGCCTCGGCGCGCTCGGCACCCATGGCCAAGCCAGAAACACCGCCGGCCGGCGACTCGACGGAGCGGTTCGGAGTCGGTGTTGCTGGAGGGGGGGGTTGGCTAGAAGTCTGAGAGGGAGCAGGGGGCACAGCAGGTGTGCTAGGAACTCGTTGCGCAGGAGTAGCTGGCGGTGCTGCGGCGGCGGCAGAGGGTGCGGCGGCGGCGGGCCTGGGCTATTGTGGCAAAAGTTAGACCGTGAAAAGAGCTATCATGGTATTCCGATATCAGGCTATACCTTGTTCACCATACAGACAACAAACCCCTTCTCCTCAATATTGTATGACTGAACGGTATCGTCATCCTTCAAGATTTTGCCTGTATCAGGTCAGAACCAGCGCAGCGCAACAGTGCGAAGGCAGGGTATATCAAACCTGAGTAGATGAGTTTCTGGCTCTTGGGGTCCCAGCCCTTCTCGGCCGCGATCTTCTCCTTGACGGCGGAGATCTGATAGAGAGCACCGTGGTTAGTAGTCGACTCCAACAAGGGCGATAAGCGACGATAATACGGGTAGCTTTCGCAGGTATGGATGACAAAAGACGTACTTGGTCTGTGGGCTCTACATCGAGGACGAATTTTTGTTGCTTGAGATCCTGGAGGAAAGATGAATGTTAGCCACAATGGATGAACGAAACTATCGACTGGAGGGAAAATGGAGATATCGTAGCCATGCTGAAGCTCGTATGATGCTCCGCGCAGGCCGGGCTATTGCTGGCGACATACTCGAAATGTGACCTTCATGATGGGCAGATGTGTCTGGCAGCGATGTGGCTGCGTCGGATGGGAGGGGAGAAAAAGGTCGAGCGGGATGCCTCGCTGTTGTCGTCGCAGGCGGGCAGCAGATACGAATGCGCAAGGGTCGGCTAGAGAGAGAAAAGCTATCGATGGAGATGGATAGAGGAGTGCGCCGCTGGAGGGCAGAGGCGACAGGCGGGATCGTATGTCGAGGCAGATTTGGAAGAGGTGGAAGTTATTCAGGCTGCGGCCCTGGGCTTTGCAGAGGGTGGGGTCAAGCGAGAGAAGCGTGCGGCAGTCTTAGTGGTGGGGAGAGCGGCAAAAGCGCTGAAGGACTCCACTGGGGACTACTAAGCTGCTGGCTGCTTGTCTGCGGTGGCTTTTGGGGCACATGCATTGCATGCAGCTGTATGTGCTTGGCTGCTTTGTATGACCACGAGGGCCGATATCTGGCGTGAAAGCTGCTACGAGACAGGCAGAACTAAGATGGATGCTCTATGCCTTGACAGTGTTACATTACTAGTGGTAGCCGCTTGCCTGTCTTTATTCTTACCGTTGTCTTGCACTGTCGACAAGCCGGGCTACGAGTTTAGCCAGAGTACCATAGTAGTGAGACTTGATTCTCAGCCACATCAAGACAACGAAAATAAAAGCAGCAGCGCCAGAGTCGCAAAACTGCCACTCTACCTTGTGCATACCTACCTAGTACCTACTAACCTATATGTGTATGGAGTCCTCCAAGGCACCAGCCATCAAGGGCCGCGTAATTTCGCATCTAGAGTTTTCCCAACGCCCATGTAGATTTGCATGCCACTGCAGTCCAACATCACTGATGACATACGCCACGACTGCCTGCTGCCTGGTCAAGGTACATCGAGTCCGGTGCATCGCGATATGCGCAGCCAAGTACCCCAACGAGCCGAGACTTAATACTTGGCTCCCGAGCCTCGGATTAGCCCATGAGTGTATTCTAGCGCCACTTGCGCCTTCTTGTGTATTGGTAATGCTAGTCCTGCTACAGGCACAGGGAGGTACTCGAGAATTGGCTACTAAATAGTCACATAGAGTTGAAGCTTCCAATCACATGTCATTAGCCACAACGGATCGCCTATCACTTGGCATCCACTTCAACTACATCATAAACGCTAATACCAAGGTCAAATATGACGTTGCTTTTATTTGCTAAATATAGTCTGCCGACGAAGCGAAGTGAAGTCTAGAGGGATGTATACACATGCTATATGTGCATCCCTGAAGAAAGAGAAGGTATAATGGCAAGATCAATGAAAATGAAAAGGGCATCCAACGCCACGCTCATCTAATACTTTGGCCAACAACAAAATGGTATCAACGCCATGTTTCCATCCATATCCTTTCTAACGTATATTTTCCATTTGTTCCGGTGTTCTGGCGTCCCCCATGAAGTCGATAAAAATGGTTCGGGTTCGTTAAAAGATAAAGGAGGGAATAATAAATAAGAGAAAAGAAAAAAAAATTCAGATACGTTAAGTCGTTAAAGGTCCCCTTCTATAGCCCAATCATAGTTCCCTGCGCAGCCATTCAGGCGCAGGAGGTGCCATGTCCATGTCACCTGCAGCCTGTTCGCTGAGATCCAGCTCAGACCGGTACATTCTCAGCGACCTGGAATCATAGCCGTCGTGCCTGTTCAGGTTAGGAGGCGCGATCGGCAAGCTGTCGCTTCGCATGCGGTTGAGGGATAGGCTGCTCGACTGGCGGACAAGGACTCGTGCCGCATCTGGCGCCGCCATGACGATAGTGCCAGGCGTTGCAAAGGGATGCGGGTCAGGAGAGTCGGATCGGAATAGAGGATGGATATGAGCTTCGCTGCTGTTTGCGCCCGGCAGATCACGAAGCTCCCGTTTGATAGACACGGGGCTGTAGCTTCGGCTTCGACGGCGGGTTTGAATACGAGGCGGTTCAAGTTCGACAAAGGACTGCGGCGATGGACTCCGGCTGGCCACAGGGCTGGCAGGAATGGTTTCGAGTCCGCGAGGCTTGCTTTGCGTAGGTGTTGAAATTTCCATAACAGCCTCTCGGTTGTGTACGTCTACCGTTGAGGTATCCCAGGAATCAAAAGCGTCGTCACCCATGGTACTTCGGTTGGCGGTCGAATCCACCGACATGGAGCGGCTCCTCTCCTTTGAAGAGCGCATCTTTGACTTGCTCGAAACGGAGCGAATTGAATGTGATACATAAGTCACGGACGATGCGACAGTCTCAGCCATTGACTTGCGGTCAGCCGAATTGGAGCGACTTCGATTGCCCTGAGATTCCAGCTGTGCAGTGGGATTCGTCTCATCCGTGATAGGCATTGTCTGGCTATATCTGATGGTCTTGAGGTTAACCTTGCGCGATCGTCCGTTCTCTACGTCTTTGCTACCGTCTGCAGAAGTGAAAAAGAACTGGTGAATAGTATATAGGATTTGACTAGCAATGGCCAGCGCAAGTGTGATGGAAGATCCGACAAGAAGGTGTTGATTGTCTCCTCCATCGGCCTGGGCCAAGTACACCAGTGCAACGATTGAGGTCACTGTCGCAATGACACAAGCCGAGATCTTGAGACCATAGAGGATGTTCCGTAGCGGCTTGGATCGCCCTGGAAATGCAGATAGAATATCGGCCGCGATAAGCCATGCCAGGAGGGCCAGAATTGCGGCTTCGAATGCCGCAGCGACACTTGATGTTATTCTGCCGGGTGATGACTGAGGAACGCTTACACTGATGGCAATCTGTGTGCACAGCGTGGCCGTCGTGGTGACAAACGTGAGCGCTCCCAGCGCAATAGAAATGATTCGAGGCATTGTTGGCCAAAATGAGCGTGGCCAGCCCAAGAGGGGAAACCGGAAGAAGAAAGGATTGTTGTTTGGAAGAATTCCAAGCGGTATGAGAGAGAGGACTGAAACACAGAGGCTTGCGCCAAGCGGGTAGCCGATTGGCTATTCAGAGAGTGACAATGCGGGCGCGCACAGATCGTCAACCGCCAGCTCGACCAGGAAGATAAAAATAAAAAAAGCAAAGCCCAACGATGGCAATGGACAAGAGCCAACAAAAAAATTCTCGAGGTGTTGGTGCGATCGATGTGATGCTGCAGCTCGTTCTCTAGTGCCCTTCTTTAGATCCGGCAGATGGTGGGAATCCGGGGCTTGTGATTTTTTGTGATAAGTGATAGCTGAGACAGGCGACAGTAGCCACGGCAAACGAAGGTCGGCAGGAAGCCAGGTAATGCTCTCATCGATTCGATTGAGCAAGCAAAAGGAGTGTTACAGCGGCTTTGGAGCAGGCATTCCGGATGGGGAGGTAGAAAGAGAGAAGCACCACAGGAGGGTGGATAGCCTGGAGAAGTGAAAAAGAAGAAAAAGAGCGAGAGGAAAAAAGGAACAAGACCGGTCCAGGATGAGGGGGAAGAGCTACACTAAAAGCTCGCAGAACCTCATCCTCTCGGGGAATACGCGTTCGGGGCCTGGCATAGGCCTTACTAAAAACGACTTGCGCGGAAGGGCATCCGGGCGTGCGTAAAGCAGGTACACCACGGTATACAGTAGGTGAGATTTTTTTTGATTTTTTTTTTCTCCTTCGTTCTTCTGCTGCAGAGGTGGATGCAGGGACAGGGGACGGGACATCTTGGGAAGGGCAACCTTGCATCGTGACAGGGGTATGTCAAACTTTGGCTCTCAGCCCAACCGGAGGGGGCCCTTGTTGTTTTGGCTGTTTTACATAAACAAGAAGAGAATAGACGGCGGAGCAGCCGGGAAAAGAATTTGCCTAGGCAGAGCACAAACGGAGCCGTCTCCTTGTTGTTTGCTTGGTGTTTATTACACGTTATTCTTTTTTGGTCATGCTGTAGCTTTTGAGCAGCGGCTGATGAACTGTTTTGAGCATTGAGCCCTTTAGATGCAAAGTATATTATATTGACAGTTCCAATAGATGGAAAACATGCTTTCCGCCGTTGCTTATAGAGCGAGCGTCAGCCGTTCCTGGCCGAGATGGCTGCATAATATAAAGCAGACGCAACGAGCAACAGCTTTTGAACGAGGCATGACCTGACAGGGCAGGCAAAGTTAAACTTAATCGCATGAACCCTCGCAACCACCACCTTTTTCCAAGTCCTTGCATGTACTTTGTATATACGAGAACATATTCATCACGAGACTTGACGTCAATGTTGTACATGGTTTGAAGTAAATAGAAGCGATTGAGACAACAAAACACAGCAACAGAGGCGAGTAAGTGGGAGGATGTGAAGGGCAGAAGCCATCCGTCTGAGGGCCAGGGTACGAAACCCCTGGGCGCAGGCACAAGTAGACCCTCTCCTGTGTGCGGTGAAAGGGTACCTGCGCGCAAAGTACCGAGAGGTCCACGGCTCTGGGACAGCGGTTGCGTCCCATTTTAGCAACCCGGCGCCACGGAAACTCCTGGCATGTAACGAGGGCCGAGGGGAGGGGATCCATAAGCATATCGGGGCCAAGATGACAGGTACCTGTACGACGGCAGCAGCGCTGAAGAGTACGATGTCCGAGGTACTGCTCCATAATTGCACACACTGTCTCGTTTTGCCGGGCTCCTCTTCTTCCCACTTGGCTCTTCGCCCGGTTGCTTCTTCATTCTCTCCTAGGGCTTGGTTGATTCCCTGAAAAATCCCTGTTAGTTCCTCGCGTAAAAGCTTTTCTTAATTTTTTTGT
Source organism: Trichoderma asperellum (assembly GCF_020647865.1). Lineage (NCBI taxonomy): Eukaryota > Fungi > Ascomycota > Sordariomycetes > Hypocreales > Hypocreaceae > Trichoderma > Trichoderma asperellum. The sequence goes on along the minus strand of NC_089415.1, from coordinate 5,553,370 downwards.
CCTTTTGAGCAGGGCAATCGTCGCCCGTCGGATTACATCTGGGAATAAACCTAGGGCGGAACCTGGATATGCAAGCATAAAAGCCTCCGACGCCTGTACGAATCGGAAGCCCTAACCTGCATTGCCCATCTGCTCTGGGCAGCAAGGGCAGAACTTGGCAAAATTGATAATTCAGCCAAACGCCCATTGCCAGGGCAAAGTCCCCTACACGCCCCATATTTCCGTTGCTGTCCCGTGAATGAATCATGTCCATGTACTTTGTCCCATGCTCGCCATCTTACGTGTCATCAGCTCCCCATCTCAGATTTGTCCCCGTGGTTAAACCGTGGCAAGTGGAAACAAAATCCAGCCGTTGCCGGGCTGGCCTGCCCCCTGAAAAAAACACCACGTTTTGGAAGGGCGAAGAAGATGGAAGCAGAGAAAATTATTGAAAGACAAAACAAAACAAAGCAGCTTTCGTTTCAATATTTCGATAATTCTGATCCTATTTCATTTCCCGCAATAGTCTCCAGTCCCTCCCCAGACTAAGACGCGAAACAATTGCGCGCCGTCATGTAAACAAATTGGCCGTGGCAGCTTTTTCTTCCTGTTCCAAGGCACAGTAGCTCCAAACTCTGCCGGCGCCTCGGTGGAGAGCTGATTCCCCCTTTTGGCTCGCTCTTGGCCCGTTTCTGTGCCTGGGCGCTCAAAAGAACATTGCAAACCTCATAATGACGGCGAGCGCGGGCTCAGGCATGGGCCCGGCAGTCTCACATTGCGAACCATCTGGAGTGCGGGACGGGGTGCTGTCGACTCATCCCCAGAATGAATCTCGTTTGGACCTGCTCAGCCACGTGTGGGAGTGGCTGCGACACGGCGTGTTGAAGAATGTTTCTCGCTTCTGCAGGCGAGGCGAAGCCCATCGGTACCTGCATTCGATACGATGCTTCTTACTCGTGCACAGCCATATCAGCAAGGCCATACCGCTACTCGTGTGCATGCATGCAATCTCTCTCGTGGGTGTATGTACGTGTATGTACATACATACGGAGTACTGTTGCATGCATTGAATTAGATGCTATTGGTAAGCTTGAAAGGGGAGCCCGCAGTGCGCACCTTAGGCAGCCTAGAAACACCAATCTCTACTAGCAACGGTTCTCACATTGCTTGCTGTGTCGGCACTTGCACGTGCTTGCACATGCAGATACTATTTCAACAATCCAATCAGCACTTACAAAGCACAGTAGCACTCAAGCAACCGTCGCGTGCTGCCTACAGCCGATTCCCGTCAGCAACATCGGCACTTTACACTTATACGAAGCAAATGCTCCGTACTGCACACACAGGAATACTGCCGCTTCAGGCAAGGGGCCTATGTTACTGCATGTGCCTGGGGGCCTAGGACTTGTCTGCCAAGTGGAGCGGCGCAGGCCCGTGGCTTGGGCCCCTTGCAGCTCAGCTTACTTGTGCCAGCAGCCGCACAGACAGCGCAAACAAGATTGGAGGGCCCAGGAACTTACCGTCACCCTAGCCAGCTGAGCAGGCAGTTAGCTCTGTGAGTGTGCGTAATAAGGTCGTGACGTATATGAGTACTTTATGCATTGCTAGCAGCAGGAGTATAATCTTGCACGATCTCGTAAAAGCTGATGATGCCGAGTAGGTACATGCTAAAGGTTGCTTTCGATATATGGCGTCCCTACCGCTGACAGCTATTTTTAACATTGCATGCAGTTTGCTCATAGCTTGTGACGTAAGCACGTGTGGATGGCCTCCCGCGGTGAGATCGACATTCCAGCGCCTGGTGTAACCGGTCAACGACAAGCGGCTGCAGAAGTGCATGCAGACCGCCAATTGGCGCGGGGAGGGTTGATGAACAAAGATGGCGTTGACGCCTATGGCTTGCTTAACCTCTAGAATCTCGGGAAGAAGCTTAAATCTCGATCTGCTCTCTTGGTAAGTAGAGTCTACGGACAGAGTTATTGAACCAATATCACGGCAGCATGGCCCAGCAGCCCATTCAGCATAGGAGGCGTGTTGCCAAAAGAGACGCCAAGAGTACAACCACAATAGCACGATGCCAATGCGCTTGCAATCATGGAAACTGCAATGCCAGTTGCTTAAACGGCCCGACATCAGCATTCAGCCGATGAGTTTGGACCACCACGGGGTCTATCTCCTTCTTCTGCCCGGATTCCTGAAGCTCTCACCCTTTCTACATTCGAAGTAGTCCTTTCTGTTTCTTGGGAGCATACCAATAACAGAGCTTGTGCGTGCTTCAAACAATGTCACATGCAGCTGCAGCCCATTTCTGAGCACGGTGCTCTCCGCCGCTCTCGCGATCTTGACTTGTTTAGGCTTTCAACTAGTATCGAGATTTAGATCGTGCATAAGGTTTCAAATAGTCATCAAAGGGTGCAGCTGTCAATGTTCTTATTGCAGATGTCTTCTTCAAGAAGACGAGCATATAAAGCGTATGACAATACTAGCCACTTACCATCTTGAGGCCACAAGACCCAGGCACGTTCAACAGCAATTGCCAAGTACAATTTCCAATATACATTGTCATGCGTAAAAAGTACATGTATGTAACTTTTCCACTTCCACAAGATGTTGGTCCAATACTTGAATCAAACTCCGATGCCCTGCATGCAGCATGCACGAAATCTACATGTCCGGCTCTCCATGTTTCACATAGACAAATGATCGTCATTACGCTCAAGTTAAGTCTCGCATAAAAATCACCTCTTCTAGAGATATACAAATAACTTTCCATATAAATGAAACTGTACGGAATTATACAGTCCGCCCTTTTTTTGTCCTGGTAATCTTGAGAAGTCTCCTTTTCTTTTACCCTCGGACTTTGGAGATCCAGAACCAAAAAATATGAAAGATTACAAGGAGATTTGGTTCAGGATTGTTCTGGCACCAGATTGTTTGCTCGCCTAACCGGATGCTCGTCGATATTACCCAAAGAGTGATCAGCATCAGCCATCTGCGCTCTCCCTGCATCATTTCAAGGTCATCCCGTCGCTCCGTGCCATGGTCCTACCAAAGCGTCGGATCTCGCGTCGATCAGGGTGTCGTTTGGAAGTGCTCTCAAATACAGATGCTTATCTTCCATACATCTGGGGCATCAAGGGCCAACCACAGTACCCTTGGGACCGGCAGTAATTGCACAGATGCTCAAAGCTCGGATCAACAGCGCGCACCGTCCTCACCGTTATCCTTGAGTTCTGTGGCGGTGTTTTTACGATTTGCATTATCAGTATTCTGTGCGCGGGTCCGCCAATTTTGACCACTCTTTGGCCCATCGTAAGAATTCCTCTTTTGATGCCTTGTCATCTTTAGAATCTGCAGCCTTCTCAAGGGCAATTTCCGATAGTAAGCTGAACATGTCGCCCCTCCCATTGGAAGCGGCAGTAAACAGGTGCCTTTCTGCAGCATCCTTGTCGCTTACGCGAAGTAATTTGCCAAGCTCGACATCCGCCTCAACAAAACCGATGCCGGATAGTGACTCAAGTAATACTCGAGCTTCTTCATGCTTGTTCGTTTTGACCAATGATTTGCCCATGCATAGTTGACAGTTATGCTTCCATTCGAAGTCTGGGGTCCCCACCTGCAGTGCCCGTCGCAACGCTCTGATTGCAGCTTCGTAGTTCCCCTGTTCGTACTGGAGTTCGCCCTCCACAGTAAGAGCATCAGCGTCTCTTGCTGTCGAGACGAGTTGCTTGAATCGCGCCTCTACCTTTCGCAGTTGGGGGACGCGTCCGTAGGCACCAGATCGCACAAGATGCCTCGCAAGCGACAAAATAGAGGGCCGATAACCAGCGTCAGAGGCCGATGCCCAAAGCGCGGTTGAAAATGCGTCTACGCTCCGAGGACCACGAATTTGCCGCATGATGCAAGCGGCTTCGTGGATTACCTCAACAGAGAAGCCGTCCTCTTCAAATGGTATTAGTACTCAGTGACGCAAAAAGAATAAATTAGAGTCAACATGATACGTACTGCCTGTCAATGCTACGGACCATGGATCTGAGCCCCGACTTATTGCGTCGTGAAATTTTCTGACGCAATCATAATATTCAGTAGGGGGGACTCGATTGAAGGCCTCTCTGTTTCTCTCGATAACGGTTGCAAAAGAAGACATGGGGATCTCAGACAGGTTAAACACTTCAAGGGGTGACGGGCCGACTCTCTTCATCTTTGGTACTGCATAATGTCGAACTTGGCTATGGCTGCCAACTGTCGAAGCTTGCGGCCTAATCGGATATGCTGCGGAGGCGACTCTCAATGACCGTGCTGAAGCCATTAGAGGCCGTAGAGCCTTGCAACAGCTGCAAGCAGACATTATCTCCAGAAAAGGGGTTGGAAGAAGAAGCGTATCTCTTGTGAAGTGCCAATCCAGAGAGTCGCATGAAGAAAACAGACTGGGAGTTTAGTATCGCTAGTTGGAGTGAACAATTCACTGCTCTCAATAAGCGTCGCAGAAGCTAGTGATATCAATTGACAAAAAATTGAAAAATATACGAAATCCAATGTCTCGTTGGCTCGCAAGTTTCACAAGTGCATCATCTCCGTTGGACGTTCATGAAATCATACAATGATACATATGTAGTCTGGTTGGGACGGCAGTTGAAAGCTTGCTCTGTATTCGTTTAAGCGGCCGGCCAATCAGGCGCGCTAGGAGTTCGGCGGCCATCTGCCCAAGGGCCCCGCCGAAATTTTTTTGAATCTCGAACCTCAAGCAAATCACAAATCGACTGCATCAGGGTGAGAAGAAGCATAAGAAAAGCGCGATTCGAAAAAGAAAGACCTATTTGAGAAGAGAGAAAGAGCGGCCTACCCCAATTGATAATCAGAATTTGAAGGATTTGGCGTGATTGGCAAAGCAATTCGCAGTATCCGACGTGTCGGACTAGACACCAAACTTAGTGAAATTTTTCACAGCCCCGAATCTCATCGCCAACATGCCCGTTCAAACCCGGAGAAGGGCGGCTATGCAAGAAGCACCCGTAGAAGGAGGTGCAGGCGCCAGAAAGAAGTCAAGTGCGAAATCAAGCCCCGCGCAGAAGCTGCCAGTGAGAGAGAAGGAAGAAGAAGTGCCTACGCCAACCAAGGGCACTCTCAAAGTTTTTGATGATGAGGATGAAGATGAGGTGAAGGCTCCTCTTGAGTCACAATCAAATCCAGCTGCTCAAACAGCGGAGGCGGCAGAGGACGAGCAGGAGGAGGAGGAGGAGGAGGAGGAGGATAGCGATGATGAAGCTCCGGAAGCTGTGTCTACGACCAAGGTGGCTGAAGAGATCAAAAAATCCGCCCAAGTTGCTCAACAGGCAGCTAAAGAGTATGTTTCCCTATTGCCAGTTTTTAGATCCCTTCTTTGTCTAATTATCCTACCAGACAAGCTGCTACACAAAAGCGCAAGCGTCAACTGCGTGATGAGCTTCTCAAGAAACAAGCCGAGGAGAGAAAGAAGGCAGATGAGGCCAAGGAAGAGGCATCCGCCATTAAGCCACAAACCAAAAAGTCTGAAGCCAGCAGCGGGAGGAAGCGAGTGCAGAAATCTGACATCCCAGCCGTTCTCCCCGCCGAGTTCCTGGAAGATTCTTCAAGCGAAGATGAGGACGAGGATGCCGCTGATGCCGCTTCAGGGCCGAAGAGGCGAAAGGTTTCCGGAGTCGAGAAGAGGCTCACACGCCTGGATTCTGGGCCCAAGGATGAAGTGGTCAACTCTACCGTGTACCGGGTGGCCAAGAAAACGGACGAAAGAATGGCGCCCAAGCTCAAGAAGCATACCAAGTCTTCCAAAGACTTGCTCTTGAAGCGAAACAGGCCTATTGCGAAATCTGGAACCGGATTTTTTAGAAAATGAAGTTTAGGGGCGGTGCTTCTTTGCCAGCTACGTGTGGCGATAACCGAAACATCACAACGTTCATGATTAATCAACTCTTCTTGCATACGCGGGACGTTTGCCTGGCAGCATACTACATGTCGACATATTCCATGTTAATAGGGCTCTAGGCTGCTATTAGAGGTTTTCAGATGCATCTCCGGAGTGCCACTTCGAAGAGCAGATGAGACTTAGCGTGTACCATCGATGCTCTTCTGTCGAATACATCAACGGCATCAAAAATTATTATGCAATTAATATAAAGTTGGGTATGTAGGAGTTTTTTTTAGGCAATATACTATGTTAAATAAATACGGAAAGACAGCGACAAAGGCAGACGAGAGCCACTCTTACAGGCTACCAAGCCATTGCTTCGCAAAAATGCTTTATGTAGCTGATGCATTCTTCAAATCTTCACGAAGAACATAAGTATAATGTACATCACCGTATTTCAAACAAAACTCTCCACTATCTCTCTCCTTGAGATAACTGTGTTTATGTATCTGCAATGCTAGAGCTCACAGCTAAAGGGTCTTCCTATTTGGTCAATGCTTATTTCTTATTTAAACAGGTGTAGCCCATTTAATATTGAGGTAGATTATTGCATACGTCACACTGAAATATACTGCGTAACATGACCTAATATATAGCATGCTATTGCTCCTTTTTCTTTCTCCTTTTTTAAGTTAAGTGAAAGAGTAGAATGCTCGAGAGTATTCCACTCGCAGATATAAGCTTTTTAGCACGTTCCCATTTCGAGGGTATTCACTGTCGATTGAGCAACCTGAAGCAAAGGAGCCTTCTTTGTGCCCGTAGATGGCTAGCTGCCTGCAAAGTCATTCGAACTAGTAGGTGGTAGTCAGTCGATGGCATATCCATAGAGTTTAGCTCTGCAGACGGCTCGAATTCTTGCTTATAAGCAAACCCTCTCCTTTCAACATACTATACCTCAGCTTTTAGACGGTAGTACGTTTAGTGGCTTGAGGTCATTTGAATCGGGCGGGACGCCAAACGGGTAACGGGTGTAGCGCGACTTGGAGTCAGTTAGAGATTCTTGAGACGGACCAGTCCGTGCCTCTTTACTTTGCTTCCCCCGCTGGCCGCGTTCGAACTGGGGGTTAGGGAAAATAATTGCGAGGGTAGCGCTCATCCTTGCTAAAAGAATGGTTGATTTCTATCATGGCGAGTCATGCTCAGACCAAATGACACATCACTCTACTGCCATGAGATGAAGTGGGGGATATGAAGTTTGATGGACAACCTAGTGTCTCTTGGCCGCAATACATGCTGCCCACGGCAGTTAGGAGAACCCACCGGACCGATATGCCGTCGGCCGTTGGAGGCGTTGAAGCCGATGTCATGGTAGAATTATCGCCGCTTGGGTCGGAAGTGCAGATTCACGCCAGAGGGCTTTACATACATTGCTGCCTAAACCCTGGCCGTCGGGAGTTTTGCAAACGCGCCTAGCGCTTCCTTTTGACCTATGTATCTTGTCCAAGAGCGCGGCGATGTGGTCTGGAACATGCATGCTGTCTGTCGCTTCGCAGACGCTGCTACCCTAGAACAAACCAATCCAAGTAAGGAGTACTACTCCGTAGACGGCTTGGACTATATCAAGCATCGTATAGATTTTGCTCAGCTTTGGCTCACGAGTCAATCATTGCGGCTCTAGTGCCTCGCTTAAGGCGCGACGGCGATTCATAGCCACCGCTATGGCAGACATATACGGCACGGACATGATGCTATAAACTGAAGGGGAGGCATTCTGCCTTGCGGTTTTCGGCAGCGGCGCGAAAACAAAGATTTGCTGCTGCAAACGAAAATAGGTATCATCGCGCAATGTAGTCGGCCAATATTCAACGGCACCATGGCTATGCTCGCAGAAGTTAGCCGAGCTGGTTCCTGCTCGTCGGAGTGCCAGGAAAGTTTCCAGCAGTGTTGCATCATGACGAATGCACCAGTACACATCAGGAGCTTAGTTCATCCGGAGACCATGCAAATCTCTGCATTATCGTAAAGCGTAGGCAGGTGCCTTGCAGAACATCGTTCGACAAATAATCCCTTGCTCAAGTCCCCTGGTCCAAGGGCAATGCGACCTTCTTGGCGGCCTCGCGCAATGTGATTCGCCAGGACGTGGCCAGGTCCTGAGCCATTGACTCGGCTTGTTTCTTCCATGTTCCGGTGCATCATCGTGATTGAAAGAGGAAAAAGTAAAGGGCAGAGAAGGAAGGGGTAGCAAGTAAACAAAGCCATGTGGCGAACTGCCGTGGACTAGCTAGCTAAATCATTTGGAAATGACGCCAGCCATTGCAATTCAGATTCATGTGTGGAATTGTCACAACTCCCCCGCAGCTGTGAGTTCTTTTCGTGACATGTTGCAACACAAATGCCGTCCCGTTATACCACAACCAGCAAGTAGTATCGGCATGACGGGGGTGCATTACTCGGGACAAAGGTGAGGCTAAAGGTGAAGGGTGGTAAAGACGTTCTCTGGCAACTGATACGTCGCGGAATTGCCCCCAAGCGCTTCACGCTATGTAGGAGAACCGAGCCGGCTTCCGCCTGCGACGCTGCTGCCAGGAATAGCAATAGCAGAGCTGCGTCTTGTAAATGGTCACCGTAGCCCCCAAGGCCGAGATGATGCATGCAGCTAAGACGGCGGAGATATATCGAAATGGTGTAGCTCAGCGAGCTCTAGGGACGCCACATAGCCAGGCGTAGATGCTATGCCACATTAAGCTGCATTCCAGATTCTTTTTGATTCTTAGTTTCTTTTGTGACGACTGCATGTGTATGCGCAAGTGCAGCACTACTGCAGCCTTTGTCCAGGATGAAGTAAGAAAAAAATGACCAGCGGCGCCGCACACCACGTTTGTTTCATTTGGGACATGTGGAATTGGAGACCCCAGCGGGTCCAGGCATATGGAATGGGTAGTGCTAGTAAGAATCTTGGTCCGCAGATTGTCCATTCTCTTCTGGTTTCTTCGTGCAGCCCGCCAAGTCAGCCGGGTCGATTCTTTGGAGCTGAGTGTGGAGGAGGAGTCAAGACGAGCCATACCGGGTTTTTGCCCAACCCTAGCCATCCCACTGCCATGGTACTGTTCTCGTAAATTGAGACTCGGAACGAACGCAGCAAGTGATGAGTACTGTAGCATCCCCAGCATACGAGGACACAGAATGCAACTCTGCTGGGACATCCGCGGCAAACCCCCAGGCGATGCATATTAGCTGCATGGACCAGTTTCATGAGCTCATGAGCGCCAAGGGAACTGCCAGGATGCTGCTAGTGCTCCGTCACAGTGTCTCTTTCTTCTCTCTCCTTTGGCTAAGCTAACCTGTTTGTGTTAATGAGCGAGAGTCTCTCTCAAAGTCTCAAAGACCGAGTCTTTAGGCATTTGCGATATAAGAGATATGCGAGCCCTGATAGTAGTAACAGCGTCAGAAGGGCTTTAGACTCAACAGGTATGTCGTTATCGTGCCATGACTCGGCGCCTTCCATGCAATTCGACCGGTTGAAATCGAGTCTCAACTAGCGAATCGGCGGACTACTCCGTAGCAGCCTTACCTAGACATAAGTGTGTGCGGGTAGGCCGAGTGAGAAAAAGACGCAGATAGTTCCAAGCGCAAGTACAGATTTGGACATGTGCGACATGCAGCGCCAAATCTCTCGATCCCACTGGCTCGATCTTTGTTCAATGTGAGTAGCACCGCAAGCAGGTTCGGCCGAAGACTGGGATCGGAAGGATTGAGGGCAAATGTACATGTATCCCCCGTCGTCGTCTGGCTAACAACAAATGGCTGGTCACCTGTGTGCTCCCGCGCGTCTGTGTGTCTGCTGCTTTAGCGCCTGGCGATATGAAAAAGCAACTGCGCCAGTGCCCTGTGCTACACATACTATTGTCTATGAAGGCAGAGCACCGTTGAATTGTAAGGCAAGCTCCCGTGCTATTGCCGCTACCAGGTCAATTGGCAGCTGGAGCAAGATCATGGCAGAGTTAATGTCATAGCTCACTGGGTTCGCACCGCGGGCCGTCTCTGTGGCTGCTCCGCAATAGTGAATCCTGAATCTGGAAAGGCGGTCGTCTCCAGGGCTATCTTATAAGCAACGACGAGTTGCCCGCTTCTCTTCGTGCATTCATAGGCCGACAGAGCTCGCCATATCCACAGTTCGCCACGCGAGGCTAAGATAGTTGGCTTGAGACGCAAGTTTGAAGCTACCAGCACTAACTCACATGCCGGAAGCCATCCGTGAGGCTTCGGGCGAGCCCACGCAGAGTACAAGTAAGCCTGGGATAATTTCTTCAGCCATTGCAGTCTCGGCATACGCGATAAATATTGGGTAAACAAAAAGCAAATGCCTTGGATAGTGCGGCACATAGTCGTACAGCTGAGATGCTTTTCTTGCTCGGTACAAGGCAGCCGGGGACTCTGTGACGTGCATTAAACGCTTCCAAACAAACTTGCCTTGGATTCTACTGGCGGAATCCTATTGGTGCTTGCATCATAATACTCTTCCCCCATCGTCTATGTACCCGTAATAAGAGCGCACTGGCTACGGAGCCCACCGGCAGGATGGGTACCGGTTCACTGATTTGTTTTCGCGCAGTGCTATTATCAGTGAGCCCCCCCATCATGGCGCACTTTACCACGAGGAACCTGCCCCATATTCGTGCATGCTTGGACAAAGTAGGCTACCTGGGCCATATTCAACTCGCCCTGTTTTTTGGCACACCTTTCGTGCCTCTTGAACTGTGTACTGTAGTCCTGCTTTGATGCTCTAATTTGTAAGTCCGAGTATGTCAAATTCTGCAAGCGAGGACACTCCACGCAGGAATCCCATCTCCATCCTGAATGTGGTCGGTGCTATTCCCATTAGGCGTCTGGAAATTAAAGCTTTAATAATGGGCGAGGCCAAGTGCTGTGCGGCGGCATGCTTGGAAATTATTAACACCACAAATCTTTGCAGAAGTGCATGAAATTAGCGTTGATGGCGGACGAAAAGGCTAGCACCAGCAGAAGATTAGCGTCAGGTCGGGCATGCCCTGATGAAATGTGCATTTGGGAATTGGGGACAAACGGCGCGCTCTCCCCACCACCATGCAGACCATATCCGGTTCGGGATACGGTGACAGGGGCTCGCATGAATATTCAGGCAGGGATTCCCAGCAGCGGAGGAGAAGCCAGGCACCCGGCGGCCAAGGCGAGTGGCATGGCCATGCGACGTCCGGGTCAGAGTCTAGGTCAGAATCTGAGGAGGGATGCCAGTTCTTTAGCATTTGTCGTCGTTGCATCAGCCAGTCTCCGCCATGCAGAGCAGGCAATCAGGCCATTCCATTCCATCCATCCATCCATCCATCACTCCCCCCACCTCTCCCCAATCGGCAGTCTTCTACGATTTGGCAAAGGTGTGATGGTATTATTAGCATGTCTGTCTGTGCCTTTGCCTGTCTGTGCTCGTGCCCACTTGTTAGCATGTCTGTGCTCTACAGTATGCCGGGGCCTGCTCTTACTCTGGATGTCTGGCTATTGGCCAAGGTTTGTCGAGTACTACATCGCACCTTGAATGATACGGCATCTGACAGTTTTCTCCTCCGTTGCTGTCGTGTGGAGGCCCAAGTACGTTTAATCTCGCTCGGACCGTGCTGGCCCAGGATCTGCAGCAACCCGGGCTCTGTAATAGCTGTAGGTATGCCGCTGAAAGGGTCTATGGAGCCCTGGAGGCATGAGTTGGCATTGAAGTAGATGGAAAAAGAAAAGAGGGAGAGGCAAGAGGCACCGCATATGTGCCCAGTGTGATGTATACCGTATGTTGTTGGTGAAGCAGCTGCATGCTGCTAACCAAATCATCGCCGTGGCTAAGATGTCGACCATCAACCAACAGAATACGGCGGTACCTGCTGGCTACTTCTGCACGCCATCGACCGCTACCAAGGTTCCTGGGCCCATCGCCATTTCTGGAAGAACCCTGGGCTAGGAGTGCAGCAGCAGCTCAACATCGCCGCTTGGCCGCCGATATCACACTGCACCAAGTACTCCGTGCAAATCCCACCTGCATGCGTGTAGTCTGTAGTGATATTATGTACTGTAGTATATGGTGGTCGGCCATTGTGACCAGGCCTGTAACGCAGGAACCAGCATCAGCTGCAGCAAGAGCCCGGGGTTGTAAGAGGATGAGCACGACTGCAGAGAGACTACCGGGTACCCAAGCTAAGAAAACTAGAAGGCAAATTGTCCAGCCCCCCTTTTCCCTGGTTCCTGATGGTACGCCGTCCATGTAGCCGCAAAGTACCTTTTTCTGCCGGCAGGCCTCAATCTCTTTTCTCTCGGATCTTCTTCACTTTTCCCTTTTCCCTTTTCCCTGGTTCCTGGTTCCCTCCTCACCTCCTCGCTCTTTTCTGTCTTTTCTTCTTCGCCGCGCTCGTCCATTCCTTCAGCCCGTCAGCGGCGCTGCCTCCAGAGACCGGTAGCTCGAGCTCTGTCTCGTCTCACCCCGTGCTATAATCGCCAGCGTCCCGATCTAGGCACCGCTATCTTTTGGGCTTGCAGCCATCAAGCATCATGCGCTCGCGGTCCCCGCTCTCTCCAGTCTAAGAGCCAGCCATTGTCGAACCAGGAGCTAGAAACGCATCTGCGTGCACTTACTTTTTTCCCTTTCCAATCCCACCTCATCCCATCACTGCTGCTAGTAGTGCTACTGCGACTGCGACTACTACTTTACTCTTTACCTGACGGAGCGCCTTTCTTTTTCTTTTTCCTTGTTTCCTTGTTTCCTCATCCTGCGCTGCGTCTGCCACACCTGCTCTGCATACAAACGCTCGCCTCTTCCCCACCTCGGTGCTTGTCGTTCCTTCAGGATCTCTTCTCTTTCTTACATTTTGCCTTTTCGCCGCGGCCTTCTTGAAACGCTACGCCCAACCTTACGTCGATCCAAAAACCCACTAGTCAAATGTTCAGCAACTTGCGCCGTTCTGCACGCACTGATTAAGATTAAAGAGGCACTTGCTGAAACACGCAAGAGCAGTCAAGCAAAAGCAGTCAAGCGCAGCTCTTAGACTTCGATTATTGATTCTAGCCTGTGACCCACCCCAGTGGCTCTCCAATGTTCAGCCGAAAACACAAGAACCAGCACTTCGACGGTGTCCGGAGGAAGAACTCAGACCTGTCACACGCTCTGGGGGATCTGGGCATCATCGCCAGTCCGCGGTCAACAAGATCGTCCAGCTCTCGGTTTAGGCCTGGGAGCAGTGCAACGACGGATGCTCCGTTCCATCTTGAGGGTACGCTTCTCATCTCTCACGCCGGCTTCATATACGCCCCCCCCTTATACAGTATATGCGTCGCGACTCATCCCCCTAACCCCCCTCTTTGCCTCTCCTCTTGCCTCCCCTTGTCGATGGCTGCTTATGCCATATGTATTATTTAACAGAGTCACTAACCGTAAACCCATCCAGGCCAATCTTTCAGCAATTCTCCAGCAGCACGCAGCACCGCCTCTCTGCAACGAGGGCGGTCTGTAAGCACTACCAGCACCGCTACATCCAGAAGAGTAGGGGGCATCGACAACAACGTCATGTCGAGCAACGCGGATCGAAGCCGCATGCGGCGGGACAGGACATTCGTTGGAAGCGAATGTGCGGTTTGCGAGGAGCCGCTGGAGCACACGCTACGTGGCGAGCGTATCCTGCAGTTCTCTTGCTCCCATGTCTCTCACGAAGCCTGCTTCTACGAGTTCATCCGTGAAATGGAGGCGCAATATTGCCCAGCCTGTGATGCTCCGCTGCATCTTGACTCCAGCCGAGGCGGCAATGTCCTGGACATCAGTTCGTCATCTAGACGCACAGAATCGCAGAATCATGCCGCTAATTCAGATGTAGACAAAATCAGCAACATGGTTCGTACTGCCGGCACTGAGTCAAGGGCTGATACTGTCACGCCAGCGCCCGCCTGGGAGAACCAGGCAGCGAGACCGCCTAGTGTTGACAGCGCCCAGAGGCGGCCCATGGTATCGAACTCAAGTATTGGAAAGGGAAGTCATCGCGATGGTAGAGACGCTAGCTCGGATCGATATGGATCTACAAGGCATACTCGCAACGACAGCACCGGCATGGCTTCATCCAATGGTTATCCAGAAACAGCACAGAGCGGCTCTCAGTGGCGCCACGAATATGATGTCCAGACAATGGAGACGACACCCAACAGCCCCCGTCCAGCAACGAGGAATCCTATTCCGCCCCCGATTGTTACCATTCGCTCCGAATTCCCCACGATCAACAGATCTCGCCAACAGCAGACGCTCACGTGCCTTGTTACGGTCGAAGTTCCGGACAACAATTGGCGACCAGACCCTGAGGATATCGGCTCGCCGGTGCAGTCGCAAATGGGTGTCAACCCAGGTATTACCGAAACTGCCCCCCCTCGCGCAGTATCGCCCTCTCCGACGCCGACATCAAACGCCACGCGCTTCTATCCTTATGAGTCCGCCGATGTTTTGGAGGAAATGACGGAGAATCTACGCAGCCGTGTTGATAACTGGCATGGCCTAGAGTTCAACCGGTTCGGACAATTGAGGCTCTGCGGCACGCTACGAGTTGGCAAGGACAAGGTGTCATGGCAAGAATTGGAATGCTACCTCTTCTCTGAGATGCTCATTTGTGTCAAGGAAAAGAAGCTCCCACCCCAGTGGGATGACAATGGCGCTCAACGAAAGCCAGCGACCCGCTGCACACTCAAGGGATCTATTTTGATAAAGAAACACCTCAACGACGTGACGGAGACCGGAGCTATCGATGAGAACGTCCTGACATTGAACCTGTCTGTGGCCGAACTACCCCAGTTCCATCTGAGATTTGACAATCGAAACCAACTCAAATTGTGGAACCAGGCTCTGCTAGACTTGCACGCCGTCGATTTCCCTCCTTCCCTTCGAAGCCCTGATTTGGATCGCGGCGAGATGTCTGAAACGGACGAGGATGGAGACTGGGGCCGAGCCGGCCAGCAGCGTGTTTCCTCCATCGCCTCTTCGTGGGGTCACAAGTCCGCAACGACAGCACAAACCGAGTATACCAACGTACCCACCAAGGCTCTTCGCCTTCCTAGCACTGTTCACGTCCCAATCGACGTTGTTGTAGTTGTCCCCATCTCTTCGTCGATGCAAGGTGTTAAGATCAACCTCGTCCGTGACGCCCTCAGATTCATGGTTAGCACACTCGGCGAAAGGGACCGTATGGGCCTTGTTACATTTGGCTCTGGCGGTGGCGGCGTGCCTCTTGTCGGTATGACCACAAAAGCATGGCCTGGCTGGTCTAATGTCTTGTCTTCAATCAAGCCCGTTGGACAGAAGAGTCATCGTGCCGACGTGGTTGAGGGCGCTAATGTCGCCATGGACCTTCTAATGCAGCGAAAACACAACAACCCCATTGCCACCATTTTGCTCATCAGCGATGCGTCGACATCTGACGCTGATTCCGTTGACTTCGTTGTCTCCAGAGCAGAAGCCGCAAAGTAAGTTCAATTATACCTCTGTGCACCCATTTCCAGGGCAGATTATCCTAACCAGAAACGCTATACAGGATCACTATTCACTCTTTTGGCCTGGGCATGACCCACAAGCCTGACACCATGATTGAACTCTCGACAAGAACCAAGGCATCTTATACATATGTTAAGGACTGGATGATGCTGCGAGAGTGCTTGGCTGGTTGCTTGGGTAGCATGCAGACCCTGTCCCACCAGAATGTCAAGCTCAAGCTCAAGCTTCCAGAGGGGTCACCTGCCAAGTTTCACAAGATTAGTGGCGCTCTGCAAATCACCAAGCGAGCAACAGGGCGAGATGCTGAGGCATCGCTTGGCGACCTTCGATTCGGTGACAAGCGTGACGTCTTGGTGCAGCTCGTCATCCTTCCCGATACATCTTCTCAGGAGCAGCTCCCTCCAGATCCTTGGGACAACATCGTCTCAGGTTTGGAGGCCCTAGGTGGCCCGATGGATAGCGATACCGAGAGGACTCTTTCGGTGGAAGAAGTTCCACTTATCCAAGCTGACCTCACCTGGGGCGATATTTTGAGAGACGGCACCACTGCTCCAATGCCCCGGCCGTCTCTGTTGGCCATTACTATGCTGCCAGCGAGCCATAGCCAGAAGAACCGATGGCAGAATGCGCCACCCATTCCTCCCCATCCCAGTGTGGTCCAGAGGCGGATGGAATTGCTCACTTCGGACATGCTCACGCGTGCACTGACTCTCGTCAGCCGAGGCCAACACGACCGTGCCCATACACTATTGAACGAGACCCGCTCTATCCTCAAGGGCCTTGGCAAGGGTGGCCTGCCTCCTGTGCCGGCTCCAAGTAAATCGCTACCCTCGACACCGCACCCAGGCCTCGATGGGTCTCCGGCATCCGGAACACCAGATCGGAAGCGCAGCCCATCTCCAACTTCGGCAACGTCATCCTCTGGGAATGGTTTGCCCGCTACACAGCTTGGCCCCCCTCCTCAGCTTGGACGGTCGCGGTCCGCAGATGGACTGGCGCTTGGCGTTGGCATCGATGCTACGACGGTTTCTGCCCTTGACGCTGAGCTGGAGAGCAGCCTGGAATGGATTAACCACCCTGCTGTATTCGGCCGCGATAGCCGCAAAGCGGTCCTCCAAGCTATCGGCGTCATAAGCTCCCAGCGCGCCTTTACTAACCGCAGCCCTATCGAGAGTCTATGGGCCGGCCGTATCAGCGGTATCAAACGTCTTGCAGAGCGCAGCCGAGAATGGCGCGAAGAGGGAGGTGGTGAGGGCGGAATTACAGAGGAGGCATGATTCAATCAACTATTTCTGGTCATGAACGAATGACAATCTCGTACGTTTCGTTTACCAGCATGGCCATGGCGTTTGGGGTTCTTTTTTGTCTGCTTTTTTTTCTTCCCCCTTTCACAAGTTCTACGACGACCCCATGGATTTTTCCTCCCCCTAAAGCCTTATTCGGACTTCCCTTCGAATATTTCGACGTATTCACGACATTTCCTTGCACAAGATATCGTATTTATCGACTTACTTGGTGGCATTACCATGAAGTATTAGAAATCTATGACGCTCCAATTCGCCTCGCAAAAGTATACCCCCTCAAGACATACTCTCTCTACTTGTTTGTGACGAGAGATGTTGATTTCGTGCTTGTTCTTTGCTAGTTTCTTTCTATATTCCCCCCTTTCTCTCTCCCCTTTGTTTTCTTATCTCAGCTCAGCTTTGTCATGCCAGATGATGGCGTTTGCGATTTGCCAGTTACCACGCTGAGCGATATCCTTTGGGAGAAAAATTTTTTCTGTGCATTGCCTGCTGCTGTCATCAGAAGCAACTCGATTTAGATTTTGTGTGTTTTTTTATTCTTCTTTTTTTCCCTTTTCTTTCTTCTATTTGGAACGATTTGGATGGAATAATGGGGGAGGGTATCAAGTCTTCGGGAACACTTGGCGGATAGCAAGTTGTGCATTACAAACGCGTTTTATGTATAACATACCTATTTCTATTTGCATGGTATCACGAGGAATCACTGGAATGGATGGAAGATGGATTCTATTCAAGATTTAAGATAGTTTTGTGCTTCTATGCTGAATCTATATCTGACAAGTTCGTTTTGCAATCGAACTAGATTGACTGTTAATTTGTTTCTGTTTCCACCAAACTATATGTGCTTGTTTATATATTTGTATGATTCTCTCTGATAGCAGCTCTACTTGTCGAAGAAGGCCTCGAAACAGAAAGACGAATGATGAGGCTGAAATGTTATTAGCATTTCGTCCTCCCCTCTTCACTTTCCTCTCCCCATTCTACTGTAAGTAAAGAAAATACATCAGACATCTATTATACCCTGCAATGACAACGCTAACCAATTGATGCTGAAGATATATACATGGGTAGCCATCTGAGACTTTTACTCCTGCTTCTCGACCGGGTTTGCGAGGGCATCCAAGACCTCCTTGAAAGACTGGACGATCTCTTCCCTGTTCTTCTCCTCCCACTCCTTCTTGGAAGCATCTCCCAGCTTGCCCTCGCCCACAGCGGCGAAGGCCTCAGGACCAACACCCCCAGGGAAGGCAAGCTGAGGTCTCGTGGCCGAGACCCTGAGGCCAACGCCCTCGAGCGATGTCTTGATCTGCTCGGAAGCGAGCTTGCCACCCTGGATGCCGTAGGTGACGATGGACACGGGCTTGCCGTCCCACTCGTTCTTGAGGTAGTCAATGGCGTTCTTTGTGCTCCCCGCGACACCGTAGTTGTACTCGGGGGCGATGAGGACGTAGGCGTCGTGGGAGGCGATCTCAGCGGACCAGCGCTTGGAGTGGTCGTGGATGAAGGAGCCCCTGGCGGGGACGTTTGCGGGCACGACGGGCTCGTCGAAGATGGGGAGCTTGAAGGCGTCTAGGTCGACGATGGAGAAGGTCGATGAGGAGGAGGAGGGGTGGGCTTTGAGGATGTTGTGGACGAGGGCGGCGACGTGAGGGCCGACTCGGGGTTTGCGGGTGCTGGTGATGATGATGGCGATTTTGGAGGCCATTTTTGGAGAGAGAGATTGTATGGGATGATTGAGAGTTTGAAGGTGTTTTTTTATTTATGTTTGTTCTTGTCGATTTTCTTTTTTTTTTTTTTTTTGTTTATTAAAAGGATGGGTTGCTGTTGTGATATATACGTGTATGGAAAGGGGCTGTTACACATTACAACTACGGCAAATAACATCTCCATGACTTTCTTTTTCATGAGTCATAAACTCTCTATAGATCTTTTCCCATCTGGAAAAGGAGAACAAAGCCATAATTCCGTCTGTTGCTATAGAATACTCATCATTTTGTTCTTTTTTTTTTTTTTTTTTTTTTTCGCTTTTCATATCCTAATTCCGCAGTTAAATGAGGCTCCTAATTGTGGATGAAGGCGCTTCGCCAGAGCTTCAGCCAGGCTAACGGGATTGGCAATACACGACTCAAAGCGGTGCTCGATATAGTTGTCAAAAAAAAAAAAAAAGGAAATGAAAGAAAGAAAGAAGGTTCAAGTCAACTGCGGTTCAGCTCAATCTATGGGGCGAGGGAGGGAGAGGATCCTGGCGTTGTTGCTTCTGATTCGTCGAAGCGAGATGCCATTTTCGACTTCAGCCCTTTTCGCACCTCACAAGCGCGCGGGATGGGCGACCAAAAGACAAGGAATCAGGAAAAGAAATCCTTTGGATTGTCCACTACTGCCAGGGGCGGTGAATCAGTTCGGCGCTGTGTGCTCTGATTGGTGGTTTTGCCATTGAGAGCTGTAATTCCGCAGCTTCGCTTCCGCGCGGATTTGCCTAGTCTAAACACCAGGTCCATCCTGCATTATCCGCATCATGGCGGAGTTACACGCAGCTCGACAGCAACGCTGAGATTTCGACATATTAGCCGCCAGATCGGCAAGATAAATCTGCATATTCGGCTAGTGCTCCTAGATTCTCTTTCACGCTGGCAGTGCGGCACCGAGATCAGATTAAAATTCTATTTTTGTTTCTTTTGTCCGTTATATCATATTACACATAGCCTGCCTCAAAATGATCCGGGATTATCTATGCTTTTATATGCCCCTCCGCCACCCTCCTTTGTGCCTTTTAACAAACTTCAGCTCCTTTAGTCCTCATCCCAGTTCTGTAATAGGTGTTAGTATTGTTGTAAACATTCACGAGGATCAAACCAAGGGGTTTAAAAACTTACAGGGTTGGGGCCAGGAGGCTTCGGCCCACCAGCCTGTCTCGCCACGATAATCTGGTCGACTGACAGGACGGTGCGGGCAGCCTCAGTAGCGAGTCTAATAGCCCAGTCCTTGGACGCCAACAGGTCGACGATGCCCTCCTTGGTGGCGTTCAGCACTCCATTGCCCTCCTCGTTGTCTACATCGACACCAGCATCGCCGCTCTCGCTCTTGTGGTGGGCAGCGTACAGCGTGCTAAGAACCTCTGTAGCATCAAGACCACAGCTCTCGGCCAGGGTACGGGGAATGACCTCAAAGGCCTCGCCATACTTCTTGATGGCGTACTGGCTCAGGCCTGGTGTCTTCTCGCCTTGTGCCTGTATCCTTGCGCTCAGCTGAATCTCCGTAGCTCCCGCTCCGGGAACCAATCTGTTGTCCTTGCTGATGGCCTTGACAACGTTGACACCGTCATCGACAGCTCGCTCAATGTCGTCAAGGTGGTTCTGGGTAGCGCCACGGAGCACTATGGTAGCAGTGCGAGTGACTTCATCTTCTTGTCTGAATACTGTAACGCGGTCACCGCCAATCTCAATCGTCTCGACAACATCGATGCTGCCCATCTCGTCGGGCATGGGCGCGCCCAGTCGAGCAAGCGGTGTAGCGCCGACGACTCGGCAAACTCGTCGCAGTTCAAACTTGCTGAGGATTCGGATGCAGAGAATTCCGTAGCGGTTAAGGTAGTGCATGGCCAGGTCGCCGACTCGGTCACCGCAAACGACCACTCGCAGGCCGGAGTCGTGAAGCTCCTTGATTGCGGTTTCCAGCTGTGCCTCCTCGCCCTTGGTGAAGTCCATCATTTCCTTTGCGTTATGTAACAAGACGGTGCCCTTGGTCTCTGTCTGGCTTGTGTCGATGGGGCAGGTGAAGACGCCGACCTTGGCACGGGTGGCCTTCTTAACCGACCCATCAGGCTCCTTGGGGAAGACCATGCCCTTGACGACCTTGCTCTGGTCCAAGCTACCACCCATGATCTTGACTACTCGGATGTTGTCGACGTTGAAGTTGGCGGGGTTCTTGGGCAGGACAGCCAAGACGGCCTCGGCCACCAGGCTGGACAGGAAGTCCTCGTTTCCGTTTTGCTTGCTGGCGATGACGGTCCGCAGAGCCTTGCTCAGCTCAGCCTGGTCTTGGATATTCTCCACCTTGTCCACTGAAAGCTCGTTCAGAGCCTCCAGGGCAATCTTCTGGGCCTTCTCGTAGCCGATGACAATGTCGGAGGTCTTGAGGCCCATGCGTAGCAGATCCTCTGCCTTTTTCAGCAGCTCGCCAGCCAGCACAATGACCAGGTTGGTAGCATCGCCCATCTCGGCCTCCTGCTGCTGAGAGGCCATGACAAGGAGCTTGGCGGCGGGGTGGACAACGTCGAGCTCGCGGAGGATGGTGGCGGCGTCGGAGGTGAGGATCATCTTCTGCAGGTGGTTGATAACGACCTTGTTGCGACCGTAGGGGCCCAGCGACGTCTGGACAGTCGAAGCGATGGTTCGGCAGGCGTCGATATTCCGTAGGACGGCGCCATCTTCTGAGTCGTAGCTACAGGCACGCGAATTGTTTTGTCAGCCAAAGTCCAGGCTCAGGCTTCAATGGACGGAGATGGCGATGGCGATGGCGGGGTTGGCACTTACTTGTTGTAGCCGCTCTTGAAGAGGCCCGCGTTGGGCGCGTTGGGGATGTTGAGAGACATGGTGGGCAAAATATGGCCGGATCAGGGGATTTTGCCTGTGTTGTTTCGTGCACCCGCCCAGACACACAAGGATGGGGAGTTGGCGATGTTCCCTTTGGACAGCTCCTTGGGAAAATCTTGGGGGTAGTTTGCTGGTAGCCTGGGGGGGCAGTTTTTGTGGTGCTTAGCCAATCATGGCCGCTTAGGAAAGGGTATTATTCCGCTGCGCTGCCCCTCCATCGAGTCGAATAGGGGGGGGTTTATATGGAGTACATGCTTGTATGAATTGCTACCCGCTGGATAGAAGGTGGAAGAAAGACTGCCGTGTCTTTCATATTACTAATGAACTGTGTATAAACACGAACCAAGAGAACGCTTTCATAGGTAGGGAGCTGACTGTGAAGTCTTTTCTTTCGAGGAGTTGCTCTTCCAAAGTCATGCATTTACGGCGGTTACTTGGGCATTATAGTCTCGGTCCAAAATTGGAAAGCTGCCTACTAGAGTGTTCCACAGAGGGCAGACAGATGCATGATTGAGTCACTGTGCTTATGGATGATAAAATTTTACTTGTATAAAAATTCAGATGGGTATCGCAGCTTGACGTTTCTACGCGCAAACCGTCAAAATCGTATACAGGCTGATGCTGCAAAGACCCATGCTGATGAACATGGCCTGCCGCTGATGGGCGCTGTAGCCCTGCCTCAGCTTACTTAGCTTCCAGCAACTGCCCAGCTGCAGTCTCGCACCGCCCCCAAAAAGTCACCCGTCCTCTCGAGGTACCTACTACGCCGGTGCAACCGTCCTACGCAATACTTCTCTTTTTTCTTCTTACAAACACGTCCGTCACTAGAGACATCCTTAGATCAAGTATATAATGTGCTGCAGTCATCACGACTCATAGAATTGCTCTTTTCTTATCCGTTTCATTTTTTATTTTCCCTCCTTCTCTTGGTTATTGCGTTCTTTATTCCATTTTGTTTACTTGTTTGACTTCGCTCTCGCCGCTTGCAAAGCCCCAATTGAGGCGCTCTCCCGTACCGTCCATTCACTTGCACGCGTTGTTCGCGCCTTGTGGAGCGTATCCTCAAATTATCTTGTCTGTTTTGGCACGCCTCCCGCCGCTGCGCTGTACTGCGTACATTCCGTAGATTGGCTGTCGTGACCAAGCCAGAGGTATATTGTACTTTTGAGCGTTTGCCCATCCGCCCGGCGCATCGCTCTCTGCCTTAGATTATACGTACCTCGACTTATCATCATGGCGCCCCAGCCTTGTGAGTTCTAAGCCATTTTTTTTCTTGTCTCTAATTCCTCCCTTCCACAACGTACAATTCTTCCTTCTCGGCCGCATCGCACGCTCCATCAGCTGCTGCGCCGCGTCTCCTGCGAAACTTCCGACAGCATCGTCAATCGCCCTCTCTCGGCTCCATCCCGCGCCTCGCTGCATCTTCGCATCGCCATTGTCCATCAGCATCCTCCGGTCTTCTCGTCACGATCCGCGCCAGAGACACCACAATGCCCGCCAAGAGAAAATTGGTCGCCGAGGCTAACTTTGAGCCAGCCAGCGTGCCCTCTCCGCTGCCACCGTCCGTCGAGGAAGCCTATCGACGGAAGTGTGTTCAGCTGAAGAATCGCACAAACGAAGTCGAGGAGGCCAACGATGCTGCCAGGCTGCGGCTCGCTCGCATAAAGCGCCAGGTCGAAAAGCTGAGGATAGAACGGGCGTTTCTCCTGGAGCAATTAGCCAAGCGCACCAGCACCAACGTCGAAGATTCCGAAGGCAGCCCTAGTCCACCTCCCACGGTATGTTTCCTAGTAAAATTCACTTGTGTCTTTCTCATATACGTCTCTGGTTGCAATCTTTCTCTCTTCCTACTCCTTTCCATCTCCTTCGACAGCACTGCGCCTTTGCTACTCCTCCCTTTTTTGGCTTTCGCCCCCGCCAAACACCTTTTTTCAGTGTTGATATTTGAGTGCAACGAAATAGGCAACCACATTCGATATCCCAGTTGAGGCGAATGCTAACCCCCGAAAGCCCAAGGATAAGCCGTTGCGCATTAAGAAAGGCCACCGCAAATCCAACGCGCCAGCAGATACCGACGCGAAGCAGAGCGCTACAAAAGAGCCCGCGTCCCCGACTTCCGAGTCCAATAGCCAGGCCAAGGGTTCTCGTGCCAATGGCGTGTCTAAGGCCTCCAAGGAGTACAAAGACCCCTTTGAGCTCTACTGTGAAGAAGCCCGACCTGCTCTCGAAGCCAAGAACAAGGATGACGCCGACATGAATATCGAGGAGGAGCTCACGCGTGCCTGGGAGGAACTGCCAGAGGCCGAAAAGGAGGAATACCAAACCAAATTCGACGAACTGAAGAAATCTCGGGAGGAGGAAGACAAGACCGCTGCTGAAGCTGAAGCTGAAGCCGAGGCTGAAGCAGAAGCAGAAGCAGAAGCAGAAGCAGAAGCAGAAGCAGAGGCCGAAGCAGAGGCTGAGGCTGAAGCAGAGGCTGAAGCTGAGGCAGAGGCAGAGGCTGAGGCAGAGGCAGAGGCTGAGGCTGAGGCCGACGCTGATGTTGACGCAGATGTCGAAGCTGAGGCTGAGGCTGATGCCGATAACGATACTCCCAAGAAGGGCATCAAGGCCGAACCCCAGGCAGAGAAGCCTAGGACTCATGACGAAGACGTAGAGATGAGCAACTACGATACCGAGGACCAGGAGACTCAGGAGAAAGATGGCGATGAATAAACGCATTTAAAGAGGCAACTACGCGGGCTTACGGGATGGGGGGGTTGAAGACATGCGCGGAGGGCGTTTCTGGTACAATATAAAGAGGGCTTCCTTTTTTTTTTCCTTTTTCCTTTTTCCTTTTGCCTTTTCTATTTTCCTTTTCCTTTTCTTTTTGTCGTTCAATGGCAATGTAATTGATGGGGTGCGTCTTTTTTTTTTTTTTTTTTTTTTTTTTGGAACTTTGGATGCATGTATATTAAATAGTCTACTAAAAACCGACAACACGGCCTACATTCAGATGAAGAATGCCAGTCCTCTTAAGTCCCAAGAAATTGTCTTATTTGCATTATAAGGATGCTAAAGTTCGCTTCGCCCAGAATATCAACGCCGCCTCACCCATGTGACCTACCCGCTGTACTCCGTGCAATCATAATAAATGCAAACATCCTATCCCAAGCATTACGTCAAATTTCCCAACAGAGCTCCATATCCATTGCCACCCAACGAAGTAGAAAAAACAAGGCAGTAAACATCCCAATCATTCTCCAGCATACAGATCTACAACAATGTTTATCGCAGCCACCAAAATCTCCATGGCAATCAAGATGATTACTAGACAAAATCAGTCAGCGTCACTATGACCCATGGCGAAATAAGAGATGATAAGAAAGGGGGCTAATTCGCTATCGGTCTTTGACATACCTATCCACTCGAGCATTTCGCCATGGCCGTGAGTCAATTGGTCTTTGAGAACAGCCAGCAGGTCGGCAATTACATCTAGCCGCTCTGTCACCAGACCAACTCGTTGATCCATCTCAAGATAGCTCCGGACTGCTTGATAGACCGGTTCTAATTGAGGTTCTACCCAGAACAGCTCGGGAGTATCTAGCACAGAGCCGTTGAGATGGATGTTGATTCTCAAGATGAAGAGTTCTCCGATCTGCATGTTGATTTGTTTCCGATTCAGGGCCACTTTACCAGTCAGGGCAATTTGAGTTGGGATATCCTTGCAGGTATCAATGGTAGAAGCGATGAGTTCTTCGAAGAGTGATGTCTATTAATGAAGTCGATTAGCATGCCGATTTTTCTCCTCTTTCTCGTGTCACTATCGTCTTTGATAGGCTCATCTTACCTTGACGCTCTGTGCTAATGCGTGTGAGATGGCAAGCTTGGTCATGTAGTTATTCTTGTCTCTGAGCGTGATAAAATCATTGTAAATTCGCGCTTGGTATTCCCTCGTGTAGTAAAAGTTGAAATGCTCCGTCTCAACGTCATCAGGGGCCAGCTTCTCGAGTTCAAATTTGGAAATGTCCTTCAAAAGCTTGGCCTCTTGTACTTCCGTCATGCCCCATATTACTACCACTCCATAGTCAAACAGGAAGATTTCTGGCGTATGGACCTGAATGTCAAAATCAGGGACCGTATCCTTGATGGGCAGGTCTTCCGGCATGGTAGGTCCTAGCAGCTCTTCGCTGGGGAGCTCGCCCGCTCCCTCTCGGCGATCGTCAATCATTAACCCTTCCCCGTAGCCGGGTTCCTGTTGATCGTGATGTTTAGGCCTGTAGTCCTCCTGCCCAGCCTCGCCGTCTACTAGTTCGCCTCCGGTAGAGTGGCGCCTTTCCAGAGTCGGCAAGGCGAGGTCATTGCTGCGATGACTTTTTCCGTACATGTACGGCGTGTATATACACTCATCGATAAGCTTTGGGTTTGCGCCGCGAGTTTTCCCTCGCCCTTTGAGAAATCTCATGAGCCCGTCCATCTCATAGCGGTTAGCTGTGCAGTACGCCGTGACACGCGGCAGTCGATCTCGATCTGCCTTTCCAAGCCGCGCAGCATCT
The DNA here is from genome assembly GCF_020647865.1 of Trichoderma asperellum. Classification (NCBI taxonomy): domain Eukaryota; kingdom Fungi; phylum Ascomycota; class Sordariomycetes; order Hypocreales; family Hypocreaceae; genus Trichoderma; species Trichoderma asperellum. The sequence goes on along the minus strand of NC_089415.1, from coordinate 5,527,541 downwards.
CTTCGCGCCGTCGGGTCCTTGATTCGCGTATATTGAGAATAGACATCTCTTCCACTTTCCTCATCTTCGCCCTCGTCGCCAAAGTCGGGATTTGGCAGCAGCTTGAGCTTTTCGGTCTTCTTCGTGCTTCTCTGTGGACCAATTTTGGGCAGCCCCTGTACCGAAGCAATCGCAGGGACGGGTCCCTGGCTATTTCGCCGGCGGAGTTTGCTGTTCAACGCTGCCAGCATTGGCGGGCCGGCGCCGATGCTGCTGCTGCCCTGGAGATGTACATTATGGGAAGCATAGCTCCTTGGGAGGCGATGAGGCTCTGGCTCGATGGTTCGGCTGACGGGATTGGCGCTGAATGTGACTGTTCGTACGGGCTTCGGTCGAGGGGTTTCGGACGCGGGCAGCAGAGGCGTGGTCTCGCCAGCGTTTGCGTTCGCGGCACCAGGAGACTCCATTCCGAATGCAAGAAGCTGATAACGAGAGACTCGGGCGAAAAGTAAGGGCTGCAGCGGCTGAACGAAGTCACTCCAAGATATCGCGTTCCGTGAGTGACAGGGCTGTAAAATATGCTGATCTGCTCATAAGTGTGAATATCGCTTATGTGGTAAGGCTGATGACGGCATTGAGAGCGATTGGCCAAACAAGCTCACAGCAGATGCCAGATGAGGTTTGCGTGGGCAGAAAGATTTGAGGCTGCTGGCCAGCACCTGCTGCTCGATGACGGAGTCCAGTCCAATTTTCCTGCCCAGATATTCGTCGGTAGCGGTCTAGGCCCACTACCCACTATGGAGCGCTAATTTTGTCTGCCGCATCCTCCAGAATTGGGGCCCTCACTTAGGGGGATGGTCGGCCCCACTAGAGCTTCGTGGTGCAGACGGCACCGTTAGCCGGATTGGAGGCAACGGCAGCGTGGAAACACATATAAACAATATTGACTCTCTCGGTTGTCTCCGAGATGAAATGGTTATAATGCATTTCATGAGTACAAGTATATAATACGACAATAGCTGAAATCGAGAAACCATACATCTATTAGATACATTCGAATGAGGAAACCCCTAAACTTGGGAGCTGGACACATCCATTTGAAAAACTGTTTTCCTATCAAGGTCAGCTTGCCAGACCAAAGTCGCATACATAGGCCAAGGTCGGTAAGGTTGATTCAGCCGACTACAGGCACATGGTCGAATGGTAAAGTGAGCTACTCAGACTCATTTGTCTTGGATCCGTGTCTCAATCTTCAACCCCCCCTCATGAGCCCGATCGACGATGCGCTGGCCGAGGCAGCATGGAGTATAGAAGCCTCCGCCCAACTCAAGGTCGCCTTCCAAAACAATACGTGCACCTTCGCTGCAAAGCATTGCCGTTACTGCATATGTCTGATAGTTAGAGTCACAGCTATGATACCATTGATCTGATGGGGCTACTAGATAGTTTCCACTTACGCTGATACATGCTGCCATGATACCAAGCTCGAACAAAGGCTTGCTTGTTGACAGGCGATTGCGTATCAGGATTTGCTATGCCGCGCCACTCAACCTCTTCCTTGTCCATGTCTTCTCTGGAGGGGCCGGTTCCTGGCTCTGGAGCAAATTTTCTGGCTATCGCTCTGACAGGCGCTATTGATAGAAGCAGAACTGCGACAGTGAGCAGCCAGTGCGTGAGAATGCCTTCTAACCAGTTGCGAGGTTTGCTATATTCTGCCCAGCAAAAGTTCGGCCCGTAAAACTGGTCTTTCCGGCTAGGAATTTCCGACAAAAGCCCCCACGAGCGTTCTATTACTCCCTGGTCGGTAGTACCAGTCAAGCCCGTGGTCAGAGTTCCAAGGTTAGGGACATTGTGAATACCGAACAGCTTTTGCCATATGGAAGTCTCGCGTCTTTTTGGCTCAGCCGGATGAGGCACAGGAGAATGAGCATAGGGCTTCCCAGACTCGAGCAATTCGCTCAAAGTGAGATTGTCGAATAGACTGAGGACAGTAGAGATGGTGCCCCCGGATGGTGCCGCTCTGGACAGGGAACTTTCAGCATGTTGTGTACCATGAACTAGGAAAACACGGATTAACTTACCGTAAAGTGTGAAGCGAAAGAACGACGTCTTTGGTTTTGGCATCCATTTCTTTGCCAAGTGTATTGGCCAAAGACCAGGTACAGAGGTCTGGAGGAGCAGACTCAAGGCCCATCTGGGGAATTAGAATAGCACCGCTCTCTTTAGCGGCTTTTTCATATTTCTTGATCATTTTGTAGACCCAAGCTGCTTCACCGGTTGCGTCAAAATAGTGCGTGCCGGCCTCCACGCATGCTTTCACAGCTTGCTCTCCATATTGGCTGTAGGGACCGACAGTTGTAATCATCACACATGTCTTGCTCGCCAACGCACGCATCTCTTCACTGTTGTCAAGATTGACAATTTCAATTTCTTATTTTTGTCCGTGTTAGTGCTACTGTGTCATAGTGACGTATCATAATGGTAAAACTCCAGAGGTGGCCATAACTGACCTGGTAGATTTCTATCTGAATGTGCTGTTTTGCAACTGTCGACGATTGCCTGAAGCTTTGGCGCGGAACGACCTGCAACGGCCCATTTCGCATTGATGGGGAAGTTGGCCGCAACGTACTCTGCTACCACACGACCGGTATACCCTAAGCCACATGTGAGCCATCGCTACCCTTCAAATATCATACAGTCCCGGCCTCGTATACCAGTAGCTCCAAAGACGACCAGGTCATAGAGACGATTATGCTCCTTGAATTGCATGATGGGGGGGTAAAAGGGCTGCGAAAAATGATCAGGATCACTAATAATGGAAAAGCGATCCAGAATATCGTCACTTGTCTTGCTTGGTGTTGTCACTTTTGCAGAACATACAAATCGGAAAAAGAAGAAAAGTCGAAAATTCAGTGTAGATAAGGAGTGCGCTTCTCAGTTTCATGTACCATTCTAATGTCTCTTTTTCTCGGAGAAACTATTTTAAATTCTAAAACAGGGAGGCCCGACACATGCCAATCAATGATGCCTCGATTTCTGCTCAGCCGGCGCAACCGCTTGCGGATGGCCCATGAGGCTCGACTGGCGGTGTCCTTGGCCGATGGCCATTACTAGAAGTAGCTAACCCGCATTTTCACCCAATCCAAGCACGCAGAACGGCCACACGCCGAAAAGGCCTGAGTAACAGTCACGTGATCGGCATCATTGTTATCGATTGTGTGTTGTGAGAGAAAAAAATAATAGCGGGGCTTCGCTTGGCCATCCCTCACGTGCGTGCCCTAAGGAAAATCACAACTCGACGTTTCTAGCACATTTTCGTGAGAAGCTCGCAACCGAAGTCAAGCACTCAAACTTCGCCATCCCTCACAGAAATCCGTCAAGATGACCAAGCGCACCAAGAAGGTCGGCGTGACGTGCGTATACTCTTTTCGACATTATAAACTGATCAAATGAATCTTTGCTAACTGATTGTCTACAGCGGTAAATATGGTACCCGGTGAGTCTTTGAAAGATACCCATCAGCCTTGTCCCCAACCCGAAATATCGACCTCGAGCCCCGACGAAACGAGTCGCCAATTATCTTGCACGACCACCATCTACAATTCTTTGCGAAGAGCTATCGGATGTAGAGATTCTGTTCATGGCAGCCTCCAGGGATATCCCGCGAGATACTCGACGACATTCAATTCTCGTGGCCGGAAACAAACCTAAGACGAACTGGAAACTAATGCGGCTGGTTATAGTTACGGTGCCTCCCTGCGAAAGCAGGTGAAGAAGATGGAAATCACCCAGCACGCCAAGTACACCTGCACTTTCTGCGGTAAGGTCACTGTCCGAAGAAAGTCCACCGGTATCTGGAACTGCCGCTCCTGCAAGCGAACCATTGCTGGCGGTGCCTACACTGTTGCGTACGTCTACACACCACCACGGAGATCTCCAAGATCTTGCGAATTTCAAATTGCGGTTCGAAATCAAATACTGACCTTCCTACAGCACCCCCGCTGCCGCTGCCATGCGATCAACTCTGCGACGATTGAGGGAGATTGCTGAGGTTTAAGGCGTTTTCTTGGTACAAATGGTGAAGGATTCGGCTTTGCTTTTCGGTCTGGTGTATGGGGGACATTGTTTGCGTGCATACACTACGAGCTGACGAAAAATAAACGTCGACGCTCGATCTTTGGTCATAAACACCGGTCGATAGGCAATGAACAAAAAAAAGAAAATTGCATTATCTCGGACACCCGAATAACGAATGATTAATGATGCCACGCAGAGCCTCGAGCGACTTGTGAAAGATTATATGTTGGATGGGTGACTGTTCTTGGGCTGGGGATGAGTCGGGGCGCTTTTTGATTCTCCCATTGACTGAATTTCTTGCGAATTGGGAAGCAGAATACCACTATTCGCCCAACTGGAAGAATCTGCAAACCAAACAGCGCACTCTGAGGAATATTGTAGACACGCCAGTGCGTGAACATGCTCATGCACGGTTTCTCACGACGTCACATTCAACGACACAACGGCATCATTCACCGAAGTGGGCAAGGCCAAAACGTCAGCAGCAGCTTGTCCATACCGACATCGACTCATCTTGATCCACCGGCGTAGGTCACAAGGGTTCTCACCGCGGCACTTTTTCTACGCGAGAATCACCTCCCATCAGAAGGCATCTTCTTGGCAGCACTTTAATAGGTACGCGCTAGGGAAACATGTAGCGTAGCAGTGTCCGTAACCAAAGTCCCACTGGCACATCACCCGATCGCAGCTGGAACTCGCAGTGAAACTTGAGATGAGCGAAGCGAGCTGCTGCGAGAGAGACATCTCGGGCATTTTTCTTTTGGAAACTAGAATAAGCATGGATATTTAAATTTCTCGTGGGTTGGTTCGCAATCTACCAGTTAAAAGCAAAGCTCGCCAAAACAGCCTGAAGTGGGGTGTATGATATAGTATAGAATCAACGGCATACTGTCTGGTGCTTTATTACACTCGGCTCATGGGATCAATGACGAGCCTATAGCGCCAGGGTGTGGGTATCGCCGGAGAGATGGCACAGCACAGCACTTCGGAATGAAAGCGTATGCGTTGCCTTGCATTATCACAGGAGGGCCGCCGCCACGCTGCTGATGGATAATATGTGGCCAGTATTAGCCTGCTTAAGGTAGGCAGGGGTGTCTGGCAGAAAAATGTAGCCCACAGAGCATGTCAGATAAAGCTCATATACCTAGTCCTTATTACCTATACATTTCATGCACCATAGTAAACTTGTTCAAACAAAATCTAAGAATATTTATTGCTACATTCACGATGCCCGTGAAGGGCTACATTCGGCTGGCTGAAGAGTGGGACACGCACCTGTTTTACGCTACGACTAACTTAATAACAGTCAGTCAGGCCAAGACGAAACACGGCTCTCCAGTTGGACGCCGATTGCCGTGCTTAGTGTAAACCCAGGCCGAATTCCAATAATAAACGTCCATCTCTCAATCAAACATCCCGGCAAACTATCAGCATGCACTGGCCCTTTCATTCCTCTGCCCTTGCCAACTGAATCTGACTCGCCTCTCAGGTACTAGACGCGGTTACAGGGCATCACCGCGGGAGAGCAGCTCCCCTATCTCAGGTTAATAATGCCTCGAATAAACACTAGGAACAGGTCTCGGGTTTCGACTTGTTTGGTCTTCCACCTCCAGGCCGTTCCGTATTTCCTCAGCGGGCCCAATGTACAGTAAACACGGTAATATCCCGTCCATCGTGTTTCTTCTACCGCTCACTATTCCGTATTAATGGAGCTACCGCTGCAGCAATGCCCTCCCACCTCCTACACGCCGCCGCTACCTCGCCAGCCTGCTAGTACCACCTGGGCAATTCTCCCACCAAGAGATGCATTCTATACCATGCCTCTTTCTACGACATCCGGACAAGCAGGTGCTCTTTTCGCCTAGTGCCATGTAAGGCAAGTTACAGAGTCAGTACGCCTGTATAGGTTAGTACCAACTAAAGGCAGAGAGGTGTATCCATACAGTGTTTGCTTCCAATGCCTAATAAAAATGGGTAATAACCGTTAATGAATAGGGCCTGCCTGCACGTAAACAGCGCCAAAAACTTGGTCAGCGTGCGGCCATGGCTTTGTCGACCAATTGCAGATTTATGTTTCAATCACCCACGCCTCAGCACGTGAGACCAACGAAAGCATATCCGCGCGCAGTTGCATTTTCGTTTCCGCTGAGAGCCCAAGGGAACCTTGTGGTGACTTGGTTCTTCGGTAGCGTCTTCTGTACCTACTAAACATGGTGTTAGTACTAGATAGCTCAGTCGTCTTTTCGTGTACATTCAGTCATCTTTTGTTTCTGCTGACAACTCTCTCATGGGCTGTTGATGAGGCGGGCAGCGAGGCTCTTGTAGCCGTAGACCACAAGGAGGCGCTGCTGCAGCTGCAAGGAAGCGAAGGAATGTGCAGGTAGCAGTAATACGGAGCTCTGCGAATCTGTACTTTCGTATCTACCAGAGCTGTGACTCCTCTGGATGTACTCACACGCAGGTACTACCAACCTACTAAGTACCTATAGCGGCACTGCACTCCGCAATATGCCTGCGTCTTCTTTTCTCTCTGCGGCATGCAGAAAGTCTCTCACCGACGATGACGATGACGAGCCCTTCGGCTCTTGTTCACACGTCCAAGACACCGGCTGCTCCAGTTGCCCAAGGCAGCCTCAAGTCATCTAGATACTTCTTTATGTTGGTCGTATTGTGTATTAGCTCGCCGGCCGGTTGTTGATTAATATATACGAGGTCTGACGTCCTCCCAGTCACGGGCTGGTACCTGGAGGCGGTACCTTGTTGTCCCAAGGCAGCCTCCAGCTCCAGTATAAAGAGTGCCGTACCTACTACTGACGTGTGGACTCGTGCTAAGACAAAAGACAATTGGAGCATTGAACAAGAACAAAAAGTGCCTGCGCTCCGACGCACTTCGCCTCCCTGCTTGCAACGAGCAGCTATACTCGCCTCTTCACTCTGTGGCCGAGCTCCCAGCAACTCTCCGTCCTGCCACTAACCGCTGAGCAAACTCTGACGGACTCACCCCAGACAGGCCCGAGATCCAAAATCCCCCTCACCGTCGCCCTGAAATTCTGCCATCTGCCGCCACCACCAGCGCAATCGCAGGTGATTAACAGGCGTGGCGCCTCCAGCGCCGGGCCTCGCTGATTGGCCCCGCTCAGACCCCTAACAGGCCTGCGCTAGCTCGCCAGAAGCCCGCCTTTTCTGGGCTGTCTCCAGCTGAACTCTCTCTCTTTCACTCCTCTGCCTCTTGCTCTGGTCGTTGCACGAAAAAAAAAGCCCCAGAGGTACCTACCTTTCCCACCGTGCGCAGTACCGCTGCCCTTATTGCACTTCACCACTAATACATCATATTAGCCTTCATACCAAACCCAGTTTCTCGCTCTCTTTTGCAGCACACGCCACAGACCAGCGCTTCCCACGTTGTTTCAAAAACAGCTTTTGTCTACTTCTCTTTTTCTTTTGCCCCATCAGGCCCTTTTCTACCTCGTTTGTCTTTTACATGTGTTCATCAGTTTCTGGCGTCTGTCATCACAATCGGCATCATGTCTGAGCCTGACCAGTGTATCATATGTTTGGATCCGCTGCCGCACCCCTCGTCCTCGACGCAGAGCAACGCGGCCGCCGTCGACACCGCTACTGCTTCCACTTCCGAGGCCGCTGAGAGCGATTCCAACTACCTCAACATAGTGGCCGCCCTCGATGGCTGTGACCATATAATTCACGATGCATGCATCCGCTCCTGGGCTCAGAAGACCAATACTTGCCCCATCTGCCGCAAGTCCTTCCACTCGGTTCGAGTCTACAACGGTCTCGATGGTAAGTTCAGCCACTGCTACAGCTACAGCCCCTCTGTGTACAAGTACCTCCACACCCTCGCTGTGCCAAATGCCAACTGACATGGGGCGAATTCTACAGGCATCGCCATTTCAACCTACGACGTCGAGGATAAAAAGCAAGTTGCCGAATTCGATGTGCAGCAGTGGCTTGGAGAGAACCCTGAAGAGGAGGAGGAAGAATCCAATCCATGCCCCATCTGCGACTCGGCAGAGCGAGAAGACATTCTCCTGCTTTGCGATAGCTGTGATGCAGCCTACCACACGCACTGCATCGGCCTCGATTACATCCCCGAGGGTGCTTGGTACTGCATGGAATGTGCTCATCTGTTCCAGACGACAGACGAACAGCCAGAGTCGGGAGCTGCGTCGGAGAACGGCGAGAGGCCTCAAAACACTATCCCTCCAGCTCCTCGATCTAACCGAGGCTTCCACGTCCGCACCCGCGCTCGTCTTAGGCGGGCACGCCGCCAAGCACGCAACCTTGAATGGCAGGGTGCCTGGGGACAGTTCTCTGGCCGCTTCTTTGAAATAAGCGAGCTGGACCTCGATAACCATGACGACGAGGATGAAGATCTTGGACGTTATCGCAGGTTCCAACAGCTGGATCGGCGGGAGCTGCAGCGGTGGCAGCAACGAATGGACATTGCACAGCGTCTAGGTGCACGAGAGTCCTTTGCAAGCAGTATACCGCCTCGGATTAGCGAACGCCTTCAGCCGGCGCCACCGCCTGTTGAGACGAGGGAGGAGAGACAGGCCTGGGGTGCGTTGGATCGTGCTCGAGAGGCCGAAGGTACCAGCAGTCCAAATACTCGCAAACGAAAGGCTCGGTCCGTGACGGCTTCACCCATCGAACCGCCCACCCAAGAACCTGAAAGAAAACTCAAACGCCCACGAACCAGACGTCTTCCCACGCACGGGGAAAGCTCAACTGCGCTTCAGCCAGCGGCCAGCTCATCCACGGGAAGACTACCCAACGGCTCTTCCCTGAGAAACAGCAATGCTGGCCAGAACGACGCTGAGCCAACTCTTGTTGTATCCTCTCTACTCAAAGAGCTAGAACCAAATACTCATTCCGAGGATGAGGCATCCGGCGTAACCTCTGGCTGGCGTCCTTTCCATGAGGCATCTTCACCAGCTCTTTCCCCATCGCCATCTGCCTACAGCAGCCCTCGCGCTCTTTCGCTAACGCCACCTCCACTACCCAACCTCAACGGGCGACCATCGTCTCCAACTCTATCTCTCAGCACGCACATCGAGCCGGTATACCCGCCTGCAAATTACTCACCCACAAATTCCCCCACAAGCTACTCACCCACCCGCTTCAGCAGCAGCGATCACAGCGATTCTGAGTCGCGCCCACCAAAACCTGAGCCTCGAACTGAAGGCCGGACCGAGAATCGGCTTGAGAGTCGACCTCTGGAGCTTCGCCAGCCCCGGCCACGACGTGTGCATCAAACGTCACCCGAGTCCAGTCCGACGCGGGGAGACGAGAACTCAATGAGACATACCATGACGACAGAAGAAAAGAAAAATGTCAATGAGATTGTCCGAAACGCCCTCAGGCCGCACTGGCGGGCTCAGAAGTTGACTGAAGAACAATATGCAACAATCAACCGTGATATCTCACGAAAGCTTTACGACGAAGTGAAGGACGCGTCCTCACTTGACGACGAATCTCGACGACAAATCTGGGAGAAGAGGGTCACCCAAGAGGTGGCTCGGGCGATCTCCGAACTTCAAGCCTGATCACGGGTGCACAAGCAAAATAAGCATTTGGTCTGGCGTTTTAAGGCTTTTGTCGGCGGTCCATATCATGGTTTGATACCCCCAGCCTCGTTGACGGCGAAGTGCATTTTATTTAGGGACACCGAGGTGTAATAGGAGTCGGGCATTTGTTTTTAGTTCTTGTCATACTGATAGCGCTTGTCGATCCTGCTACGGCGCATTGCGAATCGTGCTTGAATATGTATCGTACTTTTCATACATGATGCTTTTTTTTTTTCCTTTCTTCTTCTTTGGGCGAGGATTCTAGGGTTTAGAACCAGCTGAATGAGATAGTTTGAATTCAAATCGATTCCAACCACAATATTCTAGTGGGGGGTTGTGCACCTGACTGCAGAAGTTTTTAGCCAACAGGTCCTAATAACTCGAGGAGTTTTACCAGTCTATATTCGACAAGAGGATGGAAATGCCGTTAGCTCTTCTCGAGGCATGCAATGCTATCTCTGTCTATCAGGTCTTGGTAATAAGACTAGAACAAGATAGAAAAACATCGAGGTAACCGCTGCGATGATTGCCGGTATATGCTTGCTTTCGATATCACAAAGATTAATACGACAAGGAACAGAAAAGAAAAAAAGGGACAGTAAAATGCTTCATTCATAGTCAGTACGAGAGGGGGGTGGAACACTGAGAGGGAAACAAAAAAAAAAGTTGGCAGGAGAAATTTGCGCCAGAGGCTCTCATTTAGATTTGGATTTGTGGTAATAAAATGTCAGCAGTATCTATCTAACAGAACCCAGTGGGAAAATAATAAAAGGTGCCGCTAGCGAAAAAGACTGCGTTGATTCTCTCTCGGCACATGATAAATGATCAAGACGCTTTGGGGGTGTAAAACAAGACTTGACGATAAGGTAATAGTGCCTTGAGAAGAAGGAAAAGGGAAAAAGAAAAGTGAAACAAGTTTTTTTTGCTGTGGGAATTATCTAGCTGGGCAGCGCAGTCGAGATATTGTGGCCTGAGGCACCAAGTCTATACAACTGAGACTTTTGCTGGATTATGTAATCGCTTTCAAGCATTGGTTAGTGGGGTGAGGTACGTACTGGCGCTGGATGGATGGAGCAAAAAAGTTCGAGGCGCAAGGACATCACGGACAATCAAAAAGGTGGTGCTTGGCTTAACAGAGAAGCCACTTGCCATTCCGCCATGATGGCCGCGTCAAGTAGAGGCAGCAGAGCCTTTCGAGGCATCTTCTCTTGTAAGAAATCCTTTATGCAGTCGCCAATTGAGACGGGAAAAGGACTGATAAACAAACCTGTACATGTAGCATCCCCCACAATCTGCTCCAGATGCGCAACAACACGATTCTACTCTGCGACTGCTGCGACGGAGACAAAGGCCCCTGTCACTGATGCTCCTCCCCCGGCGGCCTCAACTAAAACACCTTATCCTTATGATATCCGCTCTGGTCTCGTCCTTACACGGCCGCCCCTCCTGACGAGGACCCTCCACCCTTTCGAGAACGCCTACTTTTTCTACCAGAAACGTCTGGAGGAACGTCTCAACACGCCTTTTATTACAAGCATATACTTCAAGCCTGATACAGCGGCACAGCTGGATTGGAGCCTGAAGGTCCAGGAGCGAGGCGGCACGGTGGCCAAGGAACTGGGAACGTACCACGGAAAGAGCTCCAATGCTTGGGACGACGAGCTAAAGGTCGGCGACCAGCTGAGCTCGCAGGAGAGCGTGCTCAACAGCCTGCTCAAGGATGCTGCTGCGCGTGTCAGTGACGATGCGGAGGTCATTGCGCCCGAGGATGTCGTGCCTGTTGAACGTCCGGTGGAGAGGCTGTCTGAGGCGGATAAGAAGAACGATGTGAGGCGGCTGGATCGCCAGATGGAGAGGACGCTCTATCTTGTTGTCAAGGGCCCGGATGGATGGGGTTTCCCTGCTGATGTTCTCAAAGATGAGAACCTCCACGAGGTACGTTGATTGAAAGGAGGGGGTAGTTGAGAAGGGGGGGTTATATATACCTGTATGGTGTAAAGCTAACATGAAACGAAAAAAATAATAGGGCGCCAAGAGAGTATTGGATCAAGCCGCCGGTGTCAACATGAACACCTGGCTTGTTGGCCGCGTCCCCGTCGCCCACCTCGTCCAGGAACCCGTCATGGGCAAGAACGGCGAAGTCCAAAAGAAGGGCCGCAAGACTTTCTTCCTCAAGGGAAGAATCATGGCTGGCCAGGCTGACCTGAAGGGCAACCCATTCGGATACACAGACTTCAAGTGGTTGACGCGGGAGGAGCTGGAGAAGGAATTGTCACCGGAATACTTCCGTGGTGTCAGGAATATGATGGCCGACAGGTAAGATAAAAGCTTGAGAGAAAAGGAAAAAGGAAAAGAAAATAGAGAGTGAGGGAGGGCGGTTTTTCTATATATGATGATGAAGAAGATATGCCTGAGATTTAGATTTGGCTATCTACGTGTAACATTACCAATTGTATAATTTACACTTTTATTATACACAAGCTTCGCAGCGACTGTGCATAATTCAATCTTTGCTCTATTTGTCTATCATATTTTTTGCAGTATCTGTGAACCGCTCATCAGAAAGATGACGAAACTATGCAATCAATAGTTTAACGTTGCCGCCAGACGATGTACTGTTTGGCTTCTTTTAACACATCGTTTACGAAACGCCAGTGCTCATGTATATATCGCGGTCGAGCTGTCTACACGGGAACAATTGAAAAACATTTCGCATCAAGCTGGCCAGAGCAGCCAAGACTATCCGGGTATAATCTCCAAACGTCAGCCTACTCTACCTCAACTATATATAAGTTTTGTTATGTGGAAAGGGCTACACCAAAATAGTAATTTCATAACATCAAAGAACCCTCCACACATTAGCCAGCGTCATCTCTTTCGTACAAATTATAGCAATATTCATTCACCGACCCTTCAAAATACACATGGGCTGTCCACTATACCCAACGCCGTACTCCGCCCTTCCTAATTTTCTTTTCCAGATAGTCAAATACTGTTGGTATTTGATGTTCAGTCAGTCAAGCGTCATACTATGACATATCAACTCTCGCTCGCTATGTATTGTTCTAGTTTGGCTTAGCCTGTCCCTCAACAAAGTTGAGGGCATCTTCCGTGCTAACACAGTTGATTGAACTCGTCTTGCTGCGGAATGTAACACCATAACACTTGTCTGCAATATGAACAATCTCGGGTCGGAAAGTAGTGCAGATGAACTGCGTGCCAGCCTCGTTGGAGATGGACTCAAGAAGCGAAGCAACAGCAGTACGGTATTGCGCATCTAGATTGGCATCAACTTCGTCGAAAATAACCATAGGGCTGCTTTCAGTTTGCTGCAGCGCAAAGATAAGACAGAGAGCACACAAACCTGGAGAATCTTACAGTTAGCGGCAACACAACTTATGTTTGATTCTGCAAAGGTGCTACACTTACTCTTTTGACCACCACTGAGCTGCTGAATCTTTTGCTGTTCATCAAGATGCTTGGAGTTGAATGACACGCTAATACCGACACCAATGTAATTCTCAACGCTGCCTCTAGCTTCTTCGTCTGAGTCTTCAGCATCCTGGCGGCGATCTGTCTTGCGCTGGATGACCAGACGACCATGACCCGCCGGGACAAGCTTGCTGAAAATAGTGGCAAACTCTTTGGACACCTGTTTGAAGGTACGCTCAATGGCCTCGTCCTTTCGTCGATCGAGGTGTTCCACGAGCTCTTCAATGGATCCTTGAGAATCGTCCAATTCCTTTCGGCGCTTCATCAGCTGCTCTTGCTGTGTTGTGAAGTTATTGTATTGCTCAAAGGCCTTCTTGTTGACGTGCTTATACTTTTTCAGTGCTTCGTTGACCTTCTTCAGTTTTGATGTGATCTAGCAAAACAATTGGTTAGCTCCTTTCCGTCTGCCTCCCCGACTATCGAGAGAAACAATAGGATGCTACGACTTACGGTGTTGGCTTGCATGTTTTCATATTTATCAAAAGCTTCCTCGGGTAAGACGCCCAGCTCCCGAATATTCTTCGCACACTCTGCCGCCTGTGAAATCAAGAGAGCCTTTCGCTGCAGTGTCTTCTCCATCCTCTTCTGCTGCTTCTCGATCCTCGTGGAAATTTCCAGTTGGATCTGCTCACGGTTGATCTTTTCTGATTCAAACTGCTCCAGGCGAGTATTGAGCTCGTCGAGCTTAGCCTCGGTCTCATTCAAATCAGCTTCAACAGCCTTCAGAGCTTTCTGGGCCTTCTTCAATTCTCGCTCAGTTTCCTTCAAGGTGCCAGAAGCGCCACCGGATGCAGAGTTTTCAAAGGCTTGGCTGTTGAGCTGATCGAGCTTCATCTGGAGATTTTGCCGCAAGTCAATCTCCAGCAGCTGCTTCTGTCTTTCGAGAACTCGTCGGGCATTGCTGATATCATTCCACTGCTTCTGGAGTTGCTGGACGGTAAGACTTGATCCTTCAAGCTCTCGCTCCTCAGCTGCCGTAAGGGTCTTCTTGAAATCTGTTCCTAATTCAGCCTCATGGGCTGCAACCTCTTGCAGGAATCCATTCATGTTCTTCTCAACTGCGTCCCGCCTCCTGATGGCCCCATCGAGACGGTTTCTCTCGTTCTCGATATGAGAAGACCTATTCCGAAGCTCATGCTTCAATGGCTCGAAGCCATCTTCTGCTTGTCTAAGCCTCTGCTCAAATTTCTGAACTTCGGACATTGCGCCAGTAATTTCCTGGTCTTTGAGCTCAATCTGCCTGCGAATATCGCGAGATTGTTCAACAAGGCGGTCAAATTCTTCTCTCCACTTGTTAGCGGCTCTTACGGCATCGAGACGCGATTTTCGGGGATCAATATAGCCACCAGTCATGGCACCCCTCTTGTTGGAAGTGTCACCCTCTGCGGTAATACCATCAACCCCATGACTCCTGGCATACTGAGCAGCCACAGCAAGGTTAGGGCACACAACAACCTTGCCAAATACCTGCTGGAATGCTTTCTCAAACCTGGAGTCGTAGTTGATCTTGCTCAAAAGAGGAACTGCGTCATTGGAATTTGGAAAGTTCACTTTGCGAGGACGAAGCTGAGCCAGCGGCATGAATGTTACTCGACCGCCATGTTGTTTGTACATGGTGTCTGCAAGATAAGTAGCAGTATCGGCATTGTCCACGACATAGTGGAACAAGCTGGCGCCAGCAATTTGCTCGACGGGCAGCCGGTATGCATCGCTGACATCCAGAAGGTCTGCCAGTGTCCCATAGGCACCTGGAATATCTTGCTCCTGCTTCAATCGACGTATGGTGGCCAAACCACGAGCGGTAGCTCCGTCTACCGCATGGGCTAATTCTCTCTCAGCGTGCTCTTTCTCTTGCCTAGCGTTGGAAATAACAGTGTTCAGCTTGTCATCCTCTCTCCGAATCAGCTTTCGTTCGTCGTTTAACCTATCCAGCGTCGCTCGTGCCTGGGCAGCTTGGTCTACCACTTGGCCTCTGTCTCCGCTCCAGTTGGCTAAACGTGAGCGGAGTTCGGCAACCTCTCTCTCGCCCTGTTCAATTGCCTTCTGCACTCTGGCAACCTCCTCATCAGCATCTAGCTTGTTTGCCTTTTGGGTGCTGATCGTCAAGCTGAGTTCTTCAATTTCCTGCTTAAGCCAGGCATCTCGCTCGGACCGATTCTTAAATCTGGAGCCGCGGCTTTGCTTTGCAAAGAGACGTGATCTTGATGCCTCAACAGTATCTAGCTGCCTTCTGACCTCATCTTCTTCGTTCTTTGTCTGTGTATACTTTGGAAGCAGCCGCGCCAGCTCCTTTTCCTTGGTGGCAATCTCATTCTGTACAGATGCGAGTTCGGAATCGTGGCGTTGCCGAGCCTGTTCCAGAGCAGACTGTCCTTCTCTTAGATTCTTTACTTTCAGCTCAACCTTGGCCAGCATCTTCGCATTGTCGCGTCTATCTTCCTCCTGCTGGCGTCGATCAATTTGCAGAAGCTCCAATTGTCTCTGCAGCTTGTGAATTTCGACATCGATCTTGGAGATAGCCTTTTCTCCTTCCAGGAACTGGGCACGGCTTGAGTCTGCATTATCAAGGCCGTCCTGCCTAGCACTATCAATTTCCTCCAGGGCGGCCTGAACAGTGGTTTGCTCTCTGTGGTGGTATGCGTATTCCAGACATTTCCTCTCCCTGTCTTTCTCTTGGAAACCACGCAGCTCTTCTTTTTCCTCTTCCAGTTCTGCCAGTCTCTCCTTGATATACTCGAGAAGTTCGTCAATCTTCTCCCGCTTGTTGTTCGTCTCATTCATAATCTTGAGTGATTCGGCGCGGCGGGCTTCGTAAACTTGGGTACCCGCAACTTCTTTAAGCAGATTCAATCGCTCAGACTCCTTCATATTTGTCAGGGCAGTGACGCGGCCCTGGGGCACAATATAGTATGGATTAGACCGTGAAAAGCCTGCCGCCTCCAGCAGGTTGGTAACGTCCGTCTTGGTCACAACCTTGCGATCTACTGAGTATTCGTCCTTCTTGAGACCGATGGTGCGTCGCAGCACAACTTCCTTGCCTCCGGTCGGAAATCGATCGTCGCTATTGTCAAAGATAATTTCAACATAGGCCGACATGACGGCCGAGCCCGAGCCTTCGTGGAGAAGACCCTGGCGCTCTTCACGGCTCATTTGCGTGTATGCATCGCTGAGGACGAAGCGAATCGCCGCGAAGAAGTTACTCTTTCCCGATCCATTACGACCGACGATGACGTTCGTCTTGGGGGAGAAGGGTTCAATGACCGTTTGGTCCTTGTAGCTAAGGCGATAAGTCAGCACATGCACCACCACCACGATGTGTCTCTTGGCGGGGTTGCGATTCCACACCTTTTGAAGCCCTGGATGATGATTTGCTTGATATACATGGTAGGCTGCGCGGGCGCCGGTGCGCAACATCCAAAGGACGAGGAGGCTGCAGATTTGAGATTCTGCTGGGAGTTTGCGCAAAATCAATGAAGTGCAAGCGCTCTACCAGCATGCGATGCGACGCGTCTCGTTTGGGCCCGCGATTAAACACAGGCTCGAGGTCGCGTTGCACTACCAGCCCATCTAAGATTAGCGCCTAAAAAATAAGGTGTCGATGGGAGCTCTTGGGTTGCAGAGCTGCTGAGTCTGGACTGGCGCCTGGAGCACTGGAGCAGTGCTGCCACTAGTGTTGTTTTCTCACTACCCTACAATGTGTATGCAACCAGGGAAATATTACCATTCAACCATGATTGACTGTGGCTACAAAGGAAAAGAAAAAGTAGAGTTGATACTTATTGACATTAAGCGGCTATGGACTTTATTGAGTAGTATTTACGAGTATATGATAAGATATGTCGCTGTATAGTCCTATGTTTCGCCTGTGGTGCTTGGCTAGTCTATGTAAGCCAAAATACCTATTAAAAGCAGGCATGCGAAATATCCTGAGCCGTGCCTTTGCAAGTTCTTTTTCTTGTCGAGTGCTACAGATAAAAAGGCCTTTCACTATTTGCTTCTTCTTTACCTTGCTTCCTTTCCTTTTCCTCTCCTTTCCTCTTTTTTTTTTTTTTTTTTTTTTTTTTTTTTTTAATAGCACAGTAAAGCAACCCCATACTGACAAGCGGGGAGCACAAAATAGAGTCTTCTAGCCTTAAACACACATCTCTCTCTATTATTACGCATACCGTTATTCTACTGCTTCCACATACCTCTTCTACCACATACATATACCAGCATGAGAAGACTCTTCATAACGCTTAGCGGTCCTGCGCTCTTATTATCCTTATGTGTGGAGAGCCATGGGAAGTAGAGGAAGCCACTGGCGACTATGCCCACTGGGCACGTGTGGAACATGTGGGGAGCAATTTAGCTTGCCAGTCTTAAAAAGAAAGAGAAAAGAAATGAACGTTGAGAATAGAAAAAGCGGCGCTGTAAACTTTGAGACATTTCCTTACCCTCGTGTTTTTGACCTTTGCTATGCCGTCATCCGAGCTCACAACCACGCTGCCAAGTACCAGCAAGTACTGTACCACGAGAAAAGTGTGGACAGACCATTGTGCATACTGATCGTCATAGGCAGGTGGATAATGCAGAAGCCAGGCCTAGCAAGTTGGGGATCGATGGCGGGTGTCCGACCAACCATTGCTGAGCAGCAGGGACAATAGCGTCTCACGGCAATTTTAGATTACGGCCAAACGGGTCGATCTAGACAAGTCAGATCTGGTCTGCACCAACCAACCATGGCCGTTCTGTCTCAAGAAGCCAAGCGGAGAAAATTTTTGCGACATGGCATGTAAGGGGCTGCACTTTTTGACAATCGCACACGCAGTTGGGAAAAGCTCCATGCAGAAAAGAAGCTACTCAGAAAGCGAAGCGGCGCTTCCTTTTCTTGGGGCGATCAGGGGATGAACACCCGCTCGTTCTAGGCCTATGTGCCTATCCTGTTTATCCTGTTCCTGGGTTTGATGAGATGAGAGGCGATTCTCACGAGGTCAGTGCCATGCTCTGAAATTGCCATTGTCGAGAGCTGCATGGAGCTACCAGCCTTACGAAAACGGATGGCTCTTCACCTCAAGCGTATTGCGTATTGCATATGTGGGTGGCCAACCTGGAGAAGGCGACGCAACTCGACGAACGCGTCCAGCAGCAAGGCCAAAATTTGGATGGATAAAGCCACGGAGGATTGGCATCCGATATTTGCCGGGCAGGAAAACATATTCTGGCATGTCTGATCTTCCCCTCCCCAAAAATGATTTCTTCAAGCAAGATTCCTCGTTGTCTATTTCTTCTCCGCTGTCGCTGCTACTCTATACTTTACCTTGGGGACAATCAATGCACCATTCAGAGTCGGAAGTGAGCCTATCTCGATTGGCCAGCGCGTCAACAAGCATCTGAAATCGGCAGCGGAGATAGTTGACTTGTTAGCTGCACCCGTGCCGATGCGCTACAAGCACCCGAATGCTCTGCATCGACATTCCAATTCGCTTCCACTGCCTAGATGCACGCTGAGGAAAGAGATCCTTTCACGAAGTAGCATGGCCTGTTATTGTTGTATATGCCAGTAAATGCAATTGCTGGGCGGGCCTTGCTCTGTACTCGCCCAAGTAATTACTCCCCACTTCTTAGTAGAATGAAGAAAATCACGGGCCAAAGCAAAATCTACTATATCCATGGAGCAGGATAGTACCGACTGTGCACTCATCACACAAGCAAAAACACTATTGTGGTGAGAAAATGCGCAGATGGACTGCCTAATAGCACAGAGCATGAGTAGCACTGCCTGGAATTAACAGGTAGGTACTCGATAGCTCTGACTGGGGCCAAATAATCCGTATCAGTAGGGCACATGGGGAGCCGGCGCACTGGCGCTACTTTGTGCAGGTACTACGCCATTTGAGTCCTAGAATCAACGATGAAAGGCAGGGGCCCCGCTTTTGCACAAAAATTCGGCGCTAGAGAAGCATTAGGGACACTAAGCGAGGCCGTTGGCTGTTGGGATGGCAGCGTGTATAAAAATACAGGCATAGACATATAGAAAGCCCGGCCTGCCCTCCACTCAATTCTCCCCGTCCCAGCCCTGCCCGACCTTCTGCCATAGTCGCATCGGCCAGCGTCGCGAGCAGCACAGAGGCAAAAACAGCGCCACCCATTGCGCCCACTCGCTCGACTCGCCGCGCCACTGCTGCGCTGCATCGCTACCTTACTCGTACGTGTCCCAGCTGGGAGTCCAGTGCAGTACCGATAGCATCGTTGCCTACCTGTGCTATGCTTGGGTTTTTTTTTTCGAGGTTTCTGATGCCATCCGAGTACGTGCATACTGATTTACAGCTACCAGGTCTTTATTATCAGAACCTGCCCGGCCTAGCTCAATTGCTGCCTTCAGGTTTTCTGCACCAGCTCCGGCACACACACAAGGTAGCAGCAGCTCTGCACGCTTGCGCGCATCCATCGTTTCCCACGCGATCATTGGGTGGCTCTTTTGATTTTTGATTTTTGGCCCCTCCAGCCGCCTCCAGCACTCCTGCCCAATAGTGCATGCGCCATCGACAGCTGCGCGAACCAGCCCCCGGCCCCAGCTGCCTTGCCAGGTACTTGCTACGGTGACGGGTACCTGCCCACGCCGGCTCTGACCGATATAAACCATCGATCGCATCGCATCGCAGCGCAGTCGGTCGCATCCCAATCTGCCTCTTTGCTCAGCCGCAGCGCTGGTACTTGGCTACGCTCCCGCCCTCTCGGTGCATCACACTGCATCGTTAGGGCCTGATCCCAGAGCACCGGCACTGTTTATACAGGCAAGTTCTTCCACTCTCTGCCGCGCCGTGTTTTATTACGCCATTTCGTCCTGCTACACTACTCATTTCGTCGCCCCATCCCCCCATCCCTGTCACCCTAGCCGCTGATTTGCATGCTATACCTTATCTTATCTGCGATTGCCGCCTTCATGTAAATCGCTGCTGCAATTCATGCACTCGCTTCCCATATCCCAAATTCGCTGCATCTCTCTGCTATTTCATCATTTGCACCATTGCTCCCTCATGTAATACCAGCCCTGGATGGGTTTAAAGCCTCGTGTCACGCTGCGTGTGCGCCGTGAGCTCCTCCGTTACTTGGCGCGCATCACTGCTATTTTGAATTTCTTCGTTGCGCCTAGCCTACGAGCTTCGACGCAATGCATGTGACCGCCTCTCCCACACATGCGCCTGATGCGCTGCGATTCAGATGGACAGACGGCCTTAACTGCGACCATCAATATTGCTACTCCATGTCAGCGTTAATCGATTTCAGTTGCTTTTACCTCTGCTGCTGCTGCTTCTGCTTTTTATCTTCAGACTTGCACGCCAGCTACCATGGGTGATGCCAACTAACCAAATGCACAGAGCCTCTAGTTCACTATGCCATGAGCCCCAAAATACCATTAATATACCATTCTAAACGACGACACAATGACTTCTAGGTAAGTTTCTCGCACAATCTTCTTTCTCTGGCTTGTGGCTAACGTCTTCGGCAGACTTGATCGATTAGTTACGTGAGTTTCCCTTATCTCACAATGATCTCAGATTGTCCATCAGTGGTTCCATACCTCAAAACCCAACTTCCCAAAGCTGACCAATTCCTTTAGTATCCTCGAGACAGGGAGCACCAGGCTCATTCGGGACACTGCAGTCAACCAGCTCGCTGACTGGCAAAAGCAGCACCCCGATGAGCTTTTTAATCTCCTGTCGCGGGTAATCCCCTATCTTCGCTACAAAGATTGGGAGACGAGGACGACAGCGGCCAAGGCTATCGGTAAAATTGTAGAGAACGCCCCGCTCTATGATCCTAATTCAGGAGATGTTGCAAGTGAGCCCAAGAAAGAAGAGAGCTCTTCTGAAAACGGCGCAATCAAGAAGGAGGAAGACAACAAAACTTTATCGGTTCTTTCCGACGACGACGTGTTTAGGCTTGAGGCACTCGATGTGGACACTATTTTAAAATTCGGCCGGCCGCTTCTACGTGGCGGCGGTATAGAGTATAACCTTGCTTCTCTCGACCCCCAGGCCCGCCTAGAGTACCAAAAGAAGACACTCTTAGGTCGACTTGGCTTGCTGGGAAGGAAATTTGAAGATGAAGAAATTATTGTAGGGGATGGGGTGCCTAAAACTCCCCTTGATACCTCCAATGGTAATAGCCTGAACAAAGGCGAGGGAACGCAATCCCAGAGTCAGGCTGCAGAAGAGTCCCAGCTTAGTTCGAGGCAACTTAATGTGCTGAAGCGGAAACGTAAGAAGGAGGCGATGAAAGCACAGGGCAAAGGCGGTTTTGGAGATCTCTCTTTACGACGCACGACAACTGCCGGATCTGAAGGATTCGGAGACGACACCCCAACGGGAGAACACGAATCAAAGAAGAATGGGAAAATGAATGATTACTTCAATCTCGAACGCCCAGCCGATATCGATGAAGATGCCAAGGTTGTCAGCGAATTCAAAGGTTCGGTGATGCAAATCAAATCTGAACTCGAGGCCGAGGAATCCATGGAGGGCGCTGAGTGGCCGTACGAGCGGCTCTGCGACTTTCTCAAAATCGACCTTTTCGATTCCGCATGGGAAACGCGTCACGGAGCCGCCATGGCACTGCGTGAGGTTCTCCGAGTTCATGGTGGCGGGGCTGGCAGAGTTCGGGGAAAGTCAGTCGACGACAATAACGAGCTAAATCGTGCATGGCTCAACGACGTTGCCTGCAGGCTTTGCTGTGTTCTGATGCTGGACCGTTTTACGGACTATAGTTCCGATACATCGGTTGCCCCCATCAGGGAAACAATCGGACAAACCCTTGGTGCTGTTCTCAAACATGTACCTTCCGAATCGGTTTACGACATCTATCGAATCCTGTACCGGATGGTAATGCATGAAGATCTTAAATTGGACTCTCCGATCTGGGCTGTTTGCCATGGTGGCATGATTGGCCTGAGATATGTTGTTGCTGTCAGGAAAGACTTGCTGCTTCAAGATGGGGATATGATTGACGGTGTTATCAAAGCTGTGATGAAGGGCCTAGGTGACAATGACGACGATGTTCGCTCAGTCAGTGCCGCCACCCTGATACCTATGGCTCAAGAATTTGTCACGATGCGGCCGGCAGCCCTCGATGGCCTCACTAATATTGTATGGGAGAGCCTGTCTAACTTGGGTGACGATTTGAGCGCTAGCACTGGTCGTATCATGGACCTTCTTGCTACTCTTTGTGGCTTCCCTCAAGTTCTCGAATCGATGAAATCTTCTGCTGCTCAAGATGAAGAGCGATCTTTTACTTTGCTGGTTCCGCGCCTCTATCCATTTTTACGCCACACCATCACGTCTGTTCGGCTTGCTGTACTGAAAGCTCTTCTAACTTTTGCCAACCTTGGCGATGAGACATCACAAGGCTGGCTCAACGGTAGAATTCTCCGCCTCATCTTTCAAAATATCCTCGTTGAGAGAGACAAGGAAACCCTTGATATGTCCCTGCAGCTCTGGGGTGCTCTTGTCCGCACATTAGCAAAGAACCCCGCCATCCTTGCCGACGAATTTGCTCCTCACATTGATAATTTGATGCAGTTGACGCTGCATCCAATTGGTGTATCACGGCATCCGATTCCCATGCATGCCGGCCTATTCCAGAAGCCGTCCGGTGGTACCTACTCCGCCTCAGGGCCGATGCAACCTGGTGGGAGACGGCTTTCCTCGCCCGATGGCCTGGAACGACCGGTAAAACGTCGCCGTAAATCTACTAGGGTCGAAGAGTCCACTCCTGCCGGCCTGACACATGATGTAGATGGCCATATGATGCAGGGCGACGTTGATCTCGTTGGTCTAGATGTGCTGATTCGGTCAAGAGTCTCGGCTGCTCAGGCCATGGGCCTCGTCATGTCCCTGGTCCCTTCAGGAAACCTTGACGATTACGATGCCCTGCTTGTACCGGGCCTTACTTCCGCCTTCTCCTCCACACAGCTAACTGCTTGTCTTGTCATTGACGAATTTGCGAGAAATTGCCAAACAGCCGAAGATCCTGGCCGCTATGTGGACCATTTGCAGCGGATTGTGGAATCAGATCGCCCTTCGGCCTACAGAGATTTGGTGACCTTTGTGCAGAGAACAAGGAGCCTTTGCCAGCAACTGCTCCATCTATTCCGTGACCATGGCAAAGTCTCTCATAGCAAGCTGCCTACTCTCCCTGTCGTGGTTCAAGGCGAAGCTGAAGCTGGTCCCAGCGCTTTTTCCATTGCGACTGCGGAAAAATGCGTGGGTGAGGACTTTGAGAGGCTCAAGAAGCTCATGCCCCCTGGTCAACGGCTGATTGCTGGTCAGCAGCTAGCTGACGCTCGTGACAACACGGTATCAGCTATAGAAGAAGCCAAGGCGTTCAAGGAGGCCCGCGACATTAGGATCAAGGCTGGCGCCGCTTGTGCCATGGTCGCAATGAAGCTCTTGCCGAAGAAGCCCAGTCCCCTCATCAAGGGCATCATGGATTCCATCAAGACCGAAGAGAATCATCAGCTCCAGAGCCGCTCCTCAGAAGCCATTGCAAAACTTGTTCAACTATTTGCAGAAAAGGGAAGGCGTGGCCCTGCGGACAAAGTTGTCGCCAACCTGGTCAAATTTTCCTGCGTGGAAGTGGCTGAAACTCCCGAGTTCCCCGTTCATGCCGCCAAAACTAACTGCATTCTCTCTATGCAGAAAGAAGAAGACCGTGTTGATCATCCAGATGCTGCTAAGTGGGCTAGGGAAGCTAAGGCTGCTAGGATCACGCGCAGAGGTGCAAAGGAAGCCTTGGAGATACTGTCCAAGACGTACGGCGCAACCTTGTTCGACTCTGTGCCAAGTTTGAAGGGCTTTATGAAGGATGCGCTAGTCAAGGCCTTCACAGCAGACTTACCTCCAGAAGCTCGGGATCCTGAGCTGGCATTCGGCCAGGAGATTGTCGACGCAATGTCAGTTATTCGGACTATGACGCCTACCTTGGATAAGAGCCTCCACCCATTTGTTATGGAGATGATGCCTCTTGTTATCAAAGCTTTGCATTCTGACCTCTCGGTTTTCCGCTATATGGCCGCTAAGTGTCTGGCTACTATATGCAGTGTCATCACCGTGGACGGAATGACGGCGTTGGTAGAAAAGGTCTTGCCGTCAATCAGCAATCCCCTAGATCTCAATTTCCGCCAAGGCGTAATTGAAGCCATCTACCATCTAATTGCCGTCATGGGCGACGCGATCCTTCCCTATGTCATCTTCTTGATCGTACCTGTTCTTGGTCGAATGAGCGATTCTGACAATGAAATTCGTCTCATCGCGACCACGTCTTTCGCTACACTAGTCAAGCTGGTGCCCCTCGAAGCTGGAATCCCCGATCCGCCCGGCCTGTCTGAAGAGCTTCTGAAAGGTCGAGACCGAGAACGAACGTTCATCGCCCAGCTTCTCGATCCCAAGAAAGTCGAGCCGTTCCAGATCCCCGTGGCTATCAAGGCAGAACTTCGTTCATACCAACAAGACGGTGTTAACTGGCTCAACTTCCTCAATAAATATCACCTCCATGGCATTCTTTGCGATGACATGGGCCTTGGAAAAACTCTACAGACCATCTGTATCGTGGCCAGTGATCATCATCAGCGGCAAGAGGAGTTTGCAAAAACGCAAGCCCCTGATGTGAGGCGGCTGCCATCTCTAATTGTTTGCCCTCCAACACTGTCAGGTCACTGGCAACAAGAGATCAAGACGTATGCTCCCTTCCTTAGTGTTACTGCGTATGTTGGGCCCCCAGTAGAGCGCAAAGCCATGAAAGATAAACTTGGCGACACCGATATTGTTATTACATCTTACGATGTCACCAGGAATGACTCCGAAATTCTGGAGAAGTACAACTGGAATTACGTTGTCCTGGACGAGGGCCACTTAATCAAGAATCCCAAAGCCAAGATCACCCAGGCTGTGAAGAGGCTGGCCAGTAACCACCGACTCATCCTTACGGGCACGCCAATCCAAAATAACGTCTTGGAACTCTGGTCCTTGTTTGACTTCCTTATGCCAGGATTCCTCGGAGCCGAAAAAGTG
The DNA here is from genome assembly GCF_020647865.1 of Trichoderma asperellum. Taxonomy (NCBI): domain Eukaryota; kingdom Fungi; phylum Ascomycota; class Sordariomycetes; order Hypocreales; family Hypocreaceae; genus Trichoderma; species Trichoderma asperellum. The sequence goes on along the minus strand of NC_089415.1, from coordinate 5,502,358 downwards.
TTTTTGGATCGATTCGCGAAGCCTATCGCAGCAAGTCGATATAGTAAAGCGTCTTCCAAGGAGCAGGAGGCTGGAGCTTTGGCTATTGAAGCTCTGCACAAGCAGGTGCTTCCTTTCTTGCTGCGTCGCCTCAAGGAAGAGGTGTTGAACGACCTACCCCCCAAGATTCTACAGAACTACTACTGCGATCTCAGCGACCTACAAAAGAAGCTATTCGAAGACTTTACCAAGAAGCAGGGCAAGAAGATCCAAGCGGAGGCTGGCCGAGAGGACAAGGAGGCCAAGCAGCATATCTTCCAAGCTCTGCAATATATGAGAAAACTGTGCAACTCGCCTGCCATGGTTATGAAACCAGGAAGCGATCTCTATAACGACACACAAAAGATTCTTCAGAAACAGGGAACATCTATCGAAGATGCTCATCATGCACCTAAGCTCACGGCCCTCAAAGATCTCTTGATTGATTGTGGTATTGGCGACGATAGGGATGATTCTAACGACCCACTATATCAGCCCATCAAACCTCATCGCGCTCTCATTTTCTGCCAAATGAAGGAAATGTTAGACATGGTCCAGACCAAAGTTCTAAAAGAAATGCTGCCCTCCGTATCCTATCTGAGACTTGATGGATCGGTGGAGGCGAACAAGAGACAAGATATCGTCAACAAGTTCAACAGCGACCCTTCATACGATGTGCTCTTGCTGACTACCAGCGTTGGTGGTCTTGGATTGAACCTTACGGGTGCAGACACCGTCATTTTCGTGGAACACGACTGGAATCCACAGAAAGATTTGCAAGCCATGGACCGCGCTCACCGAATCGGCCAGAAGAAGGTGGTCAATGTCTATCGTCTCATCACTCGTGGCACATTGGAAGAGAAGATCCTCAGCCTCCAACGCTTCAAGATTGATGTGGCATCTACAGTGGTGAATCAGCAGAATGCCGGCTTGGCGACGATGGACACAGATCAAATCCTTGACCTGTTCAATTTGGGCGATACGGGACCAAGTCTCATATCCGATAAGCCGCAGAATGGCATCGATGGAAGGGAGGAGGACATGGTTGATATCGAAACTGGTGACGTTCTACGGCAGCCGGGCAAAAAGGCGTGGCTGGACGATTTGGGAGAATTGTGGGATAACAAGCAGTATGAAGAGAGTTTCGACTTGGATGATTTCATGAAGACAATGTCATGAACGAATTGCAAATAATATATAGGAGCTGGCTCTTAAAGACGTGGAAGGGAACGGTAAAAAAAAAAGGAGAAGTTAAAACAGTGACCACATATAAAATTCTAATTTTACCTTGCTACGGCCTCTTTGGCCTCTTTCCACCCTGGTACTTGTTATATCTCAACACTCTTAAGTAACTTTCTCCTAGGCTGTACTATAGTAGACGGATTATTTTGATAAATCAAAAATAAGCGATGACAAGGCGTGTATATTTGATGCGATTTTCTATTTGGAGAAAAAAAAAGAAAAAAGAAAAGAAAAAAGAAATATATGATGTAAAAGCTAAAACGATTTAGGCGACTGTTGATTAAGCCATGGTATCGTTTGAAGGTGAGTCTCCGGAGACTGAAGGACATTAGGGGACGACGCGCTGTATATGCTCCCCTGGCTTTATAAACCATGCCTAGGTGGGCAGAAATCTGACCCCGCCAAAGCTTCGGTGAACTTCTATCGACAAGAAATGGCCCCACCTTGGCATCCTCTCTTCTGTTCCAGGACCTAAGGGAAAGCTTGGAAATCTGTTCTTACAAGTCGAGAAGAAAATCCATCGGTGCCTGAAATCCTACTGGTGATACAGTAGCTACGCAGTCTATTTTCCTATCCCTTCTTGTGGTACATCCTGCTTGCTAAGCCATACAACGAGCTCTCGGCAGCTCCAAGAGCAGCCCACCATGCCTATTGATTACAGCAGATTCGTATGAAGTCATTGGATGATGTCCTTATTAGGCCGCAGATTTTACTGACCAGCGGCTTCTCTTCACAGGATGCGATTGAAGTGAGCGACGATTCTGATATCGAGGTCCACCCCAACGTCGACAAGCGATCTTTCATCCGAGCGAAGCAGAATCAGATCCACCAAGAGCGCCAGCAGAGAAAGAACCGCATCACAGCCCTTAAGTATGAGCGGGTGATCAACAGCGCTTTGCTGGGCCGGGTGGTCTCTCTCTTGGACAATCTGAAGGCCCATGCCTCTGAAGCTGCTACAGGGAACCAGGCCCAGATTGCCTTCAAGGCCGTACTGACCAGTGCTGGCGATCCCAAGGACGACCAGCCGCCGCCGCGACCAGAGGGGGTTTTCAGCGATGACCAGCCCATGCCGACATACTCGAAAATGCTGATGCAGCTATTGGACCAAGTGAACAAGACTCTTGATGAGAAGAAGGTCGAGGATCGGTACACGGGAATGCTTGAAGAGATGCAAGTGCACGTGGATAAGATTAAGGAGCTACAGAAAGAACAAGCGGCTGAGCTGGAGAAGCTTGAGAAAGAGGAAGGGAAAAAGATTACGAGCGACAGCATTCACGACGGATTCAACAGCTCATATGTGAATAAATCAGGCCCCTCGGTGAAGAAGGAAGATACCAAGGTGGAGCTGCTAAATCCCAACTTTTCTACATCTGCGTCGGCTTCAGGGGCGTCTTCATCAGACAAGGTTGCGGTGGATGACGATGACGAAATTGAGGCATCACCAGCAGCCAAGAAATTCGGAGCAATCAGTGTCAATGACTATTCAGCTAGCTTAAAGTTCCTGGCTCAGAACCCGGAGATCTTGACGGAGCGGGAGACGGACGGATTGCTTGTGCTCGCATTTGACGCGGCCCTGGAGCGAAAGGACGACTTGTCTCGTCAGTACGTTCATCAGGCGTTGTTGCTTCAGTATTGCCGTGCGTTGGGCAAAGATGGAGTGGCACTCTTCTTCAAACGTATCACCACAAAGGGTCACCAGGCACAGGATGTCTTCTACAAGGACGTTCAGGATACATACATGAGGATTAAGAACCGGTCGCTAGAAATCATTGCTGAGCGTGCCAAGGAACCGGCAGAGGGTGTCGAGCAGATCCAGCTGCATGCCATGGAGCCTGGCACCACCATTCAGATAAAGGTCCCTCCTGCCGATAGTGATGATGCGGATATCCAGGCTGCCCGAAAGATCTACGACAGCTTTGATCCCGAAATGAAAAAGGCACTCGAGTCAGGCGAATTGGACGAGGTCAACAAGGTTTTGGGGAACATGAAGATAGACGCGGCGGAGGAGCTGGTGGGTCTTTTTGGAGAGGTAAGTCAAGAAACTCATGTTTGGATGTTGGATAAGGCATTCTATTGATATAAAGACTATGATACTGACAATAGCTGTTCAATATAGGCCAATATCCTTAGCCTTGAAGAAGAATTGATTGATGCGACGACTGAAGAGGGACAACAGAGGCTTCGAGAAATGGAAGCAGCGGCGGCAGCTGAGAGAAAGGCAGAGGCAGAGGCAGAGGCGGATACAGAGTCAGTAGGGGATCCTGAGTAATAATGAACTACGCCGGCTTCAAGTTGAATGAGAGAAATGATGAAAGGAGAAGGAGAAGGAGAAGGAGAAAGAGAGAAGCGGTAGGAAGATGACGATGATACCAGCCACCAGAATGGGACTACGTGGGATCACACGATCAAGTTGGGGGGATTTGCGAGTTCTTTGGCAGATTCTTCATTGGGATTTTGTTTTGTATGAGAGACATAGGTAATCAAAGCATGTAATGGCAAAAAAAAAAAAAAAAAAAAAAACTGTTCGACTGTATTCTTGTGAGGACGTGGTATCATTTAGAATGGTCTTGGATCGTGGACAAATTCGAGGCTATGAAATTGATACGAGGATAGAAGAATCTCCACTGAACGCGTGTCCTTGTAGGCACGGTGAAGCAGCTTGATATGCTCGTTATGAAGTGGCTTACTATTTGACGTAGCTTTGCATGATTGCCAAGAAGCCAAAATAGAGGTTTACAAAGGGGGGGGTTACGTATGCCTTGGAGGATACATCTCGACGTGGCTGAATTTGGAGAAATATTGAAGACGCAGGGCTTATCGATGAACAGCAATTTGGAGAATGGTGTCATGAGATCTCGGCATGGGAAGACCATGTCAAGACAAGCCAGATCGTTGGAAGAGCGGGAGGCTTATCGACGTGGTTGTTAGGCTACTCCCCCGCATCTGTCAGCCATCAATACGAGAGATATTCGCCCATGGTGGCTGAGCATGGCGATAATCGATGTCGTATAAGAGAGCACTGGGGGAACAAAAGCTTAAGACTTTGTAAGCCATGGGCCCATCTCCCCATATAAAGGAAAGAGACAAAAAAGGGCGAGGGAGTGACACAGAGGCGTGCTATAGTATTAGGTGTACGCATTAATGCAGTGGCCAATGTGGAACCCTTTTCTCTGTGTCTCTTTTCTCCAACGTTGCTGGTTTGAAGCGATGGAGCCTGATCAACGATAAGAGATAAAAATAGCACGGCCGATCACAGACAGGCACACAGACAGGCACACAGCCTCTCGTCACAGTTGGCGTTTCGTCTTACAGCATTCTTTTGTTATCTGGCGTATATCCAAAGTTTAGTTTCTGGAAGAGAGAATGGAATTGACAAGAGATGCATCGCTCTCTCGGCATTGCCCTTTCGGAAAGCAGCGGCAATGTGTAAAAAGGAGATGCCGGATACTAGTAGAAATAGTTCCGGTACTTTTTTACTCGGCCCGCACAGCTCATTACTCGAGGAGCCACTCTTTGTAACAGCAAATGTATCTTTTTTTTTTTTTTTTTTTTTTTTTTTTGGGCCAACTGCTTGATGCGCCCCGTGCACGTTTTGGAGTTTGCATTGACAGAGTTGGAGTTGGGCGTTTTACTTTTGCGACTGAGCTGCAGGTTCCGGGATCCGAGCAGACGCAGGAATGTGTTGCGGAATACACGGGATGGATCTGCAAGCACCGCGATGAATTCAACGCAGCGATGCCTACAAGTACATACTTGTACAAAGCAAGTATTGCATTGCTTGACAAGGAAAAGAAAAGTCTTCCATGCCAAAGCGGGCGCAACATCATTTATTCAGGCAATCTATTACGTGAATATGGATCTCGCACGAAGTACTATTGCCTGTGCAGTGTTGCTACTTGCCATGTGGTAGGTGCTAGAGGTGCCCTTAATATGAAATGCATGGATGCTTGTAGCGGCTGGACGGTAGCCAAGTGGGGAGAGCACGAGGAACGGAGAATTTGGCAACTATCGGCACACAACTCGATGTTATGCGCACTATTGCTATACTAGGCAATACAAATGAGAATCATCTTGAATAGGTAGTTTTTCATTGTCTCTACAACCTTTGCTTTTCCTGCTTCCACTGACCCTATTACTTGTGCTATGTACTACTATTGCTGCTTGGTTGCCTGTATATATTGGTATGTAACCCCGTGTACCAAATAGACGGCCGATGATTATATAATACACACCTACTACCGGTAGTACTTATTTATAACGACTCTTTTTGCCGATCCAGTGCTCTTACTTTCCAACTGTGTGTGTATCTTCGCTCACCCCCCCTGATAGCACCACAAAGCTAGAGCCTCAGCTTTCGGATCTGCAGTTCTTCTAGTGCCCCTCTCCCTGGCTGGACTAAACCAGCGTTTGTGTCTTGCCGTTTCAGCGCAGCTCCACTGCTGACGTCTCAGAGGCGCAGTCTAAGCACTGCCAAAATGGCTGAGCAGGGATCATGCCACGGTGATTTACCTCGCTAGAGGGCTTGGCTCCATTAGGGGGCTCGTTTTCTCTCCGAGCCGCGATCTCGAGGCTGGGCGAGAGACTACTCTCTTCCTTTCCTCCATTTCTATTCTTCTCTTTTCTTCAATTATATCCTGAAGCTGAGCGGGGTTTTTTATTGGGATAGATCTGGTGACCAGAGTCTATTTTCTTTTCATCTTGATTTTTCTTCATAAATGATCCACTAGTGTTTCAAGCTTTACACTTTTTCCTATATCCCCTTTCTTGTTCCTTTCTCGTCTCTCTCTCTCTCTCTTTTATTGGAACCATTTATACTATCTGGGTGTATACTCCATACTTTCCTCCCCCAAAGAGGGTACATACATTATATCCACCTACTTATTTTATTTATTTTATACTACTCCCCTTTTATTCGTATACTCCATATCTCATTAAAGCCTATCAAAAAGCTTGACTCGAGGACTTAGCGTATGTACATGGGATAGTCCTTTTAAGTTGATCCATCCCCCAGAATTTGACAGCTAACCAGGGTTAACCAGCGGCGAAAGGAAAAGATATTCGAAGACTGAGGATAAGAAAAGGAAAAAAAAAGTTGAATATGCGCTTCTCAGTAGCCCGCCTCCTGGCCACTGCCTTGATTGGCACTGCCGGCGTTCAGGCAGTTTTCCCTCGGCCCGAAGCATCTGAGATCTCGTCAGCAGCAACGCCGTCATCGACTGCTTCTTCTGCTTCATCATCTTCATCAGTCTGCAACAACTCACCGGTGCTATGTGACCGCCATTACAACGACATCACCTACATGGGTGCCCATGACAGCGCCTTTCTCAGAGACGCCAGCACCGGCAACTCTGTCGCCGGCAACCAGTTCAAGAACGCCACATTCGCCCTCGATGCTGGACTTCGCTTCCTCCAGGCCCAGGTTCACAATGAGAACAACACACTTCGCCTGTGCCACACCTCGTGCAGTCTTTTGGATGCCGGCCCTCTGGAGACGTGGCTCGCGGCCATCAACGACTGGGTGGTTGGCCATCCCTCGGATGTCATTACTCTTTTGCTGGTGAACTCTGATGACGCAGACGTGTCCAAGTTTGCAGACGCTTTCGAGAAGTCGGGCATTGACAAGTTTGGATTCACTCCGACCTCCAAGACCGCGTGGCCTAGCCTGGCGCAAATGATTGCCAATGACACCCGAGTCGTGTCTTTCATCACCAACATCGATTCGTCTGCTGCCAGCCCACACCTCTTGCCCGAGTTCAACTACATCTTCGAGACTCCCTTTACCGTCCTCGAGCTTGACGGCTTCAACTGCACCGTCGACCGACCCTCTAATGCCGGCCCTGCTTCCAACGCATTCTCAAAGGGACTCATGGGCCTTGTCAACCACTTCAAAGACCAGGTAGTCACTGGATCCATCATCATCCCCGACACGACCAACATCAACCTCGTTAACAGCGCCGCCACCAACGCCACCGGAAACCTGGGCCTGCACATCCAGCAATGCAACCAGGAATGGAGCCACCGCCCCAGCTTCGTCCTTGTCGATTTCTGGGACCAGGGATCCACAGTCAAGGCCGCGGACAACAGCAACGGAATCAGCGATGCCACTGGCCGGACCAGTGTCGCCAGCAACTCGAGCGGCTCGTCTTCCGCAGACGGTGTGAGTTCGACGCGAGAGCTCGGAACGGGAGCTCTGATTGCCTTCTTTGCGGCGACACTGTTGATGATTTAAAGAGGCTGCTTTTTTTTTTCCCGTTCTCGACTCGTATTAGTTAAATATGAAAGAGAGAACGAAACTAGAAGCATTCGATTTTTTTTCTTCACAAAGCATACATATTCTGGCATTTTAGCGAGGCGTTTTTAAGGCAACCTAGACTGCGACATATGGGGTTTTAAGAAAAAAAAAAAAGAAAGGAAGGAAAAAGGAGGAAATAAACTTCGCTTTCTGGGGGTTTTTAAGATATAGTATTCAATCATTCACTACTAGATTTTGCATAGATATTGGTAATATTGCCAATCAATTAAACATTCTTTATTCTTTTTTTTAGGGGAAGATGCTTCATTTTGCAGACATTGATGTGACGTGGACTTTTACTTTTGCGCATTTTTTCCTCCGTGGTTTTATTTTTCTAGTTTCTGAATGCGGCTGAGATGAATTTCTCAAATAAATATTTTATTTTATGTTTTATTTTCTCACATATATATGTATGTGTTTAATTGCCACGAGATGCTTAAACATGTTGTTAAGCAAAATACTCGCAAAGATGCAAAGGCACGCATGGACTCGGCGTCTCATAAGCCCGCTAAAAAGCCAAACTCATCTAATAAGCATTTCACAACCCCTCTACTAAAAAAACATTTGACCTTTCGTCACAAAAACTCTCCAACACGCACATTTTCCAATTTCTCGCCTTCCTTCCCTCTGCTCATCGACATTCCTCTGAAAATCACGATCCACAGTCTCAAGCCATTGAATGTTCCGTCTCGCTCCCAGAACTTGCCGCGCCTCGAGGCATATAGTAGTATATCCACAATTTTCAACTCGCCGAGCCTTTGGAGCTACCGCTATTGCTATGGATTACGCCTCGATTCCAACACCAGCTTCGTGCTATGCCGACTTTTGCTTGATCCCGGTGCGGCTTTCTTTGTGTTTTCCATTTCTCCTTTCCATCTCATTAACAGGCTGTTTGGTTGGCGGGTTAGATTGGCACAAACACCGTCTCTGTGGCGGAGGAAATCGCCCAGGTTCAGCGGGTGCTCAAAGCAAGTGGTCTGAAATACACGATGCATTCTGCCGGAACAACTGTTGGTGAGTTTTAAACGCCCCGTTTTGACAATCCTTTTAACCAAATAAGAGCTAAACCGTCTTTACGCTTCTTCTTAGAGGGTAACTGGGAGGAGGTCATGACGGTGATTGGAAAGGCACACTCGGCAGTTCATGAAAAGGGTGTTGTGAGGGTTCAGTCCTCGATGAGGGTTGGATCAAGGTACGTTTTCTGTGTTAAACTCAAGAAAGATGGAAAAGAGAAGAACAAGAACATGAGTGAAGACACATGCTGATCATTCTGGAAAATAGGACGGATAAGAAGCAGACTGCAGAGGATAAGGTCAAGAGGGTCGAAGACTTGCTGGACGCAGACACTAAATGATGATGACAGTACAAGTTGAAAATGCCGATGCTGCTGTGCTAGCTGGTTATCTCATCCACGGCATCAATGAGAGAGCAATACGTGAATTACATTAAAATGTTTGAATTATTTAAGTACTTTTCCTTTTTGTCCTCCTGTGACTAGCTGAACCTTGGAGATCACTGCAACTTAGTCTGCCGGTGTCCAATCCTCAAATTCCATGGAGAAACAAGAAATAAAGAGAAAAAGATCCCAGTATTACATAGTATAGGCTACTTGTACATATTACGTCTTCCCACATTTTCCTATCCCTCTCGTCGTCATCCTAAACGCCACCATCGTGTCCGTCATGCTACACATACAACAAGTCTGTCGTGTTTAGCCTCGCATGGTCATCCTCTTCTGTGACCTGCGGAGCTCCTTCTCCTTCTCCTTCTCAAGGTACTTCTTCTGCTGCTTGGCGTCCAGGCCCTTGAGATCAGCATCTCGTTTGGCCTTCTTGGCCCTTTCCTTCTCGAGCTGGCGCTCCTCGTTCTTCTCTTCCTCAATTGCCTTCTTGAGCTGAGCAATCATGGACTCACGGGTAGCACGAACACGCTTGAGAACCTCGGGGCGGAAATGGGCATCCCTGACAAGAGCGTCGGGGATGCGAGTGAACTGCTCGAACAGAGGGATGAATTGGTCATAGTTGTTGTTAGACGGGAGTCGGTACTTGAGGAACACTCGCTTGCGAGGCGTGGTTTCTTCGAGACGAGTGGGCTTGTCAGCGGGCTGATCAGAGATGATGAGATAGTCAAACAGGTCGCCAGCCTTCTTAACGGCCTCAATCAGATCGGCAGTGAGGAAAGTGTCGGTAATCTCGGCGCTCTCGCTCATGACGGTCAGCCACTCGGGCAGCTTGGAGTGATCCTTGGTGGCAGTCAGGGAGACGTCGTATCGGTCATCACGCAGCTTCTGCATGCTGGACTTGTTGACAATAGCCCAGACAAAGCCGTCAAAGGTGCTCTTGCTGTCCTTGGGACGAGCCTCAACACCGCCAGCAGCAGGAGGGAGAGTGAGCTCTTCCTTGCCATCAAAAGGATAAATAGTTGCCTCCACGAAATCCTCGGGGCCGGCGAAAGTATCGGTGACCAGGGACAGTCCCAGCTCAATGTAGTTCAAGAAAGGGTTGAATCGCTTGGCAAGGGTGATCTTGACGTCCATAAAGGCAACATTCTGGCGGCCGGTCGCGTACGAGGCGAACTCGAAGAGCGACTTCTCCTTGATGAAGGAGTTGGCATCGAAGTCGGAGTCGAGCGTGGGCACGCCCCGGAAGCCGACGGACGCGAACTCGCTCTTCATGGTGGGGGCATGAGCCTTGACCCAAGCCCTGGCCTTGGAGCGGTTTGCGCGCATGCCAAACATGTGGAACAAGAAGATGATGGCGGCGATGACAAGGATGATGCCCTCGGGCTTGAACTCGGACAGAGAGTGGCGCTCATGGATGTTGTACCATTTCGTCCAGACGACCTCGCTGGTGGGCTGCGAGGTAGCTCCGGTCAGCGTCGCAGCCTCGGGGGCAGCTTCAGGGACGGGATCGGGAGCTCCAGCAAAGTCGGCAAAGTCTAGTTGTTAGAGGTCAGTTTGCCGTCTTTCCCTTGATATTCCTTTCTTGCCACCAATGCCGCAGCAGCTCCTCGAGTCCGGTTACAAAGCGCGAAGCAAGCAATTGAGCTGCTGAGCGGGGAAAAGAAAACTGCTTACCAGAGTCTGGCTTGCCGGCGGCGGCCTGCTCCGACTTTGCGCCTCCAAACATGTTCTTGAGAGCGTCGGCCATGGCTGATTGGGGCTCAATGGCTTGAGGTTGGAGGAGGGGGAGAGTCGAGAGAGTCGGGGCTGGAGTTGGCGATTCAGCCAGCGTGGAATCTTTTGCGGAGGTTCTCGAAGGCCGAGTGGGGCCCACGGCCATTGGCTTCTCTGCGCTTCGTTCTAGGCTCTGCTGGTTGTTCGCTAGGTAGCAAGTCCAGCTTGGCGGGCTTTACCAGTACGTGTACCCAGCAGGCTTATAGCATTGTGCCATCCTGGATGTAGATTTACTCAAATATGCCATTGGAGATGGCTTTTAGTTATTTGCTGCCATCTTGTACAATCTGGACTCTCTTGACATTTTATTTTCTTCTCGATGTAACCCCTGCTGCACATTTCCAGCCTAGCCCATGTACTCACCAAGAGCTTAGCTTCCCCAACGCCTAGCTCCTGCTAATTATCACCACATGCTAGCGTTGTTGCGCTGCAGGATAGGATCAGGCTAGATAGAGACTGCTGCCAGCATAGTCGTTATGGACTGTGATATCAGTATTATCTGTTCCATATATATAGATAGTATATCCAATTAGACAAAGCCCTTCTATGTGAACACATATGACGTTGAGTCCTACGGATGCTGCCGGCTGACTAACACAAGACCCTTAGCCGCTGTTGCCTAGCCAACGCCGAGAGTCGGTAATCTTCAAGCCCAACTTCAGCGCTGGAATCCATGGGTTCAAACAGTAGCCTTTACTCGGGTGAGAACGGCACTATAGAAAAGCAATGAACAAAAATGCGTCGCACAGCGGTAGCCCGTCAATATGGAAAGCAATCCAAGAAGTCCAATGCGGAAAGGATGTTTGCAGAGCTGGTCCAGACCCCTGTCCGAGAACCACCCAGCTCGCAAATTGCAAAGCAAGATGCAAAGCCAATTGACGAACAAATCGTCCCCCTCACCACAAGTTTTTCCGAAATCTCAATCTTAGAGAGCCCCGAGAAACCAAGGAGTCGGAAAAAAGCAGCACAAGAAGATGTGTCGGTTGTGGTGGGCGAGCCTAGAGTTTGTGATACTGGAAAGCCAAAGAGAAGGTCTGCCAAAGGTGCCAAGCCAATTGCTATTGAAGAAGACATTTCAGAAGAGACTATTCAAGTTTCAGAAGATGAAACCGTCATAAATCTGAAAGAAGAACGCCAACGCGGGAAGCCGCGGACACGCGAGACCGTATCGAAAATCAGGACAAAAGACCCTGTTCCTTCGATAGCGCAGGAGCCAGCCTTGAGAGTTCTCACTTGGGGCGATGTCTGCCCTCCTGGAGACCAGATTACCAAGATTGCCGAAGCTTCATCCGCAGAGGTTTACCGCATCACCAACAAACGAGGCACGAGCATCATCAAGGCCATACGACTGCCTTCACCAATCAAAGCCCTGACAAAGGCGCAGGTAGCATCCGGCCTCATTGATGAAGAGCCCCATTCAGAGATCGATGTCAACAATGAGCTACAAATATCCGAATGGCTGGCCGACATTCCGGGATTCGCTGTTTATAAAGAACGATACATTGTAAAAGGGAGAACGACAAGCGAGCTTCTGGAAACGCATCAAACGGTGCAGAAGAGGATGAAGAGAGAAGATCCCGGCAGAGCACAATATTATCCATCACCGAGCCGGTATCTAGATGACACAGCCTTCTTAGTTGTGGAACTAGGAGATGCAGGGAAGTCACTGGAAAACTGGGAATTGGACAGCGTGGATCAATTGTGGGACATTTTCCTCTTGGAAGCGATTGCACTAGCAAGAGCTGAAGAAGTCGCCATGTTTGAGGTAAGATGTTTTTTTCTCTCTCTTCCTGTTGCTTCAATTCTTTCAACCTCAATCGCCGTATAATGCTGACTCATGGTAGCATCGCGACTTACATGAGGGTAATCTCTGCATCAAGCAAGCCCGCCCTCCTCGGCAGAGGGATCCTAAAGTAGATGGCTTCTTCGGCTATTCTGGCTTAGACATCACAATCTTAGACTATGGGCTCTCACGAGCTGAAGACCTGACAAACGATGATGCCGCGCCCATCGTCTACGACCTGGAGAGGGATCTCAGCCTATTCACTGGCACTTACAACCCGCAGTGCAAAGTCTATAGGCAAATGCGGTCTTTCTTACTCCGTGCTGACCGAAACTGGATGCCACCCGAAGCCCACAATATCCCTTATGCCAAAGGTATTGACGGGCCGCTTTCTTGGGACGCATATGTGCCTTACACGAATGTGCTCTGGCTGGCTTATACGTACGAGTACCTGGTGGAGCATTTTGAAGGTAACAAGAGAGAACTCACAAAGTTCAAGAAAGAGACGGCAGAGCTGTGGAAGTATTTGAACCCGGACGCCCCTAAGAATGTGCCTGCTTTCGGGTGCGCGGCTGATGTAGCGTGCTTTGCATTGGAGTCTGGCTGGATCCGGGAAGACCAGCTTTTAGGAGCATCGACCACTCTGCTAGAGAGAGAGGACAGCATCATTGTCTCAAGGAGTTCAGAGGACGTTGAAGCGTCGCTGCGGAGATCAAGAAGAACGCGTAGGTCGTGAAAGCCGTTTTGAATTATTGGAGGAGTAGCATCATACAATATGGGGGCTTATATGTACACTAAAGGCGTCTTTCTTTTGGTTCTTGGTTTTGGCTATATATATGGAGGCAGGTTCATGATACTACGAAGCTTACGAGGATAATATTGAAGATTCATACTCATAGGATAATGCTGATACAAGCTCGTATTAAGATGCAGCACTAGTATTGAGTTGGTTGTATTATCCAGAGGAGCAATTCACATGTCGTGTTGTTGCCTCGTCCCCGCATGGTGATACTCAAGACACGCCATCCACGGACTCCGACTGAGACATGCAATCCCGTCACGCGGGTGGCACTTTAAAATGAATGGCTGCACGATGCATATCGCCTGTTTCTCGAAACAGCTCTTCATCTCCGGAATTAGACGGCGGATCCCTGCTAGAGGAGATCAGATGTTGGCCTGCGATGTAGATCGGGTAGCGGAGGTTAGTGTGGTACCTGACTCTCCATACAAAACGCCGTGGGCGGCCAGGTAGCGGATAGCAGCTGCCACTGCCAGCTGGCCTCGGCTGACCTGCGCAGCTTCGGTGGAGCCGACGGTGCTCTCCTTCTGGCGGTGCCGAGGCTAAAACGCCTGGGCCTGCCACTGGCTGGGAAAAGCTGGTCTGCCCACCGTCAGCCAAACCGCAAGTGGCTGGCATGCAAGCCCTTTGGCCAGCGTCGCGACAGAAACAAGAGGCCGTCCCAGCTGAATCATCACCGGCCGCCGTCTCCTTTCTTCCCTGGCCCTCTTCTTTATTGATAAAGCCAGCCTCTCGAATTCTTCTTCGCGCGAGGCCTGCATGACACATGGGCATAAGGCTGCATCGACCCCGGTGACCGCTGACTGCTGCTGCTGCTCCTTGTTTACCTCCAATTGGCGAATCTATCCACCCTGAGTGCCGTCGCCAACACCGCCATCTCCACTACTTTGCCCGGCTCATCGCGTTGCTGCTGAAGTGCTCGCAGCACACTTTCCACCATGGCGTACGGAGGCTCTTACAACGCCTCGTTCAACCCGGCAATGTCGAGTAGCGAGTCTTTTGGAAATGGCCTCCTCGCCTCGTCTATTTCCTCCCTGTCGTCGTCCGGATCCAAACGCTATTCGCCCGTGTCCAAGACGTACCGACAAGCTTCAACGCTCTTCTTGACGCGTCGACTGCCCGAGGCCCTCAGCACGCTGCGCCCCATCATCACTCCTCCCAGCTCTGCTGACGATGGCGAGCCAGCTCCCGTAACCAAGTCTTCGCGAGGGACTAGGATCAAAGTCTGGAGTCTATATTTGACACTCCTGAACGCAATTGTCGAGCTGGAGCCTGAAGAAGGCAAGGATGCCTTTGGCAACCAGGAATGGAGAGCGCTGTGCACCAAAGTGCGAGACGGTTCCATCTGGGAGGAAGTCGTCCGGAATGGATATCACGGTCTAGAAGGAGATGTTGACGCTGACGTCGTGATAAACCTGTGAGTTTGTTCCAACCCCCATAATTCAAGAGAGACCACTAACCAGAGCGGTTACAGGGCGACGCTGCTACTTGCGCATGCGCGCGACCAGACTCTTAATCAGAAGATGCTGGAAAACTACCTAGCCTCATCGAACATTCCCAATCTTGATCTGAATGATTTTGCAAAGCCATCGAACCGTTACCAGTCCCCCGCCAGGAGAGCCAACGGCGCCAACACTCCCGGAGACCTAAATTCACGAGTGAAGCTTCTAGAACTCTATACTCTCCACGTTCTTCCCCAGAACAACGAGTGGGACTATGCTCGCGAATTCATTGACGTGAGCGCTGTCCTCGACGAGGAACGCAGAGAAGCCTTCCAGCAAGCTCTGCAGAGCCTACAAGAGGAGCAAGAGGAACAGGAGCGAAAAGACCGGGAAGAGCTAAAGCGGCAAGAGGAGCAACTGCAGAAAGATATTGCCGAGGCAAAGCGGCTAAAGGCTGAGAATGAAGAGAAGGAACGGAAACGACTTGAACAAGAACGACAAAGCCGGGAGACCAGCGAGGGTGACTACGGTATCGAGCAGACTCCCAGCTTTAGCGGAGTAGGAAAAGCCGAGCCCCCCGGATCACCCCAGAACAGCGTCGCGCGTCCTCCACGTCCGACTGGGAAATCGCGATCAAAAGCCGGCGCATCTTCAGCGGCGGCAGGGCCCCTAACCATCACAGCCCGAGCCACTTTGATCTTATCCCGCTTTCGACAGCTATTTGAGACTCTTGCGAGCTCCATCACGGGCAATCCTGCGGTACTAATGAGGGTGATGGTTTTCACCATGGGCCTACTCATCATGCTCGGCCACAAAGCTACGCGACAGCGAGTAGAGCAAATGGTGAGGACATCATGGGCAAAAGTTGCAGCAACAGTGGGAATGGGAACTAAAGTGAGCTACATTTAAAGGAGCATGGATGCTGGGATTGTACACCAAACTTATACATAATTTTTCCTTTGTATTATTTTTTTTATCTTCTCTGCATGAGATGGAGTTTTAGTCTTGGATAGCTTGATTAGCTGTACCGTGTACCTATGTCCTGGCGGACACGATAATTATGATGAATATGCCTTTAGCTTTTCTAGCTTTCAGTCTATAAAAACATGCGAGATTTGAGTCATGCTGCTGAAGGCCGTGGCCACACATATTTATCTAGATGAGAAGTCCCCAAGTAAACAAGGTGCCAATGATGCCGAATAACCAAAGCGCCGCCAAACTCCAATCCAGACACATAATTAAAATTTGACAAGTATGAATTTTATAATTTTTTTCCCCCCTCAATATACTATCCTGCCCAAACCCGGGCCACTGCTTGGCTAGTAATTTGCTTGCCGATTCGTTTTCTTTTGGTAGAATAACTGTATGTGAGAAGAAAGGTTAGCATATGCATGTACTGCTTTGGAAGGGCAACGAGAGAGGCAGCGAAACATACGTCTGTTCTTGAACTGCCGAGGTTTATAATCTTGGGGCATCCATCGCGATCCTTCTCTAGGCGGGTGCACTCGTAGCAGTAAAAGGCATCCGAGATGCCCTCACCGCCGCAGACGACGCACTTGTTCTGGTAGTTGCCAAAGCTGCACTCGTCGCAGATACGGACAAGAGTCGTAGGTCGAACGTAAGAATCGCAGACGGGGCATTTGCCGTCGCATTTATCGCAGAGACGGCCGATGGCAATGCCGGATTGCTTGCGGCACATGACGAGATCGCTGGAGAGAGAAGTTAGCAAGATGTCTTTCTTGTCTGAAGCATGGCGACGCGGGAATGAACTTACGGGTGATGGCGAGACATGGCAGGCGAGAGGAGTTTGTGATGCCCTGGATGTTGTTGGGTGGAGGATGAGACGGTGATGGAAGAGGAAAAAGGGCAGAGACAGTCTTAATATGCTGCAGATCCAAGGTCTCGGAGGCTAGAGCTGCAAGGGCAAAGTCGTGTGGATTTCTCATCAGCCTTGCAGTGACGTTGGATGGAATCAATGGGTGGAAGAAGGAATTAAGCCAATCATGTGCTAGAACGTTTTACAGTGGGGGCGAAGTGCCCCAAGCAGGTCCGCGACTTCTTACTCAGCCTCGACCTTTTGACAGCCTAGCTCAAGCCAATCATTCTACGCAAGCTCTAGCTTCAAGCCCGTTTCAATATCATGTCGCTGTAACAAGTTCATTTTGATGAGGTGAATTGCACTGGGATGACAATGGCTACAATCGGGGAGGCGGAAAAGTAAGTATGCACATTCCTCTTTGCCGCAAGCTTGAAACCTGACCGATGGGACCTTTTCTTATAGTGCGGCGGCAGCAGGACTGCCACGACCAGCTGATGAAGACCGCCCAGCGCCAGAGAACAACGAAGATGCATCCCTCAAAAGAAAAGCTGAAGACGAGAGACCCGAGGATGATTCTACAAAGCGCGCGAAGCACGATAACGACGACCATGACAATGTCACAGCTTCGAAACGGCCATCATTGCCTGGCCATGACCGCGACGACGGCGAGCAAGTCACATCAGCCGCAGCCCAAGACCGACGCAAACTGGTGATGCAGGAGGAAAAGAAGCGGGGGAAGCGGTTGTTTGGCGGCTTGATGAGTACCTTGAGCCAGACATCTAACACGTCTCAGCAGCAGAAGCGCCGCCAGGAAATTGAGCGCCGCCAGCAAGAACGGATGCAGAAGCAGAGAGTTGAAGATGATCAGAAGAGAAGCGAGAAGCTGGAGAAGCTGTACCAGATCCGCATGGCGGAACAGATTGTGTTTGACGAAGAAGTGGTAAGAGCTGCGCGCGCCCTGGCATGGGAGGAATAGAATGATGTTTGAATGGAGAAGATGGTGTGCTGATTCTGGATCTTTACAGATGAAGAACAAGCACGAGAAACGCTTAGCTATGGCGAGATTCCTACGGACTAGGTCGGAACCCGCGATTGTAAGTACCGTCCGGCTTAATGGTCAAGCCTATGCTAATGGACATGCAGTTCTATCTACCATGGAAAGTCACGTCGGATCAAAGAGATACCATCGACGATCAGATCCAGAGGGCGAAAGCCTCAATAGAGAAGGAAGTTGAGCAATTCAAGGCTCGGAAACAGCGGCATATTGAGCGGTATGGTCCCCCAACGAGGCAAAGAAGCGTGACCCCTGATGAACCTGCTGCTGCTGCTCCTGCTACTGCTACGGGAGCGCCCGAACGCGAGAGCCCTGTCCGGAGCCCGCATCACAGTGTCGACAAGTCTCATCTACAAGAGCGAAGAGTGTCTCAAGACATACACAAGGGGCATCACGACGAATCTGGTGATGACCTCGAGGAGGCTGAGGAGGACATGGTGATTTACTGACCGATTTTTACGAAATGATTCCCCCATTTTTTTTTTTTTTTTTTTTTTTTTTTTTTTTTTTTTTTTTTTTTTTTCAAACTACTGGAGACCAAGTGACATCTATTTCCTTATAACGCGGCTTTTATTTTATTGCATTGTGGGCATTCTTATTCATCAGCCTACCTAACTATGCCGGAGCATTTGTAGTTTGTCGCTATGGGGAGCTGCAGTTATGTACTGTAGGTAGTTCCAAGCAAGAGCACGAGAAGGAAGGGAAGTTCTATATGAGAAATGAAGCTTGAACATTGCAATCGTCCCGCATTTACGTGGAGGTGGCTTGAGCGTTGACAGAGCCACACGCTTAAACCGGGGGAATGCATTTGATACTAACCCATGGCTGTGGAGCTACATAGCGATCATCATCATCAGGTGCAGGCATCGCAACGAGCAATATTGCGCAAAATTACCAGGTATTAGGCGGCAATGAACTTCCTCGGCATGTTTCTGCAGGGAGCACGGAGCATATAACCTGTTGCAACAATGCCCCACAGCAGCTGATGAGCGCCGGCCGAGGCCCGTAGTGGGGATGGAATACGGAGAACAACGCTGTGCCTCTTATTAGTGACACGAACAATGCTGTGACAATCACAGCATTTCTTGCTCCTTTTCGATTGCTTGAAACTAGCCAAGACAAGGATTTGTCATTAAACCTAAAATTAACTTGTTTTACGCTTTTTCCCCAAGCCTGGAGGCGTTGCTGGCGGTCTTTCGTGGTACTGGAGCCCCTCACTACTACCTCGCTAGAGAAGTCCGTCCATCCGTCTGTAGGGCCAATTGGCTGTTATGCTACTTGAATGAACAGACATCTCTTCAACATCTTGTTTTCACTCTAACACACCATTCTTTATTGTGGCTCACCTCGTTTTTTAAGGCACTGGAAAATCCACAAGATGGATACCAGCAAATTGAAGCCAAACGACCCTCGGGTCAAGTACGAGACCAAGCAGGTCCGTGGCAAGACATATTCTTATATTCTTGGCGAGCCGCAAGGCCCCAAGGTCGACACAATCTTTCTTATTCATGGCTGGCCGGATATGGCCTTTGGGTGGCGCTGCCAGATCCCTTACTTGATGTCGCTGGGCTTCCAGGTCGTGGCCCCCAACATGGTTGGCTATGCCGGCACCGATGCCCCTCAAGACATCAAGGAATACTCATTCCAGAGCGTTTGCGCAGACATTGTTGCGCTGGCTCGCGAGTTTGTCGGCGAAAAGGGCCAGATCGTTCTTGGTGGCCATGATTGGGGCGGTGCCATCATCTGGCGAGTCGCCTACTACTATCCCGAGCTGATCAAGGCCGTCTTCTCCGTCTGCACTCCTCTAAATCCTATAAACACAAAAAGAGTTCGCCTTGAGGACATCATCGCTGCGGGTGGCCTGCCCAATTTCAAGTACCAGCTGCAGCTCGGGGGCCCGGACGTCCAGGCCCGCATCCAAGGCAAAGACATGCTCCGCAAGTTCTTCCTCGCTCTATTCGGCGCTCGGGGCCCCAACGGCGAAACGGGCTTCAATACGAGCGAAGGCGTCCTTTTCGATAACCTGGATAAGCTGAGGCCGCCTATGCTGCTGGACGAGCAGGAGCTGGAGTACTACATCGAGCAGTATTCGCTGCATGGGCCGCCGGAGATGCGAGGCCCGCTGAACTGGTACCGAACGCGGGAGATTAACTCGGAGCAGGAGGCCGAGTATGCGAAGACTGGGCGTCCGATGAAGTATGAGATGCCGGCGCTCTTCATCTCGGCGAGCAGGGATAGTGCTTTGCCGCCGTCCATGTCCAAGGGCATGGATGCGTTTTATACCGATCTTACGAGGTCGGAGGTGAATGCTTCGCATTGGGCTTTGGTGGAGGCTGGGCATGAGGTGAATCGGCAAATTGCACAGTGGTTGAATAAAGCACTGGGTGGTGCACCTCGGTCTGTGCTTTAGACTAGATTATGAGATATTGAATGAAGTATGAATGAGTGAATAATGATAGCACGAGCTCTTAGGTCATAAATTTTTGAGGCGTTGCTTTACTTTTTTACTTGAAGATGAACATTTATAGCTTGGAGTATACATAGTTCATGAATTACTCATATTAATCCTATGTCTGACTAAGAATGTATAATTGCCTAGTCAGCTACAGGTCTCTTCAAGTCGGCGTTACTCTCATTATCAATAAGCCCAGGCTCAGTACTCCTTTACTGCTAGAGATCTGCTCTCTGCTAGAGACTATTTCAGATTGATGCAGGTGACCTGAACCTCATGTGCGTGGACAATGCTGCATCAAAACGGGGTATGCTGCCTCATGATGTGATGTAATGTAGATACACACAAGTACTCAGTAAGTTGTGCTCACCGCTCTTCCAATGACATTCGTATGTTTGGCGTGCTGATTTATGTGTCGAATAAAATGATGGCTTCCTTGCCATATACAAGCATGGCGATGTCATTTATTTCAGCGTGTTTTTATACGCATCAATGGTTGGAGCCTTGGGATTGGATTTTTTGTTTGGTTTCCCACACATGGGACAAGCTGTAATGATCGTGAGCCTAAGGAGCCTAACGAAGGATAAAGAAAAGGCAAACAAGATCAATGTACTCACAGTCAGTCTTGAAGGCGCATTTTTGGCAATAAGAGTGGCCTTGTGTGATTTTGGTTTTACACTTCGTACATGAGCTATGGAGGTGGAGGCCGTTAGCTACTATCA
Organism: Trichoderma asperellum; assembly: GCF_020647865.1. Classification (NCBI taxonomy): domain Eukaryota; kingdom Fungi; phylum Ascomycota; class Sordariomycetes; order Hypocreales; family Hypocreaceae; genus Trichoderma; species Trichoderma asperellum. Next base: position 5,481,560 of record NC_089415.1, on the reverse strand, counting down.
AATGTAGATGAAGTGTAATACTCTACTACCATTTAGCAAACAAGAAAAAAAAATACATACCTCGAATACGCCGCATATGGATTCTTCGCTGCTTTGGATAGCAGCTTACTCTGAGGAAACCTGTTAATACCATCCTTTGATGAGAAGAGAACTGGATGTTGGCCCTTTATACCTTTGATACTCCGGTGTTGCCCAGGGTGGCTGACTTAGAGCCGCTCGCCTTTGAAGAAGCCGGTGATCCGTAGTACATTTCACTCTTTTTCTTGACCTCTGGGGTCGCGAGCTTTGTGCTCTTGGTGAGCTTCAAGCACTTACTGCACACCATGGTTGTGTTGAGGGTGGTGTTCGTATCTGGTTCGTTTGAGCGCTATGCCGCAGGAGAGAGGTTATAAATTAGACTGAGCGAAGGAAAAGATGGTATTTCTATCCTTCAACAGTCTAGTTCAGCCTTACGTATTTGATATCGGAGGTTTGATGCTTGTGGCAAGGCTGAGATAGCAGTGGCGTACTACCGTTCTAAGCTCGTACCAGGTAGTACTCCGTATGGAAAATCGCCGATATACTGTTTGAATTCCAAGGGTGACGAAACTCGCCCGTTTCGACGCGTGTGTATTGCAAAGCTCTGGCATTCAGCAAAGTACCTCGCCGCTACAGCTGCGGTGGAGAGAGACTTGTCGCAAAGGGGACTCTCTCAGGGGAACCAGGCTGGACTGGAACGTGGGCCCAGGTTCTTGCGGCAGTGGAGCAGCAGCACGCAGACGCCTGTAGACGCTGTAATGGCAGCAGCTAACACGGCCCCCTTTCAGCATCAGCGCCTCGTATCGAATCCTGGGGAGGGGGTAGAGGGGAGCAAGTAAGAACCCAGTGCCGTTCCTGGACGCCCCGAAAAATCTTGCTGAGAGCTTAGATATCCGCGCTCGCTTGTTGCTATTATTACTTGCAATCCAATTCTTTTGCACCTCACTGCGCCTCTGTCTGCTGGTGCTGACGTACCAGCGCCCTGAGCCTCGACAAGCGTCCCACTATCCAGCACCAAAGGCCTGCGCCGAAACGAGGCTGTGCAGCCACACGGAACGGAACAGATCACCGGTCTGACGGAGCAGGCGCTATCGATATCGCGGGCCTTGTTTCGACCCGAGTTGCAAGTCCGCCAACCCAGAATCCGACATCACAGAACGACAAAGAGACAAAGCCGCCCGTGCTGGCTTTCTAACAACATCGATCCCGCATGCGTTGCTATCCCGCCATCCCGATCGCCTAACCCATCGCTTGTTGTCCTGCATGGCTGGACGACAACCTATGGGACGCCATGGCGGGCCCTCAAATAACGACGACCTTTTGCTTGACCTGGACAACGAGCAGCCGATCTACAGCGCAGGACAGCGGTCGGCCCTGAACGACGACGATCTTGCACGAGCCTATGACCTTGACCACGACCCGCAGAGCCGGCCCTCTGTGTCCTACGATGACTTTGTCGGAGCCGAGCCGTCATATCCACAAGCAGGTCGCTCCATGGGAGCGCAGGTGGCGCAACCATCAGGACACTCGGGGCCGTATCACTCTCAGCAATTCAGCCAATCATCAGACCTCGACAACTATCAGCGCTACGCCGACGACTTCGACGACTATCCTGAAGATGACATGTATTACCAGCAAGGAGGCACTGGGGATGCGGGGCAGTCCTCAGCTGCTAGAAACAATGCGATGGCCCGCAACAGCGTGCTGACTCTGGGAGGAGGGTTTTTCGGCAAGTTGAAGCATAGGCTTGGGATGGGCCAGGGCTATTCCGAGATGGATTTGCCCTTGACAGAGCCCGGGGCGAGGGGCCCGCCGCAACAACAGCAGCAGCAGGAACAACAGCCCAAGGGGAATATGATGAGCAACTTCAAGTTTGGCTTTGGCCGTGGCAAACCTGATCCTTCGACTATGGGACCAAGAATTATTCATCTTAACAACCCTCCCGCGAATGCCGCTAACAAGTACACTGGCAATTACATTTCAACGGCCAAGTACAACATCGCTACATTTCTACCCAAATTTCTCTTTGAACAATTTTCCAAGGTTGCAAACATCTTCTTCTTGTTCACAGCCGCTTTGCAACAGATTCCCGGTCTTTCGCCCACGAACAAATATACGACAATCGGACCATTGGCCATTGTGCTCTTGGTCTCCGCTATTAAGGAGTTGGTGGAGGATTATCGAAGACGAACGGCGGATAATGCTCTTAATACTTCTCTGGCGCGAGTTCTACGTGGTTCAAATTTTACGGAAACGAAATGGAATGCTGTGACAGTTGGCGATGTAGTTAGAGTCGAGTCTGAGGAGCCTTTTCCGGCCGATCTGGTTCTCCTGGCAAGTTCCGAGCCCGAAGGTCTCTGTTATATCGAAACAGCAAACCTGGACGGCGAGACCAACTTGAAGATTAAGCAAGCTCTCCCCGAGACTTCGACAATGGTATCCCCTAGCGAGCTGAGCCGACTAGGCGGGCGCATCAAGTCGGAACAGCCCAACAGCAGCCTGTACACGTACGAAGCGACATTGACGATGCAAGCAGGTGGAGGAGAGAAGGAGCTCGCGTTGAATCCTGAGCAGCTACTCCTCCGAGGCGCCACTTTGCGAAATACCCCATGGATCCATGGCATCGTCGTTTTCACTGGCCACGAAACTAAGCTAATGCGAAACGCCACAGCGACGCCAATTAAGCGGACCAAGGTCGAGAGACAGCTCAACTGGCTCGTGCTCATGCTAGTCGGAATGCTGTTGGTACTTAGCCTCATCTGTACCATTGGCGACTTGATTATGCGCGGCGCTACGGGCGACTCGCTTTCATATCTGTACCTGGATAAAATCAACAGCGCTGGAACTGCAACTGGAGTCTTCTTCAAAGATATGGTTACATATTGGGTGTTGTTCTCTGCCTTGGTCCCCATCTCTCTCTTCGTTAGTATAGAATTGGTCAAATACTGGCATGGTATTCTTATCAATGACGATCTTGACATGTACTACGATAAGAATGATACGCCGGCTACCTGCCGAACGTCGAGTTTGGTTGAGGAGCTTGGCATGGTTGAGTATGTATTCTCAGACAAGACTGGTACGCTTACCTGCAACCAGATGGAGTTCAAACAATGCTCTATTGGTGGCATTATGTATGCCGAAGAGGTTCCTGAAGACCGCCGATCGACTGGTATGGACGACGAAGAGTCTGCTATCTTTGATTTCAAGGCGCTCCGAGCCAATCTGGAAGGAGGCCATGAGACTGCGGGAATGATTGATCATTTCCTTGCCCTGCTAGCCACTTGCCACACGGTTATCCCCGAAATGGACGAGAAAGGACAGGTTAAATACCAAGCAGCCTCCCCCGATGAAGGTGCGCTGGTGGCCGGAGCGGTCACCTTGGGTTACAAATTTACTGCTCGAAAACCCAGATCCGTCATTATCGAAGCGAGTGGCCGACCACAGGAATATGAATTACTAGCCGTCTGCGAATTCAACTCGACCCGTAAGCGAATGTCGGCCATCTTCCGCTGTCCGGATGGAAAGGTTCGAATCTACTGCAAGGGTGCCGATACCGTCATTTTGGAACGACTAAACGACCAAAATCCCCATGTTGAAACCACCTTGCGCCACCTGGAAGAGTACGCTTCGGAAGGTCTCAGGACGCTTTGTTTGGCTATGCGCGAAGTTCCGGAGCAGGAGTACCAAGAATGGCGCCAGATCTTCGACACGGCAGCGACGACTGTGGGCGGTAACCGAGCTGAAGAGCTGGACAAGGCTGCTGAAATTATTGAACATGACTTTTACCTTCTTGGCGCCACTGCTATCGAAGATCGTCTCCAAGATGGCGTACCAGAGACCATTCACACCCTTCAGCAGGCCAACATCAAGGTCTGGGTTTTGACCGGAGATCGACAGGAAACGGCCATCAATATCGGCATGAGTTGCAAGCTTCTCAGCGAAGACATGATGCTCCTGATTGTCAACGAAGAGACAGCCGCTGCAACCCGTGACAATATCCAGAAGAAGCTCGATGCCATTAGAACTCAAGGCGATGGTACCATTGAAATGGAGTCCCTCGCCCTCATCATTGACGGCAAGTCTCTCACCTATGCTCTTGAAAAGGGCTTAGACAAGCTCTTCCTCGATCTCGCCATCATGTGCAAAGCAGTCATCTGTTGCCGTGTGTCGCCTTTACAAAAAGCGTTGGTTGTCAAGCTGGTCAAGAAGCATCGGAAGCAGTCAATTCTTCTCGCTATTGGTGACGGAGCAAACGACGTTTCCATGATCCAGGCAGCACACATTGGTGTCGGTATTAGCGGTGAGGAAGGTCTACAAGCTGCACGAAGTGCAGACGTGGCTATTGCTCAGTTTAGGTATTTACGAAAGCTGCTGCTCGTTCACGGGGCTTGGAGCTACCAGCGAGTGAGCAAGACGATCCTGTTTTCCTTTTACAAGAACATCGCACTATACTTGACGCAGTTTTGGTATACGTTCCAGAATGTTTTCTCCGGCCAAGTTATTTACGAATCATGGACTTTGTCTTTCTACAACGTCTTCTTTACGTTTTTCCCGCCGCTTGCCATTGGTATCCTGGATCAGTTCATCTCTGCGCGGTTGCTTGATCGCTACCCTCAGCTCTATATGATGGGCCAGCAAAACTCTGCCTTCAAGCTCAAAGTTTTTGCGCAATGGATTGTCAACGCTGTGTATCATTCCCTCGTCCTCTACATCTTTGCCGAGTTGATCTGGTACAGCGATGTGATTGACAACCAGGGACAGACTGACGGTCACTGGGTGTGGGGCACGGCTCTGTACGGGGCTGTCCTCCTTACGGTCCTGGGTAAGGCGGCACTGGTAACGAACAACTGGACCAAGTACCATGTTCTGGCTATCCCGGGCAGCATGGCTGTCTGGTGGGTTTTCATTGCCGTATACGGTACCGTTGCGCCCAAGATCCACATCTCGACCGAGTACTTTGGCGTTATCCCTAAGCTGTACAGCAGCCCAGTCTTCTGGCTCCAAACCTTTGTGCTGGCATGTTTGTGTTTGTCGCGTGATTTTGCCTGGAAGTATGCCAAGCGAATGTACTTCCCACAGACGTACCACCACATTCAGGAGATTCAAAAGTATAATATTCAGGACTACCGGCCTAGGTATGTACACAATCCCCTTTACCCCCCGCCCTCCTTTAATCTACTATTTGAAACTTGACAAGGTAGAGAGAGAGAGAGAGACGTGATAATTCTCTAACATTTCACTTAATAGGATGGAACAATTTCAAAAGGCTATCCGCAAGGTTCGGCAGGTGCAGCGTATGCGTAAGCAGCGTGGCTATGCCTTTTCGCAGGCCGATGAGAGTCAGACGCGCGTGCTTCAGGCATATGATACGACAAAGCACCGAGGACGATATGGAGAAATGGAGAGCTCAAGACCAATAGACGGGATATAAAAAAATTAGTTGTTTTAGGATGGTTGTAATGATTTTTTTTTTCCTCTTCATGTCATGTCAAAATAAAGGAGTGAGTGTGCTTTTTTTGGGCGGCGGAGTGAGAGGGAATAAGGGTGGCATGGGCGGTAGCCACGTTCGATGACTGAAGCCAGATGGGGGCTAGGATTGCTTTTTTTGTCTCTCTATTAGCTATTATGCCATATATGATGACTTCTTTCCTCCAAAATCCTGGTTCTGGTTGGTTTTGTTTTTTCTGGATTTTGTTTTGTGTAACTCGGCTTGGCATGTGCTACGTGTGGGTGGGGAGGCGAACGAAGTAGTGGAACTAAAAGGGTGGTTGTACGGGGTTGGGATTATGTTACTTAATTTTTGTGGTTTGTGGCCATGTTGAGAAGAACAAAGAGTATTATTAGTTGATTGCAAGTGGGATAATGAGGTGTGTTATAATGACAAAGTTTTGACTCAATCTTGAGATATGATCTCGAACTGCATCTTCGGATAAAGTCTGAGTTGTCGGCGTGATTTGAGTCTTAAGATAGGCTGTGGATATGTCGGATATTATCCTTTCAATGTCTATAGTTGAGGAGAGAGTGGCATGTTGTGCTTGTCTCACTATTTCCAAACAACTATATCAAATACAAGTTCTTTGTTCTCTTTATTCGGAATAGCAAGTTACACAATTGACGTATTACAAGGAAAGTAGCATTAACGACGATTTGGATATATATAACAAAACATGCCAGCATTCAATTGTTAACTTCAAAATGACAGGACTAGTATTGCCACTTACGATCTACTGTCTTCTCCGTAGCATACGATATCTCCTGTATGACAACTGCTCGTTCTGACGCAATACACATACTATCAATCTAGTTTTACCGCATTCTCAATTTGCCTCTATCAAGTTTGGGTAACCAGACGTTACACTTATAATCCTTTTTTTTTTTTTCACTAATCTATCGCGTTATACAGCTTTTCGCTAGCCGCCGTTTTTATTCTTCTCTGTTGTACAACTGTTACGCCTCCAATACTTTTGCGCCACAAATGCTGTGTCACACGGGCACAAACACAGGCATACTACTCCCGTATAAAGCTCCATATCTAGCCTTACTTTTTGTAATATGCATGCAATCAATTAATCAATGCTGTTGCATCATATTTTTTACAAAGGAAAAAAAAAACATGTGGTTAACTTATTCTAGAACTGGGACTAGAGTAGTGCTACGCCGTACTTTGTGTGTTTTGAGGACGGGTTAACAAAGGTGAAACGTCACCTAAAAAAAAAAAAAAAAAGAAAAAAAAAAAGAAAAGAGGCGAATTTGAGAGAATTGCTATGTGTTGCCTGATATAGAAAGAAAGCATCAAAGTCTGAGGCTGGGTTATTGGATTTCGTAGTAAAGCTCTGGAAGCAGCTCATTCCAACTGTTTATTCATACCCAGCTCCTCTGCTTAGCAACTCGTATTATGTATTCATGTACTTGCGGACTTTTTGCTTTTTCGCAGAGATTAATTACACAAGTTGTGAAAAAAAAAAAAAAAAAAAAAAAAGGAAAATAAACTAGATCTATTCGCGTCTCTCTTCTACGACACAACATTCGTATAACACACCTATCCCTGTTCGCCACCTCCACACATGACACAACAAGATGCTCGTAATCATTAGTAACACCACCTTTACGCAGAGATAAAAAAACCAAAGTTTAAAAAAATTATAAAAATCTAAAAGAAAAAAAAAAAAAAATAAGGAACACAAGAGCACAACTTATCGGTTGTGGGGTAAGAAAAGCATGATCGCGGTGCTTGCAGCTTGTGTGACCGCCTGAGAGTGAGACATGGCGCCGCCACCCTGATAAGGACTTGGACGTGTCTAAGGTACGAGATACACTGTGCTGGGTTGGGTAATGCAGATTCGAATCTATAATTCGTTAGATATGGACTCGTAACAGAAATAGAGTTGGACAATCAGAATATTCGCCGACATCGCTGATACGCTGAATCTCAAAATCAAAGTTCATTCAGATAAGTGTAATATTATTATGGATTTTTTTTATTTCAATTAATCTTTCATTTATTCATGGGTTCTGTCTTATCCCCCAATAGATGTTTCATCATGCCATGCAAATCTTGCTACTTTTTTCTTGTCCAAATTATATATAAAGGAAAAAAAAAACGCCGTCCATTAAATAGCCACACCATATTTTATATCTATCCCATCTTATATATCATTCATTTTTGTGCCCAGAGGCGATAAAAAAATCTTTGTAAAACAAAAAGGAGGGGGAGAGAGAGAGAGGAAAGATAAGAGGTAAGGGAGATATGTTAGAGTTGGGAAGATAAAGAGTCGTAGATAAGAGTCGGAAAGCGGAGCGACACCCTGGATGGACGTCGGCCGCATATGTGGTGGAAGGTGACGGTGAAAGCGGCTGATAAGAGAATTGGGGAATATTGACTGAGAATGGGAAAAAAAGCGCTGTGAGGGGGATAAATCGAAGCCGTCCAAAGTTGGTAAAAGGCTCCGAGAGGCGACCCCTCCATTCGTTGGCGGTAATAAGCAAAAATAAAACTAGTAGTGGTAGTAATAAGAATGGGTAAAAGCGAAAATGGTAATATCAAACTTTTGTCTCGTCTCCCTGAAAAAAAAAAAAAAAAGAACGCCCGAAAATGAGAAACAATGACGACAGCTGCTCAGGAAACCCGGGCCAGAGCAGCCCGTGGGGGAGGCCAGCAGCATAAGCACAGGCAAAGGGGCCGAGATGCTCGGATAGACCGTTGTGTGCATGTCAGTTGATGGTGGTGAGACCCCCCTTGCCGGCTGGAACACGAATCCCTGTCAACCCCGCAATCGTCGGCTTGCTCCTTCTGAGCAAAGTGCGGAGAGGCGCGGTGAGAGCTGCAGCGCTATGGCAACATCTGTCAACAAGAGCGGTGGCTAAGCTGCGCCAGTCCCATCCACCATCCACGCTGCTGCTGCTAGCCGCTATGCCGTCCGCAAGGGGGAGGAGGAGGAGCAGCGCTAAGGAAGCTCCCCAACACACCAGTGCGTCCGAAATCACCGAGAAAACATGGGGACTAGCAGCTCGATGCTCTTTGGCCGAGAGCTGGAGCTGCTGCCAGGGTTTCGCGGTGGTAGTGGTCGCTCCATGCCTCCAGATGCAGCTTCGTGCGAGTAGGCACTACCGTAGCCCAGGTCGTACGTGTGGCCGGATGAGTGTCGCGTGTACGAGTTGTTGGGGCTGGTGGCCGAGCTGCGGCTGAAGGGCCAGATGCCACTCCCTGTGGGTGAGGTAGGGCTGGGCGGCCTCATGCTAAGCGATCGCAGAGCAGACATGGCGGAGGTGTGGTAGTTGAGGGTGCTGCCTGGCGTTGCTGGCGGGGAGTTGCTGAAGTGCATGGAGCTGGGCCTCGACGGCGATGCTCGCGGCACAATATCACGGGGCTCGGGCTTTTCAAGAGTGTAGTGAGGCTGGGTAGTATGCGCGGCACTGAAGTAGCTGTGAATGGAAGACGGTTGCTGCAAAGACGAGTCTTGATCGCTCCAGCGGCATCTAGAAACAAAGATTGTCAGTACGTGTAACTTGAATCAAGAGGCAAAGTGAGAGTTCAACATACGTCTCGGAGCAGTATAACATCTCGCCGTGGGGGATAAATTGCTTTTCGCAGGTCATGCTGTAATAAAAAGTTAGAGTCAGTAAATGTTCCGCAGCATCGCTCACAAGGAGAGGCTTCCTTACCAAAACTGAGGAAAGCTCTCCCTCTCGTTATCATACACCTCGGTGTATTCCCGGTTGCCTCGTCCCAGCTTTTGGGCACTGGATGGAGTGTGTCGTCGGGTCATGACTGGTCGCTTGTATTGCGCAGGAGTTGCAGTAACAGTCTTTCGTACGTCTGTTGTAGACGAGTGGGTAGTGTAAGGTCCCGACTTTCGTCGCTGATGAGGCATTATAAATGGCAAAGCTACCAGGTCTGATGTAGCAGAAGCGCGTAGGTTGAAGTTGTTATCCTGGTAGTTCGTAGAAGTGAATGGAACCACCAGGACTGTCTAGCCAGAGAGATAACCAAGGCTTGGGAAGCTGACCAAATCCGACAGGCTGCCGTAGGGCTGTGTTGTGTGACGAGTCGTATTTTGAACAGCACGAATATGTGAACGGGTCGTAATTTTTAGGGAGGCGGTTTGTTCACATGCGTGATGGAGAAGTCAATGACCGTGTGCCTCCTGCAACAAGACGGTGGATTGGCTGAAGTCACACTCAAGGAGGGTGCGTTGATCGACAGGATCCGGTAGATGGAAGGATGGAGGATGGTGCAGATCGATTCGTCAGACAGACAATGGATATCCACTTTGGAGCTCAGTTGACAGAATCAGGGTGTTGACTTGTGTTCGCTCAAGCACCAAATATAGTAGTGGTGGTGATGGGTCGCAATGGTATCGCCAGTCAGATGATGAGCACCCAGTAGCGCTGGTTGTAGGTGTAGGTGGGTGAGATAAAGGGCGGGCTTGGTGTAAGTGGCACGGGATTCCGAAATTAGCGGTGCCGAATTGAGGCGGAGCGGCTGTTGGCGGGATCGAGAATTGCGAGAGGAAGCAGAAGAGGCAGACCAAAGGAGATGGAAGAAAGAACAAGGGAGATGGAAGAAAGAAATAAGAAAAGGGTGAGTGACTCGGTTTGGGATGTCGTGATTTGATTAATAGACAGCAGCCGAAAGCGGAGACCGGCGAGCGAAGGTTTCGAGGTACCGAAAATACAGCGGTGGTGACACACTGTCGACGCCCGGCTCCACAATGTCGCGATATAGTACCAGGCAACGATGACTCTGATTTTGTGGGCTCGTTTTGTCTGCCTGTGTAAAGTTTTTTTTTTTCTGGGACAGGACAAAGTAGATTTTGGCCTTTCTTGTGCCGTTTGCTCTTGGTTGAAATGTGGGCACGGAAGGCGATGGAATGATTGGCGGCCTTGACGAGCCTGGCGAGGGACAGCGAAGGATGGTAGGGCTGGGCTCGCTTGCAGCAACTTGTAAGACGGGCTGGCAGCTTATTTGGCTGTGAAAGGCGGGCAAAGCTGACGGTTGCTTATTAGCCGGCTTTTGGACAGCCGTGCTGGCACAAAACAAGGCTTTGGAGAATATGAGACGCGAATGATGTGCTCGCTGCAAAAGAGTTGACGTGATAAGGTGGCACGATTGAGTAGCGGGCAGGCCTCACACAGGCAGGGAAGACTCTGCCTTACACGCCGTTTTTGAAAGAATGGGCAGAGAAGATCAAGCAAGCGAGCGAGCGTTTTAGCAAAGCAAGAGAAGCAGGAGATTCGAAGCCGCAGCACCCGTATCCGGGGACGCTGACGAATATTTAACATTTACCATTCCCGGCAGCTCTCCTTGGCCTTGACTGCTGCCAGGCACGGGTGGAGGCCAATGGGCAGCAGCAGCGCGTCCCCGTCGACCGCATGCAGTGCATCGCAAGCGCAGTTTGCAGGCATCTTGGGATGGCGCCGATGCGAAGCTAATGGAGGGACAAGGCCTTGGCTCCGAGATTGTGTGCGGCGCCTTTTGTGGCGATCGACGGAACGGGGCCATGGACAGCCTGGGGGGGACCTCCTCGTACCGGTACATGGTCCATACAAGCCATTTATGCTGGCAGTGCGGCCCTCCGCCAGCAATGCGTCCCGCCCGCGTCGACGACAAGGTCGCATTGCGGTATCTGCACCGGTGGAGCAGGCTTGCGTTGGCACGCAGCGGCGGTACCGGGTACTCCATGCAGACAATTGGGCAGGTCTGCCGCTGGACTGGCCATCAAGGCACCAGCTGTGCCCCGAGTTCCGTTTCGCTGCGCTGCTGGTCGCTGTACTTGAACACCTGCAACGGCGGCGCTGGATGGGCGATCCTCCAAGCCCGCCTCTTTGCGCAGCCATTAGCTTCCAGCAGACAATTCAAAGCGGATGCCCTTTACGGCGCTGCATTGCATTCCTATTCAAACATCTTGTTTCAATGTTTCAGATAAAAATTTTCTCTTCCCTGCGAGAGCGTTTGGTACCTGCGCACAAAGTCAAAGTTAAAAATTAAAATAAAAAAGTGAAACAGGACAAAAAACCTTCAGTCATGCATATCCATGACAGGCTGTCCATGTACCTATCATCACCCCCCCCCCCCTGTGGAGTTTTTTTTTTCGTGAATATTTTCTGGGGCTGGCTGGGCGGAACAAACGGCGCCAGCTGACGGTACAGGCGACGACGCAAAAAATGGGCTCCAGTGCTGGGCCTGCACAGTCATCCAGTCCAGCGAGCACGTTTCCAGGCCCAAACGCTGCTAACCAGCACGGCAAACCGCTATTTCCACCGCCACGATCCAATCAGCGTGGGCGGCGTCCGAGGCCTCGGGGCCACGGGGTTTACTTTGTCGCAACACTGGATTACGCAACTGTGATGCGAGAAGCGGCATGATAGAATTTTTTCACCATCTGCAATTCGTAATCCGCAGTTTTTAGTCTCGTGAAGCACTCAACAGTTCACAGGTTGAGTTTTGGGTGTCCGTCTAGCAGACACGAATGGACAGGAATAGCAACAAAAAGATGGCATATTGAGAGTCCATCACGGTGTTTTTTTCCGTCCGTCCAAAGCCCGCCATCTAACCTTGATGTCCAATGACGCAGATGCACTGTAACCGTAAAAAATCCTGCCTCATAGCCTCAACAATACTACTGCGTATTTCGTACTCCGAGCCTCGCGGCTCACGGATTCCGACTCATTTGCGCAGGTACTTTCGCAATTCTCCTCTTTTCTGCCTTCGCATCGGCTGTTCACGCATTGCTCGATTGACTTTTCCCAACAAACGAACAATCCTGTCCTGGCACGAGCACTCGTACGAGACCTTGCTTGCACATTCGATGCAGGGCCTTGTACCCCGTTTTGTGCTCCGTATCTGCAGTACAGTACAGTATTATCCATCACCCACCCCTGACAAACGCCCCCAAATCCTCTTTTTCCACCTCCGTTTTCTCGCCTGCAGTGGCTGTTCGTTTACAGCAAGTGGTGGTCTTGGCTGGATAGTGCACAAGGAGCATTAGCCGAGCTGCACTGATGCAGGATTCCTGGCATGCAGCTCCACGAACGTGATTCGCTTCGAAACCGCAAACAATCCCTCGCCGTGCCACTACTATTGTCCGCTAGCTTCTAGGTATGCCAATTAACAGATGGACTGCTCTTGGCCCATGGTTCTACTGCTACATTAGTCTATAGCAGCAAGAATTCAGTGTTTCACGTGCCACACGTGCTCTATTGCTGCTCTTCAATCCAGAGTCTTGACTCGCTAGGTGGGGGATTTTGGCCACTACTAACCCCCAAGTTGCATATACTATGGACATAGTATGGACATACTTGTAGGCCTGCCACAAAACCCTTCTCTTCAACCAACCCCGGATGCTCAAGGCTTTGGCCCGACCCTTGTCCCCATTGCTAGCTCTATAAAAATCCATTGATGCTAAGATAGACTGCATGGCGCGGAGCTCTGTCCCTCTCCCGTCAATGCCGCCATGCCCAAGGCGCATCTCAGCGTTCAATTCTTAGCTTTGATGCCGCTTGGCGTTCTGCCTGTCAGACAGCGAAAAGGCAAATTATCCCACTTAGGGCTGACACGACAGCATCCGAATCCCGCTGGTAAGACGAGGAATTGGCTCTTGCGCCATCCGCCCCCGATAGGTTTTACTTTTTTGTGCCTGGGTCTACGCCCGAATAGCCCCAAGTGCTGTTTTCTCCTGGATCGAGGCCATCATGGTGCTCGACTTGGTCCGTCGACCATGGCTCGCTGCTCTCCACAAGGGACCAGGAGCTGCTGTCTCAAGCGCTGTCTTTTCGCCGTCTGCCCCCTCTTGGATCCTGGTTTAGCTGCCCGGCGCTACCCACTCACGGCTGGCGGCTTATTCGGTTCTGGCCATATTCGGCGCCGAGCTGGAGCGACTCGTTCTCCAGACTCCAGGCCCGCGGGAATGGGGGAGCAAAAAGAGCCAAGAAGCCATGGGCGGATTTCGCTACTTTGGCCCACCCACAGCAGCGAAAAGCAAAAATGAAGAAAATAACCTACGTTCAGCTGACTGGATCTTGCCTCAAATGAGAAATTACGAGAGAAGACGAAAAGTTAGCAACATGGCAAAATCCCACACCAGCAATCTCATCTGCCTCTAGTAGCCGCAGACTCTTTCCTTTGCTTTTATGTGGAGAATACCTATATCCAAGAAAATTTCTTTTTCTTTTTTTTTCCCCACACCCCTCGCCATCAGGGTCCGTATTGGCCAATTCTATCGTCCGTTCCTCAATCATTCCACCAGACCCTGTATCAGGAGATTCCAATGGGAAAACGGACACGATGGCGAGCCCCTTGACAGTGGCTCATCGTATTCTCGAATGCTGTCGTGAGCAGGGATCCTGCTGGGCGGGCTCGACTCCATCTGGAGTGCCATTGCTATGGAGAATCTGCACAGGCGAAGCTGCCCGTTTCTACCGGCATACCGCCAGACCGTCCAGAGTCTCCGTCTTGACGGCCGTATGGAGGCATTGCCATGGCATTTTGCATGTATGTATTTATACCAGTTTTCCAACACCGCCAATTGTGTCTCTGCCTGGCCTTTTGACAGGGATGCCGGGCAGAGTTCTGCCAATCAAGACATCACACGCAATTGATGGCGAAAACAACGTTCTGCATTGCGTCCCAACTCTCCATTGTTGGTTTGGCTTCGTCCGGTATACAGTAGCAGCCGGACGGGGTTGGCATGTACCAACTACTGCTTCAAAGGGCAAAATGAAACGAACGAGAAGAAGCGGTGGCAGCATCTCATTACCCGTCGATCCACTTGATCCTAACCAGATGCCACCCCGCATCTTGACTTTGGGCCTCGAAGCAAAGCTGATGCAAAAGCCGTGCGGGCTGAGGCCATCGGAAGCGTGTCCGTGCATTCTTGTTAGTCTGTTATGCGCATGCTGCCACTGCCGTGCTGTAGTGCTGTAGCATGTGTGTCTCACACAGAGTGATGCTTCTCAGGTTGACAGCCTGCTTAGTCGTAACCCGCCTGTTATACAGCTGCCGTCTCCTTGCTTGCCTAAATCTTGTACGTGTCATGCATGCCATACCATACCATTCAATCGGGCTCGGAAGGGGGCTTGATACCTACTTGTACTGTACTTTGTGCTCTAGTTAGCATCTTCCGCCCAGCTGCTGCTAATTGAAGTCTATTGCCTTGGCGGGAGTTGTTCTGTGGAGTCGGCCAGATTCCCATCCCCGGAGATGTTTCCCATACAAGCCCAAGCGAGCTGCCTCATACAAGCGGGGGTACTGCTTTTTCCTTCTAGAATACCAGAGAAATATCGCTTGTCTTGTGTACTGTGCTCATACATCTCAATTATGGCGAACATCTCGGACTCCTATTTTGGACTCCCATGCAAACAAGCTCTATTGTCCAGAACAACAGGGAAGAAGAAATGGTTAATCTTAACGGAAAGGGTCTAGTTTGGGGAACATCCCCGCCGTATGGATCTGCGCGGGATCGGTCCGGACGCTGCCAGCCCCGTTGGGATAAGTGGTAATGAATGCTGCTTGTCCGCACACGAGTAATGCTCGCTGCTAGCAAGCGTCGCGGCATAAATTTTGCCTTCTCCTGAACAAGCATCAGATCCAGATTGCATGCTGGCTATCTATGCGCCCTGTTCTTTTGGTGGACATGCCATGCTGCTGCTACTAGGTACTTGTCACACACGTGTATCAATTTATGCGCCGTCTCCTTGTCTATGCGGTACCTGAGCGAGTTTAAAATAGATTAGGGTTAACGATTCAGGGCTTTTTTCACCAAACGAAGAAAAAATTAGGTCGCACAAATTATATGGCCAACCGGGCATCCGGATCGAAAAGAATGCTTCTAGCATTGAGTCGATGAGGAGATTAGAAGCCGGCGATACCCACCGTGGTGGGTAGCAATTGCCAGCACGGGGGCTCGGTATCCTCTCCTATTAATCAAGGAAGAGAAAGGGGTGTAAACGTGCGTTTCTAGAATCCCAACTGTATTGATAACCCTGCCCGTATACTATACAATCTATCTAGATTCTATGTACAAGTGCCGACAAGAAGCTTTCCGATAAGAATAGATGCCGAGCATGCTTCTGATACTAGTTGGAAACTGGCTAAACATTTAAACGGTATCTTAGATAAGAATGATACGAAAGATAAGTAGGTACGTTGCGATAAGGGGGTGGTGGCGCCCATTGCCTTTCTCTTGTAATATATTTGAGTTTGTCTCCCCTGACCGAGATCGGAGCGCCTCAATTCCATGTAGATGTTAGATGTTGTCGTCATTGTATGTTCCAGTATTCTGCATTCCAACGGTTAAACTTTGCTTCTGGAACAAGCCATGTTTCATGAGCTGTGGTTTAATTGTATCCGAGGTGCCTGTATGGTGTCGTCGCCTGTCTTGTTTCTTGAAGCCATTCGCTGCCCTTGGTAGGAGCAACAAGATTTGCCCCAATCAATGGGAAATGGCATATGCCAGCTTCTTGGTAGTGATATGAACGACCATATTGATGTTTGTAGCTGATCACTGAGCTGACAAAGGATTTTGGCGAAGAATGTGGTAGATTCTCGTAGCCCACTCATCAAGAGGTAGATTGAAAGGCGGCAGTTCCAGAGACTCATTCGGCATGACTGTTTCTGCACCGCTGGCAAACCATGAAGCGGTATCCTGTGCTCCTATTGAGTGATAATCCAGCGCCACACATTCATTCAACTCCATGTCGGGAAAGCCCTGTGTGTCCATGGGCGCCGCCACATGAAGAGCGCTGCGTAACGATGCCTCATACAAAGCTTCAAGTCTTTGAGCGTTGTCATCTGGTTTTAAGAAACGCGTCACGACGGGCTTCGAAGCATACCATTCCTTCCACAGAGTTCTTACAGCTCCTAAGTGACCCAGAAGCATGATGTACGAAGCATACATGTCGTATGCTTCGTCTGTGGAGACTTTGCTCTGCTCTCCAAGATAGTATAAAGGAAGAGAACGGAAAGACTCATTCAAGAGGGAGTCATGTTCAATCCCAGTTAGCAACTGAAATAGTAACTGTCGGTCATGAATGGCGTATAGACCACTGCTCAGTTGCTGAATGAGCGTCTTGAGTGTTTCTGCCACATCCGTCGATGACGCATGATATCGCTCCCACGTATTATCAGCAAATCCACGACGTAGCCATTCAGATATCGCTCCCACAACTCCTGCTTCGGCTGATAGCCGTAAAGCCAGTCCAGTTAACGGAGACCTATTATTGCCTGATAGTCTTGCGGTTAGATTTCCGACGAAAGCCAGAATTTCCAGATGTGCAGCCCCCTTCTCTGGATGCTGACTCAGGACCCTTAAACAGGCGTTGCGTATTTCATGAGAGACATCCGGCCCATTGTCTGTCCCCCTTTGTCTCGGAAAATATGTCTTGGCTACCTCAACTGATTTTAGAGAATGAATCACAAGCCGACGAATACCAACGATAGATGTCTGGTCTTTCAGAGCATCTGATAGCTGAGCTGGCGATAATGGCTCTTCGCTTCGGTTCTCCATGGAGCGCCTGAGGTTTTTATATCGTAGCCACATCCACTCCAGAAGGACCCGGTTATCTTGTAGTGCATGCGAGGGGATTCCGTTTTCTCGACAGAGGGTCTCAATTAGTCTAGAATCCTGTCCCAAGGCGAGTTCCCTGGAATCACGGGAGGCTTCCGGAGTCATCACAGGTGGATGAATCTCGTCGACGACGGTAGGTGTGCCGCGAAGAGCTGCTGATAGAATGTCGTGTGGACTGAGCCTCCAGATATTAGTTGGGTTCGACAAGATATCATCAGCCTTGCGCCGTGACTCTGAAATTTGCGCTTGCAGCTCTTTCAACTGGTCCTGAACGGCAAGTCGTTTTGGATTAACGTCCCACTTCCTCTCCAAACGTAGATCATCAGCTTCGTCTACCGGACGAACAAACCGGCTGTCCTCGGCATCGAGATCCAGGAGTAGATCTGGCATCTCAAAGAAATCATCTCGAACAGAAATTGAGTCTGGAGACTTTGGTGGCCGCTTGTTGGATATTGTGTAATAGACCTCGTTGTTCTTGTCGATTCTCCGCACGAAAGCCTTGGAACGCCTCTGGTTGTGCGCCACAAAGCGATGAGACGAGCTTGTGAGCCGAAGCCTCCAGGGCGATCTTGAGCCTATCATCCTGAGCGAAGGTACAATGGGTGTGGCTGATCCATATGCCTGGATTCAGCATTCACGGCTCCTTTTCTGCTTCCCTGAGCAATTTGCAACGTGAGCAAAATATGGTTGCATCGCTTGCCTAGGAGAACGGTACATATGTGTACTGCTCACGCGAGCCTAATTACAGCGTCTCCGAGGTACCTATTTTACCCCAGATTCCGCTAATGTTCAGTGGACCCCCGCTGGATCTCCCAACTAACTTAGCGTGCTGTTCTTTCACTGTAGTATTTTGTTTTTTTCCCTTGAGGCTGTAGCACCTCACACAGACTTTGCATTTCATGTAGTAACTCGAATATTCAGGATCATTCAAATTAGAGAATAAGAAAGACACAGAATATTCAGCGTATGTAAATTACCATTCTTATTGTTTTGGCTACCATAGCTTCTCATCACAATTATGGCTAATATTGTAGGGCAGTTTGTCATGTAGAGAGCATGAGGGCGAGGACGGGCTGCTATAACCACCAGCACATAACTCTACTACTCTGCAGATAGTAGTTATTACGCAACCTCTCACCATATATGGGTACTTCAAAAACCATCATTGCGAAGGCGTCTACTGCTTCTATTGCTTCCACTTACAAAAACAATTGCTTAGTTAAGAAGGCGGTGAGTGGCTTCTGCTAGTAAATAGCACGGCAGAATGTTGCAACTTAGTCTAAAAAGAGCTACGAGACTTGGGGGAAAAACAAAAAAAAAGATCTCAAACAGCATTTATACTATGTACTAAAAATCATATATAATCTACGAATACACTTAGTGTTGTTTACGAATTACAATATACAGGATATCATACCGCAGCCACCTAAATCAAAAATTTACTTGTTCCGTTGAACCGCTTGGGAGAGCATGCGAGGGATACAGTGCGAGCAGAAGAATATTACGTAGCCCGTGGTATAAGAATGAAGCATCTTTACCGTAGCCTTAAAACCACGAAATACTCAGTTCACATTTAATAAGTCAGATCAAGGCAGAGATTTTCTTCTGCCATCTCGAAAGAATCTATATATCTCAAGGCGCATCATTGTCAACGTCTTCTTGGGATATAAGCTCGCCTGTCGAATACCTACTAAACTTAGAGGCTTAGCTGAAGTAGCACGGCCTTAATCACGTGGACAGTACCAAACTATTACTGCTGTTAAACCTTATTCCACTGCTTCGCAATTCTGTGCATATGAATCTGCTACTCTGCCCCAAGTTAGCGATAGATTAAATACGATTTCACAGCCGTCAGACATTCGACTTGCGCAACAATGTCGTCCGAAGAACCCAAGCAAGATGCTGCAGAAGAACCCAAGCTCGATGCTCCATCCAAAGCCAGCGACCGCATGGCTAGATTCAAAGCTCTTCAGGCTCGCGCCAAGAAATCTTCAGAGACCAACTTCAAAGAAGCAAGCCTGGAATCACAACGCCTCTCCACGAATCCTAGCGAACTCACTGCTCTGCATCGGAGACACGCAATCGCATCCCATAAACTATTGAAGGCGGATACCGAGGAGGCTGGAGAGGACTTCGAGCGCAAACGGGCCTGGGACTGGACTGTGGACGAGAGCGAAAAGTGGGATAAGCGCATAAAGAAGAAGGCAGCGCACCGCGATAACAACGCCTTCCAAGACTATCACCATGAAGCCAACAAATCATATAAAAGGCAGCTTCGCAATATCAATCCTGATCTGGAGAAATACGAAAAGCAGAAGATGGCCGCCATCGAAAAGGCTGCAGCTTCCGGCGGTTTAGATATCGTCGAAACAGAAGACGGCGAGCTCATCGCCGTGGATAAAGACGGCACATTCTACTCAACAGCGGACTCGACATCATTTATTCAAAATAAACCTGACAAAGAGGCTATTGACCGCCTAGTCAAGGATCTTCAGCGCGCAGAAGATGTTCGTCTCAAGAAAAGAAAGGAGCGGATGGCGCAGAATGGCGACGACGGAGATGTCACATACATCAATGAGAAGAACAAACAATTCAACCAGAAACTATCACGTTTCTACAACAAATATACTGCTGAAATCAGGGACAGCTTTGAGCGTGGAACAATGATATAAGGTGTTAATTGGATAATTTCAAGAGGGAAACGGGCAATGGGATTTGGATATATGAGGAGCGTTTGTTTCTTTTCGGAATTGAGTTTGCACATATAGATATACAGCGTTTTGCTTTTGATAATACATGAACTTTAATTTACAACATTGTCTTCCTCCACCCCTTGGACGCAAGCTCCTCGATCTGCCCAATCTCCACGGGGCCCTTTATCGTCTCATCCGCGAGCGCCTCGACTACAGCTTCTGCAACTGTATCCACTTGAAGGGGCTTTGTCCCAGCTGCCCCCATGAAGTTTTTCAGGACGTTGCCTGTTAGACTGTTGAAAAAGGAAGCGGCACCGGCTGCTGCAGCGATTCCCATTGTAATCTTTCGCGAACTGTCATACATGAAAGGTGGCCGCATGTAAATGCCGCGCATCTGGGGAAAGTTGCTCGTTATAGCAGCTTCGGCCTCTCTCTTGGTAGAAATGTATCGATGAGGGAGAACCGGCGCTCCAGCCGCGGCAGAGATGAAGCAAAAGGCGCCGGTGTTCTCGGCAGCGGCATGTTTAGCGAGTGAAATTGCGCTGTCCCTATTCATGACTTCATACGACAGCTGATCCTTGATATTGGAGGGCTTAATGCTCTCTCCAGGCTGGCTGTGGATGGGGTCGACACCTCGATCTCGAACTGAAGCAAATGCTTTCTGAAGTCCTGCGATGGGAGATTCTCGGCCAGAGACGACTCCCTTGTAGTCTGCCTCTAACAGAATACCCATGCTGTGAACAACGTAGTCGGAGCCCTTGAGTAGGGGCGCATAAGTTGAAGGCTCAAGAATGTTGGCTCGCTCCCATGAGACCTTGTGAGCCCATGGCGGAGGAGTTGCAGTGGAGGTGACGTTTTCCCATCGTGGCTCACCTGAGCGACTTTTTTTTATGCGAAGAGTCTATGTGAGCAATTGTGATCTCATTTACGATGGCGTTGTGATGTATGTATTTGTGCTACAGACAACGAGATGAGGTATAATACGTAGCTCACATACCTGACTGATGTTACGTCCCAACCTCTAGCTACGGCATATTTGCAGATCCGGGACCCTAAGAAGCCATTGCCTCCACAGACTATAAGCTTCTTGGCTGCGGCTGACATGGCTACCGTAAGCTTGAGCGAATGAGCTGTGTCGGCCCTCTATGAGATGGTAATGGTAGACTTAGTATAAGATATAAACAATTGGGTTGATGAATGAGTCTTATTGAAGCTTATTCGATGGTTTGACGGGAATTTGAAAGATTGTAAGTTCTCTGGTAAAATCAGGCCATGCGGAGAGTCGATGAAATCATCACGTAGCTAAGAGCTTAGCACCTATAAGGCTGAGGAACTCTACTGCTGAAGCTCGGCAATCGGCGGATGTAATTGGCTGCAGGAATAGTGGGACCGATGACATATCTGCAAGGCTGCGCAAGTTAAGTGCGTCTCTTCAACTTTTGGCTCTTTTACTTTTTTCCCCACCATCGACGCGCAAAGCTCGATCGCATTCGCAACCGCGTTTCAACGCTGCAAAACCAAAACGATGGCGCCGTCAAACCAATTCGGAAAGCGTGTTAAGCTGACGCAAATCCGACGGCCTTTTGTCATCGGCAGCACGGCGCTTCCGTTCTCAGACTCGAACCCAAGACCGCCGGGGACGCCTGATAACCACACGCATTCATGGCAGGTTTTTGTACGGGGCATGGAGGATACGGATATTACGTATTGGTTGCGGCGCGTGCAGTTTAAGTTACACGAGTCTATCCCGAATTATGTTCGAAGTAAGCTCTTGCGCCCTCTTTCCCTCTGCTTCTTTATTCTTTACGTCTCGCGAACATTGCGACCTAGTCTAACCGTTTAATAGTGGTAGAAGGAGAACCAGGCAAGCCATTCGTCGTCAACGAGACAGGATGGGGAGAGTTTGACATCACAGTCAAGCTGTACTACGTTAACGACTCGGGCGAGAAGCCTCAGACTCTATACCACTATCTACGCCTCCATCCGTACGGTAGAACCGAAGAGGAAAAGCAGGCCATGGTGGCGGCCAATGGCGAGGTTCGGGCTTGGAGCTATGAAGAGCAATTGTTCAATGAGCCGTACGAAGCATTTTACCAGATCTTGACGACTGGCGCCGTGCCCAAGGGATGGAAACCGGCCGCAGGAGCCAAAGGAGGCAAGGGCAAGGGAAAGAACCGCGCACAGCCCCCACTCCCCGCGCCGGACAGCGGCGATGTTTGGGAGCGAACGGCCATGATACCCAGTGCAAATCGGCCTGGCCAGCCGTTCAGTCGGGAGACGGAGGCCGCCGAAGTCAAGAAGCTTTCGGATGCGCAGCTAAAGACTGACCAGATGGCTAAGCAGCTTCTGGCTGAGCTGAAGAAGAAGGAAGAGCAGCTGGCCAAGCTCAAAGCAGAAAACGCGGCAGCGGTGAAACCTTCGTAGAAAGGAGGAACGCCATCATCGCCGCGGCCGGCGCGAAGCTCACGCAAGAAGCGTCCTCGCCGGCTTTCATGAATCATCTCCCTCCGACCGAAGCCGAAGAGCACGTCCGTGGAAGAGCAAAGAAGAAAAGAGCATTATGCACATGCAGCCCTGGGCCAGAACCCTGCTCCTTATCCTCCACACGGAAGATTAACGGCGTGGCCTGTCTGTGATTCAAGCAGGATGCCATCATCAGAAGCGTACTTGTTTCAGCTTGTCTCTGAGCTTGGATTCGTTGGTTCAGCGGCTGCCAACACATCGCTGAGCCACTTTTTTTCAAAAACTACTACATATCTACTTGTTTATTTTTTAAAAAGAAACAAATGAGCAGATCTTGGCGGCGAGCAAACTTATGCCGCAGGCCGCAGCAAATGGCTGCATGAATTTGAGAGAGGGGGCCGAACGAGCCAAGAGCCATGTTTCAGACGCTGTTGTCAGTCTGAATCCTTGCCATATTTGGCAGAGCATTTGACACCACATCACTTCTGGACGATCATTGGCTGTCGCTTTGGGCGCTCAGCCAATCTTGGGCTTCATGAGAGGTGGGAGTCTACGGATCTCTTTAACCCCTCGATCATCTGTGTTTGTGCTACGATGAGTTTGGAGAAGAGGGGTACGAGGAAGGGGTTAGGCAGTGGAATCGAGGGGCACTCATCAGTGCTGCTACCACAAGGCATGTCTCCGACGGAGAAAAAAAGAAATAACATCAGATGGTTGGATGATGATGACACATGCTTCCCCACTGCTTTATTTTGCGGTAGCAGTAGCTGCATAAACTTAGGGTATTGCCCACCACTACTATCACTTATATATGAGAGATATAAGTGTTTGACATAACTAAACCAATCTACCCCTCCTTGGCATCAAATCTGGTCATGTGGACCTAAACCATCGATATTCTCTCCCCCTACATGTGTAAATGTGCACCTTCTTTGCGTAGAATTGCGGTGAAAGCCTGATACAAGCATCATTATCGACTTATATGTGCGTGGAGAGAAAGATAGGGAAAGGTGGCCAAGAATAGTCAAGCTTCAAGCTTCATTTATATTGTAATTCTCTGCAGATTGGAGTTTTGTCTGTCTTAGTGTATTTCGATCCTCGATCCAGGTCCCGTAGCCCCATTAATAATAGTAGTATACAGTCTTTTTTGGTTTTGTTTGGTACTAATACACAGCACGTAAACCCTCGTGCCTGAAAACACCCAAAGAAAAAAGGAAAAAAAGGAAAAAGAGACATAGGGAAGACATGTCTAATAATACAATGCCTTGCGAACGCTCAACGCTCAAACAGAAAAATGAGAAAGCAAGCCGTAGAGGTGGCATGAACCCTTCCTCCGGTATGCAAATAAACACCAACACCATAAAAGGACACGCCCCCCATCTTCCCCCACAATGGCAATAAAAATCCCGGGCTGGAGATCCCAAATTCTGACGTATTACTTCAACACACGCCCGGGGCGGCCAGCCATAATAGGGTTGGTGGGTGGTTGGCGTGGCTAGCCAACGAAGCGAATCGAAGAGAAAGAAAAAACAAGAAAGGAAAATTTATGAAAGAGGCACGCATCCCATCGTACACGTCTGCTTGCAGACGGCTCCATAAAAAAAGGCAAAGGCAAGCCATTCAAAAAACATGGAAATAAAACACTTTTTACTGGACACAATCGTCTTGTTTAAAAGTGCATATCCGGGTATCAAATCATGCAACCAAAAAAGAAACACCACCGTCCTTGAGACCCCACCCGGTTTTTAGCCCCAGCCAATCTTTTTTTGCTTTCTTCTTGCTTTCTGCTGCTTCTGCTTTTTGATTTTCCTGCCTGCCCTCTTTGTCCCGTGTGTACGTTACTTGTGATGCGTGCCATGCATTCCCTATTGCCCCTCCTTCCATATAACGCCAAGGTAAAACATACCCAAATGTTTGATGCCTGTACGTGCATATACAATTGCAAATGCGTATACATGCTCATACTTTAGTGAAATCAGCACAATGCTGCCAAACAAAAAAAAAAAAAAAGTAACAAAGGAAAAAGTTCTTCTCTGTCCGTAAAGTGGAGGCGAGGTAAAAGAAAGCTTTGTAAAGGGCGAACAATAGAGCATAGGAGATTGCCATGCTCGCGTCTTTCCATGCCCTGATTCAGCTCGATTCAAAATTGCTGTCTAATGGCACGGCGACTGCGGCGATGCCTCGTATGCCGGAGGTGGGGCATCCTCCGACTCATCCCATTTGCCCCGTTGCTGAGACCGCTTTTCGTCATAGACACGGCGTGCGATTTCGCTCGCCATTTTCATGACCCAGTCCTGGTCCAGTGGATCAGGCGATAATTGGCCCTTGGCACTCGGCGTCTCGCGAGGGCTACCTTTCTCGGGGGTCGTCTTACGGCTGTTTGCCGTGGCGTCGGCCAGCATCTTCAGGTCTTTCAGGGCGGAGGTGAGTTCTTCTAAAGTAAGTGTGTTGTCCCCGATATCAGACATGAGCGTCTGGGGGTTGAAGGGATCGCTGGTAAATGGATCATCATGTAGCTGTAGCTCCTCCTCTTCTGGTATGTCCATAATGGGCTCCGAGAGAGGAATGTTGATTGAGTTGGGTGTATTGGTCCCGGCTTCGGACTGGCTGTCTGGAGTGACCGCCTCAGATTTGGTCTTTCGGAGGTTGACCACTCGGTTCTTCTTTTTGCGACCCGTTCTTGATCGGACGTTGCTACCGACGCCTAAGCCCGTGGAGGCATTGACGCTTGCAAAAGAAGGCCGCGACGATATTGAGCCGTGCAAGGTGCTTGCCGTATCGGAGAATGTGTAGGTGGTACTCGTGCCGCCAGCATGTGAATTCGTCCGGACTCGGTTAGGAGATGAAATAGATGGCGTAGCAGGATCAGCACGGTCGGCGCAACCTGACCAAGCTCGAAATACAACGTCTCGTATGCCAGGTGTGAATAGAGACAAAGTCCGGTGCGAATCTGTCAGCGCAGCGAGGCGTAACAGATTTTTCTGGGAGAATAGAGACTGCATCTCGCCCCCGCCATTCAGAGAGATTTCCGAAATGGCACTTGGGTCAAGCACGTTGCCATTGGCATCGACAGGGTCCAAAGGTGGGCTTGATAGCGGGTTGACCCCCTCCTCGTCTGTCTCCTCTTTGGGGGTTTCCACGCCCTTATTGGCCTGATCTGGACACCACAATTGCAGGGACAGTCGATGAATAATAGCTGGCAGCTCATCCATCATCAGATTCCGCAGCTGCTGCTCAATGGTCCGTTGCAGATAGTCCCGCACGAACTGGATCGAATCAAAGGTCGAAGAGACCTTGAGAGACTCGAGTGGGTCATTGCGAAACACCAGGGTTAAGCCTTTTTGTTTCGAGAAGACAAGGATAATAAACGCCGAGAGCTTGATTTCGGACAGAGTAATGGAGAGAGGAATCGTGAGGCCCGAGGCTGCTGCCAGTGGCTGCGGCGAGGTAAATTCCGGCTTAGAGGAGAGATAGGTGTTGAGGGGATTGGCCTGCGCATCGTCGTGTTAGCCATCTATTGGTCCATACCATGCAATGCTGCGTCGCCCCCGCACGCGCGACATGAACGAGAAGAAATTGAGAAAGACTGATCAAAACCAGAGCTGCTTGAGCATGCAGGGAGACAAATAGCATTCTAAGCCGGTGTGAAGCTCCCAAAGAGACGGCGTCTGCTGTGCTTTTTTTTTTTTTTTTTTTGCGTATGTACGCAAAGAGCTAAATGATCGACGGCAGTGCCGGCAATGGCGCATCACATCCCGGTAGCGGCATATCCCCAAGCTTACTGCACAGCTTGCCAGACACTTATCCAGCTCATTGTCGCATCTCTGATGAATTGACTGCTTTCTTCAAAAACAAAGCATCCAAATTCGCGGTGCGATTCAGATGCGCTTGTTGTGGTGGCGCGGGTCAAGGAAAGGCTCGGGCATTATCGGGTACTTTTTGGCGTGGCGCGAGGAAGCTCCATGAAAAAAAAAAAAAAATTACGGGGATAGAGCCAGAAGCTGCGAAAACGTACCTGAACCCGCGTCTTCAGCGTCAAGTAGGCGTCTCCGGAATAGCACATCTTGAAAATGCCTCGAAATCGATCTTCTGCCAGGTCTCCAATTTCCAGGATTTCGAGGTCTGGCGGGACGGTGCCAAGATTGAATTCGCTGACTAGGATGTCATCGACGATGATGGGAGGTTTGGGCGATTTGTTTAGGGCCTTTGTGAGCAGGTCGCGTGCGCGCGAATAGAACTCAGCGTCCGCCGTTAAAGGCGACCAGTTGAAGTTGAAAGCCATGTTGAAATGGCAGTTATAATCTCGAGACCATGGGATTCCAGACGATGGCCGTCGAGGGCCGCGAGACGCAGCTTTCTGTGGGTGGGGGAATCAATTCGTGCGAGGGCTTGCAGGCAAGCAGGGATCAGCTGAGATTTCTGAAATGGATCTTGATAGCGATGCGAGAGCGGCGATTCGGCAGGCGAAGCGAGGGAGTATGATTGCTGGAAGCTCCGAGATGATAGGCTGCAGCAAAGAGGGAATTGAGATGGAAGATTGCGAGCCAAGGTGGCGTAGAAGGTGGTGGGAGCAAGACAATGGAAGATGACGCTATTAAGAGTTGGAGGAGCTGAGGTCTGCGGTTCTTTTCTTAGCGAAGCAAAGTGGGCGCCAGAAATTTTCACCAGCTAGGAGCTCGGTATCGCGCGGACGCACGGATGTACGGTAGGCGCTCCAGGCCGCTGAAACAACCCGCTAGAGCGTCCAGCGGCGGGGCATTTCAGGCGGGCTTGGCCGCCGTAAATCCGCTAATAGCGATGTGGTAAAGTGACGAACGAATGCCGTGCAGATGGCACTGTGCCTCCCATATCCATGCCGCTTGCGTGGAAATATCGTGAGTCCGGGTTTGCATCTGCCCACTTTCGCGTGTAGATGTCCTTTTTCGTCGTGGCCAGAATCACAAATCCAGCGCTCTCTACAATAATAAGCAGCGACATTTGCTTATTGATATGCAGGGCTAAGTGTCTGCAGTCCCCCAGGACGATGCAGCGGCAGTGTCAGCCGAATTGGACCACTGTGACCGGCGCATGTCTCCTGATGTGTCGCGTCGCGATTCTTCTGCTACTCTTCATCAGCTGACAGCCAAGCCTACCTATCGATCGGTTGCCCGACTGCAGGTGTATTTGCTGCAGATACATAGTAGCTTTCTTCGCTCGCGTACCCAGTGCGCAGTGGTAATGCGCAGAGGGAGATGGATGCTCCACGATCTGCATCTTCAATCGCCTCCAGCCTCTCTGTATCAGGTAAATTACGGTGCATTGGAGAAGCGACCATCTGAATTGAGTGGCAAAACACTTCCCTGAACTATGAAGTATGAAGTACATGCAAGGTGCATATCATTATGCGAGGAGACGGCTTCAATGTTTCTCTCCTCATCCCTGGGTAGTTACAGATTCAGCCCCGATGCTACTTGCTATACCATGAAGACGCGATTTTTGAGTTTTGCAAGCTGCATAAGGAGCCGAAACAAGCTAATATTAGCACCGATGCTTAATGTCGGCTAGGTCGACCAAACTCGGCATTAACACGATATCAGCCGGAAGAAGTAGGACATTGGTAGAATATGCGGTAGTACGCAGGGCATTTTTCGGAACGAAATTATGCGCAATCCCCGGTGTTCCCGTATTCCGCACAGTTTGCATTGCTGAGTGGGGGAAAAGGGAAGCAAGAGTTCTCCGTAGAAGATTCCAAAAAAGGGCAAATGTTTGCGGAGTGTAGCTTCGGCAAGGCAGGCAAATGGAAAATCGTCAGACAATCTTGGCGCATGTCCGACTCCGGCTTAGAGAGCTGGCCGGTCACTCCATGGCTCTATGGGGACGGTGTCCTGCATATCGACGTGATTGCCCGTGCGGGGGTCCAATCCAAGGGAGCTTTGGCTGCGTGGTTGGAGGTCCCCTAATGACATCACAGGGACCGTAAATCCGGGGCAAAGGGGTGTCCATTTCAGTGTCGATTCTGTAAACGCAGCCGCAGAGCTTGCGATTTTCATGAACTTCACGGGCAATGCAGCATAGAGTGGCTCTTAAGCCGCCTCGGTCGTGGTGTTGCACTTTCTTTCAAACTAAGTGCGAATTTCCATACCGCCGCACTAAAATCTGTAGCATATCATCAACAGCTATGGACTCCGTATTAATGGTGTTTGGGAGGTAGGCTACATAATTTGAAGAAAATTTCGTCACACGTCGAGGCCTAGCCAGCGCTGTAAAGCTCGCCTGTATTGGTTGTCATATCTTGATTGGTGAATACTATTTGATTGATGGGATAGACCACCAAGGCGTTATATATTTGCACTGTCTGTGGGCATGTGTGTAGGTGCGACTACCACCCCGTAGAGGTAGATGGGAATGGGAAAACGTCCCAAAAATTATCTCGAGGCTGCAGTTGTGTCCCGTGATGCACCGCATTCGGGTCATACATGCATACATGTACACGGTCACGCACCCCGATCGCTGATAGCATGCCAGCTGGGTACAAGTACGTACACGCTCCAGCTGTGATCCTCCCAGCCGCTACTGCGCGTGCGGTGCGTGGTAGCATCAGCCCACCATCTCAAGTATCGTGACATAGGCAGGGAACAACATTCGCGATCCAATTCGCTAGCGAGGTACCAGCTGCTGCCGGCTCTCCAGCTCAGCGAACAAGGAAGCAGTTCGTGCGAGAAGTTCATAAGGATCATAAGGACAGTCAATAGGCAGGATTTCAGCGCCCATCAGGCCTCCGCCGCTGAGAAGCGATTCAGCCCTGCAGGCCACCTGGGTGTGTAAGCTGGAGCACCTTTGGACTGTGATTGGCAGCAACAACGCCAAAGGGCAATAGTCGCTGCATCCATCACCGCGCTCCTGGTTCCGCCGTAGCCCTGAAAGAGTAGAGCGTGCGCTGCGGAGCCAAGGGGAGATGCACGTCAATGGATACGACCTCAGCCGCCCGCACATTCAGCGAGGGCTCTTTGAACGCCGCGGCCAAGAGGGGAGATGTCATTGCCACCACTGCCCGTACAAAGTAATACCTACCCAGCAGCGTTATTCACGGTAATGTTGCATGTATGTGCATATGTGCTAGGGGCGTCCCGATTATAGGGCAGATGCTGCTAGCAGTATTATCCCGATCACGGTTGTCAGAATCAGAGCTCAGATCACCGGCTGGCCTCGCCACTGTATGCCTACCACGAATACGCACGCCACCAGCCTCCCTTGCTTCCTCGTCCAATATCTCCATGTGCATGGCTGGGCGCCAAAAGAGCATAGCGGTGTATTGATATAAGATCCAAAGTCAATGGCGGGCCAGTTACTAGACCATAAGCTTGCCATGGCGGGCGGGTGGCTTTAACCTCCTCGATCCCTTTTTTTAAACTTTAGGCGATCTGCCATCGACTTCCTTCCCCCTTTCTCATCAGCCAACTCCTCCTTGATTATTTCACCATCTCCTCGTGTCGCTCGCTCGACTTGCTCTCCCCACGGGCAGAACAAAGATATAAGATTGAACGCGGATCTACTCCCACGCAAGAATGACGCCGTCGCCGCTCTAGTTCTCCACTCTTTGCCGTTTAATTCAACATTTGACCTGGAAATAGAGTAGAGTGGTCCCTATATACGAAGCACGAGCCACGACAAAAACGACGGCAATATCGCCTCCTTTGCCTCGCCCTCGGTCGTCTTATTGGCTACGGAGTACCGAGTACCTAATATCCTCAGCATCTCCCTGCGAATACCGCGCCCAGCCTACAATCTCTCTCCATCCAGCCTCTGTGCTCCCTGAGACCGCCCGAAGCGCGCCATCCCACACCCTCCGACTCAGCGCCTTGCGGCCCTTGCAGCAGGCCTGCAGGACGGGCCCACGATTTGTCCCAATCATGGACCCGGCTTTCTTGCAGCTGCCACCCCAGTTTGTCCTCGACGACTCTGCCTCCAACTACGGCTCCTCCGTTGCCGGCGACTGCTTCGACGACGACTTCTTGTCCGATGCTGGCCGAGACTCTCCAACCAATGCTGACTCTCTTGCGGAAGACTCCGAGGATGAGGCTGTCCCGGGAATCAGCTCCGACGACATGGTCCGGCTGCGGGCCATGAGCTTATACAGCAGCCGCGACCACAAGTGCGATTGCGACCGCGACGGTGATGGCGGTGACCGAGTGCGAATCAGATCCCAAGACGCCAGCACCCGCGATCGAAGCCGCGACACGGCTCCCGTGTTGGATATGAGCAACAGCAACAGCAACAGCGACAGCGTGTGCGACCCTCTAATCAGTGTCAGCTTACTGCCACAAGGAACAAAGCCCGTCAGGCTGGTCGGTGAAGGGGCCGCCAATGTCGTCTTTGAGATCAAACTGCCCCCCAATAGTGGCATGGACACCCAGTTTCAAGGTACATTGCCATTTTCCTTCTTTCCTTCTTTCCTTCCAAAGGGGCAAGGGATACCCAAATCAAGGGTTCTGGCAAACTTCCCAAGTGTTCCTCGACGCTAAGGTGTGGTTACACAGACCCAGTGGCTAACCGATACTCTGTTCCTATAGGCAAGCTCCTCAGGGTGGCCAAAGCACAGGCTCTTGGTCGTACTCCAGTATCCTCCAACTATTATCTCCGCCAACAGGAATTCTTCATTCGAGAGATCCAACCGCATCTGGGTGACCATGCCGTGCGCCAGGAGCTCGTAGTGCTGCATAAATCCAACATTGTGGATGACCTTAATGCCATGCTTCGGGATGTCAACCACTTGCGTAAGTCCAAGTTTCAGGGATCCTTCATTGGCCGCGCCTCTTGGGGGTTTCTTGTAGAGGACATGCGACCAAATAGTGAGTACTCACATGCCCACGTATCATATATGGCACCTCCCCAGACTCTGCCCAACAGCATACTAATACGCTCCGAAGGCGCTGATGGCTCTATGCTTATCGAATTCAAACCCAAGTGGTTGCTACAGTCACCCAGTGCTCCCAAAAATGCCATCAGATGCAGGCAGTGCGCCTTGGAACTTCGCAACTATTTGAAGGCCCCTGGTACAAAGGCTCCTTGCCCCGAAAAGAAGCCCTGTCCGATTATGCTTGCAAATCCCGACTGCCCACAGCAGGTCGCGTCTCCATTTCGAATAGCTCCGCAACTTTCCGGTCTGCACAACAGTGAGCGCATCCAGGCCGCTCTCGATAAAATTATCCATCACAAGGCGATTCAAGCACTAAGAAATTGCCAGAAGAGTCTGGATCATGCGGGGCCTCTTAAACCTATACCGAACTTAGACTTCGTTGTCGCCATGACACTGCGTGACTGTACGTGCTTTGCGCTGATTCCTCCCAACGACGATGAGGAAATCAAACTTCGCTTTGGTGATTTTGATTGGAAAGACCCCGAAAGGAAATCCAGCCATTGGCGTGGAACTGAGAAGGATCTTATCGACGGTGGCTTCTATACTGCCGACTGGGTTGTATGTGGTGACACTTACTACCATCCACCATCACTCTGCTCGCTGGAGTGGTCGGGGAAGCCTCGCACGGGGGAGCCGGTCATTCTCCTCATGGAAGAAAATACGATTAAACACGATACGAATTCTAATTGCCAAAATAATGGCTCTTTTTCGCCTACGGGAATAAAAACAACGACATACCGGCATAAGACGGATCTCGCAGCTCTGCGCAAAGGCCTGGAGCCTTTCAAAAGAGTTACGGGAGGCGCACCATCTGATTCTATTTACAATAACCCCTTAAGATGCAATCCTTGAAGGATCCTGCACAAATTAGGGTCATAACTTGGTCTTGGCTTGGGCAAATGGATTTCAGTTTTTTTTCCTCTATCTTTCTTCTTTCAGAAGCTGGTATTGAAGCATTTACAATGGCGTTGGAGGCTAGGTATGCGTGGCTTGAAGACGCATTAAAGGGAACAAGACAGGATGGGATATGGGAAAAGGTTTGAGAGCAGCATCGCAAGGAACACAGGACGGCGGCAAGTAAAACCGATCAATCGACTTCGCTGAGAGATTCATCATTTTTTTTTTCTATCATACATACTACAGAATTGTTTTATTAGCTATAAGTCAAAATGAGTTTAGATGACACATTGTGTTGTCGAATAAATAAATGCCTAAGAGATCTATAAACTATGCCATGCGTACCACCGTGATGAATAATAAATTGAAAAGAACGCCATTTGTGATATAATGATAGCAAATCAATCAGATGAACATGTCTGTTAAATACCAGACGCTGTAAAGCTCAACAAGCTTCCAGAAGCAAGGCCAGCAACTAAGCATAAGCCCATGAATCCACCGGTAGCTTCCCGCTCATTCTCTTCAACCCATTCTCCCGACGCCATCATGATGTTGGAGCAGAGCCATCCATTGGTCATTCCAAAGAGAACCTGGACAATGACAAGGTAGAAGAAATCACTCGGGATGATGGCGCCCCGACCATGTATGTTACAGAGCAAGTAAAGCGGAAGAAAACCAACTCGCGCCACAGTCAGCACGAAGAGTAGAAACGGCCTCTTGGTCAGCGAGTAAGGCAGCATCGTAGCTATTCGGCCCGCGAGATCGCCAAGGTTCCAGAACAGAAAGCCCACGGGGATGAAGGCGAAGGGTTGGAAGATGAGGCCGCCATCCTCGTGCACGGAGAGGATCTTGACGGTAAAGACGGGGAAGAACATGGTCACAGTGAAGATCAGGGCTACGCCAAAGGCGAGCCAGTGGAGCTTCTTGAGGAGATAGAGAAGAGAGACGACTTTTCGGGTGGCGCGCTCGGCTTCTTCGATGCTGGTCATGGAGGAGGTTAGGCGTTCTGAGAGACGGTCTGCTACCATGCGGTTGTGCCGTCTGACGAGAGGGATGATGGCTCCAAGGGTGATTATAGATATGACAACAGCGGCGAGGAAGTAGTAGAATGCAGACAACTCGCCTTCTCTCTCGCCAGACGTGTTTTCCTTGCTAGGGGGGAAAACCAGCACAGAGACGACCTGCGCGATAGAAGGCAGAACGCCGGCCACGCCCTGGCCTACCATGAGGGCCTGCATATATTCTGGTCGTCCAAAGCCAGCAGCAAACGCAAACGCGCCGTTTTGCATCAACCCGGCAGCCCAGGCCGTCAGCGCCACCATAACGAGGACGAAGCTCAGGTATTGCCGAGGCGAGGCATCGAGGAAGACGGCCGTGGAGATTGTGAGCAGACCGAAGATGACGCTGTTAATGACGAGGGCGAGATTGATTCGGAAGGGGTACGAGGCGGAGGATTGGATGTTGGAGAGGATCAGCACGACGACGAGAGTCGTGAGGGTCGAGACGGTGAGAATGGTGGACTGGAAGTTTGCCTCGATCCAGGCATCGCCGGCGAAGCGGGAGGCGAAGTACGGTGCTGCGGCGAGGAACATGTTCCTGTAGATTGTCATATTAGCTTCCTTTTGTTTATTACATATATAGATGATGGGAAACGGCGGTGTTGTTTCTTACCAGGCCCAGAGCATGGCCATGCCGAGGAAGCAAAAGATGCCATATTCGATCCACGAAAAGGGCACCTCTAGGCCATCCTCGAACTCTCCGCCGAGCAAGGCTGAATCTTCGTCTGAAGCTCTTTCCCGGTCCTCCTCATCGGCCAGCGACCGATATTCCAATCTCGATGCCATGTTTGCTTTCGCCTTTGCCTTGATTGGGCGACGATCTGCACGGATGGGAGTGGTTCCTTGCGATATCGAGATAACAAGCCTCTGGAGTTTCGAATCGATATCGGAGCCGCTTCACGCACTTGTCTCCCTCCCGCTGCGACAGTCGTATTCGAATGGTTAGAAACAAGCCTTTCAAAGATGCTGCGTCCTACTAGCACCGTGACGGAGACGAAGAGAGATTACGATGTATCTCTCACGCTCGTTGAATCCAGGCATTGGCAGGGGTCGCGTGGACAATGGAGGCGGGAAACGAAACCCGTGACGTTCTGTTGGTTACTAAGGAAGGATCCGGATCCAGATGTGATGCGCAGTCCATCCATTACTACTGATAACCTGGGGGCGGCGGCCGCTAGAACGGGGCTGGTCAGGCGGGAGCTGGGCGCTAGGCTGCAGGGCGGTTTAGTGGCGATGGAAGCCTCGTACCGTACCGCGTACGTAAGGTGCATATTAGCGGCTGTCACTGGAATTGATGTAAGATCATTCGTTTATTGCATTTCTTGGAGGCCCTTGATTCGAAATATACAAGCAGAAAATCCTTCATTTTAATCGCAGAAATATCTAGCCGTGTGATTTGAAAATCAATGAGGTAAATGCCATTCTCTCACAATCCGAAAGTGACAGCGAACTGTCTAACACATCGGCGCCACCGTGAGACAAGGCATGGGCATGTGCTTGTCATACCACACCCAGCTTACTCATTCTTTGATAGATACGATCGAATATCAATATCAGACGCACTCTTGTTTGCATCCAGTGCTTCGTCATTGACTCACTTGCAGAAAGAGAATGCAGCGTATATACATGTAAGTATTCTGTATTGAAGGCCCAAGACTCCAGCCGTCCACGTGATGGACACTCAATGCGATGCAGGCTTGTCGTGCATCGTCAATATCTCAACTTTTGGCACGCAACACCATGTGTAAAAAGTGCCCCAAACGAACGATACTGTTACTATTATCATACAAAGCCCTGAGACGTCGAAATCAAAGCATCTCAGCCACAAAGCAAAGGTCCCGCCTATGCCATGCCATCACATCGGCTGGAAGGACTCTATAGATGCATATAGGTACTATGGAAGAGGAATATATAGTATGTTATTCAGATATCATCGCACTAAACACAATCGTGTACAAACTGCCTGCCCGCCTGCTAACCACAAACCGTCTCCCCAGAAGTACATTCCTGAGTAATTAACAAAAAAATCATTAGCATGTGCACAACATTAAGTACAGATATTAAGCCACAGATCATGTAACAATCATTGCCGCCGCCGTAATAGACTCGAGACTAAGACCCCTCCCCCCAAACGCCCACGCTCGACATATACCTCGCTAGCTATATCAAGGCAACTCTCAGGAAACCCTCATCCGAGAACAATATCCACTTGATCTCGTGCTTGTGCATTCCAGGCTTTGAGCAAAATGTGGCCGATTCCTCGTCGGTAGGCAACAGTGCCGATCCTCTCAATCCAGAGCACATTCACAAAGTCCAGTATGCCGTCCGGATCTTTATTCTCCTCGAATCTTTCCGGTGTAAAGATAAATGAGCCCTTGCGCTCCATTCCTGTGCTTATGGCAATGAATTCAAGCTTTTCACCTCCTTCGTAATTGGATGTCTGCACGCCCAGCCACGAATCGTGAGCTCGAAACTCGCCAATCCATTTGCCGGACTTGCCCCAGATGTTTCCAATGGCGATGTGAGGATTTGAATTATCCTTGGGCGCCATGGTATCGGCGAGATCGACGTCGAAAAACCCAGCGACCGTTTTGAAAGACAAGAGCGGTCCGGGGAAAGTCTGTTCAGCGAGTGTTGGCGCGTTCAATCCATCTTTGGGAGGATCGACGACCGGCACAGGATATTTGAAGAGCGTTCCCCTGTCACTATCATGCTTGAAAGAGGATCCGCTCTTGGACCAACCACGGGGTAGCTGCGCACCAGCATTTTTGCGAGACCGTAGTTCTCGGTATCGCAGTCCTGTGTTAGCCACAGGAACTGTGGAAGCCCTGTCTGTAAGGTTCCAGGTGACAGTACTCTTGATTCTAAAAGTCTGCAAGGACTGAAAGCGCTTAGAGTTTGGCCCTACTTTTGTTGGACTCGTCTCTTCAACATAGTCAGCCGCAGCTTTCCACAATATTAAGTCGACCGGTACACCATCAAACCACCATCCCATCCAGGACCATGATGGGAAGAAAGGAGCTCGTGGTGGCGCCCTGCGTCGTATGGATGCCTGCGGTCTCCAGAGTAGAGCTATATCGAGAAACATGAGCGGCATTCCGAACATGAATCCATCCGAAAATGTACGGGACAACATGGAAGTGATGCCTGAAAATGCTCTTAGAGTGTCTTCAACGTACGTCACCCTTCTCGCGCTATAATCGGCTGCTATACGAGCGTACTCGTCCAAGTCAGGCCATGGAGCATGCTGAAATCCAAGTATGGGCTCAGAAACGCGATTAATACAGTCTTGTCGATTGTTGTTCCCTCGCAATTTAGGTATGATGTTTGTGGAGTTCTTCTGCCAGAGGCCGCAATGACATTCCCATGTTACAGTCTCCTGAAAGAAAAACACGACTCGCCGCGAATAGAGAAGCTCTTGAAGCGTCCATCCACGTGTGTTCCATTTGGACTGCCGAAGCAACTCGCTGTGGTCCTTGTTGCTACCGCCAGGCTTGGCTTCACGAGCCTCGCGAGCATGTCGCCGCGGGCTAATGGGTAGAAGGCCGGTGTACAGATCGCCATGCGCCGCCACGATGGTAAGATAGGCATTTGCAAAGATGTAGGGCATGTGTCGCACATGGTTGTCCTTGTCGACATCATCATCTTGAACGACGCACAGCTGATCGACCCACAGGTAGCGCAAGCCCAGTTTCCGTGCCAGGTACATGGCATCGAGAATCGTTTCAGGGATTTCCACTTCTGGGAGCACCGACTGATACTCCTCGATGTTGGATCTGAGCAGCTGAACCACCTCGCTGGGGCCTCCGCGGCGTTGGCCCAGCGGCGCCCAGACGTAGCTCAGAGCAAGATAGCGATCCCTCGGCTTCGCCTTGACCAAGCAGCGCTCAACCGAGTCGACGAGATAGACGGGGTGGAAGGTGTTTGCGTCCAGATCCTCGTCATCGGCGCAGCAGTGGTAGTCGTGCTGGTCGTTGCAGTTGTCCAGCCACGTGCGGATGCGACTCATGGGGGAGGATTTGTCGGCGGCGACGGACGCGCGCCGCTTGGCAGGCGCTGGCTGAGGCTCATTCTTGGCCTTTTCTCTGTTGTCCTTGCGAACCTGTTGGACCGCCCCCAGCAAGCGGTTGGCGATGCTTTGGCGCCTCGCTGTCGGCGGCGCCTGCGCACGATGCTGCGGCTGATGCTGCTGCTGATGCTGATGCTGCGGCGGTGCTGGAGCCGGAGCTGGTCTTGGTGGCGGCGACTCGCTGCCAGAGGAGGACCAGTCGTCTTCAGGCGGCGGCTCTCGCATTGTTTATTGTTTACTGGTGATGATGGCGATGGCTTTTTGCTTGTTATTTTTGAAACGACATGTGCCTTTCCGCTGACGCCTGCGCAAAGGGACTGACGGGCTGATTTAAATGCTCACAGAGCAACCTTGCGCCAGAGACGCAGGCCCTCGAGGCCGTAGGACAAAAGTGAGCGTGAGGCGAGATGACGGCTGCGCGGTGATTGGTTTAGAGGCTTGTTTGGGTTCCTTTGGGAGCTGGCCAGGCTATAACGGACGATGCAGGTCGTGCTGCAGCGCTGCCCCTACAGGGATCCTCCTCGTCTCTCCACATCTCTCGTGTCTAGACAACACGATGTCTGCCGCTAATGGGCGACTCGCCCGTATCAAATCTACCCTATATGGCAATGTGGAGCTGCGTGGACGAGACTTCTTCTCTCCATAATCAGTTTTGACTGGAACACTCTGATGAGAATTTTGCTTGCTTCTTCTCTTAAGCCACCAATCTTGGGTGTATTAAATTCATTGCCTTGTTATCATGAGCTATTCTGAACTAACCTCATGTGCACTTCAACATCTGGAAAACGGCCTGCTGGATGGAAAATACGTGTATGCTGCAACAATATGTGTACAGCTTGGGTAATAGCCTTGAAAGAGCTAACTTGATATTCCATGATAAACGGGTCTCACAAAGTGAATTTTCTCGTATAAGACCCCTGGTTAGAAGTTGCATTATAGCTTGAAGTTTCCACAACCAAGCCGAAAGCCTAAATGTCGCTAGACGGGTAAATGCATGCAAGCATATGGTTTCAAATACGTGTACCTACTATCAATAATATTTATGACAGCACAGCCTGCGGCATCTATATTCGTATAGTAGGCATCATAGCGGTAGAGCCACGTATGTCCCGTCCATGTACCTTGGGTAATACTTGTTGTGTAGCAGCTCTTATGCAGAATACCGAAAATCTGCATACTGAGGTAAGGTACATGTATATTGGTAGGCCGATATAGCTGCATCCGAACCCCAAGGTTAGCAGTTCCTAATACATAGCGCCTCTATGTAGGTAGGAAAGTACTCCTGGGGCTTTTTCAGCGCTAGAGCAAGGCTCTGCTCATCTCCGCAAATCTGCAGTCGCGCGGGGAACAAGTTTCCGTGGGTCTTCCCATAGATCGAGCGTCTCCAACTTTGCCCCATCCAGCCCAGTATGCCTGATTTCCTCTCGCATGACTCTCTACCGAGTAAACGATGAGATGCCCAACGGGCAGTTCAGTTGTGAGCAATACCGTGGCAGCGCAGTTTCACTGGGGCACACAATGGCTTCTATGGCCAATCAGCGGCGCGTAAAGACAGGCAAGTAAATGCATATATCGTGATTGCCATGCGTTTCACTAACACCGAATAGGGTGGTAAGGCTTTTCAGTTCAACACACCACTTCCAACGGCGGAGATTCTCGCTAGCCCTTTTATATCACTGATGTTATCTTTGCGGATCTTACCGATAATTAACTGGCCAAATATGAGACAGTCTAACGTGCCGAAAACGTCACCTCAAGTGTAAGCTATTACTGTGAAGTCCCCCAAGCATTGACGCTTAGCCGTCACGACATGCCTGATTTCTCATGATTCTCTATAATGCGTTATCCTCTCCTACTTTCCGCTGAATTTTCTTTTTTAAATTCTGAGCTAATCATGTCTGCCAAAGGCGATGAACGAAGGCCGGAATGTAAGCGTTGCGAGAAGGCTGGTCGATCATGCTTCTTTTCCCAAGAACGTCGCCACAGCAGCTTCGATGGCAATTCATTGGAGAAAAGTGATTATTTTGTCTTTCCAGAAGATCATATCTGGGTTGATATTCCGCCTTCTGGTGAGTATAGCAGTAATGGAATCTCTGCTACCTACTAATCCGACTATCAAAGTGCGGTTCGCTCATCAAGTACGTATGAAGCCACGAAAAGCCGGCCGAGGCCCTCCCAAAATAGGAAACGATACGATATCAAGTCAAACTAGCCCCTTAGGTGAGAACTAGCTGGGTCAAAACGGGACTTGATTGTACTGTACTCACATGAAAAAGATCATCAACCAGCCGTTGCAACAGAAATCGAACCTGACGGGCTCTATATATCCCTGCCTCCAGTTTCGCACTTCCCATTTGAAGACGCTTCGTGTAGCCAAACGACGAGCACTCCTGTTGGAAGCTTGATCGAAGCTCTAAACTCAACTCTACCCATATATCTACCACAACCCCGGGCAGCTTTGAGGGATCCAGAACAAGCGCGCCTATTGACTCTCTATACTGAACATCTGAGCGGATGGGTACGTGCTTCTGCTGAAACTTTCTTTTACCTTGAACGTTTCTTAAGCAACTAATATCAAATTGAACGGGTATAGTTGGCATTGAATGATCCAAGGCACCACTTCTCGGCATCGGTGCCTCAGCTGGCTATGAAATGCCCCATGCTGCTCGATGCAATTTTTGCATTCTCAGCGCGGTATCTGAGTCGCTCTGATGCTAATTTTAATCCACTCGTGGCAGACGAATATCACTACAGTTGTGTACGCCGACTGATAGCCGCATTGAAAGACTTAGCATGTGCCTCTGAGAGCGCATTGGCGCTATCGACGGTAATTCTACGAATGCACGAGATGCTCAGCG
The DNA here is from genome assembly GCF_020647865.1 of Trichoderma asperellum. Lineage (NCBI taxonomy): Eukaryota > Fungi > Ascomycota > Sordariomycetes > Hypocreales > Hypocreaceae > Trichoderma > Trichoderma asperellum. The sequence goes on along the minus strand of NC_089415.1, from coordinate 5,441,545 downwards.
ACCATGATGCCGAAGTTGATCTACAACGCCATTTACGAGGATCATTATCCCTTTTCAGCCATAATGCAAATAAGTTTGGCCCAGGGAGCCTCAAGCACACTGCATTCTGGACATATGTCCGCCAGGAGATCTTAACTGCTCTGCGTGGCTGCTGCCCGACTAACATCGACACATCAGATAGAACATACCACGTGGTATTTAATGGAGACTCGGATGACGATTGGACGAACAACATTATCTGGATCACTGCACGAGTTATTAACCACTACTTTGGCCCGGATGTATCCACATCAGCTATCGAGCACCAAGACATGTTGATCAAGCTGGTGGATGATTGGCAGCAGGGACTGCCGAATTCATTTAGTCCACTTTCCATAGTGACTGATGATAATTCAATTCCCGCGATTTATTATACATGTATTTGGCATAGTAAGTTACTGTTGGCTAATGCATATTCTCGAGTTGGGCTAGATGACCTGATTTTTCTGGTGTGCTAGCTGTGGCAATGCAGTTCTATTATCTCTGCAAGGTAATATTCATACTAGGTAAACAACAAACGGATTTCAATGATTCTAGTGAGAACACGGTGGGTTTTTACCTTTTTGTCGTTTGTTGGTTTGTTTGTTACTCTTAACCTGACCTTCACTCGCAGTCTGAAGCTGTCGAACATAGCCTTCGAATTTGTGGAATCATCCGTGGATTGACTCTATATAAAGGCTGTAGATATCCAGGGGCACTGGTAAATGCTGCAGATATTTTAGCATACTGTGAGTAAAGTCATATGTACTTTGAATTGCTAGATAAAAGGTTCTCCCCATGGTATGCAATACGGACTGCTAAACGAGAAGAAACCAGGCGGCCGTCCACTAAGAGATCGTAATTGCCAGTTGCATTTACTGGACCTACTGTATCGGATCAAAGAGGAGACTACATGGGATGTCTCGCAAGCTGTTTCAAGTTTGGAGGAGATGTGGAGGGAGGGTGGCTGACTGACAGAGCTGTTATCTCATATCTCGTAGAAGAATGAGCTTACATGCACATAAATCAAGTTTATCTTCCTTAATGAAGATTCTGTGGTTGAACTGGATCAATTCAGTCTAATACAACTTCGTCATCTATAGTTTATCTGTATACACGTCTATCCAAGCTACCGCCGTTGCAACTCCAAGACGTACAATGCCATTAAACTTCCGCTTCTAGACTTACCGAGCCATAGTGTTGCTCTGTCACTCCAACTTCGCCAATGTCAACCTTTGCATCAGCAACAGCAGTCACAGTTACAATCTGTTCATCTCCTGGAACTAGATCTAAGGCATTATCACTAAAGGTATAGCTGTCTGCAACGTCCGGGTCCAGAGTATCAATCATCAATTCTACTCCCTTTGCCACGCCATTCTTGACTGAAACAGCAAGCTTGAACGAATTATCAGAGACATTGACATCTTTCTTGGTGACGGTAACCTCTGCAGCGGTTAAATCGAGATGCCGCAGTGGCTGTGGGAAATTGACATAACGGGCCAGCACATGTCCGTCCTTGGTCAGCTTTGTAGCGGCGATTATGGATTCTTGCTTGACTCCCCATTCGTCTTCCTCGAACTTTATTTTTTGCAGCTCTGTAGAGCGGTTCGGTGGCAGTGTCACCTCGTCGGACTTGGAGGCCAGCAGTTTGCCATCCAAGATGGAATAAAAGGCAATCGTTACGGTCAACTTTGCCTCAGAGACTGTGCAATTGCTAGCCCAGACATCCGCCGTGGTGACTCGTTTTACAAATACTCGGGTGAACTCATCGGCGGGTATTTCAACCGTTGTCCTTGCGCACCCAACAACGATGGGTGCATAATCTCTCTTGGCAACAAAGTAAGCCAGCTTGGGACGGAGGAACGCGTCGGCCAAAGACCAGCTGGCTGCTGGGAAACAGTCGTTGAGCTGCCAGATCAGACTGCCGGCACATTCTTCTTGCCCAGGGCCCTTCCAAAGGCGCCGGAAAGGCCTCAGTGCGTAGTCGGTTGCTTCGGCCTGGTTGAGCTGAGTGGCATATACGTATGCCGGCAACGAGGCGTGGTTGTGTTTCTGGTTGTCAATCAGATACATGGACAGCGTGCGCTGGTCCTCCGGCGCGCAGAACCAGTTGTCAAACGTGCGTGATTGCGGATGCCTCTCTGCGGGATCGCTGATGAGCTGGCGGACGCTGCGGACGGCGGGAGCGGATTTCATGCCAAACTCGCTCACGAAGCGGCCGGTGAGCTTTTCGTAGTCTTGATATGGGTAGCGTGGCTGGTCGGCCATCCATACCCTCCACGAATGAATATCGCCAACGGTTGCGTCGTTGCTGTATGAGCCTCCCCAGGGGGACGAGTTGTGGTACGGCACGCGAGGCACGAGCTCCGCGCATATGTCGGGGAGCATTTTGTCGTAGTACCAGCGGGCCGCCCAGTTCGTCTTCAGCCAGTTGTCTGGGTTCTTGTCGTTGATGTCGTACTCGAGATGGTGCAGCTCTGCAAACATGTGGTCCTCGTTGTTGCCGCACCATAGGACGATTGAAGGGTGATGCCGCAGTCGTTTGAGGTTATAGATGGCCTCCTCGTGGATGGTGTTGGTCATGAAGTCTGACACGGGATATACGCCGCATCCGAGTTGGAAATCATGCCATACGAGAATGCCAAGCTCGTCGCAAATGTCATAAAATGAATCATCTTCATAGAGCCCTCCGCCCCAGACGCGAATCATATTCTGGTTTCCGTGGAGTGCCAATTCGATCCACTGGCGATAACGAGTCGCATTAATCCTCGGCAAGAACGTGTCTCCGGGCACCCAGTTGGCACCGCGGCAGTATATGGGGATCTGGTTTACTTGGAAGAAGAATGTTGTTCCTGGAGCGCCGTTTTCAAGGGGTCGCTGTATTAGACGGAGGTGGCGGATGCCGACTTTGCGAATGACTCTTTGGTCACCGAGAGTGGCTGTCACCGTGTATAGCGGCTGCTTTCCATATCCTACTGGATACCATAGTTTGGGGGCTTTGATGGATACGCTGCTATTCCCACTGCCGGCGAAAATGGCTTCCCCATCTGGGCCGCTGATGTTGACTTGTACCGACTTGTTATTATTGCTGTTGAGACCTTGCAGCTCTGGCATGATGGCTACGGTTGCAAAGTCTAGCGAGTCAGCAACATCGATATCAATATTCAGATCAGCGATTCGAGTGACAAAGGACTCAAGATAGATTGGCCTCCATGGGCCACAAGTTAAGAGTGTTGGTGCCCTATAATCCACGACAGTCAGTCAGTGAATGTATAATCAAAATACAAGCACAACCAGTCTCACCAATCCCATCCGAAATGGCATCCGATTTTGCGGACATTCATACGGCACGAATCGCCATTCCAGAACAAGTTCTTGTAGCCTTGCGCTTTTTCAAGCCGTTTGCCCTCTAAGAAAGCAGAGTCGAAGAGAAGCTCGAGGGTGTTTTCTCTACCTGCTGGCTTCAATGTAGCTGTGACATCTACACGACATTGAAGAAACATGTTGGCTGTGCTGGCTATCTCTTCTCCGTTAAGACGAATCTTGGCATACGTGTCGAGGCCATCAAAGACCATTGTGTGGGATATCCTGCCGCTGCCCGACGGTGGCTGTGGCGAAGCGAATGAAGTCTTATAGAGCCATTGTTTCTCACCAATCCATTGGATGAGCTCGCTGTTTCTGTCATTTGGCGGATCTGGTATCAGTCCGTAGTGTAATAGATCGAGATGAATGACAGTTGGAAACTGAGCAACGGATCGAAAGTCCGAATCTGGCTTGTCTGCTTGCTTGAAGGTCCAGTCATCGTGTATATTGGTCCGTAGATACGTAGCCATGACTGAAGCTGAAGACCAATTTTGTAAGTCTCTTGTATACGTTTGTGGTATGTTCATTAATAAAGAGGTGAATGCTACCCAGGTTGATGGAAGTGCATTTATATTAGTCTGAATGCATTAAGAACATTAGCAGTCGTCGTTTGGTCTGGAGAACCGCCATCCCACTTTACAGCACCCAAGGCGAGAGAATGAACTTTATTACACATAACAAGTCCAGGATGGCGATCTCGGATGACCTCCCCACGCCGTAACATCATTCAGGGTGCTTCATGTGGACATGGAACAAATCCCCGCCACCTCCATATTGCTAGCACAGCGGACATTTGTTACCCCGCGGGTTCTCAAGGCGACATCATACAGGGAAGTGATTCTAATGTGACGATGTTACCATCAGGGTGTTATTCCATGTGCACCTTCGCCTACGGAACGATTTGGGGAAATAGCCGAGCTGGCGATCGGAGGAGCTAACGCGACGAGCCATGTCCAGATACTGCCGCCAGCTCCCCTCACCGGCTAAAGCACTTCAAATTCCACCCGTCCAGCATTCTCCAGACTCTCTCCAGTTTTCAATGCTCATCCCCCAGATTCTGTAAGGTTAGCGTTTCCTCTAAAACAATAAGCAGGATAAACGTCTAAAAGGCCGATCGCGCGATGAGCATGAGCTTATACCACCTAGTACATACAATGAAAGAATATATCCGGGCAAAACACCTCGAGTCTCTGCGACTTCGGCATTTAGATAATATCTCTTCTTGGTATATACAATGACGATCCCCTTGCCCAAGAAAACAAAGTTCAACTCTGGCTTCGGTTTCCAACTAGAAATTTTTGAGATATTACGGCTAGTCGGTTTAAAAAGGGCGTTCCCCTTCCCCCACTTACATGGACTAAGAATTGGTTTCTTTGATGCTAAAGGCGCCGTCGATAATCCCAAGTCTTGAGAATCATGGGGAGTTCATTCAATTAGTGGCCTGATGACGAGGAAAGGAAGATGGGAGATGCTTCCCCTCCCTTTCTTTTAACTTGATTGTCTGCACTACAAGTATCCTTCCATGTATATGTAGACCCCGGTCATGGCCGCGGAGAGGTAACCAACATATATGAATTTCCCTCCATCTCTTCCCAACCTGTTGCCGACCAACAGCCTTTTCCCCCAATCCTGAAAAATTGAGGAGATCAAGGCACTGTTTTACAATGAAGTTCTTCGATGCCCTCAAGCCATCGGCTCCGCCGTCTAATACCTTTACGCTCGCCAACAAAGAGTTTCCAAAGGTAACATGGTGGCGCGAGCCGGGACTTCGACGCCTGTATCTCTTGCTTCTCGTGCCCCTGATGACGTCCATGGTCAACGGCTACGATGGCTCCATGATGAACGCTCTGCAGACGAGTGGGCAGTGGCAGGATTATTTTCATCATCCTCGTGGCTCGCTACTGGCGTTTTACAACTTGGCTTTTGGACTGGGACAGCTTCTGGCCGTGGTTCCCTTTCCATTCCCTGCTACAATTGCAGATAAGCTGGGAAGACGATGGGGAATCGTTATTGGCAGCATCATTGCGATAATTGGGGTGGCGATTCAGAGCGCGAGTATAGATGGTGAGAAGAGAAAAGCCCGTCCCCCTTTTCCCATGCTCATAACGTAGGCTGACTCTTGTGATTGCCATGTCGCAGTCGGCATGTTTGTCGCAGGAAGATTTATTCTTGGCTTTGGAGTCATGATAGATCATGGGAGCGCACCTCTCATAGTGACTGAACTGGCTCACACGCAACATCGAGCCACAATTACTGCAGTGTACAACTCGATGTGGTATTTCGGATCGATTGTTGCTGCATGGGTGACTTTTGGGTATGTAACGCCGTTTATGAGTATTGAAAGGATGGAAAGAAGGCTAACTTAAGCAGAACGATTAATATCGACAGTGACTGGGCATGGCGCATTCCCTCCATTATTCAGGCTTTCCCTGCCATTGTGCAGATCGTATTCATCTGGCTATTACCAGAGGTTAGTAGATTTGCTCCAAGGGTATTTTTCAAGTTCCACTTTGACATGGGAAACTTCTCTCCAGAGCCCGCGTTTTCTTATTGCCAAAGATCGCCACGATGAAGCCCTCGAAGTCTTGGTCAAGTTCCATGGCAACGGTGAACGTACCGACTTTGTTCAGACTTCTTTCACCGAGATCAAGGAGACTCTCGCTTTAGAGCAAGAATTTTCTTCCAAGAGCGGCTGGCTCGAACTGATCCGCACACCAGGCAATCGCAAGCGCACCCTCATTTGCTACTTGCAAGGCTTCTTCTCACAGTGGTGCGGTAACGGCCTGGTCTCGTATTATCTCGTCCCTGTGCTGGAGACGATTGGCATCACCAAGAACGCTGAGCAAGCTGGTCTCAATGGCGGGCTCCAGATTTGGAACTTCATCGTTGCTATTTGGGCCTCGTTCAATATTGATAAAATTGGTAGGAGAAAGATGGCGCTGGGCAGCACAGGCTCGATGATTATATGCTTTGTGTTATGGACTATACTTTCAGCGCGGTACAACATCACGGGAGACAGCGCCGATGCCAAGGGAGTGATTGTGATGATCTTTTTGTTCTATACGGCATTCAACTGCGGATGGTAAGTCGAAGGACTTTTTGGGATGCTGCGTCATATTTACGATTTGTATAGGCAAGGCCTACTTCTGGCGTATCCCATTGAGATCTTGCCTTATGAGATCCGCGCCAAGGGCTTGAACGTTACGTTTTTCGGAGTCAGCACAAACTGTGAGTACTTGCACTCACTATATATATAAAGCCATTTCCTTGCTAACCACTTGGATTAGTGCTCAACCAGTACATCAACCCTGTGGGTATCGAATCTCAGGGATGGAGATTCTATATTGTAAGTTTGAGCGCTATAGAAGCCCTCCTTGGGCTTCCAGTTATAATTACCTGTCTAATACCAATGGGTGACAGTTCTACGATGTCTTTCTCTGTGTTATTTTCACCGTCGTATATTTCCTCTGGGTTGAAACAAAGGTATACTTCTGCATACTCCACTTTAGTCTTTAAATCTACTAACAACATTTTCTTTTCGTGTTAGAACACTCCGTTGGAGGAAATCGCCAAATACTTTGACGGCGACGAAGCCAAGGTGGGTGGCGGCGCGTCAACTGGTATCGCAGCAGCAGTGCTCTCTCAGCTGCAGGCGAAGAAGGGTGATTTTGATGAGGAAGTGGCACATGTCGAAGAAAGCACGGTATAATGGGGTATAATACGTGAGATATGGTATTGATGATGAGTTAGGCTTGCATATGCTTCTATACATTTGCGTCTGCCCGATGAGGTGTGCGAGAATAGGGACTGTGACGTATTTACTTGAAATATGTGACAATGTGACAAATCTAACTAATATACAAAAGAGAAAGAAGCGAGAAGAGAAAGAGAAAAAAAAATTTGAAGCAGCTTTACTGCAAGCAAAAAATGCGTCATCCGGAACTCGAATCCGGGCCTCAACTTTTCAATTGGTTAATGGAAGAGTTGAATCCTAACCCCTAGACCAATGACGCTTATTGTGATAGGTTTTGACCCACTGACGGGACTAAGCGGCGAGCGTTCCAATATATAAAGTTGCTTGCAACTAAGACGAAGCCAATGCAGCCGATCGATGGCACCACAGAGCACAAGCGGCGCAAAAGTCATGTAGATGTTGGTTCTCCCATATGTTGAGGTATACTTACATAATCGAGCATTTGTGATTAGACCTTTTTAATTCCCAAGCACTGCGCCGCGCCGTCGAGCAACACCCAGAACAACAGCTAATGTTGCAAAGTGCTCCGTACCTTTCAGGCCGCTGTCTTGCTTTGAAGATCACCATTTATTTAATGGGCCCCGGAGAAACTGTCCTGTTGCTCCGTACCTGGAGTTCCTGCAGGCACCGGCAAAACCTCGGCCTGCATCCGCTACCGGCCAGGGGTCAAGCCTTACGTGGCTGAATTCGACCGAGAAGCGTACGCAAAGCACATGCTGGCACTGCGCCCCACGCCGGATCAGCCCGTTTCGCGATAAAGCAGCCCTTCTGCGTTCCATCAACTTCTCTTTCGCCCATTCAGTTGTCCGGACTGTGCGATTATTGGCGCGGCAACCCGCTCGCTTCACCCTCCATCTTTATCAAAGCCTCACTCCGATTCCTCTCCAAGGCGACTTGATTTACACCCGCCACGATGGATGCGCCAGAGCCCGAACAGACCCCTTTCGCGGCCGTCACAGCCCATACCACCAAGTTGCAGAGAGTAGGCCTCCCGGCTGCGTTTTCCCGGGCTTACATGTGCTAACTATGACCAGCAATACCAAGCGATCTTGGATCAGTCAACCCCATATGTCACATACCGATGGGTTGGCACAGGCGTGGGTCTGCTGGTGTTCTTCCTACGCATTTTCGTTGCGCAGGGATGGTACATTGGTAAGTCGTGGCTCCATCCCCAATCTGCGTCTCTCAGTCCGACGGGAGAGCAAAGAAGGAGAATGTGAAAAAGAAAAGCGAAGCTAACAAGAATTTGCACGCATCAGTCGCTTATGCCTTGGGAATCTATCTTCTGAACCTTTTCCTGGCCTTCCTTCAGCCGAAATTCGACCCTTCGAGCGACGCCTTGGATAACGAGATGGAAGATGGCTCTGTCGGCACCCTCCCGACCAACCGAGACGAAGAATTCAAGCCGTTCATCAGACGTCTTCCCGAATTCAAGTTCTGGTACTGGGCAACCAGAGCCATTGGCATTGCCTTTGTCTGCACCTGGTTCGCCATCTTCGACGTCCCTGTTTTCTGGCCCGTCTTGGTCATGTACTGGCTGATTCTCTTTGTCCTGACCAGTAAGAGCCCCTTTCTCCAATACTATGCCTGTCACTGAGATGCTAACCGAAATCTTGCAGTGCGTCGACAAATCCAGCACATGATCAAGTATCGCTATGTGCCATTTTCCGTTGGCAAGAAATCATACAACAAGGACCGATCGTAAGCAGATTGCATAGCGACCGCTTAGAGACAAAGTCTCTCCTTTAGAGACTCGAAATGGACACTGGAGATGGAGTTTTTAAATGGGTTGACTTTTAGTCATGTAACAGATTGCCAGTGCCCACAGCGTGCCAGAGTGCGCGGTGGGCTGAATGCAAGAGACGAGTGTATGGCAACAGATGGGCTTCCAAAAGGGATTACAAAAAAGCGATTGAGGGCCTATCGATGAATGCTTCAAAGGCGTAGATGGATGGGTTAGACCAGGTATGACTGATACGGAATCGCATGGGAACCAGGTCTTGGAGACGAACTCTCAAAGAGAGCTAGCTGCCTATTATATTTTAATTTAATGAAATACTTTTTTGCGCCTCGGAGACGAAGAAAAAAATCATTTTAATATTATTCTCAGCATTTTGTTTTCTTATTTTTTATTTTTTCAATTTTTACAAGCTGCAAAAGGCCTTTAGTTTGACTCTGAAATGGCTGGTCTTCGTCTGGTTGTACAAAAGTCGCGTGGTGGGGAACCGCAGAGCTTGGCCTCAGATTTGACAGCCTCGCAGGGCTCTCGCCTTGTGCCGCGCGCGACTATCATTTTTCTTCCTCCATCACCGCCGACACTCCGCCACATCCTCAAATCGCCTTTTACAGCAGCAATTGGCGATAGAGGCACCGAAACCCATTGTGCGACCAGTCCATAATTGCGGCCCCAATTGCCTAACCCTCCACCGCATCGACGAAGCAAGTCAGCCGGAGAATTCCAGCCGAGAAAGGGACACAGGATGTCGTCCTCAGGAGCTCGCTCGGGCGAGCGCGTGATTCACCAGGACTTCATCGCGCGAATCCGCTTCTCAAATACTCTGCCTCCACCGCCCAATCCTCCGAAGCTGCTCGACATCCCCAACACCGGCCTCGCAAGCGGCCAATACACGACGCCAGGGTTTGCATCACGTCTGGCGCGAGAGCAGCCGCTCAATATCGAGGCTGATGCAGAACTGGGCATGCCGCTCGACTTGGTGGGAATGCCGGGCGTGTTTGATGGAGATGAACGATGTGAGTGTCATTTGATTTGATTCTTCTTGCATGGGTAGTTTGACGTTTGAGTTGGATCTGACTGGGGATGACTTCGCAGCAATCCAAGCTCCGTCACAGCCGTTAGCCCTCCACCCGCACGATCGAGCTCTTCTCAGACCTATTGCCGCCCTTGGTAAGCCCAAGGTTGCCGAGGCCAACGTCTCTTTCCTCCGCCGAACCGAGTACATCTCGTCCCTAATCCCGAAACGCTTCGAGGCAAACCACCCCCGGGCCCTGCTGGCCAAGTCTCGACGACCAGCCAAGCGGCCAGAACCCGCCGCCGACTCTCCGCAGGCCATCAAGCGCAAGATCGACAAGGGCTTCGAGATTGCGGAGCAGGATCTCAAGGACCCCAAGCGCATCAAGCATCCCTCCAAGAAGCACCTCAAGCTCGTCGATGCTCTGCCTCTGGTGCCCGATCTGGACGCGTTTCCCGATTCTGGTGCTTACGTTACCATCAAATTCCTTACGAATCCCGTCTCAAGCTCCAACGAGTATGATAATCGTCTCCGCAGCGGCCTGTTCCGGCCGATAGACCGCACGGCGGCCGAGGAAGCGGCCCTCGAGGCCGCCGCAGAGGCCTATAATCAGGATCCAGTCAACAACCCCAAGCCGGCCAACTTGATGAATTATGACTTCTATCTTGGCCAGACTCGTGCCGATGCTGACCGCTTCCGCCGCAAGTTTGACGTCGACGACGCCGACCATGACGACGAGGACTTGTATACCCACAGGGGAGACACAGGAGGATACTTCCAGTTCAACAGGATCAGGGCATACGAGACCGCTCAGGAGACGGAGCTCGATCACCCTACCAAATACGAAGATGAAATTATCCTCTCCATCAATGAGAAGGAGACCGATTCCAGCCAAAAGGCTGTCTTCTACTACCCCATCATGCAGAGATCTACTATCCGTCCCCAACGCACCAGAAACATTGCACGTACGAATTACGGCCTTGCTGAGGACGATGAGCCGCAAGTGGTTGACCAGCTGGATCTCACGGTTGATGACCCGACAGAGGAGATGAGGGCCGCCATGAAGATGTACGCACGGCATCCTATGGGCTGGGATCAGGACGAAGAGGAAGAACTGCATCGCGGCGTCGAGCGGTCCATCGAGGAGGGCGATGTTGATGCGGATGGCGATGCTGAGGGCGAAGAAGCCGATCGTAACGGAGCTTCCAGCCCGGTTGAGAAATACCAAGAGCGGTCTCCGTCTGCGGATCGTGATGCGGAGGGTGATGAAGATGAGGACGAAGACTAGACTTGCTAACGGGAAGGATGAGGTTCAATGTTTGGGCTGTTTTTGCTCATCCGTGTTTGAATGAAGTGGCTCTCTTTTTTTTTTTTTTATCAAATTTAAAATCCTTTTTATCTTTTGGGAAAATTGACTTTTCAAAAGCGATGTTTTCATTTATTTCAAAGAACACAGAGGGGGGAAATGGGCATGCGAGGATGGTTGCTGGTGCATGTGGGATAGGTGACTATCAGGTATATAGATCTCGGTATTAATGAAACTATGTGGCCCTCTCATGTGCCAAAGTAAATGATTTGGTGAAAGAAGAACAATCATGGTATGTCGTGGTGGTGGGTGCTTATGGAACAAATATTTGATTGCAAAAGATGCTGCGGTCAAAGATTTCGCTATTTTCTTTCGTATTTGCTCCAATTGATGGTGTACTACTATATGTGTATAGATAGGTATTTTTTAACAAACAATGGTATCATTTTCATATAAACGCCTAGTATATTAATGCTCGCTTTCCCATTCGTGCCGCCCAATCATATATCATACCCAAGATTTGCTCTATTATCGTCAATCACCCGTCCGTATCTGCAAAGTGAATGTCAGTACAAACGAAAGAATTTACATCTTTACCAAACATTTTGGAAAAAGAAAGTCCACATCAAAGGGAAAGAAGGAACTCACTCTAAAAGCAGTCTGAAAAACCATGCCTCCATATCCTCTTTTCTAACCGCTTTATTGGCCCATTCGCGGCTCTCCTTGGCAATTTTCTGCCCCTCGGTTGATCCCTCATTGTCTTCATTGATGAAACGAACTGCTTCAAGCCAATCTTCCCCTTGGAGGCTCAGCGGCACATAATGTACCCACGGCTTGAGCCATTCGTTGTGCCATTCACGGAACAAAGCAAGCTTAAACGTCAAGCTTTTGCTCTGCAGAAAGGCGTAGAAGCGGCCAGAGAAGGCGTTGCCGTCTATGTCGACCAGATATTTATATCCCCAGGCATCTTGCTGATCAACCAGGTCAACGACGTCAAAAAACTCTCGTTGCGCTTCACAGTCTCCGGGGTCGCATTGGCCAACGTGAGAGAAATGCACGTCAATGAGCTTCTGGTATTCCCCACGGGGGACCTCCTTGGCCTCCCATTTAGGATTTCCAGCTCCACCACTGTTGGTCATCACCTTGGCTTGCTCTCTGGAGTTGATCTTTTGCACAAAGTGCTGGCGGTGATGCCTCCTCCAGCCGCCGTTGCGACTGTATCCTCCCGTAGTAGAACCTCGCCAGTAGAGCTTGCTCTCCTTCTCATCCCACGGCATGTCGTTGGTTTCGTTGTAAGCCACTTTTTTATACCAATACCATGGAGACGGGTATATAATATCCCCATAAGACGACACCTTGGACTGGGAGAATATGGGCAGTAGATCATGGGTGACTCTGAAAGAATTAGGGCGGTCGAAAAAGCCATATGTTGAGCTTAGAGAAGGCGTGAGACATATGTCAGACATGGCAGTTGTGTTGTAAATGAAGGCAAGATCACTGATTCCGTATCTGCTCAAGTCGTCTGCACGCTCATCTTCGAGGATTCTGGCTTGGCTATCGGGCGGACAGGACATACGAGAGTCTGCCCATGTCGATTGGTATTGAATAGTGCTAAACCGGGATAGCTTCGTTTCTTTGAATGTTTGGCCGTCGTTTAGGTCAGATGATTTTGAAAACTCGTTGACGAGCTTCTTGTTCGTACTCAAAGCAGCCATATTTTCATTCTTGGCTTTACTGACAAGTCGGTTCAAATCATCGTGGGGTACCACCACACGAGGCTCATCGTGAACGTTAAAAGCCAAATCCATATCTGGCAAGTGCTGCTTGAACTTTTCCATCATTCCCTTGGTGGCCTCCCTCTGCCACTCGAATCCATGCTCCATGTGTGTAATTCCACCGTCTCGTATAGCGACCCCAATTAATCCATTGTCATAGCCGAGCGCCTCTGTCACTCTTGCACGAATAGTCTTGGGCTGAAGGCCCCAGAACGGTATCATCATATCATGAATCATGTCGAATTCGTCAATCAACTGCACATTGTTGTTTACGGCGAATTCATACCACTTATCGAAGTGTGGAGGAGGGGGCATGCCATATCGCCTGCGATACTCTTTGACGGCCTCCTCCAGAGACTTGGACTGTCGCTTCTTCAATTCCGAAAATTCCTTGTGCGCATCTTTGGCAAGATGGATGATGGGATGTAACGCCGCATCAGGGGCTGCTTTTGGCTTCGGCCCTCCCGTCACAACCGGCAAGTCTTCCCAGACCACTGGAGGTGGTGAGGTGGGCTTTGGCTTTGTTGGCGCTGTTGACGACGACGACGCAGCTGCTTGGAGCCGATGCTGGTCATGCTGTTGCTGCTGGTGAGGCTGCGAGAGAGGAGTGACCAGGGCATCGAAATGCTCGTTGGGCAAGCTGAAGATAATATATGCGCAGTAACAAAAGAGCAAAACAGCCACAACAAGGAAATACGGACGCCGCCGCATCTTGAAGTCTGGCTTTGAGACAATCTCACTCCCAAGAAAAGGTAAAGCCAAAAAGGAAAGAAAAAAAATAGCGCCAATTATGCCATAGGGAGACGCAACCTAGCAACTCTCTATTCCAAAAATGAGAAATTCATGGCAAGCCAGCAAGAGATTTGCCGTTGGAACAAGCAAAATAATGATTCCAGGTTTGTTTACTTTTGTGCAGGAGGCGCCGACAGCAACCAGTTGGGCCGTCCGTGAGTGGGGACTGCTGCTAATGGAGAAGCGCAGTTAGTGGCAGGTAGCTATAGCATGTAATTGGATGCTTACTTAATTAAGCACCAAGCAGCAACAGCAACATCTCAAGGTGAGAAGATGCCCAATCTAGATAATCTAGAAGCTTATAAAGGAACCATTATAGCCACAAAATTGATATACAGCCTTGTTTTTTTCATATTTACTTGTATTCGATTGAAATTCAGTAAACACAGCTAAAATGGCTGTAGATAGCACATCATTTGAGCTTGATAGATAAACAAGTTACGTCACCAGAAAATCTTCAATATGGACAGCATCACAAATGAATCGGCGGGTCAAATAGATTGGGCTCTCTCGTGTATGATTTATTGCCAAGTGTACGCTAAAAAGTGACTATCCGGGTATAAATCAAAGGACGCTGATCACTGTTACCGCGATCACCATTGAAACGCCGAGAATGCCTCAAAATGGTTTTTTTTATTTCTCTCTCATCGCCAATTTTTTAGTAGAAGAAGCCGATGATCTTGCCGGCAACGTGCTTTCGGCGGGCCTCCTCGTGGTCCATGATACCAGCAGAGGTGGTCAGGATAACGTAGCCGAACTGACGGGCAGGCAGCAGCTTGACAACCCACTTCTCGAGATCGGCGAGACGGACGTTGTAGCGGGGGGAGATGACACCAGTCTTGTTGAGACGGCCGTTCAGCTGAACGACGATCTTGCCGGAGCGGTGGTCATCGACCTCCTCGAACTCGCCAATGTAGCCTGAAAGATAAAGTATTAGCAAAATGTTGCGGAAGACCTCAAGCGACTTTTAATGTGATGAATGAATTTTAGAAATCTTCTGAAAATCCACCGCAGGATAATATATCGGCAACTTATAGGGGCTGGACCGTGGTGCGGTATCGATCGTAGCCCTAGTTATCATGCCGAAAGGGAGGGGAGGAAAGGGAAGAGGACAAGTCGCATATAATTCCATCATCAAACGTACCGTGGCGCTGCATGACCTGGAGGAACTTGACAATGACCTTGGAGCTAGGTCGGATCAGGACCTGGCGCTTGCCGGACTTCTCGGCATTGTTGATGGAGTTGAGGGCGTCGTGGAGAACGGAAGTGCGGACCATTTTGGCGGTATTGACAGGAGATTCTCAAGTCGAGTTTGGGAAATGAGGTATCTACCAATGGACAATGCATGTTAGACTCGGGGTGGCTCTTCTGAACATGGAGAGTGCCCTCAGCGATCCGTCGACGAGGGTTCAGCCTGCTCATTGCCGGAGGGGAGGCAGCGTATCAAGAGACGCCAGCCAAGCCGTGAATGCGCCAAACGGAACAGCATGATGGCTGATGCATCGCGCGTTCATCGCATTGTCGCTCATCGGGGCCGACGCTGATGATTGCTGTCCCCAGCCACGATAAAAGGCGTCATCTCGCCCTGCCGAAGTCGCTGTTGGCGTTGAAGTAGACCATACATACCTCTTTGGAAGTTTGACTGGCTCGGGTGGGAAAGTGAGGTTCGAGCTGAGAGGTGCAGCGGAGATAGAAAAAAAAAACCTAGACGGGGCGCTGCTATGGAGCCAGCCTTGTGCCGTTGGTGCGTTGTGTGCCCTGGTGGTCCGTGCGCGTAAAAATGCCCTAAGGGTACGCACTCTCTGGATTTAGGCAAATCCCCGTTATTCTCAACTCCTACTATCAACTGTCGCGCACGACGCAAAAACCCCCGTCACTAGTTCATCACACATCAATTAATCTTCGAGGATCGCCCGACGAGAACAACAAACAAGATGGTGAGTTTCTCACCCAGTTTCGCAGAATTGCCAATGCCGGATCGATGCTCTTTTTCTGTCTGAATCAACGAGAAAAAATGAGCCCCTCGCTGGATCTTGTCGATTGCGAAATTACCCCCTCTAAACGCAGAAACATAGCGCTAACGCAGGCATTTTTTTTTCCCACGAAAAAGTCGGACGTAGAAGAGAACAACGCCCCCGAGGTCGTCGAGGAAGTCGAAGTTTCTGGAGATGCCCCCAAGGGCCAGATGTCCGTTCTGGACGCCCTGAAGGGTGTTCTCAAGCTCGCTCTCATGCACGACGGTCTCGCCCGCGGTCTCCGTGAAGCCTCCAAGGCTCTGGACCGTCGCCAGGCTCACATGTGCGTCCTGAACGAGAACTGCGAGGAGGAGGCCTACAAGAAGCTGGTCATTGCTCTCTGCAATGAGCACAAGATCCCTCTGATCAAGGTTCCCGATGGCAAGCAGCTCGGCGAGTGGGCCGGTCTCTGTATGTGATATCCCCGCTGAATCCGAAGAAGACGGAAGAGAAATTGGTTCAGGACAAGTTACTTACAATTCTTTAGGCGTTCTGGACCGTGAGGGCAACGCCCGCAAGGTTGTCAACTGCTCTTGCGTCGTTGTCAAGGACTGGGGTGAGGAGTCTCAGGAGCGCTCCATCATCCTGAACTACTTCCAGACTTCCCAGTAAGGGTATGGACGGCGTTGATTTAATGGGGTATAGAGGTGCGGTCTTGGTTTCTTTTCAGGACGCGTAAAAAAACGACTTTTCCTTTAGGGTTGTACTCTAGGCCTTGTATCATGGCCACATTGCATGATGGGAACAATAAAAAAAACGGAACTCAAAGAATCATCTAAAATGCTGGCTCTCTTTTGCACTATTTCGTGATATCTGCATGCACCCTTTTTTACTTGCGCCCCTCGACCTAAACAGTCCAGTGTGAACACCACGAAATGCTCCAGTAATGAATATGAGTAGAGTATCACAAACTCACCATTATGATGTGATAGCCAAACGGCGTCTTGGCCTCTCCAATTATAGGACTGCTCGTAGTGCTTGGCTGTAGGGAAAAAGCAACCTCTTCAAACGTGGGGTCCAGACTGCCCTTTGTCTTCCATCCTAGAGAACCTCCTGCAGCGAAGAAAACGAAAAGAAAAAAATATCAGCAGGCCAGCTTTAACAGCACCGGAATAGAGAAAGGAAAGATGCACCTTGTCGTGCCTTGTCTTCGGAATAGGTCCGTGCAACCTCGTCAAATTTGACACCCTCGCTCAGCTTCAGAAGAGCCTCTTCCTTCCTCGCATGCTTTTCGCACTTTTGGCTTATGTTAGCGATGATGTCACCTCTCAACCAAAACAATTAAAATGAATAAAATAAAAAATGATGAACTAGTAAGAAAAACGTAGAGCCAGATGCTATTTGACAATGGTCTCATCAGAGCCTCCTCCTTGGACATACCAGAATGTGTCGAACATTGATAGACATGGCTCCCTTAGTCTTTCCTCCAGACTCTTTACCTTCGGTCCCCTTTCCCTTGGCGCCGCCTTTGTCGCCGGATTTCTTGTCGTTTTTCCCCATCGTTGGCAATTTGTGTATGTGAATTCGCTGATACGATGTATGAGTGAAGTCTTTCTTCAGTTGTATGAGCCCCGCCACTGAATAAGCCCCTCCTAAAAAGCTCGAGTTAGGCATGGCTGAACCCCATTTGGTACTTCATCTTGCCATCATTTCCAAGGAGAATATAAAAAAAGGTCACAATTGCCAGCGATGCACAAAATAGGTTCTCTCGTTTGAGAAGAGATACGTCGTATTGCAACAGTCCAGAGATACTGATCTAGGTCTTCTCCTTTATCCCCAAGTCCCGCATTCCGTAGCTGTACCTGGCACGCCGAGCCATGGTCAAAGCAGCTCCAACCTCGAGTGCGCGTCTCCATTGCCGCCGCTCCATCCTTTCCTGTGCCTTCATCATTTTCCAATCCAGAAAGCTTTGCTCTCCATGGTTCTGTCGGATCGTTTCGCCTTCAAATTTCTCAAACAGCACCCAGTCATCCATCTGTGATGGACGAGGGACCTTGGCGAGATTGGTCATGCTTGGCTGGCCCGCAACTCTCTCCAACGTCACAATGATGCGATGCAGTCGATTCTGCGGGTTTTGCTTGTGGCCGTATTGTCGAATTATGTATCTACACCACCATTAGAAAGCGTAACTGATTATTGGAAGATCAAAATTACAATCCATCATATCGTATGCCCGCCTTTGGTGAGAGCGGGCTTCTGAGTCGGTGGCCTCTCAAGATGCGTATTTGAGAACCAACGTGAGATATCAAGGAAATATGCGTTTCAGAAAGCTTTGCTTCACGCATATAGCGAACTGTGTCTGTGGATACCACTTCTTCCCGCCCTGTCAGCAGTGGGAGTGAGGAAACCCCGTATCTCCCTTCTGTTGGAGTTTCGCAAGTACTTCCTACAATGCCATCTCGGTACGCACATGCCAGGTTCAGCCACTAACTGAAGGGTCGCATTTGTCAGCATATCGACCTCAACCAAGATAACCTCTGTTTCGTGGATCTTACTGTCCTGGTTTGAACTGAAGATTTGATTCAAGCCCTGATAGAGTCTTACAATTCTCTGCCTGCCACAACTCCCAGTTGTCCGTAGCTGCATTGTTGAACGTCACATCTTTTAGTCTACCGGTCTTGGATAAGCTTTGATGCCGGATTTGATCAATGTTGAAATACTTTTCACGAAATCTAGCCATCCACAGTCTCTGCAATCTTTCTGCCGTCAAGGTATCAATGCGCGGTCGAGGGTGAAGCGATGTTTGCTGATGGCCAAGAGCCAATATATCGGAAAGCAGCTTATCTAGTCGAGCATTCTGAATGGTAGCAAAATCCAGTACAGGCATGGCACCACTCTCGTCTCTTACCAGCTCACGGAGAGTTCTCTTGACGACTTCTGCACTGTCGCCCAGAGAAGCGTCCTCAAGGAGATGAGCCCGGATGTCATCAGACAGCTCTAGAAGCTTGTGCTCACTCAGACGCCTACTCCCAGGGTCAATCAGACCCATGGGTGATAGCGCGTCATAAATATCTGATAAGGTTAGCAAGAGAACATATGCGGTTGTCATTTCTAAGAACATACCTGCATGTTCAGGGCGTTTCTCCTCCAGCTCCAAGTCCGAATCCGCGTAGGATGGTCGCGATTCGGTAGCAAAACGAACAGCTGGAATGAGCCATCTTAATCGTCGGGGCATTTTGTCGAGTGTGTTTCCGTGAGGAGGAACTCAAATTCCAGCTCTGTATTTCATCTGTTGTCTTAGAAGAGATGGAATATGGATAAAGCACAAGGCAAGCAAGTGTTTCTCATGCCCATCTCAACCTGATATCAAAGTCACATAGGATGTTAGATATTTATACGAGAATAACAAATATCTATCTCCAGGTTCTGCAGATACGATGCAAGGTTACAACTAGGGGGATGAGGAAGTTAAAATAGGGACACTGTGAGGGCCAGAGCTAAATAAGTTTCGAAGCTGATGATTGTGTAAGTTTGAATTGATTGAAACTGAAATATTCAAAGATACGACATCCTGGTAGAGAAGGAATCACTATTAATTGACATACTTCCAGTAGTAGCTCTTTCTATACAAGTTTCAAGTTACCTGAAACGCTCTTCGCCTATTTGGCATGTATTTTTTTTTAAAAAAAATACTTTAATGATCGGACTAGAAAAAAAAATTCAATAACGTTTAAATTATTGTAATTAATCTTTTTACTTGAGAAAATACACTTTTGCATCGCTTCCTTGTAGAATTGCTCAGTTTGCAGCTTGCAATAGCATAATGGCTGACCAAGGTACATACGGCTCCATTGATACCGCCTACTTCTTTAGGTGGCTACGAAGAAACTTAAGCGCCCTAGTCCACACCGCCTACTATCTTTATATAAAGCATAATAATTGCCGGCAGAATCCGCCCCATAGTGCTCAGAGCGTATTGTCTGGTGAGAATTTCACAAGGTGAGGCTCAGCTCAATTGCTTCTCTCATCTCTATCGCTGCATCACCATTATCATGAGCGAACTAGCGCATTATAACGTGCGCCAAACTGCGTCTCACGCCAAATCAATAGGAATTACGCAGCGCGCCACTCCTCTGCGATTCCCATGGGTCGGCGACCTACGCGTGAGGTGCGCGCTTCCTCATATTTCCCCATAAGTGACGTCGGACCAGTTGTTAATCATTCTCTGCAGGTTCTCAGATTTCCAGGTCAATGAGATTGGGAAAGACGGCGTTGTTGTGCATCTGCGCAAAGTCGGGCTAAATGGCCAAAACAAACCGGTAGGCTTCCTCAGACCGATTGCATAGGTAGTCGATGCTGATCAACTGGATAGGCAGCGGATGCCGCGCCGGTAAAAGAGGCTGATACTCCCAAAGAGCAGCAAGACTCCACTAACGATGGCGATTCCAACGAAGTCAAGGATGAACCTCAAGAGAAGGAGATTGTTGAAATCCCAGCGGAAGATGTGACAGCTCTTAGCAATCTGGCAGGCGAAAAGTTTGCGCAAGAGCTCGTGGACTTATTCCGAGACGGTCAGGCTGAGCCTTCGGAAAGGAAAAAGCCTGTCGTCTCCGAACCCATTGATGATAAGTTCAAGCGAGGTGAAATTCATCAAGAAATTCGACGGATCTTCAATTCCAGGATAGAAACAAGCACTGGCGATGCCGGTGCCATCGTTGCAAGCTTCTCGGCACCTACAAAAAGGGGTAAAAGAGGTAGGGGCGGCCGCAATCGCAACCGGAACAAGCAAGAAGATCAGCCCATTGGCGAGTATCTCCACTTTACGCTTTTCAAAGACAACCGCGATACCATGGATGCCGTCAACCAGATTGCCCGTATTTTGAAGGTGAAGCCTCAGGTCATAAATTATGCGGGCACCAAGGATCGACGTGCATCTACAGTCCAGCGTTGCTCCGTCCGATACACGCGGGATAGAAGCCTGGCGGGTATCAATGGAAAGCTCTGGGGCATAACGACTGGTGATTACGAGTACAAGTCGGACCCTATCCACCTAGGACAACTGCTAGGCAATGAGTTTGCCATAACTATCAAGAATTGCCAAATTCTAGGCGAAGACAGCGCCAAGCCTATCTCTGAGCAGGTTGGCTTGATGCATGCCAACGTTCAATCTGCTTTGGACCACATGACAGAGCACGGCTGGATCAACTACTTTGGGCATCAGCGATTCGGCACCCACCAGATCGGAACACATGAGGTTGGAAAGCTGATTCTGGGGGATAACTATGAAGGCGCTATCAATGCCATTCTTGCATATGACGAGGAAATTGCTCAAAAGGCAGAAACAGAGGGTATTCCCAATGAGCCGGCCAAGCGAGATGAGTATAACCGTCATCTTGCCTGCATGCTGTTCAGAACCGAAAAGGACGTCGAGAAAGCCATCGAGATCATGCCCAGGAGATTCGCGGCCGAGGTATGCGTCCTACGCCACCTCAACAGACAAGGCAAGCAATCCAGAAGAGACTTTGTCGGAGCCCTCATCCACATCACCAGAGGTCTACGATCAATGTACCTCCACGCATGCCAATCCCACGTGTGGAATCACGCTGCAAGCAGACGATGGGAGCTTTTTGGCGAGAAAGTCATCAAGGGCGACCTTGTCATTGTCGAAACTGAAGCCACTCCCCAAGTCAGCGGTCAAGATCAAGACGGCGATGACATTATAAATCCCGTCGAGGATGATGACGATGTTCCTCTCCAGGCCAGGCCTTTGACCGAGGAGGAGGCTGCAAGTGGAAAATATACTGTCTACGACATTGTTCTCCCTACACCAGGCTACGACGTCATCTACCCGGATAACGAGATTGGCGAGTTTTACAAGGACTTCATGGGCCGCGAAGAGAATGGCAGTCTGGATCCCTACAAGATGCGACGCATGCGCCGTGAATTCAGCCTGCCGGGACGCTACCGCAAGCTGATGAACAGGTTTCTCGCCAAGCCAAGCGTCGAGTTCAAGACCTACACGGATGACGAAGAGCAGATGCACCCCACCGACTTGGACCTCATCAAAGCAGAGCGCAAAACCGCTACTAATAATAAACGCCCTCGTGAGGATGGAGATGACGCTAGGCCGAGCAAGGTTGCCAAGGTAGAAGGAGAAAACGAAGCGTCCAACCAGACTTCACAGGATGAGGTTGCTGCTGATATCGAGAAGGTCGAAGAAACAGAGACTACAAACGCAGAACAAGTCATGGAAGTGGACAAGCCGCTCAAGATCGCCGCAGTGGTCAAATTCCAACTCGGCAGAAGCGCCTACGCTACGGTCACGTTGCGGGAACTCATGGGAGACCCCCCTGAGAGTAATGCATCCTAATAGCCTCAGTTTTTTTGGTAGCTCATAATTATAATGGGATCTTTTGGGATATGGATTTCATATTTTTTTTTTTTTCCTTAATTCTTTTCTTTGGTAGTTAGGACAGCTGAAAAATGATCCCTTATATACACGCCATGTTGATGACAAATTTGAA
This sequence comes from Trichoderma asperellum, assembly GCF_020647865.1. Classification (NCBI taxonomy): domain Eukaryota; kingdom Fungi; phylum Ascomycota; class Sordariomycetes; order Hypocreales; family Hypocreaceae; genus Trichoderma; species Trichoderma asperellum. Next base: position 5,419,308 of record NC_089415.1, on the reverse strand, counting down.
TAAAAAAGAGTAGAAAGACCTGAAGAATCGCTATGTACAAGCGCTTTGATATCCAAGTATAAGCTGAGTGATGCCTCTCTTTATTCCTTGGCAACTCTGAATTGCAGCATGGACAAAACACATCATCTTTTCCCAATATAGTGAAAGTGCTTTCATACTCGCTTTCTGAAGTATGCAAAAAAAAAAAAAAAAACTCGCTGCTGCCCACCAATTCCCCCTCTCTTCATGACCGTAGTAAGATTCGATTTGTCAATGGTCTGATTAGCTTGCATGCTCAATTACTCTTTTCTCGTTTATTTGCTCCTCCCCCAGTATGATATACGCTGCGCGGCGAGGCCAGCCTGCTGGTCCGACAGCAATGAACGGTGTACAATGTTTTCAGAAATGTGCGTAAGATTTAGTAAATGGGTTAATAGCCGTGCCCTTTATCGAGAGCTGTTGACCTGCTTCTCATCCCAACCCCATACAAAGGAAAGGTATTTCACCATATTTACCCTCTTGGATCGCATTTCAGCCATCCACGGGTGCTCCAACATCTTCCACGGGCTAGCTCTGCGATTGGGCTGCTTCTCCAGACTATAAATCACAAAAGCGTCAGCATCAAATTCTAAATAGAAGTGGTATAAGTGGCACATACCAGCATTCAATGAAGTACTTAAAGTTGTCACTCCAGTATACATCGTTGTCGGGCTCGTCCTTGAGAGTCGGAACGGGCTGCCTCACAATGTACGTGAGCAGATCAATCAAACCTGCACGAGGCTGCATCTCTGTGCCATCTGCAGGGAAGGGGAACCGATGCTGCGCTACTTCAAGCAGCGTAACTCCTGTGGACCATACATCAGATGTAATGGTGTATGACTGGCCGGTAATTCGTTCTGGTGCCATGTAGTAGCTAGTGCCGATGAAGGTGTTGGCTTCGCCTTTGGTTCCAAAATCTCCAGAGACACCAAAGTCGCAAAGCTTAACCGCGCCGTCACGGCACAGCAGGATGTTGGAAGGCTTGATGTCTCTGTGGATAATGCGTCGGGTGTGGAGATAAGTAAGGCCGCCCAAAACACCCTCGGCAATCTTTCCCAGTACCTTTTCACCGGTACGCCCACCCAGTCTCTTCACCTCTTTGTAGATGCTATCTAATGAGCCACCTTCGCAAAATTCCATGGCTATAGAAATGGTGGCTGTGGAAGGATCAACGAATGCTCCGTAGTAGCGACAAATGTGGTCAGAAGCACATTCTTTGTTGAAACCCAATTCTCGAACGATCTGCTTCTTAACATCAGGATCAGGATTGGTAGTGATAATCTAGGACTATTGTTAGCAGTGTCATTTGGTACGATGAATTTTTCAGTTGCAGGGTCATTACCTTGAGGGCAAATATGGTCTTGCCACCTTTAAGCATGGCCTTGGTAACAGCTCCTCCAGCACCCTCACCAAGATTGCCCAGCTCAATGATTCGCTTTTCCAAGCTGGCAATCCTCCACCCCTCGTCATCTAAATCTTCAACATCTGCATTCCTCGCTTTTTCGATGCTTAGTCGGTCAAAGCCCTCCAGGCCCTGCAAACTTCCATCTCTCTCCATGGAAACACCTCCCTCACTTCTCTCCGAGTACATGGAACCGACGGCCGATACAGGATCCGGGGTTCCTTGGGGTCGTGTTACAGGGATGCCAAACTGCGAGGCAAATGAAAGGGCCGAGAACTGAGAACCCGCAGACGTGGGGTTGCTTGCTCGGCCATCGAGAGGGCCAAAGCTCCCAGACCTTGAATGCGCTGCACTGCTCTCGCTGCCACCGCCAGCAGACTGTCCGGGCTGAATGCCCTGCGACCTCGGAGGCTGTTCATATGGCGTGGCCTGGCTGCCCATGGGCGTTGCCAGGTGCAGAGTCGGTAGGGGGGGCCTAGCAGGCGGTTGAATAGCCTGGTTGCCCACAGGCTTGACGTTTGGTGAGGGAGGAATGGCCAGCCCCAATCTGGGCGCCGCACGGCCCCGGTTTCCTGGAATGGCAGGACGAAGAATGGGGGCTGGAGAGTTCATGATCGGTACAGACATCGGGGTAGGTGCAGGAGGTTGGAGAGCGGCAGAGGCGGTAGAAGAGGCGGGATGCTATAGCGGAACAGGTCAGTCAAGCTGTCTTCTTTGCTAGTCCAGGGGTGGCAAAGAGTGATGGCATGCAACTCACCAGTTGGGCAGCGGGCTCGTTGCCCTGGGATTGTGAAGAAGCCGCATCAGCCATTCTGGTGAGCGGTGCCAGTCAAGGCAGGCTGTCGTGTGATATCCAAACGAGCGAATTGCTGGTGGGTAGGAGGTACCTTTTGCAAGGCTGAAGGTTGGGGAGGCACAAGAGACCACGCTTCTAAAGTCGAGGATGCAGCGCGGGCACAACGAAACCACCCAACGACGGTTGGATAAAAAGCAGCGCAAGGAGCTCGACGAGGGCGGAAGAGGGCACAAAGGACACAACGGGTGCAGAGTAACGACCGTGCTAGGTTTTCAGATATCGGCAGATGACTTGCGATGCGCTGGCAGAATCGGCGAATGCTCGCATGCACGGTCTATTGGCCCTGGCGGGAAGTCGAAGGCGAGTGAGGGGATGCCGCTAAAGAGGGGAATAATCGGCTGGCGCGTGTCGACGAAGCAGGACAAAAAGCAGCGCTGCCGGACGGTGGGCACGAAGGAACAAAGATTGCAGAATGAAACGATCGAAAGGATGCAGACGGTGGTTGTCAAAATAAGAAGTTGGCTGCAGAGACGAAGCTTATGGCCAGCTCGTCGGGTCTAGTACTTTTTTCTGTTGATTGTGTCGGGGACGAGAGGTTTTAGAGGTGTGGGCTACAGCGCCTCCTGGCAAGTACCTACATGTAGCTGCCTCGAGCTGCGTATGCGGCCCAGCGGAGTTTGCGTGGCACCGCCCATGGCGCATGGCGGCAGAAAGCCCCTGTGCGCAGGCGGTGGCAGAGCGTCCGTACAGCGTCCGTACAGCGATGGTACATGGCACTACTCGTAACAGTGCTGCGTGCCGTGCTCACCCACCCACTAGAGCACGGCGTAGGTATTGCCGGAGACGCCAGGCACTGGGCAAAAGGATTGATGTGAGCACCACGGGACCAGGGGGCCCTTGTGGGGAAGCAGTAGCTCACTGTACAAGCCTGCACGTACAGCACCCGTAGGGCTCCATGAGGCCCCCAAACAGAGCTCTGGCAGCGCTAACTGTCAGTGGAGATGAGGGAGGAGTGGGGCACCCGCAGCGCTGTGGTGTGTCTGAGCCGGTTTCCGCGCCTGGTTCTGAGACTGCGGGCTTGGTGAAACGTCGAGTTGGCCGTTGAGATGAGCTGGGAGGACGACAGCGGACAAATCAGCATCCAAAGCACAGCAAGCAAATCCCGCCGGAAAACTGTGCGCTGGCGTCGGCAAAAGACGGCAGGGCAGACGATGATCCAGGGGGCAAATCATATCATGAGAGAAAATTAAATGCGGCAAAACTCAGCACGCCGTGTCACCAATGGCTTCCCGATCAGAGCCACAGCATGCCCGCCCATTGTCGGCCGTCAAGTGCACCGTGACCAGGGTCATCAGGTGAATCGGCAACATTTGCCAGGATTTGTATGCGCGGCACGGCGCATCAAGCCTCTGGACGGCCGTTCTCGCCGCAGCCCGGCGCGGCTAGTTGCTCGCTTACCCTACAACTACCACCGCTGTGTATTGTCTAAGGCATAGGTAGGTACTTATTGCATCTCTGGTCAGCAGCGCGCATCCCCGCCAGACATGTAAGATTAATGCCAAAAGGGCCGCTGATCTTGGCTGTCGCGCAGCCATCAGACAGATGCCAGGCACCAGAATTTTGCTATGTGCTTCATGCTGACTTGTATGTATGTATAAGACGATCGTCTGGAAAAACCCTGAACCGGTCGACACGTGGAGTGTAAGACCAGCGGCTAACCAAGTCAAGCATCGCCGCAACCCTGCAGCTAGAGGGAGTGGGCTTGCATCTCATTCACTCGATATCCTCAGCTTTCGGGCCCGAGGCGAATCCCATCAACGCTACGGGGCTGCCTGTCTGACACACGACACCAAAGCGGGCCAATGGCGAGTTGGGAAGCCCTCTCGGCAAACGTATCTAGGGTCGAGGTTCCAGTTGAGCGGGCGAACAATACAGCTCACTGCACGCAGCCAAGCATTTCAGGCACTGCAGGCGTTGACACAACTGGCCTGCCTTTGCCAGCCCGCTGCTTGTCTCATGCCGCAGACAAACGATTCAGGGCTCTGCATACGAGGATTGCTAAAATAGACGTTGCGCAGCCATCGTATTGGTCTGAAAGGTAAAATTGGTCACAGGTGCTTGACTCGATGCTGTTTCAAGTGCGGCGCAGCTTGCAGCGTCGCAGGGAGCTGGACCGCCTTGGGCCAATAAGCGTTGAGCACCAGCGTTTCTTCAAGCGCGCGTCTACTCGCCGATCTGGTTGGTTCGCAGCTTACTAGTCCCGCGTCAGAGACATGGCGCGCAACAGACAGAAGCGAATGATTTGGTTGCTTCAGAGGTGGGACTTGATTGAAGATTCGAGGTCGAAGCGGATTTGGTTTTTAAAAATAGACTCAAAATGATTCAATCCGGGCAATTTAGTGCCTTAACTAGGTAGTACTGCTTTTCCTCTTCATTTACGCCAAGGACGAAGTACTATGGAGTACCCATCTAGCACTAAGGCAGCTTGGTCTCACCTGCCACTTTTCGGCGCAAGAAATAGACGCGGATCTCAAGGCTAGTCCTAACAAGGAAAGCGGTCAGGGCAATATCCCCACATTCAATGGACAACTTGAACTTTTTTTTAGACATTCCAAATTTTTTTTTGGTATCGACGAAAGGCTGCGAGTGTATCCGCAAATCGCATTACTCCAAGCCTCAAACATGCCTGCAGCAGGCGTCGCATTCCCAGAACGATCTCCGGATCCGGAGCTGTCATCTAATTCAGACAACTCCTCTGACGAGTCGGATCATCTCGACAATGCTGCTGCTCGGAAACGGCGCCGCACCTCGCTCGACCTTGATATTGGGATTGATGATAGCGATGACGACGATGACGATAAGACCCCAAAGTTGGTACTGTCTTCCATAGCGGCACCTTCTCGAATAAAAAGAAACACTGTAAAGAAGGAAGAGGCCAAGCCAACCGCCAAGCCCGCAGCTATTCCCCAACCTCAGTCTCAAAACCCCATTCTCGCACCAACCGATCCCAATACCACCTTTTCTGCCTTGGCCGTGCGGCCATGGCTTGTTCAATCACTCGAGAATATGGCCATCAAACGGCCAACTGGCATTCAGAAGGGCTGTATACCGGAAATCTTAAAGGGAAGAGACTGCATTGGTGGTAGCAGAACAGGTTCAGGAAAGACTGTCGCTTTCGCTGTCCCAGTTCTCCAGAAGTGGGCAGAGGATCCATCCGCCATCTTTGCCGTCGTCCTTACGCCAACACGCGAGCTTGCTCTTCAGATTTACGAACAGTTCAAGGCCATCTCCTCCCCTCAGAGCCTCAAGATGATCCTTGTAACGGGTGGTGCTGATATGCGTGCTCAAGCCATTGCGCTGGCTCAACGACCACACATTATCATTGCAACTCCTGGGCGTTTGGCGGACCACATTCGAACATCTGGAGAGGATACGATATGTGGATTGCGAAGGGTTCGTTACGTCGTTCTTGACGAAGCAGATCGCCTCTTGCATGCCGCTGGCTCTGGCAGTATGCTGCCAGACGTCGAAGAATGTCTATCGGTGCTACCACCTGCTTCCGAAAGACAGACGCTCCTCTTCACGGCTACTATTACACCAGAAGTGCGAGCGCTTAAAGACCTACCGCAGCGGCCCGGAAAGCCACCCGTTTTTGTCTGCGAGGTCGACACACAGATGCTTGCAATCCCGGCAACTCTGAGCCAGAGACATGTTCAAATTCCCATCACACACAAGGAGCACTATCTACATGTCTTTTTGCTCACCGAGGCAAACGTCAACAAGTCTGTCATCATCTTTTGCAATCGCACAACTACAGCCGATTATCTACATCACTTACTGCGCCTGTTGGATCATCGAGTTACGTCATTGCACTCTAAACTCCCCCAGAGACAGCGAACCGATAACTTGGCTCGCTTCCGAGCCTCGGCAGCTAGGATCTTGGTAGCTACAGACGTAGCCGCTCGAGGTCTTGATATCCAAGAAGTTAGCTTGGTGGTGAACTACGATATCCCCCGAGACCCGGACGACTACATCCACCGTGTTGGACGTACTGCTCGTGCGGGACGAAAAGGCGAGGCTGTCACGTTTGTGGGCCAACGAGACGTGGATCTGGTTCTCGCCATTGAGGAGCGAGTTGGCAGGCAGATGGAGGCTTGGGAAGAAGAAGGTGTCAACCTAGAGACGAGAGTTATCCGGGACGCGCTGAAGCTGGTGGGCGAGAAGAAGCGAGAGGCATTACTGGAGATGGAGGAGGGCAGGGAAGTTGGCGGCAAGAGAAAGAGGACGAAACAGAAACTTCAGGCATAGATGTGAGCATAATCTCACCCATTACTAGGGCGTTGATAATTTTCAAGCGGATTCTTTCTTCACTTTGTCACTACTCGAATACTATTAGTTTGTGACATGAGTTAAATTGCTGATACTACAGTTGCCATTTCCGTATGCTGTCTTTACTCTCTATACTCTACAGAGGATGTTCAAGGGTCCTATGTCTCCCCATGCGTTTCAGAGTGCGTGTGAGAGAATGAGTTGCCCGCAAGAATGGGCCACGCTCATTACCAGCCGTCTGGTAACTTCTGATCAGGGGGAACCTGTCAGCACACAACCACGAAGATAAGGTGCCGCGCCACGCGAGAGAGCCAACTGCCAGCATGTATTACATGTGTATGGGTTCAGGTCCCACGTATATCAGTGCGCGCGCATCGCACACACACATGGTGAAATAAACCTGCATCCCCACAAGCTGATCTCCCGGGTGTGTGTGTGTGCAAGTACAAGTAAGCAGACAGGCTGGGGGGATAAGAGGCCTAAATTGCATTGAGCGAGGATGCGATGCGCCCTCCCCGGTTTGCCCCCCTGGTTACCAAGCTGTTGGGTGAGCTGCCAATGCCAAAGCGGATCCTCCAAACGCGTGGTGATATGGATATCAGATCAGGGGTCAATGCTCTTCCCGTCAGACGGGCGGCCCATTGCGCTGGGACGGGAACCAAAAAAAAATGGAGGGGGGGGGACAGTAATGCTGGATTTAACTGGATTAGGCCTCATCCTACGAGGCACCGACCTTGATTTAATTTTGCTCCCGTGTGCACGCGCCTTGTTTGGGGGCCTCATTTCCCCTCTTTGGTGAACGAGGATACGGCACAGGAGCGGAAGCGCATAACCACTAGTACAGGTGAGATGCGTTTTACCATGAGGGGGAAGAGATGAGTTTCTGCCCTATGGCCAGGGGTTTCGGGAGGGAACCATGTCGTGGATGACCAAGGATGGAATGACAAATATTGGTATCTGTAAAGCTGCCAGCGTTTTCCATGTGGTTCGTTTACAAGGGAATAACAGAACCAATCACCAACTGGCGATATAGGTTTGGGGAAAGGGGAAATTACGTTTTCTACAAGCTATTTTGTAACGAGCAGGGCTGTCGGCCTTCTTTATCAGGCTTGCAAGGGAAGAGGGTGTGTACATGACCTAGGCTGGAGAACAACAGGCTTTCCTTTCAATCAGCTACAGGGCCGTTACTGCATACATCGGAGTTGACGAGCCTCGCCGATCTCATTACCAGCTCAGCGGTAAGGACAATCCTTGTCAAGGGCTGAGTTGACAGGCAGCCTTCTTTCTCCTTTTTCTTATCTCTCTGTTTGTTATTGCCTTGCCAGATGATGTGAAAGATATACCCATATGTGTTTCATACGGAGTTGTCCGAATATTGTATCGGGCTGAGGCTGAACAAAGTACCTGAGCGAAAGCTGCCTTGTGTTTCACCACTAGTACATGCATGGGAGTTCTGGGTGTTGGTTGTATCAATTTTGTGTGAATAAGCAAGTACTAGATGCTGGTACATTAATGTATCCTTGCTGTGCCTGGCTTGGGACACGTGCAGGTGATGCGATGCATGCATTAGCAGGCTGTCTATTCCCCCCCCCAAATGATCGTGTCATTCAGGGGCTTTACCTAGGAGATGTCATGCTCAAATATCGGATCAAACAGTAGTACAGCAACCCCTTGTCGAATAGGTTTCTCTTCTCGCTTGAAAGCGTACGGTGTTAGTAGTAGAAGCCGCAGATATCTGATAGATATGTCTTGTTTAATAATCCAAGAATTGATAACTAATATGGCCCGAGGTTGAGGGGTTCCTACAGGGTTTCAACAGACCAGCGTGGCACGATCCCATTGATTTGGAAACATTGACTCGCTACCGCCCGCCTGGATGACTTGAAGCGAACTTGATTATTGTGTATGTTCGGCTCATGTTCGTTCTACGTCCATGCAAAGCACGCAAGTCATCTAGGCCCACAGAGTTGACAGGTACGGAGCAGTATGGGGTTGTTTTCCACTTCCTAAAATTACTTTTGAGCCACGATCGTTGGCGGGCCGTGCCAAACGTGTGGATCACTGGCTCTCGCTGTTCTCATGCCGCTGGCTAAGTTATTTGGCCAGGCCAAAAAGGATGTCAGCCTGCTTACTCACGCGCGCTGAGCAGGCCAGAATGTGATGCCGGGAACATCAATAAAGCCGCACATGCGCTCTCGCTGTCGGTGGTCGGGCCACCGACGGCCGACATCCAACGGCAGCACAGGGAGATTCTACCAGACATGGTCCTGCTTACACTGTACATCACGTGTGAAGAGAGAAAACGGAGCCCACCGATATAGAGCTCCTTTGCACGGCGTCGGCCTGACAGCCGTCCGCCGAGGGGCGAGGCTCGAAACGGAGGTTGGAAGCAAGGAATCCTATTGGTGAGCCTTGCGTAGCTGCGAAGGAAGCTGCGGCAGAAGGATTAATGGAGCAGCAGGCGTATGTCCGCGGCGACGACGGAGACTGTCAAATCGCCGCAGTGCGAAGTCACAAGGATGCAGAATGCGCGTGCGGGTTTGAGCATTGTGTGTCGAAAGCGGAATGGTCCGGGATGCATGGAAGCTTGGCGGAAGGATGAGAGAAGGGAGCGAGAACGAGAACAAGCTTCCATCCATGCCGAGGGAGGGAACGTGCCGCGATCACAGACTTTGTAAAAGCAGTGATGAATTCACCCCTTTACATCAGACAGTCACTTACTCACTCACTCACTCACTCACTTGCGAGATCGAGATCGAGATCGAGGGGGAAAGTGATACGGAAGCTTTGGTCGGCAGTCTCTGCTGCCCTTCCAGTCGGGCGTAGAAAAAAAACCGTGGCGCTGGCGATTGGGATTGGCCAATTGAAATCCCCCCCCAACGCTGGTGGAAGAGAATTTTCCTTCTCTGCGTCTTCTTTTCTACAAGCCGCAACTTTCTTTTACTTCTAGCGCGAATCTCAATTGCCCTTGGGGCAGATTGTGACGGCATTTGAGCCGAGCCGCGAGATTGCAATGCGAGAACGAAAAGAGGAGGGATGTAAGAATCCGTCTGTCGGGCAATGTGTGACGGCATGGCGGCAGAAGCCGCCCGCTGGAGCCCCATTTTTTACTGTATGCCGCAATCCGTTCCGCGGGTATGTATCATGACGTAGCTCGTTACCCTGGACTGCAGTTCGTATATGTAGAGCAACAAGCAAAAGGGGAAAGGAGGATAGAAAAGCACCATTCGGCAGGTTAAGCGAATTGATAAAAATTGCGGCGGATGTTCTCGGCTATCACGCATTGAGCGTTGCGATTATGAAAGCAATTGAGTGGATGATTTTCGTTTCCGATTTATGGAGAGAACCATAACGAACACTGCCTCTCACTTCCCCGTTCTTAACCGTTTACCGTCACGGGGACTAGCCCTGACTCAAATAATCGTAGAATTACTCGCAATCCGGGGGGGCACGTGAAAAGGTGTACAAGTATGAGAAGTGATTCCTAAATCCCCCTCCATTTTACTGTTTCGGAGTTATGATAGAACAATTACTCGCAGTCTCGGAGCACACGTGCAATGATAGACACGTGCAAAACGCCATTTCCTCTCCTCCGAACCCGTGGCTGCTAGATTGAAGTGAAAGCCGCAATAGCCTACGCTCGTGCCGCTCACGGCTATCTTGACCATTGACGGTCGATCATCAGATGACCTAATCAAGCCAAAGCGACCCTTTGTGGATTCCCGGCACGCCATGTGCCCTGGTGGAACTCAAGACCCGATTAGACGGGAGAGCGATGCTGGCTTGGCTGGGCGTAACTCAAAGTCTCCAAGGTTATCCGCCATGCCTAATGCGGCAAAAGCTCAAAAAGCGATTTGAAATGCCCCAATGCCGCTGTTGCTTACAATTAATAGGACCCTCATTATTCATCGTTACCCTTTTTCTTCAAGCCATCTTCATCATCTATCCTCCTCCCCCCCACCCCGATACCCCGGCTGTCGCGATTAACATTCATTCAGCGTTAGAGTGCGACGAAGCACCGCATGGGGGATAGCGCAAGGGCAGCTGCTCTCGCGATGGCCTCGTTTGTGCCTTGTGCCTGAGAACCCTGGCATGCCATGAAACAAGGTCGTAGATGACGCTAATTAGACCTTTACACGAGCACCGCAGCCTTCTTTTCCCATCTAGACAATGGCGGCGCAAACTGGAGGGCTGAGGGAGGGGTGTGCGTCTCGAGCATTGATATGAAATTGAATTCAGAAGAGTAGGAGGCAATTGAAGCTGAACATGGGAAATATGTGCTATTGCGACTATTGAGCTACTATCGCTGCAAGCTGAGTATGCAATTTAGATAGCCATGGCAGAGCTGAGCGGACAGTTGCTGCCCCGCTACTCCGTACATGTAGCAGGCCTGGTGGGAGCTTTGTTTGCATCTCCTCGGCTGTCCTGGCCGTATAATCGTATACGCGCGCATTGCTTCGGAGTTCGGGCGACAGATAGATTGGCATTAATGGCAACACCTCGAACAGGCGGTCTCACCCAAAACGGCAGGCGATGAGACGCAGCGACGTACGACGTACGACGGTACGAGTATGCAATGGCTATCGTACGTCAGGCCGTCCGAGTGGGGGGCTTGGTGTTGCGTTCGCTCTTTGTATGTGGCAGGGTTAGGCCCAACTCGGCATTCGGGCGCGAGTTTTGCGCGTATAGCTCGGCCTCTGTCAGCAACAGGCGCTAGTGCCGACCAGGGTAAGGCGCGGCTGCCAGGCTATCGGCGTTCGAGTGGGAAGAAACGCAAATCCGCTGCCGTGTCTCAATGCAGCCAGCCAATATTCTGGCTCTGCGACGCTTCATTGGGCGCATCGTACGCAGCACTGCACAGCGCATTCCTCCCCTGCGCCATGTTCGAGGCCTGTGCTTCAACACCCCCTTTCGCTTTTTCGGCACCAGGAGGTTCTGAGATCTTTGTTTATCCTCAGCCTTGCTGGATGGATCGATTTGATTTTTTTTTGTTCGTTTGGTTGGGATGGTCTGTGCCGTAAGCCCCTCCGATTAAGGTGTTGAGTACGTACCCACCGAGCCGCGATACCCACTTTCAAAGAGGGTGGGAGTCATACTCATCGACTCAGCCCTATTAATTCGTTAGCAACTGGCGGTAACACGTAGATTACTTACGACAGCCAATTCGTTAGCCTGATTGGCTTGGCTTAGTTTGGGATTTGAAATAGGATACCCGCGTGGTACTGTATAGGCTTGCGGACTTAGGACATACTACATAGAATAGCCGTTAGTTTCATGGCGTCTATGTAGTTGCCTACAACAGGCAGAACGAGACAATCTCGGAGTTCCGCAGCATCGTTCGAGTTCAATTGACAGCCTAATAATAGCAGTACTAGCAGAGTCTTCCCGCCTCTTGTCTCAACATTGACAGCGACGGGTTCCGAAAGGTAAGACGCTGTTGCGGGCAACCAGTATTACGGACATGGACCCTGAAGCGAGATGAATGGCGATCTTTTTGGCACCATTAGCTGAAGCAGGGAGACGCAAGCGCAACGCGGCGTCTGGGGCTCGCGAGACATTACGTGGGAATCGACACTAATTATAAAATAATTAAAACAGAATTTAAAACCAACAGCCGTCGGACTCGCATTGCTCATGTAGGGCTGTGCAATCTAGATGTTGTCGCGGCCTGCAGGGAGATTCGTACGCTGCGGGCTCGGGTTCCCGAGATTGACATCCGCATCTGGACAGAATGCGCGCAGCGGGATGCAAAACCTGGGGTCATGCTGACCTGGCAGCCCCTAAGGCTGCGACGCCAAGAGGCCAGATCACGGGAATGCCAGAGGCTGAGACCTGGCCTGACCTTAATTAATTCAAGTTCAATTTGCATTGATTGGCTTTCGGGGTGCCTATGCTGTGCAGCGCCTCCGAGGGCTGAGGGGCGTTGCGTTGGTGATAACGACAGCAATTGCTCGAGCCGGCAATGGGCTTCTCGCATCGCTTTGCCCAAAGCAGAAAAAAGACACCCTTCAAGGCCTGACAAATGTCCAGAGCGCGAACGCCTGGCTTTGCGTGCGCTAGACGGCGCTAGTTACAAAGAAAAGGGCTTTGACGCTTTGAAGGGGAGTGTGATTCCAGATTAGCGCAAAGTCTGATGGGCTTGGATGACTGTGCTGGAGCGCCTATTACTACGCAATGGCGCTGGGTGCTGAGAAATGCAGCAGAACGGACATTGTGTGCTCTGCTGTTAATAAGCGGTGCCGTCAGGGCGGGAGATAGCGAGCGGTGGGGCATCTTTTTGGTGATTCATAATCCACTTTTGGACGGGGCTCGCGGCCATTTTGGCCAATGGCCATCAGTGATGGGGAGGGGTGCTTGTTGAAGCCGTACCGAGTAGCCTGTGCCCAGGTGCCGTAGAGCGGAAGCTTCCAGCTCACTAGAGGGCCCCGAGAATGGGCTTAACGAGGTAAACGACCTGCAGCGAAGGGGAAAATTCTGTTCGGCTGTGACTAATCGGCGATGCGAGTGCGAAGCCCTGTTTGGGCATAGCGCGGCCAGCTAAATCCGTAGCAACAACGCTGGGCTGGAGTCACCCAAAATGCCGAAGCCGTCCGTGGCGCACGCCGCAGTGCGTCTGGCGTGTAGCTCAAGCCGCGAGGGTACCTGGGCGATGGCGGCGCTGCGGCCAGGCAGTCGGGTACCGGGGGCAGACGAGAGACCAGCTACTACCTCCGTCCGGAGAACTTGAATTTTCGGATTTAGTCAGCGCCAGAACACGCCGCCCTTGCGGCACCCCTCCCCTTGGCTCTCACCTCCATGGACCTTGTCGGATACACCCCCCATCCCTCGCATTCGTCGTGCTTCTTTTCGGGCCCGCGCACACAAAGTCCGCTTAGACCGGGCTGCAGGCGTGCCCGGTAAACAGCACCGATGACTTTTTTTTTTACTGGACCCCATGGCTGGACCCGGCTCGAGGCTCCCGAGTTAAAAGAATGCCGACTCCCCCGACCTTGAGCCTCGATATCATCCATCAGAGCAGAGCATTCAAGCGAGCATCATTACAGGAACACAACTAAATGTCATAATAACCTCGACTCCTCCGTATCAAACAAACAAAGCACACAAGCAAACAATTCAATCAGTACCCACTACCATCTAGGCATCTCAATCATCCCTGCAACAGATCTGGCTGCCTTGAGTCACCCATTCAATATATATACATCTTCCTCACCCACACAAAGCAAAATGTCTGCTCCATCATCATTGCTGCGACAAGCTACCCAAAAGAGCATGTCCATCACTCAGACCTACTACCTGGCCCACAAGGCCCGAGCAAAGCTCTCTCGCGAGGCTGCTCAACCCGATCACGATCTCCGTCTCTTGGTCGGACACGCTAACCTCCTCGACTCTCTGATGCTTGAACTTGCCGAGGCTGAGCGAGAGCAAGAGCGATGGTTCAACCAGTCTGTCCGCAACTCCAAGAGCACCTCGGCCGCCAACAACAAGCGACACATTCAGTGGGCCGATCGGATCGAAGAGGAGGCTGTCGACGAGGAGGAATACGACTCTGACTCTTCAGTCGACTCTGACGACGAATCCGACTACGACGAGATGGAGGAGAACACCCGCACCACAATCAGCCCCGCCTCCACAATCAAGGTTGTCGAGGACGAGGTCATGGCTGACGACGATCTCGAGGAGGACTACGCCCACCTCGGCCTTGTTCGAACTCCATCTCACTCCAACTCCCCTCCGGAGCTGGTCGACCACGAATCTGATGAGTCTTCTGACGACGAGGCCATGCCTCCATCACCTGTCGATGCCGAGCTGCCTCTACCCGAGAAGTCAGAACAAGAGAGCGAAGAATCATATTACCAAGAAGAGGATTTCTATCTGGGCCGCCGATCACCTGCCGGCCTGGTGTCTGCCATCTCAGTCTACTAAGCAGCAAACAATCTCCTCTTTCTTGTACAACATACTTAATTGATTCTTACGACTTTTTTTGATCTGCATTAGCGAATTGGCATGGCTTGGCACGGCGCTTTCTGGATATCTCTACATTATGATACCCCGAGAGGGAAGATATAAAAGGCATTCGGCGTTTTTGTTTGTTTTCACATTTAGCACTCTTTTTTCCTTTGTTCAATCATTATATACACCATTAGAGATTCACAGCTCAACGTCGTTTCATTACATTCATGGCAATGCGAGGGGGATCTGGATGAGCATCGGTGGGCCGCTCCCTGGAACTGGTCTTCCTTTGGTTGAGTGGACCGCCTTACCAAGAGTAGTAGCACTTGGAGAAGAAATCGAATAGCGATTTACTTCTCGATTACCAAATACAAAAAACGTTACAACCTCACTTCTACGAGCCTATCTCCCATTGCAAATCAATCGTGAATGCGTGCACACACAAAAGAAAAACGCCAGTAAGCCCCCTCTTGCAAACTAACTAAACTTTCTTTTTCCTTGGCCCTTGCTCGCAAATCAACAATTTTGACATTTGACACTTGACCTCCGAAGACCCGCGGCAAAGGCGGATGGCTTTGGGGTGTAGACCGAGCGGAATTCCTTTCTGCCGCTCGGACTAGACGGCGTCGGCACCTTGGCAGCGACCCGATGAGCAAAGCATCAGTCAAGCTTAGCTCGGTACGTACCGATTATTTGCATTTGAAATCCGAAAAGGCCACTTTAGAGGTCAGATGGCCTCTAGAAAAGCGGGGGGCCCTCAAGGTACGTACTCACTGCCGGCTGCGCTAGCCGATCTACCTTAATAATTGAGAATTGCCGGAAGGAGATAAGGGCCCCGCCGGAAAAAAAATCCAACGAAGGAAACAGAGATTTCTTCACGATAATAGCGGCAGTGCTGTGCTTTGAGGCCCGCAGAGATCCGCCCAACAGGAAAAAAAAAAGATGACTCTTACTACTACGCGACTCAAGACGGCGGACATGGGGGGAAGAAAAAAAAAAAAAAAGGTGAAGTTTTTTTTTTTTTTTTTTTTTTTTGCTATGGCAACTTAGCTTGGAAATGTGCTTTTTCGAGCCTAAATGGGGCGTGTGAGATGAGCTGGCAGTTTATGTGCAGCTATGTAGGAGGTAATACTACCTAGTACTGTACAGCGTACAGCAGCACGAGCAAGTTTTTTGTGCATCTTGTCTTTCTCCCTGCCTATGTACGGAGTTAAGGTGGTATTCTAGATTTTCAGGCAGCTAGGAGATATCAAGATTCCGTGATTACTGGCCCTGCCTTGTTCACAAATTGGAAAAAAAAAGATCTTATTGCTGGCGAGAAAGTTGATTCGTCAGCGGTGGGCCGTAGGACATGGTGCGGTCAGATCTCCGGCACACACGCCCGGCATTATTAAAAGGTGGCCATCCTAAGATTTTGATTATCATTACACCTTCTCGCGGTTCATGCCGAGAGAGCGCTTTTCCCCCAAGTTCGTTCACACTCTATTTGCACCTTTTCGACTGGATACGGTAACGCTTGGGGCTTCTTGTCAATGACTGGAACATTTTGTACGCCTCGAAGGACATGACTAGCTTCGGAGCCGTTTACTAGGGAGCTAAAGGAAGGCATTTGTCCATGGACATTATCGGCGTTTGTAAGCCAAGCGCACGCCCTCGGTTCTGTTGCCTTCCTTTGCTTTCGCGCGCTTCTGTAGCATGACAGGTCGCGCACCAGGCGGAATTAAGCAAATGAGTTTGGAATACATTGATAGTAAAGTAGATTAGGACACTAAGTAACGGGAAAAAAATGCAGAATGACACCTGTTCATACAAGGGGATCGATGACTTGATTTGTCCAAGTAATTCCGTTTCCCTATGGTACACCCCACGCTCGAATTCCCACGCTGGAAACAGGCGATATATGATAGGGGATGGAGAGGAGGGGGCCACAAAGATTTGAGAAGCCCAAAAATGGATATGCAAAGGGAATAATCGATGGTTACTCCAAAAGATACCTTCCCATCAGCTTAGGTATCAGACGATGATCTGTGTTAGGCAAACGAACAAGGCAAGAAAAAGGCGGCCACACCCCTCCTTTACCTCCCCAAAATGGTGCCGCTAGAACGCATGTCAAATATATTTCCGCTATAATTTTTTGGGTTTTGTAATTAGACCTACATATTTTGGAAGTTGGAGAAGGAAAATAAGCAAGGCGCTAGTTATTCATTGTGTTTTCCCAGCCTGTCTCTGCCTTGTAACCCAAAATCCGCTGTTTCAAGTATGCTTGTGTGCACCTTTGCGGATATCCTAAAAGGGTAAGATGCGATGACCACTCCGCAATTACTATGGAGTTGTCATCGCATTTTTACCTGAAGCACATCACATGTCCTCTATAAGCAGTCAAAATCAGTGTCATCTTTTGGCTGTGTAATTTATCTCTTATGCTCCATCAGATCAGGCGGCTGTTTTGGTTAACTTGTAGCCTTCGCCACCTCCCCCCTTTCTCCTCCCCCGCCTTTTGCGCAAGGCAGGCTGACAGGCAGACAAAAGAGATAAGTAAAAAGAAACCATTGCGGAGGCGATCCGGTGCCACTCCGCGGGAAGAAGAATGAAAGATGATGGTTCGATGTTTTTCCTTATCGGCACCCAAATCGGGTAGTTTTACCTAGGTTTTGTTTAGCAAAGCAAAGGCCTAAGCGCCAATTCCGAGGTAGATGAAGCCCATCTGTTTTGGGCCTCTTCGCGCTTACTTCGCCAAGAGCAAACGCCTCAATAGCCATCATTGGCCGTGTTGCAAAGTTTCGGACGAGTAATATCTTAGTCGGCAACTGGCTGCCTCCTCGCCTGTTCTGCCTATCACAGGCGATCTTTGTCTTTAAGTGCATTAGCAGTTTTGGGATTTAAGAATCACGAGAGGCGCCCTACGAGGCTTGAAGCTTGATATAAAAATAAGCACGGGAAGATTTTGTCCTTGTTTTCTGTTCTCTAGGCACACCCTTTAGCTGAAAGCTTGGAGTTTAGGGTGTTGAGAAAGGCTATCAAGACGGAGATCACTCGGCCCAAGAGCTTTGGCGGAGTCCGCTGTGGATTCCCGCCAACGGAAGCTGTCCGCTGCTTTTTTGCGGATCGATGTGCTGTGAGACATGGTGGAGCTGCTGTCAGATCGATCTGGTGATGCGCCACATTTGTGCTGCTTTTAGCGGGTCAAGCCACAGGCAGTGGATGGAGAGGCGACTAGTGGAGTGGTTTTGTTGCATAAATGGATTTATGCAACATCGAGGCTTTGGTGCTGTCACATTGAGCCGTTGAAGCTGTTGTGGAAGAACACTGTTTGAGGTTTAGATAGTCTGAATATTTGTATTTTTAATCGAATTATACTCTAATTATTACTACAAGTTTGGAATTAATAACTAAGCACATGGTGCGTTTATCATTAGTTTTATTGTCTCCCATTCAATGATATATGTGCCGTGCACCTGTTCTCTATATCTTCTACCCTTTTATTTCCCTTCTATTCTCCTCTGTTTCAAGAGACCTTCTATTGTATTCTTCTACCTTGTAAACTTTTCGAGTGCTTCTCGAGTGAACAAGCTCTAAACAGTATTTGCGTTGCTTCGTATGCGTCGGTCCTAATTCTTCTCTGCTGCAGTGAGGTTCTTGACGTTCTTCTTAAACCTCAAAGGCAATAAAAAGAGTGAAGCACCAATAAACACACAGCCGGAGAATATCTGAACATCGAGATAGACCGGTTTGTGCGTTCGTCGAAGTCCCAAAGCCATGGCCTCAGCAACTACAAGCCGTTAGTATTAGTGGTTATAGTTCGAATGATAGGATGAAATATCAACTTACATGCTGATGGGATAGCAGAACTAGTCCAGAGAATAGACAGCGTAGATGGGAGAAGCTTTATTCCAAAGGCATCTGTCAACATCGGCCCGGCCATCTAGAGTGTCTTAGCGTTAGTTGCCACTGTGAGATACAAGGAACCAACTCACTGGCCAGCATGTTCCCATAACTGTTCCTCCTAGAATAGAAAATGCAAGCAAGGCGGAATATGATGTGCCCGATGTCCAGAGACACAAGCACCATACTCCTGCCAGAAAGGATGCTGAGATAACCATGTTCAGCCTCCCGTAACGGTCACTGAGAAAGCCAACTGTGGGTCTCCCAATAACCATTCCAAGATTGGCCAAGGCGCCTAAAATGGCACCTTGGTGGGCAGTAAGACCAATCTGAACGGCATTATCAGGAAGCGAGAACAGAACGCATGTGTATCCAATGACACTGAGGAACATCCACGCAATGATGAGGAGCAGCGCAGGTCTCTTTAGGAGGCGGAAATCAAACGCATTCTGAAACGGTTGAATGTGTTTGTTCCTGTCTTTTATCAACAGAATACAAACAATGTTTGTAAAGGCGGTGCAAATAGCCGTTATGCGAAAGGCCCAGGCAACGCTCAAGTTGGAAATCATAGCCTCGGTGGATAAACTGTATATGAGACCTCCCAGACCACTTCCCGCAGCTGCGACTCCAGTAGCAATGCCCTTTCTTCGAGCGAACCACTGCGGGATAAGGCCAATGGTGCCGATGTATAGGAACGAGCACCCCCAACCGAATAACAAGCCTTGGGATAGGAAGAGATGCCAAGATTTTGTAGCGAAGCTCGCGCCAATCAAAGCTCCAGCCTCCAACACGGCTCCAATGAACAGCGGAGGCTTGGTACCGAGAAGTCTAGTGGCGTGGGTGACGAGAGGAGCTATGATGAGGATTTGGGACTGAGATAAACCACCGATGAAGGAGTAGGCGGCTTCTGATGTGCCAGGGAAGGCGTTTGTCGAAATATAGTGAGCGAGATAGACACCGAAAGCCTGTCATTAAGCCTATTAATGCTTTGCTTCTTAAATTGGCAAACTAGAGAAGTGAACTTACACCGTTGACTCCCCAAGTACTTGCTGTAATCATCAACTGACATACAACGCATACCCAGCCATATCCGCCATCATGTTCATCCTCTTGCAATTGCTGTTGACTAGCTTCTTCGACTGACGCTTCTGTATTGGGACTCTCGATTGGATTCTCGATAACTTTTGTCTCGTCGTCACTGGAAAGATTTTGGACAGCTGTCATTGGTCGCTAGCAGGTCGTTCCTTCATAGAAGAATAGGAAAAAACAACGTATTTGGAATTAATGCTGAGAAAATGAAGAAGATTTGGATGTTTTAAAAGATAGAACGAGTTGATAGTCGGTTTTTATCTCCCTGATATCCATTTTCATTATAATACGCACGCAGCTTTATTTAACTCTATATTTATACACGTATTTATTCGAGTTGGCCTCATCGGATCACAGTCGGATGCCCCCTATTCGGTGTAGTGTCGTATATCCGGCCCGCTAGAATAATCAAAATCTTGACCTTATTTCAATTCCCATTTCTGTTAAACTTGGCTTATCGAAGTTCTCTGAATACATTTATCCACGTCAGGTAAATTTATCCACATCACAAACAACATCTCCGGCATGCTCGCTGGCGATTGCCTATCTGGGACTAGTGCCACTCACTCAAGATCCGCCCTCTGCTGACATTCAACAGCTGTGCTCGTATTGGAAAGAAGATGAAAATTATGTCATTACGGCAGTAATTGAGCAGTGAATATTTTACTGAGGCTATTCAAATGCCAATTGATACCTATTTTCGTCGAACGAACAACTGATGGCTTACTAACTACCATATGTACCCTCCGCTTAATTATACTATGAATCGCTCCTTGTGTAACTAGTTAGTGAGCTTTATGCGATTGCACGTATGGTCTACGGGTATGAATGTATGCATGTTTTGGAAGATTTGACTTTTTGGAACTTTTGATATTGAGCCGTTCATATATACACTCAATTATGATACCGCCGCCGTATCTTTAGCTATATACATCTCAACTGCCCACGGTCTTTTCTTCCCTAGATCCGAAACGACCTCGGTATACCAATTGTATCAAGAATAAGCTTGTATTTCATGCCGCATTTACCTGTTGAGTCAACCTGTCGCTTAGCCCCCTCTCCGTAACACGAACTTCATCACCGACTCTCAGTAGTGCTCCATTTGGGCCGGCAAAAGACCAATTCCCAAAGACTGGTTTGACTTGAGGGGTAGATTAGCGTTTGCTTTCCGAATAAAAAGTGGTCAAGAATACTTACGGGGATAGGCCGTGTTAATACGCCTATCTTTAGCTATCAAGCCGTAGACCTGTCTATTCCGTGGAGATCCACCCCCACTCTCAATGTCCACGTTCACACTCAAGCAGCGAGGGGCTTTGAAGACACAGCGAACTACCGCCTTTGGCGTAGTCGAGTCTTCTGAAAACACAGTAAGCTCTCTCCAAGAGTCCTCGTCGAACGCGGCGGTGGATCCCACATCGACGTGAATGTTGGTACGGAAGCGGATCAGAACGTCCTCTCGCTGGTCTTCTTTTGGTAACCGAGCTCGGACGTTTTCTTCAGACGCCGTTGATGTGACTAGGAATGGGGCCGCATCGGCGAAGCGGATCCGCTGGGGCTGGAAATGCTCGCCGGCGGCCCGGATTGTGAGCGGCAGTCGGTGTTTGGGTATATAAGCGGCTCCTGGGATTTCTCGACTGCCTGAGCCGGAGATGAATAGTAATCTCGTGGGTATGTCGAGGTGCTTGCTGAAGAATTCTGCCGGGCCATCTCCCATGTCAACGCATGAGGCCTCGGTGCCGAAAATGCTCACCTGATACGTCTGCGCGTCCAGGCATGACAGTGGTGATGGTGTGAGCGGGAGAGTAATGGATGATTCTGGTTGAGCAAGCGTGTGCTTGATAGTCAGCTCCGACCAATCATCGTTTATTGACGGCTGGAAGAGCGCCAGTTTATACACCCGCTTGATGGTCAAGTGCTCGGCCAGATGAGGCCTGACAGTTGGGTGGCATCGAGGATCCCTGACTAGGATGTACTGTCGGTCAAATCGAAATCCTTCACTCGTAATCTCTGCAATTTGCACCTCAATAGGTAGGAGCGATTTGACAGGATAGATAAATAGCTAATGGGCGATGCTGTTAGCAAGCGTCATGTGGCTGCGGGTCATCTCTGGGCCTTGAGATGGGATGAGATGGGATGAGATGAAAGACGGAGCGAGCTTGGTACCCTTTGGATCTTCATTGTGCTGCCTGCTTGTCGCCGGGCAGAGTTGCCTCATCCAGTTTTGCGCTCAGCATCACTCGGTGCTCGGTCTCATCACCACCATTTGGGGGTAGCGTCGAGGCCGTCACCATTCGCTGCTGTTTTGCGCGTTGTCTCCGCCCACCGAAGATGATGGCAGTGCTACTTGGGAGTCGTCAGAGAGAACACACGCCAAGAGAATGAGCGCAGGTGAGGTGAATGAGAGAAAAAAGCGGCGAAAAAGTCTCGCCAGTCCCGAATAGAAACGAGAGCAACAGCAAAGAGAGCTGGAATTTACGGTGACGTCCACAACATTGGATGAAGTAATGTGTTGCGCCCGACAACATGGTAGTTCGTACCGCAGTCACTTTTGAGGTTTTGCCTTTTCTGGGGTGGTGGCAGCGCTCTGATGCTGCTATTCCACATAAGGCAGCTGTCGGCGTCCCGCTCAGCCCTCACCTCGACTGGATCGGCAGTCGCTGAACCTCTCCTTTGATAAGCAAACATTGTGCTGGACTGAAACTCTGCTATAGAGCCACCGACGCGGGGCTGCTCGGTCTTTCGCCCCGAGATTTCCATCATTCATTCGACGACCACCCTCTTCTGTATTAGGATCAAGGGAGCGAGCATCTAGAGTCAGGCTGTTTCTTGTGTTATTTACGGGACTATGGAGGTTTCCACCGTGCCTTGCACGCTCTGCAGGAAGCGGCGGGTCAAAGTGAGTACAGTGTCCACCGCAGAGAGCTTAATCGGATCGCGCGGTCTTCTCACATCTTCCCAGTGCGATAAACGACTACCAGGCTGTGCGCGGTGTGAAAAATCATCCCGGTCATGTCCTGGCTATAATCATCTTCGAAAGTTTCTCGATGAGAGCCAGAACCTTCGAAAAAAGTTCTCTTCTGCCGATGCCAGCCCGCAGGGAAGCGGCCCCATAAAGGTACACCCGGCAGCTCAGGCTTCATCTTCGGTGTCGTCACTCTCAGGCTCACTTGGCTCGGCTCCATTACCCTCGGCAATCTCAAGCAACACTGAGTTTACTCGCATCCAGTCTCAGCCTGAAACACCACCAGCTCAACCTCGAATCCAAACAGGAGCCCAGGTCGAGGCCCAAGCTAAGGCTCAAGACAATGATTTGCATGACATTGGCCTGGGGAGGCCTAGCCATGACGGCTTATCTGCTAATCAAGGGACATCTGATGCACCCTTCATCCTGACTGACAGCTTTTCCGATGAAGACTTCGACGCTAGATTTTTCGATATTGACCCCAACGAATACTTTGCGGAGGGAAATAACTGCTGTGGATTTATTCCTTCCGTCTCTTTGATAAGTGATGCCAGTGGTTTGCAAGGACCATCTCTTTCTTGGATTAGCGACGTCAATCTAGAAGGATATGCAGCGTCCGGATACGATCCAGAGGCAGATAAATCACAAACATCAGACAAGTTGGAGACCGAAGCATCGTCGCCAATGCCTGATTCATCCAGTGAAGCCGATCAAGAGACCGCATATCTGATAAGATATTTTGCGGAACGCATTAGCCCGTGTCTGGACGTGTTTGATATTGAGCGATTCTTTGGACACATTGTTCCTATCAAGGCAATTCGAAGCCCGCTTCTACAAAATGCTCTGGCCGCCATTGCTGCGAAACAATTTGGGAAGACGAAGCGAGAGACATACATGACGAGTCATCAGTCACCGGGGCGATCGACGCTGGAGCTGTACTCTAATGCGGCCCATATCGATTGGTTCTATAAGGCTGCGAGTTTTTATGACAAAGCTATAGGCCATATGATGAGGCTGCTCCAAACATTACGTGACGGCAGTCCAGCTTCATCACCCGGATCTACATCATCTATTGATGCCGGTCTGGGCTTGCATTCAGCAGTATCTCCTTCGTTCAAGAGGCGGCGAGTGGAAAGCAGCCAAGGCTCTCACACTATCGTGGATGATCTCCTCGCGGCAATATCTGTATTTCTGCTCTATGAATCTCTTGATAATCGCTTTGCAGAAGTCTCTAGGTATGGTTCTTTTTTCATTTCACTTTATGCGTTTATTTCAAGACAGCAGCTGACAATCTCTCGTAATAGGCATATGTCTGGTGCACAGTATCTGCTCACTTTCAATCTCAAGCAGCTATTTGAAAGTACGGAAATCAATCGTCGCAACGGAACATACGGACTACATGCTCGAAGAGCATGGCAAGCATCTTTTTGGAACATTGTGTGTATCGATTGGATTACTTCTTACACTGAGCAGACAGCACCACGTCTCGATGTGGAGAATTCTGAGTTGTGGAAAGCCGCAGGTCTACCAATGTGTGTTGTTGATGGAGTCACTATGCCAAATGCGCTCTGCAACAATGGAGATTCGGGCTTTCAGATGCAGATGACAGAGACGTTGGCTTGCAGAAGTTTAATCTGGATAATCCTGAAGACACTGACGCTCATTGCAGCTGAAAACAGTGGCAATAAGACGGCAATCAACGGCTTACGAGAAAACCATAGCGCCTGTCAGAACTCATCTAATGAATCTCATCGTTGGGATGATGTATCCCAGCATCTCGAAAACTGGTGTGCAGCACTGCCGGATACATTTGAGCCTTGCGCGAGAATAGCACAGCGGTATAACAATATACCCACACCTTCAGACAACATGGCATCCAGGTCGGAGTTTCAAAGCGCGTTTCAAGAATTGTTTTATGCCAACGCTATGTGTGCAACGGCCGCAGTTTTATATCACTTTGTTCAACTTCTTCTCTTGCTTCACAAACCTCTAAATCAAAAGCCTACAGAGTCACATCTCGAGTTTGTAACTAAACGACTTCATGCTTATCGTCAGCTATCGGCCCAAATCGAAGGGCACGCTAATGAGATATGCGCAATATCCCTGGGGCGGCCGGATGACCCTGTTCGACAGCATATGGTACAGCCTTTATATCTGGCTGGACTTTGCTTCGAGACACACGAGCAGAGGACAGCACTAGCTCAGCTCCTCGCCACTATACAAAGAGAAACTGGGTACTCAACAGCAGAAAGAGTTGCGAAGCTACAACAGCACTGGGGATGGGATAGTACTCCCCCAGCACTCGATGTGTCATAAACTAGGCATATGTGTTTTGTAAGATAGGATTTATAAACGACATATGAAAGCGTACGAACATGAGTAAAATGCATGGTTATCACCTATAAAAAATCAAATAAATGGTGGATATATAAAATATTTTATTGAAATTAGGGCCTTTTTTCTTCACAAATACGCATATTCTTACAGTGTCGGTGTTTGTATGCCGAAATATGGAGACACTAAGAACTGTCTTGGACAGCTTGAGGCCCCAAAGCTCATCGCCAGATTTGATGGTGCGAGTGCCGAGGCCTTTCCGAAAATGGTAATCCTCAGCGACCCGTGGCTCTCGGTACGGATCTCAAGAGCTCCACCTGAAGAAGACTCATAATGATGCTCTTGAGCACTTGGCATAAAAGGATGCGAAGAAGAGTTTTGCTTCAGATGAGTTATAATTAGAAATATATTAATTAGCATTTAATGTCTTTAACTTCGACTTATTCCTCTACCTGCTGTTAATATACGATACTTGCTGCTACTGTGTTCAATTATGAATACCGTTATAAGACCGAAATACCTAGTCTTTCACTCATCATTTTTCGCTGGTACTGAGTTGGTTACTCCTAGTTTCTGGTAGCATCTAATAAGTGCGTTATAATGTAACTGTTGAAAGATCCTGTTATTGGTATTAAGGATTCTCCATTCCATGCGGGCTATGCCCGTCAAGAAACTCATAGCCGCTGTGAACAGCAGTGATTGTCTTTTCTCACAGACGACTCTCGCCATTACGCCTTCTTGCATAACTTCATTAAACGCCAAAAGCGATTGCCACAATTCAAGTAGGCGTTACAAAGACAGCAAGATCGCTAAACTTATTCTGGATAAGGCTGATTATAGCATAAGCGCCGCTTATGCAGTTTGGCAGGTGTGTGGCTTGCCTCTGCTCAGGAATATAAACACCGCTTTACATACTCCGTATTAGGTATTTGCATTATGCTGGCTGGCTGATCACTCAAGCTAATTGACTTGTTCCATTTCTAATTTGTCATATAAGCCCTTATTACCGCCCTTCGTCTTCTAGACGACATACTAATAATCCGTATAGGCGTGACGAGCAGTCACTCACTACTAATCGCAGGTAGGTATTACTAGTCGCACACCGGCAAGACTCAGCAGAGCTTCAGCCGAGGCCCCAACATGCATCCAAAACCTGGGGTTTGATCTTATCAACCAGCCTCAATGACAACAAGAATTGCTAAGCTGCAATAAGTTACCGTCCTCCTCGGCTACACATGTAAAAGGCACGAGGCATGCTTACCGCCGCCAATGAAGAGCATTTTCTTAAAGATGAAACGGCCATATCTGGCTACAACTGGTTCTCGTGACTCCGGCTTCCGCCAATCCCGTGTGTTTTGATCACAATGAAGGGCTTTTGAATCGTGGTGTTTTCGTGAATCCGATCCGCCGATTAGCCTATACCGTTGCTCTTCGCCCTCCGATTGCGGTGCCTGCATGATTCGGTCAGCCGGCTCTCACCAGAGTTCCCCGTCCTACACCCCCCGTCTGCCACTTTCAGGAACATGAAGAAAGAGGAAGTCAAGGGCGTGCAGGGCGTGGATGATCGACTGGTAGCGATTCTGCTGCTTGGGCTCCATACAGCCCATCACAAGACCAAGGCCGCCCCACCCTTGCCGGCATGGAGATTCTCCATAGCACGGGCAACATCGGAAGTAAAAACAAGCAACAAGCTGTTTTGCGGGCTGGAAGTATGTCAGTAAACAACCTGGCATGCATGGTAGCAAGGAAGCTCTCGTTAGGTTTCCATTCGGACGAAATCGAACAAGTATGAAGTTGAGCAGTGGCTATTGGCTAACGGTGTGGCAAATAACACACATGCACAAAGTCCGTGGAGCTTCGGGTTCCTCGCCCTCGCACTGCTCTGTCTGTCAGCACGGCTTGTTTGGCTTCCTTCCCCCGCATAACACTGTTTGCTGGATCTCGGACTTTACGAGTTCTAAGCAGCGCACATGGCTGATAGGGCTGTAGTGGCTGGACTTATGAACTATGAAGACTGCATCCTTTACCTGCTGGCTTACAGACCCAAAACTGCGAACAACGAGGGAAGCAGTATTCTATCCATGGACCATTGCGCTACGGGCGTTTTCGCTGGCAGAGCCTGTCTTATGAGTCAACTATATCGACTCGGCCTGCGTCTTACCCACTTAATTTGATGCTACTGTATATACTCCTGTCTCTTCCAGCTATCGTTCAAGCTCACAGACCAATCACAACCTGGTTTCGGCTCACTCCCTTGTGATCGCCACAGGGCCCTATCGCGATCAGTAAAGTGGAGGGGGGTGTGAACCGATTGCACAAAAGAGTTTCGTCCAACTTCGGCTCCCGATGCTCCCTGTTGACCTTCCCGTCGGTACTGGTTAAACGCCGCGGCCGCGACTTAGGTCTTACTGACAACCCCTCCAAATGCTTACCTTAAGAAGGTTGCGGATGGGGGGGCGGAAGTTGGGCAACCCTATGTGTTCGGCCGCGGATTTTACCTCGTCCTCATGCTTTAACTCGTGACTAACAGTATTTGGCGCCGGCTGTTGCGGAGCCGTGGTGTTAGCCTTCCGAATGTTGCAACCGGAAATAGCAAATACCGCTTGATTGTTAGCCTTGCCGGGGATAAGAAGGGTGAGACTCAGACTCCTTTAGGATTAGATATGTGATGTCTTTCCTGTCATTCAACTCGCTGCTGCTGATCGGAGCACCGAGGACGAGCTCTCGTTAAGCTTACCGTGGCCCGCGCCATTTTGAGAAGTGGCTGTATTATGAACTGCTCACCTGCTGAAAGCTACCTTGAGGGAGCTCCTCGTATAACAACAACCTAATCAAACTGAGTGCGCGAAGTCTAAACATTCGCCGCCCTTTAGAAGGAATAAGCGACCGCGGCTATCCTGTGGCAAAGATGAGGTTTGAGCAATCAGACTGTCAGCTGGGAACAATAGGCGATTAGGATATCGCTTTGGAGTTTGCCCAGGCTTATCGCAAACCTTAAAGGCCAGCCATGGCAAGTTCAGTTCATGGCCCAACTTACTGCAAAGTTTAGAGCTTGGGCTCAATCTTGTGATGGCTTCATGGAGGCTTCATGGAGGCCGCCTTACTATACGCTTATACACAGCATTTAAGATGTCGGAACGGATTAGTATATCAATTTTCTATTCCCCGCTTCTGACACATCGTCTCTGCCGGTGAGCTGGATGATGAGAGATACTGCCCGAATCATCTGCTCAGGCGTAATTTTAATGTACTGTGACAGTTGGCTACCACTTATAGAGGATATTTCGAAAAGCAGAAAAAAAGGATGTAATAGGTGAAGTTGGCATTGAAGAGCTTAATTAACGTTGTAGCGGTAGGCAAACATTAGGAAAAAGAGGCCTCAGAAAAACTCAACTTACAGAGCTCTACGATAGATACACACAAAGCGGAGATTTGCCCTTTGACGATGCTGTTCAAATCATCTAAAGCTGTGCGCATATTTCTTTTGCGACATCTTTTCTTTTGATAACCATTTGAGTTGCTAGGCAATCATGCTGCCTACCCCTGTATTTTTTATCTGCTGCGGCTGAATCGAATGTGGCGAAGTGTGCATGTACAACATGCAAGGGTATTGCTGATTGGACCGCTACGCACCCTTCCTTCGTCGCGACAGATGACCGTTTGTTTATCCCCTCAGTCAACTACTCTAGTTTGTGGGCTATGGCCTCAATTTTGTTGGCTTAATCAATGAGATGAACTGAGAGTTCTATTTGCACTTGGTCAAAGCCCGGGCTATAATCACTGTAAGCCATGCTACAGCTGCATAAAGCTTTGTGATGGACGCGCTGAATACCATTTCGCTAGCTGGAAATGCCGTCCAGTTCGTTGAATATGCGATTATTGCGGCGACGAAGGCTGCTCAGATCTACCACAGCCCAAATGGCAAATTAAAAGAAGATGCTGAGCTGGAATTAATTGTCAATGATGTTGAATCTTCTCTGCAAAACATCCATTCATCTGAGGATGCCAGCCAAGCGATTTCTGTTTCAGATAAAACTATGAACGGCCTCATCGAGCAATGCGTTTCAATAGCCAAAGAAATCAAGGGCATTATTAACGGGTGCAGCGCCAAATCGGCGGGTGTCTTGCATGCCATCAGTAAAACTGCCCAAAGACTCTCCAAGCAATCCGAGTTGATGGAGCTTCGCAGCAGACTACTCATTTTACGTAGCGAAGTATCCAGTCATCTGATAATGCTTATTAGGTGAGCGGAGCTTAGATTGTAGCTGCTCGAGATATTTCATCTAACGGCAGCAGGCAAGAACAGCTAAAACTTGGAGAGGTTTTACAAACTGTTGTAACATCAAATGAAGACATGCTTCAAAATATCAACGACAAATACACCGAGGTTATGAAATACCTTAAATCGATCTCACAGCAAAAACAACCAAACATGGCGTCTACCGCAACCTCCAGCGATAGAAAAAGCGGCCACAGATCTTCCGAGAAGGAATTCAAGTCAATTCAAAAAGATAGGGAATCCAGGATTAAGGATGTCTTTACAATGAGTGTTATGCAGGGGCCATTTGACGCCATTTTAGACGATATAGAGCGGCGCGGTATACAGAAGCGAGAGAGCATCTTACAAACTCTGAACTTTAACCAATTACACGAGCGAGAACTTGCAGTCGGTGAAGCGCATGAAGGCACAGCAACGTGGATTTTTGATGAGACCAAGCCGACCAACTTCGTGAATTGGCTTCAGAAGAGCAATGGCATATACTGGATTACAGGGAAAGCCGGATCTGGGAAGTCAACTCTCATGAAGTTCCTTACGGATCACCCTAAGACGTTACAATACCTGACGGAGTGGGCAAATGGCAATGACCTTATAGTTGCTAAGCACTATTTCTGGAGTCCGGGCACGACTATGCAAAAGTCGCAAGACGGGCTTTTCAGAGCTCTTCTTCACCAGATTTTGGGGCAGCGCCCGGAATTGATTCCTACAGTATGCGCCGATCGTTGGAATGCTCCTCATTATGAACGTTCTTACCCGTGGACTCTGAAGCAGCTAGCGGAAGCGTTTCAACGATTAGGTGACCTAGACAAAGTTCGGTGGAAAATATGCCTTTTCATCGATGGTCTCGATGAGTACGATGGCGAACCTACAGATGTAATAGACATTATCCACAAAATTGGCGAGTCAGACAATATTAAAATATGTATATCCAGCCGGCCATGGATCGAGTTTTCTGATGCATTTGGGGGCAACCAGCCGAAACTAGAACTGCAAGATTTCACGCGCGAGGATATCCAAAAATTCATCAAGGGCACGCTGCAAAGTGACGACAAATTCAACCAGCTTCGCAGACGTGATAAAACTGCAGCCGATGGACTTGTGTTGAGCATAACAGAGAAAGCGGATGGCGTGTTCCTTTGGGTCTTTCTGGTTGTTCGCTCCCTCCTACGCGGGCTGCGCAACGAAGATGACATCTTGGATCTTGAGCGGCGTTTGGGTCAGCTGCCAGATGATCTGTACAAATTCTTCGATAACATGCTCAGTATAATCGAGGATGTGTATAGAGAAAGGGTGTCTCGACTGTTCCTCACCATGACTTCTGCCAAAGTGGCGCTGCCAATCATTACGTTCTACTTTTTGAACTTTGGTGATAAGCCTCTCTCTCTCGAGCCGCTGCCATTCCTGAGAGAATGGCCAATCGTTGACAATGCAGAAGAAAGGGTTTTGGAGGTGAAGAAGCGGCAGCTGATTGCCCAATGCAAAGACTTGATCCATACCGTCTCCGATGTCGAAGGTGAAGTGCTTTTTGCCGAGAAAGTTGAGTTTATACATAACATGGTTCTCAATTTTCTACACTTGCCAGATATAAACGAGAGGCTATCTAGTATTGCTGGCAGAAGCTTTCATCCGGTCAAAGTTCTTTTCAAGGCGAATATAGGTCAAATCAGATCTCTGATCCACCTCCATCGGCTGATGTACATAAAGCCATATCTCCAGCAATGGATATTAGGCAGTCTATACTATGCTCATTCGATTGAAGTAAGGGATGATACCGCAGAGATAGAGGCTCTGGATGAGCTTGAAGACATTATAACGCAGCAGTTCAAGATGTGGAGCTTCTCCCATGCCATGGAATATCTGTTTGGTATCCCGCAGATCGAGTCCTTCCTGGAGCTGGCCTGCAGATGTGATCTTGCGCTGTATATCAGCCAAAAGCACCCAGATTACAATTCGAGTAAGCTGGATGAGATTGCGCCAAGATGGAAGATGTTATTCAGGGTTCGACAGCAGGGTACTTTTGTGATTGACGAAAAAGAAACGGAATATGGTATGAAGAGTGACTGGAGATTGGGTCGGCATCTTGGCCTCCTCTCGTCACAAGGAAAAGACAGAACGAGAGAGGAATCGGTGAGTTTTTCAAGACGACCGACGGTTTATTCAGAGCCTCACAGCATTGACTACGCCAAGAAGAAGAACCGGATATCTGGAAAGTTCAAGAAGCTTTTCCGGCGAGAGTAGATTGGGTTAATACGATAGATACCTTCGCACTAGCCAGCATGATGGGCCACGAAAATTATGACACCTTGCAGCGTGCGATTCAAATAAATGAATCTAGACTCTCGGCTAAACGAATCAGCCGCGGCCGTTATCGCGGCCATTCATATTTCCTTTAGCGCGCTACAAAGTATGTAGCGGAGAAATACAAGTAGAGCAATATGCCCCCTCTTGTATATATCATGCATTACATATAACATGGTACTTACTTTCAACCATTGCTCTTATAATATGGAACTCTGGACTTATTTATAACTGTGATTTTTATTTAAAGAATTTTTGGAAAAAAAAAAAATAACGCGATATGAATGCAGCATCTATCTACATGTAATAATCATAAGATTGAGCGTAGTTGCACGACCCGACTAAATCTGCCTTGCTCTATTCGGATACGTTCAGCCGCACGACACCATTTGCACCTGAGGCTGACTGCTCAATCAAATAAATATCGCATTCCCCTCCTTTCTATGTTACCGACTAACATGACGTGCGATACCACGCACAATCTGTCGCTAAGAAGAGAAAGAAAGAAGGAAAAATTAATTGTGTGACAATGGGAGACGCATCAGTCCTGAAGAATCCATTTGAGGATCTCACTGCGGAATTGGGCGACCTAAGTCTACATCAAGAAGAGCAGGGCTCGTCTGTACACGCTGCGAATACTGAAGAAGATGACGATGGTCCGCGACCGCCTAATTTAATCCGACAGACTGGAGATCCGCTGGAGGTCCTCGCAGTATGTCCCAGAGACAGGGAAGTCAACTACTCGCTCAAGTGGTACTACCTACCGGATGCATTCGAAGATACGGCAGACTACTTGATATGCACCAGATGTCACGCCGATCACATCAAAGGAACATCCCTCGAAGTCCAATTTAAGCAAATAGAGTGGCCAAATGGCGACATTGCCGTCTGCCGATTTTGGCTTCCGCGCGTGAAGGACGTTCTTTGGCCCGAAGCCATTCAAACAAACAACGTGAATGCACTACGTGAATACATGACCAAGCGCTTACAGATTAAGTCTTGTCCGGGGCAAGAAATCACCGAAGACGTTGAAGACAGGACAGTCTATGGCCTGATGGACAATGAAATCGCGGGCTTTGCCGCATGTGAAGCCTGTTACGAGGATTACGTAGTTGGAACCGGCTTTGAGTCCAATTTCGGGACTTATTCTGAAATAGCTCCAAGATGGAACTGTGATCTGAGCATCCCATACATTTTGGAATTAGTTGCTCCAATGGCCAAGCATACTAACTGGAATGGCTTTATAAATGGCGCAATTCGACGGCTTCAGCTTCCGGCGTGCATAGGCGAGCAGACACGCTCTGATGCTATTGTGTGGTACTTGCCAAAAGACTACGACATTGAAAGCTTTCAAGTCTGCGAGACGTGTTACCTAGATAAACTAGCATTGACCTCCTTCAAGAGGGACTTTCAGCGTTTCTCTGATGATCTGGATCCAGAGCTGTGGTGCTGTGGGTTGGCGGATCGAAACATCTCAACAACAATAGCACTAGATGCGGCTCTCGTTATTAGAAGGGACTTTGAGACGTTTGCAAAGGCTAAGCAAACAATTTGCAGTCTCGTGCCTTGCACAGCAGACGGCATCGTCTACGGCAACTGGTGGACCCTGGAGGGATACGACGACAAGTTCAACATATGCGAGGCATGTTTCGCCGGAGTTGTCCAAATAAGAGCCTTGGATCACTTCTTCCAGCTGTCGGAGCGCGATTCTTCCAATGCCTACGTGTGTGACTTTTGCTTTGCGAGCCCACGCTTTGGTCAGTACATTACCAAGTTTGCGGAGATGCTTGACCGCGGAGTCTTTGACTATTTCTCGGAGTTCGTTATGACTTTTGCTGGCGTGCCTGCTTGTCCCAAGGTCAAGGGTTACGGCAAATCCAGGTGGTGGGGATATCCAGAGGCACAATTCTGTCAAGAATGCTATCTCGATTTTGTGGCCCATACGCCGTTGGCGAACTCACTGCCTCTGAACGGGGAATACATAGAAGAGATAAAGCTCTGCCATGTATGGTCACCGCGGATGCGTAGTCTATGGCTCGAAGTTTGCGAGGCAGGCGAGCCAGGATCCGAAGAATCGGACGCAGCCCTGGAAGAGTTCAAGAAGTTTTGCGTGCAGAGACTTCGAATATATCATGCAACGATTTCGGAGATTGAAGTCATAAAAGCTCTGCAAAATATAAAGAAACAAAACGCCTTCAATCATAGCCTACTTAGCATTCAGTATCAAGGTATGGATGGAATGGCGTCTATCTTAGGGAACACAGACGGATACAGATATGGCAGTAATAGCCTTGGGTGGTTCGATACGAGATATGGAGCTCAGTCGAAGCAGCATTGGAATAGTTTTATGAGCGATCTGTCAGCTTCAAATCAGACAGATGATTGGATGCGTATCGCACAGCTAGGGGCGCTTTGGAAGAAGGTGGAATAGCTCGTCCTATGGCCCTCTAATGGCTAAAGGACTTGCGTATTTTTCAACTATGTTTCTCTTACTACGCATATTACTTGAACGATGTAAATGAATATTGATTGACGTTTTGAGCTCCTCACATGTCTAATGGCATTCTATTTTTCCAATGATATGGAGAAGGAGATGAGACGTATAAGCAGGGGAGAATCTCAGTCTGAGAGGTGGACGCCAAATCCTGTTGGAATAATGCAAGTTGTAGCTAGGTATTGGATCAGAGGCGTAAGATCACCAAATGATACTTTATTCGTATATATATGGATGTCCTAATTTACGTTTTGTGTATTATATTTTGCTAGGAAGATGAATAATAAATAATTCTCCTACAGTATTTTTACATACTAGTAGAGAGCCAGATATATATATATCATTTTCCAAAATTTCTCTCGGAACTTGAAAGACTTTACGTTCGCCAAAACAAATCCAAGTCTCTCCATTGGGCGAAGGTGGACCCTTAGTGAAACAGGAGTATCCTGGTTGTGGAATTGTATCCCAGCGTCTCCATGAAGACCTTTTACAGAACCTGAAACGGTCAGAGACTATATGGTCTTTTGATGGGTCGTAAAATGGCAGACATTTGCTCTTGATATCAATATGGCTTAAACAGGTACCAGAAGTAATATCGTAGAACTTTACCGCATACGAACGATACATAGAGTTGAAGGAAGGAGGCGAAAGTGGAATCTCAGCGATCATAACCAAGACTGTCGCATCTGACGAAAATGTAAGACTCGTTCGAAGAAACTTGCGTTGCAATTCAATCCGGGAGATGCATTGGCCTGTTCGCCAGTCCCAGATACAGACCGCCGCATGGATGTTATACCCTCCGTGGAGGTTAAAGGCCGCCGTAATATATCTTGAGCCGGGAGAGAATGCCACATCTAAGGTATTTACCTTCTCATCACACCAGTCGATTTCGCACAAGCATGTTCCAGATTTTACGCACCAGACCTTCAACAGGCCGGTTGAATAGCCCGTCACAATGTACCCTGAATCATCCGAAAAAGCGGTGCGTATGGTCTCACCACTGGCGCCACCTGGACCGTTAAGCAGGTGAAGGGGCCTCCCAGTCTCAACGTGCCAGGTCTGGACATCGCTTTTGTCCCCTTGGACGCAGGCCACAAGGTCCTGATTAGGTGAGAAGACTGCATGTGGGAATGGCCATGTAGACCTATTTCCTTCAAGTACCTGAGTACACTCGCCGCTCTCTCCACTCCATATCCTAATATTGCCTCTATAATCCAACGCCGTCACAAATTTAGACTTTGGAAATATGGGCAAACGACTCAAGTGGCTGACAGTATTCCGTAGTTCGGATGGCTTGCCCTTTGTATTTAGATAAGCTCGCCATATTTGAACTGCGCCAAAACTGAAAGATGCAAGAAACGATGAATCTGTCCAATCAGGAGAGAAAATAGGACTGTTTACCCAAGCATGTGATTTAATATTGAGTAAGGGCTCTCCTGTATCCATGCTCTCAATTAATAATGCATATGGACAGCGGAGTACGGACATAGTTGCATTGGGCGAGAGATTAAAGTGTTCTGTTGAGAATTTGCTTGTGAAATGGCGAACTACTGTCCACGTCTCTGTACACCAGAGATACATATCCCGATTGGCATATCTTAACGCCAGTAGTTTTGAATCTGGAGAAAATTGAGGATGTATCAATTTTTTACCCAAACAGTGTGAAGGATGGTTCATGTGTTTTATCTCTTTCCTTGTCTGAACAGAGTAAACTCTGGCATCTTCTTTGTGAGATAAGGCTATCATTGCTGAGTTTGGTGAGAAAGCTGCATAGATAATGTTCGGCATATGAGACTGATCAATCACATATATACATTTGCGAGCTTCTATCGCCCAGACTTTCACTGAGCTCACGGTGCCTAATAGCGTGCGACAGGTCGATGCTGCAAGATCTCCGGAATATGATAAAGCAATCACTTCTTCCTGGAGAATGTTGCTTGCGCCATACCCAGATCTGCTGGGACGTGGTATCATACTCGTATTGAGGCTTAAGGAGAATTTCTGCAGCTGGGTCCCACAACTGACAGCCCATACTTGCACAATGCCTGTGGCGGATATTGAGATCAGATGTTTTGAGTTCTTTGAAAAGGCAAGCAAATAATGATGCAGATCAGATAAGAGTCTATGTTTATATTTTTGGTCTAGATCCAGTTCAATCGCTCGCTGCAGGGTGTATATGTCTGTTCTGAATAGAGAGAGAGTGCCACCTTTAGATAATGAACATAGGATAGAGGAATCTGGTGAATAAAGAAGTGCGATAATAGAACCACGGCAATTCAGCTCTATATTTTGTACCAGAGAGAATCTATTTTGCGGCATTTTGATAAATGTAAGGGTATTTTTAAATTCAGCACGTATAATGTGCTGAAAAGTTGTGTAAATTGCGCTATGTGTATCCTCAAATATAACGGCCGAATAGTACAGCTGTAAAGGGTATTTGCGCACATAATCTTTGCAGTAATGAATGAATTGATAAGCATCGTTAACAAATGCTCGGATGTGCGAGTCGTCGTGGTAATTAAAAAAAGTAAGCGCAGAGTTAATATACGTTCTGAGATATAAATCTTTGCAACGGTGAAGGAGCTGGTAAACATTGTGAATTAACAATCCGAGGCGGTTCGATTCTCTTTCTCTTCGTAGATATGCCATTTCACGAACATGGCGTCCATTAGACTCGCTTTTATAATAGCCGGAAAGGAGATTTTGGAGTTTCTGGATAGCATCTACCCCTTGCGGTACAAGACTGCGCAAGAGGGCCAGGGATTCTAGCCAGCATAGGTATTTGACTCTGAGAAAGGAGTGAAGAGTTCCGTCATCCTTTAGGAATATTTTATCTCGTGATGCTCCAGAATCGCAGCTTCGAAATAAGTGCTCAACCCAAAATACACAACAGTATGCTATAGGCGCTAATGGATCTGGGTTAGGCGGAGAAATTGTTGCGGTATCACTCCCTGGATCTTTAAGGCCATATATATTATGTTTAAGTGTGCGAAACATGGCTCTTAGCGAAGCTGTAAACATTATGTAGTGCTGATATTCGATGCCTGAAGGGAAAATAATCTTAGAGGCAGCGCCCATAATATAGTCTTTCGCCGACTGGTGGATAAAATCAACAGTGTTATCGTCATCCCGTATAGATAAAAAGGATCTGCAATCCTTTACTATATCTTGTATATCGCGCAAGCTATGTGTGGTTCTATAATCTTTCCACTGGAAGCTTATAAATGTAAGAAGTTCTTCAAGACGAAGAGGTCTTTCAGCTGTAGTGACGGTGGAGAGTAGGATTTGGTAGACTTCCTTGTCTTTTTGCTTAGCTAATCGCTTTAAAATCAGATGATAAAGGTTTTCTAGGCCCTCTGGTATTTCTTCCAGCACGTTTTCTACATGGCGATGCTTTGTATTACGCAATTGCTCAATGACAAGAGCTACCCATAGAAAGGTGCCGTTTGCTTTGCTTTTCAAGGTATTAGTCACCCTGATCTGGAGTTTTTCGTCGCCTTTCAATGCCATGATATTCTGAATAGATTCGTTGATATATAGATCAACCGATTTAGTAACATATTCAGCGTTTTCTTTCAGTTCCAGGCTTAGCCTTCGGCTAGAGTCGACTGCTTGGAGTTCCCTCTCTATCTCTGTTATATTACGGCTTGAAATAAGCCACTTGACACGGCCGCTCGTCTCAATAATTAGCTTTAAAAGTTGTTTGCAGCCGTGTTCTTGCTCACACTCATCAAGAGCATCAACAATACAGACGGGGTATGGTAAATCCGGATGTTGTGTAACTTCTTCAAACATATCGGACAGAATATACCATCCGTCAGGTCCGTTAAGTTTATTCAAGTCGCCTTTATACTTTTCGTATATTTCTAGACGAAAATCTTGATGCTGCTTAATAAACGAGACTATCAAGCCTCCGATAATCGCAGTAGCAGTATTGATCCTGGAGTCTGTGGCCTGACAGAAGAAATAGGTAAGATTAATATTTCCAGGATTTTCCTCAACATTATCGATCAAACCACCGAGGAGCATTGTCTTCCCTTTCCCGGGATCTCCTTTAATCCAGAACACACCGCTCTTTTCAGTATTGCGCCACCTGTTGAAATCTTCATTATCCAGGATCCAGCAAAATGGCTTATACAAGAACGGTCCCTTTGACTCTAAAATACGTTTTTTATCATAGGTAGGATTCGTTTGGCTAATCTTTTCAAGCCAAGAGCTATCCTCCTCTTCTGGGGAACCTGTCAACAATACAAGTTAGCCAGGCCGTGGATGCCTGATATTGTAACCCTCAGATAAATATACCAATGTTGATTGTTGTTTTAACGCCACCCTGAATAAATGCTGCATTATTTCCAAATGTATTATCCGACACGTTGTGATTCCTGGCCATTTTTCATGACAGCTTTTGGCGGTATGATCGGTGAGGCATAAATATGCAGATATAAAGGCGAAGGTTGGAGCCTTGCAGTACTCCAAATGTGGTCATGCAATACATGTACATGTACCTTATCCAACACCACTGCGCATAGGGCACCTATGCGGGGAGCTAAATCACGAGACATATATTGAGGCTCAAATGAAATATGTCTGAGGGAATATATACCAGCATACGATTATTATCAGCTGGAACAATTTTAAAGATAGATGATAATTATAATAATACAATTTATTTTACTACTTTACGATTTCATAAGAAGATCAAGGTATGAAGATTGAAGCTTCTATAAGATAGTGTCAGCGAACAAGGGCAAATAAGGAAAGAATGAAGCCTCAGTTTCTTATAATCAATACCATTATACAAGCGCTCCGACCCCTGAGTAGCTTGACAGAATTAAGTTCTGCCATTATGCATTGTTAACCTCGTTTCTACTCGCTCTAACGGAGCGTTACTCTATTCCAAGTACATCGAAAATGGTCATGCAAGAAGGCGCAACAGGGAGATAAAACGCATCATTGAGCGCGAGACTATAGTCCAGACCACAAGCTTACGCTCAACTGTGCTCAAGCCTTGGCGAACGGCCATACCATGGTCATCTGGGCCTACCGCTAATCCGGAGCAGCGCGTGTGAGAGTTCAGACTCGACATGAAGACAGACTGCGCTCTGGCAATAGCCAGTGCTGGATGACGCAAGCAGACAATGGCAAGATGTGCTGCCAGTCGGGCCATTTGTACTTAGTTCCTCCCAACTAGATGGGCAACAATAACGGTATGATGGCCGGCACAAGCATGACCGTAACGAGAAAGTCAAGCTGACACAGAATTGAGGCGAACCGAATTGAGGCGAACCTGCGCTATAAAACTTCATTGGTTGGAAGATATACGCTGAAGTTGAACTCTACTGTAAATTCACGCGCAGTCTAGTTTGAAAATTATATACACACTCTGTTCTCTGTCTTCGTGGTAATGTGATGAGTACTCTGGCGTGGATGAACAGCCTCTTCACAAGATCCTCGTCATCCCCAGTTACTTCGACAGACCATTCCAAGAACATGCTAGAACTCTACGCTGAGACTTCTGATTCTGCTTCCATCTCATCTTGATAACTGTCTTCAAAGAGAAAAAAAAGCACTCAAATTATGTTGGAGCGCAAGCGACACCCGTTTCGAAATTACGATGCACCAGGTTCTGAGATACTGCTATTCAACCTCTAATAGTGCTATTACATTGAATAACTGTTATTATACCACTTACTACTTGACTAAGATCATTTCATTCAATAACGTTGCAACTCACTTTGAACAATACAGTTTCTATTATTCACAGACTAGCACGCATATATGACTTGGTGTGATAATTCTGCTTCACAGGCCATATCAAATATCACGAGTCTTCATGGGCTATGTTTATGAGCTATATTGAGTTATCCCCTTACAGAGCAACTTGCAAGCTGAACCCCCCATCATCCAATCACTATCTTCGCTCAGCGCCTTTTTAATCAGCAGAAATAGCGCCACCACTAAATCTGATTGAAACCCCTCCGCTGGAGCCTGAAGCTGTTACTGCATTTGCACATCTTCAGGTTGGTAATGGTGGCTTGTTTGCCTGCCCCGGACGCCACATGCGTCGATCTGATGCCAAGTCGCAAAGGCAAAACGAAAACTCCAGATTCACTCAAGATTTCAGATTAGTAAACAATTCAAGATGGAGGCGACTTTTGTATATATAAGATAGCCAGTTGAGGAAGCTTTTCAAGACGCTTGAGAATTCATTAATCGCTGCATTAAGCTCAGCTGGTATAAACTCAGTTTCAACTGATTCCAAGTTACTGCTCACTTAACATACTTCAAAATAAAAATTCATAGGTTCTCATTGTTATCATTGAACAAAATGCCAGGCAAAGTAAGCAGTTACATGTACATACCGTTAAAGTGCACTCACTACTTATACTGACAATCGTGTATTACAAAAGGTTGGCAGTCGTGAAGAGTGGCTTGCCGCTCGGAAGACTCTTCTCGAGAAAGAGAAAGAATACACGCACCAAGGAGACATTCTTGCTGCTGAGCGACGGGAGCTCCCCATGGTCAAGATAGACAAGGAGTATGTGTTCCACGGCCCCGGCAACAAGTCACTTTCTCTCAGCGACCTCTTTGATGGTCAAGAGCAACTTATCGTTTACCACTTCATGTTCGACCCCAAGGACGATCGCGGATGCCCTGGATGCACTCACATGGGCGAATCGCTCCCCGACGTGCGTCATCTCAAGTCAAAGGACACCAACCTCGTCGCCATCTCTCGTGCGCCGATAGACAAGATCGAAGCGTACAAGAAGCTCGCCGGATGGAAATTTCCGTGGTATTCCAGTGGCGACTCTGACTTCAACTACGACTTCCACGCCAGCTTGGATGAAGCAGTAGCTCCCAAAGAGTACAACTTTGAGGCGCTCAAAGAGACTGACGCCAGATTCAAGCCATCGTTCAAGGGCGACATTCCCGGATTCAGCGTCTTTTTGAAGAAGGACGGCAATGTGTATCACACGTATTCAACCTTCATGAGAGGAGGAGAAAAGGTCCAGCCGACGCTGACTTTGCTGGACATGACGCCTTTGGGCAGACGACTTGTTTCGCCTGGTGACTTTAAGCTACGAGAAGAGTATGGAACGTAGTTAAAAAGGATGCGTAGATGGCCTTGAATCTTGAGGACAGAGAAAATCATCTCACAAAGAATGAAGACATGGAAACTCGGAAAATAGGAAGAATGTATATATCCCAAGAAGTCCTTTCGGCTTGTGCACCCCTTTTCTCTGCCTCTTCTTGCTTCTGTCACTGACGATCCAGGCGGCATAAATGCCATGAAGGCATGAAGTAGTAGCTTAAAATTGCTAGCGTGCTAATAGCCCAGTCACCGTCTCGTGCCATCCGAATGGTACTCCATCCATATCCACTACATGCAGCCTGCAACCGCACAGGTTGTTCTATATACATGTATGTATGTAGTAGCTAGACGTGGATCGATTTCTATCAAAGCAAAAGCAGTCAGCAGTGAGTTGTCAGATTCACAGATTGGTCAGCAGCCCAAAAATAAGGCTTTTTCAGAAGCAACGAGGATGAAGAAAGAGAGAGAAAAAAAGAACTAAACATTACTCTAATATTGCTCTTTTCTCCTGCTAGAGCGATAAGAGCAACTACATTCGCCGTACATCCTATTTTGAGAAGAAATGCAACAACAACAATAATATTCAGAGAGAAGCATTAATCTTCCATGCGTTTAACTAGCGAATCATTCTGCCGACCCTTTCCATACACCAACTTAAGTCAGACCCATTCATTCTTCTCTCACACCAATAATCTTCGCCTTCCAACATACGACTCAACCGTGTGCGGCGATGCTATAATCCGTGGTCAGATCACATTTGGAATCTCCATCTCCGCCTATCCTGCAGTGTTAATGCTTGTGCATATCGGGATTAGCATACACCCGTTTGTTGATGATATCCGAAAAAAATAAGTGCTTATTCTCAGGTGAGTTACAAGTCTACTAATGTGTAACCCTGAGCAACTACTTCTGCTGTCAGACGCCAAGTGGTACAAACTGGCAACCATTAACTCCTCTCTTGCTATTTAATTGCGTAACAAGCTAAGCAGCAATATATAACAACGTAACTTTAATAATGCCACCCATCATGCTATTAAAGAGCCCTCACCCTCCCTCTCCAAACATGTATTACTTCAATCCCATCTTCATAATCCTCTCTTAATCAAGCAAAAAAACAAGCCAACCAAAAACACCATGGCAGACTCCTCATTCAACAACACCAACCTCCTCGCCTGTCCCTTCTCCATCCCCGACCCCAAAGCCTCTGCCACCAAAGTCGTCTCCCGCTGGTCAGACACTCACGTCGAGAGCCCCCCAGCCATCATCATCACCCCAAACTCCGAAGAAGATGTCGTCTCGGCCCTTAAATTCGCCAAGCTCAACAAGCTCACCGTCATCCCCGCCGGAGGACGCCATAATCCAGCCATCCCAATCAACTCAAAATCTCTCTACCTAGACTTGATCAACCTCAAATCCATACAG
The DNA here is from genome assembly GCF_020647865.1 of Trichoderma asperellum. Taxonomy (NCBI): domain Eukaryota; kingdom Fungi; phylum Ascomycota; class Sordariomycetes; order Hypocreales; family Hypocreaceae; genus Trichoderma; species Trichoderma asperellum. Next base: position 5,376,960 of record NC_089415.1, on the reverse strand, counting down.
CTAGACAAACAATACTCCCAAGTCCAAATCGGAGGAGGTGCCCTCACAGGAGACGTCATACGATATCTTGCTCAAGAAGGATACTTCACCACCATGGCCAATTCAAACGCCGTCGGAGTCGTCGGCTGTCTCCTCGGCGGCGGCAACAGCTCCCAAAACGGCCTCATAGGCTGGATGGCCGACAACATCATGAGCTTCCGCGTAGTCACCGCTGCAGGAGACATCGTCCAAGTCAGCTCCTCCTCCAAGGGCGAAGAGCTCGCGCTTTTCAACGCTCTCTGCGGCGCCGGCCACGGCCTCTGCGTTGTCATTTCCGCTACCATTCGCATATATCCCCTAAGCAGCCTGAATCTCTCTCCAGCCAGCAAAGACGATCCCTCTCCCAGCATCTGGAGCCGCACCCTGATCTTCCCCCCCACAGCCATCGATTCCGCCATTGACGCATTCCTCGCCGCTTCTCCTCCTCCAGAGCCCATGAACGTCATCTTTGGCTTTTCACGTGGTCCTCCAGGTACTCCATTTGCCGGAAAGCCCATCGTACTACTCACCAGCACATACTACGGCCCTGCAAGTGAAGCCGAAGCCTCTTCCGTGGGGGCAAGGCTATTGCACCCGTCCCTGGTCGAAAAAGCCGTCAAGGCAGACACAGTCCAGATCCCCTTTGCCAACGCTAACAACGCTTACGAGCCGCTGAATGACCACGGCGGCTTTAAATCCATGTCTTCCAACCGGATCGCTCGCCTCTCTCCCCGGGCCCTCAAGGACGCCTACGGCAAATATCTCGCCGTGACGGACAAATACCCAGATGCTGTCCGTTCTGCCCTCATGTTCCATAGCTTCAACCCTTCCAAGCTCGCGGAGCTTGGCGCCACCCCTGAAGGCGAGGGGAGATTTGTCGAGGCCAGAGACAGGGGGTTTTGTACCATTGGAGTAATGTGGTCCTCGGAGCCCGCCACAAGAGATGCTTTGGCTGTATTATATGATGAGGCCGTGACAATTCTACAGAAAGATGACGAGGAAGCTGGTCTTCCACGAAGGGTGTTCCCTGGTATAATGAAGTTTCTCCCTGGGCGACGGGACCTGTTCTCTGGAGAGAAGTTGGCAGAGCTGGATCGACTACAGGAGAAATGGAATGGCGACGGGCTCTTTTGGAGTCCATACAAAGCATGAGGTGAGAGGGGAATGATAAGTCAGATGTTTTCACTTTTTCAAACGTAATAGCTATCATCAGGTGAAATATAGCATCAGTATTCCATTTTCGCTGTAACCTCTCTAGGCTATCTGCCTGTTAGACCCCTGAAACCCCTAAGAATAAGCCGTCCATTTCAGTTTCCTCTACTTGAAATAGTAGATACTTTATAATCGTAGGCATAAGTTCCCATTATTTTATGTTCCGGGCTGCCAACCCATCCAGAATCCATCGCCTTGCTGATATTGATATACCCAATCCCACGAATGACCGGTTATGTACCTGCCGAAGGTTTCTGCTTCATCCCGCCGGAAAAACAAAAAAGAAAAAAAAAAACGCCGTCATATCAATGCCATTTATACATATTCTAGCTGACCCTGTATCGTCTCACTCAATAATCGATTAAATTTTCCATGTTGTGGGGTATAGACTTGGGAGATATCGTCTCTTTGGTTTGGGTGGGCGCAATAGGGGTGGAGGGAGGTAGAGAGCTCAAATCACTCCGGGGAGTATCGTAAGAGAAGTCAATTTCTGTCTTTAGGGGCTTGGACTTCAGAGGTGGTAGGAGAAGCGGCTGAGAAGATAGATCAATGGGGTCATCAAGCCCCTTCGCTGCAGTCTTGCCTCTAGCGACATTTTTGACGGCTTTGAACGTCTCTGTAACGGCATTCTTTGGAGGAGCCTTGGGCTTAGCGGGCTGCTTTGTCTTTCGAGGGCGCGGCTTCGCTGCCGCCTTGGTTTGTTTGGCGTTTTCAGGAGGCTCCCTGCCGAGGACAATCTTCAATTGCCTCTTAGCCGCAGGCTTAGGGCTGGGTTGTGGCGTGGGGATAGCATCCAGCTCACGATCATGGCCGGGGTTAGTTTGGCTAAGTGGCAACGCAACTTCCAATTTGGTATTCTTGAGACGCTCCTGGTTCTGGCCGTCTTGCTCTGCAGACACAAGGTAGTCATTGCCAATGTCGCAATCCCACGGAGGCAAGGCTGCGAGGTGAGCTACTTTGTCGCATGGAGAGCGTACAACAAGATCCCAACAGTCTTTGAATAACGCATCTTTGGGCTCTGCATCGGTATTGATCCATATTGTGAGTCCATCTCTTCGGCCTCTTGCAACCTGACACATCTCTCTGACTAGCCTCCTCGTGCCTGGAACTTTGAGGGTGGTTCCAACAACAATGACACAGTCTGGGCGGGCTTTCAAATCGGCACTCGACACGTTTCCGATAGCTTCTTCATCTGGATTATACTCATTATAGAGCACGAATCGCGGCCGTATGCGCCCAATCCCGTGACTCCGTTTTCCAGCAAATGAAGTTCTTAGATTGTCATGCTCTTCACACGCATTGCACAACGGAGCCTCAGGTCCGTCAAATATTTCCCCATTGAATGGCTCTAAATGGCCACATTTGCTGCAGACCATCTTCTGCAATCCACCATGAAGTTGGATGGTAGCTGGCCAGGGAGCCTTGAGAGGCAGCGGAATCTCGGTGGCTAGCGGTTCCATATTCGCGTCGAGACAATCAATGTTTTGAGAGTAGAGTCGCATTAAACGTCCTTCTTGGGCCAGGGATGCTAGTAGGCGGTGGAATGGTGTTGGGCTCGCCTTCTTGGTCATTTCGTTCATTTCCCGGACCATGCTGTGGAAAGATTGCGTTGACGAATCGTGTCTATAAACAGACGCGTCGAATAGGTGCTTGCCCGAACCCTTCAAGTTGTGTTGGTTCTTGACACGTGCGAAAAGGCCTGTCGATGATCTAAAATCAGGAATTCCTGCCGATACAGAGATGCCAGCACCTGCAATAACAACAATCTTCTTCTTTTTTCGCAACGCCGTGATCAACCTCTTCTCCTGAGCCTTCTCTTCAGCTGTCATATCCTTTTCGTCCTTGTTTAGGTAATTCAAGTATTCTGTTGTGCGCTCCTTGGGCTGATAAACCTTACGTCTTTTAGCCGGGGGTTGCTCGTCATCTACACTCTTTGAAGAGTCGTTGTCGGAGACGGGTTGGCCAAGGCTAATGATAGCTGTTGATCTCATAGGAGACTGGGCCCCGGAAGCAGTCGTCGACATGGGCGAAGGATACCGTCGTGAAGGGTCGACCAAAGAAACAGAGGTATCTGGTAAGGAGGGCGTGTTTGAGAGGGTCGAGAGGGGCGACGACGGCGACGACGGAGTAGAGTCGCGGAAAGAGCCACGAGGCGAGGATAGAGGACTTGATGGTTCATCCATGGTTCTTGAGATCGAAGGTCGTCCTTGTATAAAAACGAAAAAGGAAAGGAAAGGGCAAAGGGTGATGGGAAGACGCGCAAGGCCGTCCTAGAGAGAAAATTCAAGTGCGCCGCGATCTGAACTAGATCATCTCGGAACAAAGAAAGAAGAAAAAATTGCTTTCTCAGGTTCCTCCTCTTATGCCTGGATCTCTGCTGTTTTCCAAGCTATATCCGGTCTCGCGGTAACGTAATGATGCAGGGTGAAAGAGCGAATATGAGCCAGCTTGCCTCCCAAGGTTTTAGTTTTGCAGGTGCAGATGCGGAGTCTCGGGGTGTGTGGGCAGACCAAGGCCCAGCAACCAGAAAGCCAGAAAGCGCGGCCACCGCCAATACCCCAGCTTGCAGCGAATCTCTTTCTAAAACCCGGCACGCGAACGTGCAGCGCCAATCTTGGCGCTAACGTGGGGCGTTGCGTTCCAGGCGTTAGGGGCTGGATGTGCCAATCGAGTTCCCTTTTGGCGAGGCAGAAAAGAGTGGGCTGAGGCTTATGCCAGTCAGTAACTTGCAGCGAGGTTTCTTCACAGCCTCGCCTTGGGCTAGCGCTGGTCTTTGTCACAAAGCAACGTCTGCAGAGAGAATGAGCTGGATCGAATGGCGTCAAACGTATGCAAGCACGGCGCAGCAGAAAACGCAGTATTGTTGTGTGTGGTGGATAGTTCCGAGCTATCGTTTGCCTAAAGGCTACTACTTATGCCGCTCACGAAAACGCGAAAGGCTCCGGCGCGCAAATTTCTGGAGAGTTTAAGGGCTAAGTAAGGGTCAGCCCCATTGGCTTGGTTGATCGGTCTATCGGCAGCTGAAGGAAAGTGCAGCAAGCGCAAAAATAGGAGAGGACGAATAAAATGGAGCTGGTAACGGAGGTTACCACAAGCACGTGTTTCATCGGAAAAGAGAGGGAAATGAAGATGAAGATGAAGATGAAGGGAAGGAAAAGAATTGAGGCAGTGGGAGAAAAAGAGACATCGTCATATTGCGTTGGCGCAAGTTACCTCGCCTTGCCGCCTCAAAGCACTTGCAAGGCAAAGCTCCTGCCAGCTCATCACATCGCATTCACACTCTTCTTTCCGCAAGAGTGGGGCCCCACGGCTTGTTCCTGCCAAGGTGGTCTGTTATGACGCTGTCGTTGCCCGGAAACTGCATCCGCGCTAACAGGCAGCTAGGGTAGCAGCCTTCAGTGGGGCTGGCTCTCCATCTCTACTGCATCAAACCTGGCGATGACGACGGGCTGCAGCGGCCATCCCAAAGGGAAAAGAGAGCAGAGAAACGTATCAAATGATCTACAATGTAAAGGTGGTGGTATTATATAAGTGCTGATTTTGGAATGCCTTCTTTTCTCATTTTAAGGGTGCAGTCTTATAATCAACTCAGATTTGATAACGGTCATAGATCATTCTTATGGCATCCATGACCCAAAAATTCATAAGGTTTAGTGCATCTGCAGCCTTATGCATCAACCCTCAGGGCGCTCTCATCCTAAATTCATACAGCAGAACCACAGCACAGCTCACGAATAAATCGTGCTCTCAATGGCTCCCATACAACTTCCTCCAGAAATTCTCAGATCATGTCATAAAGTAAGTAGTGTTGTTACATAAGTACATGCAGTTCTATATAGCATCAAAAGCCATGCCTCTATTTCGTCTCACCAGCCACCCCATGCGTCTTCGTCTCTCCAGACAAGATATCAATCACCGTCTTATCTCCCTCAACAGGCGCTTTTCTCCTCTCCGTCCTATTCAAGAGCTCAATTCCCAATATACCAGCCACAATACCAGCAATGTGCGACGCAATGTCCACCTTTAGCTTCACCGTCTTCCCCAAACCAGCCAATTGCACCGCCGTGATCAACGCCAAAAACACAATGCCATGGACACCGTCTTGCGGCAGCCCAAAGATCTTAAATCCATCCGTGCGATGCTCCCAAAAGTACGCCGAGCACAATCCCAGCGTCGCTCCCGAGGCGCCCAGCGACGTGACCGTCAACCAGCCCCTGAGCGTATACGTGATCAGACTGCCCAGGAAACCGACAGAGCCGCAGCCGAGGTACAGCGCGAGGAAATCCGCGCGGCCAATTTCGTCGTGGAGGCACGTTCCGACGAACCACAGGGGAACCATGTTGACCAACAAGTGACTGAGCTTTGTGTGCGAAAACGCCGCAGTGAACAGCGTGACGGGCCGAACCGTCGCCACAACAAAGATCATGTACTTGTTGAAGAGACGCCACAAGGGCGGAACCCTCCAACCCAAGTATACCAGGGCGTTGATAGCAATCAGAGCTCCCACCGTTGCGTGCGCAGTCGATACCTCCTGGAACAGTCTGTACCGCGGCGCGGGCTCCTCATAGACCATGGCCACCGCAGCGAAGAATCCAAGTACCAGAGCCACAACAGTCGCAGAGGGCAGAATCCGTTCCCAAGGCTTCAGTTCCGGTGGTGCTTCCATGTCCGACTGCGCAGCCTTGTAGTATTCCGCCACTTTAGGGTTCGTAATCTCCCGGACCTGGTTATCTCGCTTCGCCAATGGACCAGAAACGCCTTCGACAGCTTCTTTTGCCTTGCGCTCTTCTTCGAGAGCCTTTTCCCTGGCCTTCTCTCTGGCCTTGTTCCGAGCTCGCATCTCGTCGATCTTGCTCCGGCCGTAGATGGGATCAGGCGTGTAGACTTCAGCCGCGCTTTCCTCCTCCTCCTCCTCTTTGACCTCCCCCTTGTTGGCTTTTGCCTTCTTCTCGGCTGCCCGCTCCATTTCCTGCTCCATCTGTTCCAGCTCGTCCTCTGCTCTCAAGCCGGCATTCCTAATCTCCTCCACCGGCACCGTTTTCCGCAGGTACGCCAAGGCCCTGGCAATCTCCTCTTCCGTAAACTGCGCCGTATGTATCGCAAAGGCAGGGTCTTCCAGCGTTCCCGACACTCTTCTACCGTGTAAGATTCGTAGCAAGTGATTCGCCCGTTTACCGCCGATACCCGTACCGAATATCTTGTCGACCTCCGCCGCTGACAGATCCCTTCCGCTAAAGGCAAGCCCAGCTTGGTCCCTATAGCCCTTGGGAAGCTCCTCATAATCCCGGATGATCTTTGGCCCAAAGAACGTCCGGCGACCACCATCAAGCTTCCTGCACGCCTTCAATCCCGCCCATTCGGTCCGCCTCAACACCCCTCTCTCGGGAGTCTGTAAAGCGCAGCATGACATCCATCGTGAAACTGTCGTAGCCGCGCCATTCTTCGCTATCGAGGTCGAGGTCGAGCACGTTCCAGCCTGCCTCGAAATGCCCCTCGCCGCAGCCCTAAGCAGCGACCAGGAAGCGTTCGAGCAGCTGAGCCCATTCATGCTGCGAATGGGGGGAAACGTCTTTTTCGCAATCTTCTTTTCTTTGTTTTAATGCGCCAACTGCGCGCCGGAGATGCCGAAAAGGCCTACGATGGCCCCAGTCTGTGTTGTGGTCCCGAATTGGAGGGTTTTGAGAGAGATATCAGAGTGGTTGCCCACCATCCAGCTAAGAATTTCTTCTGCCGAATCGGATAGAAGATTGCGGGCGTTGCGCCACTCGCAGATTTAGGCTGGCAGGGGTACGCCATACGGTTTAAAAGCCCATTAACCCCACTATAACGTGCATGATGGGCAGCCCCTCCATGATAACCTCAGCTCTGCTCTACACATACACTTATCGAAGTTCTCTCGTATAAAGCCCGTCTGATCCCGTCAACTCTTTATTATTGCTGGCTTACAAAACAACAATAAAAGTTCCAGCTCGAGGACAGTCTTACTACACCGCCACCATGTCCGCCGACACCACCCCCATATCACCAGCTCGCTTCGCCTCCGCGATCAAAGACCTCTCCATCGGCATGCTTCACCTCAAGGTCCTCGAAATCCGCAACTCCATCGCCCACCTCCAATACTCCAACGACCAGCTCAAGCCATTCGCAGAGGGCACCTCCGTCGCGCTAGGCGAATCCACAAGCACATCTGCCGCAGAGCCAGACCAGGACTGCATCGACGCCATCAAGGAGAACGAGGTCGTGATCGACCGCATGGCAGAGCGCTTAGCCATCGTCCGCGCAGAGGTCGAAGACCGAGGTATCAGCTGGACGGAATTTCAGAGCCAGGATGAGGTGGCAGCAAACACAGATGCTGGCGTCGAGGGGATTGAAGAGGCTGCTATAAACGGGCTTGTTAATGGAGAGGTTGCTGGCCAGCCGGGTGAGACGAGACATTCGGCTTGGACGGACGGCACGTTCCAAACTGGCACAATTTCAAATGGCCAAGTACGATTTGATAGTCAACCCGCAGGACAAAATGCGCCGGCCAATGATAGTGCTGCACAATCAACAACACAAGGGGGAGAGAGCCATGGTAATACTGAGGAGGATGGTCTGCATCTATGAGTATGATATGATATGGGAGAAAATAAAAAGTAATGGAAAGGAATAATGTCAGGCTACATGGTAGGCGTTTTGGAATCTACATTGGGCTAGATAGATGCCCCAAAGATATACCCCCTCTTTGGCAAAGTAATCACAGCTTCACAGCCAACGTCACGGAAAAGAATATTTGAAGTGATCACAACCCATAGGCAAGAAACGGATCACTTTCATCAAGAGCCACAGTAATGAAACGAGAAAGGAGAAATACGGATGGAAAAGAATCCAATGTTCTTGTGCAAAAGCTAGCACTGCACCTCTAGTAGGCTTTGAATCTCGCCTCTTTTGTTCTTGGCTACTACGAGCACACCAAAAAACAAGCCAACAGCCAAAAGCCAACAGCCAAAATACGCCATGCCTTTTAAACATGCACCAGAGAGAAAAAAATGGGAGACCCAAAAACCAAACTCAAAAAAACACTACCCAAAAGCATGCCTCTCTTTCTCTCTCTCCCAGCGCCCGCATTTGTGCTATGCTTTAATTGAAGCAAAAAAAATATGTATGTGGAAAACAGAGAAACCGATGAGAGAAAAAAACTCAAAAAGACAGACAAAGCAAAGAACAAAGCAAAAGAAAAGCAAACCATTGCGCCGTTGGTTGAGTACAGTCGCATGTCGGTGCTTTAATACAAGAACGCTTTCATATGGCGTCTTTAGTCAGAGTCATCTCCAACAGGTGATCCCGTTCCAGGAAGATTCTTCTTCCTAGTAGACCTGTGCCGTCTTGACCTCTTGGACCGTGAACGGCTGTTGCTGCCTTCGCTGCTGGTTATGGTTTCCAGCTTCGGTCGTTGCGCAGCGTGTCCAGGTTGACTGGAGTTGCTGGTGCTCTTGGTAATGCGAGGTGTGAATATATCTTCGTACTCATCCTCAGATTCTTCGTATCCGGGAGGAACAGCCAAGGCTCTCAGGCGGTTATTCCGTCTTCGCTTATCAAAAGAGTTGTCTAATGCCTCGTCGGAGCCGCCGTCAAACGACAGGCTACGTGTCCGCGTCAAGTCAGATCGAGTGCTCCGAGTTCGAGAAACGAATAGTGAGTCGATCAGCTCAGATTCAGTTGGCAATTCCTTCATAATCTTCTCCCTGACCAGCTTTTCCTGAAGTTGGCGAGATAGCTTTTCCTCTCCGCTGGCAGCCGTCCTCCCACTTGCAACTGTCCTCCCACTTGTTCTGCTGCTAGCGCTCATGGCTCTGCTGACAGGCACCTTGCCTTCCATAACCTTGGCAGACGGAGGTGGCTGCAGCATCCATTTGTGAGCCTCCTTGTGAGGCAGTTTGCTGCTAACGACGGGAGGGTGAAGGTCGTTGACGGGTGGGTTTCGCGGAGCCGCATAAAAGGCACGGCGCTCCTCCTCTGTTACTTCCTTCTCCATGCCCAGTGTTGACTCAATCAGCTTTCCAGCTGAATCCCTCGCCTTGGAGAAGGCGTCTTTTAACTTGTGGCCAGTCCAGTCTGCTCCCCATAGCTCCTCGTCCTCGCGCTGATATCCGTGCCGCATGTTCCAGTCATCTGATAGAATGCCATCCTGTGATACCACCAACGTGCTGTCTCCGAAATTGGTGTGACTATCGCCGGTGTTTGTACGCCCTGACAGGCTGAGTGCACTGATTTCTCCTCCCGTCGTCTCTCCTCCCGCGCTCATCAAACCCCGTTGACTTGAGTTCTTGCTCGCCGATTTCTTTGGTAAGCTAGGCCCCATGCGAATTTCTTCTTGCCAGTAGGGATTCGTGTTGAACGGCGAAGGGTGCCGATATAAGCCAGGTTGCTGTGTCTCTAGTTTTGCCTTCTCTACCCTCTCTTTCTTGGCCTGGCCCTTGGCCTTGTGACGATGCCGTACTTCGGCGCATGGTGTGCAGGCAAGCAGATAGAAGATGGCCGACTGTAGCGCGACAGGGAAGGACATGGTGGAAGGCTACAGGGCACGTCCCCGTATGTAGAATGCCTTTCAATTGGCGTTTGATATCCCCAACATGGACGTAGGATGCCGTGTTTAAGAGTCGGTATCGAGAGAAAGAACAGTCGTGATAGAAAACGCAGCGAATCGGCTAAATGAGAGTCCAGCAGCCCAAAGAAAGATGGCAATAATAACAAACAGGTTGCTATCCGGAAGAAAAAATTCGTCGTTAGGCACACTGGAATGGAGGATTTCGATAGATCGTAATTCGATTGGAGGCGTGGGGGGGAGCGAAGAGTGTCGTCGAGAAAGTAAGGGGGGTCTGCGACAGTTTCAAGTCCCAGGAGGCCGAGTGCGGTAAGAAATGGAGGGAGAAAAGAACCGTGACAAAGAAAAAAGAAAGAATAATTGAAAGTCGTCACAATAAGGGAAAAAAAAAGAGGCTAGGAAAGAAACAGAAAAGGGAAAATTGGCAATGACGCAGGACAATGCGAGTTATGAGGTGAAAGGAAAGAAGAGGCGGCTGCGGAAAGGAGATGGCGAGGCGAGACGGTGGCAGGGCGGAAATTCGTAGCGACGAGGTTCGTTTCAGTACGAGCAGCGGCCAGAGCTGCGCCAAAAATAAAACCAAAGGCTCTATAAGCACCGGGGGGGCGGCAGCAAGTCCAGCTGGCTGGCCTCTCTATTTTTGGAGGAGGGTTGGATTTTGGGGGAGGCGCGTAAAAAAAAAAAATAAGAGAGAGAGAGAGACGTGGATAGAGGTTTTGAGGAGTGTCTGAGAAAGGGAGGGAGAGGCGCAGATCGACGCAGCAGAGATCGCTGCGCTGTAACGTGCTGAAGATGCGGCGCTACCACAAGCCCAGAGGCAGTTTCGACAGCAGATCAGAGGATCAGAGATGGCCTTAATGGGCAAGGGGGGGGGCCAGGGCCTTATGATTGCCTGACAGTGGTGACGCCCGCTAGCTTGAACCCCGCGACGATTCGCCACAAAGGCCTCAAACAGCGCTGCTACGACTCAAGCAAGCATGGAGCGGCGCATGCAAGAGGCACCGCCGGGAGCTTAGCTGGCGCATTCTTCTGGCGATGTGGCCTGGGCTTCAATTCACTGCAGGCCGCCCCTCTGCGGACGAACCTAAAACGCCGCCAGAGGCTTGCGCTTCGTTTGTCGAGGCCCGATAGAGTTACCAACTGCCTACTGCAAACCTTTTTTTTTTTGTTTTAATCTTTCTTTTAATGCCCGAGAAAAGAGACAAGACAAGAATCGAATCAATCAAGGAGGCAAAGTCATCACGTCACGTCACCAGAGAGCCCGGCCAGGCCTACGATGCATTACGAGTCGAGCCGAGAGCGTCTAATTACCCACGCCCGTACCGGTGGCAGATACGGAGACGTCGTGATATTTCTCATTTTACTCGAGCTCAGATACCTGCCCCCAATATCTTAGTGCTGCGAATACGTCTCGTTCGGGGCGCGGTCACCGCTTAGATCCATGGAGAAACGGGTCCCCCAATCAACTAAGAGCCACTGGCGCTCCGTCCGCGGTCCTTCCATACGGCGTCGGTCTAATTCCCCATCTTTTCGTCCTGGTGTCCAATTCCCTTTTGGTCGTCTTCGCGCGCGCGACTCCAGCGCTTGGCGTGCGGCGGGTTGGAGCTGCTGGCCTCGCCGATGAAACACTTGGCCTGGAGGCGTCTCTGTCTCTTGTGTTTCAACTACGTGCGAGTGCTGCGCATCGTCATCACAGTAAGATAAGGATCTCTGGGGGGCACAGCATTGGGATCCTCGCCCAGCAAATGGACCCAATGCCAGCAAGCGAGAATGCGGAACGGGGACAATGCCTGTCGTTCGTTTCATTACTGATGCTGATGGGGGAGGGGGGTACCTCCTCGGCCTGCCGGAATGCGCCCATTGCCCATGTACCCTTCTTTTATTCCCTATTGCCTCAAGCGGCAAGCGGCTTGGCCAGGGTTCCGGGATGCAAATTGAATTTGGAGGTTTGGCCTTTGACGAACCTGGCAACTTGTCTCTTCAACGAACATTTGCGCTTGTTTGTGCTCGTGCCACGGGGCTACTGAAACTAAGTTGCGCTATCGACCCCGTCCGTTCGTATGAGCGCCGTGCCGTGGCCGCCAATGGCGACATGTTGCTCCCATGTTGGGCATTCTCGACCTTCTATTTGCTCTCCACAAGCGGCGCCTCTCAGATGCTTGACATCACAACAGGGTCAAATAAAGCCCGGGGCTTTCCTTGCTTGCCAGAACAACGATGTATCAAAAAGAAAGAGAGATAAAGTCTGTCAGGCCAGACCCCGGCAGCGGCAGCAGCGTCTAATGCCAACATGCCACGTCGTCATCTGCCATCAACTTACTGCACTGCGCCCTCACCACATGTATGTAGGTACGCACAGACAACAAAACCTGGAGCCTAAGCTAGCGAACAGAGCCAGCAGATTTCGTCGAAAAAAGATTCCTCCTTGCATCCTAGGACTTTCAGCGTTTGACTTTTTAAACCCCCTCACGAGTCGTCGTCACCGAGTCCAAAAAAAAACGTCTTGGCCGTGCGCTGGGCCCCCCGCTGCGCATTCCCACCTGCTTGGCTGACACCAAGGAAAATATCTCACTTGGTCCCGACGTTCCGTGCGTAAGAACAATGAGAGCCAGAGAATAAGAGGAGAAAAGAAAACAATTATGGATTAGTTTGCTCCCTCGGGACTGCGGGAAGGTGAGTAACGATGCCTACTGGCCCATGGTAACTTTGTCACATCAATCGCAATCAGGAAGAAAAAAAATAAAGTAAAATAAAATCAGCCGTTTTGAAGCGCGGCTCGGGGAGCCGACTTGGCCGTCCCGCAAAGGTGGCAAGCCAACAAAAAATCCTCTCGGGACGACGTCCACCCGTCCATCCACTCCAAACTCTCAACTTATGCGATTCTTAGCTGTATCGATGATGGAAGATGTGAAGCCCACAGCCCGAATCTCGATCTTGTGAAATGATTACACAGAACTACGTACGCAAATGTATTAATATGCAGTACGTAGTAGTAGGTAGTACCTAGTCACTTGGTGGCAGTAGCCAGTAGTATAAGACGACCCTGCAGTGCCCCTCCCTTCAAGGCACCAGATATATCTCGATGCAGAGTCGGATAGTAAGCCCCGCGGTGGCCACTTTTAGCAGAGTAAAAAAAAGCCGTCCTCCAAACTCCAAATGGCTTGGCTGGACTGGACTCGCGGCACCTGGTTCCGACTCACCACCACAACTGGCCGCGCCACGAAAAGCGAGGCGGACACCCGGGAAGCGCCAAGGATGCCTGTGCGTGTTGCGTGATATGTGTGCCTCGTTATAGCCATCCAGGAGCAGGATGAACAGCCGCCCATTGTTTAGCAAGTTTAGCAGGGGGGCATGGCCAAGGCCTACAGGAATGTCAAGGTAGCATTACTACCCCGTAGACATTGTTTTCAATGCTACAGTAATACATTACTAGTAGGTCCGGGGAACGAGGCCATTTTGAGGCGGTGGCTTTCTACACCAGGTAGTAGTAGTAGGTACTAGTATTGGATCGGGCCTTGCACCAAATCGGATGTGGAATGCGGGCGTGCCCTGAGGGGGGCAACCTTTTGGCCAATGGACCTGCTACAGTATTAGATGCTATAATGGACCGTGCAGACGACACCCAGCTACATATCGTGTTCGATCAGTGCGTTCAATTTCGTATTGAGGTATAAATTAGCATCATTTATGCTCATATGTACAAACACAGGTGCAATTATGGCGTTGTTTGCTCATCGCGATCAAATGGCATTGCTATTAGTGGCAGTATACCTACATACTAGTACTGGACTTGAGTGCCATCAAGGTGTTGTAATTCACATCAATGTGCTCCATCACAAGCAAGCCCCATCACCTTCTATCAATCACTTCCAAGCCCATGGGAGCCGCCTTCAATCATAGCAAGAGTAGATTTTTCCCATTTTGAGATCTGATACCAACAGTATTTACATACACACGTATTTATATCTCGCCCTTCGTCCATCTGGATAATTTCATTCATAGCATCTGTGTCCTCCCTTTTTTTGCCTCCGCCGCAAGACCGTTTTCCCAGTCTCGCTCAACAGTCAAATTCGTAATAACAAAGGCAAAGAAGAAGAAGATAAAAAAAACCAAGTAAAAAAAAAAAAAAGGTCGACCTCATGGCATTTATATGATGCGTTAAACAAGCCGATCCGCAATCCCTCTGACCACTAGCCAATTGGTAAATTGCCTTGTCGAATAAATGCATCAACAGGCCTTGTCAAATATTTTTGTTTTCCTACCTCCTGCGGTAGGCTTTTTGGAGAATACCTCCCAAATCCAACATACATGGCATCCATACAGACTAGCAAGATAGAGAGATAGAGAGAAAATGCCAACGGCTAAGGGTATGCCCGTGGCGAGTAGTATACAGCGGCAGGGGACTAGGTGTCAGGCCACCCCTGCAACTGGGCAATAACATGCACAATTGTATTCGTTGTCGTGCATACGGAGCTTTAGACTTCCCACTCCTCTTCAACTTCCTCCTCAGCATCGTCGTCCTTAGTGGTCAATGCAGAGAAAGATCCTCCAAAGTTCTTGGGAGCGGCAGGCTTAGCCACCTTCTTGGCCATGGTCTCGGTAGATTGCTGGATCTGAGCCGTAGGACGGGCTTGGGTGGCCTCCTCTCCAGATTCGACTGAAGGGGCCTTCTTGGACTTCTTGGAAGACTTGGTCTTGACAGTGTTCCACTCATCAGATTCTTCCTTGAGCATCTCCATCTGCTCCTCCTCGGAAGGAAGAGCTGAGATCCAAGAGCTCTCTAGCTGATTGACAGTCTCCTTCTTGGCAGCGGGGGCAGAAGTGGGCTTCTCAAAGGTGTCGAGAGGTGCATAGACGGCGGCATCTCCCTTGTTAGCAGCAGTTCCGTTGGTTCCATTGGTTCCATTGGCACCGTCCCAGGCAGACTTCTTTGCGTTGACAGCGGCCATAAACTCAGAGCCATCCTTGGCAGCACGGCCTTCGGCAATGCGAGCAGTTCGGCGCTGCTTCTCCTCGAGGACCTTGCGCTCCTTCTCGGCCTCCTCACGGGCAGCCTTGGCGGCCTCGGCCTTCTTCCTGTTCTGTCTCTGCTTCTTGGTCTCAACCGGTTCAGGGTTCTTGGAAGCCTTCTTCTTCTGCTTCTTGGACTCGGTATCAGTGAGACGGAGAACGGAAGGGCCGGTAGTAGAGGTTGGCTCGAGCATGTCGCTGACACCGCTGGCGTCCACGGGGCGAGTCTCGGGGGACAGAGCAACAGGAGACTCGTCGTCATCGGCGTCGGCGCCGTTGGACGACGGAGCAGAAATGACGGCCTCTGGGGCCGGGGCAGCCTTGGACTTGTTAGCCTTGGACTGCTTCACAGTCTTCTCCCTCTGCTTGGTAGCCTCCTTCTTGTTGTCGAATTTGGCACCCTCCTTGGCCTTGGAAAGCTGTCTGGCAAACTCTCGGTTGTCAAGCTTTTCTTGCTTCTCGGCATCATTGCTCAGCCACTGGTTGGCTTCGGGAGCCTTTTCTTTCTGAGCTTCGGGCTTGGATGACTTGCTCTCTGTCACATAGCTTTCCATTCGCTGCTTCTTTTTCCGGTCTTCTTTTCGAGCCGTTGGCTGCTGAGAGACTTTTGTAGGCTTGGTAATGGTGACGCCGCCCTTTTGCTTGTCCTTTTGTGTCGAGATATGGTAGACGGCATAGCCAAGGCCAATCAAGGTGGCATAGGCGCCAATGGTGTAAAGCATGCTTGCGTCGGCCATGATGACTCTAAACCGCTTTCGCGTTCTGAATTGCGATTGATGGGCAAGAGTGAGATCGAGTGATACGGCAGAAAACGACGCCGCGATATGGAGACGAACGGGGCGAACGGCTGCTCTCTGTCTTTTCGCTTCTCCCCGAAGCCGACGGCTGCTTGTGCGACAAACAGCGAGCTGAAAAGGAGATTAGAGAAACGCAACGCCCAAGCGCTCGATCGATTGTCGGATAGCTGCAGAAGGCGCTACCGTTCACGGGTGCTGGAAGGTTTTGCACCAACGGGATGATGCAGCAAGGTTGACTTGAGTGCAGCGGCAAATCTTCAAGGCTGGCGCAAATCCGCAAGCTGGCAGAAATGTTAAAAGCCGGCCACGGAAAGATGTGAGGGGAAAGTGAAAAGGCCAGCCGCAATGCCCCAATTGCCCAGATGCGGGATTGATGATCGATGGCAGCAAACAAGCATGGAAAAGGGACAGACGTACAGACGGTTGAGGACACGACAAAAGAAAAGCACCAGGTGGCTTCAACGCAAAGCAGGGGTATGTTGCCGCAACGTCGCCAATGGGGAAACGAGGAGCAGGGCTGCTGGCTAGTCGGAAAGGGCGAGAAAAAAGCCGGCCAGGGGGGGCTGAGTGCGAGCACCTCAGTGGCTCAGCCAAGGGGCGGGTTGAAATTGGTGGGGCCCGTTACCTGAATGTTTCTTGCCGGCCCTTTATGCGGAGAGCTTCTGGCTTCGAGCCGTGGGAACTTTTATCAGATCGTCTCGCTAGAATGCCGTTCGGTGGCAAGATTGCCGTGCCCTGGAGGCCAAGAGTCCCCTGGCGGCTAGAAACGATGTCTCGGAGAGGGCTGGCCAGCGATGAAGCTCTGAGGGAGAGTTGCGATGGGATGCGCGTCGCGTCGCGTTGAAGGGTGGAATTGTGTAGAGTGCAAGGCGATATTTCTTTGGTGCTGTGTTTGCGAACTATTCTTCACATAGCATTCACTCTGCCAGCCGGCAAGCATAGAAAATCCGGCCGCCTTGAGATCACTGTCAACTGAGTCTGAGCAGCCCTATAACTTCTACTTCAGGTGCTGGCCACTGCTGCACATCAACGCCTCTCCCTGCAGGAATTATGGGCCTGTTGAGTGCAGCAGTTAGCGGCTGATCCAATAGCACGCTCGATGATTGTCAAAATCCCAGGTCTGCATCAGCTTGTTGCGCCTCGCTGCGCGACCGTAAAGTAAATGCAAGGTACCGCAGATTCGATACCGCTACCCACTCCGTACGTGCTAATGCAAAGGGATCATGCTCCCGTTACACGATATCAGCCTGCAGCAGGATTCCATAGAGGCTACGGTCTCTGATTCTGCACTTTTAGAGGGAGCATTTATTTGTTTACCCTACAGCTCTTGAGGAATGGCATGCCGCAAACGCCTTGATTACATCAATATCCTGCACTCTTTCATATCGTGAATGTTTAAATAGTTGTCTTAACTTGTCTCTAAGTTTTTGGTCTTGCTGTTGGCATATTCATGCTCTCTAAGTATGACTAGGTAGAGCAAAAAGCATCTTCTGACTCATGAGACGAAGTATCAAGGCTGCTAGAAGCACGTCGTAGCTGTTTAGTGGTACTACATGATATATGCCAATGTGAGAATAGTGCATGGCATGATCCATAGCTGCCCGAATCCTTTATACAGGAACATGAATGTTCAATCAAGATGATTTATTTCGCCATTTGCTGCATCTTCAAATTCTACGCTCAAAGCCCGATGTCTGCTCGCCCCGCCAATACTACCCCAGCCCCAAATGGATACCTGTATAAGCCAAATTGAGCTCAGCAGGCCAACGGCGGTAAATAATAGACAAATGAAAATAGCAAAATTACGAATTCAAATTGGCAACACAGAAAATGGCAACAAAGTAGTTGCCCGGCACAGTAGAAAGGGCGTTCTTCGGCCGTCGCCGGCCGCTGATAGTCATAAAAAAACGGGGTGGGCTCCGTGTACTGTGACTATTATCTCAGCAGGAACGAAAAAACCCCCCCAAACCCCGCCAAGACTAATTGCGGAGAGGCGAGTTAAGCCGTTGTGGATGAATGTGTTTTGACGTGAAAGGATTTATTAAAGACTTTCTGTTCCCGGAGCGTTATTGAGATATTTGTTTATTCGCGCTTGTCAAACCTTCTCTTTTCATTCAAGAGACGCTCTTTCTCTGCGCTGAGCAGTTACTTAAGCTTGTATGTCCTCTCATCTTTCTTCCTTAAACTGTGCCACATTGCTGTAAAAAAAAAAAAAAAAAAACCAATTTTAACGCTATCAAGATCAAAATGGCGCCCAAATCTAAGATCATATTGGACACTGATCCAGGTAACGCTCCATCACTAAACTCTCTTTACTTGATATAAACTTACCCCATCTTAAGGTGTCGACGATGTCATGGCCCTTCTCTTGGCCCTCAGCGCCTCTCCCGAGGAGCTTGAGCTGGCCATGATCTCAGTCACATATGGCAACGTCCCTCTACAATGGTATGTTGAAAGAAGATGGAACAATCACCTTATCATTTCAAATCATCTGACTTATTCTCACCATAGCTGCCTTCGCAACGTAGCTGCGTTGTACCACGTCCTTGAGAAGGAGTTCGCGTGGAGAAAGTCCCAGGGTCGCCCAGAAGGCTATGAGACCCTGAGAGCTCACAAGACCATCGTGGCTGCGGGTGCCGAACATTCACTGGCAGATCCTGTCTTGGCTGCTGATTACTTCCGTATGGGATTCCGTTATACGTATAAATATCCTCTTTCTGATAATCGCTAACTGCTGTAAACTATATAGATGGTGCTGATGGATTGCACAACGTTCATGATATCCACACTGACTTGAGCCCCGCTGAAACTTGGAAGGCTCTCTTCGATAAGGAAGATGCCAATGACCACACCTCATCGTACCCATACTTTCTTCCATCCAAGGAGCCCGCTCACAAAGAGATGCTGCGTCTTCTTAGAGAGAACCCTGCAGACACCATCAGCATTCTCGCCGTTGGGCCCCTCACAAACGTTGCGCTGGCCGCTACCGAGGACCCTGAGACGTTCCTCAAGGTCAAGGAGCTGGTAGTCATGGGCGGAGCCGTCGAGGTCCCTGGTAACGTCACTCCCTCAGCAGAGTTCAACACCTATGCGGATCCCCTTGCCGCCGCTCTTGTCTATGCCCTTTCATCGCCTAACCCTGCATCGACGATGCCCCCTATTCCCAGCACCGTCTCGATTAAGCCGTACCCTGCGAAGCTCTCTCGCCGGCTTACAGTAACCCTGTGCCCACTGGACATCACGGAACGCCATGCCATCAACAAGAATTACTTCGCCGAGAAGGTTCAGCCTTACATCGATGCCGGCAGCCCTCTTGCTCGATGGTCCAGCCACTTCATCAACGGAGCTTTCAACAAGATCGACTCTATGGAGGGTGATGGCAACGAGCCGGCCCTGGCGCTGCATGATCCCTTCACCGTCTGGTATATGCTGACCCACGACGATCCTCGATGGAAGGTGCCCGCGAAGCCCGAAGATCTCCGAGTGGAGACAGTTGGACAGTGGACTAAAGGATCATATATCCTGGACAAGCGTGTTAGATCGAAGCCCGGCGAGGCTGCTCTGGTGGATCTGTCGGAGGACCTTGATGCTGATCCCCATCTCGTCACCCTGGATGAGGTCCCTGGTGACACAATGGGATGGCTGAGTGTTCGCAAGGGAAACAGAATCAGACGGGTGATTGGAACTCCCGGAGAGCACACCTTCAAGGAGGTCTGGATGCAGCGCGTATTTGGGTAGTGTAGCGTTGTTTAAATCTTTAGATAGAGAGCCATGTCAGCAAAACCAGTTCAGAATAAAAAGAATAATCTTAAAATATGAAATTCATATAAATTCGTACCCTTTGCAGAAAGGCTTTCATGTGTATATCCTAACTCCAGGCGCTCCTTGTGCCTAATGATCCCGTACCCAAAACAAAAATTAAGTCTAAATGGTTCTTCTCTTTCTCTTTTTCTACTTTCAACCCCCCCAAACTCGCTGCCCATGGTATCTCAGAGGACGGTCTTTGAAAGCTGATTTCTAAATATGTTTGATTCCTCCTATTACCGAACCCTTTACTTGTGTCCAGTCTATGCTATCGTCTAGCGTTTCGTCAACCAGGCCGACCGAGCAAACGTTGTCGCCTCGCACGAGATACAGCCCCAGAGGGACCTCGGCTGATGGCTCTGGATCGTCAGGTGTCCGGATAATTCGCTCCAATGCGTTTTTCAGGACCTTATACAGCACAAAGTGGTCAGCATTTTGCCTTTTGTCTTGGAGAGGCGAAGAAGCAGCTTTCGGGAAGAGCTCTCAAAGGGCGAGAGAGGACAATTGCATACCAGATTTGTCGACGCATCACATGCCGCCAGCTCCCCCACAAGGATTCGCGAGTCTGCCGTCACGATCAAGACCTTTTCTGCAGCACAACAAAGCGTTAGTTCAAGATCAATGAGGGTTGGTTGCCTGCGGGGTTGGACGAGGGGCGCGGTGCTCACTGTTGAGATAGCCTCCTAGAGTGGCCATTGTGTTCGGAGCACCGCAAATAAACGCTCTCTCAAAGCCGAACTGAACAATCCGTAGCGAAAAAGAGCGGTGGTATAGATGGTTCGGTTGGTTGATGGTGCTTGGCGAGAGATTGTTTAAGTGGAAGCTATGGTGATCTTTTTTTGTAGCAAAGCACCATAGCTCTAGGTCGCGCTAAGCTGTTTCTGGGACATTCTGGGAGACTTCGAGACGGAATGTCGCTGAAACTCGACGAGCTTCGACTTTGTATTTTTTTTTTGTCTTAAATTGACGAAAAACGCGGGCAGTGAAGCAGAGAGGAGGTTTTACGAGAGGTGGTAGAACTTGTATACCATATCTACTGAGAATTCTAGGGGAATTATAGCTGACCAGCCTGGTATCCTCGACGCGCCAACGCCAGCCAAGAACCTCAACTTATGCACAGTACGTACGCAACCGTGCTAATTCCATGCTTTGTGACTTGCATTCTGATAATTCTGACTCGGAACGCCTGCAAACCTACAAAATCTACATATATAGACCCTCTTCTTCACCTCGCTGGACAAGCCAACGCAAGCAATGAAAAGGTCGCGTCGCCCGGAAGCAGTGTAATACCAGGGACACAGTGAGCAGAACATCATGCGCAAGCACAGAGGACATCCCGCTCAACAACCAAAAATGAGATTAACCACGAAGTTGCCTCCAGTAGAGGCATTTCAGAGATTAAACTGAAAAGAACAGATACTACACTTGATCTAAGCCATTGGCAAAGAGAGCTAGAGAAGGAAAAGAAGAGAGAAAAAAAAGTGAAAGATGTTGGCGGGCGATGGCCCTCTTTATAGTTTCCAGGCAGCTGCCTCCTAGGGGCGGTCAGAGCTCTGGCAGTGGCAGAATTGGAAACGTTAATTGGAGGGAGGTGACTTCGCCTTCAGCCGTTTGCGTTCCAGGCAGCAGCTGAGTAAGACTGCGCTGTTGCAAAAGCAAACGGAGGTTTCCCATTTCGTAGCTCTAACCTGATGTTCCAAAGTTGAGATACTGTCGGTACATTAGGTACTAGAGGTACTTGGCTGATACTTCGCATAGCATAACACTGTTGAATTTACCAAGCTCAACATATCAAACTATTTTTAGCCTTTGCATTTGGTTGGGATATCAAATTCTGTCCAGTTTCCACCAAAAAAACACACCTAACCTCCAGCTTGAATACGTAACATTTATACCATTGTGCCTATGCGGCAGTCTCTATCCAACATGTTAGGTCGATTGATACAATTAGCTGCGGGGAATAAAAAGGAAAGAAAGGAGCCCCAACGCCATCTTCAAGATCGTAGCGTTGCCTGAAACATAAAAGAGAAACATCAAATCTTTGCTGAGACCGTCTCGTCGTGCTGGCGCAAAGAAAATGCTTGTGATAATAACCCCAACGCCAAACCCATCATAGCAGGGATACAGATAACTCATCTGCTCTAAGGACTTAATCTTCAACCAGCTCGCCTTCCTCATCTTCCGAGAGTCTGGCCCTTTTTTCAGCTCTTTCACTCTCCGCAGACATGTCGACTTCTGCATCCTTTCTCTTGGAAGGCGATCGTGGCGCGTATTCGCCATCACCTGGTACCTTTAGGGAGTCGTTTTCCTTGTCCTTCCCATTTGAGCGTCTGTCTGTCCCTCCGTTTGTCTTCGGGACTGGACTGTGGCTTTCTCGGTCGAGTTCCATCGGTGTTGCAGCGTTGGATGAAAGATCGTCATTTCGCCTCCTTGTGTTTTCTAGGTGGAAGGCAGGTGATGGCAGTGACGGGTTCTGCTTTCTAAGCGGGTTCTCCGTGTAGAACTGACGCATCACCTCGATGGCCTTTGTACAGCAGTCTTCGCTCCCCTTTAGGTACTTCCACCAGCCTTCGCCATTCACATCATCAATCTGTTGATTTGTGTGGGCACAAGCAAAGTAGATGGAGCTGATGGCAACATCCCTTGCTTCAATCAACAGCGGTAGGGCTGTAAGGCATGCGTCGTTGCAGAATGCCCAGGCTGCCTGCCGCAGGTGTTTGTTATGGATGACCTCCAATTGTCCGAGAAGCTCGAAAAGATGGCGATAGGGATTGTCGATCATCAGATCAAAAGCAAGTTGTTCCAGCATGACTTCTTCATATGTCAATATACTGTCTCTCCATCGCCAGTACTCTTTGCTCTGCTCATCAATAATCAATTTCGTGTTCTTCTGAGCCACTCTAGCAACGGCGATGATAATTTCTTTGGTTTTTCTGCAATTTTCCTCCGTCTTATTTGCTAGAAACAAAGAAGTTGCGGCGATATTCTGGATAAAAAAATAAAAAAAAAATTAGCATCGCTACCAATTGAATAAATGGAAAATTTATGAGGACCAGAATGGTCTGTCATGTATCTCAAAAAATGCGGAGCAAGAAGAAAAAGAGAGAGACGTACGTAGTGATGAATGCCGCCTTTCTCTTGAACCATACTGAAGCGCATGAAGAATCTGTGAAAGAATACTCCGGCAACCCATAGTGTAATCTGCGGTAGATCGAGCATCACGCCAGCCTGGTATATGAAGTTGATGCCCTTTGCTCTGCGAAGCCTCTCTTCCGAGGGAGAAATTCCGTCAATGATAGAGGGTGTGCTGTGAACCTCGTCCGTGGTGAAAAACCATTGATTCGGCAGCGCCAACGGCGTTTCCTCCCCGGATCGCAACGGAGTCTGTTGGCTGGATGTCGCCTGTGGTCGTGGAGGAGATGTACGTGCGCTGTGCTGAGGGGGCGTAGGTGCAGCCGGAGGGACTTCGCGACGTCCAGGAGGCGATCGGGATGGCCTTTCATGGCGCGCAGAGCCTTGAAGACTAGGAGGTTGATATCCCTCTCGCGGAGGGCGATAGCGGTCGATGCTTGCCATTGCTGAGGACGATTAGGTCACGTTGGAAATTGAATGGAGGCGGCGACTGTGAAAGTTCATGGAGAACTTTGCTGCAGGGATGAACCTGATTTCCTTTTCACTTTGTTGAGCGCAGTCGCTGGGACGTCATGACGGAGTCTGGCGCTGGCGCGACGAACGAGTACAAAGGTCGTGGTTGGGCTAGTACGTATTGCGGTTCCCTGTTATCTAATCTGGAGCCACTTATCACATGACTAATCAAGGCAAGGTCACTTGTAAGTGGTAACCACATAGTATACTACTAGGTAGTTAGTACCTCTACCTCTTCATGTTCATCTTGCCATCATGTATGTAGTAGTAGGTAATTGTTATTTGCTTTGCCAACCTGGGTATCAATTCCGATTTTCCAATTATTCCACTCAAAATCTAAGTATAGAAATCTTGACTATATCGCCTCGCCGTCACTTCTTCCCCAAAGCTTCACTGTGCGGTCGTGCCCTCCACTTACAATCCACCGTCCATCTCTGCTGTAATCTACACTGGCAACGGGAGCAGTGTGCCCGCTCAGCGTTTGCACCAAGGTCCAATCATCAGCTGAGAAGATCTTCACGTTTCGGTCAAATCCGCTAGAGACGAAAAATGTCCCTGCCTTCTTCGGTAGCTGCATTCCCTTCTCGTCTTGTCCCGGTGGAATTCCGAGTAGAGGGTCGTCCAAGCCCTTGAACCAACGCATGTCGGAAACAGCGCTATTATGAGCACCAATGCCACCAGACCTCTGTACTTTCCGGACGTCCCAGCATTTGATCCACCCATCAGCAGAGCCGGACAGAACTCGGTGTCCATCGGGGCTCCAGTCCAAAGCGTGTATTGGCTTGATGTGTCCATCCATATGACCGTCGAGAATCATTACAGTGCGTCCTGACCGCAGATCCCATATTCTTCCAATGCTATCCAGGCCGGCGCTAGCGAGTAGAGAGCCATCCGTGTTAAAACTAATGGCGTACACGCCACGGGAGTGGCCCTCTTGAAGCAGGAGCTCAGCATTTGACTCCACGTCCCAGAGTCGCCATGAGGTATCCTCCGAAGCAGATGCGAGGTACCGGCCAGATGGATGAAACTCCACTCGGCAAACCCTCTGCGAGTGCCCCTTGAAGCTTGACAAGGGGGTGTCTTGGTTTAAAGACCATACATGGATCATTCCCTCGGCACCGCCCGAGGCAAGGTTGACAGAGTCTGGGGAAACTCCGCTCTCAGGCAAGGTAGCTCCAGGAAACCACGAGAGGCCACTGATTTTATTGGTATGCCCACGGAAGCTCATCTTCTCCGTCAAATTTGGTATCTCAACCAGCTTGACTTGACCACCCCAGTTACCAACAGCGACCAGTTCTCCGTTGGGAGAGAATCTCGTCATGCTTATATGCCTCTCGCCAACAGTCTGACTGCCTTGCAGCTCAAATGTCTGTAATCGCTCCTTGATTTGCTTCCGGAACTTGACATGTGTCCGCAAGGGGATTGTAGATTCTGCTTTCTGGAACGCCGTCCTTCGTTTTGCCCGGGGCAACGAGAATTCTGCTATGTTGATGCGGGCTTGTAGTAGCTCGGGGCCTCCTCTCGAATAGAATTCCTCCTCTTGCTCCTCCTCTTCTGCTTCGTCGGCATCCTCCATGGTTATGTCGCCGCTCTCAAGCCCAGCCATTTCTGCCTGTATCGTGAGAAGCTCTCGCAGTCGGTCTCGGCGGTCGGCTGGTCCTTCGCCGAAGAGCGTCATGGGCTCTCCCATTTCCCGTAACCTGGCACGAACTCGGCCATCGTCGGTAGGGACAGCAATGGTGGCAGCAAGTCGTTTTCGATTGAACTGGCTGAGGATGGCAGACGCCTTTTCGGGCGGGGCGCCATCGCCCATGTTCATTTCGTAGTCATGATCTTCTGGGAGGTCTTCCAGAGCAATGCCCGTGCTTTGCTCTGCTTCCTCCACGTATGCTTGCCGTGACGGATGTATCATCTTGGAAATTGAGTCTGAAGAAGGTAAAGGTGGTATGTCGTGATGAGAGCGTGCTCTCTTTGTTGAATAACGAGAGGAATAGCCGAGATGTGGATATAGGGACTCAGTTTAGAGGATCAATCAAGGAAATGGAATAAATATTAAAGATTATTGTGGTGTATTCATTGGCCGGACAGCAAGGCAGCTCTGGATGTCGTTGAAATGGCGAAGTGGTGGCTCTGTGCCATCGTGAGTCTTGCCTAAGCTTGGAGCTCTAGAAAATTGAAACCACAGCCCATTGGCGGGCCTTGATTATGTAAGAAGAAATAGTACACAGAGCACTTCAGCTTTTATGCAAGCACAATGCTCACGTACATGCACCATGCCCACCGGGACTCCTCCATATTTGTTTCTACTATTTGTAGATTTAATATTACCTTGAGAGAGAAAGAGTGATCATTTTTTGTAGCATACCATCATTTCCTGCGACAGATTTTTCCGATCGAGTATTCAAACCTATGACGTCGCACTTGTCGTGCCTAGGTAGCAATCGAGGCTTACAATAGAATCACATGAGGCGAGGCAAAGAGACTTGGAGCAGAGACAGACGAGCTACATACAAGTAATTGCGCCTAACAGCTGATGAAAGAAAACGAAACAAGGCGTAGGAAAACCGCTTTGTTGTTACTTCACGTCTCCACGTACTCCGTAGTGCATGTCTGGCAGTCCGCGATTAGCCGTGCCTAGGAAATGCAGCAAGCTAGCATGTTTGCCACAAGTCGACGACAGATCCAGCAAGTCAAGCTTGTCCACGTCGTATTGCAGACGGACCCCCTTACACAAGTCAGGTCACATCATTAGCAGCAGCATTCGTAAGCCTGTGTTGTGGCCAAGAAAAAAAAAAGCGCCTGGCTAAAGTGAGCGTCTTGTAGGATGTTTATTTAGGATGAATATGTCGATATTAGATTTTGGCTGTACCAGGGGAAAAACACACTGAGCTTTATCCAGTAAACAACCAACATACTTTGGAGCCCAGAGTAGGTAGCACCGACCAGGTTGTCGGAGGAAGCGCACACCATCATCTGGACGGAGTAGCCGCTACGGGATGATCTATTAGTATCTATTAGTTATCCATTGGCACGGCCAAATAAGCATGTGCAAGCGCTGGGCCAATTGCAGCTCGAGTAGCGCAGCACCTGGACGCAGGAATGCTGAGATTGCATTTTTCCCCTGTGTCTTATGCTGGCAAGTCAGATGAGGGATGCTCGAGGATTATGATTCAGGATGCACGCAAATGCCTCTTTCACGGCACAAGCACATTGCGATTCTCAGGCCAGGGCGGTGAAATAGATGCTAGCTATGATAGAGCGAGAATTTCATTTGCTCTAAGCACATTGATCATAGTCTATGCTCCATCGCAACTTTTTTTTTTTTTTTTTTTTTTTTTTTTTTTAAGTGGCACCACAAGCTTGTAAACAGTTCAATGCAAGGCATCTTGGCCTATTAAATGTCTGCCCTAACAAGGTTTAGGCCCATCGGCGCTGACATGTGCTCCGTAATTCCAGTGAAAACGCTGGAGCAGCGCGCTGTACCCCGCGGCCCTACAAGGAAGGTTTCAAGGGCTTACAAGGGTTATAGCGAGCGCCCGATAGTGAGGCTACCTGCAGCACTTTTTGCGCTCTGGTGATCCAATTACTAAAAATATTCGCTTCCCTCTTCCGCTGCTTCCCTCGCTCCCCTTCCCTTTTTTCTTTCCCTTCTCTACACCATTTTGGTGATACAAACACAGCTTCACCTCTGCGTCTTCTCCCTTTGTGAAGAAGGATACTTACAAATGCATATACAAGAAACCTCTGACTTGCCAACGTCCTTTTTCAGGTACCAGATGCGTGTTTCGAGACACCCTGAGGCCCAGCGTCAAACCGAATCCGCGCAGCGTGTAGATCCGGAGCGTCGCCGCGGCACGCCGTGAAAGCCATTCGATTCGCGACGGGGTCAAGAGGCTCTTGACCGTCGCACCTTGTTAATACTATAAATCTACATATACTGGGCTGTACTCTGTACTCCCTGCAATCATGATCAACCACGCATCGCACGCTGCCCCAGTGGCACTCTCCACTGTTCGCGGCTTTCAGGTGACGCCAGTGGCATCTGGGGATGAAGATTCCGATAATGGCGCCTGTGATACGCCACGTCTGTCCGTCCGTCGAGGCCGTCCGCGCATCGACGACGTTGTAAGCGCCAATTGTAGCCCGATTTTGCGCGGAACGGCATCACCAACCGTCTCGGGAATCGCCAAGCTGCGTTTGCAAATGGATCCTCTGAGCCTCGATGCAGCGTCCCGTTCGTCATCCTTGTCTCGCAATGGCCTTCGTCTGGATTCTCGAATTGGCTTTGGGCCGACAAGTCGCTCCCAGAGCCGAGATGGGGCTCGAAGTGAAACGGGCAGTGAGCTGTCTGATGGTGGGTCGACGAGCTATGAGGTCAACCTGGAGAACGACTTTGTGAGCGAGAGTGTGCGGGAGAGATCTTTCATGGAGCCCCTAGAAGGCGGACTGAACCCGAAACGCAAAATGACGTCTGATGACTTTGAGTCGCTTCGATGCCTTGGCAAAGGAACTTATGGCACAGTTGTGCTGGTGAAGCAACGGTCAACGGGAAGGCTCTACGCACAGAAACAGTTCAAGAAGGCGTCTTTAGTCGTCCACAAGAAGCTGGTTGAGCAAACTAAGACTGAACGACAGATTTTGGAGTCCGTGAACCGTCATCCCTTTGTTGTGAAGCTCTTTTATGCCTTCCAGGACCAAGAGAAGCTGTATCTTATTCTAGAATACGGCCAGGGCGGAGAGTTGTTCACTCATCTCAATACGGAGAAGATGTTTTCCGAGTCAGTGGCCGCCTTTTACATGGCCGAAATGCTTCTGGCTATTTCCCATCTCCATCAGACTCTTGGTGTGATATACCGCGATCTTAAGCCGGAAAATTGCCTACTTGATGCGGATGGCCATCTTTTGTTGACAGACTTTGGACTGTCAAAGGTTGCGGTCGACCAGTCGGAAGACAGCTGCAACTCCATCTTGGGTACCGTTGAATACATGGCCCCCGAGGTGATTCAAGGAAAGAAATACGGCAAAGCCGCAGATTGGTGGTCATTTGGGGCTCTCGCATACGACTTGATGACGGGTAACCCGCCCTTCCGGGGAGGAAACCATGCTAAGATTCAGGAGAACATAATCAAGCAAAAGCTCGTACTACCTTATTACCTTAGCATGGATGCCAAAGATATTCTCACTAGGCTCCTAAGGAAAGATCCAGGTAAACGACTGGGTGCTGTGATGCCCAAGGACCTGCAAACAATGAAGAACCATAGATTCTTCCGTAAGATTGATTGGAAGAAGCTGGCAGCACGAGAGGTGGAGCCGCCCATCCAGCCTATGATTACAGACCCTGAACTGGCAGAGAATTTTGCACCAGAGTTCACTGAACTGTCACTGAGCCCTACAGTGACTTCGAGAGACTTTTGGCCTGGTAGTCCAACCAAGGATGATATGTTTGGTGGATTTAGCTTTGTGGCCTCATCGAGCTTGCTCGAGAGCGGAGGTTACTTGACAAGTCGTTCATAGATTAGAGGCAGTGCTGCGTGAGCACAGTATTAGGAGACAACGAGAACGGCATTTGGACAGGGGTTCATTAATGGAACCTAGAAAGAATCAGGATAGACAATGTTGTCTACATACACATACATACGCTGGCAGAGAAGCTTAGAATCGAGAGGTAGCTGACTATAGTCGACAGCTCAGATAGACGAATGGAGCGATTGGTGCTATTGCCTACTTGTACTGGTATGATCGACAACAGCTGGCTGTCACTTATGCGTCTTGCTGCAACTCTTGGTACATGCTGCCCCTATTTTTGGATAGGCGGGCAATATAGGTAATAGGGAGCTTACCATTCGTCGATATGCCCAGGTACGTACCATTAGTGATGCCGTTCCCGAAGCAGGCTGGCAGAGGTTTATGTTTTCGAGATTACTGCGTAGGCGCTTATATGTAGACCCGGATAGTAATGTGATAATGTGAAATCACTGACTCGACAAAATACGGAGTGCCCATTCTCTTGTCTTTGGTGGATCTTTGTCAGATTTGCTGATCGGACGGCCAGGGTATAATAGTATTACCGATCTGCTCTGTAGATGGCATGACAGGCAAGGGTGATGCCGACCTCAAAGTGACGGATACAACTATTTGGCAGCGAATATCTATTAGCAGCCTGTCAACTTCACCCCTTTAGCTTGGACCTATGTTAGAAAAGGATTCGGCATTCGTGAAATTACTAATGGTTCCTCGAATATCTCGTACTAATAGCAGGTCGTCTTACAAGTACCTATTGTATTCAATGTAACATCGGGGATGGTAAACGCACACACCCCCCTTAATTGATGGCTATTCCAAGGAGTAAGCAGTCGGTGGGACGAGTAAGAAAACGACGATCGCAAAGCCAGGGGACTTTTCAATGAAATATACAAAGAAGAGGGGAGATTTTGGGAAAAATAATAGCC
Organism: Trichoderma asperellum; assembly: GCF_020647865.1. Lineage (NCBI taxonomy): Eukaryota > Fungi > Ascomycota > Sordariomycetes > Hypocreales > Hypocreaceae > Trichoderma > Trichoderma asperellum. Next base: position 5,347,441 of record NC_089415.1, on the reverse strand, counting down.
AAATCCGGAAGCGTAGTTTTTGTATACGGGGCCGTGTTAGTGGTCCGTGATGACATGGCTCAAGATGCTCCATACGTGTAAGTGCGTGTAAGCAGCATTTCCAGAGATATTAATGGACCAAATATGACAAGCTCGACGACATAGTTAGCGCCGGCAGATGGTGGCAGGGAGCTCCGTTCATGCTGCATGGGAAACAAAACAGGAGACACTCTATTCACAGTCCGGCATTTCTTTCAGCCCCGAATTATACTTGTTTGATCCCGTATTCCTAACTAAATCAGCCATTTTTCGCGCATCACGAAGTCTTTATTCCCAGTCCTGCAGGTCCACACGTGGTTCAAGGTTCACATAGTCTACTACTCTTTCTATTTTACGAGAAAGCCATGGTGACTACACCTTGCCTATACCAGGACAGCTGCGCGGGATTGGCGTCGGGCAGAGCGAGGCAGTGCAAGCATAAGAAAGAAAAGAAGCTTTTCTTCTAAAAGGTGGGTGTGTCCGGTGCGGTGCGGTGCCTGTTCTTTTGGGCTTGGCTTACACGAGGCCGACGCGGCTAGGTCGGTGCCCATAATGGTGGCTGGCTGGGAGAGTTTGAAACCAAAACAAAACAAAAGAACACAAAAATTTAAAGAACTTGCAACCTTGTGATTTCAACAATTGTATTATTAACGGGAACAATCCACAATTGAAACGCAGCCAGGCACGTTTTGGCGAGTCTTTTGGGCGCCCGCCAGGATCGATCTGGTGTTTTTAGATGTTGCTCCGTCTCGGAGGGTTAGATCCCCCGCCGGGTCAAAAACAGTCAGCATTAAAGCTCTTGGCCAGGCTTTGGTATTTGAGATACTATTCTCGCTAGACCCTGTCCCTCTCTCTCTTTTTTTTTTCCGACCGCTAGGGAAGCAGATTGCGGTAAACGGTGAGATGAGAAGGGGAAAAACGATTAAGAGGAAAATAAGAGACGCCCGCGAGGTCGCTAGCCAACGCACCTGGGAGCTGCCCTGCGCCTCATTCGTCATCATTGCTTGTGCATCACGATGTCGGCGTTAAGGCTGCTCTGTGATACTTCCTAGTTGGTTGTTATCGTCAGTTTGTGCCGTGTCTGCCGTCGGGTCTGCTTGAGACGTGGTTTATGTTGTAGATCACTCGCAGGTTGTTCCGCCGGGAGGTTGAGATAGGCACCTTATGGGGGAGGAAGAGTAGAGCAGATAAGGGGAAACGAGAACAAAGGAGAGACGAAGATAGTCGGATAGATTGACGATATACAAGAACATGCAGCCATGAGGGTTCGCCAAGCACACCAACCTTATTGGTGTGCGCGGCTGTGGCTTGGAACTAATGATACTGGCACAGAAACTGTTTCAAGACGACTATTTGTGCCCAGTAAACTATCTGTACGCCCCAGGCTACCGGCTGCTCCAACCAGCGTCACAGATTACATTTGTCGAGGCGTTTACTGGTGCCAATGGGCCAAAGCCAAGCATGGCCCTTGGCTGGAAGAAAATACCTTGGTAAAAGTAATCACAGCTTGGAATGCCGTGGTCGTCGTACCATCCCGCACTTTAGATTCCCCCATCCACTGCCTTGGGACTACACAATGGGGCGTTTCCCGCTAGCTGAGTGCAGAAATACTCCTGTAGGCCTAGTAGTTGCTTGCTATTGAGACCTAGCATCCAGCTCTAGGCCTTGGTTTCCCCTCCGCCAAGCTGCAACCCGACCCCAGACCAGGCTGCGTGTACTTGAAACTTGAAACTAGTATGGCAGCCAATGCCTATCTATGTATGCAAGAACCTTGTGCCACCGAAAATGGGCGTTTCCTAATGCCAACTGCATCCTTCTAAGATAGAGGCGTCTGATACAATCGTGACATCCACGTCTCCCGGAGCTTCTGTGTGCCTCGTCGAGCATCATCATGGACCAAAACCACACACCCAAGGACCGGGGCCCGGCCTGTCTCGATTCCAAACCGGAGAGATTCGAGCAATGCCAGCGTTTGTAATACCTATTACAGGACCCATACTGGGCAAGTCTAGTGACGAAAACAGTGCCCGTCCGCCGTAAGGCTGGAGGGTCCCCGGAGCTGGAGAGAGCAAAAATAGCAATCGAGCTTGCAGGGGCCGAGGCGCATGAATGAATTCTCGACGCACACACGCCCCCCCCCCCCCCCCCCCCCAACTCACCCACCCCTTGTGGGAGGCCACCTCCTATCGCGCTCTTAAGGATAGGGTCTGGAACACTTTAAATTTCAAATCGTTTCCTCTGTGTGAGGCTTGTTGAACGGTTGCTTCTCTTGCTTAAGTCGTACCTGTATACTAATGCCACTAACAAACTCTCGGCGGTGTTCTTGTTATAAACTTGATCGATCCCCTTCCGCACACCCCCTTCAGACGTTGTCTTATTCTATCTTTTCTTCTTAGCTTAGCTTGTCTTTGTTTTACGTCTCATAAACAAACGTTATGTGGTTCTCAAAAGCTACGGCCGTAGCTGCTGCTGCTGCCGCTCTCAGTAGGTCTCAAAATCTATACATCTACTCTATACTATCTATTGCTAACATGATTTCCACCTCAAGATATCGGCGCTGCTTCAGCTGCTGCTACCTCCTTCTGCCCCAATACCGGAGTCTGTTTCGAATGGGGAGTCCCCGACGCCACCGCCAAGGCAGGATCCGGCGACATCTTCTTCCAGCTCAAGGCCCCGACATCGTGGCAATGGATCGGACTCGGCATCGGCACTTCCATGTCGGACTCAAACATGTTCATCATGTACCAGGACGGCAAGGGAAACGTTACGCTCAGCACGAGGCCCGGTGCCAACCACGTCATGCCGACTTACAAAGCGAGAAGCGACGTTGAGCTCCTGGCGGGCTCTGGCGTCGTCGATGGCAACATGGTGGCCAATGTTAAGTGCAGTAAGTGCACAGGACTCGACTTCTCTGGCCAGACGAATTGGATTTCGGCGTGGAAGTCGGGTGACTCTTTGGATTCGACAAACCCGGCGGCCAATATTGACCAGCATGACAACGTGGCTCTGTTCCAGGTCAACCTGGCCAAGGCTAGCATCAGCTCCGACTCGAACCCATTTGACGGATCTAGCACCGGCAGCAGCGGAAGTAGCAGCGGAAATAACTCTGGTGGCTCTTCTGGCTCTGGCAATGGCGATAGTGACGGTGATGGTGGCAGTGACGGCAGCAGCAGCGGTGCGATTTCTGGTGTCTCGAACAATTCATCGAACCAAACCCTGGCCACTGCCCACGGCGTCCTCATGTCAGTCGTTTTTGTCATCCTGTATCCTCTTGGCTCCAGCTTGATGCCCCTGATTGGAAAGTGGTACATTCATGCATCGTGGCAGACGATTGCTTTCTTGGGCATGTGGGCTGGCTTCGGAATCGGCGTGTTTGTTGCCAGACAGGAGGACCAAGTAAGTTTGAAAATCAATCTTTCCCTGCTTCATTCTCTCCTTAGGGTAAAAACTGATAGTGAATTCTGTTTAATAGTTCTTCAAACAAGCCCACACTCGCTTGGGAGTCATTCTCGTTTGTCTCATCAGTCTGCAACCCATCTTCGGCTTGATCCACCACATCAACTACCTCAAGACTCAGTCTCGCGGCATCTTTGGCCATCTTCACTGCTGGTATGGACGAGCACTGATGATTATCGGCATCGTCAATGGTGGTCTTGGCTTGCAGCTCGGCAACGCTCCTACTCGCTACATCATTGCTTACTCTGTCGTGGCTGGAGTCATGTCATTCATCTATGTGGCCTCTATTACCCTTGGATGGACAGTACTCCGCAGGAGCCGACAGCAACCAAAGGATGCAAGCTCCTCATAATGAGAAGAAAGAGGAGAACAACTTGGAATATACGATGCTGGTCTGAGATGAAGAATGGTTTTGAGAAAAAAAAAAGGCAAACTTTATGCCAATGTTATACCCGCGTTTATAATATATTCACACATACACCTACACATACATGTGTGGTATGTCTGTCGGCGTTTTTGAGATGAATAATGTCATGGATTGGGAAAATCGGTCGCTACTACAGGAAATGGAAATGACTACATGTATTACCGAGCAGCACATGTATATAGAGGTGTAGACAAGATGTTTGCACAAGGCAGCTCACGCTTTACGACGTGGCATAATCAAAACTTTTATCATTCAAAATGATTCCCTAAATTGTACCACCGTAATGATGAAACATTTTGAGAGAATACTATAAGAGCCAATTTCAATCAATCAATCTTCTGCTGGCGCTGATTCTTTCTAACCGTCGATGCTCCTGGATTTTGAACAGGGTAGATGCATAAAGTGATTATATGTAGCCGGGATAGTAACGACTATATACCGAGAAATCTCTATGGACCTAGAACAAGTATGACATGTAGTGAACAATCTAGTTGATCTTTCGATTATGAATTGATTCTTCACAGTAATTCGTGCTTTTTTTTTTTTTTTATAACAAATGTGTAAACTCAGCCGAAAAGGATTGGAGCCTCTATCGTAATGGTAGGCATACACCTGAAGCTGATTTGGGAGATGATCGTTTTTAAATTTAAAAGCTGGTAGATCGTAGGGGCAGGGCTTATGAATGAGTGATGGACGTAGATTGCATTAGACTGTTTACCGTATATAGATGTAGATGTACTCAATACTACGGGTAGATGGTATTGTATACATGAAGTTATGGGAGAGTACATGTATCTGGTCATTCAATTGAACCAGATTTCATTGTCCATGCCATTTTTGAATTGTCGCCAACACACCGGGAAAATAGAAGAAGTATACAAGTCTGCCCAGTATTTCGTGCTTGGTGCAATGCATGCATGTGGCTGGATGGAGCTCCTACTGGTCTGGTCTAGTCTCTCTGCATGATCGATCCGGGCGCTTATACGGGATCGAGTGTTTCCCACCCACTCGCTGCAGCCGATTCGCTTGACTTTGTATGCACAGGTGCATGTGGTATAGAACTGTATGTATGCACATTCATTCTACATAGATGCAGCAATTGCTTTGCTTTGCTTTGCTTTGCTTTGCTTTGCATGCACGCAGATACGATGCTCCATCGGCCGATTTGATCGAAACTGTGTGGATCGAGACTGACGTCGTGCAGCTCCCTCTGCGCGACTTCTCCCGAGTCACGTGCACCTTGCCAAGGTAGGGATTGCGCTCCCGCGCTGCTCAAGCACTGCACTGCAGGGCGGGGTGCAACAGCTCGAAAATTAGTGGGCTTAGCGGGAAAAATAAAAAAAATACAGTGGACTCAGCAGCAGTGGATGGGCCCACAGAGCCTGAGGCAGCAAGAAAATTGCAAAACGAGCAGCGCAGCAGCCAGGGAACAAAAAAAGCCCGGCGCTCCGCGTGACGAAGCGGACAGGCCTTAGCCGGGAAAAGAGAAAGTCGCCAAAGGTCGGCATCACGATTTTCACAAAACCCTCAGCCTGTCTCCATCCTCCTCCCCCCAGAACCGCCTTCGCCCTCCGGGTCCGCCCTCTTCGCCGCCAATTGAGCAACTCCCAAGCCAGATCAAGATGCTCAGCCAACTGTCCCGGGCCTCTGTGAGTTTCTGCCCTCGCCTCCTGTTTCTGAGACCACCATGGCCAGACGAGGAAAAAAAAAACCCTCTTCTGGCCATGCTCGGCCTTCTCCACGGCCTCTCGCCTCTTGTTGTCATCACCTCATCCCACCCTCCCCGCATGCGATGCGCTGGCCCGGCATCATGCAAAAAAGCCTTACGCACTTCAGCTGCACTCTGCATGACCCGATGGTGTTTTTGATTGCTAACTAGCTTCGTGTTTCCTTGATGTAGCGCGCTGTTGCTGCTCGCGCCGCCAGAGCAAATGCCGTCCAGGTGAGGGGCTTCATTGCCCCGACCGTCTCCCGACGAGGTATGCAACTACGCCTTGTGTTTTTCTTTATGTGATTATCCAATGAATGCCTCCCAACATCCGATGGTTGTCGACCACTTCTTGCACCTCTTTACTGTTCGGCTGCGGTGGAAATACAACCAGGTGGAACGTATACTCTTGCCATTTCAGCTATAGCCGATACCTCCGATAATTACCATTCGCTCATCCGCCTCGCCGCATTGTTACAAATTAAAGCACTCTCATCACACTCAATCTCATCGCTTCGATGCTCGCCTTTTGTTGGGACGCATATTTCAACGCAGCAAGTGTTGCGCTATTTCCGCCGCAGCGACCATCCCCGGCTTAGCTAAACCTGCTTATACATACATATGCAGCAACACAGCGCTAATCCGGACTGCTGCTAACATCTCTCTTTCTTTCTAGCCGACTTTGTCCAGGAGCTCTACCTCAAGGAGCTCAAGGCCTACAAGGTCCCCCCCGTCAAGGAGGCCGACGCCGAGGGCCAGGTCCAGGTTTTCACCATGCCCAAGACTCCTGCCTCTCCCGAGGAGGCCAACCTCGCCGATAGCCTGAAGACCTACGAGTCCATGGCCGTTGAGATCGAGGGCCAGGATCCTTCCGCTCAGTCTGCCACCGGTGTTGCTCAGCTGCCCGACTGGCTCGAGGCTGAGGAAGAGGAGGAGCCCCACCACTAAAAAACGAATCGCCCTTTTTTCTAAAAATTAAAACCATGGAGGGAATTCCCTGTTACTAGAAGCACATGGGAATCAGGAAGGAGGAAAACGAGGAGAGGAGCTAGATCGTCAATGCGGAAGCTTACTTGACGTTTAGCGGTTTATGCTATAAAGGAAGAGTTAGAGGATGAAGACAAGAGAAGAGCCAAAGAGGAGGCAGTTGGGCATACCGGACGACCCATAATTTTCAGGCCAGGCTGATGATGGCCAGAAACAAAGGAGATGTCGGCTTGCCGGGGATGCTTTTAATCCCATTGTACATTTTTTCCCCCCTTATCGATCAGCCTCGTCGTGTAGGACATTGTTTCGAATGCCAGTATCAATCAAAGATATGCAAATGCCTCATAGGTTCTTCAAATTGTGACGACTGTTTCAACTACCCAGTTCACGTAACACCGTATTTCTTTTTTGTGATAACGAAACGACGCAACAAAGTAATTGATATACAGGTACTCCGTACCATCTAGTTGGAACCAATCAGACGAATGACTTCGCCAAGATCTAGAACTAAAGCAAAGCAGCATCATGTACCGTGTCATTTGAGTAGCCAATACCAGGCAGATCTCAACACCATGGCGTATTATTGTCGTATTATTCATCACATGCCAATTACTAAGTATATACAATAGCCCATTTCCAAGACAGCCAATGTGTTGTGATTTCATCATTCTTTCGCTGTTAGCCTCTCTCCCCATCCATTAAGTATATGTACATGCGTGTCGACACAGAAAGAAGGCTTCACCATCATTACACCACATCCTGACTAGAGCGCGCGACTAGACACGAATATGGAGGCAGCATAATCCTACTGGGCTTGGAATGCAATAACAGCCAAAAGAAAAGAAAAAGATAAGTGGAAAAAAGGAAAAGAATCATGCTAATTTGCTTTTTTTTCTTCTTGTTCTCATTTCCTCTCTGACCGAGGTTCCCTTTTTTGTTACATCATTTGTTTGTCTTCTCTTTCTTCTTCTCTTTCATGTAGTTTTTTTCTTCTTTTTTCTTTTAATACTCTGGAATCTGCATCTGACTTTCGCACTGTCGTTGTGCAAGGTAGTCTTTGATGCGTTGAAGAGTTCCATTCATCTTCGTATATCTTTGGCTCAACCTGAACTCCAGGATCTTTTCCTGCACATGTAGTAGCCATGGAACAATGCAAAATGCAAAACCAGCCAACCCCTCCTAATGCAGATGCCATATGATTAATCGGTCGTATCAACATCGTCGTGGTTGTTTTCGGGATATCAATTTTTTTTTTGTTCAGGGACAAGAGTCGTCGACCTGTATTGCCATGACACGAAGAAAACAAAAACAGCGGAAAATAAACAAACGCCATGCAGCCCACCACGTCCACTCCCATTTTTACCTGGGGTTCGATCAAGTATCATTTACGGGTCAAAATGCGAGCCTCCAACCATTTGCTCATCGTGTCCAGATCTAACGATGCCACTCATTCGGTTGGACGCGCGGGGATCGATATCATCTAGATTATCCCAATCATCGTCACCATTCGCGTGGGCATCATCCATATGCTCGTCGTCATTTCTGAAATCGCGCATGTGGTCATCTAGTGCGCTCTCATCAACATAGGTGAATCCATGGAAGTTGGCCTGCACCGATGGTGAAAGAGGTGTGGAGGCAGCGTATCCCCGGGCCAGCGCGGCAGCACGTTCGTTAAGAGATCCATTCTGATCCAACGCAGTGGTGAACTCTGGGTCGAAGTACGAGACGTCCGTTGCCGACTTCAACTTGGGCTTGAAGGGCGGTGTAATGAGCTTCTTGGCCAGGAGATTCCAGTCAATATCGTTGAAGAAGGGATGTCTCTTGAGCTCTTCAGCGTCGTCCGTTGCTCCTAGTCTGTGTTTGGGATTTCTATTAAGCAACCCCTTGACAAAGTTGCGGCCTTCCTGAGATAGGGTGTCACGCGGGAACCGAACCTTGCCAAAGGCAATGTTCTTGTACATTTGCTGAGTGTCTTCCGCGTAAAAGGGGCTCCATCCACAGCACATCTCAAACACCAAGACGCCCAGCGACCAAAAGTCGACCATTTTGGTATATCCTGACTCATCGAGTAAAACTTCAGGTGCAAGGTACTCCGTGGTTCCGCAAAAGGTATTGGTGGTGTCGTTCTTTGTAAGATTTGCCTTGGACAATCCAAAGTCGCAGAGGGCAATGTGGCCGTTTGCATCCAGAAGAATGTTTTCAGGCTTAAGATCGCGGTACACAATATCATTGTTGTGAAGGTGCTGGATTGCCAAGATCAGCTCGGCGATGTAAAACTTGGCTCGCTTCTCGTCGAATCGGCCTTCCTTCTGGAGATGCCAGAAGAGTTCTCCGCCAGACATGTAATCAGTCACCAAGTACAGTTCTGATGGTGTCTGAAAGGAGAACTTGAGCCCAACGATGAAGGGCGAATCTGATGTGGCGGTGCGAACAAGAATATTCCGCTCTCCCACAGTATGCGCCACTTCCTTCTTCTGGACAATCACCTTCTTCTGCAACACTTTCATAGCATAAATCCGCTGGGTATCCTTCTTTCGAACTTGGTAGACTTGGCCAAAAGTGCCCTTTCCGATAAGCTTGAGAATCTCAAAATCGCTTGGGCCAAAGTGCTTCTTTTCAGTTCTCTGGTAAGAAACCTCAACAAATATTTCGCCCGTTGGTATATTCTCGACGGTGGTGTTCGCATGGCCTTGCAGAGCAAACCACCCCTTGACAGGGCTGTCCTTCCGGGCCTCGAGGTTGACATGGCCCAAGAATTCTTCTCCGGAAGCCGCATGGTCGTATACCGAAATGTCTACCTGCATATCCGAGTCGACAACGTCGCTATATCGGCGGTCAGCGTAACCCTCCAACGGTTGGGGAGTGAACAACTTACAAAACTGCCTCTGCGTCCCATTTCGGGCTTGAAAAGAGAGTTCGAGACGTTCGGTTGCGGAAAGTGTTGTAGTCGCTAATACTAGTATTGCTACTCTGGCGGCTGCGCATCGGGATGGCCATGGGCCTGCCAGAATCGCTTACTTGGCGCTTCATTGGAATGGAACCAAGTCCGGAAGGTGTTCCAACCACTTGTTCCTCCTCTTCGATGGCATGGGGTCCTCCAGATATCAGTTCGCTACGTTGGAACACGGCAACGACGTAAGGGTCACGGCTCTTGCGTATTCCCCGCGCTTCGACAATTTTGATGGTCAATTTCCCCTTGGCTGCCGGAGCGTCGGCGCCAGAGTTCTTCGGGGTTACGGTGCCACTTGTCTCGGCGCCATCGTTGCTAGATCCGCTCGGAGTGTCCCTGCCATCTGACTGTGAGTTGGCTGTAGAGAGGGCTCTAGTAGGGGTAGGCGGGCCGCTCTTGATTAAGAGACCACGAGTTAGCTCTTTCAGTCCTTGAAGCGAAAACCATTTGCTGGGTGGAGCCTGAGCTGCCTCAAGCCCAACGCTGAGTCGATGCAACTGCAAAGTTGAAGAAGAAGATCTGTGGGCTTGTATACGTGACACGGAACATGGAGCTGGTGCAGCGGTGGTATCTGACAAAGGAAAAGTAGTAGATGTATGGGAGGAGGATTCGCGGTCCTGCGAACAACCACCAGACTTTACAGGTTCTGAGCGGCTAGAAGTGCCTGATGAACTGACGCTTCTAGTCTCTCCGCCTGAAAAGGTTGTTTCTGGAGTGGCAGACCCCAGAGAAGAAGAAGAAGAGGAGGAGGATGAATGTGTAGTGATGGGGGCTGGCAAGGAGGTTGTAGATCCCTTCAGTTGCTCTTGGCTATCGCGCGTGCGAACAGCCAAGGACTTGGACCGCGGGGAGTGAGCTTCTATGGGCTGTGATTGCATGCAAGGCTGAGAGCCTTCAGCATGCTCAGGCAACTGCATTTCTCTGCATACGCAGCCCAGCAACTGCTGGTCTGACTTCTGGTCCGAGGACACGCGCCTCTCTGGAATTGACATTGTAGAAAAGTTTTCCTGACTTGCAGAAAGGTCTTGACGAACCTGGGAAAAGTAGGTCATGATTCCGGGCAGGCGTTTATCGTGAGGGTCGGGGTGAGGAGTGGCTACGCCGGATCGAGGGGTCTCGTAGCCGATATGGTCCGCACCATCCTCCTCAGGCGCGGCGGTTCTGGCAGGTTGGTCAGTACCCTGCATGGTCGGCGGAACAAAGAAAATAGAGTTGAAACGGAAAAATAGAAGAAAGAAAGAAAAAAATCAAAGCATTGGTCAGGCCAAAAAGACAAGACTGGCGCGGGGAAACGGTATTGAAGTGGGAACACTAGTTCACGGCGGCCCAAGGCGCCAAGGAAACGGTGGATGAAAATTGAAGTCGTGATGTGCACTAACTCGTTAGGGGGAAGGATGGATTACAGTGGACGAGGATAACACGGAGACCGCCGGCCAGGCAGCCCGGACCGTCCAGCGCGAGGGGAGTCAGCGATGGCCAGCCTCCGAGAGCGGATCCGGATGCACAAACGCCGGGCGCAACAAGCGCGAGGGAAAAGGGGAATGACGATGCGAATATTGCTCCAGCACGGCCATCTAGACGGGTGGGGATATCCAAGCTTGAATCAAGGCAGGGAAAAGAAAACCAGCATGGTCGTGGCGGGGTTGACAAGGCCGGGAAAAAAAAAGTGGCCAAGGCACTCTCGAGCTTATCAAGCAGAGCGTCCAGATAATTCTAGAAAAATGGCATTTTCCTTCTTCTTTTCTTCTTTGGGTCTGCCGAAGAAAAGGTTGGCCGGCCGGATTCGAACAACACTGCAGTAGGGGTTGTATGTGTTGGAGGGGTTGACCACGAGTCAGGAAGTCGATCAAGTAAGACAGCCAAACCAAGATCAACTAACAAGCTTTCCTAGCTGTATCGCTGTTCCCTGGTTTTTGACGTGGGTAGGTGCATGTAGCGAGGAGCTGATGCGCCAGGGTATGACGACGTTGGTTCCGCAAAATAGCCGTGATATCCAGGACGAGCTTGGCTCCAAACCCTCGACGCTTTTATGGGCGAGAGAATTTTTCTCGATTGGCATGTGCAAGCCCGCTCGATATACACACGAGGAGTCGTAGATGTGACGCGCTATCGGTGTGTCATGGCGGTGTTTGATAAGCGTTGTCTGAGTGCCGTCGCTTTCTCTGCTATTAAGCCGCAAAGCGGCCGCAGGCAAAACAGAACCCGGTAGATACCGATGATGCCAGGTTGATTGATCCGTGGCGTCGAGTAGCGAGACATTGCAGCCTGGGGTGGACGCTGGGTAGACAAGCTGAGGTTGTTTCAAGCGCGGACATTGTGCATTGTGCCCAAGGCCAGCGCCACTTGAGCGCCAGATCTCCACCAAAAGTCTTTTTCGGAGCAGTCGCCATCATTGTATACATTCTGTTTTTCCCCTCTCCATAAAAAGGCCAAAACAAAACAATGAACCAAACAAATAAACAAATAGGGGAGTGTTCTGTTAAATAAGAGATGGATGTTTGTATCTGGGGATAGCTCTCAAGGTTCAGCCACTACTTGGTAGCTTGCAAGGCTATCGTGAGTAACCGCTACGATGGCGGGGCCATTGCGCTCAGCGCAACGGCATGGATGCCGTCAGAGCGCGGGATAAGGGCCGAAAGGAGGCAGAGAGAGACACAAACACAGAACCAACATACTTTGACATCATTGCTTGAGTTGCCCTCCGTAGAAGGTCGTAGCCGCCGCCAGCATGAGCGCTTTCAGGGCCTGACATGACGAAGCAAGCGGGCGATGATAATCGAAATCGTAATATCGCAAAAGGCTACAGAGGGCGGCCAGGCGATCGAGCTAAGACGGATGGGCGGGGGAGGGCCCGTTTGAAGTCGGATGGCGTCGCGCACGCCAGAGGTTGGTCGCGGGAAAGGGGAGTCGACACCAGGCGTGGTGATGCTGGAGGATGAAAAACAATATCAAAGACTGGCGATGATGAAAGGAGAAAAAAACTGATTGTTAATGGATGGCTTCTTGGGGCAAAAAGCCAGCCTGAGGAAGAAGCCGCTGGGCTGCAGGGCTCTAGTTTACGTTAGGCGGGCCTCAGTGCTCCGAACATGGGACAGGTACTGTGAGGAGGGCCCGTACAGTGTGTGGGCTGCTGCTAACGGAGGGCTTGCGGCTGCTGGTTAGGCGGGTGGAGCGCTGTAGCTTGCGCTCTGCCAGTTGCCAGCGCCCCCCTAGCGTCAGCGCGGTAGCGGCATGGCAGGCCGAAATCCGCGTCCCGATCAGGCAGATTGGCCTCAAAGGCTCGTCTTCGCGACTTCAGCCACCGCCAGCCAGACCGTCATCCACACCACGCGGCCAGCCATGGTCGCCTGGCTAACTGCCATGCCGTCGAATTGATGGCGGCATCTCGAACGCACTCCTTGCATCTGCACAGCAAGTGCTTTTCGTATTCGCATGTCTCGCAGGATTTGAGTCGACTCGCTGGCAGCGGGTGATGGATGATTCAGCTTCAGCCCCATATGGAGTGCATGCATGCTACTGACGGCCCTATTCCAGACTCGTAGACCGACTCTTGACATCGAATCGATGCTTCTGACAAAGTATGATGCGCCTACTGCTACTGTAGCTGCCTCCAGTATAGTAGTGTGGTAGCACGAGCAGTGCTCCCTTGCATCGGCCTCGCTGTCCTGCTCCCTTACGTTAACAGGAGCTCCTCTGGAGATGGAACGTGGACGCTGTGGAAGCGAATCGACCGCCTGCTTGGCTGTCAAGTAAGGCGGTGGCTAAACTTGACAGGGTCTTGTTTCCGAGATCTTGGCCAGCCGCACGGCGAATCAAGCATCGCTGCCCGTCAAAGTTTTGGAGGCGCATTACCGCGTCTCCCGAGACAGGAGGGGAAATCCTTCATACTAGGCAGCTATGGGAACCAGCTGCTCTGCTGCTTTGCTTTTCCCCTTCCCTTTTCCTTTTTGTCTGTTTTTGCCATCTGCGGAACGCACGCCACAAGCCCTTGATGCGGTGATTTGCCGCTTTGCTGCGACATCACGGCGTCCACTTCGCCGAGTGGAGATGCCCCATAGCTGCACCACTTGCACATACTGTGAGGCGGGGCTGCGTTATCCTCGCTATTGACCGTTTTTCCCTATCGTGCAGAGATTCTCCGTCGTCTGGTCTCTGGTCGTTTCTAACACGAGCAGTGCTTGTGTACTCCTGGCTGGAACGTGGTGTCGGTGTGAGTCAAGACAATACAAGACCGATGCTGTGCTGCTGAAGAGTTGCAACATAAGTCCCGGTAATCTGGTAATGGTGTCCAAGATCCAGGTCTAGTGAGAACAACTCCTAAGCCACTCTTGTACCCGCTATAAGCCGCGGTAGTAGCAGCAGTATCTGGTAGCACTCGCTGCAAAGAGTATCGAAGGGGATACTGCCTTGCTTTACTGTAGCACCATCGAGTACACCTTGGCTATCACTGCCTTGCTGTATTTTTCAGAACCAAGCAGACGAAGCAAGGGAGCCTCGCAACGCTAGTCACCTGGCCCTTCGTCAGACGAGCGAGTGGCCCGAAAGTATCTCATCTTTGCTTGGGATTTTTGGGGGGGTTCACCAGAATCGGTTGAACCGATCCCTCCATCATCCCGCCACCCCCAACCAATTCAACCGAGACAACCACTATCGAAAGCAGTTGACCAAGACAGCCGAGATTTGGGTGTGATGCTAACTTCTGAGTACCGTGTAGCACGTCCAACATGGCTTTCAGCACGCTATCGTGTCTTCTGTGTTGTTGGGCTTCATGTAAGGCAAGCCTCTCTGATACTACCTACTACTGCGACATTCAATACTTGCCATAGTATACAGTGCTTGGCCACCCCCTCAGCCGCGACTCAGACTTGCCACCATCGTCGTCGCGAGATTGAAATTGTGATTGGTCACAAACTCATTGCCTTCGTTCCCCCTTATTATTCGCTAGCGAGCCAGCTGGCAAGCGTCTGAGTTGGTCTGGACAACGCCAGACTCTATCACGGGTGCCTATTCCCAGCGTATTAGAGGGGACAAAAAGAAAAGGCATGCATTTGCCACCGTAAACTCCAACAATGAGGGGAACACGCAGGGTTACATGTAGCTTTCAGCAGGGGGCTGGAAGAGGCTACAAGTTTGGAGAGAGCTCAGCCTCGTCTCGCTGCAAATCAGCTGACGTGGGATCAAGAATGTGCATGTATTGGCATATTGCATTGCCATCGTCGTCGTCACTCTCCGCAAAAGAGCAACTAACAGCGATGCACACACATAGAACAACACATGGCATGCAAGAATGCATGGCATGGCCTGACGAGATCCCTCGCACTGTGTCTATGTCATCGCCAGTTGGCTGAGGCTAGATGGTGGCGCCTGAGTTCATTTCTTGTACTCTAACGTGGACTTCCTAGACGTGCAAAAACGTTTTTGCGACGAAGTGACCTTGGGCGTTTAACACAAGCAGAATTTTCTAGTCCTCTTCTAGCCTCGTCTTATCGCCAAACTTACGGCAATGTGGATTTGTCCACTTTTACTTGGGTCCCAAAGCCACCGCCTGGTAGTATCGTTTGACAAGCGAGATCGTTGGTTATGTATCCTGCCACCGATGACATTTCGTAGGACAATATAACGGATAAACCGCTTGACTATCTACGTTGGTCTTGATTATAGCATAGAAGGTTACTACTGGAGCTTATCCTATACTGTGAAGGCTTGAATAAGATCTCTAGCCTGGCAAACTGCTTCATTCCCAAAGCTGAGGACACTAAACACAACAATCGCTTGTAGTAGAAACCCCGAGTATTGTCCGTTGATAATGGGCCTTAGCCTGTTGCTAGGTATGTATATATATGATGGATAACGTTGCTGGCTTGATAAGAACAACGAGCTTCAAGGGTTGCTCGTACGCTATGAAGCTTCCGTCTCACCGTTCTATGAGTATTTACAAAGTGGCGTGGCCGACGTCGTGCTTATCTGTCACTGGCACTATGGTTGTCACTGGCAGTAGTTTAGATGCAAGAACAATTATGAAGCAAGGTGTAAAAATAGCTCCAAGCTGATGGGACGTTCGTTATCATTTAATCGTAAAATGCAAGCTTACTGAATTAGTATTCTCCCCTTTCCGTCTGTCAAACCCAACCCCAAACTCGCAACTTAAACGGACCGATGCTCCTTGATCATAGCCAGCCATCTTTGTTCCATTTCCCGAGTCACATCCTTTGGCCAAAACTGAGGATCTGACGTCTTTCGTGGAACCAAGGGGTCTGCATAGCGACCTACACACAAGCGGATCGCTCCAGTTAGTGCTAAGGGGGCATGCGCCGTAGACACAGAGGAGGGGAGTAGAGAAGACTTACTGATATGGAATTGCTGATCTAGAAGTCGGTTCTTCGCAGCCTCGGCCTCTTCCCTGAGCCTCTTGGCTGCGTTGGCGACTGAAGCAGCCGCAGCGCTTGATGATTCAGCCATGGGGGGTTCAGTGCAAAGCAGTGGACTGGCGTGAGCTTCTATTAACATGTCGGTTCATATTCGGACTTGAATAAATGATCCATAATCATACCTCGTAGTACAAAAAGCTTGAAGCCTCAATAATCCCCTGAGACTTGCGAATAAGGTGGTTTGATATCGAGCATGAAGTTCCCGTGACGGCAGCGAATCCGCAAGAGGTACCGACATTAAAGAGGCTAGCCCCACTGAAATATGCTCTCCGCAGCCCGAAAAAAAGAAGACCTAGCATGAAGCAAGCCCGAAAATAGATACCTGGAGATACTTTTGACGGGGCGCTAATGGCACGAAATTTGTCTTCGCTGCGACCAACGGCCTCGGTACACTCCAGGTACTGCGCGTCAAAAAACACTACACACAAACAAATCGAACTTTATAGCCCATTCGCGCCGAATGGCCAGCTCGCTCTGAAAACCCCGACGAAACGGACTTCTCACAGCCAACGACCATCGATGCACACCCTTATAGAGCGGCAACCAGAGTATGCAGGCTGCCTAAGAGATCAAGGAAATCCATACAATATTGAGACCGGACATCAGAATTGCCCTGCGACGACTCCTTCTTTCGGCTAGGGCTCGGTGATAGCAGACAGAGAGACAGAGAGAGAGCTTAATATAACATCAAACCTCCCTCGGCTTGAAGCACGTTCTTTTCTTTTTCCCACAAGCACTTCCAGCCCCAGCAGCAGATATTTTCCATTCAATCTTCCCAAAATTTCAGGATGAGCAGAGCCGGCGGTGTCCCCAATGCCTGGGACGACGACGACTGGGAGACCCAGGCCGACAGGAGCGAGAACAAAGAGACCCAGGCCGCTCCGCAGCCCAACCTCAGCAGACAAGAGCGGCTGCAGCAGCACGCCGAAGCAAACCGGAAATTATGGGAATCAGCGTATGGACAAAGCTTTTCATAAAATTCTTTTGTACATCATTTGCTTGTCTTTGTTGACTGACAGTCCTCTTTTTGCTCTTGCGGATAAACAGCGATTCGAAAGAGACGTTCCACTACGTCGAAGCTGCAGGCGGCGGCGTCCCTCTCACCACAGCCTTCAAGCCCCAGGTCAAAGTTCTGAGCCGCAAGCCCGTCATCGCCAAGAAAGACCCCATCACCGGCCTGTCCCAATTGTCGCTCGACGACGACGACGCCTCTAGGGCGCCGGAAGTGCAGATGACGCCGGACGAAATCCGCGCAAAGCAGAAGCGAGACCGCGAGGAGAAGCAGCGGCGCTACGACGAGGCCAGGGCCAAGATCTTTGGCGAGTCGGCACCCTCGTCGCGCGGATCGTCGCCGGGCACGGGCACTGTCACTCCTCCTAGAACGGAAGGGCGAGGGTCGTACCGCGGCCGTGGAAGAGGACGCGGAGGCGGTTATAATAATAACAGCAACAACAACAACAATAGTGGCTACAATTATAGCAACAGCAATGTTAGCAGCGAGAGCAGCGGCCAACAGTTTGAGCCTCGACGGCCTGCGAACCAGCCTGGCCCCAGGAGAGAGCTGTTCGACCCTAGCTCGTCCCCGAGACCAGATTCACTTAGGCGAGGCGGCCGTGAAGGGAGCAGCAGCGATTCTTCTATGCGGGGACAGGCTGGTCGAGACGAGCATCAAGCAATTCGATCACCAAGAGGACCGGACGGAAGCGGCAGAGGAGGATTTGGCTTTGCACAGCGTGGCAACAGAGCGACTTGAATTTCTTTTGATTTCATTGTGCGCTTTTGCGCTTCTACTTTCTATCTGTGAAAGCTACCTACCAGCCACCGCCGGCTTTGCCAGCTAAATGGGCGGCGCTCTCGGTGGCTGAGCCCTTTCCAACATCGCTAATCACTTCACGATAACTCGTGAATGCCAGTCTATCCAATCCTATGCCTGTCATGCTGGCCCAATACGCCAGGGTATCATCTATATACGAGTGGGACACGCTTCCATTGATATTCTCAGGGCTACCGCCATCAAGTCTGGACTGCGAGTCTTCGCCTGAGAAATATGCTTCGTCAATCTCTGCCAGCCAATCCTTCTGCTCTTGTGGGCCTGGCTTTCCTGAGATATTTTTTCTTTCTAGAATGATGGCATCATCAACCTTGATTTGGCCACCGCCATTAGTGCAGCCTCCGGGGCATGCCATGACTTCGACGAAACTGAAATCGAGAGAGGCTGCCTTTCCTGCTGGGCGGCGGGCACTCCCAAAGGGCTTTCCGCCGGGCATGCGGGAAGGTCGAGCTGGCTTCAGACGCCTAACAAGATTCTGGATATTTCTAAAGCCATAGTATCGGGCGGCCTTGAAAACAGGCTCGCCATTTACTGTGACAGAATATTCAACCACATCGACGTTGCGGCCTCGGTTGATTTGAATCTCTGAGCCTGGGGTCTGAGCAGCTTTGGTTTGGAGAATGTGGTGTAATAGCCCGCCAGAAGAACCAGCAATTCGCGAGGGATTTCTTGAACTCTTCTTTGGGAACAAGAAGGAGTGTACTTTATCATCAGGGAAGGGTATTGAGGGTGGGACAGATGATGCGGACTTTGAAAAATCAAAGAAGCTGAGCCCTCTTGACTCTGCAAGCATCAAGACCTCCTTGCTCGTGATGACGCAGTCGACGTCCCGAACTCCTCTTCCAGGCAAGCCCGAGCGCGCCCATACTTCGTCGGTCAGCTCCTCTCGACTAGCCTCCAGCTTCTTGTCGAAGCAAGGCATGACAGCTACATGCCATATTCTACTGGGTGGGATTCCCAGCTTTCGGCTCAATGTTGTTTTCAAGATGGTACCCATGAGGGCTTGTGGCGACTTGACTTTGGATAAATGCGGTAGCACATATGGATGAGTCTTTTCTGCATAGCACACCCAGCCGGGACATGACGAGGAGAGGATTGGCGTTGATGGCGTTGAGACGCCTGGCGTGGGTGATGAGAGGACTTCAGCCGCACCAAGCGCGAGCGTCGCATCTCGCGCTACGTTAATATCCACTACCCATTCGAAAGAATTATTCCACTTTCCTCCTTTTGCAAGCCCCTCTGGACTTCGTAACAGATTCTCCAGCATATATCCAGCCTGGCCCTCAGACACATCTCGCCCGCACGCAGCAGCCAGGTTCGCCCTCGTCTGGGAGCTTACACTAGCGACGAACAGCTTCGCATCTTCGTTCTCGAGGCCCTCAACCTTGAAATTTCCTTGCGCATCGGGTCCTACCACGCGCAGCGCCGGAGCCGCATCGAGCGTTGAAATCACTTCGCTGTGGCTCTGTAGGCTGACGAGGATGGCCTCTGCGGACGTCACGCAGCCGGAGCAGGCGAGGCAGTCTGTGAGAGAGATCTGAGCGGGCGAGGCAGCATTGGCAGCAGAGGGATGCTGGCCATCAAGGACGACTTCGTATTCGTTGGCGGACTGCTGCGCGGGGAGAGCCGGAAGAGTTTCGACAGGTTTGATGCAGGCGACTCCGGGGGAGATGAAGTCGTTGAGGTCGTCGGCGGAGAGAATGGCGCTCATGGTGCGGACTGTTTTACGGCAATGCCGTTCGCTTTACTTTTTTTTTTACCGTGACAATAAGAGTAGCGATGGTAGATATAAAATCTTGTGTGTATTTGTTTTCGTATCCGGTTCGCCAACTCAGTTGTAGTTTGTATGCTTGGGAGAAATGTATTTGCCAGCAGCTTATCTTCCGAGTGGCGAGTTTTGCGATCCGTGGCGCACTTAATCTTGATAAGGCACGTGTTAATAGAGGAAGGGTACTTTCAAAACTCGGATTACAGTGAGGATAGAAGTATGAAAGAGAACACCAGAGAAAGCAAAAAAAGAAGCAGTGAAATATATTCTCTGTTGAAATGTATCAATTCCCAAGTCATTCGCAGATATGATCGTGTTGCGCAAATAAAAAGTCGAGGATTTCAAATCTATGCGCTGGAGTCCTAGGCGATGAAGGCTCAATAGTGGGGATGCGAAATCGGCGCGCGAGCTTTGGTTGGTAATAATGCGAGCGCAAAGGAAAAAGATCCCCCGCGCTATTATGCTATAAGTATGTCTGTTTACTAGTGCCTGCATTAAGAAGTTGAGCTGATGTTATGCGAGTATGGAGAAGCTATATTCAGCAAAAGTGAAGAAACAACTCAATTTCGTCCTTTACTGATTTGATCGTTGGTGATACACAAGCCAGATCTAAAGTACCAATGTGATGTTTTTGTTTCTTTCTTGTATTTTCATTGCTCCATCTGATATTATATGAGTTTTGAAACCATCATACAGGAAAATATCTCTTCACCAACTCCAAAGAGGCGGCTATTGCATTAGTTTAACTGGGACTTCTAAAGCTAGAATAAGAAGAAACAAGTCAAAAGTAGGATTTAGAAACAAGGACACACAAAAAAAGAGAAGAAAGGAATAAAAAATGAAGAGGTAAAACGAAGACTGGCGTGGCGCATCTCAGCCCGCGTTGCGCGTCTTGTTGCAAATACTCCCAAACTCCCCGCCGCATTCTAGAATGCACGCCACCTTAATTTTTTTCCCGCGAAATCCTGTAGATAATTATCCCAATCATCAAGGCTAAACTCATTCCTGGACAAAGAGGCTCAGGTTCCTATGCCTCGGCGGTGGCTTCCTTAGCCACGCCGTTTGTGATGCCTTCATCCTTTTCCTTTTCTTCTGCACTGCTGGGGAGCTGCACATCGGCAGCACCAGAGATGATGGCTTGGCGCCTCTCGCTCCAGTCTACCTCGCTCTGGATTACTTGTGACAGTAGGATTTCCTTCTCTAGCCACTCCTTGTAGTAAATCTCCTCCCACTGCTTGCACTCGTTCTTCAGCGCCTCTCCAACCTCCTCGGCCCACGTTGCTTCCCAGTGGCACTTGCGCCATAGCTTGGCAAGGGGATACTCGAGCTCTGTCTCAGTGAACAGATCGGGTGGGAGCACTGTGAAGCATTCCGATGGAGGAACGTCGCCATTAGCATCGTCTCCGTCGTCTTGTCCGGTGGATTGTGATTGGGGAGTTTTGATAATGATCTTGAGCTTTCCGGTCCGACCTGTTGGTCCGGACTGCATAGATTTGGGCACCGGGTCAGACGGCCGAAGAGCCTCGGTTTCGTGGACGGTTCGCATGTGTTTAGCAAGAGCATCGGATCTGGTAAAGGAGCGGTCGCACTCTTTTGAGCAAGTTGTCAGCATAAGAACCCAAGTATATAAAGGCGCAGGCCATATCCGAATAATGGAGCAGCTGTCGTCAATAGAGACCTACCTGGTAGATAGCAGTAGAATGGTTTCTCTCTTGTATGGCTTCGCATGTGAGCCTTCAAGGCGTAGCCACTCGCATGAGGCAGGCCCTTGCGGTTGCAGCTTCGCCACTCGCACGTGTATTTCTTCTGGCGGTTCTCAATGTGCGAGTTGTGGATGTGCTCGACCAGTTTGTCCATGTTGCCTTGGTCTCCAGCGGGACAGCCGTCCCAGTCGCAAACTGTCACCTGGTCTTGGAAATCCTCTTCTTCGAGCCTGGCATTGACAGGAGAGCTGGGAATGTCGCCTGACGTGTCCGACGAAATATCTGACATGCCCTCGAGCGCATCGGCTTCCAACACAGGCTCGTGTTCCGGATCGGGTATGACGGCAGATGAAGTTGTCGAGCCAGCCTCAACTTTCTGGCGTTTTGACGGTCGCAGCATCGTCTCTTCATCGTGGATATCTTCCTCGTACGAGGATTCCATTGCCGACGACAATGGCGAATCTGGTGGCGAGTAGGGCGCCATGGTCGTCGTCGATGCGCGCGTCGCTGTGATGGAGAAAAGGCAAGTCGCGTAGGAGGCAAAGCTATCCCAAAGATGCTATCAAAAAGCGATGATAGAGGGAGGGAGAAAAACGATTGATAAAGGCAGCAAAACGCCTTGGAAGCGAAGAGAAGGAACTGCGAGGTGCCCGTACGATAGTCGGCGATCGATTGGCGTTTCGGGGGAAGATGGAAACAAGAGCGTTGGAGGGCTCTGTTCCTGCGTCGTCGGAAAATTGCCTTAGCTGCGCTTGCTCGCTATAGAGTGGCCAGTCTTACTCCATACTGTGTTAAAGCCTGATGAAGCAAGGGCCATTGCTGTCGGCGAGAATGTCGCACAGTGTGAGCCTTGCCGCGATAGCGTGACGACGCCTATAATGGAAATACGGTGATAGCTTCATCATCAAATTAGCATTATTGATTCCATCCCTTTTTTTCGCCCCATTTACTATCACTTTTTTCTTGGGTTCATTCCGTGATTTCCTTCTACTTTTACTTTTTATTTTTCCTTGGTGATGGTTTTCGAAAAAGCCAAGTACCAAGCTATCTCTCAATGTCTGAACTGACTTTAGTATACCTAAAAGAAGTACCTCGCAAACTTTTTGCTAATCCTGTATGTACACACCCGGAGAGAGCGTAATAAATGCAACCCATATCTGGCTCTCTTAAAGCACAGCAGCATATAGAAAAAAATAGAATCCAATATATCCAGCTCGTACAAAGCCAGCAATTCCATATACAATGGTATCAATGTGGCAAACAACCAATCAGTCTGTTGACGTGTGATGTTCAAACTAGCTTGCGTTCTTCAAGCTTTAAATTTCCACCCCCAAAACTCTTCTTCTCTGCTTCACAGACTCAGCCAGCAGATCAAGTACCTCCTCGGTATCCGCCCAATTGATGCAAGCATCTGTGATACTGACACCATACTTGAGCCCGGCCTTGCCCTCCTCAGGTACCTTTTGGTTGCCTATCCAGTCATGTTAGCAGAGTTTATAAACAGAAAAAAAAAAAAAAACTTATTCCATGAGACGCTACCCACCTTCGTCAATGTTGCTCTCAATCATAAGACCCATGATGGCCGTCTCGCCCTTGGCCACCTGCTCAGCGACTACGCTCGCAACCTTGGGCTGGTTCTTGTGGTTCTTTAGAGAGTTGCCGTGGCTGCAGTCAACCATCAATCTGGGAGACGCTCCCTTCTTGTCCAGAGCGGCTTTAGCTTCGGCGATACTCTCGGCATCGTAGTTGGTGCCCTTGGTGCCACCTCGCAGAATGACGAAGCAGTCGTCGTTACCTGTTGTGCCAACAATGGCGACAACACCGGGCTTGGTGACGGAAAGGAAGTGGTGGGGGTGCTTGACTGCGCCCATAGCATCGATAGCGACACCAAGTGAACCATCAGTTCCATTCTTGAAGCCGACGGGGAAACTCAAACCGCTCGCCAATTCACGGTGCAGCTGGCTCTCCGTTGTACGCGCACCAATGGCACCAACACTGAGCAAATCAGCCAGGAACTGAGGAGAGATGGTATCCAGCATCTCGCTTGCAATAGGCATGCCCTTGCTTGTCAGATCGACGAAGAGCTGGCGCGACAATCGCAGTCCCTTGTTGATCTTGAAGCTGCCATCAATATCCGGGTCGTTGATGAGACCCTTCCAACCGACCGTCGTGCGAGGCTTCTCGAGGTACGAGCGCATGACAATGAGGAGCTCGTCTTTATGCTTCTCTTTGGCTTTGAGGAGCAGATCGCAGTAGGCGAGGGCAGCTTCAGGATCATGAATTGAGCAAGGGCCCACGACAATGAGCAATCGGTGCTTGGGGTCCTTGCCATTGACGATAGCTACAGCCTCATTGCGGCCGTCAATGACGGCCTTCTTGGACGCGGCTGTCTGTGGAATCTCATGCTGCAGCAGATCGGGCGGTGTTAGAGGGTTGTAGCCTCGAACTGGTTTTGGATGAAGACGATTGCAGTTAGCAAAAACATGATCTTCCACGCATTGAAAATCTAAGGGGAAACATACTTCGCCAATCTTCTGAGTCGGCCTGGTTGCCGACGTTTTTGTTCTCGATGTAGAACTGGAGGGGCAATTTAGTGAGTCACTCCACTCATGCACCTAAAGCTGGCAATGGAAGATGTCTGTGGTAAGAGAGCACACGTACGGTAGACATGATGAACAATTGCTCCTAAATAAGAATTGAGGAGATGATCCGGAGGAAGAGAAGCAGAGGTATTTGAGAATACAAAATTTAGGTCGGCGGCGCAAAAGAAGAAAAAAAAAAGATTGCAGCTGCTGGGTGACGTCAATAGCAGGCGATTGACAGGATGGTGGCTTAATTGGGAGATGGCAGAATGAATATCAATCAACTTTCAGCCTTTCTTCTTCTCCTTGTTTTCTCAAGAGAGCCAATGGGTATAAATGCAATGGAAGAATGAAGAAAGGAGAAAAAAAAAAGAGGATATTGACATGTGGTTAGAAATTGAGCTTCGTGTATTGGAAAATCAGGTCAGGCAGGGCTATCGGTGCCAATTGCATGCATGCACTAAAGCTCCAGCGCCCACCCACATGTTAAACCCCTACTAAGCTCTATTCTTCCAGCGATTCTTGCACCGGCAGCGGCTGGCGCTTACACTAAAATTTCGGTGCTTCAATTACTCACACTTGGATGCCGGGGCCGACGTCGGTGCTCCATGCCCTTGTGGCACGAGTTCTCATTTGTCCTCGCGTGTTTAATGGCAAAGAGGCGGTTGTGCGAGCTTCCACTCCTTGTGTCACACGAAATTACTCATGGAGCGTGGGAAACGCATATGTAGTGAGCTGCAACAGTAAACATCCAACTTGGTCCAACTTACGTTCGTTTGTGTAGCTTTGGATGCAAGCACAACTGTGTGATGCTCAAATCTTGAAATCTTGAGAAACTTCCCCATGTATACTTTGTATGTGGTGATAGAATTCTTGGTGCTACTCTCATGTTCTCTATCAAGACCCATATATGCATCATCTGTGCTATCGGAGAAAAAGATCAAGCCAAAATCGCCGCTCGCTCTCGCCCTGGTCATTTACATAACATCAATATTAAGAATCTTGATATCTTCCTCCGGTTTCTCCTTATGCGTCCTTGTGTTCTCAATCTTGTGTATCACATCCAAGCCCTGCGTCGCACGCCCGAAAATTGTGTGCTTACCATCCAGCCATGGCTATAGAATAATGTTGTCAGCATTCTCATCTCTTCTCATGGCGTAGCAAGCTCTATGAGTCAGAAACTCACCGTCTTCTCCGTAGTAATAAAGAACTGACTGGCATTCGTATTCGGGCCTGCGTTCGCCATGCTCACTGTGTAGGGCT
This sequence comes from Trichoderma asperellum, assembly GCF_020647865.1. Classification (NCBI taxonomy): domain Eukaryota; kingdom Fungi; phylum Ascomycota; class Sordariomycetes; order Hypocreales; family Hypocreaceae; genus Trichoderma; species Trichoderma asperellum. The sequence continues at coordinate 5,322,320 of NC_089415.1, read as the reverse complement.
TGTCGTGTTTCAAGCTGCTGAATTCATCCTCAAAGTCTCGTCCCCAGATACTCTCGCCGCCAGTGCCGTCGCCAAGGGGATCGCCTCCCTGTATCATAAACTTGCGAATCACGCGGTGAAATATCGTGTTATTGTAGTACCCGCGCTTTGCATGTGTAACAAAGTTCTCTACCGCCTTGGGCGCAGCATCAGGGAACAGGCGAATATGAATATCGCCGTATGTAGTATGAAGTATGGCAGCATTTCCTGTTTCGGCCTTTTTAGCAGCTTGCGCTTTGTCCTTGCCTCCTAGCACAGTAGGCTTCTCGTTTTGAACGTCTCGTGTCGACTTGCTAATCTCCTCTTCATTCGTGAACATGTAGAATCGAAGTTTGCCTACACCGGTGGCGACTAGAATCGGGTCACGAGCTTCTGATTCTTGCAAAAGAGGATTGCTCGAAGCTCCCATCTCTACAGATACTATTCCCTTCTTCTGGGGCTGTCCTTGATACATGCCCAGGTTCACAGCGCGAAAGTTCTCGTCCTTGCCATACACCTTGACAACTTGGTTAGTATATGTGTTGAGAACTTTGATCCCTACCATGGAACCATAGAGGATAAAGTTCCCTGATTCATCAAATATGACATTCGACTTGTTTTTCAAAGTCTGTGATTCAATCTCTCGCTCTTGAGCCAACCGTCTACCAAATTCCACATTGTCAATCTTTTGTGCCGATGTGCCTGACCGCTGCATGTCCTCGGCCACTTGGAGCGATTCATCGTAAGTCTTTTGCAATTTGGCCGATGCAAAGTCAAATATTCGTATTTTCCGGTCCGGCAATGAAAAGGTGGCTAGACTTTTTCCGTTCGGAGATATTGTGAGGCATGTTGGTACGGATTTGGCCTTCTTGAAGTCAAACAGATTTGTTGAGCTCTTGTACTCGAAGACGTTACTTGGCTTCTCGTAGTTGCCGCTGGGCTGCCAGTATTCAACCATGCCATTCTCGTCCGCCGAGACAACACAATCGTACTCGTCGTTGAAGGCCATTAAATGTACGGGACTCCTATGCAGGCCTTTCATGGTATGAATCGCTTCTTCTCGTTCGCCCCGGCCGTCGTATAGGTGGATCAATGGCTTGTCCTCCTCCGACACAGCCAACAGAGGAAACGAAGCCCCCTTTTTGTGAACCCAGCAGACACACTTGGGTACATATTTCAAGGTAATCATGGAAAGCAGATCAAATGTGATGACGTCGAAAATCTTAATCGTTTCGTCGTCGCCGGCTGTTGCAAAGCTTCGTCCGTCTCGACTCACCGAGACTGACGTGATCATGCCATTGTGGGCCTTGAACTGCTTCACAAATTCAATGCCTTGGCCAATCTTCTTCCAGAATTTGACAACACCATCAGTAGACGATGTTATCAGGAACTCGGTGAGGGGGGTCCATGTAGCGAAGAGCAGCTGCTCCTTGTGCATCAGCGACTTCGAATATCGGGCGGACTTGGGTAGTGCAGAGATGTATAGCTTTTCGTAAGGCAGGACGCGGCGCTTTTTCTTCGGGGCCTCGGTGGGAAGCTGCGGTCCCATATCATCGTCGGACGAAGAATCTGCGTCAAAAACACGCCGTCAGCCTCGTGTGCAATACTTGCTCAATCAAGACGGACGAACCATCGTACCTGAATCATCTTGCTGTGCATACTCTGCGTGGCTGCGTTTCTGCAAGCGGCTGTCATCTTCAGCTGCGGAGTCCGCCATAGCTTTTGGCAGATCAAGAGATCTCGGAGTAATTCCAAGCAATTGAAGAGACAATACCGTCGAGGCTCAGAGGAATGGTCTGTCGCGGCTGAGAAGGCTGTGACCGTGTTGCAGGAGCTACAATAAAGTTGACGAATTAGCTTTGAAGATTAGCTGCGAGCTGTAGCCTTACGGGACTTACATGCATATCCGCACTGTGCTCTAAAACAGCCATCTTCGCGACGGGATGGCATTTCTATGAGACTGCATTTTAATATGACATACATGACATTCCTTAAAAAAAATTTTTTTTTTTTTTTTAATTTAGGTGGATTAATTTCGTCATTTAAGGCTTTCTACTTCTATCTCATAGTCTCTTCATCCCATGCATTCAATGGGCCTACACTAAAGCCAATATCATGTTTCTGGCTTACAGGAAAATGACAGACGAGGAGCTCTGAAGAAGTGATAGTATAGCAAAAAAAACCTCCCTTGGTTTTACACGACATATATTCTCTAGTAAATCAATGCTAAACGATGTCAATCAATGTCTAATAATTCATTGATTAGCACTAACAAACCCAGGCATGTCTAATCCCTGTATACGGAGCAGATAACGATGAGACAGACATCAGCATTAGTCGTCCATGTAAATGCAAGCGCTTGCACTGCCAGGCTTCATTTATGATCTAACTCTCAGAGACTTGACTTGATATCCCCAGAGTGCTGAATCCTACGCAAAATCGATCTATTCAAATCCCCAATGTTCTGGACTCCGGTAAATCCCATGGTTAAATCAAGATCAGCCAGCAACCCTGCCAGTACCGCCTCGGCGCCCTCCTTGCCATTAATACCCAATCCATAAACCACAGGTCGCCCAACAAAGACGGCCTTGGCTCCAAGCGCGAGGGCCTTGAGAATATCGGCGCCGGTTCGAATGCCCGAGTCCATCATGACGGTCAACTTGCTACCAACAGCGTCGACGATCTCGGGGAGGACGTCCAAAGTCCCGATGGCGCCATCAATCTGTCTGCCGCCATGATTGCTCACGATGATTCCGTCCATGCCATGCTCGGCCGCCAAGACGGCGTCTTCAACGCTGAGGATTCCCTTGAGAATAATGGGCCCGTCCCAGTGCTTCTTTAGGATTTTGAGGTCTTCCCAAGAGCGAGAGACTCCGGGGAAAGTGTTTCCGATCCAGTACATCGCTGCCTGCACCATATTTTCCTCGGGAGTTCCTCCATCGCTCATCTCAGCAAATTTGCGCCTAAAGACTGGGTCTGAAAACCCGTTTGCGTCTCCCACGCCAACGAGGAAAGGAACATTGGCGGTATCAAGGTCAGTTGGCCTCCAAGCAAGAGTCCAAGTATCAAGCGTTACGACGAGCGCCGTGTAGCCGTTATCCTTGGCTCTTTTGAGAAGCGAGGCCGTGAGCTCCTCGTCACTGGGCCAGTATAGTTGAAACCATCTTGGCGACCCTGGCGCTGCGGCAGCAACTTCTTCAAATGTAGATTGAGAAACTGTGCTCAAGGTGAAGGGGACGCGTAAAGCGGCACAGGCTTTAGCAACGCCAATTTCCTTGTCCTGATGGAACAGCGATTGGACACCGATAGGCGCAAAGAGAATGGGAACGTCTTTTACAAGTTAGCTCATGAATATACTTGTGCTTGAATCTCAAGATATTTCGTATAATGCAGCAACTACAAAGAAGAGTTTTCAGATACTGCAACGTCACCTACCATATTTCTGGCCAAAAAGAGTGACACTTAGATCACGCGGCGTTGTGGGCTTCAAGACGCGGGGAATGATTTTCCACTGGCGGAAAGCAAGACGATTGGCGTCCATTGTTGCCGCCTCACCGGCTCCGCCCAAGATGTAGTCAAAGCCGGCTTTGGGCATCGTCTTCCTGGCCTGCTCCTCGAGTCGATTTGGATCCGTTGTCACGACGGGCAATTCGCCCGTTAAGAGGCCCTTTTGGATAACAGTCCGAAGATACGCAGCATAGGGCTGAGGGCCATCGCCGTCTTGGTCTGCCATTGCTACTGAGGACTGATGGTTGATTTGATGGGAAAAGTTACGAAAGAGAGCATATATACATATGTACACTGTATGTATATTGATTGGAATATGTAAGTCTGTGATAAGAACAAAACGAAAGTTGCCAATGGTTGTGAGTCCAGAAGTAGCCCCCATCTAAGCTTGGAGAGCACATCTCTCTTTATAAGAAGTCCCATCGCGGGGACTAACAGACTTGCCTCGGCCCAACAGATCGCTGTACATCATCCCACCACAACTTAGAGTTTGGTGCAACTCGCCTGATATAAAGTCAGCCGTCTGACAAGCCGCGTAGGTAAATGTCTGTAAGTAGAATAATCGCCGAGAAACAGGAGGAAAAACTCGCCGAACTCACGCTGTAGCTGCTTGCACTAGGTATCTGGAATACAGGAATACGGGAATGCTTCTAGGTATAACATAATGCCGGCCGCAACTCACGCTGTTGAAGTTGAGTTGTAAACAACTTCACGAGTACATCTGATTAGAAAAATAACCTGGTAATGATATTTGCAATGTATAATCATAATAATAAATACTAATAAGCTACCTTTTTTTTTTTTTTTTTTTTGTTTTCTTTTTTGTATAATTAATTGTAAATACTAATCAACTGGCAGTAGATAATTGTGGCAGCTTAACTGACTACGGAAGGTACTTGGAGGTCTCCCCGCCTATGCGAGTTGGCAAAGTGCTTAATTGAATCGATGGAAATACACCGTGGCTGCCTTAGTATATGGCGATTAGAGGCTCTATTGCTCACTAGACTCCCATGGTCAACAGTAGTCTGTATGAGTTGAGAATAGTCCACTTTCCTTTTGACGCCTTTTACTGCTGACGTGGAAACACTTATGAGAAACTGAGCATCTTCCACTATAGCGGGCTATAGCGCTATACAACAGCGAGCTCCCACTAACCCTGCACCAGGCACACGCACTGGCCATGTGCATGCTGAATCTGGGCATGGATGGCCACTAATCAGACCCCACCGCGAAGCCCCGTCTGCAGAAAAGCTGGGCCGCCATCACTACCAACCGATCCAAGCCAATCGGGCTTTACTTCAAGATTCCTCCACTGAATCTCGCCAGAAACCAGCCCCATGACCGAGAGATAGAGATAGAGATAGAGAACCCCCCCGGACAACGGCCTCTCACCATGGATATCGACGATATCCTCCGAGAGGTAGATCCCGCCTCTCACGGCATCCCTCTTGAGACTCGTGACCTGCAGGCCTTGACGCGCCTCTGGGTTGCTGAGAGATCAGCGCCGGAGCTGCTCAAGTGAGTTTTTCCCAACCTTCTACTCTGAATTATTCAATGATTGTTCATATTCTTTACTAATTGTATGATTTGTTTTCGATTAGCTGGCCTGCAGATGGGTTGTTCGAGCGGGTCAATTCCAAGATCAAATCTCAGATTGAAAAGATTGAAGATATGACAGGAGACATGGATCCCAAGACCAACTTTGCTCTCATTGTCATCCAGACCGAACTGGAACGATATAAGTTTCTAGTGAGAAGTTACCTCAGGGCACGAATAGCAAAAGTGAGCCAAGCCTAGCCCTTCCCCTTTCTTAGGCGTCATGAATAAGAAGAATATTTGTGAGAGACAGTAACTGCGGCAAGGATCTGACTTTTTTTTTTCTAAGATTGATAAATACACCCTTCACTACCTATCAACCGAGGAATTAAGGCAGCGCCTCTCTCCCACCGAACTGGCCTATGCTACGAGACATCAGGCCCTCCTCCACAATCACTACCTCTCATCCTTCCTGTCTTCATTCCCCCAGCGCCTGCAGAACCTTAACGACACGGCCGGCAACGTCAGCATGATTGATTCACCGGATTTGGACACGGCAGTATTCATTCGTCTGTTGCGGGATAAGGACGTCTTTGGCAGAGGAACCGATGTCGATACTATTCTTCCGGCGGCAAGCGGCGACATTCTCATTTTGAGATGGTCAAGTGCAAAGGACCTTGTTGAGCATGGGGATGCAGAACTGGTTTAAAGGAAATATATTTTTTGGGGGAGAGGGCAGACGAAACACACAATACAACGGCGTTATTTATTCAGCGGGGTGGAGAAGCGATTAAAGGATCAGAGGGAGAAATACTTTGCGTGCAAAATGGTATACCAAGACAGGGCTAACGAAGGGGTTTAAACGCACACAACAGCGTAATGGATAGGGCTGGCTGAAGCTGAGCTTCAAGAAACTCAGCGCAAGAGTTGGATAGTTTGACGAACTTATAAAAGGGATATATTTCAACTAGTAGGTGAAGGAATGTGTTTATGAGCATGGGGCAAAATTCGTTCTATTCCAGCAACTGAAAAGCTTAAACAAATATCCACGAGTACAGCATTCAAAATAGGCGTCAAATCGGTCGTGAGGGCATTCAATTATACAAAACAAGCAATCCGCTCTAAATTTTATATTCACAAGATGAGAAAACATCTAATTCCTAATCTCCCACAGTCTAATTTTGCCCGCGTCATTACCCACCGCCAACAAGTCGCTCCCCCTTCCAAACGCCACTGTTGTTATTCTCCCCAGAGGAGTCTGCGCCGTCGGCCAGTTCCTGTACACCGTGCAGCTCGGCAGATGCGCAAGCCGCAAGGCATCCTTCTTATCTCTGCTGCCGAACGCGAGGAGCTGGCCGTCGGGCGAGAAGGTGAGCACGGTGATGGGCGTGACGAGCTGTTCAAACACACGCGTAGGGGTGGGGGTCTCTTTGACCGTGATGTTCTTGTCGCTGTCCATGGTGAGCAGCGTGGTTCGGTCGTAGATGTTGGTGATGCCGGAGTTGGAGCCGATAGCTACCCAGCGGTCCTCGCCAATCAGCTCGGGGCCCTGGTGGCCGCCGAGAGCAATGACGATGCCACCAATGCAGCCGTCGTCGCGCCACATGCCGACGAAGCTCCTGCTCTCCACGCTGTACTCGCCAACCTGGCCGTCTTTTCCTAGGATCGTCATGCCGTTTCCGGTGCTCCACCAGGCGAAATCCGCGATACCGTGTCTGCTGGAGAGCCTGGCCGTGGCGATCCATTGCAGCGAGCCAACGTTGAGAATGTTGACGATACCACCGCCTTTGCGTGACGAGCCAATGATGCCCATGTATCTGCCGCAAGGGCTCAGCCTGAATCTTTCCATCGTCTTGTGCTCCAGCTGGTGGCCCTGAATCTGCGACGTCTTCTGCACAATGCCAGTTTTGAGGTCCCAGTGGTGGAAGTATTTCCTTCGTCCACCAATAAAGATCTTGTCACCACCAGGGTATAAGAACTCTGCTTTCCTGACGTCAACTCCCTTAACTTGTACAGACGTTAATCGAGGATTCGGCACCGGGTAGGCATCAGGAGCAATATGATGTAAGTAGAGCACCGAGGCGGTGCTGGCTGAGAGCAAGACCGGGTACTCGGGGTGGAAGGACAGGCATTCCACAGGCGCAAGGTGCTTGTCTGAAATTTCGCGTGTTCGCTGGATGCCGATGATTTCTGGGCTGAGGCGTCGCTTCGCGGGGCCGCCCGCACCAGATAGGCTTCTGACATCTCGCAGGAACTCTTCCAATGGCTGGGCAGACACTTCGCCGTCGGACTCGTTGCCGCTCTCGTCCGATGAGCCGGAGGATGCAGATGAACGCCGTCTCCTCTTCGTAGGACGACCGTCTACTTCCTTAGCCCACGCAGGCACGGGATGGAGTTGGAGGTAGCGCTGTCGGAGTCTTCTGCTATACTCTGTACCGCTCACAACGTCTTCGGCCTCGGTCAGTCGCAATTTTCGCAGTCGTGTGTGATTCGCGAGCGAGATTCCCAGCCGGTCGTCATCGCTGTCCTCCCAGGCTGCCGGTTCGCCTTCGCCCTTCTTCTTCGCCGGCGCAGTAGCTGAAGCTTGAGGCGCCGCGCCGCTCGGAGCAGTGTCGATCATGAACAGGTCCATATCGTCGACATCTTCCAACCCAGCGGCCTCGTCATCGGCCATTTCCAATTCGTTGCCCTCCTTCTCGTCTGAAGCTCCGAATAACGCATTGTTCTTGAAAAGGCTTTCTCCAAAGCTAACTTTGCTGCCGAAAACCAATCGTTCCAGGTCTTCTTCGTCAGAGTCCTTGTCCTGCACTGCAATCACCGGCTTCTTATTTGTTGTTGAGGCATCATCGGAGTCAATGTCTGATGAAAATGGACTCTCGGACTGCTCGTCCTCTGAGAAAGGTTCGTCCTGCGGCGGAGCCATCTTTTGCTGGTTTGTTCCGCAATGCGACTGTGCTGAGTAGCGGTTGTTAGTTTGCGCTGCAAATTTTGGGAACTTTTTTTTTGAATAATTTTTTGGGTCTGGAGTTCAGCCTTGCAGAACAGAAGCTTGCCTAAGTGGGGTTGTGGGGCGACTCGCAGCTTTTATTAGGCAAGGCTGAAATTTTGAAGTACCTACTACATGTACCACTCGACGACGCCTTCACAATTCCTTTAATATTTCACTGAACACCGCTTGCTCTATTTAGAATAGTATTACTATTACGATGCTTCAAAAACAAAATTCGCTTATTTCAACAATGCAACTTTTTCCAACTCGCCCTCTAGTTTTGAAATCTCCTTGCTCACAGATTCTGCGCACTTGAGCGAGTAAACCGCACCTCGCTGAGCCACATCAACCAGCTTGTCCACCCTTCCTCCTTGAGCCAGTCCCGAAATCATGACGCCTAAAAATGTATCACCCACGCCATTTACAGAAACAACGTGCTCTACCTTTTCAACCGGTGGGAATAACCGCATGTAGACGCCACCAATTGCCGGGTTTCCATTGAATGATCTCGTCAGGATGTATTCTTCGGACTCACGGTCACGGAGGCGAGGGTCGTCTTTCCCAAGGATGGTTGTCAAGAGAACGCCCTTGGATCCGAGTTTTGTAATCAAGGTTGGTATATAAGGAAGTAGCTGGATAGACTGCACTGGCACCCCGGCGTCAGTCAGCTCCATCGACGTCAGACGAACAAACTTGTCTCTGGCGCCGACCATGCCGAACGAATCGATGACCTCGAACCACTCAGCGCTGTCCAGATAGCCGTTATCCTTGGCTGCAGAGTACATGGCTGAAAGCTCGTAGATATTGGGTGAGGAGAGGTCAACGCTCTGGTTGGGGAAAACGCCCAGCGGCGGCACTCCGCGCTGTGGGCCGAAGAGGCTCTTGGACTTTTCCACCGATACAGGCTCAAAGGCCACTTTGCTTCCGTGCTCATTAGCCGTGTGGACCCAGGTCCTGATGCCTTTGGGGCTCCAATTTCCATCCACGACAAGCCACTTGGGATCTGTCGCTTTGATGGTTGATTCCCAGTCCTCTGGGAAAAGATGCTGCGTGAAGATACCCATATCTGCCATAGCCATGACGAGGTTCTTACTGGAGTCGTTTATAGCAACGTACTGAGCGGTTCGGCTTCCAGGGTGCTCTGTCCTGTCAAGTTTCTTCACGTATGTGGGATCAAGCCCGGAAGCTTCCAAAGCCGAGAGGACCGTATCGCCTGCACTATGTGTATGTCAGCCACGATATTAGATCTTGTTCAACATCAACATGAAAGGGCTCGCCTACATGTCATCGCCAACCATGCTGCTGAACTTGACGTGAGCTTGGCGGCTTGCTCGATGAGCGGCCAGAGCAACGTTATGGCCTACACCGCCGATTGACTGGCTTATGCTAGCCGGGTTAGAGGTATGAGCTTTCGGCTGGCCATCGCCGCCGTTGAGGCTGGTGTAGTCACAGCTGAGGTCCACAGCGACCGATCCAGCAACGAGTATGTCAGCTTTGGGATTTGCTTTTAATGTAGATGATGGTTTATTTTCGACTTTTGATGATGATGAAAACGCCACACTATGATCTGATGAAGTTCTATCTAACCGATTAGAGCCATCTTTCGTAATACAAAATACAAATACAACTAGGCCCCAAAATAAAATGACTTACGAGCTCGTTCCCTGGCTCAGCAAGCGTGACAACTCCACTGCGATGTTGGTCGCCCTCACAATGTTGGATCGCACCAGCGCCTTGTTGGCAATCACTGCCTTCTCGCCAGTGAGCTCCTTGAGTCTTTGCAAGACATACGGGGTGTTGGCACTGCCGGTGAAGCCCTTCTGGTCTGCCTCGGCGACAGCCTGCTCGATGTGAGCCTGCATTTCCTTTGCGGGAACAGCAAACTCCTCGGGAATGGGGTTGGCAAAGAGCATGCCTGACTCGATGTTGAGCTTCTCCTGGGCCAGGATCATGGCCGCAGCCTCCCTTTCAGTGTATGTGACTGACGGGCTCTTGATGCCGCTGTCTCTCGCCCAAAAGGCCGGGAAGTCAACCTTGCCACTCCGCCCATCTGCAAAGGTCGATACCAAGCAGCCCTGAGTCTCGAGATACTCGAGTGTGCGGGGGATGTCAAGGAATCCCTTGCAGCCACTGCTGATGACAGCAACTCGCGTCCTCCCCAGCTCAGTGAGGTCGGCTGAAATGTCCATGGAGTTCTCGCCTCCGCGGTGAACACCTCCAAGGCCACCGGTTCCAAAGACTCTGATGCCGGCCAATCTGGCCAGAAGCATAGTACCGGCGATAGTTGTGCCGCCGTGAATCTTGCGTCCAGCAAGGCCCTATAGAAAATCAGTTAGACAAGTTGACTTTTTATTTCTTTTTTTTTTACCAGAAGAAAGCAGAACTTACCATGCCCACCAAGTAGGAAATATCTCTTCGCGAAGCCTTGACTGTGCCCTCTTCCTCAATCATCCGAATAATCTCATCAGTCGTGACACCAACTTTCGGCACGCCGTCCACAATAGCAATAATGGCCGGGATGCCGCCAGTGCTTCGCACCAAGTCCTCATGCTCCCGCGCAAGGTCCTTGCCCAAAGCCCCATGGGTATAAATGGTTGACTCCAAGGCAACAACGGGCTTGTTCTGCGCAATGGCATCAGACACTTCGCTGGATACCTGAAGAAGGTCCCGGATGGCATTTGAGCCCGCCGCAGCGCTCAAGCCTCGTCGCTGCACGGCATGGCGAGGAAGTGAAGAGCAGGACAGCAGCCGAGACTGGGCTGATCCAGTTTGCCGTAGCAGGGCGGAGAGCCGTGAAGTGTTCATGGTGACCAATGACTTTGAAGGACCAGGGCTGGTTTTTTATTGTTCCTTCAATTGCAAAGCCACTCAGAGAGAGTTTCCCCCACCTAGTTGATGGTTTCCTCCCCCACTCTTTAACGACTCTGGCCAGTAGTCTCTGGAGACGAGAAAGATGCCCAGCTGTTGACGTGCGTTAATTGTAATAGGTATCTCGATTGGCTTGTCGCTCTATGCAAGATGGTATGCAGTAGCAGCAGAGTTTATATTCAAGTTTAAACCACAAAGTTGGCGATTGCGCTTCATTTAAGCTGCTGTATAGGGCCCGTTGCCCGGAGCACCATATCGTGGCCCGCCGGCCTCCGAAGGAGTCATGCCGACTAATACCAAACTAATTATCAATGAATCCGCAAATGGTGTCTCTGCCGTGTCCAATTGTTCAGCTGTTTCGCAGCGGTTTTGCTGAGTCTCTGGGCAAACTGGGTCTTCGAGCGGCGTGTCTCCTATCGGCAAGACGCATTAGGAAATTTTACAACACGAAAGGCGCTGTTAGTGGAATTGGTGCTCCGTCGGCCAATGCGCTATTACACATACTTGCAACCAAGCCTATATTGCGCGGCACAGCTCTCGGCAGAGCAGCATTGGAAATTCGGCCAACCACACTCCATCTCCAGGTTCTCCCACACAATCCCCACCATTTAGTAGTGGCTGCGATGGTGCTACGACATCTCTGCTTCTCTTTTACTTTTACCCGCACATCCGATCGAGCTCTTAATTTACCATGCGGGGAAGACACTGAATGGAGCATAGAGCATGCTCGGTTCTCTGACTGATGAACACACACTCTTATAGTATATAGTATAGCGCTTGGAGCCCTTTTGCTTCCAGCATCGCAGTGTTTGCCATAATCTGCAGTCGCAGGATGCTCCCCGCATTGCGATGAAACAGAAGCCTCGGCAACTGTAGCCTACGAGACGCACATGGGCGCAATTCATGACCGGGATGCTTTGGTTCTGCCGTGCTGATCGCCATTATAAGATTGGCCTTCAGCAGCTATTCTAGGCCAAAGCGACGGTTTTATCTTGAATCGCAACACCCTGTATTTCTCGTGGCTTTACTGCATGTTTTTGTATTTCTCGTGCCGCAGGCTGTTGTTGGGTGTTTACGGTATATGCGACGCGTCTTGACCAACCACCGTTGTGCAATTACCGACTACGCCAGATTCGCCAGATTCTTACCAAAGTCGCCGATAAAGACCATCATCAGCCGTTGACTAAGCCTTCATACCACTGCACGCTGCCATCGTATCAACAGGTCAAATTGGTATTGCCATTCACTTTTTAAGCAGCTTTATATTCCCATCACCCCTATACTAGTACCATCACCATGCCGATGCACAAGGGCATGCTCCCTCGTGAAGGTTTTTGTGCCGACGTGGTTCTAAAGCTCGTCCGCAGAACTGTTCTTAACCCGAACCTCCTGCTGCCCTTGGTTCTTCTCGCTCGTTTTACCAAAAAGGGTCAGGACCTCTCGATTCTACACCCCAAAGCGGCACGATGGCTGAGGAAGCTCTTCTACCTCGCGGTGGCGCGTGGAGTCGGCCGTTGGCTCTCAGACAAAGTCCGAAACAATTGGGTCGACGACAAGTATGACTGGTCAAAGGAGATTGTGCTCATCACAGGCGGCTCGGCGGGCATCGGCGCCTGCATAGTGAAACTCTTGGATGAGATGAAAGTCACAGTCGTGGTGCTGGATGTTCAGAAGATGACATATGCAGCCTGTAAGTCTTAATCGCCTGTCACAACCGGGCCGAGCTGCTTTGCTCAGCTGCATTGCATTGCAGAGCTGACGGTGTGCTGCTGCAGCTTCGAGAGTCCACCATTTCTATTGCGACATTAGGTCGCCAGAGAACCTGGCTGCTGTTGCTGAAAAGGTAACAAGTCAAGTCGGCCACCCCAGCGTCATCATCAACAACGCCGGTGTCGTCCGCGGCAAGACTATTCTAGATGCCACGCCAGCGGATGTAAGATTCACGTTTGACGTCAATGCCTTAGCCCATTACTGGGTTGCCCAGGCTTTCTTACCGCATATCGTGTCCCAGAATCACGGCATGGTAGTGACGGTGGCATCTTTTGCCTCATGGATTACAGTCCCCAACATGGTAGATTACGCCGCAACCAAGGCAGCAGCCATGGCATTCCATGAGGGTCTTTCAGCTGAGTTGAAGACTCGATACAACGCTCCCAGAGTCCGCACCGTAATAGTCCATCCTGGAGCTACCACCACGGAGCTCTTTACCGGCTTCGATCAGGGGGCACCTTTCTTAATGCCCGCACAAGCGCCTGAATCTATTGCCGAGGCAGTAGTCAAGCAGATCCTGACCGGTCGGAGCGGTCAGGTCATTCAGCCAGAAACTGGAGGGCTACTCCCCTCCTTGAGATCCCAGCCGGACTGGCAATCGTTTCGGGTCCGAAGCAAGGCCCAGACTGGTATGCTGAACTATAACGGGCGGCAGGTCATTGAGGATCCAGCTGCAGTTGCTGCTCCTGTTGCGTCCAACGGCAGCAGTTAGCCCCGACACCGGGACCTGAATGGGGAAGCTGGTTGTCACAAGCATGGCCGAAACTTGATGTTGTTGACAGTCTAACTGAGCGAATCAGGCCTCCTCGGCCAGGGCTGATTGGAGAGGGCTGGAGAACTAGGTTTCCAACACCTGAAACTCGTTCCACAATGGCCAGAGATGAACGGCTAGCGGGCTTTAGCATTACTACTTTGTAATACAAGTCTGCAGAGGACTGGGTAGCAGTAGTATTACTATTCATGGTTAATATTAGAAGTGACATATGTTAGTGCTGGCCTCGTGGCGGAGACATGCAAACCTCCGCAAACCTGTGTGTGTTGCCAGGACTTTCGGGCCGTGACACGTAACCATATATCTCCCCCATGGAGCAGTAGCCTGCGCCGTGGCCTGAGCTGACGACTTGAAGTTGCTCTGATCAGACGATGTTGACGGCAGCGAACGGGGAGGGATCTGCGCCTTGAGCAACTAGCCTCGAGGATAATTGGCAGACGGTATATATTATACGAGGGTGTAGGGAGCTCTGTGCTAAGATTGAAGCTGGGCCAACAGCACCTCCGCTTTCCAGCATCGGCTGAATTTCAAGTCCAATCACGATGATGTTAACTGCGCTGTCTGGACAATCTCACTAACATGATTCCATCTCTGGGTCTTTATGCGTTGTTGTGAACTGATCCCGAGCCGCTACTGATGTCAGTGCTATTTGCGCCGGCTACCAAAGCACTACCGACAAGTCCCATACCTCTTGGACATGGCAGGGAGACATGCCGGGTTTGGACGCGGCAGCGAGTCAGAGTCGAGCCAGGCCATTTCATCCTGGCCGGCAGATCACCATGGCGCGTCCAATGCTTGGTGCTATACGAGTACCAACTAGGTAGTTTCGCACGATAAGACGAGATGGCGATGCGGGATGCTACGGGTGCCAGCATCAGAGGTGCATGTGCTATATGGGCCACGAGGCGAGTGGGCATGGCCGCTTCGACAAGCCTCGTTTTGCAGGTACTATCTAGTGCCAGCTCGGAGTAGTCCATTGATCGGGGAAGTATATTTGCGGTTGTGGCGTTGGCGGTTTTTCCTTTCCAGGGTTTTGTCGTTTTATCTTGTCGTTTATCTTTTTCTAATCTATTTTTTCCTCTTTTGCTAAGCCTGTACTGGGGCCCATGTCGGCAGGTAGGCAGCATTAAAAAAGCTAAAGAGAGCTACATACGACGCGGCGGGTTGACTAAGCCAAACGGTCCTGCACGAAAACTTGGTAGTAGTACCCCGTACTTTTGTGCCCTTGGCTCATGCCACTTTTCACTTCTCATCAATTCCTGCTTCTAAAAAAAAACGGAGCCTGTTGACTCGGCGGAGATCGAGCAAAGAGGAGCTGGGACCCCTAGGGAGACCCTTGGGGAAAGAAGGGAAGAACCATCCGAAACAGGACAAACCCAATAAGATGCTGGCGGCACTGCACTACAAGTAGGTGCACTAGGTTTATTAGAAGGGCTGCCGGAACACTGCTGGAATGGAAAGCCCCAGCACATGTTGCAAAGGTGGAAGTACTAAGGCAGATGCTTGCCTTGAGACGTTAAGCACTAAAGGTAATAATCCATAGGCCATGTTCGAGAGCGTCGGAAAGTTTGGGGCGAGCACGGGGCTTTCCACACGTCTCTGGAATCTCAAACAGATCCGAACATCCTTTTTTTCTCGCGCTGCCCTTTCCGTTGGATGGATGGAGCAAAGTGGAACCGCAGTGTTCTGGAGCAAGCGCGGCCAGTTGCGAAATGGCACCACTTGCCCTCTCCGAGGCAGGAGCCGCAGCCAATCAGCGGCGCGCAAACTGAGGCTAGGCTATCGGTAAGCAAGCGCCTGGGCATGGTGCTACGCCAATGACAACTTTCTGCAGCGCAAAATGGGCTGATCTTGCCCTCAACACCAGTCCAGCACGTCCGTCTGTCATGCCACTTTTGCCATGCGTGCGTCGGGCTTTACCGGGGCCCTGCGCTGCTGTGTCGCTCCTTCCGTCAGCCTCCCCGACTGCTGGACCCGGCCACTGTGGCAGCCAAACCCTTACAGGCATCATCATGCTCTAGGTGCGAAGTAGCCGGTACGCGTGCCTGCCACCAACAGGTGCTGCTGCCGTCGCCCTTCTGGGCCGAGCACAGCGCCTGAGCCTCAGCCTGCACGAGTCGCGAGTACTCCAGCCGTTATTTATTACCAATTTCCCCCCCCAAAGGCCGCCCTGGGGACCTTCTGATGCCTCCGGCCTAGTAGTATTAGTAGCGGACGCTGCCAGAGCCTGGAGGGAATAGAAAACCAAGGGGACGAAGCTTTTTTTCTTCTCCTCGCGGGAAATGGGCTCAGAGCTGCCGAGTGCTGTATGCGTCTGCCACGACGCCGCGTGACACGCCTTTGACATCGACTGCCTTGCGCTGCCACCACAGAACTGGGGCGGCTCCCGGGTGACTGCTTTTGTCTCTCCAACGACACTCTATCTTACTTTTTCCTGTGGCTGATTTTCTTATCTTCTTTTCTATCTGACTGCTTTTCTGTGCATTGTCGCATCATCCTGAGCCTCTGGCCCTAGAACCCCGAGCCAGACCCCGGTATCCATCCAATTCGTCTCAGCAGCCAGGGGGGCAAAAGCTGAGCAGCCAAAGAACTGAACGCAGGCCCAACAGAGCCTGTGCCGTATATTGTCACAGTATCCCGTCAAACGGCATCGAGCAGACTCGACGCCGCGAGGATCCTAAAAGTGCATTGCATTGCGTTGCAGTTGCAGTTGCGGTTGTGCTGCAGCATACGAGGTGTGGTGGAGACGGTTCGCTACACATCCAAGCCGCTGAGGCAAACGGCCTATCCATCGCTTCCGCTGTCGTCGGGCACGGCGTGCTCTGCGCTGAGCGTCTGGTTTGGACCAGGCAAGGCGTCATTGGGCGAGCCTGCGGCTGACTGGCCGTTGAAAAACTACCAGGCTCCCTGACTGTGGAGCGAGCTCGTCTTTCCGGCCGTCTGCTGCATTCTACCAGCCGATAAGCAACACGGCTGAGCGACTGCTACGGGGTGCAGAGAGCTTCTTTCGCGCTGGCCAACATATCTTCCGACGCTTCGTCGTCTGCCGTCAACATGGCGCCGGGCGTCCTGAGTCCTTCGTCAAACTCGCGGAACCAGAGTCCCAACCACATGGACGAGGAACCCGATCCAGGCCCATCAAACTATGAAAACGTCGCCGACGATGAAGACGCCACTGATCCTCTTGCTCTGCTCCGGAGCCTTCCAGAGCCGCCCACCACATGCCAGGTATGCGTAATTGGCGCTGGCCCTGCGGGCTTGATGCTGGCGGCCAATCTCGCCCGCTACGGCATCGATGTTGAAGTTGTAGACGACAGGGCGGATCAAACGCCTGTTGGCAGGTATGTCTCAATGCACGATATTTTGTCTTGATCCTTTTACCCCCCCCTTTTACTCATGCCATATTTATGTCTACATATGAATTCACTTGAAATTGTTATGAGATGACATTTTCAAGTATTCTCCACTTTCACCTATTTCTGTCTATACTGGCCCTATTTCACTATTCCTCTCCCCCTTTTTTTTTATATCTTGCTCTAACATCAAAATGGTGAAACAGAGCGGATGGCTTACAGCCCAAATCAATTGAGACATTCCGCCAGATGCGATTGGCTGATCCGCTGCTGCAGCGCGGCGTGAGAGTCTTCGACATCTCCTTTTGGCGCAGCACAGCTGACGCACCTCTGCATCGTTTGGGGCGTGAGGTGCATTACCCTCCCGTCATTGATGTTCTGGACCCCTATATCCTGCTCGTCCACCAGGGCATGGTCGAGGGCCTATTCGTCGACGACCTGAGGAAGCGTGGAAAGGAAGTGCGCCGGAACACAGCATTTGAATCCCACTACGTTCCAAAATCTGGCCCCGTTCAGGTTCGATGCCACACCAATGTCAACCAGGATAAGAGGACCATCTTGACCAATTATCTCGTCGGATGTAAGCAAAATCAATTGAAATTATAGCGAAATCTAACTAACTTGAAACCCCCCTAAACAGGCGATGGAGCGCACTCCAAGGTCCGCAAGAACATGCCAGATGTAGAGGCCGTGGGTATGTCACACCCAGATATTTGGGGTGTCTTGGACGGCGAGCTCATCACCAACTTCCCCGACATTTGGTCCAAGACTCTTGTGTACTCTGAGGAGCACGGCTCGATCCTCATTGTTCCCCGGGAGCGCAACATGACTCGCTTCTACATCGAACTCAAGGCTAGCGCTCGTGCCGACCGCCGCGAGCTTGGCCAGAAGTTCGTTATGCAGCAGGCTCGCAAGATTATGGCGCCCTTTGAAATTGATTGGAAGTACATTGAGTGGTTTGGGCGATACCAAGTTGGCCAGCGCGTGGCCAGCCGCTTCACAGACGCCAATACCAGAGTATTCCTTGCGGGAGATGCCAGTCACACTCACTCCCCCAAATCGGCACAGGGCATGAATACTTCCATGCACGACTCGTGGAACCTCTCATGGAAATTGAACTTGGCGTGCCGTGGGCTTGCCAAGCCCTATCTGCTTGAGAGTTACGAGGTGGAGCGCCGCAAGATCGCCCTAGATCTCGTCAATTTCGACTACGAGCATGCCAATCGGATTGCTGAAGGAGATGCCGTCAAAATGGCCGAGAATTTCAGAGCCAATGTCCGATTCATCTCTGGCATCGGCGCCGATTACAGCGAGAGCCCCCTCAACATTACCCGGCCAGAGGATAACTCAGCCATACTGGGTGCTGCTCGCCCGGGATGCCTCCTGCCCCCAGCCAAGGTGTCGCGGTACATCGACTCTAATCCGGTGGATGTCCAGCTTGATATCCCCATGCTTGGCCAGTTCCGTATCTACCTCCTTATGTGGGATGTGATACAGGCAAGGCCATTCTTGGAGACATTATGCCGCTCCATTGCGACGCCCAAGTCTCTGGTGAGCCAGCTTTCCGCTGCCGCAAGCGCATCTTACGCGAAGCAGCCCAGAGCGCCGGCGCCTGAAGATGTGTATACACGACCTGAGAGATATACCGTAGTCAGCCACTTGTTTACTTTTGCCTTGATCAGTGGGTTTCCCCTCCCTCCTTTCAATAATAAACCAGGACATAGCTTTTACTGACTTTGATGATGCGTCTAGCCACCATGCCCAAATCTGAAATTGAGATTTCAGACCTCCCCGCCCTCTTGCAGGATAGCCGGTGGACGTTCTACCTAGACAACGTCCCCGAGCTAGATACAAGGGGCGCTTTCTGCACGGAGAAGTGGCTTGGAAGCCTCGGCCCCAGCGAGGTCGCTATTGTCAATGTCCGTCCCGACGGCTACGTTGGCTCCGTCGGCCGTTGGGACACTAACATCGATGAGGCTGGCGAGCAGGCAGCTGCATGGTTGGATTCTTATTATGGCGGATTTTTGCAAGCTCCAGCTATGCGATCTCCTAGTGTACGGTCTCCTAGTGTGCGATCTCCCAATATGCAATCTCCAGGCAGAGAGTAATGAGTTTGCATTTTAAGAGAATTGTTGCTCTTTGAGAAACAGAAATTTTTTTGTACATGAATGAGATGGGAAAAGGATGAACAAAGAGGAGGGAATATCAAAAGAAGCTCGGAAAGAACTCTCACTGCTTTTTTAAAACGCAACACACTGTTTTTATCAGATGGGATGTTTTGGCATCTCTCCCAACTGATTTGATCGATTGCTCATGGCACTTGTTGTTTGTTGTTGTTTGTTGTTGTTTGTTGTTGTTTTTCCTTGGCCACAACAAGGCCGGGAATATAGTTATTTTTTTGTAAACTGCTCTACTTGTCTTTTATATACTATAAACACAGTCGGGAATCGGTGTAGATACAGCGAGAAGCATGTAGAATGGAACCCTAATGAAATGGAAACGACGGAGAAAACAGGGGAATTCAAGGCACCTAGATTAAAAACAGAACAAGACAAAAATTCCCGCGCCCCCCCTAACATACGAGTTTGTGACGCCACAGATGAACTGAGAAGGTAAATGCGGCTTGGTAATGTGGGTTTTGGGGGGAACGTGACCAAGGAAGCATGAGACGTTCGTTTTAACGTGATGCTCTTTTCGTTCCGCCATCTAATACCTACCTATGGACAAGGTCTCTAGTTGCTACTTCTGTTGCTGCAATTACAACTGACTTGTATCATTTTTTTTTTTTCCAACGAGGGTTTTTTCCTAATAACTGTTTCACCAATTCGTCTAATCATTAGTGCGTGCCCCTCCTCTCGAACGACTTAGAACATGAGAATGGTCACATCTCCGCCAGCATCCTCCCCGATGAGCCACCGCTCATCGCCATAGATGCATCCCTTGCACATGATCTGAGGCCATATTGAGATTGCGAACTGGACCGCCTTCTGGTCCTCGTTCCCGTCTTGGCTCTGCGTCGGAGCGGCCAATTGGCGATTCTCTCGGAGAAATGACGAGTTTGAGCCGGAGCTAGAAGGTCTCGAGCCGCCATCTCCACCGCTCCTGCTTTTGACTCTCCTTTTTTTGTCCTTTTTTTCCTTCTTCTTTCGAGGTATAGGGCCATCTTCATTGACGCCCTCGATATGGATCTTGGGCCGCGGAAAGATGGAGAGGGTGGCAAGCATGAAGCAGTTTCGGGCAATGATGCGAATGCCGGCTGGCATGTCCAAGACTTCAGACATGGTGATGTAGGGGAAGTCGACGTGGCGCCAGCAAGGAGCTCGACCGGGCCATGTTTCTGAGTGCCTGGCCCAGGGTATCGTTTTCAGAAACGAGGGTGCTGCGGTGGTATTCGCAGCAGTAGTGCCGTTGTTGTCGCCGTCTCCGTTGCTATTGTCGTCATAATCGTCGTCGTCCTCTTCCTCTTTGTATGTCTCAGTTGCATGTCTCCTCCATCTGCTTCTGCGGAAGGGTTGTATGTTGGCATCGCTTCCGCCTCGGCACTCATCCACCCACCTTGGTCCATTGCCAATCAGCGGTATCCCCGTCGTCTTGACGAGATGGAAACGCGGTGGATCCAGACTGCTATGCGGGCCATCAGACCATTTGTGTTCCTCCTCTGTGAAGAAGACGTGGCCGCAGGCAGAGCGCCTAGAGGCATTCCAGGTACAGTCGTCCAGGGCCAATGAGCGTAGCGACGGTGTTACGCCTTGCAAGACGGACCATGCGGCAAGCTGGGAGTTTGCCATTCTGCGAATGACGCGAGGTCCCACAGTCGGGTCTCGTCTCGCGATGCCTAATATATCTAGAGATGGCCTGTATGGCGAAGCAGTGCGAATCTCCCATATTGTGAGCCGTTCGATGGGCCCCACGATGTTGGACGGAGTAGAAGAGGGATAGCGTGTAGTCTGCCATACGTAGACAGCATAATGAGTAGCGTTGTGCGTTGAGAAGAAACGATCTGTGCTATTCACCGGGAGACCGATATGGTGAATCTCAAACTCAGAGCGAAGATCAAACTTCCAGGAGTAGCCCGGTGTAGCCACGCCGGCAGCAGGCCGCTGAGGAATGACGCCGTCCCAAGATCCAGCCCGATGGACGTCGTACAGGATTGCATAGTGGCGATGAAACGGTACGGTGCCGCCGAAGGGAACACTTCCAACTTTTGGGCACCATTCAATCGCAAGAATGCCATGGCTAAGCCGCACCCGCCTCACAATCCTGCCCTTCGTCTTAAACGGAACCCTGAACTCCACCCCAGTCGCCAGATCTCGGGCCCGGTATCCCGGCTCGGACGAGTCCGTCTCCGGCGCCGGATACACCAGCAGCCCCTCTGTTGGGGCCACCGTCCATACCGCGTCCTCGTAGTCGAATATCGCATTTATGTTGTTCAAGCTCAAGAACCGATTCCAAGTCGCCACGCCTCGAAGCAGCGTTGCATCCTTGAGCACAGGCACTTTGACAGTCTGCCAGGGCATTGCCCGCCCCAGATAATAGTACCGCCTCGCCAGCCGCGCAAACACGGCAGCCCAGTTCCCCTGGTCGAGAGATTCGCGGTCTTCGGCCCTGAGAAGCTGCCTGAGTCGCCGGCCTTCTCGCGAGCGCGGGAAATGCCTCGAGATGAGGGTGATGCAGAGCTCATCTCTCGTGAGGGCTTCGTGAATGATGCGAGAAACGCGTTGGCAGTTGACGACTCGTATGGGGGGGAGTTGACAGACGATGTCACAGAAGATGTGGAAAGGGAGGTTTGCCAGCGTGACGTCCATAATTGTCCTCCTCCTTCTCTAATATGTGTCAGTATGATGCTTATGTGAGATGCATTTGACAGAAATATGATGGGAATGATGAGAAGGGATGAGGTGATGTTTATAGCATGGGTTTGGATGCAGGCTGTTTATAGCAGGAGAGGATGCTGTAAGCGGTTGCTGAGGCAGGCGGCATGTGCCATATCTGGATGCGGTTTACAGCTCGCATGTGCTGCCTTCTAAATCAGTGTATTCTCCGCGATGGCAAAAATGCTTCCTTTCTCGCCCTTTTGATTTTATGCATGTGGATGGATTCGTAAGTTTCCACGTTTAATAGGTGAGCAGCTTAAGGACTAGAACTAGGCAGCGTATACCTAGTCCAACGCCACATTATATGGCACATTCACAGCTGATGGATATCCACAAAGATTAATGGCACATGGTTTGTTACTTGATTTAACGTAAATTTATTTCATCTCGACAAAAACATTTTCATGCCGTCTAGCAGAATCTGGTCGTGACTACATTATCATTCAAAAAATGTACATGCATGTGCTAAGACAACCGCTGATGGATTCTCTTCCCCCCGTTTTCCCCCTTTTATTCCATCACAGCAACCGATTTTAATCCGTTATTCCGCACATCCATTCGCATGCATGCATACATACAAGACAACGCCTACCACACCAATCCCATCACAACAAGCCTAAACCATCCTCTCCTCTACTGCAGCGTGGGCATGTTCACCGAAGCCTTGTTGGCAACGGCATCTGCGCTCTGCCACAGCGCTGTCACCGTCTTCTGCTGTGTGTAGAAGTTGATGCCGGGTCGGCCGTAGAATGTGTTGGCACCGCCTCCCGCAATGGACTTCTTGTTGCCGGTGAAGGAGAACATGGGCAGGGGCACGGGGATGGGCACGTTGATACCAATCTGGCCAGGCTCAATCTTCCTTCGGAAGGTCTCGGCGGTGGCACCGGATTTGGTGAAGATGGCAGCACCGTTACCATACTCATTCTTGTTGATAAGCTCAATGGCCTCGTCAAGGGTGTCAACGTTCAAGCACACGAGCACGGGGCCAAAGATCTCCTGCTTGTAGCATGTCATGTCGGTGGTGACGTCGGTGATGATGGTGGGGGCAATGAAGTTGCCGTTGGGGTACTTGGAAGGCTTGAAGCCACGGCCATCGAGCAAGATCTTGGCGCCCTCCTTCTCGGCGCTGGCAATCAGGCTCTCGATGCGCTCCTTGCTCTGGGGAGAGATGACGGGGCCCAGGTCGGCACCGTCCTCGAAGCCACCGTCAACCTTGAGGGCCTTTGCGCGCTCGGCCAACTCTGGAAGCCACTCCTTGGTCTCGCCAACCATGACCAGTGTGCTCAGGGCCATGCAGCGCTGACCAGCAGCGCCAAAGGCGGCACCAGTAACGGCGTTGAGGAAGTGGTTCTTGTTGCAGTCGGGGAGCACAGCAGCGTGGTTCTTGGCTCCCAGATTGGCCTGGACACGCTTGCCGTTGGCAGAAGCTCGCGAGTAAATGTACTCACCAGCCTTGTTGCCACCAACAAAGCTGACAGCCTTGATGGAGGGCTCGTCAAGGATGAAGTTGACAGTGTCGTGAGCGCCGTGGATGACGCTGACAACTCCGGGAGGGAATCCAGCCTTCTCGGCCAGCTCGACGAGGATCATGGCAGCACCAGGGTCACGCTCTGAGGGCTTGATGATGATGGTGTTACCAGTGATGGTGGCAATGGGGATAGACCAGAGAGCAATCATGGCAGGGAAGTCTAAAAGAGTCTCTTGTTAGCCACACATTCATATGCATATATATAATAGGTTCGTCATGGTTTCCCTAATTTGTACAATGGAAACAACTTACTGAAAGGGCAGATGGCAGCAGTGACGCCCAATGGCTCACGGTAGCTTCTCGTCTCCATGTCCTTGGCAACCTCCAGAACCTCGCCCTTGAGCAGCTCCGGTCCGCCAACGGCAGCCTCGGCAACCTGCAGACCACGCAGCACATCACCCTTGGCATCGGCAAAGGTCTTGCCCTGCTCGAGCGTGATGCTGGCGGCCAGTCTGTCCCAGTTGTCCTTGATCAGCTGCACGTAGCGGAACAGGATCTGCTGGCGGAACAGCACGGTGGTGTCCCTCCAGGCGAGGAAAGCCTTCTGCGAAGACTCCACGACGGCCTTCATCTCGGCCTCGGTCATCTGCGGCACACGCGTGACGAGGTTGTTGGTGGCCGGGTCGGCCAGATCGAAGTACTTGTCCGTGGAGGACTGCACGAACTTGTTGTCGATGAAGTAGGGAGTGTTGCGGATCTCCTCAATGGGCTCGTGGGTAGTCGGGAAGCTGGTGGCCGTCGAGGCGAGGGCATCCATAGGCTTGAGCTGCGCGGCCGTGGCGTGTATCCGCCGGGCAGCGGTGGCGGCCTGGGCTGCTCTGGGGTTGGAGGCCATCTTGGTGAGAGCAATGGCTGAGCGAGGAGAGGCTGCGGCGGTCAGGGGCCTGCGGGCAGAAGCAGAGGCGCTGCTCGCGATGAAGCGACGCATATTAGGAAGTGTGGGGGAGGAGAAGAAAGAAGACAGAAGGGGAGGGCGACGATGATGGGTATTAGTACTAGCAGCAGATGCTGGAGCAGTGACGAGATGGGAAGGCACGCGGGGCTGGTGTCTTGCTTCCTGTCTTCCCGTTCGCTAGAACCTCGGCGTCTCGTCTCTCTTATGCGTCTCAATCCAATCAAGGTCACACACAAAAGAAAGCAGAAACCGTCCCTCTGCGTCGTCGTCCCCCCAGAGAGTATTTATCCTCACCCGCCTTCCCCGTTATACCCAGCGATTACACACGGCTACGGCCGGGCGTGGGGAAGGGGAGGCGAATTAAGATGGGGGGGAACGCCAGGACCCAGATAGCCGCAAGGCCCATGTGGGGAAGGGCGCCGCATCTGCTGCGTGGGATTTCCTCGCAAATTGCTGCTCTCGACTCCGTATTAGAGGTGCGTGTTAAGCCGATGCCGCTTCATGCCGAAGCCATTGGCAGCCCGCGCGCCGTGGCAGACGCCGTTTGATTCGGGCAGGTCCCTTGTTACATAAGCGCCGTGCTGACGGTGTCTGATGGCCGCGGGATTACTGTGTGCTCACCTGCATGGCCGTGGACAGCTACGATTGTCATCCTGCTCGGCAACGCTGCAGCTATAAAAGCTCCGATGACGGGGGGCCTTTGCCGAGAAAAGTACGAAGATTGAGCTCTGCTCTTGACGCCATCAGCCAAGCTACTGACACCGTCAGTCTCTTTCGACTTGCACTAGAGAGTCAAGTCTACCGAGGATGGTCACAGGCGCCTTTTGGAGGGAGTTGGATTATTAGATAGGTTTCCGTATGTGGCCTGGTAACTGTATAGAGCAGCTACTAGTAGCAGTCCATTAGTAAGTAGTACTGGGTAGGTCTGTCTCTAGATATCAACATCGACGAGATTTCAACAATCACCAAACAATCAATCAATCCAACCTTGATACCAATACGAACAAGAAGAAAAAAACTAGCAGCCACGTGTTGCTTGCGCCTGATTCCTTCGACTCATGCATTGGTGCCCTTCTTCAAGGCCGTGCCCTAAGCTGTAATCGGCGCTTACCTGCCTGCAAAGTAACATTTATCTGCACAATCATATCTGTCCCGCTGCTTACTGCTTGCCGATGTGCTCCATAATACGTCCGTTACAAAGAGAAAAAAAAAAGCCTGGGATCTTATCTGACAGGCACCACTTGGGGTAGTAGTATTTTCAAATCAAGAGGGGGCAAATAATAGCAATAGATTCCTTTTTTTTTTTTTAACAAAGTTTGTCTTATAATAGTTATTCATGTTTCCGTCGCCTATGCTTCCAAATCTTATTGTGGGTTCTGTCCCAGATATTGGTATATTGGATATGTTGTTTTGGTTCATCTCACATCTCGCTCGCTATTTGATCCCATTCACTCAACAAAAGAAAATCAGCCGTCCTTTTAATAGATTTTTACGATTGGCTGCGAGTGGTGCGCTTGGTGACCTCGCCCTTAGCCTTGTCGGCACCAGTGGCGGCAGCCTCGGACTGGTCCTTGGCCTTGTCCTTGGAGGTGGCAGCAGCCTTCTTGGGGGCAGGGGCAGAAGAGCCGCCAAGGTTGACCAGAACGGAGATAATGGCAATCAGAGAAACGAAAACGGCGGCAATACCACCAGCGATCTCAGGAACGAACTTGATGGCCTCAATGGGGTCACGCTGGGCAATGGTAAGGAACAGGTCAAGCTTCTCCTTGACATAGAGGACGGGGTCATCGAGGAAGACGAGGTCAGAAGGAGACTTGGGGATGTCGTCAACCTTGGGCTTGTCAGCCTCCTCAAGAGTCTTCTCAATGGGGTGCTTGACGAAGAAGGTCTCGTTGGCAAGCTTCTCGGCATCCTCAACGGAGTGGCCAATGTAGATGTTGTCAAAGAGGATGTTGTTGGTCATGGTCCAGATCTCGAAACCAATCTGCAAAGAACAGAATCAATTAGCAAACACCCTGGTATAGAATTAGTTGAACAAAGGTTTCAACTTACAGCGCCCATGGGCTCAAAGTTAGCGGGAGTCTTGTCCTCGTAGTAGTCAGGGTTCTTGATCTTGCGAGGAGCCCAGACACCCTTGTAGGCGGGGTTGTCAATGAAGGGGGCAGACCACTTGCCCTTGTAGTCAGGGTTCTTGATCATGGGCTTGG
Organism: Trichoderma asperellum; assembly: GCF_020647865.1. Classification (NCBI taxonomy): domain Eukaryota; kingdom Fungi; phylum Ascomycota; class Sordariomycetes; order Hypocreales; family Hypocreaceae; genus Trichoderma; species Trichoderma asperellum. Next base: position 5,296,003 of record NC_089415.1, on the reverse strand, counting down.
TCCAGGGGCCGCATCCAGAGACATCGTCACACTTGGGGTTGGGGACGGTGGGGGCGATCCAGTCACCATCCTCCTCATCATCCCAATCCTCGGGCTTCTCAGCCTCAGGGTCGGGAATGACAGTGGGCTCGTTCTCGAGCCAGTCCTCAGGCTTGGTAGCCTCCTCGTCGACGATCTCGAAAGGAGCCTCCTCATCCCAGTCCTCGGGCTTCACGGCCTCGGGGTCAGCGATACGTGCCTCGTCAACCCAGTCTTCGGGCTTGGAGTCCTTGGGATCATCAATCTCCGCGGGAGGGTTGATGGATGGGGTGAGATCCTCAAGGAGGCTGCCAGCCTTGGTCTCAACACCGTTCTGTCGGATGGAGAAGGTGTTGTTGGGGTGGACAATGAGGGTATAGAGCTCGGTAGTCTTGACAATGTTGACCGAGGGAGCGGAGTTGAGGTGCTTCTCCTCGTACTCGCCCGTCTTGGGGTTCTTGTGGTTGACGATGAAGTGAACCCGGTTGTTGTGGCCACACTTGTCCGGACCGAACATGATGACGTACGGGGTAGTGTTGCTGAACTCATCCTGGTGAAGAGCCTTGTTGTCCCGCAGAAGCTTCATGTAAGCACCACCGCAGTCCAATCCGTCTAGAAAGCGCACGCGCAGGTCAGCATATGTCTAGATGCCTTCGTCTTGCAGATATTGGAATTCTATTCCCGGGCGTCAACTTACTCTGGAGCTTGACCTCATACTGAACAACGAGGGTCTTGCCCTTGTTGTCAATCTTCTTGGGGAACTTGGCCGAGATGGCGTGGTGAGCGGCAGCGTTCTTGACGACAAGCCCCTTATCGCCCTCGATACCCTTGTACTGGAAGGGCTCCTCGACAGACCATTCACCAACATAGGCCCATTCCTCCTCCTCCTTGTCCTTGTCGGAGGCGGAGGTATCCTTCTTGGCGTGGGAAGGCTTCCACCGTGTCTCCCAGTCATCGGTGAACTGCTCAAGGAAGTCTGCCTTGATGGTGGTAGGCTGGTAGTCATGTCAGTTAGCACGCAACTCGCAGTATGGCCCTACGATGGTCATCCAAGCAGCAGCGGCTGCGGCTGCTTCTGGAAACAAAGCATTCTGTCTCCACATTCAACAGGAAGAGGAAGAGGAAAAAGCAGCTTACAGTGAAGGTGGGGAGTTCCGGCACAGCCTTGGACTCTTCAACTTCCTCGGCATACGCGACACCAGCGAACAAGGCCGCGGCGGCGGCGACGGTGTTGAACTTCATGGTGAGAAGCGCAACCTGGTCGACAGGCTTGAAATCACTGCAAAAAGTATATCAGAGCGCAGGGCGCAACGATGGTGCTTGGAGAGTGCGGGGGAGAAGAGAAGGAAGTGATGCCAACAAAGCAGTCCCAGCGCTCGAAGAGAAAGATGATTTCTCAAGAGTTTGGTTGAAGGAAGGAGAAAGAAGAGGAAAAAGTTGAGATGCGCGCGGCGACACTTGAAGAAGGCTGGGGAACAGGCCAGCCAGGTCTTGAGGACACGTAGAAGCTATCCAGGGCCACCACCAGAATTTAGCTGCCAGGTTAGTTCTTGATGCGGGGGTCGAGCTGCCAGGCTGGGTTAAATCGCAAAATGTACGTACCCGTGCTCATCGGAAGCAGCCCAATTCTCCAATCAGAGGCGCTGCAGGAGACGAGAATAAAGTCCCGGATGAGCTCCTTTGGCGCCGCTGCAACCCACGTGTGGGGCCTGGCCTGCTGATGGATGCTGCAAGTACTATCCACCACATATTTTTTTTTTTTTTTAGGAATCCTTTGGAATTCCTTGGGGAAGTAGACAGTCAGCGCCAATTGAGGCAATCCGGCAAGCGAAAGCTATCAATAGCAATAAAACGTGTAGAAATAGATGTCCTCTTGTTTATTCATTATACAAATGCCCTGCTTCTATCCCCAAGCCCAATCAATTGATCCTATTACGCGGTTGGTAGCATCAATTTATTACCCGCGAGACGGAGGAGGGGAAATGGTGGAGGAACCTGGCTAGGTAGACGGGACAGAAGATGCCACATGTCCAATATGGCGCTGAGCAAACGAGGCCGCCTCGGATTAAGGCGCTCACGATGCCGACACAAAGATCAGCTCTTCTGCTTTATTACATGCAGCACGGAACATGCTCTTGAATGCTATCACGGCGAATTTTTCTTCCTCCTTCAACCTCTTTGTTTTCCCTGCACTTTTCTTCTCCCCAACGCTATGGAGAGCCTAAAATTTTTAGCACATCGATCGATTTCTAATGCACACAAGAGGTGCCCCATTAATGTGACAAGCCGCTAAGTTTGCCGCTATTATTACGGAGTTGCACCAGAGAGTGGTATACAGAGGCACCGCTAAGGCACTAGCCCGCGCAGATGTGCCGAGAATATTTCGGGAACAGCTATTCAACTACTGAAATAGCCCATCTTTCCAGCGTTTGCAATTTCGTTCCAAATCGAGGAAACCATCGTAGCATTGCTTTATATATCAGCACTCCGAGTTCAATTTATTGACTTAGTATCTGGTATATACATGTACTACTAAGGTAGCCAATGACCTTTTACCTACTAGGAAGCTGGGTAATCTTGTATAACAAACAAAGTCTGCACGTTGTATCCGACAGCACGTGTCGATATATGCAAGACAAATTGCATACATGGAGCAATTACTAATTTATGCGGTGTATGTGTGACGGCTTCGGATTAGTAGTATCACAGGACATAATAGCTTGAATTACCTGCCATATAGGTGGATAGGTATTACCTCGTAGTACTTGGTAGATTGCATGTATTCATACGATCTGCGCAGGGTCCGCAACTCACGTCGCGCGTGGTGGAAAAGTCTCCCCACATCAGATGATTGATTGCACGATGCGCTCACTGGTCCAAGTGTTAACGATGGTTAGCCGATCTCAGAAATGGAATGAGATCAACTCTCCATCATGGGCTCAAGTTATAAGTTCATAAGGCTTAATAGAATTACAGATGTATGGAATCGCAAGACGTTGGATCTCACAGATGGGGTGAGATCAACTCTCCATTGGCTCAGGCTCACAAGGTTTCGTAGAATCACAGATGAATGGAATCGCAAGACGTAAAGCTGTCCAAACAGGCTCTTTTGGTATTATCCCTATCCAACCAATCCATATTACGTTTTGTGGTTAAATACACACAATATCGTCATTAAGTCCTTCAAAACCAGGAAAATTAACCCCCTTTACATTATCCAAGACTGAAATTAAAAAGATAGCAAAAGACAACAAAAAAGTCAAGGGATATCTCAGAAATTACAGAGCCATAAGGGCAGCGATGACACCAACAAAGGCACCGCCAGAGGCGATGATGGCGGGAGCAGCGTTGGTGGTGGATGTGGTGGAAGCAGAGCCGGTCTTGGTGCTTGAGCTGCCGCTGGACTTGGTAGCAGAACCAGTGGGAGCAGCGCCAGACTCAGTGCCGGAAGACTCAGAGGAGCCAGTGCCGGTAGGGGCAGCGGCGGAGTCGGTGTTGGAGTTGGCGGCGTTGTTGCCACCAGCAGCGCCAGTAGCCTCGGGAGTGCCCTTGGAGGTGACAAAGTAGTGGTTGTTGATGCACTTCTGGATGCAGTCGCCAAAGGCCTTGGTATCAGCAGCGCTGCCGTTGCCCTGGGGGCACTTGGCGACACATTGGGTGGTGGCGTTGGCCTGGGCGCCGTCGGGAGAGGGGACCTGTTGGATATACGTGTAAGTCATCTTATCAGGAGTATCGTCATGGTGGCTATGGGCATTCCATTCACTTTGCTCTTCTCATGCCATCAAAGTGAGAGAGCGAGAGAGTTCAAGTGAGAGCATAGAGGCAGGATAAATAAAAACATACAGCAACGCAGTGAGCCTGGCAGTTGACATCGCCCTCAGGGCAGGCCTTGTAACAAGCCAGCTGAGAGGCCTGAGCGGGGCTCATGGAGACAGCAGTAGCTGGGGCAGAGGTGGTCTCGGCAGCAGCCATGACGGCGAAGAGGCCGGAGAGAAGGACGGAGAAACGCATGGTGACGGTAGTGAAGGTTTTTCTTTTGTTGGGTATACAAAGAGACGGGCTGACACTGGAGGTCGTGGAGTAACAAGCACACGAACGAATGTGGGCGATGGACCGAAGCGAAGGACGAGTCGAAGGACGATCGAGATGATGAAGAAAAAAGAGAGGAAAAGAGAGGAGAAAAAAAGCAGTTGCACGCCGAGGAGCAGGGAATCTCCCTTTTAATAGTACGAGCACCCGACGAAAAGGTCAGGACGCGGCCAGGAAGTCCCAAAGCCAAGGCCCCAGGCGCGTAACGAGCGTTCGTAGCTCCAGGAGACCAATAACGCACTGGCGGCAAGCCTCGCCGTGGTTATTTTCGGCGCACAGTACGGGTCATGTACCGGGCGGGAAATCTCCTAGTGCAGCGCCAGGCCTTGAGCTGGCCAAAATTTGGGTGCATGGCATGAGACAAAAAACCTGCTGGTCTTAAGGGGCCCCGCCCAAGCATTGCTTGCTTGCTGCCCTCGATGCTACGGCGATGGTTGCCCATCTGTGTTGGCAAAGTAAACATTCGAGGCTCAACTCTTTGCTTTTGCAATACTAATTGCGAGTACGACATGCGCAGATAGAATGGACGTCCGTTCTCTGCGGCGGCGGCGCAAAAGCCAAGGCGGCGTCTTTAATTGCGTGGCGCCACGATGCAGCAGCCGCAATCAAACCCGTTGCAACCCCCAACTTCTTTCTGATGCCGTGGCGCCTGAGATTTTCCTTCACGTTGTCTTGTGGCACTCCCGCTGCCCTTTGCCTCGTAAGACAATCCAACGTTGCTGCGTGTTCGCAGCCTACACAGGCGTTTTTGGCTCGTATCCAGTCGTGACGATCTCCTCTGCTGTGCATGCATTGACTCTGCCCAACGACGAGGACAGGTGCGGCTTCTGCCCTTCTGCCGTCCTCCAGCCAGTTCCCAGATCACGGCCCATTTCGCCGAGGCCTGCGCTGTGCGATGCGGTCATTGATTTCTGTCGGCATCTCGGCCATGGGTCCCATAGAGGCTGTGTGCGGCTTGTGGGACGGACCACCTTTGATGGTCTGCAAGTATCTCGTACCCTGGCTCCCTTGTTCCAATCTGTTTTGTTCATGCGGCGCAGTGACGGAACGAGGCCTCCTCTTTGTCTATGCCAATTTTTCTTTTCTTCCTCTCTTAAGCTACGTTTCGGTTGATCCTTGTCAAGATAATGGCACCAGCATAAAGTTGAAGCTTCTTCATAGGCCACTCATCCGTCCCCCATCGCCGATTGTCTCCCCGCTGCAACTAGAACTGCTAGCACATACTACCACATTATTACCATCAACAGTCGTGTGTTTACAAGCATTATTGGCTGTTTTGTTCCATTCGGCTAAGGCCTGCAGGGGCATGAAGCGGCGCTAGGGCAGCCCATGCTAGCGAAAGACTTGCTGGGTGGTTAATTCTAGTGACTAAGACAAAAGTCCAAGCCGTATTTTGAATTTGATCGTCCTCTGGAATTCGTCACACGGTGACATTGGTGAGTAATAACATCAACACCAGCATTGGCCACTTCATGCTGCCGTTTGTGCCACTCTCCGGCTTTTTAAATATATTTTTTGCTCTCTCCATCTTCAGATTTCGAAACGTGTCACGAACATCCGCTAACACAGCATAGCCAATGGATACGAAAGGGGGAGGCTTACACTGGTGTAAACCCAAAAAAGAAGGGCAGCGGAAAGCCAATTCACGATAGCAAAGCAAACAATCGCCAGCTTACCACACAATGCTTGATACTACGGCCCTTAGCCCGTGAGGCTAGGCTCTCTAGCCTGTGACCTGCGAGCCACCAGGGGTTGCGGCGCTCCCTTTGTTGAAGATACAAGCCAGGCCCAGTCCCGGTTCTTGTCTTCGCACTGTGCTTTGGAGGCAAAAAGGCTTTGGCTCCTTCTTATACGAGGGCTCCATTTGGCGATCGGTGCATGGCCGTGCCAGACGGGGCAAGATTCCGAAGGGGGATCTAACCAAGTTGCGGCTGGTGAAGCTGACTGCGGCCCCCTGGTCAAAGGAACGTCTGCTCCTTGTGCAGCTGAAAGTCGTATGCACGGGCAGGCCCAGCGACATCCGCCTGTGTCCTGAGGATAGGGACCGCAATTTCCACAGAAACATTGGCCTTGGGCTCGGCTTCTCCTGGCCTTGTGACCATGGAGCTTGGTTACGATGGAGCCCCGAGCGGTACTTTCAGCTTTGGTAGCTCGGCACTCTCAGCTCATTATGCTTTGATGATGGTCACCAACTACCCAGTAGTGGCTCTCCATCCATTCGGCCGTGGCTCTTGAGGTGCGAGGTAGCTAGTACGATGGCAAAGAAGAATCCCATACCCCTTGGAGCTGCAGCACTAGGTAGATACTACTGCAACTCCCGCAGCGATACGTGTAATGCGGGCTCTTGAATGTTAATTTCAGGACCGGCTCAACCCTACATACGTACATTGGTCTGAGACAATTGCACAGTAGGCACCACAGAGTTGTGAGGAAAAAAGGTAGTTTTGCGAGTCCCCTTTTTAACTCCTCCTCTCTCGCAGAATCCATATTATAAAGTGCAATCTAGCAGCAGTAAACGCGGGCGAACGCGCTGACGATCCCAACCTTTGATTCGCCATTCCTCTCTCACTCGGGCCAATGAGACAAGCTGCTTTACAAGATTGAAATGAGGTGCTGAAACAGTTGTCAGCGAGGGCGGATGCTTAGTAACTAGGGCGAGCGTCCGACCAACCACGACGCAAGGAGAGACTCCAAAGTGCAGGAAAAACAGGTACGAGGTACGAGGAGCGAGCACACTAATCAATGGCAGCGCCGTTTCTCAATCGAGACGCGACACTGCGGGCATGCAACATGCAAAAGTACACTTCGAGGTCGCTATACGCGCCTTCACCATGGCAATCTCGACTGCTGTTCTCGATGGGAAAAGACCATGCTCCGGACTCTGCCCCATAGTATAGAATTGCCGATCTAATCTTATCTCACTTGCAACAATCGAGATCATTTTGTTATGAAAAGGTGGCCCTTGCGCGCCTCCCAGCAAGCAGCCCACGTTTTTTTTGCTTCCCTGCCTACCTATCACAGCTAAGCTCGTCATTTTCGCGCATGGAGGGGCAAGCAAGGGAGAAAAAAAAATTAAGGTGCACTAAATTGAGAGGGGCAACAAGCTCTCTAACACGATAACGACAGCACAGAGAAGAGAGGCTCGAATTGTTGTATTTTTTTTTTTTTCGAGAGAGAGAGACAAATAATTCATTTAAGCAATTATTATCATTACGAATCGCTGCATATCTATTTCTCTTTTGACATAAAAAAAAAAAAAAAACCACCCGTTTCGCAATGGCTGAGACTACTGTTGTTGACAACCCGGACCAGCTCATCACCTCGACGGACCCTGAGCACCCTGCCAACCTCATCCCTTCGTTGTGCGCCAAGTTTTGGACGTTGGGATGGGTTACTGGTACGGGAGGAGGATGTTCAATTAGAGATGGGTAGATGCCCCCTCCCCTCGCCCTTCCCCTTGATGAGGTTTTATCCCCCATATTCATTTGCCCGGTGACAAGCATGACGATGACGATGCGGATGAGCTTCGCTTCGTGCCATCTCAAGTGAGAAGAAATGACATATAAGACTCACATAACCATGTATAAGACGTCCACACTATACACTCACACATACTGTCTCACGCTTTGTACAAAAAAAAAACCCAAACTAACACAGTCCCCCCCCCCGAAACAGCAATCTCGTCTACCTCGCCCCCTCGGGCGTCCAGAAGGAACTCATGAAACCGGCCGACATCTACGTCCTCTCCCTCAAAGACCAGGAACCCTCCCTCAAGCAGCGCACCTACCTGCGCTCCCCTCCCGTCTACAAGCCCTCGCAGTGCACGCCCCTCTTCCTCGCGGCCTTCACCCGCCGCGGCGCCGGCTGCTGCATCCACACGCACTCCCACTGGGCCGTGCTGGTCACGCTGCTGCTCGAGGCAAAGGGCAACAGCCGCGTCTTTGAGATCAACAACATTGAGCAGATCAAGGGCTTTGGCAAGGGGTTCGGCAAGGCCGGTAACCTGGGGTACCACGATACGCTGAGGATCCCCGTCATTGAGAACACGCCGCATGAGGAGGACTTGACCGAGTATCTGGAGGCGGCCATGGAGCAGTATCCGGATACATATGCCGTGCTGGTGAGGCGGCATGGTGTCTATGTGTGGGGGGATAATGTCCACAAGGCAAAGACTCAGTGCGAGAGGTGAGTGGTTGCTTCTTTTCTTTTCTTTTCTTTTCTTTTCTTTTCTTTTCTTTTCTTTTCTTTTCTTTTCTTTTCTTTTCTTCCTTTGCATGTATACACTACAGACGGACAGTGCTGATATTGGTTTCCGTGAATTAATAGTCTGGACTACCTCTTCCAGCTGGCTGTTGAGATGCATCAGCTCGGCCTACCTTGGATCAGCGACATTGCCCAGATTGCGCCTCAGAGGTCCTAAGGCGACGTAGGATTAAAGAAGAGAAAGAAAAAACTAGAGAAAGGGAGGTGTCAACTTGGTACTTGGGATTTTAGATTGGAGTTCAAAAGGTGTAGAAACCATCCTTTCTTTTAACAATGTTAGGATTTAGTTATGAATGTTAAATCTTCTTTTTTTTATATCATATTATAAATTCTCGCGTTATGCATGATATAATCTCATAGCTCATCTCTCGGCCGCGAATCCTCTACAACGACCTCTGCAGATTCGCTTCCTTGCAAATCATCAAGACCATCTTCAGCATCTCCAGGTATCGCTCCCAACTCATCAGCCTCCTTCACTGCATCCACAATCTTTCCAACTTTGTCAACCATGGACTCATCATTACCATCCCTCTCCTCCTGCGCCACTTTCGGCTCCCATCCCACCTTTGCAGTAGGCAAGCTCTCGTCCGGCAATCCATCCACCTTAATCTCCCCGTCAATCACCACCCCAGCTTTTCCAGATTGCCCAGGCTCGCGGGTACTACTCATCACCGCGCTTCCAGCCTTTGACCCGACTCCAAACACAATCCGCAGCGGCAACCATACAAGCCACCACAACGGTCCATACAAGATCCTCCTAAACACAAGCCACGCGCCCGTCACCATCAGCATGTACAGCGCCGTTTGTAAATACCACGTATCGCTCTTCTGAGACTTGAGCAGCGTGCCCAGCAGATCCCTTGAGCTGGCCAGCATGCCATCCAGCGAAGTATACGACTCGTCCAGCTTCTTTAACGCAGCCGACGACTCCGTCAGCGTCTGCCGCGCAAACTCGCTCTTTGTCAGCTCCGACGCAATGAGGGCGTGTGTCCGTCGCAGGGCATTTGTGACGTTGCTGCTTGCTCCCACCGTTTGTCGGTCTTCTTCCGATAGACTGGACTGCAGTTGGCGGTTCTGATGGTAGCTAGGTCGTACGGGTCGAGATATAACTTGTGATTGTTCGGCACTGCCGCCGACGGAGGTATCTGTCTCCGAAATGGGCTCGGAGAAGGACTGTACCATGAGCTCTCTTTCTAGTCGTTGTGCCCGCGCTAAACTCTTCTTCGCTGATAGGCGTGCCTTTCGAAGTGATGATCGATGGCTATATAAATATAATTTTAGCATGTGCCAGATTGCCTTAATATCTCTTGGGATAAGAACCGTCTCGGGTCTCCTTACCTGGCCAATTCCTTTCCTACCCTCTCGATCCCATCTTCAAGCCTCTCCTTCTCATGTCCGCCTCGCCGCAGATATTTCGCCTCTTCACATAGCAGCTGCTGATCTTCTAATCCGTTCTTCAATATTAAGCCAGCTTCTGCGCTAAGCTCTCCGCTCACACTCCCTTCCTCTTCGATATTCAAAGGCACTGATCCTGGTTGAAATTCCACGTTTGCCAATCGATCGATCAGTTCCCTCAGCTGCGCGGTAGTCTCCTGCAAGGCAGCTAGCCGTTCCTGCAGTCCCTCCAGAGACATCTTTGTTATTTAAAAACTCGCAGTAAGAAAAAACCAAAAATATTGCTTCGTTGTGTAAAAATCAGGAATCTTGAAAAGTTGATAGCTACCTAGACAACTTTCAAAGCTAACATGTCATCATCATCATTGGCTCGGCGTGGCCAGTAAAGTACCTTGTATAGCGATATGCTTATACCGGGTCTCCACCAAATTTCGACATCGTCCCGCCAAAGCCCACTATCGACAAGTCGTACCAGCAGCGACAAAAGTTCGATTCTCGCCTTATAACTCTTTTTCGCCGCAGTTTCTTCCCCTTTCTCTAACCGAAAAGATGATTACCAAATTCATGACCGAGGTCACGGCCAAATTCAACCCCTTCTCGACATGCGCCAAACCTGCTCGTCTGTTCTTAACCTTCCTCCCGCCAAACGTTCGTGCGAATGGAACCGTCGTCAATACGGCTCTCCTCCCGAGAGACTCTGCAGAGAGCAGCTCATTGCGAGTCAAATTCAGTACGCTTTCATCGAGAAGGAGAAGCAATGGGGTAATTGAGCATGCGCTAACTGATTTGCGCAGAGGATGGCAAAGAAATGGACTTCAACTGCTCAAAAATCAACATTAAGAGTTTAGTCGAGGAGGTCGACCGTCACTCGCGCCAATTGCAAAAGGCCGCAGATTTATCCGAATAAAACTACAAAACATGTCTCTATTTTTACGCATTGACGGCGTTACGCGGGGCAGGGATACAGTTTAGATGAGGCCAATGTGGATGTCACTAGATATTGTACGATATGTTGTCATGAAACTTTTTTTTCCTTTAGTACTTTTGCTGCAGGGCTCAGATTTCAAGCCCGCAGGGTATACACTATCAAAGACTAAACATTTGATACAAGTGACGCCAGCAACAAGTGTTCATAGTTAAATCATGCATACTAAGCAGAAGCACCGCTGATGAAGAACCATTTGTCAATGGAGGCGTCGATCTTCGCAGGGGGGAGGTCCTCGTGAGCAGGCAGAGGAGGCAGAGACTGAGGAGCAACGCGGCTGGGAGAGTGCTCGACGGTCGTGTTGGTGCTAGAGAAGAAAAGAAAAAGAGTTAGTCAGATTGACCATTTACTGTCCTATGGGCCGTGGGGATTTAAAACTTACGTAGAGACGCTGCCAGGCTGGGTCTTGCCAGTAATGAGGCGCTCCCAGGCCTCAGCACACTCGCGAATGACGTCCATGGCGTAGCTGTTATTTGGTTAGTTAAAAGCACTTTGTGAGATATCTAGCGATAAGAGAGGACACATACGCCTTGTTCTTGCACTCGCCAGTAAAGGCGAACTGGTTCTCAGGCTTGCCGTCAGGGATCTTGTAGATACGGAACCACTCGTTGGTGGCACGGAGGAGGCCAGGCAGGTGGCGCTCAACGTCCTCGACGTCGTTGAGCTTAGGAGCCAGAGGGTCGTTCACGTCAATGACAATGACCTTCCAGTCAGTCTCCTCCTCGTCGAGAAGGGCCATGACACCGAGGACCTTGACCTGCTTGATCTGGCCGGGGTAGCCAACAAGCTCGCCGATCTCGCAGACATCAAGAGGGTCGTTGTCACCCTTGGCCTTGGTCTCGGGGTGGACGGTGTTGGGGTCCTCCCAGGTCTAAGGCGTACAGCGTTGTCAGTTGTCATCTTCCTTTATACCAGCAAGTTTGGCACCTGGGCCAGAGAGCTGGAGTTGGGTATAGAGTGAATTTGGCATCGCATACCTGGGGGAAGGCACCGTAGTTCCAGAGGTAGCCCTTGTGGGGGAAGCAGTTGCGGACGAAGCGAAGCTTGCCCTTCTTAACATCCTGCTTGATGGGGTTGAGGAGCTCCTCCTTGGAGATCTATGAGGGAAGAGGCCACAAAAGTCAGTACATCGAAAAGAGCGGTGCCTGAAACGAGGGGCAGCAAAAAGGGGGATGGACAAGGTCGAAGCCAGATGCGCTCGTGTCTCAGATGAAAGACAAGATGGCAGCTAATGCGATCGAGATCCAATCAATTGCTGTGGTAATGAGCTCACCTCAAGCTTGCCGTTGGTCCATCGAGGGATCTCGACGACCATGTTCAGGATGGTCTGCTCCTGGTTGGCAAAGAGAGGAATGTCGTGGAAGGGAGACACGGGGACGCCATCCTTCTCAATGTAGACGCGGTGCTCCAGAGTGTTCTGGGCGGCAACCTTGCGGACGGTGTATCCAGACATGTTGGCGGATTGTGATGATGGCAAGTCGGAATTGCTGTTCAAATGGCGAGCAATTTGAGCAGTTCGCTGGAAGGGTTGGGAAGCTTGCGAGGAGGCGGAGGAGTTTTGACCCGATGGAGGGGGCGGGGCACGCTGACCCATTTTGGCAGCGATAGGGATAGCACTGTCAGCGCCTGTAGTAACGCCGTCCGCAGGCCTACCGGAGCGCTGTGCGCAGGCTGCGTCAGGAGCAGCGGAAGTGTACTGTCGAGTTGCTGTCCAGCATGCACCGCTTTGATTGGGCAGGGAGATTTGGCCGCGCAGACTCTGCCACCTGAGCTGCAGTGCACGTCGAACCAACATGGGCAAATGTCTCAAGACCGGGTTGGGGGCTCTCTTGACGGGCAGCAGGATGAAGGAATGTCCCCAGTCCGGGGGAGGACCAACTGGTAAGAGGAGTTTATTTCTGTCCTTTCCAGATTCTCTTAGAATATCAATCTCACAGGGGGCGACTTCGGTTCTTTCGGGCCTTTGACCGAGGTTCGTAGCAGGCTTTTCAGTGCCGGTGTGCTGAACGGCTGCCGGAGATACGGGGCGGCAATGGAAACCTGTACTGTATCTACATGCGAGAGGCGGTAAAGCCCAGACGGCGCAGAGGGCTCGAGCTTTACCAAGGCACATGCAGTTTTATTGCGGGTCTGTTAGGCAAATAGCTCATTCCACGTACCGACCCCCTCAAATTTGTGTGTCACGATACATCATCGCCGGCAAAGCTCAAACATATTCGCCATCTCTGCTCGGTACAGGGTAAATCTCTTTAGGAACGCTCGATCGCAATTACACGCCAACCAATCCTTCAATCCCCCAATCCCTTAAACGTAGATGTGAAATATCATTGCATACCCTTTCCAGCAACATACAACTTCATCCTCGAATATGCAATACTACTCCCTTCTCTTACAATGAAGAGACGCCGAATCGCTCCATCTTATCAGCTGAATACGCCTCTATAAATTGAGCTCTATTGTTCATTGCTGCAAGTGAAAAAGTAACCAACCCATCGCATCAGTTGGACATAACTAGATATGCTTCTTAGAGCGCCCAAAGAAAGAAAAAATAAACCACACAACCTATATAGATAAACCCGAGCTGGTTGTCGAATCCTCTTGCAAGACTCCTCGCGTAGACACCAACAGAATGATGTCGGAAAGCCTCCCTTTACATGTTAAAGCCACACCAAAGGCTTAATGCATGATTGAGCCTCAAGCCACCCCCCAACCGCTGATATTTACTTGCTGGTCGACTTCGTCCGCATTCTCTTCTAATATTTCGCTTCTTCCTGGAGCTCTGTACCTATCATCCGGCTGATACTCCTTGAGATTAGCTTCGGCGTCACTCAGCACTTGGTGAGCTTGAACTCCATGTTCGTAGGGCACGAAACGCTCTCCTGGCGCGACTGTGTTAGCGTCAAGGAGCTCGAGGAGACGAAAGCCGTGCTTGGCTAAAATAACTTCTTTCTCAGCGCGCTCAATAGCAGCAGCCAGCTCGATCTGAAACGCTTCCCTGAAGTTTTGGCGAGTCTGCAAAAGCAATCTTTAGCAAACCATAACCCATCTGTCAGCCAGTAGAAACAGCAGACACTTACAATATTTGTTAACTGCGCCTCAGCAACCAGACTCTCGGCCTCTACCCTAACAAGCTCCTGCTCTAGCGCGGCCAGTTTGATGCTGTGAAGAGGTTTTTTCGTTTTGACTTTCTGGATCTCGTCCATCACCCTCATCTTTCTGTTGCGGATTGGTTGAACGATCTTCTCGATGTTGCGAATGATCTTGAGATGACCACGCGCATCTTCTAGTGCAGTCACATAAGGCTCTGACAATTTGCCCATCTCTTGCAGGAGAAGGCCGACCTTGCTAGATATATCGACGATGGCATCATCTTTCGTGTCCTTGCCCCATTCGCAGATCTGCTTGCCGATTTCCACACGTTCTTCACCCGCAGACTTGTATGCCTCGATAAGGCCTTTATCAGTCTTGATAATGCGATATTGCTTTCGCGAGAGCTCAGGCTGGATATGAGCTAATAGTTTGAGGAATGAGGTATAGTTCCACGTCTTTGACGATTGAGGGTCTGTATTGGAACGAGGCAGTGCACTCTTATCCCTAATCGGAGCAGCGTTAGGCCACGTCTCTTGGATATCAAATCCCCGATCCCATGGTTGGTCTGGAGCGGTGTCATCGAAAGATGATTGAAAGGCATGTTGGGACGACGCAATGGGGGATAAAAAAGAAGCCTGAGACATGATGAAATGATATGATGAGAATAGAAAAATAATGGACCCAAAAAGAAGAGTACTGTGTGGATGGCAATATGAGAAGAGAAGAAGAAGGAATTCGGCATCACTTACATGGTGTTTATTTTTCCAGGCTACTCTTTAATTTTGGCTTGGAAGGCGGCGTCCCAGTATGATTCGCAAGAGCACTGGATCTAAGGCTCCTTCTGGCTCAGAAATTTGGATTATCCTACTGTTTATATGAGCAAGCTCAGCAACTCAAGTTGCGTCTTCTGATATGGCCAAGGAGATAAGCTTGAACTGAGAATGACACAAAGAGAGGGAAGTACCGCGATTTCAATGCACCAAGAAACAAACGAATGAAAGACAAAGCGTGTCAAGCACTGAATCAAAGAAACCTACCGGCCATTTTATTCTGGAGCATGGCCGGCGCATAAGGATGTTTGAAACTATAAACATTGTGTCGCAAAAGATTGCTTGTTGCAATTCACGAGACCTTTGTCTGTAAAAGGTGCCGAAAGCACGGTGTATCCCGCTACTAAATGCGTCTTGAAAGGCACAGATAAAATTAGGCATATCGGCAAAATGCGCACTTGGATTGAAGCTGGTGAAGACAAGAGATGGCTTGATGCGGGCTGCGATATCCTAAACCTGAGATGGGATGAGCCTATGATGTCATTTCCGCATTATAATACTACAAGAAATAGGCATCAGGTACAGACAGCAGCTTTGACTTAGAGTGATGAAAAAGGGCCCAATAAGTCTGGATATACGCAGTCGCTGACGAGGTGCTCTTCATGGGATGGATCATGACGATGTAGACAGCATCTCGCTCAATGGTGTGGCCACTGGCTCGATGCAAGTGCTCTCAGGAGCGGAAGTGATGCGCAGTCAGATCATTAAAGGGTTGGCACCTCAAAGGGCGATCTAGACCATCTAGACTAAGCAAACATACATGACGTCTCATAAAAAATATAGATAAAAAACAAATAAGTAGATTGATGTTCCCAACGCCGTCATCGCATTCAGAGCCTCATGAAGTCGTGGCTTGCCTCGTTCCCGTCATTAGCCGCTCGCTACCCTTAGTAGTTCCCAATACCTCGTATCGTACCATAATATCCCATCCTCAGCCGAAGGTCGCTAAACCTTGATAACACCGATTTAAACTCTGCACGGATGCCGTATTTTTTTTCTTCCCCCTCTATTTTTCAACAAGCAGTCGGAATGAATATAGATTTACACGTAGCGGCTCTGCGTCGTCTCCTTGTAGACGACTCTCGCCGGAACAACGCTGCGCCTGACGCTGCTGGAGCTGATGCGAGGGCTGTATGTGCTGACCCGGGGGCTGCTGCTGTACCGGTCAACGGCCGTGCGGCTCGTTCGCGGCGAGTGATGAGAAGAAGAATGGCGATGGTGATGATGGTAATAGTCGACGCCCGAATCGCGGTATGAATCGCGGTATGAGTCGCGGTACGACTCACGGTGCGGCCGGGCGGGAATGATCTCCTCCTGATAGTAGTATTTTGCCTTTGGTTCCACTGAGAAACACATTTTGTTTGCGTCAAGTAAGAGGAATATTGAATGGATGTTATGTCGACTAGGCTGCTGTGTCGCTTTGCGCAATCGCTTGGAAGCAGTACCGGCTTTTTGCTTGTGTAGAATTGGCGAAACGGGAGACTTTTCTATAGAATGTCTATCTGGCTTGAAAATGAAAAACTAAGCTCGTGAAAGAATGCTGATTTATGAAAGAAGAAGACGAATGGATGAATCCTCTTCGGACGAGCACTGCGTTTCCTTAAATAAACCCAGCTGTGCCTATGACTATGACTGACATGCACTACCAATCAGTGCCCGTAGCTTCGGCCAAGCGCATCCTCTTGTCTCGTATGGCTCTTCTTACTCGTTCCCGTGGCCAAGTTTCTGATCTCTGACCCCTGTCGGCGGCTCGAGCTGCTTGGCCCTGCGCCACTCCACCATCTGCACGCACGGCGACGACGCAAGGCACTGCTCCAACGCAAAGTGAGAGGCTAGCTGCGTGAGAGCCGAAAGGCGCGAACCAAGTGGCACAGCCTCACCCAATTCACTGCTGTTAGTCTCGCCTTTGCCGAATTCAAATCTGAGCTGGAAGAAAAGAAGCTAGCAGCTTGAGCAGGTTGAGCTGGAGCCATTTTGATGATGAAGTTGAGCTTATCTAGCATGCATTGCTAGCACTATTAGCACTATTATGCGAGGCACGCACTTGGTTGGGCTTTTCCTGGGGCTGCTTTTCCTTGGCTCGCCCTTGGGATGGATGCTGCAAGTTCGTGCCATCATGACAGGACGCTAATGTCGTCATCGCGGCAGCTCTCCAGAACCCAATGGGGACGACATCACAGACCATCCCCAACATCATTGTACAGATTCTCGCCGTGCTATGATGCCAGGTGCTAAATGATGACATAAACATAACAAAAAAACAA
The DNA here is from genome assembly GCF_020647865.1 of Trichoderma asperellum. NCBI lineage: Eukaryota > Fungi > Ascomycota > Sordariomycetes > Hypocreales > Hypocreaceae > Trichoderma > Trichoderma asperellum. The sequence goes on along the minus strand of NC_089415.1, from coordinate 5,279,069 downwards.
GTCTGATTGAATTTCTACATACTACGCTGGTAATGCTGGCGGGCTGAGATCTAGTGTGCCAGAGATCTAGCGAATCTCATCTATCATCTGCCAGGGTGAAATCGTACTCTCAAACGCCCACTTAATGACACATCCTCTAAAAATATCGCTCTCGTTTTTTATCCGTCAAACATGGCGACCCAAAAAAAGCTATAGATTAATCTGGTACATTTTTATTTGGATGAGAATCCCACCTCCACCTTTCCAACAGCCCATGCTGCGGCATACACAGCAAGCATGCTTCCAAATATCACCAGAGGCTTTTGGAGGGTACCTGCCAATGGGGTGTCGTACGAGATGATCAGATCTCGGAATCGGAAGTCATCTACTAGGTTCTTGGCCTTGATCACAATGGCGGTTCGGCCAGTGGTGTCGAGGTAGGTCTTGTGAATACCAACCGATGTCTCAACAATTGATGAATTGGGGAGATCGGTGTAGAATTTCACGTTCCTGGTTCCTGGTTAGTTACGATTCCAAGCATTATAGTTTCCATAAAAAGGGATATGCAAAAGAAAAAAAAAAGGGTAGTGCTTACTCAGATCCTTCAGGGAGGAGGACGCGGACGGTGACATCGCCGTACTCGACGCCCTCAACTTGCTTTGGTCCCTCGATGAATGGAACCTTGAGCACATGGCCTCCACTAGCAGTGTTGCGCAGGACGTTGGCAGCATTGGTGTTCCAGCCAATGGTGAAGGGGTACTTCCAGCCGCCGAAAACAGGGTAGCGGGGCTTCAGCTCCAACATGGCCTCACGCTTGCTGCTCCTGAATCGAGAAGTTGATACGTTTCCGATGGCATCAGTGAAGTAAGGATCAACGCTGCCAATCTGAAGCGGGAACTTGAGCTCCTTTAGCGCAGAGGTGGCGGGGTTGTAGTATTGAGATTGCGCCCATTTCACGCGGTTAAACAGGGTGGAAAGGTTGGCACCGCGGTGATACAGAGTGTATCTTTCCTCAAATGCCACGTTGCCGCCCCAGTGGCTGACCTCGATATCTCTCTCCAGCTCTGACACGTGGATCACAGGCTTGGTAAACTCGAATCTGATCTGGGCTGGATAGACGGCGCCAGCGGGCTGTTCATCGAAGGGTCCATATAGCAGCTTGCTACCGTGCTTTTCAGGAAACTCCTTGCCCTCGCTATTGGTATATTTGGCATAGTCTGGGATGGTGACTGTCGACAGCTTGACCTCGGTCTTTTGCTTCAAGGTCGGGTATGCCGAAGCAGCGTAGAGGGAAAAGTCGTAGATCAAGAACTGCTGTTCGTCCTGCCCAATTGAGGCCGGGAGAGGACGATATGGCTTTAGGTAGTACCAAGAGATGGCAAGAGTCTGCTGGGCGCCAGCTTTTAGGGGTGCTGGCAGTGTGATGCGGTAGTATTGAACGTCGCTGTAGATGAATATTTAGTAACATGAAGCATAATTGATCACCCATCGGCAGCCATTGATGTACAAGAAAGCAAGCCTACCTCTGAGAACTATACTCGACCAGGTCGACTCCAAAGGGCCCAACCTTGTCATCTTTGCGATCTTTCGCTTCAATGCCACCAAGTCGAGCTATCTGCTCTGCGGTAAACGGCAGGAAGTATTCATCTTGAGGCTCGCCGGAAACGTTCTCAACCAAAACGTTGATTTGTTCCCTTGCAAAGCTCTTCTCAACCGAAACGACATGCACCAAGTTGGTGTTCTTAAAGACGGGTGGGGGTTTGAACTCGGCGGGCAGAGAGACGACAGAGAGGGCGCTGCAAGGACCAGCCAGGAGGCCCAGAAGCGCCGCTACGAACGATAACGACTTCATGGTGACGGGGGAGTGGAAGCGACACTCATTGATTGTGCGTGCCCTGCGCAATGGGAGTCGGACTCTCGATCGCGAGACTGTGGCAGCTTCGCTCTTAGTGGGCAGCCCCAAAAAGCATACGTCGCCCATTCGATTAGCGACAGCGACAAGCTACAGGGGTGCGAGAGCTTGGGCCCAGCCAACCAGAGGCCGTGCTGGGGGGCCGTCGCGGCGATATGAATTTCCGGGCTCGGAGTACAAGCACAGCACAGCAACAGCAGGTACTTCGACCTTGTCTTGTTGCCCGCCCTGCCGCCCTGCTAAAGCTTGTTCCGGAGTGTGGAGACATGACGATAACGGTGCATCCGGTTTCTTTGTGTTTTGCGTGGGATCGACCAGAATCTGCCGGCAGTGTTGAAAGGGTTCCCATCTGCACCATTAAAGCTTAATATTGGCTTTGAGGAGAATTACTCAGCGAGACACAGCAAGAAAAAAAAAAAAAAGGAATGCAATTGTAATTGCAAACTGTAAAATCATTTGATAGTGCTAGCAATCTCATATCCAGCTCGCTGATGACCAGAAAAAATTAAAATTAAAAACGCTCATATCTACTCGCTGCTGGCACTTGATGGCAGTTGAAGGCCACTAAACGCTGCTCTCCATAATCGCTATTTGGAAGCCTAGACGGCGTGGAGGCAATGGGAGCAACAGCCAACCAGAGCCGGAAAGAGTTGCCCAACAGGCCCCTCGATCCCGACTAGCCCAACCTTTGTGGACTTTTTATAGCTCCAAATCTGCTTCTGTTGCTGTGTCCCGGCTTCTAGACTCGGTGCTCTTGCTCCTATTCTCTCGACCAACAGTACATACATATCTCCTTTTTCTTCTTTTTTTTTTTACGCTCTCGTCCTTGCATTGCTGCCTCGCGCCTAACTTGACCTCACCCCCTCGCAGCGGTTGCTTCATTGCCACCCGCCCATCCTCCAAGGAGCTCTTTTTACTACCCCGCCAGGCCCCGCGATCCAGCTGTAAAAATGGTCGGACTTGGACCCCGTCCACCTCCCTCTAGAAAGGGTACGTTTAATGTTCAAGATCTGGGGATCTGAAGATCTGGAGCTGTCATCGCTTTCTTCTGCCATTCTTCTCTCAATCTGCTTCATCATTGATGCTGGCTGGAGCTCTGGCGCAGCTTTTGGGTCCCTTCGTTGATGCCCACGGTGGCCGATGTCATGCCATGCTCGCCAAGAACAGGAGATTTTTCTCCGGTTGCATGGTGCCGATATAGCTACTGGGCCATGGGCTATCAAAATCATTGGGTACTCTAAAGAAAAGGCATGAGTAAGACATTTTTAGCTTCCAATGGCTAAGCCGTCTTCACTACAAGCTGTGCGCAATTGCAAGATAAGCATAAGCAACGGCTTCAGCCGTCTCGTGAACGTCATTTTGATGTTGCACAGACGCTCAGACCTCGTGCAGGGCCAACGTCATGATTTAAATTCACCATAGCGAGAATATTTCCCAAATGTCCAAGATCTCTAGGATTTCTTTCATCAGGGCAGAATTTACACGCTTCATACCCTTTGTTTCCTTGAGCATCCGGGCTGCCAGATATCATGGAGAGTCTCATAGCATACATGCTGACTAGCGATATGCCAGGTTCCAAGGCGGACATCCCTAAGGATCTTCTCGATGAAGTGAGAAAGTTGGAAGAGATTTTCACTGTCGACACCCAGAAGCTGAAGCAAATCACTGAGCATTTCGTGAGCGAGCTTGCTAAAGGTATGTACTGCTGCGTAGCGTCGTAGTGATGTTGATCTTGGGCATCAAGTATGCTAATATTCGGCTCGAAAAGGCCTTAGCGTTGAGGGTGGCAGCATTGTGCGTAAATGATTCATGTTGATCGAGTGAAAGGAAGTATGTTAGTTGCTAACAGCCTTTAGCCAATGAACCCAACATGGGTCATGTCTTTCCCTGATGGCCACGAGACTGGTTCCTTTTTGGCTCTCGATATGGGCGGTACCAACCTGCGTGTCTGTGAAATTACCCTGACAGACCGCAAATCAGAATTCGACATCATCCAGTCCAAGTACCGTATGCCAGAGGAGCTCAAGACCGGATCCAGCGAGGAGCTATGGGAGTACATCGCAGACTGTCTTCACCAGTTCGTCGAGACTCACCACGGTGACCTGACCAAAATCGAAGCGCTGCCTCTGGGTTTCACCTTCTCTTACCCAGCCACTCAATATCACATCGATGAGGGTATTCTTCAGCGCTGGACTAAAGGATTCGACATTGCCGGCGTCGAAGGAGAGAACGTTGTGCCCATGTTCGAAGCTGCCATTGCTAAGCGTGTGAGTGACGCCCGCCCCGGCCTGACAAGGAAAGCAAAAAGCCTGTTGGCTCACAAAGTATAATAGGGAGTACCCATCAAACTATCAGCCTTGATCAACGACACCACAGGAACATTGATTGCTTCCGCATACACCGACACCAAGATGAAGATTGGTTGTATCTTCGGAACCGGATGCAATGCCGCTTACATGGAAGACTGTGGCTCCATCCCTAAGCTGGCACACATGAACCTTCCCCCCGACACCCCCATGGCTATCAACTGTGAGTGGGGTGCCTTTGATAATGAGCACAAGGTCTTGCCTCGTACCAAATACGATATTTCCATCGACAACGACTCTCCTCGCCCAGGCCAGCAGGCATTCGAGAAGATGATCGCGGGTCTTTACCTTGGCGAGATCTTCCGATTGGTCTTGGTGGACTTGCACGATAACAAGGAGGTCCATGTCTTTGAGAACCAGGACATTTCATTGCTCCGCAGGCCTTATACTCTGGATTCATCTTTCTTGTCTGGAATTGAAGAGTGAGCGAGCTCCCATCTAGTGATATACTACAAATTTACTAGTGACACTAACGAATCATGAAAGGGACCCCTTTGAGAACCTCCAAGAGACTTTTGATACCTTCCAGTCCAAGCTCAACATCACTCCCACGGTCCCTGAGCTTGAATTAATCCGAAGACTGGCAGAGCTCATCGGAACACGAGCCGCCCGACTTTCCGCCTGTGGTGTCGCGGCCATTTGCAAGAAGAAGAACTTTGAATCCTGCCATGTTGGTGCTGACGGATCCGTCTTCAACAAGTACCCTCACTTCAAGGCTCGCGGCGCACAAGCCCTGCGAGAAATCCTCGACTGGCCTCAGAAGGCCAACCCTAAGGATGAAGACCCGGTAGAGATCCTGGCGGCCGAGGATGGTAGCGGTGTTGGAGCTGCTCTCATCGCTGCTCTGACTCTCAAGCGAGCCAAGGCTGGTAATCTGGCAGGTATCCTGCACCCCGAAAACTTTAAATAAATAGAGAGTATCTGTCCCGACCTGATGTCATCTACAAAAAAATAATCCCTAGGCAGAGTCTAAGATAGAAATATTTTGTTGTTGAATCTCAGCAAAGCATTGCAATTGGGGGCATCTGATTGGAATCTACTGTCTTGTTCAAGTTAACCCATAAAGGTGCATACAGGTAGTCGATACTCTGTTCGATGTTAGCCAATTTGTGTCTGTATATGTCATTATCGTAGGGGGTAGAGCTCTTACTGTCTAATGTCCAGTATCGTCGCCGAACTCCCTTCCACTCTCCTTCGCCGTCTTCGTCCAGTTTCTCCATGTCAACGTCGCTCTCTTCCCATTCCACATCCAGACCAGCATCTGCGCAGTGCATCTCCACAACTTTTGTGTACACGTCGTAGCATATCCTCCGGTCTGCGCCAAGACCGTTGAAGAAGCTGAACCGTCCCTCTTGATCCAACAATCCGGGGACATGCTCCATAAAGAACGTGCGCAGCTGTGAATAGTCCTCGCCAAAGGTGTCAAAGTAGATGGCGTCATAGAGCTCACCCTGCTCCAAGAGCTGGAGGACCACATCTTGCCATTTACCGACAAAAACCTTGTAAGCGCCCTCCTCAGGCCCGCTCTTCTCCCATTCGGACCCGAACTTGGAGTCGGGCTTGGAGATGTGCTCCAGGACGGCCGGGTGCGCCTCGATGATGTGGTGTTTTGACGGCTTTAGGTCTGCAAACATGCCGTCTATGATGCCCATGCCGAAGCCGATGTTGAGGACGCGCTTGCCCTGCTCCTCGCCGGGGATGAGGGCGGCGACGGAGCGGCGCATGATGTCGGTTTCCCAGGCCATCATGACGCCGTTGAGGTCGGAGTCGAGGAGCTTGTCGTCGTCGTAGGTGAGTTTGGATTTTAGGTATTCTTCGCTGGTGACAGGTATCTCGTTGGCATCGGGAGGAATGAACTTGAGGGGCTCTTCGGCATCGACGTCGCCGTCTTGAGCCTTTGCTTCGGCGGCAGCAGTGGCGGCAGCAGCAGCAGCTTCCTCTTGCTCTGCCATGACCTCGTCGGCGTCTTCGTTGTCGTCTTCTTCTTCGCCGGAAGAGAGCTCCTCGTAGCCGTCCATCAGGGCAAACAGAAGCTCTGCGCGGACGCCAGCATCGACGCAGAGGTTATACAGGGCCTTGCGACCGAGTCGGTAGGCAACGCAGCCGGGAGTCTCGTTGTTGGCATCGACATCATTCCAGATGGCTCCGTTGAGGAACAGATCCTGAATGACCTCTCTAGCCTCTTCTACGCTACCATCTTCTTCCTGCTCTTCTTCCCCTTCAGTCGGTTCGTCGGCAGGACCGCAGGCTCGGATCGCAGCATGAAGCGGGGTCTCGCCAGTCCTGGGATCCTGGATGCTGGCCTTGCCGCGCTCGTTGAGGAGCTTCTTTAGGCCGCTTCGGTCATGGCCCCATGCATGGTATAGGATATCGCGAGTCTCTTGGGGGCATTCGGGGGAAATGCGGGCTTGGAGAGAGTCGTCAATTGGCGACGGCATGATGCGAGATTGGACTTTGATATGGCGGGGTATGTTCTGGCTATGGTTTCTATATTCACAACTGTAAGCATGGGCATGTGCCAAAGCGGGATGACAGGCTCATACTTACCTTTGTCGCTAAACTCTCAAACTAGAGCTAAATCGCTCGTGTTTTCGTTCTATTGCTCCCAAACCTTCGTATAGACCAACTATTGGTACTAGGTATACTGGCGTCATCTAGAAGGAAAAAAAAAAATTGATATCGATTCTTCGCCTTGCCCCACCTGGCCGACGCATGCAGTGGTACCGACGAAAAGCTGCACGCTCCCCACACTCTTAATCGATTGCTCCAGCGGCTGCAACGGCTGTGGAATAGCGCCGCATTTTTTTTTTTTTTTTAAGCGCCTAGCTCTGCAGCGGGGGGCACGCCTGTGGCCACCCGAAGCTCTAGTGGATCTGCTTCAGCGTGCCTACATGCGCTACCGGATATCTTGATTCAGCGCTGCTAGGCCGCTGTGGGCCGCTGTAGCTAGCCTAGCATGGGAGCCTTCCACGTTGCACCAGCGCCTGCTGTAATTCGCTGGACACAGCTTCAGCGGCCTGTCGGTGGGGTTCATGTTCCAGACCAAGGTTCGGGCGGCATTGACGGCCTACTCTCTGCTCCAGCATCACAAGGGAAAAAAACCCCCGGGAAGCAAATAGCTTTTCTTGCTCTGCAAGCAATCCATTCGCTGCCAGTATCATTTTGCCCCGTTGGTTGAAAGGTGAGTTCCTCTCGGTAAACGGTCCCGGCAGAGTCCGCATCGCGTCGCATTTGAATCTTGAATTTTTGCTTCCCCTTTTGCCTCTTCTTCCTTTGCTTTTACTGTCGATTGGATTCGAGTCCAGCCAATTGCGTCTTCGTTGCTTGTTACCGCTTCTTTCGGAGCTCAATACCCGGTATCCCCATGCTGATTGCGAAAGATCTCAAGGCCATCAACAAGAATTGGACATCGCTGAGATCCCGAGGTCAATCGCCCCAGGTCGGACCAGGCGTCGTCGTCATGAAGTTCGGCGAACAGTTACGGTCAAGCATCATCCGAGAGTACCAGTGGTACTACATCGATTACAATGGACTGAAGGGCGAGCTGAAGGACGCCTCGGGCCCTCTCGCCGGCAACGGCACTGGCTCCAGGCAGTGGACCGAGAACGACGAGACGCGCTTTGTGGGCAAGCTGGAGGCGGAGCTCGAAAAAGTCCATACCAAGCAGCAGGTCAAGGCTATGGAGATTTCTCGCCGCATTGCTGTCAGCGAGCGCGAGGTCAAGGAGGTCGTGAGCCGATTGAATGAGCGCGGCCTTGGAGAGGAGGGCCCCAGCGAAGAGGAGTTCTTGCTGCTGGAGGAGGATCTGAGTGACATCATTGCCGACGTTCACGACCTGGCCAAGTTCGTTCAGCTCAATTATACCGGCTTCTATAAGATTATTAAAAAGCACGATGTAAGGGAGCGATTTTTTGTTCTTTTGGTCTAGACTTAGAATGTGGCCATGCTAACTGTGACGCTCTGCAGAAAATGACTGGATGGCATCTTCGACCTGCCTTCGATACTCGACTCAAGGCCAAGCCTTTCTACAAAGAAAACTACGACGCGTCCGTCATCAAGCTGTCTAAGCTGTACGATCTCGTCCGAACCCGAGGCAACCCCGTTAAAGGTGACAGCGCCGCCGGTGGCTCTCAAGCCAGCTTTATCCGACAAACGACTAAATACTGGGTGCATCCCGATAATGTCACCGAATTGAAGCTCATTATCCTCAAGCATTTGCCTGTTTTGGTTTTCAATGCTAGCAAAGAGTTTGAGCAGCAAGATCAGGCAATTACGTCAATCTACTACGATAACCCCGAGAAGTGGGATCTTTACGAGGGCCGATTGAAAAAGACGGAGGGTGCAGAGGCTATTCGACTTCGTTGGTACGGTGGTATGAAGACTGAGACCATTTTCGTTGAGCGCAAGACTCACCGAGAGGACTGGACTGGAGAAAAATCTGTCAAGGCTCGATTTTCGATCAAGGAGAAGAATGTTAATGCTTACATGAAAGGCGAGCTGCTGCCCGCTGCCATTTTCGAGAAAGCACGCAAGGAGGGTAAGAAATCAGAAAAGGCCATTGCTGAGGACGAGAGGCTCGCTTCAGAAATCCAGTACTCAGTTTTGAAGCACGGATACAAGCCGGTCTGCCGCTCTTTCTATAACCGAACTGCTTTCCAGCTACCTGCCGACGCCCGAGTGCGAATTTCATTGGACACCGAGTTGACAATGGTTCGAGAAGATAATCTGGATGGCCGTACTCGCTCTGGCGACAACTGGAGACGTATGGACATTGGTGTCGACTACCCATTTTCTCAGCTTCCTCCTGAGGATGTTGAGCGCTTCCCTTACGCCATTCTTGAAGTGAAGCTCCAGACTCAAGTGGGACAAGAGCCGCCGGAGTGGATCAGACAGCTCATTTCATCTCATTTGGTTGAAGCTGTCCCCAAGTTCTCCAAATTCATCCACGGCACAGCGACTCTGTTCCCCACCCGCATCAAGCTGCTCCCTTTTTGGATGCCCCAGATGGATGTCGACATTCGCAAGCCCGTCACCCATGATTTCGGCATTCGTCGACCTGATATATCCGGAACAACCACTACGTCAGATGACGAGGAAGAGCTTGATTCTGATGAGGAAGAATTGGCCACGGCTCGTCGTGCTGCCGGCAATGGTGAATCTAGCAGACAGGGAGGTAGGCTTCGTGCTGTTGCTGCGGATACGGAAGGCCAAACAGTAGATACGCCAGGCGGAAATGAAGACTTTCCCATATACGATTCTGACGAGGAATATGACGAGAACTACGAGCTGGAAGAGGCCCGAAGAATAGGTGGATGGCACTATTACCGTGTACTGTTGTCATCAAAGGCCCATGCCGCTGCTTCGAAGACTTGGAGCGTCTTGAAGCACGTTGTTCCACACCCCCACGGAACCCAAGTGCCTCGATCCGCCAGACTTGAAACCCTCTTCGGTAGCGGTAGAGTTCAAACCAAGAGGTTCAGAGCTCCTCCTGGCAAGAAGATTTATGTTCCGGTTCGCGTCGAGCCCAAGGTATATTTTGCCGCCGAGAGAACATTCCTTGGATGGGTAAGTTTCTAGATAGCAATATGTAAATCCCCGCTTTTAACTAACTTGATGTTTCTGCAGCTCGAATACTCCATTTACATCAGCACCATTGCCACAACTCTTCTCAACTTTGGAGACCACCCGACACCTACGGCGTTTTGGATCGCTGGCGTCTTCACCTTCTTAGCCATCTTCAGCCTTTTCTATTCCGTCGGAATTTACCTCTACCGCAGCCGGTCCATTCGTAACCGTAAGGCGGCTCGATACTACGACCGCTGGGGCCCCAGCGTCCTCTGCACTGCCCTGTTTGTGGCTGCCGCTTTCAACTTTGTATATGAAGGCCGGGAGAGGAAATACTGGTAAAGAGCATAACCCCTTTCCAAAACTGTATTAATTTGGCGTAATTGCAAGGTGTGTATAATAAAGCATGCTCAGCTTTCTATTGTACGTGGACTTCTGTCACTGTACTTGTAAAAGATGACGGGATATTAGTGGCGAGCAGCGTGGAGGGAGGAGGACTGAGCAAGGAGTTGAGAGTGTTTTCTTTTTTTTTCTCTTCTTCTTCTTTTCTTTTTTTTAGGATAACCCACCAAATGCATATTTTTCAAATGCATGTTTCCTTATCACAGACTTTCTCGATTTTGCATGAAATTCATATATCAAAGGTGTCTTCACTGACATTCGCATTAAATTATTTCTAGCTCTCTAACTCTTTTTCTCTGATCATCAAAAAAGCATTTCATACCAAATGATAAAACATCACAAAAACCAATAAACCAATGTTTTTCTTTCCGTACAGAAACCAGCGTAACACATATTTCCTTAAACAACGGCCGTAACTCTCCGAACACTCTTTCTCGCACCCTCACCAGACACCATGATGGCATTCTCGGCCTCCAAAGTTCTCATCACCTCATTAAACTCAGCCTGCTCAATAGGCACGCTGGAAGATTCAGCCAACCTCCTAGACACGTCGCTCCAGCGGACGGTGTTTCCACCGGCAGTCATCTCGTCGAGCAACCGCAGTGCCGCGTCCTTGAGATCACTGCGGCGCTTCCGTTCAGCAGAGCTAGTGCCTTCTGTGAGCAGGCTCATGTCAATTCTTCCTTCGGAGTCTGTAGCGGCAGTCTTGAGAGCAGATTGAATGAGGCGGTAAGCTTCTTGAACATCGTCCCTAGTGACAGTTTCGGAGAGTCGCATCTTGGCGTGAGCTTCGGCGAGACGGATCATACTTTCCAGCTGTCGAGTGGTGGCTGTAATGCGCTTCTCAGCGGCGCGCACGTCTTGTCCAAGAGCACGCATGGCAACGTAGCTGTCGGTAAGCTCTTGGGCTGCTTCATCCGAGATCACTGGCTGAATGTTGGAGCGTGCGTATGAGATGTACAGAGTAAGGAATTCGACGGGGAGGATATCGTCACTGGTAGGCGCTGATTGGGGCTTGTCTTCCAAGTACATCGATAGAAGATGTTTTGCCAATCGGCGATCAGCCTTATCATCTACGCGGTCGAGAATAAGATAGATAAGGTCAAAACGGGAGAGGAGGGTGGGTGGAAGATCGATATTTTGCGGAACGGATAGATCAGGGTTGTAGCGACTGCCGATTGGGTTGGCAGAGGCAAGAATACTAGTTCGAGCGTTGAGGGTCGTGATGATACCGGCTTTGGCAATTGACACAGTCTGCTGCTCCATCACTTCGTGAAGCACAGATCGAGTTGACTCATTCATCTTGTCAAACTCATCGATACAGCAAACACCCCCGTCAGAAAGTACCAGGGCACCGGACTCGAGGACCAATTGCCTCGTTTCAGGATCGCGAGTAACGTACGCAGTCAAACCGACGGCCGAAGAGCCTTTACCGCTGGTATATACACCACGCGGGGCAATCTTGTGGATATATGAAAGCATTTGCGATTTGGAGGTGGACGGGTCACCGCAAAGTAGGATATTGATGTCGCCTCTGTATTTGGGGCTACCGCCCTTTTGGAAGGTCTTGTTTGTTCCACCGAACAGCTGCAGCAGAATACCCTTCTTAACGTCGTCCATTTCGTAAATTGAGGGAGCGAGCGATCGCGCGAGAAGCTCGTAAATGTCAGGGCGACGTGAAATTTCCCGAATCTTGAGCTCATCTTCAGCCGTAATGCGACGGGTCTCCTCCATCTCATTCTTTCCTGTTTCCGTCTCATCCTCACCTTCCACGCCAAGTGTAGATGCATCAGCCCCAAGACGTTTCTTATCGACTTTTTGGACGTGTAGGACGTCCACATATGTCTTGTAGATGCTCTTGATAGCCCTTTGTCGAGGGTTTACCCGCACAGGGCTAACACGGAAAATGCCAGTCAACTGGACACGGTCACCAGCCTTGCAGAAATCAACAAGCTCGTTGTAGACGCATACAGATACTGAATGGGGTGTCTGTCCAGCGGGGATGCTGTCCGGGGTCTCTTGGAGCTTAATGACTTGCTTGTCTTCGAATGAACATCTGTTGTGCACAATTTGCATTGAGTTTTTTGAGGCGCACATCGTGCGTGGGCATTCAGTGGGCTCTCGAATCTTGCCTCTGTCCAAGCCGACATTGACGGAATGATTGCAGACGTTACACCGGAAGAATGCATCCTTCATGTCGGGGATAACAGGTGTGGTACGGATAACAAGACCCTTGATGGAAACGAGGCGGTCCATGTCTGAATCACATATTAGCCATCTTCTTCAAACAAACGATAATCATTCTTCTTGGCTCCTACCGGAAGGGTTCAAATCTCGCAAGTTGGTCAACTTGTCAAGACCAAACGGACGCACGACGTATAGTGAGGCTGCTACCTGATCTTCCAATGTAGGGTCCTCATCTCGGGGGCGGGGTGTAGGAGTGATGCCTTCATCTGGCCGGTCAGAGCTGGGGAATACTGGTTCAGAGCCTTGTGTGCTTCGCTGGGAAGCTTGCTGTCCGGCACTGCTCTGGGAGGGTCGGTTTCTCATTGTTTCAGCCTGAGCAAGCTCCAGCATCAGATCGTGAACAGATTGATCCATGACAGGAACTACTTCCTGAGGATAGGCTTGAATCTGATGCCATAGCTTTCGTGTCGGTGGGTAGAGGTTCAAGTCTGAAATATCGAGATAGAGTCGAGTCGTACCCAGCAGCAGCATGTTCTGCAGAGCCTCCCAATATGGCTTGGATTCGGCATCGGATGAAGCATTCACCTCGGCATCTGAAAGGCCGTCTCGGTACATGCGGTACTTGAGCGTGAAGTGTCGTAAGAAGTCTTTGAAAGTAGAAAAGGTATCGTCGATGGACACGGTGGTACCCCAAATGAGACTCTGGCCGGGGCCACCCAGGATATCGGCCTCAGAGGTGTTGGGATCTCGGTTTACGAATGAGGCAGCATCAGATCCAGGAGCTTGGCCTTCTCGCATTACTCGACCAGATTCATCCAGAATAACACGTCGAGGAGCACGTGGCGTCCGTACCGTGTCTGAATTGATATCTCCACGTCTGTAGGATGTGCCCCGACTGGAGCCAACAAAGAGGCCACTGCTTTCACTGCGCAGATCCGAATGCAGCCTTGGGGTTCGGCCGGGACTGGAGCTGGGTTCGTATCGAATAGGAGATGATTCTGCGTTGATTCAATTGTAAGTCCGGGGTCTAAGCTCCTAAGAAGCATCATCATAAGCCTTACCTCCCGCAAGGCCGCCGCTGGCCCGAGGAGTTCGATTGCCATCACCGTTAGTCGACTGGGTATCGGTCATCTGCCTCAAGGGCGAGCTCGGCGCAGGCCCACTGGCATGCTGCGTGCTCTGGCTGTTCGACATCTGCCGCAGAGGCGAAGAAACATCTCCCATGACCTCATCCATGCCCTGGCTTGGAGCTGGCGAGGACTGGTAGAACAAGGGACTCGACACCATTTGTGCGGCCTCAGCTTGCCGTGCGGAACGGCGAGGCGTCGCGGACTGCGAGTCCCTCTGCCTTCGATTTGGCGTCGACATCTTTTCTGCGGTTCAATGAACAGGAATTGAGGTTGTCGACGGTCACCAAAACGAGCCTGGGGTTTTTTTGCTGGAGCTGGACGGTTGGGCGAAATCCCACAGCAAAAACGAGGGGCAGATGCAGGCAAGGGCGGTGGAGTTCGCGTTTCTGCCAAATTGCTTCTAAAGACGCGTAAAGTGCTTTTTAGACGCGACCTTGGAGCAGGGGACGCGTTAAGCGCCGGCGCACGGCGAAAGGTTAAGCCGCGTCCTGGGCCAATGCTTGGTTGGCGGGGCTCTTTTTGGGGGGACACCTTTTGATAGTAATGTCAAGTCGGAGCTTGCCTGGTATCGCTATCATCATCTCTCAGAGCATCAGATCGCCCAACCGCCCAAAATGTCTCCTGGAATGACCCTCTTTGCCGTCCAGGCAGTCCTCATCCTTGGCACCGAGGATGGCTCCCGGATATTCACCAAATACTATTCTCCTCCCCACGCCGCTCCCACTGGTACGCAATGATTAAGGGATCAGCAACTTGCGATTACGTGTTGCGCCATTGCTAATTGCGAGCTTGTTCAATAGGAGGCGCAAGCATACCGACCCATCCTTATACAGACCTGAAGGCGCAGAAGGCATTCGAGAAGGGCCTTATCGACAAGACGGCGAAGCAGACCGGAGACATCATCCTGTATGACAACCGAATTGTCCTGTACAAGATGGAGTCCGATGTCATGCTCTACGTCGTTGGTGCCGCCGACGAGAACGAGATTCTGCTCTACAACACAGTATTGGCTCTTCGCGACTCTCTTCATCTTCTGTTCAAGTCAGTAGTTTCAATGTCTACAGGTTATTTCAGATTGGTTGGGAGAACATGGCTAATATCCGAATCAGGCAATCTGTTGACAAGAGGACCATTGTCGAAAACTACGACCTTGTCTCGCTCGCAATCGACGAAATCGTCGATGACGGTATCATCCTGGAGACGGACCCTACCATCATTGTCCAGCGAGTCAGCCGCGCGCCCACTCAAGATGTTCCCCTGGGTCGCATCGATTTCAGCGAACAGGGCGTCAACAACTTGGCACAGCTCGGAAAGTCCAAGCTGTCAGACTGGCTTCGGCAAGGGCTCTAAATACAAAGACCTGGGATTGGTTGGAGTTTATGTTATTCAAAGCGGCCTGTCACATTAAAAGGATTGCTCTTGTAGTTGATTAGTCTTTTTACGTTGTTTTTTTCATGTTTCTCTTAATTTCTTCAAACGAGATCGGCTTATATACAGGGTAGGGTATAACGAATCTATGCATCTTCCTTTTTTTGTCTATTCCAGCGCTCTATCACTCATGACCGTATCTCTGATGCTGCCTTACGAAGGCGATTCATAACAGCAGCGGCAATGTCCAACTCATTTTCTATCCCATCGACGAAGATTGTGTCTATACTCCGACGATCCAATTCCCGCAAAGCTGAGAATAGCCCCTGAGCTATTCTCTTAGCGTCCTGTCCAAGGTCTATATCAAATAGCTCGCCGATGACCTGGCCCTGGTTATTCTTGAGATCCCCCTTATATACTGAATACGCAGGGTTGAGATATTCCTCATCATGGGCATCCTGGTTGATGGGGGCAGGCTGTAAAGGACCACATTGGAGACCAGCTCCCGATTTCCATCGCTGTGTCCGAATGACGCCTATTCTCTTTGCCGTATGGCCGTTTGTCTTTTCCGTACTACCATTCTCTGTGGCGCTGACAACCTCAAAGTCTGATGGCAAAACGCCCTCATCGCCAGCCTTATACGTAGACTCGTAGAGCACCACTCTCGCCTTGGGGCTGTAATGCTTGTATTTCATCCCTGGAGCTCTCGGCGCTGATTTTCCCTCCTCGCTGTGATCCTTGTAGGCCTTGACGACGTTCTCCCAGCCGGGGCAGCTTCGAAGCTCTTCCATGCTAATGCCTCCTGGCCGAAGCACCACGGGGGGCTCGCAGAGACCATCCACGACGGTGCTCTCAACACCAACTTGGCAGGGGCCCCCATCGAGGATAATCTCAATCCGTCCATCCAGGTCATCCTTGACGTGCTGTGCGGCTGTGGGTGATGGCTTGGTAGAGGCGTTTGCAGATGGAGCAGCCAAGGGCACTCCGGCAAGTTTGATGAGGCTCAAAGCCAAAGGCGAGGACGGCATCCTCGCGCCAAATGTCTCGAGCCCTGCGGTAACCTCGGGGGCCAGCTTCGAAGGCTGCGGGTTAGGCAGCAATATCGTCAGAGGGCCGGGCCAGAAGCGCTCTATCAGCACTTTATACTTGCTTGGTATCGCATCTTGGTCGTCTCTCTTCTTCCCCAAAAGCTCGCGCAGCATGTGTAAGTCTGAAATGTGGATGATGAGGGGGTTGTCTGAAGGTCTGCCCTTGGCCGAATAGATGCCCTTCACAGAGCCGCTTCGAGTCGCATCCGCACCGAGGCCATAAACCGTCTCCGTAGGGAAAGCTACAGGTGTATCGCTGGTTCGGAGATACTTGGCCGTATCTTTAAGAACCGCGATGGCTTCTCCGGCATCCGGTGAGATGTGCCATTCTTCGAGCTTTGAAGCGCCGTCTGATGAGTCAAACCGTCCAAGGAGCTGCCCCTTGCCGGGAGCAACTCGGACTATTCTCGTCTCCATGGTGGACGTCTCGCGGACGGCTGTGAAGCTTCGACAGACTGGCGCTGACGTTGTTGCAAGTGCGCGAGGCCAGCCTCGATAAACAACCCTGCTCAGAGAAGAAATTATGACGAAGTTGGTGGGGGCTCTGAATTTGATATCTTGACGTTTGACGCTATTAATGACGAAGCGTTGATTGAGATGAGACGAGAGAGAAAAAAAAAAATGATAAGCTGTGCTTATGTTTATTTGATATCTCAAATATGAAAATGAAGCGAGAAATCTGAGTTGCTGTACACAATTTCTATGCAGGCTTGATGTTAATATGCAAACTCTCAGCCGGTTTCGCTGCATGAAATTTTGGCGGGCGGAAATTTTCATGTGGCGGCCGTGTCAACCTAGCGATGCCGACGCCACCCCGAGCGCTGACGAGCCACTCCGTCAACCAGTGTTTTGGAACTTTGCAGCACAGAAACTGACAAGGCAATCATCTCGGCCTATTTGATGATCTTTTGCCTTTAGTCTGAAACATGTGTATTTATTTTTCGATATGGTGTTTATGCGCACGGCGTGATGTGACACCCTTTCTATTATGCTCTTGCCTTGTTAACTACCTATACCTATATATAGTCTAAATGAGAATCACAGCAATCCTAGCTTGGAGGGCATCTATGCCTGGCTTAAATAAACGTCCTAAATCAAACAATGTCGCGCTGCAAACATTTTCCATCTCCTTCCTCTTTATCCTCTCACCAAACTCCTTGCTCTTCGCTTTTCATCCTCTGTCAAAACCCAGTCGATGCCATCCTCTCCATCTTGAACCATAATCTCATCCCACTCGTCATCTTCCATATTTGCAACCATGAGCAGCTGCATCACTCTGCTAAATACCTCCTTTACACTATAATTTCCTCGAGAGACGACATCCACGATAGCTGAGAAGTCCCTCTCCATCCGGATTGCGCCATATGCGCTTGTCCTTCCGCCGTAGCCGAGAATTCTCTTCTCCAATATTCGCGAGAGGTAGCGGGCTGTCATGTCCATGAGGCTGCTGAAAGTCCCTGGCGTCATGATGCGGCCGATGGCCTTCATGAGCTGATCCCATCCATGTTCAAAGCGACGTGACACTTGATCTAGGACAACCTCTTCCGACTCGTCATTTTCTTGAGCAATTTCTGCAATGTCTTCTTCTGTAAGTGTGTAGTCGGCGTCACGGAACGTATCGCTTAGGACTGGCCTCAAGCGTAGCTTAACAACTTGGTTAAATAGAACTTGAACCGCTTCGTTCAACAGCTCATTTGTCTTTCCGAGGAAGGCGGTCTCTAATGAGCGCAGAGCGCCAATGACAGCAGTCACATCGCGATCAAATGGGAATGACTGTTTCAACTGAGCATCAACCTCTTCTTTATGTTGTGCTGATTCATCTGGAGAGCCAATGCGACCGTGGATAATTCTGACCAGGTATTCATTGGCCATGTCCAAGCTGTTGATCAGAACGATAAATTGTATAATCTTGTCTTCTGGCGGGAAGCCGCCCTGCACAGCGGCCTTGGGATACGACTCGTCGCGCATTTTCCTCTGTATCATACCCACAAAGTCGCCAGTTAGAACCCGGCTAACAGATGGAACGACTGAAGTAACGACGTCTTTCTGTGAGGTAGAGAGGCACCTCTGAAGCACAGCATTGACAATGTACATGACATCATCAACAGCGAGTATTATGTACGGGGTGTTGCCCTCAACGGGTCTATGGAGACTCAATGACAAGCCACTAGGGTACTCGTCCAGCTGAAATGCCTTTTCAACAGACCGACGAAAGAAGAAGGTCGACATGACGTTGTAAGGCGATATTAGCTTTGAAGATACCTTGCTGTATAGTTTAGACTTGATGAGCAGTTCTGCAAGCTTCAAAGGCACATCTTCATCGATTGCATCCTAGAAGACATCATGTTAAAAAAAAAAAAAAACCAAGCTAGAAACTCTCATGTAGCAGTTGTACGCACCATAGATTTGGCCGAAATGAATCGAGTGTAAAACGACCACTGTGCAAGCATAACAGAAATCTCATGCAGCAAACCATCGACTTCTTTCATGTTGACACCTTCGTCCTCACTGTTGCGAGGGTTGTTGCCCAAGCCAGCCGCAGGCGAATTCAGTCTCGGGATCCCCCCTCGAGGAGGTTGTGGTAAGAAGCTCTGCACTAAGAATGAAAACGGATAACTCTTTACATCCGTCAGCTTTTTGTCGACTCCTCGCTCGTCGCTCCATGTGTCAAGGATAATGCCGCCCTGGACATCCGCCTCCATCTGGATCCTCTCGATGACGCGAACCATCTTCCCAGTGCCATAGTGCCTCTCGACCAATCCTCCATGGCCCTCAACGATCTGTGCGATGTGTTGGAAGAGCCTCGTAAGTGAATTGGCATAGATGATGCCCTCTTTGCGGTTCTGGCCCGCCATGCCGTCCTTCAGCGTCGCTCGTGCCGTGCCCGCAACTCCCTGGCACACGTATTTCCCGTATACATCCAATCCCACATCCGCTCTCCCAATGAGAGGAAACAGCTTGAAAAACCTCGTTACTTTGGCGCCGTCTCCTTCGGCAGCCGCCTTCTCAAACTCACGCAAGAAGAGGCCGCACAGGCTCTCTTTGGCATTCTCCAGCGTTATCCATGGAGCATCAGGGACCTCGACGCTGGGCACGATGTTGGCGGCAAAGGCTCCCTTCGTTATCTCTTCTGGGATCTTGCTCGCTCGGGCGATGTAGCCTGCGGCCGCTTCCCAGTCTTGCGGCGCTCCCATGGAGCCAACCACGCCATTGACGCATGCCTTGAGCTCTGCCACCTGCTCCACGACTCCCAGCGTATCCTCCACGCGGCTCTTCTCCAGATCCAGCTCCTTGACCCGGTTACTGAGCCGCCCGGCCGTGTCTGCTGCTCCAGAGAGCATCTCATTGCTGATTGAGCGCGCAGCAATGACTTGCGCGCCGAGCCCGGCCCGCAGGAGATCCAGCCTGCCCAAGTCTCGTGATAGGTCGGCCTGCAACTCGATCAGCGCATCGAGCCTCGCGGTTATGGTCGATTCGCGCTCATGAAGGGCTGCGAGCGTCGCGCGGATCTCGGCCTCGCTGGCGGCATTCTGGAGACGTCGAGGTGCTACAGCATGGCTGCTGTTGTCCGTTCGGTGGAGGACGCCGTTCGAGAGAGCTGACATTGGCGCTGTGTACGAGTGTCGAGGAGGCGCATAGCTGCCTTGGACTTTGCTGGCCTGGCTTTGGAGTAGCTGCGCCGCTCCTGGGATCACCAGCAAGCAGATGGTTGTATGTTGGCGGTTATGGCTTGTGGTGCTACTGTCTGGAGCCAGGTAAGCTCATGCGTACAGTAGAGGGGACCATTTTGGTGGAGGGGCCAAGTGGCTCAGTACTTTGAATACCTGCATAGGGTGACATATCGATCGATTACAGAGGGCAGTGCCCACGCATCACAATCAATCTGTGCGCGCCATGTGGCCAATTGAATGCACATTATATCGCAAATTGATCTAATATATTTTTATATTTACAGAATTGTATTGATCACCGAAGCCATTGACACCGAAGTCATTGAGACTGCGGTTGTGCTAGCTGGGTACATGTATACCTAGGTAGTGGCCACCTCTACTTCATTATAAGTGGCACTGACTGGTCTTCATCCATTTATATCTTGCAACTGAATATAATATACATCTCATTATGCCATTTACTTTTTTTCTCCGTGAAAATTATCATCACCCCTAACAAATTACTTCTATGCAAGAATACGTATGCTAAATGATATGTAAAGGTATACAAGGGGTCTACTCTACTCCCCCAGTCATACATGCTCCGTTTATTACAAGATACTTTATATATCAACAACCCTAAAAACCTCTGCCAAACCTTTTCCTATCCCATCTTTTTGAAGCACACTCTTTTTATACCGCTTGACTGTATCCGCCACCCAAACGCCGCCGCCCATTCTTCAAATACTTTCGTAATTCATCCGCCCAGAACACGGTGCTGCAAAGCATGATGAGTCGTATCAGGTCACCCAGGGAGAGAGCTTCCGTTTGGAAAACCTCCTGTAGCCATGGGAGATAGATGACAAGGAGCTGGCCAACAATGGACAGAGACACTGCCCAGTTAAATAAGGTATTCGATAATAATCCCACCTCACCACGCAGTATCGACTTTGATTCGGATCGGCAGCTCAGAGCGTTGAACATGTCAAAGAATACAAAGCAGGTAAAAGTCATGGTAGTATCTCTGCGAGTGACAACGCCGTCGGCCATCTGCTGTCGGTATGTGAGCATAGTGCCAACCATGATAATGGCTGCTGAGGTTAGAACTCTCTGAATAAGTTTCTTGGTCAGGACTGGATCATTTCGCTTTCTTGGCGGCCTGTTCATCACATCGGGGTCTACTGTTTCGACACCAAGAGACTGCGCAGGAGGGCCATCCATGATGATATCTGATACTGCGTTAATCAAATATTTTCTGGCATAAGAAGATATGAATGATTGAATGAAGAACTTACTAATCCAAAGAATCTGCATAGCGTTCAGGGGACTCTTGAACCCAAAGCAAGTGCAGACAAAAACCAGGGCCAAACTAGCCGCACTCGTACTCAGCTGGAAGGTAAGGAAATTCTGAATGTTGTTGAATATGCCTTTGCCTTCCTCAATAGCTCGTAAAATGGTAGAGAAATCGTCGTCGGTCAAAATCATATCCGCTGCCTCTTTAGCAACATCTGTTCCATGGCGTCCCATGGCAATACCAATATCTGCCTTTTTCAAAGCAGGCGCGTCGTTCACACCGTCACCCGTCATGGCCACAATGTCTCCTCGCGACTGGAGCGCGCGAATAATCTTCATTTTGTGGTCGGGGTTGGTTCTGGCAAAAATGGTAGTATGCTGTATCGCTTGGGCAAGGTCTTCATCAGACATCCGATCAATCTCGTCTCCCCTAAGGACAGCCTTTATTGCATTCTGACCCGGCAAATGGGCGCTGGGAACGGCAACACTCATT
Source organism: Trichoderma asperellum (assembly GCF_020647865.1). Taxonomy (NCBI): domain Eukaryota; kingdom Fungi; phylum Ascomycota; class Sordariomycetes; order Hypocreales; family Hypocreaceae; genus Trichoderma; species Trichoderma asperellum. The sequence continues at coordinate 5,257,636 of NC_089415.1, read as the reverse complement.
CCTAACTGTTTGCCAATTGCAAGTGCTGTAGTTTCCGCATCGCCGGTAATCATAATAACTCTGACACCGCCTCGCATAAGTCGTCGAATAGACCGTTCCACACCAGGCCGTGGGGGGTCCCTCATGCCAACCAAGCCAGCAAATGTGAGTCCCTTGTAAGTATCATCAGAGCCTTGGGGAATTGTTGGAGTAGAAGTTCCATCAGCAGCAGGCGTGTTGCTTCGCGTATCAGGTGCAGGTGAGCGAGCTTTAGAAGACTTGGAAACTTGACCACTGGCAAAGGCGAGAACTCGAAGTCCCTTGACGGCCATGGCTTCGGCCGCTGCCAAAGCCTCCTGACGCCGTGCAGTGTCCAGTACAATTTCCCGGCCATCCTTTTCCAAATAGGTGTCACATGCGGCGAGGACCTTCTCAATAGATCCCTTCATATATGCGTACTCTTTTTCACTTCCGATGGTAACACCCATCCATTTCCTCTCAGAGCTAAAGGGCACTTCTGTGACGCGTGGCCCGACCGAATCTCGTATGTCGTGCTCTTTAAATTTATCAAGCAAGTCGAGCATAGCCACATCCGTAGGCTGGCCAACCCATCGAGTATAGGTAGATGCTTCTTCGCGACTGAGAGTTGAGGTCAAGACAGCACTTGCAGCGGCGCCACTCTCCGCAAAATTCTTTGCCAGGCGTGCGTTGTTAGCGACATTTCCAATTCGTAGGATATGTAAAGCCGCCTGGGTGGGCTTGATCTCTTCTACCTCAGCGTCCGAAGACACGTGAAACGGACCCTGTTCTCCAAAGCACCACATCTCGACAGTTGTCATATGATTAGTTGTTAGAGTACCTATTTTCAGCAATTTAGTATATGCGACAGCTGTGGCTGAAGTGGATCAAGGCATAAAACTTACCCGTCTTGTCAGTACACACGACATTAACAGATCCAAGGGTTTCAACTTTGGGCATCCAGCGTACGATGGCATGATGCTTCGCCATCCGGTGTACGCCAAGAGCCAAAGTAACGGTAACAATAATGGGTAAGCCTTCTGGGATAGCTGCAACGGCCAAGGATATAGAAATGGTGAATATTTCCAGTAGTTTTTTCCCTTGTAGCCAACCAACAAGCGATATCAGACCAATTACGACAAATGATGCCTTGCTCAGCTGTGTACCAAGCTCGTCCATCGATAGCTGCAGAGGCGACCTAGGATTTTCCGTTCCAGAAACGCTTGTGGCAATGGAGCCGAAGTGAGTGCTCCCACCGGTTGCGAAGACAATTCCCTGGCCGTGTCCTGATTTAACCAGCGTGCCCATGTATGCAATATTCCTTATGCCACTGCCCTCCGTCTCGCTGCCGTCCAAAGGCGTGGCTGGGGCGAGTGACTGCTTCGAGAATTGGTTGAGTCCTTGAGACCGCGACTCAGTTGATATACTGATAGGCTTCGTTTCACCTGTTAGATTGGACACATCAATGGTCAAGTCAGCCGCCTTGGTAACCCGTATATCTGCAGGAATTCGATCGCCGGTAGTAAATAGGACCAAATCGCCCGGTACAAGCTGAGATGCCGACACCCTGAAAGAAGTAGCGTCCAAGATGTCTTCGATTGGGGTCATAAAACCAGAGCTATCGGCCGGGTCTCGAAGTTCGTTGATATTAGGGGGCCACGGGGAACTTTTCGGCATGGCAGCCGACTTATTCGGTGAGCCTCGTACAAGGTGTGCGTGATTCGGAACTAGGTGGTTGAGGGCCTCGATAGATTTTTCCGAACGATACTCCTGGATAAAACCCACGGAGACGACAATGGTCACCGCCACCGTGATACTTACCGCATCGTCCGTGTTGCCCAAGAGTAACGAGGTTCCCGCGGATACCAGAAGGAGTACAATCAACGGCTCCTGAAACTGCTTCGCAAAGCGGAGCCACAGAGGCTCTGGTTCTTCGTGAGGTATCTCATTCGGTCCATGTTCGCCGAGTCGCTTCAAGGCTTCGTTAGGCGTTAGACCGTAAGTGAGGGACGTCCGCAACTGCGCAGCAGCTTCGCTGGGTGTCATGAAGGAGTATTCTTTGGCGACGCCCTGCCATCTCGTTAATGAATCGCATCATAACAAACGCACATGGTTTCTTCAGCCTTACCCGCGCATGCGCAGAGGATGTCCGGGCATGTCCTAGCCTTGATCCTGATCTTCCCTCTCGATCGCTATCGGCCGCATCCCCAGTGATGATGGGCAAGTTGGCCATTGGCAGCAGAGACTCATTGCCAGAGCCGCCGCGCCCTGCCCACGGCAGCTGCATATTGTAGTCCCTGAGATGGCGTCGAAGTTGTTCAGGGGCCCGGAAATCAACGCCAAGCTTTTATCAAAAGCCGGATTTCATGAGGAGAGGGGAGACGGCCGAATGCGCGGAAGTCGGCTCTGGCGCATACGTTGTCGAGATCGGAAAGCGGCGTTGTTGTGATGAACCAGATCTTTTTTTCCAGCAGACACCGACGGCTACGATCTTCATCCCCTAATCAAGAGGCCAACGTGCAGACCGGTGAAGCATCAGCAATGGAACCTGGAATCATGCAAAATTACAAAGGTGTTCTTCCAAGGCTCTATGGAATGGGTAGTTGCGCTAGCCTCGCCACTGGGACTGGGGACAAGGAGCACTACAGGGGGCTGCAGGTACTGGCAGCGCGAAGTAACTCTCTGTTTTAGCCTAGCGGCGCCACGGCTAAGTTGGGGCTACGCGGCCCAAGGCCCTGCAGCCCTCCGACTTTGCGCCTGACGCCGATGGCTACTGGCTGCAACGACCAGCCAAGCTTTGGGTCTTAACACGGCCAGTATTACTCCTTAGAAACCCAGTCCAATGCCGCCAGGTGAAATACAAAAACTCAAGATAACAATGATTGTGACTGTATTATATCATATTTTAGAGCAATCAGCCCGCTCAATGCCAATGTCCGTTTTTCATTCGCTCGCCATGCCTCCTGAACGGCATTGCGGCTACTGTGACTAGTACTGCTACTAAGAGTATTCTAAACGCTGCTAGTTGAACATACTATGTATGAACTATAGTATTAGGTGGGGCGAGTAGGAAGAATAAACTACGAGGCGAGAAGACGGAAAGAAGTTTATATCTTGCCAGATAGATATTCGGGCGATGTGTTACTCCAAGGCTAAGTAATACTCATACATGTAATCACGCTGGCAAATGTCTGCCGCTATACATTATGAGGAATCAATAGGCAAAGACTAATATAATACGGAACAGCCCTTTTTTTTTTTTACCCGTGCTCTGAAGGTGCGTTGTAGCAAGTATTATCCATCTATTCTAGAAATACTAGACTAGAAACCTCTAGATTTGGAGTGAAGATGAGCATGGGGCCCCTCTTTGTGGAAACAAAGATGGGTGCTCCATTTACCTAGATAGTACCTAGAAGTGATGCAAATACTGCTGTCGCTTTCAGAAAAACAAAGCGCCATGCTCAATACAGGAGTACTTTGTACCTGATGGGACATGCAGATCTCCAGCCACAGGTGCCGGAATAAAAAGCGGCATGTGTCAGGATATAAATGACAAACCTCGGGCATTCGCCATGTTTCAACAACAATGAGTAAAGCACCGCATGTACCTGGACACTCACTTATATGCGCACAATGATGAAATGATGGACATGCGGTGTTATTCGCAAGATGAATGCAGCATTAGAGGTGGCACATAGCTCTTATAGAATCGTGTTTAGTGTAATCATCGTGTAAGTGCATTGAAGATTTCGCAGATTGTAGACAGTTTAACTGTAGCAGAGCCGAGGACCTTATAGCATTTGCCGATAACCCCGCTACTGGACACTCGAAACCGCTTGTAAATGTGCGTTACTATAAATGATAATTGGATATAGCGGTTTACCTCTACGTAATGAATAGAGACGATGACCTAGCTCTATAATGATGATACCCTGGTATGTATAATGACGAGCAATACTGCAGATAGCTTGCTGAGGAGCTACCCAGAGCCTGCACCATGGGGTTGCAATTCAGTGCTTGTACAGTAAGTAGCCTGTACTGCAGTAGCATTTGGCTCACTGCGCTACTGCCCAAAGCGGTAAGCAAGGTGGCACTCCCGCCGATTTCCGATGGGCGGAAAACGTGCAGAAGCGCCGGAAGAATAATGTCCCGGTCTCGCTACGCCGAAATGGACGCAGGCAGCAAGCTCTCGTCGGTACCAGCCACTTTTCTCCCAGCCACGCAATTTAGCATTGCCGCCGCAGTGTCTCCCCTCCGCGCTCCAACCTGAGAGTTTCACACAACCCTCTGCTCTCGCCTCGTCATTTTTGCACTTCCCATCACCCCCCGTCGCCTCCCTCTTCTCGCTTCTCGTCGCCTGCGATCCGGTATTCCAGCCCTTGGCGACTTGCTTTTTTGACTTGATGATTTTGCGCGGCCACCGTCGCGCGTGAGCCAGGCCCGAACACGGTTTAGGCGACTTGTTTATCCACCAAAACGCGCACCCCTTGTTCGTGTTTACTCACCTCCACTTTGCTCCAAGCTCTTATTCCCCTCCACTGCTGCGCTGCCTACACCATTTCACTGGCTGGCTGAGCTTTTGCATATTTTTTTTTTTCTTCGAGTATCAGCTTGGTTGAGCGCGAGTGCCAGTGCGACAGGCTTCGCGCGCAAGCATCATGTTCTATTCAGAGACACTCCTCCAGAAGACCGGGCCTCTTGCCCGTGTCTGGCTGTCTGCCAACCTCGAGCGCAAGCTCTCCAAGAATCACATTCTCCAATCTAATGTCACCGACAGCGTCGAGGCCATCATCACGCCGAACCAGGCGCCGATGGCCCTGCGACTCAGTGGACAGCTTTTGCTTGGTGTTGTCAGGATATACCAGCGCAAAACGCGATATTTGCTAGATGATTGTAACGAAGCTATGATGAAGATTAAAATGGTTAGTGCCTCTTTGTTTCTTTTTGCTCATTCACTCTACCAATTGTAAACATCATGCTAATTGCCTTTAGGCCTTCCGCTCCACTGGTAACAATGACCTGGCTGCCAACTTGCAAATCACCAATCGCGAGTCTTTGCTTCTCCCCGATCGTATCACGCCATATGATAACCTCGAACTACCTCCGCCGCCTGATGCCTCGTGGCTACTTTCTCAAGTTGATGATGTGTCGTCTACCCAAGTCGGCAGGAAGGGACGCGTGAGCAACACTCGAGACATCAACTTGCAGGAAGATTTCGACAACAGCCAGTTTCTCCAAGGCGGCATGACTCTAGATGAAGACGCACTTGCGCCAATGGATGATCTTGAGCTCGAGCTCGACTTTGGTCTTGATATGGATGGTGGCCCAAGCATGGAAATGGGCCGAGATGCCCCCGCAGCGCGGTCAATCGAAGATGATGTCTTCAGCGAACTTGATATCATGCCCCGATCAAAAGAGGGCGCTGGCCCTGACGACACTACTCGCATGGATGTGGACGGTACCGTGAGGATTGCAGATGACGAGGGCGATATCCAGATGGGCGATGACGATTTCCAGTTCAACCCTGGTGATGCGTCCGGCATTCCCGAACTGGCTGCGCTTGACATCAACCGACAGAGAATTTCGGAATCTCCTCTATCAGATATTGACGATCAGTTTGCTAAAGAAATTGAGGAGGAGTATTCTCGCCATGGCCACACAGATCTCTACGAGCCCCAAGACGACGAGGAGAGCACCCTTGTCCAAAAGCCTGCACAGCGTGCTAGGAAGCAACGTATCATGATGCCAGATGATGAAATTGCCCTGTCCAGCACTCACATCAAACAACAGCAGGCCCACAGAGAAAATATCACCAAGCCAGCTACATTCCTCCCCCGCGATCCTTTGCTTCTTGCGCTCGCAGAAATGCAAAAGAGTGGCGGTTTTGTATCTTCCATCATGATGGAGGGTAGAAGCTTGTCGTGGGCACCTGAACTTCGTGGCATGCTTTCATTGGACATGGTTCGCGGTGCGAATGATCTGAAGCGAAAGCGTGACAGTGGCGTTGCCGACGTGGACAGCGAATTGGGTGGCCTCAAATCGCCTCGCCTTGAGCTGGGAGACGACACCGATTTTACCCTAGACGGAAACGCTTTCGGTAACAACAGCGTGGCCGCCGATGGCACCATTCTTGAGATTCCTGCAGACGAATCTGCAGCTCACTTTGACGACGATCACGCGGACAGAGAAGGTAGCCCAATGCCTGCCTTCGAAGACACAACAATGCCTCTTATTCACCCTGCTGACAGCGGCGCTGTGTCCGCTGGTACCAAGCATGCTGTCCACATTCTCCGAGAATTATTCGGCCCTGATGCCGCTGAGAATGCGGACAAGAGGAAGAAATCAGCAGTTGTCTTCCAAAACTTGCTGCCCGAGAAGGAAACCACCAAGGCCGAAGCAACCAAGATGTTCTTTGAGTGCCTGGTGCTTGCTACCAAGGATGCCATCAAGGTAGAGCAGACCTCAGGCCTTGGCGACCCCATCAAAGTCCGAGGAAAGCGCGGGCTTTGGGGCGCTTGGGCCGAGCGAGAAGCTGGAGGCGAGATCTCCAACCAGGATGAGCCTGAGTCCGCCGCTCCCGTCAGTGTTGCGGCGGTTGCTGTCGAGGCATAATCGGCTGCTTGACCACGACCAAAAAAAAACACATCATGTTTCGTGTATGTAAAATACTATGCTGTGCATTCTGGGCAATGAAAGGTTTTGTTTTTGTTCGAATGGCCCACGGCGGAGTTGAAGGCGTTTGGGGAGATACCATGTGATCTTGGAGGTTCTCTAAATTAGGATACAGGAAGGAGGGAAAAGGATAATCGCGCCTTGGATGCCGAAACAAGACAAGCCTTTTTTACACTAGTGTTCCTTTTTTTGTATTCTGCTAGCTGTGTTTAGAAAAGGGATGTTCTAGGAGATTATTGAATATTGAACGAAATCAACTTTGCTAGCAACTGTATACAGGCCCGTGAAACTGATGCCCACGATTTGATATTGTTTATTCCTAAGTGCCTTTTTCATGACTGACACTTAAGAGGAGCATTTGGCCTTGCTTTTATTTTAGGTATTGTTGGGAATTCGGCGCATTGATTCTATATTGCCGCTTAGCTACTCCTTGATGCTTGTGCCGTTTTTGGAGACCTGGTGCTCACTGTAGCCAAACGCGGTGCTGCCCCGCCATCAACCCCACGTAGCTAAGATAGGGATCAATCTATCTGCCTGCTAGGCACGCATGAAAACCAACTTCGAGCAGGCAGCTCGGAATAATCCTTGACTCTTGACAATATCCTGTGCCTTTACATTATAAAGCTTCTTCCAGCTCTCCTCTCTACTTCTTCTCTCTCCGCTCCATCTACCAAGACGCGTTCGAACGATATCTCTTCTTCCGATCCATCCACCATGCCGCCTCCATCTCCCCTAGTCATCGCAACCGGTGCCGTCAACCGCCTCCTGAAAGAAGAAGCATCCTACCACAAGGAGCTCGAGGAGCAGGAGGCTCAGGTCAAGGCTCAGGAAGAGAAAATCAAGAGCGGACAGGAGGACGAGGATGGCAATGCGACGTACATTTTGAAGCAACAGGTGGGTGTTGGGCCGTATAACATGATGACTCCTTGTTAGGGCTAACGATGGGCGCTTTTGCGTTTTGTTCCTTTCTAGCAAATGGTTGTCGAGCAGACCAAGGCCGTGTTTAAGCCCCTGAGAGCCCGAATCCTGGCGGCCGTCGAGAAATTGGAAGATCTTGCTGCGTCCGAAGAGAAGAACGAGACGGCTACGCCAGAGGAGTTGGCGAATGCGAAGGCGGCACTGGAGAAGGCGAAGGCGGAGACATCTTGAAGAGAATACAGTCTGGAGAAAGAGGAAGATTCATAAATAATATACCACGATACAATTAAACATCATCCACGCTGGCGGATCACACCATCGGGATCTCGTTGGCAATAGCGTCGACAAAAAGATACTCCTTGTTCTTCTTTTTATTTGATCCGGGTATCCTAATTATACAAATATTCTATCCATCTTAAAAAGTAATGTTCATGCCAGTAGTCCAAAAACTAGTTATCAACCTCCATCTTGTCACCGTTCCTCGCTGACGATTTGTATTCATCCTCATCCTCCTCGCCTTCTTCATTCCCCGACTCCTCATCTCCCATATCAACATCTTCGCCTGTTTCGCTCCCTGAGTCGCGACCACGCTGCGGGGGCTGTGACACTTCCCTAGTAGAAGCCCTGCTTCCTAACCGAGAAGCCGATGCGGCATCTGTAGACGAAAGCCGGAGCTGATCTGGACGGGGCGAGTCCGCTGATGGCGTTGGGCCGTCCACGGATATTGCTGGATGGGGCGTTGTCTCGTTCAATTGCCCTTCACCATCAGGTCGTGGTGTTTCGGTGCTGCTGGGGTTAACGCCGGGTGTTTGGCCTTCTCGCTGCTCCTCTACTTCGTCATCTCCACCTTCATTCATTCCCTCTCTTCTGTCCACTTCTTCCTTCTCATCTCTAATCTGCCGCCTCAGCAGCATTCCCTCCTCCATGATCCTGTTGAACTGGTCTCTTCGTTCCTTCCATGTGCCGCTGTATGTTTCACTTTCGCGCTCCAGCTCTTTGCATTCTTCTTCTAGTTTCTCAAGGGCAACGAGCTGGTCTTCACGCGGCCGTAGCAGTCGATTAGACAATATCTTCTCGGCCAACTCGTCGAATTTCTTCCGCCGCGCCAAAGTTGCTTTAGCATCTTCTAATTGTTCTCGGAGTCGCGCGTTGTTTTCGCGAGCCGCCTGGCATTCAGCAAGGATACGCTGCTTGTCTGCCTCGTAGCGCTCCCGTTCTCGCTCGTTCGCATCGTGAAGGAATTGGAATCGGGCGATGCTGCTGTCAAAGGCAGCAAAATCGAATGTGAGATCTTCTTGTAACTGGGCGCTGCTCGAGGTCTGGCCTCCGTTTTGGTTTGTAGCATCAGACTGTATAGCACTGGAAACTATCGCAGAAATAGAGGAGAGTCGTTTGGTGATGCGTTTGAAAGGTTTCTCCTCTACGTTGAGGAGCCGGCTCTTGTGAAGCTCGGATTCGCCTTTTTCGTCTAGCAGATCCCACGAAGACATTGCTAGGACCGAGAGTTGGGGTGACGAATGCTGATTATGCGTAAATTTCTTGCTATTAACGACAGAGCTGCTATTTCGGAAACAAGAAAACAAATTATAAAAGCCCGTGCTCAAGTTTTGGCGTATTTAATGGCTGTTAGATTAAGTCTGTTACCAGTATTAGGCATTCGAGTTTGTTTCCCTCAGCCTCGCATCACTGCGACGACGTGGAGCGCGCGTTGATGACTAAGCTCGCTGCTAGTCAAGCGAGCTCTTATCTCATGTCTCATCGTCAGCCGCCACTGAGTAGCCTTGCATTTCTTTGACCTTACATAATTTACTGCACTGAGCTACTATCAGTGCACACAAATCTTCCATACCCTTGAGGATCTTAATACTGTACTAGGCATATAACTCGCGATCCGGAAACGACCAATAGCCAACATGTCAGACGAAGACAAAGAGCTGTTGGCGCGCATCGGTCAACTCGCTGGTAAGGCTCTTGGGGATCTCGCGATGACTTCATAGCACTTACTATTCTAGGCCAAATTAATCGACACAAAAGTCAGCAAGCCAACTACCGCTCCGTCCCGCCATCCCATCACCCTGGGCGTCATCGAGGTTTGTTCTACTAAGAAAGTGCTTGGAAGACAGCATCGCAGCATAACTGACATTGGATGAAGGAAATGCGTATCGTCAAGCAAGCGCGCCTTATCCGACCAGAGGCTACAGCGGCCGGCCAGCCGCCACACACCGCAACAGAACACTGCATCTCAACGCTTCGGCATCTGCTTCAGGGTCTGCCTCCAGCTCGGCCGCCCCCAGCCCTGCTCCTACGACACCGGGCTGGGTGACCAAAAACGATCGCCACCGCCAGCTCATAAACGCTAATATATATGAGAAAGAAAGCCAAAATCGGGCCAAGGCTATCGAAGAGACTCGCCAGAGAAGAATTCAAGAGCAGAAGCGCCGGGAGAAGCAGCGATTTAGCGAATACCTTCGCCACCAGGCCACAGTGGACGGATTTCCAAGCACAAGCACTAATCCCGCAGTGACGAATGAAATAACGGTCAACGGTATTCGCTTCCGCGTCTTAGATGGAGGGAAAAAACTTGTTAAGACGCTCGGTAAATTTTGTCACTGCTCTTTTTTTTTTTTTTTTTTTTAATTACCGTTAGTACTGTTATTAATCGTTACTAGGTGACCCTTCCCCCCCTACTATGACGCCAAAGATGACTGTCATTGCTGGTGTCAAGTTCCATCGTACAAAGACTGGAAATCTTGTGGCGCAGAGGATAGTCAAAGATCACCGGTATGTTCACGTCTCAAAGACAGTCACGATACTAACGCAAGCAGTCGATCCGGTACGGTCAAAAAACTTGATCAACGATGCAAAATCTTTTCAACGACTGGTAATTGTTTTCTTATAATACAACAGCCGAATAAGCTACAGACCTACGAGATAGTGGCGTAGATGGGGAAGTCAACTAACCATTAACTTGTGACTTTTAGGTTCCTGTTCAAAAGGCCCAGCCTGCCGATACGTTCATGACCCCGACAAGGTGGCTCTTTGCAAGGATTTCTTGAAAGACGGCAAGTGTCCCAACGGCGAGTCTTGCGATCTCTCTCATGAGCTTACCCCAGAACGTGTCCCGAATTGTTTGCACTTTGCCAAAGGACAATGCTCCCGGCCTGACTGTCCCTTTACTCACTCCAAAGCCTCCCCAAGTGCCCCCGTGTGTGCGGCATTTGGCTTCTGTGGATACTGTGACAAGGGTGCAGACTGCACCGATCGCCACGTCTTTGAATGCCCAGACTTCAGCAATACCGGTATCTGTAAAACCAGAGGATGTAAGCTGCTCCATCGTGAGAGGGCAAGCGTCCTCCGAAACCAGGCCAAACAGCGCGACGAGGCCCAGGATGTCTCCAGCGAAGATGAGTCAGTCGATTCTGACGATGTCGATTCTGACGAAGTGGCCGAGTTCCTCGAGGGCGATTCCGATGACTCTGACTTTGACAACCCAAAGGACTATCTCCCCCTTTAACCGAGTCAAAGTAGATTAGACGGCCATCGTCCTTGGATATGTCGAATCGTTCACTATTCAGCGCCTCTGCAGTTTCATACCTTCAACTTTTTTTGGAGACTACATGCTATGCTTTTTATTCTTGTTTTTTTTTTTTTAATTTAATTTAGCAAGCAGTAAATTCTACGACGAGACATGACGCTCTTGTCGGCTGGGGGTGGGCTTTATACTAAGATACCCTTTTATTCAGCATTTTAACATCATGTTTTCTTCTCCTCCTTTAACAGCTGCAGAGGTGCAAATAAAACGATGATTACAATGCCGAGAGAGAAAAGGAAGAGAAAAAGAATAAAGGGAAGAGAAGACTTTATTGTCAGGAAAGAAAAATACATGTTCGTAAAGGAAAGAGGATAAAAAGATTGAGAAAAAAAAATCAAGTAAACGAAGAATAAGAAAAATCACTAGGATCATAAATTTGTTCTCCTGCTATGAGAAAAGTCCTACTTATGCTCTGTCTGCCTTTCTCGAAAAACACTCTCTAGAATGACCAACTAAAGTAAACACTCATTCCATGATATTATTATCGTGCCATCAAACCGCAAAATGGATGATTCTATTATTCTCGCCCCCTTATTAATCGAATACGCCATTACCCCTGTCCTGCATCCCCATACCTACCAGGTATTTAGCGAAGGCAGCCCTCTAAAAGAGATCACTGATCGGCGTCCCAAAATAGCCCAGATAGGGCCGTCCCACAGCGCTTCCCCCTGGAGAATTCATAGAGGAAATGAAATCGAGCAGCAATATAACGAACAATAACCTTAGCTGGGGTTAGGCAGGCAGTTCTTGTTTTATTTTATTCCCAAAACCGCCTTCTTCATCTTCATCTCCCCAGCAAGCGCACTCAGCCCCTTGTCTTGCTCGGGCCCATCATCTCCAGTGCTTAAAAAATACGGGAACATTAGTGTCGCGGCGCCCAGTTTGTGCCAAGGAACAGGCGACTTGGAGCAATCCTAGAATACCACCTCTCGACTCCATAATGCGGAATTTTGGAGGGGGGCGGCGAAACGGCCCTGTTTCAAAAAGGGACGGCGCCTGGCCTTTTTTTAACCTCATCCATCAATTGTTCACAACAGCGCCTAGCAGCGCGTGACTTTCTTCTTTCTTTGCCGCGCGGGAAACTCGAGAATTCTTTGTTCTTGCTACGACGCTTTGGTTATCTGCCTCTCCGTGACCTCGTTTCAAAAGGCGTTGAGACAAGGCTTGGAAAGCACTCGCGCTGTAATACGGCGCTACAGGGGACACTGCCCGCATATCGGTGGCTACAAAAGTACTTGCATCAGCTCAGCTCAGCTCAGCCTCAGCCACAGCTTGACTGCCTTCGTCCACCTCTATATCGCCTGTACTCATCTCTTACGACGTAGAACAGCTGGTACTTGCTGTCTGGGGGAAGATCTATTTTGGGTAGCAGACAAACGAGGGCTAAGCATCACTGGCTAGCTCATTCACATCATCACTACTACGGGGATATACAAAGCTTTGGTGCTGCTGTTGTTGCGTCTCGCTTGTTCTTATTTCCTGCTTTGAATCAAATTAATAGCAGAGGGGGAAAGAAATTCACTTACAGCTACTTCTCCACAACCATGGGGCTCCGAGACGCACTGAAGAAGAAGGACGCTATAGAGCAAGGCCAGGATGCAGATGCAAGATTGGCCGGTCCGGACATCACTTTTATTCGCTCCGACACTGTTTCGCAACAGGTGATTGTGCCGCCGGACGAAAACGCCCTGGGCTACAATGACGGCTTGCTATCGCCCTCGTCAACAAGCGGAGAGCACCGAAAGTCGAGGCGAAGCTTTGACTTTTTCCACTCGGATCAATCACGAAGCCCATCTGCATCCTCCTCGACCAGTCAGAAGTCCAAGAAGGAGAGCGCGGCAAGACGCCTCTCCCATAGGCTACACCTAAGTCGCGCGCCTGAGACCTCTGACCATGTGCCCCAGAACCTACCGGAGATTGTGGTCCCAAACGACGTGCAGGATAGAGATGCTGCAGAGCTGCAGTGGGAGAAACGGGCGACCATGTTAGCCGGGCAGAATGATCGGGTGAGGAGTCGGCCGCCTTCAAGGGATGCCGCAGACGGCATGGCGCACATGAGTCTAGACGGCCCTCGCAGCCGAAGCGCTTCGGTGCACTCGGGACAAGTTTCGTCCAAACAGATCGATGCCGATATTCAGGAGGCGATTCGACTGCATGAGGATGGTAACTATGTGGAAGCCACCAAGTTATTCGGGCGCCTTGCAGATGAGAGCGGCGCCAATAATCCACTTAGCCAGGTCCTCTATGGACTAGCACTCAGGTGAGTGTTACCATCGCCGGATTCCAATTTGCCCTTTCACTCCTATCACGCGGTGGCGATATGCTGCTTGCCGCCGGTGAATACTGAGAGACACGGCTCAGCCCGCATTTGTCCCCTTTGAGCACGCTCTCATATATCACATCCCATTGATTTACGTGACATGACTGTCATATGATTACTAGGCAATTGAAACAAGGAAGATGAAGAAAAGCTCCGGACTAATCGCTATGCTTTCTTCTAACAGGCACGGTTGGGGTTGCACGCCAGACCCTGGGAGAGCGGTCCACTATCTAACGGCAGCAGCCTCTAATGCTGCATCAGTCGAACAATTGGCGATCCAGGCTGGTCTGAAGAAGGGAGGAGCGGCAAAGGGGGAGCTAGTCCTCGCCATCTTCGAATTGGCAAACTGCTTCCGCCACGGCTGGGGCATCGGAAAAGATCCAATCGCCGCAAAGCAGGTATGTATTCATTCCCTCTTTAGGGGTCGGCTGATCTGATTAGATACTGAACCGCGGGGGAAACAGTACTATGAGACAGCAGCGAACTTGGGCGATTCTGGTGAGTTATGAGATGCACCTGTAGAAGCGGATATATGCTCGAATGCTGACGGGGCGCCAAGACGCTATGAACGAAGTTGCCTGGTGTTACCTGGAGGGCTATGGCTGTAAAAAGGATAAGGTACGTTTGCGATTAGTCAAGATATCGATGACATAGCTTCGCCTCCTCGATGACAACAACAAAGAGATCAAGCCTCAACCGGGGCCAGCAGCACTGCAGGTAGACTGTGGCTTGCCAGTCATTAGTCTGGCTGGCTCTGGCTTCGTTTCTGCGCTGACAAAGGCGGAGTTGATGCCCAACGACTCACCAGGCCCAGATTTGGGTACCGATGAGGCAAGAGAGGTCAAGCAAGGAGGCGCAAGTTGCGCAAGCCCAGCAGAAAATGGCACGGCCACTGGTCGTGCTCCCCCTCTCCACAGATACTGGTCCGTCACATGAGGCTGATGTTTGAATCCTTACTTGGGAGTACAGTATGCTGCAGCCCGGTACTATCGACTGGCGGAGAAAGCTGGCAATAAGACACTAGGAAATTCATGGTAAGTTATCAAAACGCACCCATACTCATCCGTCGTGTCAGCTGTGGGTGTCACTCTGTGTACTGTGATGCATCACTTCCGAGTGACTGGGCTTCGCTCAAGATTTATTCGTGCAGCTTGCTCAAATTGTTCCGCCCAGAATATGTGCAGTCTCACGATTGTAGCCAGGAGCTCCGCAGAGTTGTGATGTGCTACACAGTCCAGCCCCAGCTGGAAGGCAAAAATGCCCCAAAGACGAGTCAATGGCTAACGCGTCTGTAGGATATGGAAAGAAAAGTACGATCCCGGCAACGGTAAGAAGAAGTAAGGGGGGGTCACAGGCAAGCAGATCGCATTCGCTCGATGGAGCTCAATAGCGCTTTCCACCTCTAAGCTTCATTACCTTTTCCCCTTATTTCTCTTCTCCCGCGGCCTTTACGAGATATCGAAAGTGGTCCAGGGACTTTTTTCTTCCTTTCTTTCTTGCTGTTGCGTTCCGTGCCCACTAGGTGGCTCTCTAATCAGCGAGTAAAGAGGCAGCGTTGTGACCCATCCTGCGGCCTGTGGTTCACATTTGCGGGGTGCCGCTGCTGTATCATCTGCAGCACAGGCGTGGTATAACTTAGGCGTTGTGAGCGGCTCATATAACGGCGATTACGGCATGTATATTTGAATGTATGTAGGATGTCTGGTTGTGTATATGAAATGTAAATGTCCGAGCATATATGGCTGTAAGGCACTGTGCCCTGCAACTGTATGTCTATCGTGTGTTCGCGAAGCATGTTCGTAGCCACTAAAGGAGCAGCACCCAGCTGATAACTCACTTTGCTAAATTCTCATGGGCTTACTTAGCATGAAAAGAGGAGAGCAGAGGAGAAAGCTGCAGATGTGGCTCGGAGAATTGGTGTAAATGGGATTATAGGTCTGGCGATGCCTTGGTGCAGCGGCTCTTTTACCAGCTTTGCCCTAGCCGGGAGGATCGTTTTGATGCCTGATTGCGCATGCAGGTGGCATTTACGCATGCGTGCAGGCATGTACATGATGTACGTATGTAGGCGGGCACGTATGTATGTGTTGTTCAGCTGTCGCAACTAGATTGGCTGGAAGAGAAAACGACTTGTCTGTTGTTGTGGAGTTGGCCATATATCGAGGCCTAGTACGGGTGGGCTGCTGAGCCTTGCTCTTCTGAGTTTTTTTTTTTTTTTTTTTTTTTCCCTCGCTTTCTCGCTTTCTCGCTATTGAAAATTTGCTTATGAATGGTCATTGGGTTTTGGGTATCAATTCTCGAGTCATTTACGGCATTGAAATCCGGGACTAGCAGTTGATGAGGCTTTCAGGCACTCACTTAATAGTTCCGGGTAGGGGGGAATTCGTAGCGGAGGTGGCATGACTGCTGGAGCTGTAAGGGACCAAGACGACTTGTTAGTATAATTGGCTCTTGACAGGTAAAGCTTCTGTACGAAGCATGCAAGATGCATGTACGTGCGTTTATTTGTACATGCGCTATGTGTGTATGTATGCAGGTATGCGTATATGCATCACTCACTTAGAAGTAGGTAGGCTAGTATGTATGTAGGAGAGATGTGACTGACTGACTGCCCGTCGCCCATTATAGCAGCACGCTTATAGCAGGGCACAATGATAATTGGTGCTTTGGCATCATGGTACCTTGGGGCCTTCGTGGCAGCGTGGCTTTGAGTCAAAGAGCTTTCTAGCCTCACGGCCAACAGGATCGGCCCGAGGGGTGTAGCGGCGTGGCGTAGCATGGCGTTTGGCGTGTCAACAAGACGGAAGACGGGAAGAGCCAGGAATAGAGCAACAGAAAACATGGCCCAAGGGGCTAGAGAGCCAGCCCTCTCTTCTAGAGGCGCATCAAGTGCTGTTATTCGTCCGGACTAAAGCGGATGCGTCTGGATAATGTGTGCGTGTGAGCGGATAAATGTGCGCGTGTACGCATTGGCAGCGTGTGTGGCTGTTTCATCTATTTCGCCAAAACCGAGTTTGTGACCACCCTGAGATGGCATTGGCTGAGATCAGAGCAGATGATCAGTTCTTGCAGATGAAGAATAGCTCGCCGATTGGTGGATGCAGCTGGCGGGCTAGTACTAATTATGACGAATGAGGGAGATGGATGGCATGCAGGATGGAAGAAAAAGGCAGGGAGGTGGAGGTGGAGGTGGAAGTGGAGGATGGAAGAATGGAGAGGAGAGATGGGAGGAGAGAGGCGCCTTGGCTTGGATCGACTCAGCAGAGAGAAAAATATTATTAATTGTTAATTCCATTGTTTGCTTGTTCACTTCCGGGAAGTTGCGTCGATGGCAAGTATTTGGAGTATTAGGAAGGTGCCATGTTAGGCGACTCTTTCCAGGCCCAAACTTACCAAGGTACCTACTGCGTAAAATGTATCTTCTACCTAGTACCTAGGTAGTAGTTATCTCGTGATGCCTTCTCTCCCTTCAACACAAGCCAAATGATCAGCGTATCAGCCAGCCACGCCCTGTTCTGCCTGGTAATAGCCAGCATGAGAAAAACATCAGCCATGACGCTCCGCGCAATTTAGGTAGAATAGAGCCCATAGCAAATACGACGCGGAGGTAGTAGTAGCACCGTGGCCACGGCAGGCGCATGGCACCTTGGCTCTACTTGGACGCTTTTTCATGGACATCTCGTCCTATCCCTCCATCAAAGAGACACAACCCTCCCGGAAAGGGCTTAGGCCTGCAGCTTCTCCAACCTTCAAGTCCTAGACTAGAAGCAACTAAAAAGCCTCTGCCTCGTTGGCGGTGTGATGTCAACCCAATATCTGGCCCCCCCTTCAGTCCAAGACAAGCCACAACCAGTGCATGGCCGCTTTGCATCACATCGCTTCCAGGTCTGTCTCACGCACCCCACCCCTTTGTTTTCGTCGTCTCTGCCCCAGGTACTATGCTTTGGCGGTGATAGCACGGGGCTGTAGTATCCATGGAAGTATGATACCAGGATGGACGCTATGCGTAAGTGGCAGATGGCCGGGTCAGTCTGCAAACTTTACGTAGCAAGAAATACTTGTGTTGCGCCTCGCGGCTCGGGTAAGGACGTTGTTTGTTATTAGCCCTCTAGTAGGCACACAAAGGCGCAAGGCACCCGAGTATAGGGGAGTCGTACAGGCGGATTTAGAAGCAGTCACAGAACTGGAAATGAGAAAGACGGGAATCATGATGAATGTAAAGTAAAGCTGGACCATTTTGTCCGCTTTCATATTTGAAAAGCTATCTGAAAAGAAAATATGTCGTCAAAACCCAATAGGCCATCGTCGTGGCTGCTATTTCCAAGTAAAAGAAAAAAAAAACTATTTCCAATATGCCGCCCAAGTACAAAGGAAAGCCATCTAGGGATATATCTTGTCCCTATGGTGGGTTTTCAAAAGAGTGTCGTTCAGAAGTGCCCGTTCCAGGTGCTCTTCCTCGTTATCATCAAGTAGAATTCCATTCTGTCATCAATCTGTGTCGACATGCCTCGTAGAAATCGTTCTTTTGGCGCTAGGTATCATCCCGCACCTATATTTCCAATACCCGAAAAGCTATGCCTTTCAAAAGTAGTACAAGCATGCACCGGACTGGGGCCTGTAGCATGCTTGCAGTGCTGCTGCGTCTGCTTATGTCCCATCTCGCCAATCGTCGAAAGGGTCCCAAAAAGTAGGGTAGAAACCATGTAATAAGGTTTGAAAAGCCGTCCAAATATTAACACAAAGAAAAGAAAAACACAATGAAAAGAAGCCAAATCAAAATCAATCGCCAATAAAAAGCAACGCTTGCTCGCTCGCTAGATCCGCAAAGAAATCGTGGAAGACTCCAAAGTAGATGATTTTCATGAGAAAGCGGTTTGTTCAAATTCAAGAAGATGTTGGTGAATGCGTGAGCAAATAATCTCAAATAATGCGCATGTGGGGGGAGCCGCCCCAGAGCAACTCAAATAAAATGGCCAGCTCATCCGATCGCGGATATGGCTGTAAGAAGAGAAGAATAAGAAAGTAACAAAGGTTGCCAAAGAAATGAAATAAACCAAGACAAAATAGAGCAAGGGTGGAGAAGTCGGTTTCTGCGTCATTACTGTAGCCATTTTTTCATTCGTCATCGTGAGATTTCGTTTTTTTTTTCTTCTTTCGCGCCGGGTCTTTTAAAATTCTTTCATGATCTTGCCTCATTGCATTGCTGTCCATTCTGAGCACTGTTGCATTCTACAACCATTCTGGCAAAGTTTCGGACGACGTCGTTGGGGATCTGGTCCCAAAGGAGAGTGCGAGTATATACCTCAGCGGCACCCAGCTGCTTAGCATTATCCCGCAGCTCAGCAAGAGCCTGGGCCAGGTTCTTGCGAGTCTTGCTGGGCATTCTGCCAGGGCGGAGAAAGTCATGGTCACTAACACCGTTATACTGAGCAGCAGAGAGGGAGAAGATCTGCTCGTTCGTTTGCTCTTGTGAGGGCTGCATAAGGCTATCGCCGAGCTCAACAAGCATGGACGGTGCGACAACACCATCAGCAGCCATGCCGGCCATCACACTAGCGCTAACGGGCTGGCCCCAAGTGGCAGCGGAAGGCTGGGGAGCAATGGCATGCATGCTGGGAGAGGCGCTGACGCCGGCATCCTTGAAGACGTTGTCGAGGAGATTCGCTGATGCAACTCGGACATCCTCAGACACGCGAGGGATGGAGGGCATCGAGCGGCTCGACAAGACAAAAGCGCCAACAAGGAAGAGCATGAATAGCAAGCCTCCTTGGGACGAGGTCTTCTCGCTGTCAGAGTTGAAGGGGTTGTTGTCCTTCTTGGCCATAGCCATGGGCGGCTTAACCTCATCAGTAAAGTCGTTGAGGAAGCCATTATCCCAGGCGCCGGCCATGTCCATGTCGTCGTAAGAGCCGGAGAAGTCATTAGCAGCAGCGTTAGGGGGGATGCTGCTCTCCAGGCGCTGGACGTGGTCAGTCAGGATACCAACCTTTTTCCTCAGCTCACCAGTCTCGATAGTGTGAGTGCGGATCATCTCGTCCTTCTCAAACGCGAGGGTCTCGATGTACTCGACGCACTGCTGCTTCTCGAGAGTGAGCTGCTCAACCTTGGCCTTGAGCGTGGCAAGCTCCTCCTCCATGTCAGTGATGACAACGGTGAAATGCTTTTTCTCATCCTCCAGGCGCTCAGTGTGCTGCTTCTTGCGCTGTCGAGAGTCGAGACTAGTAGAACCGGTTAGCTTTACTGCAGGGGTCTTGGAGTTTTGATGAATGTACTTACGCAGCTTGGCGATTTCGCAGCAGTCGCTTCTGTTGCTTAAGCTCCTTGATCTCCTGCTCATCCGTAGACTGGGCAATCAACTGGTCGATGTTGCTCAAGTTTCGCTCCGCGGGGATCTCGAAACGAGCATTCTTCTTCCGGATGCCATCGCCGCGTCGCAGATCATTGTGCGACCGAATAGCAGGGCTGCCATCTTGCATCTTCTTGGCAGCGGCCTGGCCATCTTGCATAGCCTGGCCATCAGCCAAGTTGGCGAACATGTTGCCCGAGTTGGGGAACGGAGTGGGAGCGTGGATAGGCTGCTGGAAGATGGAAGTGTTGGCGTCAAAATCAGTCGCCATGCCACCGAAGCGCTGGAAAGGTGTGGCCGCGCCTGAGCCTCCGTTCATGGCCCAGGGATTGCCTGATGAGATGAATGGGTTGGCTGAGGGCTGGTCGAAGCGCATGTAGGGGTTGGTGCTGTGAGGTTCGTAGAAGGGGTTGTTGGAGGGCAGCGACTGCATATCGACAGATTGCCAATCTTCGGTCTTGGGAGAGAAGAGAGGCCCTCCGATGCCGAAAGACTCTCGCCTGCTGTCCATGGGAGGAGAAAGATCCAGTCCTGAATCAATGCCGCTCTGGTCAAGAAGGCTGTCGTCTAAGCTGCCGTTGTCCTCTGCCTTGAAGAACTTCTGCTCTTGGCTCGCATCCATAGCCATAGATGCTGAATAGTAGCCGTTCATTGTGACGAATTTTTGTGGCTATGTGGGAGCGGCGTGAAGGCCGAAAAGTGAGGGAAGAGGTTGCAGAGGTCGACGTCAAAAACCGAACAAGAAAAATGACGACCCGAGAAGAAAAAGAAAAGAAGAAGCAAAAGAAATGAGGAAATAAGAAGAACTGAAATGAAGAAGAACAAAAGCACAGTAGTCGTTAAATGCTGATATACTGATAGTCTCAAAAGACGAGATGTTAGCGAAGGCGATCAAGACGGCCTTTTCATTTGTTGTGACGGATGTGAGGCGGGTTCAAGATGAAGAAAGACCACAGGCAGCATGCGTAGGCAGTGATTGCGGTGATTCGTGACAACGATGGATGGTTATGACCAAAGGGGAAGGGCGAAGAAGCAGCGAAATGCAGAGCAAATGCAGGTCATGAAGCCGTCAAGGCGTTGAAGGGTGATGAGCAGACCACAGAGTGCGGGAGGGTCGAGTGATATAAGACGGGCCGCTGCCAAAAAGGCTGGGAGTTGGGTTTGGTGCGGGAATCGAGAGGAGGGAGCAGGGCAGGGAATCAGAACAGCGCTAAGACAGCGCTTGTGGGGGGGCTAGTTTAAGTGCGGGAGAGTGGACAGGCCAGTGGGTGGTAGTGGGAAAAAACATGCAAGAGAGGAGGTGCAGGCGAAGAGCGGCGACAGAGATAAAAATAAATCGACGACGCCGGATAGGCAGAAATGGAAGGGAAATGGCTGATAAGAGGCAGCGGGAAGATGGAAGATGGAGAGCAGGAGGGCGGTTTATTATCATTATTGCTTCAATAGGATGATATTGAAGTAGTAATAATGATAATGATAACGATGATATCAAGGATATAGCAAACAGTCGTCGTCCACCAACCGGGAAGAGGGGGCACGGAGGAAAGAAAAACACACAAAAAAAACAAGGAACTGACTCACTGAAATGCAATCTCGTGGTACAGGTGTTTGGAGAGGCCTCTGCTGCCGCTGCTCTCTGGCTCTCCTTTCTGCTGCTGCTGATACAGACAAACACGAAACGAAAGACGGCTCAAGAGCACCGAGGGCGTCGAATGGGATTCAAAGTTGGGATACTGAACAAAGGTAGCAGATGGGAGGAGGGGATTTCGATTATATGTACTCGGGCGTTTGTAGCAATGAATGCCTAGCTGCAACTGGGTAGTGGGTGCTCCATAGCACGAAGGAGGGTCAGATGTAGCCAATGATTGAGATCCATCCGTCATTGGTCTGCAGAGCTGCTTAGTTATCGTCTTCTTAGTCAAGAAGAGCTGCCCGTCTAGAGAGGAGGCGTTGTGCTTCATCGCCTGCGCCGAGGGCCGGTACGTACCACACACTGATAGTTGTTGCTAGGCTGATATCTCCGTGCAAGCACGTTGATTTGGCATGATGACAGCGTCGAAATCTCCTCGGGCTAATAATCGCGGGAGGGTCTGCTGAGGGCGATAGCGAGAGAGGAGAATGTCGTCCGTGGGCTGAACAGTTCCAATATTAGGCTCTGTAGTAATAGGTACACGCTTTGGGCTCCCATGTATGTACTCTGAAGCGTATGTGTAATGCATATGTACATACCTTGCTCGCATGTAGGTGTTACTCCATACCGCAGTTGGAGTGCGTAGTACAGAGTACAGAGTACAGCCGGTCGTTGTCGATAGTGGTACTTCGTACTCCGTACTACTGCTACTTCTTGTAGTATGAGCAGTATTAGTGCGTCGTGGGCGCTCGTCATCATGCTGTCGGGCTCAAACGGGCTTTGTCTAGGGCCTGGTCTTCGGGGCCGGCGTTGGACAGGGGTGCCTGTCGTGAGATTTGGCTCTCGCCTCTTTAGTTTTTATTTTTATTTTTTTATTTTTTATTTTATTTTTTCCATAACACCATGCTTGTAATCCTCCGCACTCCATTCTGAAGCGGCAGTGCGCCCGTACGATTAGTGCTATCAAAGCCCACGAGTGCGTGCGTGTAGCGAGTTGGACACACACGGAGCATCCCTTATACCCTTTGAGCATGGCACAATGGATCTCTCTATCTAGGGCTGCGGTGGTGGGCATACCTACCAGTATCTCGTACTCGTGCGTATGAGTAGGGTGCTAGCAGCACCTGTATGTAGGTAGATGTGATGCAGCAGTAGTATGTCATAGCCGCTATGTTTAGCCCTCTCCATCTTTCTGCTTTGTATTGAGCTCTCGCGTTCACACCATTTCTGGGCTGGGCTGATCCCTGGCCCTGGCCCCCTTCTTTCTTTCTCATGTGGCACTCGGAATGGGACTTAGCAGAGCATCTTGTCCCGTACTTCGTACTCTATTCGACTATTTTGTCTGTCTCAAGCAGGCCTCGGCATGGCCATCACCAACCACAATGACCATACCGCACACCTGATCGACCTGGGGGCAGCTGTCTCTTGTGACTCGAAGCGGCCTCTACGTGCCTCAGGTTGCGCCTCACTGGGTACCGTACTAACTTTGCCGCTGCCTTGTGTCCAAGGTCGCCCTGATTCAAGAATCGATAAGCAACGGTCCTCGTCATGACCAGTCAGTCAGTTCAGCAGCGCTCAGCCCACGACGCCATGGTCAACCCATCACCCGCCTTACTAGCAGAGAAAGGATAGGAAAAATTGCCTCTGGCTCGACTCGCATAAAGCAGGGCGGGTACTGAAACGAATGAGCTTCCGTCATGTCCATGGCCCATGATTGAGCCTGTCAAGACTCGGCAAGCGGGCCATGACGGGTGCCATCCGCGACGCCGGGAGGCAGAATCCAAGATGGATAGGCTCAACGACGGGATGAGATCCAAGACAGAGCGAATGAGAGGTGCCCGCATGCTAGTCTCGCGCCGCCGAGAAAAGGTTGGCAGATTGGGCATCAAGCTCCTGAGACCCAACTCTCTCAGACGACCCCCCTTCCCCCAAAGGAATGAGCTGCTCCTCAGGACTCAAGAGAGTAATGGACGGCGTTGTTCGCTCCCGCACGACCCGGACAGCGGGTGGACGCCATACCCGCTGACTTGTGACCACTCAAAAGCTCGGGACGGGCCAGTAGTGTGCGCTCTACTAAGGGCGACGGTGCGAAACGCCTGCTTCTTTGGCGTGCAAAGTAGTGGCCTGTGAACCACTGGTAGAGCTTCGATGGAGTAGATGGCCTCGAATCCGGCCAGTCACAGCGGAGCGGCCCTCTATTCCACTGGCGCTGGCGTCTCTTGGTCATCGTGATGTGGCCGCGCGCTCTGTCTGGCCATTGAATCCCCTCACTTCTCCACGGTTTCTCACAAACCCCCTCCCCCTCTCTCCCTCTATCGGTCGTATCGTATCGTCACAGGCCATCAAATCGATAGGCAAATACCGGGGCTGCGTGGGAGGTGTCATGGCACCCATCAGGCGAGACGCAGCGTTTGGCCCAGGCCAGTCATGCCTGATGTGGTTTGGACCTCATGCACTGCGACAGCCCACCTGAAAGACGCGAGAAGGGCGACGGGGTGGGCTGACAAGCAAGGCCTGTATGTACCTCTTCGCTTGATTTAGCTGGTGAGGTACGAGCATGGAGACCCACTGGGGCCTTCGTACAGTGGACCAGTAATGGGCTGCCAGAAAGCGAGCGCCGCAGCACCTGACCTTGGATTACGTGAGGTACTTCACGCGCACGTACGGCCTTGCACCGACCATCAAGTACTGACCCGGATTAGTAAGGATCGAGCTAGAGGACTAATGGATGTCCCGGAAGCTGGGCAGCCAATATCAAGCACACGATAATGTCATCCGCTTTGCCGTTTTGACGCTGCCTCGCATCCTGCAACACGTATCAGGCAATGCACGGACATGGCGTACTGCTGCTACAGCTTTTGCTGGGTTGCGAGGGAGGTATGTACAGTACGTACAGCAGCACACCTTAGGTACCTAGCAATGCAGCTCACCAACCGGACGGGGACAACACTGACACGCAGTGGAAGGTATTAGATAATCGCTTATCGATTGTGCCCCATCTTCTCCAACTCAGCATACGATTCTAGCTCTCGCTCCTCCTTGTCCTGCCCATCATCATGCGCCATGCTGCCTCGCAGTGGGCTCTCGTGGCTGGTGCATATTTCCAACACGGGCCTTGGTCTCTCTTTGGCGTCGTCGACCCAGAGACCTCCAACCAAAGAGGCGCCTGGGCTCCACTGTGCCATGGCCGCATATGAAGCGGCCATGGCCCGCCGACAACTTGCACCATTCTCCGCTGTCTGTTTTGTCGGTGTGTTTTTCTTGCTGCGCCTATCACACTCGATCTGTTTGGTTACTCATGACGCGTGCGCGTCCGTCTTCGTTAGGCATCGACGACACTACTTTCTCACCCCTTAGGCCGTCAGGCCGATGCATCTTCAGCCCTCCACGAAGTTACGAAGGACAGGACGCCTCCATACCTGGTCTCGGGGGACGAGATCATCATATCCGTCTGGATAATGCCTCGGGGGAGCTGCTGTGTTCTGTGGGAAGCGTCAAGAACGGCCAATTAACAAGACCCTAAGTGCATGCGTCGCCAACCAATCAACATGGCCAAGTTCACCGGATTTGACACTGAGCATTGAGACTGTGGCTTCCCAGATGTACCAGAACAGCGTCCTGGCTCCATTCGAATCTGGTTTGCTGGTCATTTTTCAACTGCGGCGGTGCGTCTTTCAGGCCTTCTTGCCAGTAACCTCCGCTGGGACTGAGGGCAAACTTGGGGCTTGGCCATGGCTGCCATCCGGCCCAACTTCGCCCATTGGCTGTCCAAGGAAAAGTCTCCCGGCGGTGTCAGAGGAGATTTTTGTCTTGATCATGTCTCAGTCATAAGCGATTGCATGATTGACTGCCACCTGGATGGCCTCTAGCGAGACAACAAAGCAGGCTTGATGTTCAGCCCGTACTGGGGTTATGCAAATCATAAAACCCCAATCTCTGCAATTGTGTCCAACTACGTATCTGCGTATCTTGTCTGCACGGGGCCCAGAATCAAGACCAATGGAGAGATCAACAGAGTTGGATGTACAGAGCACCTCCCTCATCAAGGCTCTGGCTGCGCCTCCTGTGGATACGTACCTGCGAATGTTGGTTCGACACCATTTGCCCAAGTCCGAGCCCCAAATTCAAATGGGAAAAGGATACGAAAATTCAGGCTTGACTGAGTACCCAACTTGGCAGCTCATTCTTGACTGTGAGGAGATACGACGGGTACCTATTCTAGAGGGCCCTCTGCTTTTCCTCGGCCCTCCTTATCTCGTGATAGCAGCTTGACTCATGGGGGAGGGCTGGGCCATCACTGCGGTTGGCTCGGCTGAAGATTTTCGTTCATTTTTTCTCTCTTTTTTCCCCCCCTTGTAGCCATTCAGAGCTATCTCCTTCCGCGGCAGCATTGACGGCAGCGCCCAACCAGCGGCTGACAGTCCACAGCCAGCTATGTTGCTCAATATTGTCTGTCGGTTTACTAATGAATACACTCGTCACCCTTGCAGGAAAGCCAAGCACTAACTGAATGGTAGTGCTTGTGCTAGGCAAAGATGGTCTGCAATAGTAGGAGTAGTCTAGGTCGTAAGGATGTGTAGCTTGATGAATTTGCCCGCGGTGATCACAAGCGGTCTACGCAGAACTCCCTTCGGCTTAGAGTCGCCCGTCGATATCAAGTCCGGTCAAGATAGTCTTGACTCGCTGGTTAGCAATTGGTGGGCCGGTTTTGTTCCTTGGCGCAAGCCAGAGGCTAAAAACATCGAAACAAACGCTGCCGGCATGTCTGTCTGAAGCTATTCCAGAACCCGGAAATGATATAGCCCTCATAATTGTGCGCTAGAGTCCCAGCTGAGCTGGGGTTATCATGCACGCTACGAATGTGCGGTCAGCATCGCGAGCGCCCACCAGGGATGGAGCACGAAACGGGTACCTGTCTCTACCGTTAGTGTTCCGTTTGCTAGTACGGCGCCATACGCAAGAGCTACGTTTATAGCTCAACAGTACGAAGTGCTACTTGTAGGGACACCGTATGAAGCAAATATCCGATACTGAGTGGCATCTAACAGAACAGGTACTTTGGAAGATTCTACCCACCCTTTTATACGAAGCATTAAAAAACAAAAGCCAAGTATTGGGCTTTCACGGCTATGAGCCACCATACTTTAGAGCCTTTTTTTTTTTTTTTTTTTTTTTTTTTTTGGCTAACATAAGCTCTTTCGGGATGCACACATGATACAGTGTCTCTCTCAACACCACTTGTATTATGGCCAGCGCCGTTCCGTTCTTGTCATCCAAAGTATCAACACCACTCCACTCAAGTAGTATGCGGTAAGAGGTATTGTTAGTGCCTTGTTAGCCAGGCACAGAGAGAAGTCCAGTCTTGTTGAGCATGGATGATATCAGTATTGAAGCGTGGTTTTCAGTTGACGAGCGCAGGTACGGAGTATATGCAGCTGGATTGCGATTACATTTTCGATCAAGCGTATCGCCCAAAGCTCCACTCTCAACGGCGAAGAATTCGATGCGAACGCCTTTGCACAAAACACCAAACACCTGCTACCGAAGAGAAATGATAAGCATAGCGGTACTTGTGTGCATATGAAAGAGCGGCTGGGAAAGTGCCGGTTAAGCTAGAATATGAACAGCTAGGGGGAGAGAATAAGCAGGCATCTTGTCTTTCCTCGCATGGCCGACGCAGAAGCACGAATTTTACGCTCACTGTCCGCATCACGGGAGACAAGCGGAACCTAGGGAGATGAGTCACCGAACGCCGTTCGCCGGAGAGCCCCATTTCTTTGCCTACGGGCATCACAACCCGGACGAAGCTTTTGCTAATGCGTATGGAGACCGGGGTCCTGCCTGTAGACCCTACCCTGGAAGCAAACGAAAAAAGCAAAGAGAAGAGAAGACGAAAAGAAGACGCACGTGGACGAGACGCTCTGGCTACGAGTTCTAGCTCTACGCATCACCGCCTTTAAGCTTTCTGTGGATAATCATTCTGAAACATGTCTGCACAAGGATTGATAGTGCGCAAGCTAAATCGACGGCGGTGAATCGACTTGATGGATCTTGATGGATACTGAACCACGAGCTTCCCCCAATCACGGAGTCGACAGACAACAGACCGCGACGCGGAACATGCGTAGAAGCCTTTTGTGCTTCATTCAAATAAGGCAGGGCTTCTAAACAAGTGTCATGAGAGTCATGGATACCTACTACAAGTTAACAAACAAGCAGGTGGCCTGTCGTACCAAGATCTCATGAGGGAGAAGTCGGTGTGATCAAAAAGCTGGGAGAAGGCGAAAAGAAGTCGGCAAGCGGCACACCTCCGACGGCACATATGGGGGCATGTCAAAAGGCAATCCTTCGTCATATGGACTGATATTTCAATGTCTCACTCATGATTTTCGGTCAACGGCATTTACAAATACGAGTAGTAGGTAGTATGGTGCTACTGCTGGGACTACTACTGCCAGCAATACTCGTATGAAAGAGAAACGGGGGATCTGTTTGTACGGAGTACATACTCCGCACCACAGAGCTCTATGTCTCACTGGGAAAACACGCGATGCTGTTGAACACGGCCTGCGAGCACTTTCTGGATAAGCCTGGCACGCCTGAGGCTCAAACCCTTGACCTCTCTCACACAGGCAGCTGCATGCCTCTGCTGCAGGCAGGCGGCGGGAAGCCAGGGTTGGATCGCAGCATAGCCAGTCAGTGGACGTCTAGGCGTCTTTGTCTGATGTGCTAAGGTTGGCATGGGGGAGGACTGCATCTTCAGAGCATCGCCCACCTATCGCCGTCCGCTCTCCTTTTACCTGCTGCGCTCCGCAGAGAGACAACCCGGCACGTATACGAATTGCATATGTGCATACTACCACTGTTCTGTACAAGTACGTATGAATGAACCTGGGTAGGTGAGCATTGACTCCGTAAGCATGCATGGCATCCGATGCCTCTCTTTGTCCTTGTTAGGCGCTGCTACCACTTGATCTCAACCATCATCACTCCAAGTGCGCTTGTGGCACCAGTTCCCGCTTTTGCCGAAGACTTGAATTTTTTCCCTTTGCCCTTCTTTTTTTTTTTTTTTGTTTTGACTTCCCTTTCCTACGCTTTCCGGTATCGCCCGTGAGTTACAAAGAAGTAGGAGTTTAGAGCGGATGATACTGGCGGTGAAGAACTTCCCAAACCTCTTTCAGCTTTTCCGGATGTAGTCCCCGGCGGGCGCGAGCTTAAAAGAACTTGGACGAGGTGCTAAAATAGTAGCTTGCATGAAATTATTGCCTGGCGCGTTGAAAAGCTGAAAAAAATAAAATAAGAAACAGAAAAAATAGCCTGGGATATTGCGAATCTTCATTTGCCTACGTTGAAGGGTGCGCTAAAGAGAGGGAAGGGATTAACACGCCTCTCACCTGAGCATTTAGTTAGCCGGATTGCCCGCGCCACGGAGAGATAATCGTCTATTAATGGCCAAGGGACATGATCATGCCGCCCATCTGAAACCAGTAATCATGTACAAGTATGGCGATGGGCGGTGCGAAGTGGGCTTAGTGGCGATATCGATATACCCATCGACCATCAACAAGCGACAGTCTGGGGCGTACAAGCACACTTGTATGTACGTTGGTCGGTAGCAGTGCAAGGCGATGGGCTTACATTCTAGGATCAACCAAGAAAGACTCCACTTGTTGACCATGACGGCTTCTACGGCTGGGCGAAGGGTACCGCGGTCTATCCGGACGAGTGCGGCTTCGAGAGGAAGGAGAAGTGCTAGATGCCTCAGAGCAGGATTCTCGTGCTGTAAAAACAAGGCAAGGGTCTGATACTTCCACTCTTCTAAACAGGCAATTAACCTGCAACTTAATTCTCAAACGGCAGCCTTCTCCTCTCGAAACCGAAGTAAGATAGCGTTGGGGTTTCAGCTTGGCAACTTGGCCAGTGGCGAGCTCGAGTGTGCCATTGCTCAAGCAAGGAGCCCTAGGATAGCTCAATGTACGTCTGCGAATAGCTCCATGTATTATGTGAGGAGAACTTGAGGCCTATTAGTCGAGATGGGGGAAGGAGGAGGAGCAGGAGGAGGCCGTCTCTAATCGCCACTGGAGGACCCGGCATTGCAGGGCTCAGCCTGCAGATGGCCCGGCTCTTTTTTTTTTTCTTTCTCTTTCTCTTATATGCTGATGCACCCTCGTCGGTTTGTACATATGATATTTGACAGATGCTGCATGAGGGGACCAAGATTAGGTGCTTTTTGCCGGGTTGATTTCTGCTTGAACCACTTTGAACGGCGATGGGCCTGCGTAACTCTTGGCCCATTAGGAAAGTTCTTTTTTTTGGGGGGGGGGTGTCCCCCGTTTCTTGGTTTTCTGGTTAGCTTTGTAGTTGAATTTTGCCACTGGATCTACCGGATAAATTGGACTGCGTTGGGATTTTGTGAATCTCGGATAGGGCTTTGCATAGATAGTTTATCCAATAGTGGATAAAACTATTTGCCATCTGGAGAGATTTATAGGGCAGCGAGGAAACTTCAAGAACAAGATATACAATATCTGATTTATTGGCTTGACGTATATTCTTGTGGGCTCCATGTGGAAGTGCTCTAATCAAAATGTTTGTGTATGAGCCATTCGTCATTTCTACTCATTCTTCCTGGCCCATAAAAACATCTTACACTACACCTACTGTTTTATTCGTGAAAGTGAGGACTCATGGAGAAATAGGCACATTATAGTTCAAAAGTGGATAATATTGAACTGAAGAGAGAAGGTTTTCCTATGATCCCCCCCTTTGTTAATAAAACGAAAGGATTTGCTAAGGTTTGAAGATGCTGGTAGATAAGGGGGCAATTTTTGGTGATTTGTGAGGCGAGGATATTAGGATAGAAGGCGTTTTTTTTTTAACCACTGTAACATCTATATGGAGCGAAAGAAACGCCTAAATCAATGGTATACGTTAAAAAAAAAAGATATAGTTACATAGGTAAGGATAATTGAATTTAATGGCACTCATCCTGTCGGGTTTCCTTACAACAATTCATACCACCTGACTTGTTTTAACAATTACTTTCATAAAATTCTGTCTTGATACTCTAGATAGCCTATATAGTTAGAGAAGATGCTTTTAATCTGTCTGAGATCGATCTCTTGCACTATGCCACCGAAATGATTGGATTTGTACAAGAAGCCAATCCCTTTCTACACACTATGTCAGAAATGTGATAAATAAACTTCCTTAGGTTCCCGATGATCCTTAGATGTAGCCAGCGCCGGCTGATATTATAAAGATAGCTACCAGGACAAGGCCTGTGGTAGGTATGGTGCCAATCGGGTTGATGTTCTGTCAGAGGCGGTTATACCATTCTTCTCCTACTTAAAAATATCTAATACGAAGTTATATCGATGAAACGATTGTGGGAGTACTCTTGTTCAAGAATGTATGAGAATGAATAACGTCACGCATTTGTGTTGAGTTAAATGCATACTTTGTATACAGATATTCTATGTGTTGATGCTGTCTACAACGTCCTATAGAGTAAATAAACCCTATGTTATAAATATTTGTGAGAATATCAAGGAGAATCTTTGTTCAAGGATGAGTATGTGACAGAATAGGAATCAGATCTTATGTATATAGCTTTGTTTGCGGAAGAGGGCTATAATACCGGCTGGATCATGAGAGAAGAAGATTCACTGGAGTTGAGATTAAATGGCTAGATTCGGTGCTTCCTATTACGATTGTTACTACACTAATCTAATGCTCATATTTTCTTTTCTCAAGAAAGTCTTCAAGGTTTGTGCCGATTGTTTTAGCGCTCAAAATAGCTATTATTCTGTGACTACATGTACCCAAAAGTAAAGGCCACATACTCTTCTATCTGCCTTTGAACAATGACACGTGGACCAAACAGAAGAAACACGTTATAACAAAATGCCAAAGAAAATCTTTTACTGAACAACGCCCGCAAGTTGAATCAATCGCTCGCCAGCTTGAATGTTTGCAAACTCATAAACCTTGGACTCCGGAGGGAAAGTCCCGTTAGCCGCCCAAAGATCGATCAGAGGCTGCATCGGCTCCAGGTCCTGCTTTCCCAGCATATCCAGCGCCGTGGCTGTTAGCAGGAAATGTGAGAAGCAGCTATTCAACTGCTTCTCCAAGTTTAGGTGGTAGTAAGGTTCTGAAAAGTGTGCCCAGTAGAGATGAGCATACACTCGGAACATTTGGCGGAATATCATCTGACAAATGTCAATAAACTTTTCTGGGAATCCAGATCGCTTGCCAGTCCAGTCGCCCTCTCCCGGGTTAGTGAGCTGAGACAGCGGAGTTGAAGACATGGCAGGGTTGTGAGAATAAGAGACGCCGGCAGGATCAGTCGGGAAGATGGCGGTATCATCAATCTTGCCCGCGATCCATCGCTGCATAAGAGTCATGTACTCATGAGCCGGCAGTTCGACTGGCTCACGTCGACTATTGAGCCAGGTGAAAGAGTGATTTCTAACGACTGAAGTGAGCAGATGCACTCAGATTGAGAGGCGGGCGGAGACTTGGACTACTTACGCTCCTGCGGACATTCGGGGACAAGAAGTCGGGTTGCAGATGGTATTTCCCGTCTCCTCCTTGGCGTGAACCACCTGAACAAAGTTCCAGAGGTTACGATAGTGCTCAACAACTGCGCAATATTAGTGAGCGCCGTGAAATATGGCAACGAATGCTAAGCAAGGCTACTAACCCTGGTGAGCTACCCACTCTCCTTGCTCAACTGTCTTTGGTCGCGCGCTTAGGGTCATAAAGTTTCCCTTGACGATATGCTTTGCGCAGTTAGAGTTGAGCCACAGCGGAAGTGGCCGCGGAAGGTGGTAAGAGTTGATAACATCATCGCCGGTAGCCATTGCGTCTGATTGGGCCATTCCACTAGGCTGAGGAGAAGAGGTTGAAGCGGGAAAAGAGGGAGTTCTCTCAGGTAGCCTGGCCGAAGATGTCTTGGGAGATGAGGCGACGTCGGATGAGGGATGCGGCAGGGGGCCCTGGGAACTTTGTGATGGGGATGGGCTTTTAGGCCCGCCTCGGAGACGAGCGTTACTAGGGGATTTGGTTAGTGGAAAGACGCAAATTATAGTCTGAATCAACAACAGGTCGATAGTGATGTGTCAGCGCGGTGGGCAAAATAGCAGAGCAGAGGCCGAGAGAGACGCGTGAGCTTCGCTTAAATGTCTTTAGCGTCTCGCATGAGGTTTAAGTTGATACAGATGCCGAAGCGTGCAGGGAATGGCGTGTGCGTGTCCGGCTTTTATAAATAGAAAAGGTGAGTGGTGAGTGGGAAAGGGGTAACAAAATAGGAAATATGATAAATCGGTATCAGGGGTGGAGATTGGCCTTGCAGCCTTGTCTCCTCTGCTGGGAGTATATAAGGCACGCGAGACGCATCCAGGCCATGTCGACTTAGGAGAGTTTTCAAGTGCAGCTGCCAAGTGCCATTCACTGTATGGCTGCTATCGACATGAGAAGGGCTCCGTATATAGCATCCGCCAGCAATACCGATGCAGCATGGCTCAAGTGATGAGAGCTGTCTCTCAGATATCGACGACAATGCCTAAAAGTGGCCCCTTGGGAGCTTCTCCCGGCCGGGGTGCCCAGCTCGACTTCCTGGCCGCATTGAACGGTCCCAAAGCAACCCGGAGAAGCCCAAGCATTTGAGCTTTGTTGCGACGAGATATTCCACGGAGATGCTAACGCAGATGGCATTCAATGGCGAAAACAGCATCCTAGATATATGAACAGGCTGCTCGAGACACTTGCCCCTCACCGCTGGGGATGCCTGTTTCAGGACCCCTCCCCTCAATGAAGCCTAATCGGGCAGTTTTCCAAGAAGGGAATGCAGCAGCTGCGACTTCAAAGGAACATACCTGAAAAACAGAGTGGAGGATGAAATGGAAGAGGAGCAAAGAGCAAAAAGCAAAAACAAGAAAACAACAGCCAGAGTCAACCCGCAGCACTTACATCCCAGAAAAGAGGTTGGACATTGTGAAAAGGCGGGGTGAAAGTGGTGGGTGCAGTAAACAGTGGTCAGGGTGGCTCCAGCCTTGTCACGGGATCCTATGCAGAGAAAAAAATAGGGGTGCAGGATAGCCGGTCCAGAGAGCTGCAGATGGGATGGACTCGGTGCAGTCTGTCTTGCTGGGCTGCTGCCGGGCTTGAAAAGTGGCCAATTCGGAGGCCAGAAAAAGGAGAGATTCTCCTTGTGTGAGTTGTTAAAAGCTAAGATATCCAAGCCGCGCCGACGGGCTGTTGGGCTTAAGTTTTAGACTAGTAATACGTGACGACGAGGCCGTTATTAACAGGTAGCACTTGGTAGCAGTTGACTGGCGGGCGCTATAACAAAGTACGAAGTACGAAGTGCGGCGTATTGACACGGGGAATTAGTGCATTTTGGATCGAGTAATGAGATGGCTTGGGCGTGTGGAGGTTTCAGGTTGGCCATTAGCGGCTGATTGGGGCCTGGGTTTGTGCTATTGGCGGCGACTTTGCCAAGTTGAACAGGTTATCAGCAGTTGTCGACGAGATATCAGAGAGAAGACCCTTTTTTTTGTAATTATCCTGGTGGCATCTCACTACTTGTATGTTTGCGAACCGACTGCGTGTATGTGATGCCGGAGACTGAGACTGAGCCATCTATCAAACAAGGGCAATTACTTTTTTTTTTTTTTTGGCAACTGTTCTTCTTCTGAAAATACTTCCCTTTCACATGTTCTAATAGAGTAGGTATTGTCCTCATGGACTATCATAGCTTTTCACATGCAGGATGCTGCGCTGCTACCCTACTACCTAGCATTAACCCACCCATTATTCTGCTAGTATATGGCCAGCCTTGCGCCAATTGGATGAGATATCCGCATACATGTAATTTCCTGCTGCAGACTTTATGACTAAGCAGCGCTACGCACAGCAATTGCTCAGTGTGGCTGGTGCAGCCTCATCAGCCACAGGCGCTGAACTGCAGTCAATTGTGAACCGCGCTCTTCCACTCGCGCAGCAGATTTCGAAGCTGCAGCCTCGCAATCCTCGTTCATCCTCGCCCATCCGCTATTCGACTTATTGGTACCCTGGTGCTCTTTTTTGCGCCCGAGAATAACTAGAAACGAATTTTTGGGCGATAACTCGTTTGCAGCAAGACACAATGTCCGATTCGGAGGATCCCCTCGATGCCATCGACGAGGGCGGCGATGACCTTTTTGGAGATGAGGGTGACGAAGGAGATGCCTCGCCCCAGGGACGCATTCTAGACGATGATGAACTTGCCTCAGATGCCGAAGCTTACGGCGATGCTGAGCCACGAGAGTACGAGGGGAGCCAGTCGCGACATGAAACAAAAGAGAGAGTCGTTATGGCTGTGCAGGCATATCGCCATCGTGTCCCTAAACCATCTGATGACGCGGTGAGTGTTTTGGATCGTCATGCATGTCTCTGGGTGATCAAACGGCTAACTGTTATACCAGCTTCGGATACTGCGCGTCCCAAAGTTCGTCAAATTCCTCCCCGAGCCATACGAAGAAGAATCATTCCGGCCGTCTGAATTCGACATGGAGAACGCAAAGGCAGAGCATCCAAAACACGTTGTGCGTGTTCGTAGAGACGCTGCCACAAATGAATTGAAGAGCAACACGAATATTTACCGGTGGAGTGATGGTTCTGTTACGATTTCTATCGGAGGCGAACAATATGAAATCCAGAAGAAAGCGCTGGCTCCGGGCAAAGGACAGCCTTACGATGAACTAAAAGACGGTCATTACTACGCTGCGGCCGCTGAATTAAGCAGCAATCTGTTAATGACGGTGGGCCACTTGACAGAACAGTACACGGTGAGACCAAACAAGGCTGTTGGAGATAATGCCCTGTCTGTCTTGGCAGAGAGGATGGCTTTGGCTAGCAAGTCGTCTGCCAGCAGCGGCATGATTATCAAAACGACTGTGGACCCTGAGCTACAGAAGAAGCAAGCCGAGTTGGCAGAGAAGGAGCGGATGAAAGCCCAGCGAAAGCGCGAGAACGCCGTAGCAAAGATGGATGGCGGACTGGGGCGATCTGGCCGCGGTGGCCTGTCCATTGGCGGGTTGGAGGGCGCTCGATCTGGTGCAGCCCGAAAGAGAGGGGCTCCTGGCTCTGCGCGACCCAAGAGACGGCGTCCAGAATATGACTCTGATGATGATCTTCCCCAGGGTGTCTCGCGGCATGAGGACTACGACTTGGATGATGGCTTTTTGGTGGGCAGTGACGAGGAGGTTGAGAGTGGTGCTGATGAAGACGAAGAGGAGGACATCTTGGACGATGATGACGAAGATGAAGCTCCACGATCTAAAAGGCAACGAACTAAAGAACCCGAAGATGACGAGGATGCGGAAGGAGATGAGGTGGAACCGATGGAGACTTCTGGCAGATCGGGCAGGCGGCGAAACATTATTGACGATGACGATGACTGAGGCGTTTAATAAGGAGACTCGCAGCTGGGGAAGATGAAGCAGCTGCTCATTGACAAAGGCTTCATTCGGCCTTTTTTTTTTGTCTTGTATAACTTAATTTACCTAGTAATTGATACTGCAAAAAAGATACAGATGGGAGTTCGGTCACAATTGCTTTTTCCCGTACACTAGTGTGTAGCTATGTGCATTCAACTACCATTTTTTGTATCCTTCAAATTAAGACCGTGTAACGCGTCAATATGGCTAGATCGAATGATCCCGCATTCAGAGACTGACCCATTAGTCGATTCGCTCGCTCCATATTATGTACTAGGCAAAACAGCAGCTCCCAACATTGGCTTGTTTGGTTTGGGCCAGGCACCTGATGGTGGCAAAGACGGTCCCGGCAAAAACGTTGAGATGCCTAGTATTACATATGTGGCCCCTGCGATGCCTCCACTTTTGTAAGAGACTGTTGTGGAATTTCCTCTCTGATTTATCTCATGATGAGGCATTCTTATGTACTTGGATACTCATGTAGATGCTGAATAGAGCAGGCGGTCGTAGAATTAAACACTGAAGTCAAGCTCCAACTGCTGTTTTAGTGCATGATTGATGCATGGAGCATTATATCGATAATGCACATGGCACTTCATACTAATGCACGTTATCCGCTATCCGCTATCCATAAGCAAAGCTATGTGTGTCCAGGAACGCTAAGCCAGAAATGTGGCGCTGTGGCGCACTACCCCGGGGTGATCTCATACCCTTCTCAACAATCCATCACATGCTCATCTCTTTTAATTTAGCGGCCAGGCCGTGGGAAGCCGGCAAAAGACAAGCCGGCAATGTAATCAATTGTCGTGGCGCTGTCCGGGGCTTGGTTTTCTCTGACCAGACCACAGCAACCAAATCAGCAAAAACGCGCCTGCGACGATTCACACAATAGCCAAACAACGCCATTGTCACAAGACCTCAAGACCTGCTACTTCGCGCTCGACCTTCACCCTCAGTACCGCCGGCGTTGGCTCGACGATGCCGGCTTGGCCTCCCACTCGGCGCGCCGTGAACTGAACCGACCGACCCACCGTGCAACGTGTGCCGACAGATACGGAGTGACAGCGCAGCGGCCCTCGTGAAATGGTCTGACGTTGCGCGTGAAAGCGTTCCTCGGCAATCATGGGGTTAGTGCTGTCTATATGGAGGGTGGTGGTGGACGTGGCTACGTTCTGGCGCAAGGTAACGGCGTTTTCATTGTTGCTCCCCATCGCAATGCTCGTCTTTCTGACGCCCTTGAAGAAGCTCTTGAGCTGGTATACGCGAAAGAACCCTGTCAAGCTGTGGCTTGAGCTGCTGCGCAATGCAGAGACGTTTGAGGATTGGGAGGAGGCGGCACTTCATCTCGACAACTTGCTGGGACTCGACCTGTGGTATGGCATTGGCTTCTTTCTGCATTGGAGTTGGAGGAAACTTGCACTAACCGTGATGGCACTTACAGGAGGAATAATCCGACATCTAAATATTACGATTGGGCGCTTATAACAGAACGTCTAGACTCCTTAATAATCGCACGAGAAGAGAACAACTATGAGCAGCTCGTCAACTTGCTTCGCTCGGGCCTCGTACGCAACCTCGGGAATATTTCCGTACCGAAGCTATATAATCGATCTTTCTCGGGGACAAAATACCTGATTGAAGAATACATCGCCCAAGTGGCCGAATCAGTGGAAGACATAAGCACTCTTCCAACGAGTGCCGCGTCTGGCCTGTATGCTCATGACAAAGCATTAACAAATCAGATGAAGTTGGATTTCATCCATGATACAAGACAGGCGTTTGGGCGGAGTACACTGGTCCTTCAAGGTGGCGCCATCTTTGGTCTTTGCCATCTTGGAGTGGTCAAAGCCCTGTTCCTCAGAGGCCTATTGCCGCGAATCATCACCGGAACGGCGACTGGTGCATTGATCGCAGCGTTGGTAGCCATACATACCGAAGAGGAGCTACCAGGCGTTCTCCGGGGCGATGGCATCGATCTCAGTGCCTTTGCATCCAAGGGGAGAAATGAGGATGGCCAAATTCCTGCTCAGCAGTCACTAGGCTCGCGATGGAATACTCTAATGCGAAGAATTCGACGGTTCTCGAGGGAGGGCTACTTCTTGGACGTTACCGTTCTTGAGGAATGCGTGAGAGCAAATGTTGGCGACTTAACATTCGAGGAGGCGTATAATCGCAGCAAAAGAGTCCTGAATATAACCGTGGCGACTGATGGTCAGGGGGCTGGTGTCCCGACTCTCTTAAACTATATCACTGCGCCGAATGTGGTATGTCGAATAGACACTGGGCATTTGCTGTTTCTGTGCTAACTCTGCGTGAATAGTTGATTTGGACGGCCGCTGTCGCCTCGAATGCATCTTCGCCCTCTTTATATGGCCATTCCAAGGTCACAATTCTGTGCAAAGATGCGCATGGCAACATTGTTCCTTGGGCTCCGGCAAACACAACCGACTTCCGCCACTGGACTCATGCTTCCTACACAGACCGTGATTCCCCTCTTAGACGGATTGCCGAGCTGTTCAACGTGAACCATTTTATTGTTAGTCAAGCTAGGCCTTATCTGATTCCCTTTTTACAATCTGATATGCATGGACCATCTCTACTGGAGACTCGAAGCAAGACGACCCAGCTTTCGGCTTTTCTCGTTCGTATGGTGGGACTCGAAATAAGGCACCGCCTGCGGCAGCTGGATTCGCTCCGTCTTGTACCGGCGAGTATCCGTCGCTTCTTGATAGACGAGCAAGTGCCTGCGGCATCGATGACGCTGGTACCTGAAGTTACTGCTAGTGACTTTGTTCGCCTGCTTGAGACACCCACTCAAGATACTCTGAATTATTGGATATTGAGGGGTGAGAGGAGTGTGTGGCCCGCGGTGGCGGCGCTCAAGATACGGTGTACTGTTGAGAACGAATTGGATCGGTCTTATCAAGTTGTGCGGAAGCTCAAAGCAGGCGACTTGAGGCGCAAGGGAAGCATGGCAGGATTCACTGATAGCGGGCGTTAAGGTAGCATCATGGCTTTTTGAGAATATTTCTCTAACATTCTTAATTATATAATATTTTCTCTTAGATTAGTCTTATGGAAGTAGAACTTGGGTGTTTGGTTGAGCTGCAGGATACATGCTGCAGTTCGTTTGGATATCAACGATAATAAATTTCAAGTATCTAAAGAAAAGCAGCTTATATTACACATAAGTTGCCAGTAACAGGGTTACCCTATTCAGGTAATAAAATTAAAACGGATGGCGATAATAAAAAAAAAATTATTTGTTATATATAGAGACGAGCTTGATTGAAAGACGAGATAACTTAACTTAATGCACATTATTTACCTATTCATTAATCCTAGGTAGACGTGGGGAAAAAAAGTCAAAGCGCTTCAAAGATGGGTGGCTTTTTTTTTTTTGTATTTTTTAGACGTTTGTAGAATTAGAGCAAAGCTTAAAAAAGTTCCAAAAAAAAAGGAAAGAGAGACAAAAAATCAAAGACTGACGAGTGTGGGATTCGAACCCACGCCTCTTGCGAGATGCGAAATCCTGTTTAAGGATCAAGATATTATCTTGAGTCGCACGTGTTAGACCACTCCACCAACTCGCCTTAGCGCCTTTGTTGTATGGATCCGGCGAAAATGTATCCTATACGGGGTAACTCATGATTCAAGCACCACAATAGAGATGCTGCCAATCGTCGAATGGCACATGCTCGATGTGTTCAAGAAACAATGAGTTCTCAAATGCAAGAAAGTATTAAAATAGCTACACCTATTGTTGGAGCCGCAATCTGCCTGATGTGGCTATGCGCTGTTGGACCAGTAAGAGCGCTGAACGCCTGACAGCCACTTGGACATCGGCTGAGAACGAGCGCCCAACCCCTCAGTATTATTGAAGCGCTGCCAATTAAACTAACGCGAATATCATCGCTCGCCGACAGTTGACTTGCCTCGTGGATTATGGGCCGTAAACAGCGTGAAGAAGAGGAGCTAGTTGGAACACGCTCTAAGCCAAGTTTGGTGTCCCGTATGTATCAAACCCAAGGTCAAGACTCGTAACCGTGGCCAGACAGACATGGATGCAGTATCTTCTACGGCACCATCTATGGTTGATCGTCCTATTTTGTTCGGATCGCCCACGGTTTTGCCCTCAAACCCCAATATCAAGGTCAACTCTAATGTGGGAAATACGGCAGCGCTCTGGCAGCGGCTTTACGGCGGGGAGTCTGTCAACTGCTGATCAAACACAGAGCAGATGTTAATGCCCCTCTGAAATGCGGTAGATATGGCAGTTATGCGGGCAAACTAGATGTTTGTCGTTTGTTGATTGAAAACCGGGCTGATGTTAATGCAATTCTGGAGTATGGTAAGTATGGCAGTGCCTTGGGAGCAGCTTTTGTTTCTGGTCGCTGTTATGTTGATGCGATCAAGTATTTGATCGAAGAGCTATGCAGATGCCAGTGTTTTATCAATCACCTCTCCGAAAATAAGGAGATCGAAAGATAAACTATTAGCAGCCGTGCATACGGAGGCGATAACGATGCCAAAAACAACCTGTATGATGGAGAGAAATCTCGTTGAAAGAAGCACTTTGCAGAGAATTGGCTTTGAAGAAGACGGATTACCATAATTGAGTAGATATAGCAAGAAGTTCGCTGAGCGATCTACAATTGGTCATTAGGGAAAATAAAGTCAATGGCTAGCTGCAATTGATGCGGGTGGCAGTATGAAGGAGAGAATCTAGGCCGCAATAGGATGGTTGCAGCATCCATTGCGCGGGCGGCCTACAACCGCATACAGACGCTTTGCTTTGCTGGAAATACATCCACGCCAAGAAACTCAATATGTTGGTGCAGCGGCTCAGAGTGTTACCCCGCATGATCTGCTCTACACTCTGGGATATAAAAGGGCAAGAAAACAGGATGTATAGATGTATATTGCGGATAAGTTGCGTGCTAGAATACTGCTTTCGTCTGGTCTAATACTTCGCTTTGTCTTACATCGATCTTAGCAATCGATATACATCTCATAATTTCATACTGCGAGGCTGAAAATCGTCTGGAGAAGAAATGGGTACCGATAGTCGGGACAGCACTCCCGAGAACCAAGAGACCGATGCGTTGAACTCTTCGGCGGTCTTCAACCCGAGAGTGATTAATATCGACGCACAAGAAAGATCATGGAAGCCAACGCTGCATCGTGATCGCTATTTTGGATCGCTCGTCTTCAACGTGGCAGCATTTATTCTTCCCGCTCTCTACGGAACGCTATCAAAACTCTGGGTGGCTGATATCGATTCCTCAATGGTGGTTACAACAGATGCCTATACCTATATGAACACTGCCTCTGAGGCTATCAACGAAGGCCTTCCAAGAGCCGCCTGGGTCATCATTGGGGATAAGGCATCGCGGAATCTTGCTGAGCGTCTGCAATTAACACACACCTTGATTGCTTTCCAGTCTCTGCTAGGATTTATATTGAGTGTCATCTTCCTCGGCGCTGCGCCAAGATTTGCCGACAGTTTTGTACCGGAAGAAGTGCGCGCTGCGAGCCTGACTTATGTGCGCATTACTTCTTTCACCGTCTTGAGCGGTGCGATTGAAACTGCTGTTGCATCAGCCACGAGATCCTTGGACAAGCCTGATGTCCCGTTGGTCATCAGCTCGGTCAAGTTCGCCGTTAATATTATTCTGGATTTGCTAATCATCTCTCGTTACCATGTCGGCTCT
The DNA here is from genome assembly GCF_020647865.1 of Trichoderma asperellum. NCBI lineage: Eukaryota > Fungi > Ascomycota > Sordariomycetes > Hypocreales > Hypocreaceae > Trichoderma > Trichoderma asperellum. The sequence continues at coordinate 5,215,964 of NC_089415.1, read as the reverse complement.
TTCCAACCAACCGTCAACATGCAGGGCATCATTCAGTTGGCCTGTAATTTGACAGCCGCGCTCGTGGGACTGGCTTATTTCCTCTACTTTGTGAGCTTCTCTGCTCTCCGGAAACAGCATCAAGATCACCTGGAGGGCCACTCCATAGAGAGTCGCAGTTTTACTTCTCCAAGCATTCGAGGACTACGGATCCTGCTGAGGCCTGGGCTCATCTGTTTTACCGAATCAGCTATCAGAAATGCGCTATATCTTTGGCTTGTCACCACTGTTATTGCACTAGGATCAGTGTATGCCACTGCTTGGGGCGTTTTCAACACCATTCGTTGGGGCTTGGTCATGGTTCCTGTGCAGGCACTCGAAGCAACATCTCTCCAATTCATCGGCCATAAATGGGGACAGTGGCGACAACACATTGGGATCCATAACAGAAGGCCAAGAGCAAGCGGGAAAGAGATCTATAACCTCATCGACCCTGCCCTACGATCACTTGTGATAGCCCTAATAATTGAGGTTCCTATGGCAATATTTCTCTCCGCATTCGGTGCCCGGCCATTTGCGCTCTATATTAGTGGATCGAGCGAAGTAGCCGATGTCACTGCGCACATGTGGCGGACAATTGACTGGTGCTATATCTTTTACGCAATGTCAACACAACTTGCGACTATTTTGCTAGCTACAAGGCCGAAGTGGTATTTGTATCAAAGCTTAGCAAGCAACTTGCTATATGTTCTCCCCTGGGCAATAGTGTGCCAGGTTGTCCATTTAGACGAGAATAATGCATGGACTTACCATAGTCTCATATTTGGAGGCAGTCTTGTTTTTAGCTTTTTTGACGTTCTGATAGTGGTTGGCATCTGGATGTGGACTCTGTGGGCAGGAAGAGCGAGGCTAGAGATGATCCAAAACTAGTTCTAAGGCTATAATTCAATTTTCGAAGATTCATACTCGCATACTTCAACATCGACCGTTTCTATATAAATTAATCATATATGTTAAGAGGTCAATGGCTCTGAGGCGCCATTGGTTCTCTAACTATGTTGATCTACTTCTAGTTTCATCCATCTGAATCAATACTGTCTAGTCATCACTAAATTTCATTTTGGAAAATGATTTACACCCCTCCTCTTCACCAGCTTCCCTCTTGTGAATAATACATTCATCATACTTAAGTGACGACCGGCTTCAGAGTTCCAGATTTTGGCTGCCGATCGGTCCTCAGTCGCCCGGGTCGGAGTGGGTCTCCCGCGTTCTGCCGTCTTTGGGTCCTGATGAGGGGTTGCTTCAAGATGGCTCAAGGTAATACTTATAAAGCACATATAAACTCACCCAGGAAATCTGGTTTCAAGCTTTAGCAATACAACTTCTGCATCAAAATGTCTATGACAGTTGAAGATTGCACAAAGGTCCGGCCGGGATTCCCGCGTCCGATCCCCAATACTCCGCATAATGTTATTGAGCAGTTCCAGATGAAGGACAAGGTCGTCGTGGTGACGGGAGCTTCTGATGGAATTGGCCTTGCCGTGGTAGAGGCCATGGTAGAAGCAGGTGCAAATGTCGCAATGTGGTATAATTCGTGAGCTTCTCCCTCAAAGTCCATTGTCGATTATACAATTTCTATGAAATATGCTTACATCGACCTCAAGGAACGACGCAGCAGTTGAGAAAGCCAAGAGCTTCAGCGATACTTATAAGATCAAAGCCGTTACTTATCAAGTCGATGGTGGGACTCTTTTGTATCTACTATCTAAATATGCCTTCACCGCTAACATGTTTTATAGTATCCCAAGCTGACCAAGTGAGCTCAACCATCGGTAGGGTCGTCAAAGATTTCGGCAAGATCGACGTCTTTGTTGCAAACGCAGGTGAGTTATACAGAGCGTTAATAATACGAGAACAAGAGGCCAGACATTGAAACGGCTTAAGGCATAGCAATCTCAAAGCCTATTCTAGAGCAAACACTAGATGAGTATCGTAAACAGATGTCTGTAAATGGTACGTAAACCCGGCGCCCGTCTATCGGTAAATGGCATGCTAATTACAGGAAAAGTGGACGGCGTGGTGTTTTGCTCCAAATACGTTGGCGAGGTCTTCAAAAGCCAAGGTTTTGGCAACCTAATCATCACGTCTAGCATGAGCGCCCATATCGTCAATGTGCCTGTGGATCAGCCAGTGTATAACGCGACCAAATCTTTCGTAACACACTTCGGAAAGTCTCTCGCTCGTGAATGGCAAGAGTTTGCAAGAGTCAATATAGTATCACCTGGATTCTTCGATACAAAAATGGGCGCGAACCCTCTGGCTATCAACGAGGCTTATCGGATGTCAACGATGGGTAGGCAAGGTCATGTCAAGGAGATCAAGGGCTTATACTTGTATCTTGCTAGCGATGCGTCGACTTATATGACAGGAAGCGATCTCCTCATTGATGGAGGTTACGTTCTTCCGTGACAAAGGTGGCCCCAAAAGGACACACGTTTAGTCAGATAGCTATAGCTCTGAAGGTTTTAAGTTGTGAACCTGAAACTAGTTCTGGCGCTACTCACCCCCTACGTGGATTGGAAGGACATAAGTGCAGCTTACCTCGCAACGAATTGTGTTTACTAAAGTACGTTTCCGGCTGAGCAGGTTAACAGCCCTTTGTTGAATATTGGCCCATGCTCAATACAAGCCAGCAGAGCTAATTCAATAAAGAGTCTAACGCCCTTACACCAATGACAATAAGTTGGATACAGTCATTTCAATAAAACTAAGTTTAGCTGAACCAACACACATGGTCCACATTAATCCGCATCTTACCTAGGCCTAGTCAGTAGAGCAACCAAAGGAGCTTCGATAGCTGGGCATCTTTGTTACTTATGGCTTTAATTCGCTGCATTCGCGGCCTTTGTAGTATCGGAATCGCTCACTATGCTTAAATTATATGGTATTTAATCTACACCTAACCAATTTCCTTCTCCGAAAAAAAAAAAAAAATCTGCACCAGCCCTATACATCGCCTCAAGCATGCCAACCAGCTTCAAAAAAGTCGAGTCCGCTGCAGGAATGCAGGACAGTTTCACCGAGGACCAGACCTCTCGCGGGTCTAACGAATTTCTAATCGACCATGAATTGAAATCAAGAAAGGATCAAGTTCAAAGAAAGAGCCTCTTTTGGACCTTTTCGATCATTTTGAGCGCTATCGGTGTTATTGAATTGATAGCGTCAGTGACTATCCTCCTACAGCTGCGCTCACAGAGCCAGCCGCAAATAGGTAGCGAAATGAACCATTTGATCCCCAAATGTTAGTCAACTACGTCTATTATTCATAAAAAGTTACTAATAGTAAACATAGTTCCAATTCACCAGGTACTTTTTGAAAAAGATGCGCCAGCGACAGTAAAAAGTCTGAGCAAAGAGGACAGGAATGACACTCGGGAAAACTGGCTCACATATATGCCAAGTAAGTCATATATTTTTGATAAATCACGTGTGAAAAGTTCAAGATCTAATACATGTAAACTTATAGAAGGAAACGGATTTTTAGCTGTGAATGATTTCGAGAACTATAATCTACCAGAGCCCATTTTGTATCAAGGGAACTTCACCTACTCGATCGCTGTTTTCCACCAGTTACATTGCTTGGTATTTAATCTGTTCCTAGTATGGCATTCATAGTCTTTCTCACAAGGATATCTAGTATATCGTCATGGATATGTATAACAACCTTCTTGATCCTACCTCTGAATATCGAACGGACCCCGAAAAATCCGACATCCACTCGGGTGCCCAAGAGCATGTTCAGCACTGCTTTCGATATTTGCGGCAATCTGTAACCTGTTGTGGAGATACAACTCTGGAGGGACACATTCCCAACAGCCCCTTGAATGGTACAGATGGAACTGGAGCAGTGCATGTATGCAAAAATTTTGATGCTATTCGATCGTGGGCTGAAAATAAACGAGTTGTCGACGACAAGCATCCTTAAGAAGGGGAAAAAGAGGCTGCTTATGTGAGAGAAAGCTGAGAGGCCAAAATAATGAATGGTACGCTTGAGTAGGGGTCTCACTCGATTCTGATACGAACATACAAGCATTTACTGGCCCACACGCAAGGACTACCGTAAGACAGGAAACTACAGGCCTCAATTGAAACAACAATATCATTCCGCGACAAGTCGAGAGAAAATTATGGCGATGAATGGAAATTCAGCAGCGTTCCATATAACTCAAGGGTTCGGCACTCAAACACACGACGCGATTTCCGGCTGCTTATAGTTGGTTAAACAATAGTAATTAGGATGTAACATAACTAGAAATTGAACCTAGAGCCTTCAAAAGTACATGACCACCATTTCTCGCTACTTTGGTTAGGCACTAGGCAAAGGAAGCAGCCGTAAAGAAGCGGCAGGTTCTGAGAAAAAAAAATTGGAAGAAGGCATATCAGCTTCAATCAAATGTATTTATAGGTTACAACTTACATATAAAAGGTGATATAGTTCTAATTAAATAAGATAAGTGTGCCGCCGGGATCTGCGATTTCCAAAACCGTCCAGCTGAAGCCTTATTACATGTATATATAGTTAATCCTAATAATGGTATTATCAAATCTTTCGCATACGATCCCTTAAGATATCAACTCAAATAACATTACCAACCACAGACCAATTTGAGCCATCGTATTGTATCTCTCTTATCCGTCCATCGATCAAATAGTAACAGCGAGCCATGCTGTATCCTGGCTGTAAAGAACCTACGGCCCAGACTGTTGGTGTGAGGCAAGTTATCCCTGTGCCACTGTCAGGAGTGCCAAGGGATTCTGGTGTCGACGAGGTTCGCCATCCGGTGTTGTCATCCTCCCAAGTCATCTGGATAGCACCCGTGGCGTTTTGCCATAAGATATAATTATTCATCGCGGTATTAGTCGAGTCCGCAGAGCGTGGAATAGAAAACGCTCCAATGGCTGTTTCGGCTGGCATCGTGATGGCGGGTAGATTTACTTTATCCAAGTGTGAGATTCTGAAAGCTCAACAGTATTAAAGAAAACGTTCTCAACTTACCACTGCTCACGCTGTCCTTGGACTGCTTCCTCCCCTCGATGAACAGCTTCTGATCATCCCGTTGATAAATAAAATTCTCAGCCCCTATTAATCCTCCCTTTACGGAAACAGGAATTTCCGCAAACGCTGAGTGGTTCTGGCATGCAAGGCCCAAGTTGTTCTGTGACCAACTGCCGTTATAGTATAGTTCTTGTACCTGGTTTGAGTCATCCTGAATGACAACACTTGGCCAGTATGACGTGAACCTTGAGCCCACTCCTGCTTTCCAGGCGTTGGGGGACATAGAACCATTCCCGTTCAAGGTTTGTTGTTCGGGTACTTGTTGCTCTCGGATCCACCACTCTGCGATATCGTCCCTGTCATTGACGTAAAAAATTTCGATTTGTGTGAAGTTCTACATCGATGCCTGTTAGATACGTCATGTCTGCTGGGGAAAGGGTTGGAAGTGTTCCTCACACTAGCACTGTTCACTGCTGCATCAAAGAATATAGAACTGTTGAAGCAAGATATCGCAATTGGACTGCCCTTTTTGATATCTAAATTTGTCAGGATAGTCATCGCCGACCAGCCGTCATCGCCCGAATTGTACTGCATCATGTGTAGATAGCTATCCGGTCCCTGGTAGGCCAGGCGAATACTGAAGTCTGATTGGGATGTCCACCAGCCCGTTACACCAATACCCGAACTGGCGTAAACAGAACTAGCTGTAGCTGAAGAAGATGGCGCACTCGTGCTTGAAGACGGAGTTGAAGAAGAGCTTGGTGTTGCGAGAGTTTTATGACTATTTTGCGATCCAACAACGCCGCCCACCACGGCTCCCACGATCACCAGCACGAGGACTACTGCGGCCACGATGAGCCATAGTCTCTTTCTTTTCGGGTTGTGTTGTTTACCGCCCTCGACGTTGTCCATGTTGGACGAGCTGTCCTTGTCCACGACCTCCAGCCCGTATGCAGTCTGAACTTTGGTTGACGCCTCTAACCCGTCATGATCAGGGTTATGTACTGCCTCTAGCCCTTCGGCATTAAGATCAGATCCCGGCACCACCTCCAGCCCCCCAATATCATGATGGAGTGTCGTGCTCATCACAGATGAAGCTTGTGGTTGGCAGGCGGAGGAAGAACTTTTGAGTTCAGGATAGGACGTCACGCTCAGGTGGGTAAAAATTAATTTTACTGCGAACGCGAGGCAGATTAGCTCACGCCCTTTTCACTGTCATCAGCCTCATCATTCAACGGTGAAGCGGCAAGGTCCCTGGAATTGAAACCCGAAGGATTCTGCAGGATTGCATGAGCGCCAATTGCAAGTCAGCAGGCGGGGGCGGACGCAGGGTTATAAAGCTGAAAACACCTAGGAAAGCCAGAAGCTAGGATATATTTAGGACACAACATAAGCTGGGCAGCGCCAACTCTGCTCAACCTGGGCCATTCAGGCTATTACACTCCCTGCCTTATGATACTCTCCTCTCAGTCAAGGGAGGCTGTGACGAAATACAAATAGACATCTACTACCCACCAAAGCGTTAGAAATAGCTACACACAGGCTAAGCTTGCAGAACGATATATAACATGGCAAATATGACGCGGCTTAGACGGCTTAGCGATTTCACGGCTCTCTAATACAGACCTGCGCAATTGACAACTAAATTTCTTTCCTACGTTAGCCCGTTGTTAACTCGCGAAGAGAGAGTACGGTGTTTTAATACATGGTATGGACATTGACAAAATTAGATAGGCAATGAAGATCTACCCCGCGGAAGAGGGTTTATATGGAGAGAATAGCCATCTCCAAGCTGAGATAAAAATCCAATAGTTGAAATTAGTATGTGGCGCTATGCACAGCTTGGGTTGGATTATTTGAGTTTCTAATATGCCGTCTCACCTTTTGCGGTAAGCTTCGCATTAGCAACTCGCTTCGGTTACATAAAGAAGACTGCTAGATAGCAGTTGAAGGCTAGGAAATACGGCACATGCCTGCACTCAACTAACTATTGAATTCCTAGTGAGGTGAGAAATCGTACCAACAGCCGCCTGATAAGGGCAAGGGTAGAGACAATACCACATCATATATCTCACCAACCGTAATTCGCTATTTGTGCCCAATGAACCGCGACGACTGGTTGCCAATGCGCGCACGACGTCCAATACATTGCGAGTTTAGGCGGCGGCGCCTATTCTTCAATCGCTCGAGCATTATGGATAAATGTTTAACCTACAAACCTCGTGCAGCGCCTACAATGATGGCACTCAACCTTGGCGCCTGTCAACGTAGGGGACCCTGGCGTGTAAATCGCCTCTGTCTCTTGTGAAATACTCGGCTAACTTCCGTGAAATATTTGCAATGATCTGCTCAACAGTTACCGAGAAAGAGTGTGATGATGCGCTTAATTTATATTCAGGTTCAACAACTCGACTTGCCCCTTTCGCGGATAGAAAACGCGTCTCGTTGCCTTAAAAATATTATCCACCTGTCTACGGTCGCTGTGTACAGTCAAAACTATTTAAACCTTTTCTTCCATCTATTTTTACAATTAAATTTTGGAAAAAGAAAAGGAAAGCGGGCTCATAGACACGTAAGTATATGTGAACGGTTATAAAGACTTCGAGCCTTCACGGAGCACAATAACCCGAGCGTTCTGATGAGGGCTTTAGTAAGCTATTACTACAAAACTTCCCCCCGAAGCTTTACAAGAATGAGGCGCATCAGGGTGATCAACAGCTGGGCAGCATTTGCTTCCAAAGTAATGAAATAATAAAGCTTGTTACTGAAGCATAAACACAATGGTTTTCATAGCCTGGCCAGCACTGCTATTGCAAGCGTTCTTAATTCGATTTGACGGGAAACTTGCAAGCTAACAATATTGATAAGCAAACCTCAGCGTATTGTCAATGTATGGAAGTTGCTAAAGAAGCATGGGCCCGTGTTCGGGTGCCACCATCCTTACCGAGACAGCAGCCTCCGTAGTGTTCATACCAGGGGTATTATGACATGGTCGGTCGAATAGCAGTCAATAGGGCTGAGATGTCGGCCATATTGGAATGCGAAGATCGCCTTTGTTGAAAGATTGGCCAAGTGAGTTACTGAGCGAATGGTGCAGCAAGTTCCTCATTAGGCGACTTAATAAAGAAGGCGCTAAACGTAGGATTGATAGTCTTGCGAAAGGCACCTTTTCTATCCTCTGTTATTTCCAAACTATATTGGGAGTTGAAAAAGCAAAAGGAGGCAAAAATACGAAGCCCTCCAACTGGGGCTCTGTGCTTACGCCAAGGACCTCATCGGCCGTCTGCTTGATGCCACCATCGGAGACGGCGAAGTCGGATTCAGTCTCTACAACGGAGTATGAACGCTAACAAGCATATTTAGTGAGCTGAACGCCAGAGACCTGACGACGGCCGATGCTATCTTCTCCAAGTGCATTCTATTGTCTGTCAGAATGCGTGCGGACATCTTGTTCCACTTCCTCATCTTTTAAAGTATGCGCTTGATCCCAGTAATCCACGCATTGTATCACACTACTTTATTACGAAGCATTGAATTTTAAAGGAGTATGTATATTAGGTAGTGTTGGATAAGCCGTCCCATTACCGACGCTATTCTCAACACGCTTTCATATCCACTAGCCGGCACCTCTTTCAGTTAGCTAGTAGAGAGAGACTCCGCTATTATGCCCGAAGTTGCCATCTTGATCACATATTCACGTATCTAGAGCGAGTCCACAAGCAAGAGTTGTCACTGTAGTAACTCTACGAAGTTGACTCACTCAAATTGCTTGCCACATAATAACGATTAGTTCGCTTGAACACGCGCGGAACTTCGCAATACACTATATACACACATGGTATAGTCCTTTGCAAATAGTACTATAGCTTCGTTATCTATTTTTGCCATACCATGTACGTATAGCGCATACTCAGAGAGTGAGATGGGTTCTTGTATCACTGGGGCTTTTACGAAATGTTTATAACACACAGCCGAAAAGAGCCATTCGTATACTATTCGTATCCAACGGCCTTCCTTGCTGACTCCTAGGCACTTGTTTAGGCTTATTTTTAGCTCAGCTCTCCCACAAGTCTTCGGTGCCTGGCTAGCGAATCATGTTTTAGCGCTCACTGCCGCCTTATGGTTCAAGAACCTACGGAGTAGGTTACATCACGCTCAATTGGATCGCTCTTGCTCAGCCGAAATTAGCATAGGTTGAACTTGGCTCTATATATTTTGAGATTTTGATTCTGACGTGAGACCTTTCTTTCGGCTACGTATGCAATTGCTTTAATATTACCGCCCTAGTTTGACCTTTTGTATCGCCTGCTAAGATTAAGATTGGTGGAAGTATTCTCACCGCTCCTGGCAGTGCAAAAAGTGAACCAGTATGAGCATGTTGCCCCCTGGATAGGACTTTAACTAAACATTTGTAATAATAGCCTCTCGAGGAATATCCCAAAATTACATTAAAAAGAAGAAAACGTATGGAACCACTTGTATTCTAATACATGTGCTTGATCTCCACCCCTAGTAAGCCTATATAAGCCAGCGACCATCTGCCAGTTCCAGAAATCACTCTTTCTAATCCTCACATTCTTCAACATCAACACTTAATTAGGTAATACACCATATATAATCATGGTTAGCATCAAGAACGCCGTGTTGCTCTCTATCTCTGCTCTTGCTCAGATTGGCAGCAGCTCTCCCACAGGCCAGGCTGAGCCCCCCATCCCAGAGGTTTGTGTTTCAGCGTATTAAATTACTCATTATTATCCATTGCTAATTAATCATTATAGCTTGCTCGTCGTGCGCCCAACACTATTTGGATCTGGGCCGGCCCGTAAGTTTGGCCCACGTATGCTAGGGATTCCGTAAAGCAACTGCTAAACTATTAAAGAAATTATACTGGTCCAAACCAAAGCATCACTTACAACTCTGTAAATGAATGCCATGCAATTAACTGGGATACCATTGGATCTATCTGGTTGCCCGATAGTAAGTGCCTCATTGAGTCAACTACTCTACATATTGCTGACTTCGTTCCCCCCCAAAGACGTTGTCTGCACATTCACAGTAAAGCCTGGTGACTGCCAAGACGATGTTGGCAACTTCCGATCACAAACAATATTCCCTTCAGGCCTAGCAGATATCCGCCAGTGGTACGAGCCAAGGAAAGCTGATTTCTCAGCTTACTGGTTCCATAATGCCCGGTCAATTCAATGTGGCGGAGCGAATTTTTAAAGAATCAAGCGACAGATTGAGAAAATTTACAGTACATAATATATATATCGAGCCACTCATATGCCTTCCAAGGAACTGTCAAGGGATTATATACGTGCAACTTAAAGTTGGTTTTCGCATCTTTGCAACCGTATGGCTAAGTTTAGCTATAGCATTGTTGAGTCATCGGCGTGGAACTTTATCTTCGTTGTGGACTGTAGTAATAATTTCACCTCCTCTGGCCAAGGAGCGTTGCCATTATTTCTTTACTGTTTTCTCATTCCTTGCTGCAGTCTTAATAACCTCTTCTATGACAGCTTTCTTTGAAATGAAGAAGAAGACGTTCAAGGATGGCCAGGCAGAGTAGATTCACAAGCGTGTGGTGGAGGAGGCAGATACTGTAGGGCATACTGAGTGAGAAACAGTTGTATATGATCACGGGGATACAATACGTGACGAAAGGGGTCTTACTCTAGATTGAAGAAGGTGAGCACCACGGCCGTGGCGTGGAAGCCTCGTCAACTATATCGCCGGACGATTCTGTTTCAGTAGGTAGAAAGGTCAAGGTGGGGAGGGGTAGCAATGCTCAGCTAGCAAGATCCGTGGCCGGGAGATCGTGTTTGCCTATCAGCTGGCAAAGATCGCCGAGAAGGGCTAGAAGACGAGGAAAATCACAATTAAGATTGGCTAGATATAGATCTACCTTGAGTTTGCAGTAAAATCCCAGTTCTCTCATCCCCTCACGGGTTCACTAGCAGAAATATCTGGTAAGTATAGCCCGTAGACCTAGAGCTCATAAACCTTGTTCGATTAATGAAGCGAGCTGGGACCCAACCCCACCCTTTCTCTCCTTGTCATACATACCCTTTCCTTGATCCAAAACATATTTTAATCTCGTAACACACATCATCCGGGTTTTAGCTAGCTACTTTAAGCATAAGAACTCAGACTGGGATCTATAGCGGCAATGTCTTGCACACTCTCTTTCCAGAGTTTATTAACAAATTCTTCTCCTTCAGGTCCATTAAGAAAGGCAGCACCTCTGTCGGCTATAGTCAGCAAACACTCAAACAACCAGTAAAAAAGTCTCTTATCACACTCACGGATCGACCTTGTTATGCTGCAGAAATTTGCCATTGGTATCTGGTCCCGCAACGACAGAGGCATAGATCAGTGTCCGAGCACCTTCCTCTACCGTGCGGCCCGTAGACCTACGGATAAGTGCCATGGGAGCTCTAAGATAGAAAGGCAGGTTCTTGTCTATGCCCGTTTGCACAAGCCCAGGGCAGGGGTTGTTGGCAATGACTTCGGAGGGCGCCAAGGCAGCCAAACGCCGGACGTAAGCGTTGACAACAGTTTTGGTATCAGCGTATCGAAAGTATTTGTTGAAGTTGGATTCGTCGTCAAAATGGCCGAGAATCGTGCTGCCAGGTGAGATAGGTTTCTTGGACAAAGTATTTTGCTTAATCTGAGTTGCAGAACCCGTGAATGTAATGCGTGTCGGTAACCCCCTGATCGCAGCAGTAGAGCGTAGGAGCGGAAATAACTCAAGGGAGATGAGGAGGTGAGTGTAGCAATTTACTTAAATCGCGAATAGATCAGTTAGTACTCGCTGGCAATGCTTGATCATGGCTCTTCTTTTCTTTACCTTGCATATTTTGCTCGTGGTTGCTTTTGCTTTTCTCGTAGCCCAAAGCAACTTGCCCGCCATTGTTTAGAAGGATATCGAGCTCTTTGACCTCATCTTTCACCTTATTGGCAAAACGAAGCCCGGATTGGTAATCATCAAGGTCGAGCTCAAATACTTTGATTGAGGCGTTGGGATTCGACTTCTTGACAGCAGGATCTGCACGAAGAGAGGCAGCAGCTTCCTCACCCTTGGGAATAGAGCGACAAGCAAGAATGACACGATCTGCACCCAGCGTAAGGAACTGCTTTGCTGATTCATACCCCAAACCAGCATTGCCGCCCGTTATAATGACGGTCTTGCCGCTGAGATTGGCCTCACTGGGCGTCGGAGGAATATGTGGTTGACCCATGGAACTAGAGGGGAGGGGAATGAGAGTCCAGCCAAGTCAAAACAAGAACGAAGTGCTTTAACTAAATGCAATGAGATCAGATTTATAGACGATGAATTGATAGAGCGGATGCATTGCTTTTTATGAGCTGCGACAGAGGGTTTTGTTGTACGATCCAGGAAAAGTAGAGTTGACGTATGAGATATGCAACTATTGCCAACCAGCGCCGTAATTATATGGCTTGCCACCCACAAGACTCTGGGCTGCAAAGACAAAAGCATCCTAAAGACCACACTCATGCACTAGCAACAAATAGGTAATAACGAATGCCCTGCTATTGGCTACGCAAATGATCTCCGTCGTAGGATTCCGCCCTTGTAAATGAGATCGGATTAAGTTTGCTCCACATGATTGCAAATCAGTTTTCGCATATAAGTGGCCCTAAAACTCCGCTTGTTTCTACATGTATCGCAACAATATCGCCGGGTCTCCTCGATCAGTTCCGCAGCTGAAAGTCCGCAGGTACATCAATTGCTAGCTCCAAACTGCTTCAGAAACGAGCTACATGGGCTTCGGAGCACTTTAATAATACACCTGCATCGCTAGTCGGCGAACCGAGAGGGTCAAGTGCTGCCGGTCATTAATGTAATTTAATTACTACCGTAGCCGGCGCATTAACTAAGAGCATGAGGTACTATGTACTTCATACATTCACCATACAAATGGCATTTTCTCCTCCATATAGAAGATATGAGCTAAAGATGATTGTGAGGTTCTCTAGCGGCTTTAGCTTCAACTACTAGCACGCCCAAGTATGCTTGGCCGAGAGAAGCACAACTGGATTTCTGTAGTGGCTATCCATTGAGCCTTACTCCTTACAAAGAGAGTGGTAAGAGTTTAATAAAGAAGGCTTGCAATAAATAAGCAGTATCTGATAGATACTTATACATGGGCTGGCCCTATCAAGCTGCAAGAAGTTCTTTCTTAAGCTCGCCATTCGCTCAGTAAGTTCATCAGCATTTATCAAGGCACAGTTACCAGCAATGTCTCTAGTGCTGTCTCGTAAGTGTGTTGGCGTGAGGTTCTGAAAACAGTTTGAGGTGTTAGTGAGCAGGTACCACAATGTACAGAGCCAAGACAGCAGATGTTAAAGTTATCGACGTAATGGTGGAGACACATCAACAACTACAATGAAGCAACACATGTGACAAAGCACTACCTAGGTATCCAGCATTCTTTTATATAGAACTTTGCTCACGTCGCTAACTTTCATTGAATATATTGTCTTCTTTCCTTACGCCCACAATCTAACGCAGTACTGTTTACGGAAAGAAAAAGAAAGAAAAAAAAGGAAAAAAAAAAAAAAAAACGTCTCTAGAGTCCTTAGCAACGCATGAACGTCGCCGCAGACACAAAATATCAAAGCCATTCCTCAATGAGCAGCCGATGACGGGGGCCCCCTCAATATACGAAAGAATACTCCCGAGAACCGCGTCTCCGACACTGTATTTTCAATCCCGATGACATTATCTTTGAGTCTCTACTGGGATATGGAATCGACGGCTGCGTCTGGAAAGTTCGATTTGGCACAGAAGGCCCCATACGCACTAAAGATGGTGAGCATTAAACTAGCTTAGCTACCTGGTCTGCTCACTCACTATATAATATCAATTTAGTTCTGGGATCAAGCTCCGCCTCAATCAGAGGGACACTATTACGCCTTGCAGCGAAGAGTGCCAAAACAACGCTGTCCTTCAGATGGTGCCGCGCCTCAATAGCTTCTTATCCGGTTTCTGTGCTTGACGAGCCCCAAGGAAAAGAAGAGGCCAAAAAAAAAAAAAAAAAACTATTACTCTTTCTGTAAAGAGAAAAGCGAGTCCAGACGCGACCATGGCATTTCAAAGAAAGGCCAATCTAAGCTCATGCGCCGCTTATCCTCAGTACCACGCAGGATAGAATGTTACGGCTGGCTGAAATTGCACAGCAAAACGTGGAGCAATCTACCCCCTAGTTTACAAGCCCCATGGGTTAAATTTGGCAAGATAAGGAGGAGGAGGTATATGGAAGATGACTTGGAATACACCACACTCGTTTATGAGTTTATCGATGCGGGTGAAAACGAGCCATCGGCTGTAGAGAAAGTGGCCGATTTCATATATCATGTTGGTTTCTCATTTAGTTCTTCTTCACTGGCAAAAAACTGGATGAATAGTTTCTTAGTCGATTATGCAGATATTGTTTATCCAGGCGGCTATGGGTGGCACGACTTTTCGTTTGGGATGAGAGACACAAAAGATATATTGTGGGAATGTTAAATCACCCATCGCATGGCTCATGTATTTCTGGTTCGGCATATAAATGTATAAGAATGCAATTCTCGTCTAACTCTTGCCGTATTTTAGTTCCATTACCTCGCCTTTTATTAATATCCTGCATTCATCCAGCCTTACTATTTACCAGTCGTTAAGACTGTAATTCTTTGGCTTGGCAAACGTGTCTCAGCAGCTATTTCTTCCATAATCCTCAGCAGGTAAAATTATATGTTATGGCACTTCTGACTACATATGTTCTGTATCATTGGTCAAGAAATAAACGGGCGTCAATACACGTTCCGTATTGGCTGCCGACGACCTGATCATCGGTAGCTACGCAGACTACTGTCCCAATCTGTGGAAGCACACCACTGCACTGTCTATTTATCTTAGCATCCACCCTCAAATTTCTTCTAGGCAGTTGGCGCAGAGTTTGCGAGTTTCTGTGATTGACGTCTCAGTCAACATGTCAGCTTACCTACGTAGGTAGCGAACGAGAGCTCAACGGCGCTGATGTGGGGATGCCGAAACGGAATCCCCACGGCCGGCCCAAGCTCCGCTGGTTCCAGCATGACGCAGAGCTCCAGCAAGAGCTTGTTGTCATCTGTCTCGGACCAGCAAGATGCTGTCCAATGCGCAAAATCAGTGCGGCTTCCATCTTTTGCTTTCTGCAGATACAGGATCGGAGCCACAAAGAACCGAGTTCAACAAGCAAAAGAAAACTCGGCCATGCTGTAGCCATCGCGTGGAGTTTCCTCCACGTGCGGACACTCTGATTCAACGCCACAATCGGCGACTAGTTGATCGCCAAAAGACCCCACATGTCGCAAAATTTCATCACCACTTACACTCTTAGTCACTCAACCTCAGCTCACTTATCCACTCACTCACCACCGTACTGTACTCTCCTCCCGTGGAATATACAATATCCAATAACAAAAATTCCAAGGATAAAACGAACAGACAAACAGACAAAATGTCATCGTCCGAAGCAATCACCTCCATCTCCCTCCAATCCCTCCCCAAGCTCTCCCAGGGCAAGGTCCGCGACCTCTTCGACCTCGACGCCAACACACTCCTCTTCACGGCCACCGACCGCATCTCGGCCTACGATGTCGTCCTCGCCAATGGCGTGCCCCAGAAGGGCCTCATCCTCACCCAGATCTCGGCCCATTGGTTCTCCGTGCTCGAGCAGAAGGTGCCCGGCCTGAAACACCACCTGCTATCCCTGTCGGCCCCGGCCTCAGCTCCCTTGACGCCCGAGGAACGCAGCCTGCTGCGTGGGCGAACCATGACCTGCCGCAAGCTGAAGGTGTTTCCCATTGTGAGTTCAGTCAAATTGCTTCTTGAGCCTTCTCAACTCTGCAGGCCGTGCAAGAGTGGCTAAGATTCTGATATCGCTCCATTAGGAAGCTATTGTGAGAGGCTACATCACCGGCAGCGCATGGAGCGAGTAGTAAGTTGATGGCCATCCCACACCCAGCGTCGCCCCCCTATCATCTTGGCAGCTTGTACGAGGATCGCAAAGTTCGGCAATCAGCCATCTCCCGATGTGACCCAACCAAGAGAAGAAGAAGAGACGAGCTGACATCCCCGGCTTCCAGCGTTGCCCACGGCACCGTCCATGGTATCCCCCAGCCTGCTGGGCTAGAGAAATGCGGCGCGTTCCCGAACGGACCTATCGTAAGTTTCCGTGCAACCACACCCAATGAAATCCCCCTTGCCCTTGTTACTCTTAATCTATGAGTATCACAAATCACATAGCTTTCATATCTGCCATGCCATGTCACACTACTCAACGCCACCAACGCCATAACAAGGGCGCTTCACTTTAATACGAGGCTGAACACAAAAAAAAAATCCCACAAGCTAATACCCCAGCAGTACACTCCTTCCACCAAGGCCCCCGCCGGAGAGAAGGACGAGAACATCTCCCCCGAGCAGGCCGTCAAGATCGTCGGCGAGAAGTACGCGGCTCGCATCGCAGAGCTGAGTCTGTCGGTGTACAGCGCCGCCGCCGCCTATGCCCGTGAACGCGGCATCATTGTGGCCGATACCAAGTTGTGAGTTGTTCCTTGCCACTCTCCTAGCCTCTCTTCCTCATGCACGCACGGATCCTCCAATTGCGGGCGCTCCTAGCAAGTAGTATTGCTACATGGCTCGGAATCCCTGGAGATGTGATGTCCCTCACGTGCTGAATCACATCTCGGCGTTCGTCCTTGATAAGCTAACAATGTCCTTAGCGAGTTCGCCCTTGACGAGGCAACCGATGAGGTCGTCCTGGTAAGGCGCCTCCCCCACTTTTAGGAGCGGCCACTCTTGGTATCTCCCAAAAGATAGTCATGAAAATAAGACTAACGCAGCGCAGGTTGATGAAGTTTTGACCCCGTACGTCAATCCTAGCCAAAGAATCCTTCCACGGGCCGCGCCAAGTCCTATTGTAATTATCGAAGAGTCCTAGACGTATACTGACTCTCCTCATTAGTGACAGCTCAAGATTCTGGAATGCCGCCGAGTGGAAAGCCGGCGTCGAAGCCCCGTCATACGACAAGCAGTATGTTCGGGACTATCTCACCAGCAATGGCCTCAAGGGCAAGCCTGATGTAAGTCACACGCCCCCTCCAAGGTCATCTAATTCACCAGGCCCTACTACTCCCCGCAACGAGTGAAACATCCCAATGGCAATGCCGAACCGAAAACTCCATGTCTTGACCCGCACTCTCTTGCACCGACATATGACTAATCTGTTTGTGCTCCACGTCCTAGGTCGAGCTTCCCGAAGCCGTTGTCAAAGAGACTGCAGCGAAGTACCAGGACGTGTTTGAGAAGTAGGTTCCACTCCCGTGCAGCTCTTGTGATAACTCACCTACCTACGGGGTAACATGAAGCCAAATGCTGACCACCAATTGGCAAAACAATAGACTAACAGGCAAGACGCTGGACCAAGCTCTGGCCGCTTTGGACAACTGAGTCATGAGCACCCGAGACACAATCCAAGGCAATTTAAAGCAAGGGACAGGCACACGCGTACGCATGTGCGAATAGGAATACGTAAGCAAGCTGCAAGGCGTACTGGGTAAATAACACAAAATTGGTTCGAGCCTAGTGGCTAGCCGAAAGCGGACGGACAGATAGAGAGACCAAAGTATGAAAAGGAGAAGAAAGCACTCGTATGTACATCTTTCACTCTCAGGCAAGCCGAAGCAATGTTACCAAACCCTTGATTAGATATTTTTTTTTCACGTAAAAGAAATATAGGCCGCTAATGAGGCCACCACACAAAGGGTTGGCCGTCGCCGTAAGACGGCTGTGTGTGACACAAAGGCCAGGCTTATCTTGCGTATGCGCGGATCTTATGAGATAGTTGGTCGTTAATTCTTTGTATGATCCCTCTTTGAAGTGTAATTAATGGGCTGTGTGTTCCCTCTGTGTTCAAGCTCAACGCAAGCTATTTAAACAGTGCTCGCGCCCAGCTCACACCTTTTTCGTAGTCGAAGCTGCTCCAAACTTTAAAAAAGTCAATCTCCCTTCTCGAAGCACCCCCACCATTGCAGGATAATCTGCTCTGGACAGGCAAGCGGTGAAAAACAGAGGCTCTCAACCAGGGATGCTTGTGTAAATCGCCGTGTTCTATTCGCCCGAGCAGTTCGTGGCGCGCTAGAAGGAAATAAATCATTCTCGAAGAATTTCTCTTCGCTGGTCAGCGGCCTCCATCCTTGCCGTATTCGACCACCTGCCAAAAGTGGGCGGGCGATCATGAGCCAGGCCTATTGGCCTGTACTACAATAGCGAGGCGTTCGCGCTCCATCGTCATGGATAGCCACCGGCCGCGTACGACTATTCATCTATTCCTTCTGGCATCATGCAGGCATTAGTCAAGTAGCCTCTCGCATCGCCTTAGAATTCTAGAATTCCAAAGGAATGGCGCTCGACCGCCGCCCCTGTTGTCGCAGATTCGAATATGCTTACCAATAAAAAAGTGTTTGCCAGCTCATGCATTCATTTATTGTGGCTGTCGGAGCCTGTCAAGCAGAGTGAAGGGCTGGATCGTTCGAGACTTGTGGAATAATGGGCCAGGAACGAGATTACGCCCGCGGGATTGACTGCCTCGGCCAATGTGCCGACTGGTGAACACAGGATCTCGAACCACGAATACCAGCTTAGCTTAGCCAAGCGGGAAGAACGCCATCTAGGTTTGATGCATGAGGAGAAGCGACGGAGAAGGGTTGTGGTCCAATGGACTGGTGCCAGTGGTTGACCCCAAAGTTGTCATTGTTGATCTTTGGCCACCCTTGCAAGGATGTCCATCAGCTGAAACGAACAAGCGCTTGCATGTATGTTCACTCTAAAATAGAACCCGAGTGTTTGATCATGACAAATTGATATGCTAGATGGAAATGCAAATCGCAGCTATAACTTTCAATTGGAGATTGAAAATAGAAACACAAGCCACGACTGCATTAGCAATAGTCAGGAAGCAAGGCTTGGTGCATAAGAAGGGAGCCCGGCTTTTTGCTCATGTTACACACACTGCATGTCGGTAGCGGCAACGAACTCCTAAACTGCGGTGAGCCAGCGAGCCCTGACCAGCTGAGTGCAATCCTACATGATCATCACCGATTCTTCAAGTCGGGCTATTTTGGGTGGTGCACTGTTTACATGGTCAGGTGAAGAGAGTAGTACCGGCTTTGATGCGTCTCTCCCCTCACCATCCCCTGCAGCCTAGGTGCCTATTTAGGTGAGGCTACATTTTCTCACTGCCATAGACGCATGCACACTGCTAGAGCTGCATATATTGCAGAAGCAGGCTGAGGGGGTGCGGCCCCAACGAAGCAGCTTGTGTCGGCGAATACTACTAATTCGCTCACCATATTTGATCTCACATTCTTCCATGCAAGGGCGTTTCCAACATCCCCTCAGTTCGTGGAAGGGGAACCGAAATAGATGCCATAGCTGCCTAGCGATAGGGCAGGCTATCGGTTTCCGCAAGAAGGCCGAGGTGGCATCGATCCGGAACCTGCAGGTGTGAAGCCTTGCCCTGCTAATAAGCAGCCAAAGGGGAGGTATCCACGCGCAAAGAATAACTCAAAGGCCAATCACAGTACTTTCCAACCAGCATCAGGTCCTAATATTGGCCGGAAGCGAAGCAAGCCTCTGCCACTGCCAAGAGAACGGCTAGCTTCAGCGACTTCTCTCTCCCGACAAGGATAGTTGCGAAGAGCAGGAGTATTCCGCACAGTCATGCGGCCACTCTCTGCGAAAGCCCATTAGAGATGCCCTCCGGGCCGACGCTGGGCCTGTATGGGTTGAGTTTGCTGGCAAAAGAACGCCCAACTGAACAGGGCTGTTGGTTGTAAGGGGAGTAAGCGTCAGTATACAGGCGCACCGCCCTACCCACCCTCCAACGTTTCCTGCGTTGTCAAAACCCCTTCAAGCCGCTGAACCACTTGCCTGATTCTTGGCGCAAGCTCGGAAGCCCGCAAGCCTTCAGTCTCGCATTCTTTGTCATGGCAGCAGCCCGCCGGCCATCTCTGCAGCTACCCTGGTTGCTCCTCGCGGCTTGCCAGCCAAAGCCTCTTTGGATCAGCCGTTACAAGGTGTTCCCTGTTGCTTTCGGCCGTTGGCCATGTCATCGGTACCTGGGGCGTGTGTCGTTCCCACCCCTGCTCCTCTGAGGCTTCAAAATCCACAGGGGCAGCGCAACCGTGCCATCAACATGGCCAATTATCGCATGCCACTTCAAACTTTTTTCTCTTTAGCGCTAATTCAAGTCGATCACGCCGGTTTCTTCGTGCTTCGGGTTCGTTCAATAGCTTTGTTGTCGCCTGAGGAAGTAGGGTATAAATCCCGCCTCGTCCCCCTCTCCCCTCTCTCTCACCGTCCTGACCTCTTCACTGCAGACACCACACGCTCCTTTTTTGCAACACGCGTACTCGCCGTTCTTTCATCCCACACCGACGCATTTCAACACTTCCCAAGTGTCCATCGTTCCCTCATTACCACCATGCTTCCCTACCCAAGGTCTGTCGTTCTGCCTCAGGAATCCAATGGTCCTCGAAGCCCACAAACTCCCACTCAGAACACGGCTGGACGCATCCGTGATCCTTCCAAGACCGTGATGAATGCTCTCGAGGATCCCTTGCTCCCAGGAAGCGACTGGGAGTTCATCCCGTATGAGGGCAAAGCCGGCACCGAGACTATTGGCAGTCAGACTACTGCCACCAACGTTGATGCGGCTGGCATCAACAACACCACCGGCCACGCCCAGAGTGGCCTGTCCAAACCAAACATCGAAGCCCTCAATGCTTTGGGCGGCGACTCAGCCTCGCATAGTCACAAGGCCAGCCGTTTCGCAACTGCTTACGCCAACGTGGACAAGACGAGCAACTCGAACATGACAGCGTCATGCCACAAACCAGAATACAAAGATCCATACAGCCCAGTCAGCGGTCCCAGTGCCGCTGTCGCTGTCTCCTATATGGAGTCCTGGGCCGAGGAGAATATCAATAAGATGAACAAAGAATAGTCAACTCGACAACCATCGAGTCGGACGACGAGACGAGCATACTTACATACGACGTCACTCAATATATATCAGCTTCAATAACCGAAGCTATGCCGGTGGCACAGACATGCTCTGAAACAGCCTCATCGCTATGAGCTCCAGTAAAGAAGTTGAAACAAACGAAGACGTGGAAAGAAGATGAACAAGAATGATAACAAAGACAAGAGATGAGAATGAAAAAGCGGTGATTAGAAAGTTCGGTCAGCAAATCGCACACCGATTCTTTCCTTATAGCTTCTTTCTTTCCCCTGCATTTTTTTTTTTTTTCTAGACGCTGTTTCCATTCCTGCGCTGGTATGCTTAGCTTAGTCAACGGCATCGGCCATCGTCCGGCCCTTCTCCCTTTTCCCCGTTTTGTTAACCTGGAGGAAAACAATCGATAAAATAAAGAAAAGAATATGGCGCAAGAGAGGCCGTTTGAACCCTGGTGTTTATTGCTTCTCGGGTTGGACCATACACATGTAGGTCTATAGATTGGGCATCAGGCTAGTTTAGTAGTGCCTACGAGGTAGAGAATGAGACGGATTACATGTCACACAACGAAGTACTAGCACCAATCATCTTAGTACCTATTATACTACTTGCATACTCGAATCAACATAGTTGCCCATAACAATCTCGTCGCTTGTGCTCTCTACTATTTCTCCAACGTCCATCATCCTTCCTCGTGTAACAGAGCCCGTGAAACCCACCATTTCAACTGCTCCCAGCGATAGAAATCATCAGGCACCTGCAGCATCCAATTTCGAATGCAGCCATTGAGGCCCAATTTCCTGACATCAGCCCAGAAACCAGCCAACGCAATTTCTTCGACCCAGCGTTCCCCCCTTGCAGGGATATGACACAGGCCCAAGCCCCAAATCTAGGCGGGGGTAAGAAAGAAAAAAAAACTCCGAGGAATCCACGATGTAGTCAATGCCGATTATTCTCCTCCCCTTTTTGGGAGGCCCACGCACCGATCGCATCGCATGGCACCTCGTATCCCCAAAAACTCAATCGGAACAAACACGAGCTCTAAAACACGAACGAACCAAAGTCTGTTAGCTTTTCTTGGGGTCTTTTAGCCTCGTTTCTCGGCTTGCGATCCGAACGCAACTGGATAAAAAAAAAAAAAATTGGCCCCTTGCGTCGGCTTATCAAAACATGTTGCAGGTTCCTGCATCGAGCCGCTGTCATCCCGTGTGGCCTAGTTTCACCTCACCGCCAAGGAAACCATGGAAGCGAGCAGCCGGTCTCAAGTCTTACGTTTTGTAGGTTTCAGTGTTAAAGTAATGATGTTCTCTACGTGATAACATACTACGTGCAAGGCACTCAAATGCATTGGCAAAAATAATTCACATTCGTCGTAAAAGAAAATATCATTGTAGATCAAGTAAAAAGAAGAAAAAAGGGGATATAATGCATTAGTTACCACTAGAGTACATGCAGGGGCTGACATTATCCTCAAAAAAAGAAGTTTAGGTAGTTTTCCGTATAATCGTCATTAAATAGGGAAAAAAAAAGTTGACAAGAAGCTGGGGACATCTACAACCCCCCCGCCAACCTTCCGTTTCCTAACAAGCTGCCCTGCGGTATGAAGAAAAAACAACATATAAAATCTTGCCTCAAGATATTAAGTTTAACCGAGAACCAAAGAAAAAAGCCTTAATGCGCAAAATAAAATATTTTGGGAGGGACTCTTTCCGCCCCCCAACGACTTTGCTATCCACAAAATTAAGAGAGGAAGGCAATGGCCAGGGCAACGCCGGCCACGAGAGCGATGGGAGAAGAAAGACGGCCAGCGGCGCTTCCGGGAGGGACAGTGGTAACGGCGGGTTTTGAGGAAGTCTTGGCAGCGGTGGTCTCAGCGGCTGTGGGCAGACAAAGCTGGTTAGCAAAATCGGAAGCGAGGCTTGTGCGAGGCAAACACGTCTCGTCGAGAACATATAATACGTACCAGAGGTGGTGGTAGCGGGGCCAGTTGTGATGGCAGCGCTGGTGGAGTTGTGCTTGGCAGTGGAAGAGTGGCTGCTGGGGGAAGCAGTGGTGCTGTTTGAGGCCGCGGTGGTGTGGGCAGTGGTCGACTTGACGAGAGTGGTGGACTTCTCAGCGGAGGAAGAAGCAGCGGTAGAAGTGGGAGCCTCGGTAGCCGTGTTGGTCTCCTTGGCGCTGGTCTCGGATGAGGCGCTGGCAC
Source organism: Trichoderma asperellum (assembly GCF_020647865.1). Lineage (NCBI taxonomy): Eukaryota > Fungi > Ascomycota > Sordariomycetes > Hypocreales > Hypocreaceae > Trichoderma > Trichoderma asperellum. Next base: position 5,192,659 of record NC_089415.1, on the reverse strand, counting down.
TGGCAGCAACGTCACCCTGGACAGGGAACTGGGCGCTGTAGTTGCTCTCGCCGCTGGCGTCGGTGATCTTGAAGTTGTAGGTGCCAGAGGGGATCTTGTCCAGAGTCACGGTGGCGGAAGTACCGGTAACACCAGCTATCACAGTCAGCATCCATCGTGGGCCCGCAGATTTCGTTCATGGCGGAAAATCAACTCACTGGCAAGGGTCTTGACGTCCTTCAGGTTGTTGCTAGCACCAGTCTGCAGCTCAATGGTGCAGCCAGAAGAGCAGCCGGCGAAGGTGAGGGTGAAGGGCTGGCCAACCTCAACCTGGAAAGAAACGTTGGTGAAAGAGGGCTTGGCCAGAGCAGTGGCAGCAAGGGCCGAGACAGCAGCGACAGAGTACTTCATCTTGAAAGCGTAGAAGGACGAGTAAAGAATAGATCTGAACGAGAGACGGAAAGAATCGTTTTAACTGGCAAGCAGATGGGTTAGTCAGGTTGTCTTGGTTCCTTGATGACGCAAAGCACAAGGTTGACTGGTATGTCGGTAGTGAGGAAAGATCAAGTTTCTCGCAGCAAATGGGTTGCTCGGAGAGGAATGTGAAATGAAATAAGAAAACAACAACGACAAACAAAACAAAATAGGAGCAGGAAAAAATAGTCCAGCCCGTTACAGCTGCCAGGCTCGCGTCCAGCTGGTCTCTGACAGACGCAGAACAACCGTGCTTTCCACTATCCTTGGAACTATTGCCTCTCCACCGTCGTCTCTCAGCCATTGATACAGCCAGCTCGCATGCTACCGTGCCGCATCAACCGCCGCAAGGGGTCTCGAAGCGAGAGGCCCAGAGAATAGGGGCTTTGTTTTTTCCTCATAGCAGAGTGGCTTTTTTGCTCGAGAGTAACATAGAAACAGAGAGAACAAGATAGGCTAGGGGTGGGCATAGCTGAGCGCAGGCAGACGATCCGTGTAAATGGATCAAGATGCCGCCTCGACGGGGGCTTGGCGAACACGGCAAAGGCAGTAACACGGCTTGTCAAGGCAAACAAGAACACCAAAAAAAAAAACAAAAAAACACTTACTGCACGAATGAAACTGGGCCTACAAAGCGAGTGATCAGGCGCGGGATAGCAGAAGCAAGAATCAAGAAGAAGAGCCGCAGAGGCAGGACGGCAAAGGGTAATTAAAGCACTTGGAGAGGCCCAGAGGAGCATCGGTCAGGAGTGGAGCGGGCGTTGGAATTGATAGCCTAGCTCCATTCCCAGCAACAGGGGGCCCGGCCGGTGGAATTAGAGGGGGCCGAGTCTTGAGCAGAGCCCAGTGCGCTGCCAGGTCTCAACCGCTCTGGGCCCTGTCTAGCGATCGCATGCACGCCGCCCGGGTGATTTCCCGGGGCGCGCTGTGGCCAAGCTTTCTGCCCTCTCATGCCATGTCGGTGCAGAAGCTGGAGGTTTGCATGGACGAGGCACAGCGCGCTAGGGCCTGGCACAAGCTCCGCCGCCAGCCTATCAGCGGCCGCGGCCCCTGGTCCAGCGGTCGAGCTTCAGCCCGCCAGCGCTAGGCCGAATAGCTCCCCAAGCGCTATTAGCCAAGGCCCGCGACTAATCAGTTCGAGCCAGGCACACGCTCTGCAGCGACGGCAGATGCCAAGCTTTGCTGTCCACCCCGGGGAAATGGCATCAACTAGGCATAGCATGACACGCAAAGCAAATTTGGCCCACCCGACAGGTGCTTTGCTGCCGTCATTCCAAGTCCCATTGGGCCAATGCCAGCGGCTCTAACGGCAAGCGAGAGACGAGGAGAAGGGACAAGAGACGAGAAGGCAGAATGAATGAAGACGGGGAGAGGAAAAGCGCATAACACAGACACACAGTCAGAGAGAGAGAGGAGTCGGCCGGCCAGCCCTGCACCGAGTGAAGCGACGCAATAAAACAATGCATATGCACCCATCCATCCTTCAGACACCCGCTGGGAGAAAGAGGCGCCCTATTCCCGCAATCCTACGTGCGCCTCGCTTACAGGCACAGCAAGCCACTAGGCTGGAGCTGCCGCGAGTAATAAAACCAGCCAAACACCAGGCAAGATGAAAAATTTAAGAACAAAATGATCACCTTATGCAGGCTATCGTCCAATAGCCGTGGCGAGCGCAGCACCACCCCCAGCTGGCCACTGCACCCAATAGCGCGCGATCGCCACAATGGCTCAAATACGGGATTCTAATCGCCATTGAGTTTGCTCAGCGGGCACCAGTATCGTCACCAAACGGAAAGCTTCTTTTCGATGGCTTTTCTTGTTCTTCTCCTTTTTCTTCAGGCGGCATCTTTCGTCTTGGTTACGGCAACTCGCTAGGCACGACACCAACTCCCCCCCAACCGCGCGTTACACCACAAAACAGAACCCCTCTCCACTGCAATTAAAAAGGAACATAATGGAAAGGGAAAAAAACCGCTGCTAACCAGCCTGTGTCTCTTTTTGTTTTTTTCTTCACTGCCCGTTCCCACTCCGAACCGCCCTCCCCGGCCTAGAACACAGCGCAAAACCAACCTGCATGTCTCCATCCCACTATTCCTGTCCCTACCGAAATGCGCTTCTTTCCCAGACCAGACTATTCAACACATCATCGCAGCGCCATTAGCATTAGCCTCTCCCCTAAACAACAACCGGTCCCCTCTGCAAAGTGGCCCCCGCGCACGTCCAATCAGTCGCCCCTGGGTCTCGGCTCTTACCCAGACGGGCAATCTCCATTGCCAAAACGCCTTTATACCATCCGCGTTCGCGATCAGCGCAGCAGCAGCCCATTCGACACACACACACACACACTTGTGAATGAGGCCGGTTAAGCTTGAACTTCCTCATCACTGCCTAAAGTTTTTGGCATCAGCCCGCATGCATTGATCGTTGCACAGCCCATTCTCTCTCTCTCCACACAGCCATTCTGCACCTCGTGGAGGTTAAAATGGGGAGCAAAGCTGTCATCGGCTCCTCGAGCTCTCTCTTTCTTCCTATATCCCGACGAATGAGAAACAGGCATGATCCTGTCTGCGCAGTCACATAGCCAAAACTCTGAATGCGCAAACACGAAGCCCGCTGCAGGCTGCCCACCCCCGAACACGTAACTCCATCATCATCCGCATCGTCATAATTCATGCTTCCCACTTGCCAGCTTCCCCAACACGACCTCTTTTGGCTTCAAGAGCGCAAGGACAACTGGTAGTATTGTATGCAAACCTCGGCGTATTCCGTATTCATCCATCCATTTTCCCCTCTTCCCAACCAAGGCAATCGAGGCTGTGCTCGTCCATTCCTCCCAACTCGCATCACACATCGCATCAGTCAACTAGCAAGGACACACCAAACAGAAGCAAAACCAAAACCAAACCAAAAAAAAAACCCCCCGACCCTTTCTCGCCAAAATCCTCCAATAGCCTCATCTCCAGCTCCAGCTCCGCCCCCCTTTTTGTTATATCCTAGGTCTACCTTGTTTCCTCATCTTCTGCACCTCCCATCATCCTGCCAATTGCTCTCTCTCAACTCTCTCTCTCTGTCTTCCTCTATTGCGCCGCTTCACTTCCCCGATGAGCTCTTCGCCTCAAACCCATCGCCCCCCCTGTATCGCTCTAACCCTGTTCCAAGCCCATCCATCCCCGCAATCTCCAAAAGGCCATCAGCCAAGCAAAATTACCGCCTCATCATTGGCCCCTCGCCCTGCACACGCTGTTTTGTCTCACGTTTCGTGTGGAGTAAGCAATCGATAGGCAATCTCCTATCCCTAACGAGGACTCCACCTTTGCTGGTCAAAACGCTGTTCTTTCGCCACGGCGCCTGCAGAACAAGGCAACTGGTAATATCAATTTGGGACTTTCAGGCGCTTCGCGAGGCGGGGATGATACCTACGATACCAAACAGATAACCAGCAAATTACTTGTATAGATACTTTGTAGTAGTAGTAGTGCTGTAGCAGCAGCAAGACTTGTCCACCGCCGCTCCAGCTACCGGGGACGAACTCCATTCTGTCTGGTACCGCGGAGTAATCTAGGTACTACTTGTTTTTTGAATCAAATTAAACCAAAGTCACCACGCCCATGCCTGTCTCTCTCTAGCATACTGCATACTATTATACATATGTACATAGGTACTCCATCATATTCCACCAGACAATCTTGGCCAAGCATTATGATCGCCAGACATGTCCAAAATCTCGCAGTTCAGATGACTTGTTCCATCTAGATTGGCACAGCTATGGTGGAGGGAGCTATCATTAAAACCCGCAAGATCTACAGCACTGTCTAGATTGACAATCTCGATGCCTGGCGGCGGCCGTCTCCGTACTCTTTTTGCCTGTGCATAAGCCCCCAGATTTTGCAGCATACCGACCGCGTTTGCATAAGCGATCTCGCTTCATTGTTGACATTGCCGAGATCCTACTGTTATCAAAATACCGTTATGCAAAGCTCAGTTCACCGAGAGACGGGAGCTCTATCTGGGGATACCAACTCATTGTATCAATTATCAAGGCCCTAATAGCTGTATTTACACAATGCCGACGCTGTCATCGGTACAATCATGAATGTCCTCCACATCCGTCATTCCATCCATCTGTTCTTCCTTTACATTTTTTTTTTCTTTTGTTAATTTGCTTGTTTGTTTATTTGATCAACCGCCGTCCAGCTGATTGTTCATTATCCGGCCAGTCCCCAACTCGCTCGATATGCCAGCACATAAAAATGGGAAATACTAATAGATACGACGATAAATTCCAAGCCTGGAGCACTGGGTATTTTGTTTTGGGGTAAAAAGTGAAAGAAAATGAACGACGCATTTTAGTGCTCCAACAGACGCAAGCTACCCTGCACGACAACGTTCTCGAGGATCGACCCGGGAGGAATGTCAATGGTGCTTCCCTCAGTCGCAACAATAATGACTGTGCCCTTGAGTGTCACACCACGGCCCAGGTTAACGGCACCGGTGATGGTGAGGTGGTCAAGCTCCAACACCTTAGGGATGGAGGGGATGCGCTTCTGGAAGTCTGAAACCTTCTTAAAGTCGCTGCCCAGCTTGATCAGAGGAGCATCGCCGAAACGAGCGGCGCTCATCTGGAGCTGACCGTGCTTCAAGGTGTACAGGTCAGACTTGACCAACATGAGGTCGGAACAGGTCTTGACGGGCAGGAATCGCCGACGGGGAACGTTGACACCGTGGGCGTTGTTGAAGTGGCGGATGGCAGCACCGACAGCAGTCTCGAGCTGGAGGATGGAAATGTCTGACTCGCCCTTCTTGTCACCAGGGATGGTCTTGCCGTTGGGGATAATCTCCATAGCCAACTCGTTGTTCTCCACCACGCGCTTGATGGCGTTGAGGTTCAGCCAAATGTTGTTGGTGTTGAAGTACTTGAACTTCTTGATGGACTTGAACTCGTTGACGTGCTCCTTGGGCACCTGAGCGATTTCCAGCAGGCGGACGGATCCCTCATAGTCAATGATGGTACCACCCTTGACGTCAGCCTTGGTCTTGTTGGTCAACTCCATGATGTACTCGGCCTTGGTCTCAACCATGTGCTGGAGGATGCGGAGATCAACAACGGCACCCAGGTTGTCGACGTTGGACAGGAAGATGATCTCGATGCCACGCTCCAGCAGCTTTTCAAGAATGCCAGAGTTGTACAGCGACTCGAAAACGTCACCGTGTCCAGGGGGGTACCACTCGGTGATGGATGAGTTGAAGGACTTGGGGACAGGCAGCAGCGAGTCCTTGTAGATTCTGGGGTATCGGGACTGGTTGAAGGTGAGAATGTCCACGTTGTGGCCCTCGTACTTCTTGATGATGGCAGCGGTATCATCGTTGGTGTTGAAAGAGTTCATCAGGATGAAGGGAACGTTGACGTTGTATGTGCGGTTGAGGTACTCGATCTGGCGGACAGACAGGTCGAGGAAGGACATGCCGTCACGGACCTCAATGACGGACTTGGGTCCAACGCAGCCCATAGAGGTACCGAGACCTCCGTTGAGCTTGAGGACGGCGAGCTTGCTCAGGAACTGAACGGACTCAGTGTTGGCGAGGTCCTCGTAGTCGACGACCTGGCCCTGGGCGGGAGGGGCAATGCGGTCCCAGTCGCTATGACCCCGTTAGCAATCGTCCATCTTGTAAATTCGTAGGGAAGGGGAAGGAAAAGGGAGGGGGAAACATACACGGCATTTCCCTTGGCCTTGTCGTTGAGGTATCGTCGGAAGAGAGCAAAGAAGTTGTCCATCTCGGTCTCGAACAGCTAAAGAAGCGATTTGCGTTATTAGCAAAGCCACCATAGCGCTTGGCGCCTTGTCATCTTGTCGAGCTTACCTTCTTCTCCTTGGGGTCCTCAACGGTCTCGGCGAGGTTGGTCAGGGCATTTCGCATCTGAGCGGCAGCGACATTGGTCGAGGTGTTCTCAAAGGCCTGGGCGTGATCAATTAGCTCGCGCTCCTTGGAATCATTATTCGGTGACATTTTGAAGCCTTCAGTAACGGCGGCATAGCATGCAGCATCAGGGCGCAGAGCAAATGGACAGAGGTGAAGAGGAAAAAAGGCAAACGCAGCTATGGGCAGAGCCTGTCGGCCGTGATTAGATGAAACGCTTGCGATGGCGCTCAGCAATCACGGCCGTCCATCACCTGATAACCAAGTGCACAAGGCGTCAAGCCACTCCCGCGGCCATTAGGTTTTCCCAAGGCCCTTATTTTTGCCTTTTTGCTTTACCATGACCATGTTTGCCGCAACCAGCGGGCGGGCGTAGTGCGCGCATTAACACGGCCAAAGCACAGCTATGAGGGGTATGTAGGTCGCCATTGCGCCCATCCAGCTATGCGCCAAGCATAGCTCCCTGCCCCTCACCCAGAGCTTTGTATCGCGGCCGTAGACCAAAATCATGGCGGAAAATACAAAAAGACTCTGGAAAGGGAGCCCAGGATTGGTTCAAAGAAAGAATTGAACAAGCACTTACCATGTGACTGCGAGTCTTGCCGTGGTGACGCTGCTCGAATCCGTTGTCATCGGGATTCGGCTTGAGGTGCGTTGGCAAAGCACTCTTGATTGCCGACATTGTGTCTGGTGATGGGTGTTTGCTCGTTTGTGGTTGCTTGTGAGACGCCTCGTGCGCTGGCGAGCTTCGATTTCCGGCGGATCGCAGCGAAAAAGAAAAGGAAAAAAAAAAAAAAAAACGAAACTGTTGCAGAGGAGAGTTGGGAAGAAGAGCGTCGATGATCTCTCGTCGAAGAAGGGGGGAGTATCAGCGTCTTAAGGTGGGGTGCGAAGACGGTCTGGCGGGGTGGATTGAGCTTTCCCCCAAGCAGGATATTTAGTTCCAAGAACCTAGCAGCGCGGCCCAGTTAATATGGAAATGCTACTACTTTGTACGGAGCACTGTGCCGTTGCGTGTTGCGTGTTGCGTGTTGCGTGTAGTTGCATGTGCGATTTTGCAGTGTTGACGTCAATGGAAGACGGGACGTGCAGCAAGCAGGCTTACAGCAGCAGCAGCAGCGCAGACGCAAATCAGGGGGGCGAAAAGCGATGATGGTACGTACGATGAGAGAGACACGGCAGGCTCAGGAGCTGGAGGCGTCACTGGAGGAGGTGCTTGAGAGGAGGAATGCAACGAGGCTTCAATGCCAGAGAGCTCTGGTTTTAACAGAAAACGGGGGCAGCCCCTTTATCATTAGCCCAATGGCTTGCCGCTGCTGCTGCCGCTCCTTTTTCTGGATCCCAATCGTCTGTGTCGATTCCCCTGAACAATCAAATCACGACGCTCCCCACTAGCATTTCGCATCGACCTTGGAGGCGCGAGTTATCCCGGCCGAAATTGGAAAAGGAGCCCAAGGTCCGGCCGGGGGGGTCCAATCACCGGAACTCTGTCGTTCATTATGGGGAGCTCCAGCTGCTCTCGCCGGCCTCTTCTCTACTAAGTAAACTGCAGCTCGAGTCTTTTGTCTTGGTTTGCCTCCGCGGCATTGTCTAGGAGAGACAAGTTCCAGGACCAAAACAGCCTCTTCGGAGGGGCCAAACCAGCGCCCATCCACTTTGCACAATGAACCAAGCTGGGAGGGGGATCCGCAGTTCAGCAACGAACCCCGCCACATTCTTTTTGCTGCCTGCTTTAACGGCCCAAGCTTATTGTTCCAAAAAAGCCAAAAACGCGGCCAATTGTGTGCTACTACAAAGTACAGGCTAAGTACCCAGGTACCAGCGCATGCCAATCTTTTCCCAACAAGATGCCACGCTTTGGCTTTAGGCGTGTCCGAGTGAAAGATGAGAGATAAACTAAGAGCCAGGCAGTGACAGACTGTGGGAAGAAAAAAAAAATTTCTCTTTCCTCACACTATTGCTATGAATAGGTTGCACAGCAGAAAGATTTTTCACATGCAGTGTGGTGGGCTGAGATTGTATATATGCACGGCAATATGCATCAGCGCCCAGAGGCGATAACATAGTCTGCGGCGAAATGTCAAGATGGTTGTGTCTGGCTGCCCAAAAAGCTGTCGTTGGGCTGCGTGCCGATAGGCCTGTAATCCCCTCAAGGAGGAAGAAAAAAATGCCTCGGGCCTGGTCTCGGCCAGTTTACTTCCTGATGAGCGCATGTGCAGAGTCAGATCGCATAGGGGAAACAAGGGAGGTGATGCTCATCCGCTCGAATTCGGTCAATAACGAGTTTTGACATGTCCCTTTCCCAAACATCTCCATATTACCTACAAGAGAAACTAAAGTTCTGCTAGCCGGCAGTAGTGCCGGCTCTGGTCGGTAGAGGTCATCCGAGCGGCCTCACGCTTGAGAGCGCCACGATGCAGCATCCCAAGTGTCAAACTAACATGCCTAGCAACAAGCATATCTCATACGCTGGCGGCCGCAAGACGCCATACTAGCATCAACAAAACCTCACAACTGTTGAGGGAGTGGAAAAATTTTTCTCATGTTATCATCGGGATTTTGGGTTAGGCATCGACACATTACCTGTGTAGACTCACCAATACTACCTACGACCTCCGCTACTCCGTATCTCCTGTAAACAGCCCGGGCTTATATTGGCCCAAACACGTGGGGTTAACAACACACTGGCATTGCTCGGAATCAGACTCAGACTCTGCAAAACCACGCAAATATTGGGCTCATGAAGAAGAAGAAGAAGAAGAAGAAGAAGAAGAAGAAGAGAAAAAAAAAATATCCAAAGACAAAAATAGGCACGGTACCGCAGATATTGCTACCGTTTCGCTAACAAACTCTTTGGTCCACTGCAGAAATGACGATAATTTCCCGCGGTTGCTCCGCCTCTGGATAGCATCAAAGCGGCCGTTCAGCTTCCATCTCCACAAAGATTCTCCTGACCGGGGCAAAAAGCGACGGACTCTGCTGCTAGCACGGAGGGAGAGCAAACATCTTTAAATAACTAAAAAACAAGCTGCACTTGTGTACATCAAATCGACCTCCTTCTCGAAGAACAATGACGCGCATGGGAGTTTCCGCGCCTGCCCAATGCCTCGACCGGAGTATCCATTGCCGGGCAAATGCCACTGCCATCATCGGCTTACGTGATCCACACAAGCCCACGTAGTGCCTAGATAGGCAATAGGGCAATCGGAAAACCGCCCATGAAAACCTTCCAGCGGGTCTGCAATCGTTATCAGCGCTCTGCAACGACCACTAAAACGCTCTCTATCGCCCCAAACATGAAGCCCAGCCAGCCAGTCACAAGACCCGTGGCATCACGCCGGCTCTTGAATGGTCCGTGCATCCCGATAGTATTCCCACGACAACGTTGCATCTGGCGCTCCAAGTCGACGATGCCGAAGTAGAAAGTAGAAAGAAAAAAAAAAAAAAAGCGTCACCGCCGAGCCGCAGCTTTGGCCTAGATAGCGCCGGCAGGGCGTCTACTGCATTTTGCCTTTTCTTCTCTCTTCCGTCTCTATCGAGTTCCACGATGACACATCCGGAGCTCCCAGCAACGCAGCCTAGTGGAGTCTGTTGTTGCAGTGATTGAGTGACGAGGAATCTTCTGGCATTTGATTCCTGGCCAGAGTCTGATATGGCTTTTTGCCTTTATATTCGCCATGTACCCCACGAAGTCCTCTTGAATTTGTTTTGAAACCTCACAGCGCCCGCTGCCCTAATCTTTTCGTTGTAACCAAGATACGCCACTGAGACTTTGTCTGTAACCATATCCCCAGACTAAAGTTTACCGTTTGTCTTTTTAGTGGGAGCAGGTGGCAACGTTTGGTCGCTGTCCGGTTCCGGAATCCACCCTCGGCATCGTCCGCCCCGACGCCTTATATCTCGTTGCCATTTGCCAACCGCCAGCACTCGAGATATTCTCCGGGCAACAAAAAAAGAAAAGAAAAAAAACCTCCCTCCATCTAAACAACAATGGGTTCTTTGAGTGTCACCATCAGCCTCCCATTCTGGCACATCAACGTCCCCGAACCGGAGCGGACGCCTCACTGTCCTCCCTTCCTCCTTGGCCTCAACCCGAAAGATCTCCGGACGGTGTCAACTCCAGACTCAGAGTATCGCACTCAGACATGGGAGGAAGTGTGCTACCTCATCAGGACAAACAACCTGGAGCGTTTCCAGCGCATCCCTTCCAACCTGCGGCGCTACAAGGCCTTTACCTACCGCCTGGGCAAGCTCTACGGCAGCATCGCCAACTTTGTCCTGAGTGAGCGTCTGCGCTGGGAACTGCCCGTCGTGCCTCGCGGCGCTCCGTTCCAGTACGAAGACGATTACAAGATCCTTCACAACGACTGGCCCTATGGGCTTGATCCTAGAATCGTGCACTTGGTGGTCTGGACCAAGTTTGAGCTCAAGGCAGTCTCTGCCACTGGCGACCTGACGGAGAAGGCGAGGAGGGAGATCGACGACTTTGTGACCAGGACATTCCGGTCTCGAATGCCTTCAAACCAGGTGAGTTTGTGACCTTTGATTCGCTTCTTGTCCAAAAACTATCGACTTGAGCCGATGATCCCTTCTAAGAAGCCACTCTGATGCTGACTCGGGGCCAGGTCATGTGGTTCAAGAACTGGGCTGCTCTGAAGTCGATTCATGCCGTGGAGCACTTCCACATCATGCTCTTCAACCCAGACCCGGAGTTCATCAAAGAGGTCACAAACGGCGATGTGCCTCAGTGTGAAAAGGCCGACATTTAGACGGAACGTGCTCGGATTGCCATGTTATGATTTTATGACTTGTTTCTTTCGTTGATTTTCTTATACTTCATGATTCGGTGTTTTGGGTTTAGATTAGAGTCGAGTACTTAGACTTTGGAGTTTTCATGTCCTTCGTTTACGTCCATAGAGGTTACGGACTTGTATGAAATAGATGGTTGATACACAACATCGAGGGTATAGACTATAGATTATAGCGCACAACGGGACTGTATGCTATCTCATCAGCAGCATATATTCATTTTAAAGTAATTCTAGAGGTTCACTACGTATACGTGTGTATATGTGTGTTTACCGTGCACTTTCTGTTTCCTGTATATGCTTGTGCGTGGATTTTGTGTATCAACGCATCAAAAACTGCCATCTTGTAGGGTAAGTTTCAACCGTAAAAACAGCGGAAACTTGCATAACTGCGGAGCCCAATGCTGCGTATTCTCGATAAAAACCCGGGTTGAAAAATTGCTCAGGATATAAAAGAGTGCAGATTGAAATCGTAATAGAAACAATGGCCTCGCAAATGTATCGATAAGACAATTGTCTCACTGTAATTTCCATCGTTTGAGTTGCGCGACATCTCCCTTGCGTCCGCCACAGGTTGCACAGCCAAATTTTTGGTCTACCCTCTAATACCTAATAACCCCGCCTTCGGTTTGGGCAATTTTCCCTCTTCCTTCACCGTTTTCTCAGTGAACAGACCGCTTAATTACGAGCTCGAGGCCTCCAAGGAGGAAGAAAAAGGGCCTAGAGGATACAAAGAGCCAAGCCGGAAAGGGTTTAATTCTGAGATACGAGGGGCGGAGGAAGAAAGTGAGATTTCATCTCAACATCGGCGGCGCCTGTTCTGAAAAGAGACGAAAGAATTCCAGCCGCCCAACAAAACTCTGATTTTCTCACTAAGCAAGGCTGCGACGACGACCTAAAAATACAAGGGCGTTGTTTTACGGATTCAACGCCCTCTGCCAATTGCCGTTATAGGCCACACAAAATTGCTTTGAATTGAAGGGAGATAACAGGGGGAGGGGACGAAGGATTGAAAAATGGCAGATTTGGAGCCCAACTGGCGAGTCCGCTTTCTAGCCGGCCAGCCTCCTGCGAAGGTCAGGGTGCGAAATCTGCAGACGTCGATTGAAGGGCCATCCGATGCCTGGAATAGGAAAGGAAAGCAGCAGCCGCTGTCTGTGTCCGCCTCTGTCATGCTCAAAGAGGCATTTGACGCATCTTCATCCGCCGACAAGGTGGCGGGTGATACCGTGCATTATGGACTGCTCAGCAAGGCAATATTGGCCTCGTTGGAGGGCAAGGGACCACAGCATCCGGCCAAGGAGAAATCTGCAGATGCGGCTAGCACAAGTCGATTTTCAAGCTTACGAGACGTTGTGAATACAATCTGGGAAGATCTTACCAACCAAGATGCCAATGGAAAAACCAAGGTTGTCGATGAAGAAGAAGAAGAAGAAGAGCAGCTAGTGAAGTCGTTCTTGAAGGCCTCAACTATTCGATGTTTCGAACTTACTGCCCACCTCCCCAAAGCTTCGCTGCTAGGAAGTGGCGTGAGTCTCACCAGAATAGCCCTCTTTGGGCGTGATGGCGAGTCAAGACCTCAGCCAAGGGGCATGAGCCTCAAGATCCACGACCTTAGGGTTCCTACTCTCATCGGCGTCAACGGCAACGAGAGGAAGGCGAAGCAGGTGGTTGTTGCAACCATTGAAATTGACAAATTTAATATTGATGAGGATGTTTTCACAATGATAGAAGCGGAGACAGTCGAGGTGAGTGAATGCTTCACGGACCGGCCAACTTGACGTTGCAGCGAGCAGCTTTGGATACTGAACACTTGCATGATAGGTCATGAGCCAATCGTCGTTTGAGACCCTAGAGGCGCTGGCCAACACTCTAGCTTTCCGGCTTGCCAGCTACCTGCACTCATCCCAAGCCGGGTCGATGAACAGAAAGGGATGGCCAATTAAGATTGCACTGGAGAAGCCAATTGCCGTTGTCCTCGCGGATGCCGCATGCGTGCAGTTGAGTGTCATCTCATCCGAAGTACTTGGCGGGATACAATAATGAATTAGTTAATAAGCCAAGGAAAATGCCCCTCTCAACACACATAACAAACAGTAGCATCATGATGGAGGTATTGTTGGATAACCCTGACCAACAGGAACAGTCAATGCTTGATAATCAATACTACCACAGATATCCATAATGTTTTCCTTTGTTCAGGGTGATTCGCCAGGTAGGGCTGAGCGTACCATGCTCCTGATTGCATGCCCATACGACTACTATACATACCGTGTGTTGCCTTGTACGTTGGGTGGCTGATATCAGCTCTCATTTCCATGAACCAACACCCAACACCCATGAGCCAGCCTGCCCGGACGGATGCATCGTATCGAGAAGTCGCTGCAGCTGCAGAGCTGCGATGCAACACCGGAATCGCATCACCCCTCGCTAGCACCGCGACCTGAATTTGCATCCTGCCAAGGCGGAGGCTTCCTATTGCGACGTGATTAACTCATTTCACTCACATTAGGCTCCTTCATGCCCGATGGCCTAGAAATCTTCTAGAATCACTCCCGTATCTAGCAGAGGTGCTCTCCCCTGCCCGGTGTCAATGCCGCACCAGCGCGCGCCTATGTCTAGTCGTATTTCGGCGAGTCCAGTAGTGCTGCCAGTAATCTGCCAGCGCCACTTGGGCTGAAGGACGAAAACCGTTAGAAAGACGAGAGAAAAAAATGGTTCCACGAAAGCTCCTCGAGCAGCGCTATCTCGTAGCTCCAAGATCGGCATAAACCGCCCATTCCCACCCAGAATGAGCAAGAAACGCAGTTGCGTTGCATCGGCGTTACTGAGCCGCCTTGCCCTCCGCTCCTACGTCTCCCCGAGTGGATATCTTCATTCAAGGATCAGACGCCACACGAAGAACGCCACGCCGCATGCTTTAATTTTTTCTCCGCCGTAGCAGCATCAGGAGAGACTAAGACCAAGTTGGCGATGCTGCCGAAAACAAGCACCGCTTCTCGGCGCCGTGCGCATCCAGCTTGCATCTCGACATGTTGGTTGAAATCTCTGCTGAGCTCGCTTCTCTCGTCAGCCCCTTGCTGCCGTCTCATGTAAACACCGTGTTGCTGGGGGAAACGCTACAAGTCGTCTGCACTTTTCGTATCGTGTTAGGGTGGGTTGCCCCATGTAATTGTTTCTGTCGGTGATTGTGTGAACGGATGCTGGAGAGCTCCATATGAGGGCAGGGACTGGGCGAGTTTGGTACTTATTGTTGCAGATCTTTGAAGCCACTCAGCCGTACTTGTACGAGACACCCTCTCGCTTAAATCAAGTTAGCAGTCGTACTCCGTTGGTTTTAGCTATCTGCATTGTTCGGGGAAGTAGAAAACGGCGTTCTTCTCAAATCCCGCTCCCCACGCCGCAGCGGCTCAGACGAGCATACCCGTCTCTTGTGCTCCTCATCTTACGCAGACAAACTCCATAGAAGCTCCGCAATGCCGTATGTTTGCGCGTAATGGACCCGGCGAGCCAAGCTTCTCTGCCTTGGAACGGCCCATCTTACTCACATCCGGCGCGGCAGTGCTTCGTCGCTCGCCCGCACACATACGTCCATATTTTGCGCTTCGTACCTGCATTTGTGGAGCGCTCACTGCTGACTTAACGGGGATTTATCCCGTGTCTCTTGGCCAATCATAGTCTGTTTCCAGCATCCTCACAGTGAGCGGCAGTGTGTATGAGCAGATGGATATCATAGATGTGAGCTCTTCTACTGACTCGGTGCCACGCTGTTCCCCCCTAGTATCCAAGCTTTTAAGAGAGGAAACGCTTTAAGGAAACATTTCTCAAATCCATCCATCGTGGTAACATCGGCGCAAATCTCAATAAGACCAGCAGCTTAACCCGCGCCTAAGCAGCATTCGAGAAACACGAAAGCGTGGCAGCAGCCGCTAACGGCGAACAGACCAAGGAACGCCTCCCGCAAGACTGAGCCCAAGCAGGAAATGAAATGCATTAGGTCCACGTTTAGTTCCATGTTTAGCTCTTCCAACAGCCCGTCACCACCTGCGGGTATATTCCGGGCGCCGGGGCATGTCAGGGGTCCCTCATGTAGCCGTCGCTTGTCAGTCTTTTCAGATTGTATCGGACGCAGAGACTCTTTTGGCCCCCTTGACAAAGTACTGAATATATGTAATAGAGAGTAGGTAGGTGCTTTGTAGCAGTGGAACTACCACGCACTATTCCTGGAGAACGTGCCGTGAAAATGCTTCGCTCATGCACTCCTCATGACTCGTCACATCAGTTGGTGCCGTTCATCACCATATGGGTTTTCTCTCTTTTGTATTAGTCGTGCAGGTTATAATATGCATTTCTGCACCGGCTTCTCTTCCTGCCAGGGGATGAGCGTCGGATCCTTTGTAGGTATGTTAGCATCTTGGCGTTGTGAGCAAGCTAGAGAATCCTCGCGGATACAACACCATGTAACCCACGAGATCTCATTGTGAATAGAGCAGTAACGTGGTACTCCTCCTTCTAGCTGCATGGTTTCTAAGCAGCGATCGGCATTCGCTTGCGCTGGTACACAGAACCACTGCCTATTACAGATGCCCTGTATTCGACCCATAGATCCATAGCCTTACCATCGTCTCATGATCTGGTGAGAATTACGAACGATTGTCTATTCTCTCTCAAGGAGCTGGATTTATCTCAGTCGCCAAACGTTTGAAGAGGGGCTGTCGAAACCAACGGTTAACTGAGACAGCGTGCCTAGAATGTTCTATGAGAAGTATGGTGTCACACCCAGACGATGATTTGTTTTGAGTGTAGTTTTATGTGCACAAAGTACTTTGTACACTTGGAGGGGTTTCCGCCGGCAAATCCGCGTTCAACGTCTTCTCGCGGGCTGTTAGCTGTCCTTTGCTTGCGTATATTTTGACAGCGCGCCTCCTAAGCCATATCCGTAGGCCCCTGTTTCTCCCATTTCCCTTTTTAGGGCTTCAGGCGCAACAGTCCCTTTCAGCTTGCAATCACAGTGGCTCTATGTCACTGGCCATATTTTGTCGCCCATCATGATACTCTCCCACCATAGATAGAGTATAGCGACTCGTGCCGATTTTTCCTCCCTACTCTGCCAAAAAATGGGGAAGCAGGGTATATTCCGTATTCCGTACTCTGTGTCTCGTACCCGGTCCAATATTATTTGGCGATTGCGTGCGGTACCTGGGTCAGTGAGCTTCAGCTCCGGCCCTTACCCTGGCCTTGGGCATTGGAAGTACTATGTATCCGTATGTACAGGTATAATTTTCCTTGGATTTTTAGGTCGTTGTGGGCAGCCCATGTAAGTTCTGCCGACACCACGCTAGCTTCCGGACAACCGTGGACAAGGCTTCAAAATCCACGGCCGGCTCTCCTTTTCGCCTGCCAGGGCCTTCTCGCAGAATGACAAGAACGGGCGCTCTCGTTTATGAAAAGTTGACGTCTACTTCTACTTTGAAGATGTAAGTGCTGTTGCCAAATTTGGTTTCAAAAACCCGTTGGCACACTCCGTACTATCAGCGAGGCCGAGAAGTGTATTCCGGCCGAGAAAAGGGCCGGAAACATTGGCTGGTTTCAGAACCTGGCAAATGGCATCACAACCGAGTATTTGCATCGAAACGATATTGCCCGATTTGTCCAAGTGGCCGCAATACGTTCAAACCTGACCTGCAGCTTCACCAAAAGCTTGGCTTGAAGGTAAAGAATCCATCTGCCTATCATAAGCCCGGAGTTTGGGAAGCCCGCTTCAGTTGATATCTCCTTGGTTTACTCATCCACTTCGCATATAGCTGCGGATAACGGTACTGTCCAGATTCCGTAAGTGATAATGCGCCAGTGCACTGAATAGTCAAATAGGCCGAACGTACTAAAGTTCCCCTTCATAGCAAGCCCACACCGCCAGTCACAGTATCAACTAGGAATCAGGTCGAAGCGCAGAACTCCAACTATGCTTGTACAATCCTCATTGCAGTGGTTAAATCCACACCGGTGATGGCTCGCTGTGTGGTAGGGAGAGCACCCATATGCGCATGCACTTGTATACACGTAAAACCTCTGCCATAGCTTGTAGCAGATCGCTCTGGTGGTAAAGCGCAAGGAAATGGAACAGTAGTGATCGATCTCCGGTTTGTCAAGGGCAATCGTGCGATTCTCTAATTTTCAGGCCAGTGTTACACTGGGGGTGGATCTGGCTGGCCATGCGTCGCCATGTGAAGGCAAGGTTTTGCATTCAATGATTCAAGGCCCCCATGAATACTAATTTACCGTGCGTCCGGATCAAAGGAGTTTGCTATCGTATTCGTGCAAACCTGAATCCCACACAATCCTCCTCCGAGTCTTCATCTTGGGCTTTGTAAACCGTTGAAATCGGTTGGGTAGAACCGCTAATTTTTTGTGCACAGACTGGCATGAGCTATGAGAAGCTGCTGTCAGCATCGGGAATTCTTTGAGATACACTAAATACCATTCTCTTCGGAGGATAAAGAGCGGTACGGCGCAGTCGGCCGCAAACTAGGGCCAAGCAGCAACCGCAACTACCCCAGCAATCGCGGAACACCTCGTAGGGGGCTTTAGAAGCAGCTTCGGTGAGCGGCTAAGAATGGCCATCTCCCATATGAGGAAGATAAATTGCCATCTATACCCTAATTGGGGTTGATCATCGTGTAAAGCTCGCCGCTACGATTCCTCTGTTGTCGTGACATTTCTAATCTCTTCTATACGAGTCCTCTGTACTTCACTTGATCGCCGACTCTGGAACCCGTAGCGCAGAGTTGTTGATAGACTAGAATTTCGGCGTTGGTGCGGACGAATCAGATTAGAGACTAAACCCGATACCACGCTGAGATCGACAGCGCTGCGTTTGTGACGGGGAGCCTTAGAGAGTTGACCAGTGGCCCTGCAGTGGAAATGGAGCGGTTCCTACAACTTGATCCGCTTCCTGCAGCGGAAGAACTCTAACGCTGCCGGCGAGACGCGTTTTCAGCAGCTTTTCGGCTCGGGAGCCCATTTCTTGCTCGCTACCTGCACGAGAAGGTGAATGGATCCGATGAACTCAAGATCACCCAAAAATCCCGCTGCTGTCCAAAATAGGCTGTAGAAGGCGTACTTGTAATAGGTATTTTTATCGTCAGTAGCGCCGGGAGATGGTGATTCTTGCATCACATCTCAGTGCCAGTTAATCGTGGGGTAACTAGGCGGGATACAACCTTGTGGCATTCGCCTCATATCCCTTCCGAACCTCGGCGAGGATTTTTAGGTGCATTATAGCTTCCGGAGTGTCGTCGTTAGTTGAAAGCTTGTTCTCGAATACTGCTAGCCCCCATCAAACAGTAGACCGCCTAAACTGGGTGCTCAAGAGGATCACCATGTCGGCCGAAGGAAATGAAGTGCTGTAAGCGAAATTTGAAATGGCCTCTCTATACACTCGGGCAGGCAGGCTTTGCTCCACCAGGTATGGAATGCAATACTAGGACTGACTGTTCGGATCCTGGGACTGTAGATCTCGAAGAGAATTCATACAGTATAGTAGATGGGTGTTTTTCTTCTAACCTTGAACAGCACTTCGAATGATTTCGATATGGGCGAAAAACCATGTACCGAGTATGAGACCCTCATTTCAACGACAAGCCGAGGCTCCATCAAAAGCCTCTTGAGGGACAGCATGTGCCTTCCCCTTATATACGCATCAGCCTCCAAAGATGCCCTGTATATGGGGGTAAGAACTATTTTTTTTTCGCCTTAGTTTTATCTGATGGCGTCAATGGCGTCAATAGCTCGTACAAGCTTGCATATTTTGACATGTTATTATAGCAGTGGTTGCTTCTAGATGGCCCATCCTTGATCATCCCCGCAGTTGCAGAAAGCTTTGACTTCGATATTCTGAGATCTTGCTGATCGTCGGGCTCAAATCTGAGGATGAAACCATTCTTGCTGTGGGTTTAGCTAAGGTTATTTTTCAACGGTCTTGGAGCAACTTGCACAGCAATGCACAACAATGCATAATGATGTATAATGCACAGTGGTAACCAATGCTGTCTCCCTTGGAGAATCTGGCCATACCACGCAAATATAATAGCAGTACTGCTAGGAGCAGGATGCTCTAATGCTAGTGCTATGTAGCATGCACACTCAAGCTCGCAAGATGGAGGGCGGTTCTCTCCACGATGGAAGCTGCACCCCGCTCTGGGCAGGGGTTCCCGGAATTGCAATCGTCGCTTTTGCAGAACACGCTCGCGTTGATCGCTGGTGAGAGACAGATGGACGTATCCTTGGTGCGGTATCCTTGCCGTTCCCTGCAGCCGCTAGGAGGCTTTAGGCAGAGCCCTTGTTGTGGGTTATAGGCTGAAGAAAAGTGCTGGGAGCCCATTCGCTTGCCCTGGACTCGCCCGCATGACCCTTAACCAGGCTTGGCCGGGTGAGGAAAAGAGAGCGCTGGTTCAAGGAACGAAAATGCAAGTTGGATTGGATCATTCGATTCTGAGCAATTGAGGCTAGATTGCCGTTTACTCTTTCTTCTGTCCTTTGTTCCTACTGTATGTACCCCTCTCGAAGACAAGGACGTGGGTGAAAGGACCAGGGCGGCTTAACGACCACTCAGAGGGAAGGACCGGTTTCTCGGCCTCCCATAGGCGGATTTTGGCGCTCTCTCGCTGCTTCCCCCTACCGAGCCCAGGTGCCACCGCCTGTGCTTTTTCATGCGGCGCTTCCAACTCTTTCCAGTCCACCTCTTCTCTCCATCTACTGGTCGACTGTTCGAACGATGCCTGCCAGGTGAGCGTTCCCCGGTGGAAAGGCGATAATCTCACATGACAGGGCTGTTGCTGGTAGTGCTGCTAGGCAGGTAGGGCACTTTGGCACCGCTCCTCTCGTCGTGCCGCTGTTAGGACCCGAGATAGCGGCAAGCTTCCCACACCATTGACGAGATTTTTGACGACACCATCCACAAAATAGCATGTTCCTGGGTGGAGAATATGCATGGCTAATAAGCCATCAACAAGCATCTCGGCCTGCGTGCTTCTCGACAGCGTCCAGCAGCATCCCGCACCCAATGGGAGATAGTTGGCTTGCTACGTATCATTGGCTATGGAGCAGCGCATCCTTGGGTAAAAGAGTGCGCCATTCTCTTGTCGCGGCAGAATCTAGAGTTCCACTGGCATCCCCGTGGCTTCTGGATTCAGTCCCATACTGGTGCGGCTGCTGTCGGAAACTTATACGATGCCTGGATGGTGCTGTTGATGCATCTACTATACATACATACATACTGCTCAGCCCTAACTCATGGAGGGACGGGAGGAAGCCGCCAGAGTTACACGCCCCCGCTACCAACGAGAGGAGACGTGCTAAAATTGCACCAATAGATGATGCGAGCACAGTTGAGAAGCATCCGCTGTATGGACCGGTCCTCTGTCCTGCAAGCATGCCCCGATGCAGCTGAACAAAAAGCCATTGGCGAACAGGAATCAAAGAATCTAGACCGCGAAACTCCTTCGTATATGCACAAAAGCAAAAGTCCTTATGAATCAGACCGGCTGTCTTACAGTATTAACCAATACGATTTGCCCAGGAGATTTCTTGCCTCACAGACAACGACTGAAGGTCGGCATGCTTACGGGCTGTGTGCTACAGGAAGTAACACGCCTGACGTTTTGGATCGTCGGCGCATAAGAAGTTAGCAGCTCACAGAGTATGAGACTAACACCAGCACCGTGAGAATCCAAAATACGTTCTTGTGTTAGTGTCTCCAAATAAGGGTGTGGTGGGCTGCCGAGCATACAGTACTTGGAGCGGCGTTGACGATGAGTCTTTCCAGCGATTGCCCACGCGCCTCATACCAAGTGATAACCCTGAGAAAGTTGACTTCTGGCACAGCGCGCATTTGCGTAGCATAAGGAGCAGAGAACTACTCCGTATTAGCGCGCTATCTGAAGTAAAGCTCATTACGACTTGCAATCAGCGCTTCTTCGGTGGGTGCCGCCCGGATTGCGCGTTGCCCGGTTCGCCTAATTGGGTCTTCCTCCAGTACGCTCCGCAATCCTGGTATACGGAGTACTGTGAAGCACATATAATGAAATGTATAGTGGAGAAAGTGAATACAGCTCTTCTTGCACCGTGAACACCAGTGCATAGGTATCTCAGAACTGGGGGCTGGATGTCACTCTAGCAGACACAGGCGTGTATGGGAGTGTAAATGGCAACTACGTTTGAAGCCAAGAAACTTTGTCTGTCTCTTGGGCAGCTTTGGAACACCATACATGACCTTTTTGATGGAGATTTGTTTCTTGCGGATGCTCCTAGCCCCGGTGTCAGTGATGGTGTCAGTGATCGTCAGCCGGCTAATGGATGCCAAGAGGAACATCCCTTTGTACATGCGTACGTAAGATGCAGCGTAGAGATGCACAACTATTCTTAAAAAAGAGAAAAAGAAGAAGAAAATCTGCTAACTGTGGTGCAGGTACTCTTCGATGGAGAGAGGATTTCGCACATTCATTTCCGTCCAAAAGTGCCAACTTGTGCCAGATTGTGCCACCTGTTGCTAAGCTGAGCGCCACAGGTCATAGCCATGTCTGTGACAGCGGATGGCTGCAAGTCCTACTACTAGTGCTAGTATCCTATGGCCCAGAAGTGGCTAGATGAGATCGTCTTCTTCAGCACGGGTCTAATAGCCTATTTTGGGAGCTATGCCGTGACTTTGGCTGTCCCCCACTCCACCTTCGCCCTTAACCATCCTGAATCAGAAGGGCTATACATTCCACGGTGGAGTTCAAGGCAGGACTCCCCGCTCGCCTTCAGGACGGAGGAGACTCTGTGGGATCGAGTGAGGAAAAGCCCCCTGGACGACTGGCCGACAGAGCCCCTAAGTGTTTGACCCAGCAGCTTTGTATGCAAATGCTCCGTACATACTGGTGCTATACCGCTACTAGTCCTGCTATTACTGGCAGCACTGCCGTAACTGTACGAAGCATTCGGCGAGTTTGAGCTTCTCCCGCGGGAACGCCCCACCGCCACGCGCGTTCTTGCCAGGAACGCTTTTCAGGGGTCACTCTCACGATTGTCGATTTCTGGAGGCTCAAGCGGTTGCTCTGCTGCAGCTCTGATAGCCCATGGGCAGACATGGCCTGCTAGAGTACCAGGTCTATTTGCTGATTTGCTATACTGGTGTCACTCTCATTCTGCGCACTGCGTTTTCAGCTGAGGATTACATGGCCAGTCTCTTTAAGATTGCGCAACCATCACCGGGAGTCATCAGGCGCCCGCCCTGCTTGTTCGCCTCTTTTAACGACAAATTCACACACCCCTGGCCATTGACCAACACTGCCACTACATACAGTAAGTAGGTATACTAATTGCCACTAGGGAATTTTATGACTAGAAGTCGTAACCAAGTAGAGGACCCCGCTAATAAGCATCCCCCAATAGTGAGGAACAGTCGCTCTCAGCCGCAGTACGCTGGCCTGTGAGATCCTTGGATCCCCATTGTATCTCAGAGGCGAGTGGAGAGAAGCCATTGGAGCCTCTCCCTGGGTTAGACCTCAGCACTCTGAGCAAGCCTTGTTTAGCCCCTGTGACATCTCATCACCACATGTACCCTCGCCTCAAGGGCTGAATGGCTCAGTCGGCCTCCAGTGCGGAGGACGAAAGATTTGCTCTCCAACCCCTGTCCGGCAACCCAAGCCAGTGCAGCTCCACAAAACTCACGACCCTACTAGGAATATGAGAGACCCCGGCAATCTGCACCTACAGGGGTCTGCCCGCCTCTTGGACGTTGTGCTTCGAGGCTAGTTCCTGGCCTGGCAGCTCGCTCATGCGAAGTTCATCTGGCTGCTCTGTCAGGCAGGCAGTACTTTATGACCCGCATGCCCTCGCATTCATGCTTGAATGCTGCCGTGTCTGTTATCGTCTGGGTTCGGGGCCAGCTCTGATTCTTTCTATATTCTTGTCTTCGTATCTATCTCGTTGGGAATTTGTATTTTGATACTACCGCTCTCTATTACTGTCTTGGGTAATACCTACTAGCCCCCAACTTCCTTTTCAACATACTTCGAATCTTTTCGGGGCTCACCATGCTGTGATACAACGCCACAGCCACAGCTATTTATCGATACTCTTCTGTCGACTGGCCCAAGAACTTTTCACATCAAACGACTGTCTTGCACCACCTTTGGATGGTTCGAACTACTTGATCATTTGAGTCATATGACCACAGCTCTGTTTGACTGCACGAGGCATCACGATACTCTCAGCATTACAACATCACAATCTCTTATTGCCGCCTCTCTCTTTGACTTTGTTCCTCCGCGGACAACTATTCTCTTTTAGCTTTTACACATTGCTATTCTTTTTCCCCTCTTGAAGGGAAAAAAGGATTACTTCAAACACGCAGCTGGGAAAGCGAATGTCGAGATTTCCCTGAGAAGAATACATTTCGACATCGTTCTCATTGCTTCCGAACACTACCTTTCATCATGACCAACATTACAGGGATCAATCTTTGCCCGGCACCATTCATCGATGCGAGCCTTTTTGGTACTGGAGGCTGTAAGTGTAGATATATGCCGTAGTGTTGAATTAACCCATTAATCGGAGATCTAGACATCGACGGCCGATTATGCCAGGCGATTTCGGGCTCGATTGACTGCTGTCTGCCATGTCCCATGACAAATTGGGTATATCCAGACAGTTTCTCCACCATAGGAACCGTGGCCAACTGGATCGCGACCGTCAGCGTCATCTGCTGCGTTTTCCTGCTGCTATCATGGGCAGTGCTGCCTGTGGACAAGACCAACCGTCACTACTTGAGCATCTGTTTCACATTGGGTATCTTGATCATGAATGTAGGTGGCACGGTTGCGGTTCCACAAAGAGTATGATAGCTGACTGTCGACTTAGATGGGCTTCGTCATTCCGCTCGCAGCTGAGCCGGACCAATGCTTTGATACCATCACTCCAAATGACATGCATACCTTGAGCGTCTGTGGAGCGTCGGGCGCCATGCTGATGTTCGGAGGCTGGTGCGCTGTGATGTGGGCGTTCCTTCGCTCCTTGTCTCTTCACCTGCAGATCTGCTGGCAAGTTCTCGTGGGCCGCAACTTTATGGTTTTTGCCCAGGCCGCTGGATGGGGTATCCCTATCATCGGCCTTGTTCTCGCTCTGGTTTTCAGTGGCGTCTCCTTCCGGTTTGGCGCAACGTGCCATATTAACCACAAGAACAGCTTGGCAGACTTTTGGATCCCACTTCTCATCTTTGCCAGTATCACGGTTGTCACGACATTCACGACATTTGGTTACTGCATCAAAGTTTACCTGGCCTCTCTGAACGACAACGCCGCATCGACCGAAGGATCTAGCCTTCCAGCTTACTCAAACAGCGTTATCACCATGTCCCCGCGCCAGGCCTATCGCCGTGTCAAGCGAGTCATTGCTCTTCAATGGCGAGGCATTGCTATTGTCCTTATCATTATTGCCGATGTCATCTTTTTCTCTGTTGTCTTTGTCTTCCAGGATAACATCGTTCAATCTATTGCCAATGATCCCCATGTGGCCCAGAACTGGATCGTGTGCCTCATCGGAGCACAGGGTGACAAGACGAAGTGTCTCAACCAAGCTGGCTCCTTAGTCGTCAGCGAAGCGACAGTCTCTGCCGTGCTTGTACTACTTTCTGTAAGTGCCAAGAAATTCTGAAGCCCGTGAGCTTTGGCTGATTAATCTGACTGCCATTTAGCTGAATGGAATCTGGATCCTGTTTTTGCTTGGTCGGTGGACCATGGTTACCGGCTGGATTGATTTGGTAAAGTCTCCTTTCAACAGTGGAAAGAAGGAATTTGTATCGGTGGATGCCCGATATGATGGCAAGAATGATATACGTTCGTACGAGATGCTCTCCAGAGATACGAGCGCCGTGGTAACACCACTTTCTCCAGTGAAATCCTCAGCGACCCCTAGCGCCCCCGACTATTTCGGCGAAACAGCTAGGTATAACGCACCGGCACGATCCTACTCGAACCCGCGACCACCGCAAGGCTCCACGCCAGAATGGAATGCGCAGCAAACTTACGCACCGCCGCAATCCCGCGAGCCGATGAACCCATTGGCCATGAACCGCATATAAGACGCTGGGCCTTAGGCCAAAAGAGAACCAAGTACAAGCGATCCGCGAGCACGAAAGAAAGAAATAAAAGAAAGATGGAGAAAGTGGATTTTCATTTTCTCTAACAAGGAAAAGGAAAAGGATGAATTCGACTTCTCGCGACCGATGGCTTCGACCTACCAAAGCTCCTGCTTATATACCCAAGCCATGGTTAGCCATGGAACCACAATTATACCCTGGTGGTAACGCCGCATGTCCAGCATCTTCATGATGCGGCACGATATTGCGTCGATGACGCTCTTTACATCTTATATAATTCTACCCACTCCTTTGCCATTAATGCCGTAGAGATCCAGCATCTCTATTTGCAGTCGGATGGCTCCCTTACTTAGGACGCAGGACAGCGTGGCGCCACGGTCGGACCTTTTGTTTTGTACATAATTATGGATTATACTTCCGTTCCTTATGCCTTACATCATTTTTCTTTCGATACAATTATAAAAAAAGGGGGAGGACATTATGACGAGACAGGCTAGTCTCATGCATTGGAGATGGTCTCCAAGATAGCTGGAGGCTAGGAAGCGGAAATCCCTGGAGGACCTGCGCATGGCACATCTTTGGCTGCACCTTCTGGGCTTACAAGTAACCTTTTGTATAAAATATCATGATTAGCTCGGGAAGGAGATTATGAGATGCGAAATGCGGGAACTAAAAGCTGCTGCCCGGAAGCGGCGGATGGCTGAGAAGGGACAAGAAAAAGAAAAGAATATGCTAGCTCCGTGTGGGGCGCATTCGCTACTGCTACACAGCATCTTTATGTACATAGGTATATACCCTATCTAGGTAGGTAAATCAGTCATATCTGGAAATCCAAACCAGATAAGCCTAATTGACAAGAATCAAGCCAGCTGAGCGGGCTTTCACGAAGCCCTTTGATCGTAGATTTAACTTCCGGGAGATGCATGGTGAAGGGTATCTTGCATACATGCTTAGTAGATGCGTACTGTAGGCTAGGTAATACATAGTGCTGGAGCGTAGCACCCGATCCAACGTCGATGAATCGCTCGTCTTACCCAGCGAGGTACCGCCACCGCGATATATACGCGTATATATGCATCGATTGCCATATGTTGGCAAGTACCTGCACTAGCAGGATGACTTCTCGCCCTAGCGGACTCAATGCCGGATAGTCCCCTGGCCAACCTTCTTCTCTGGCTATGTGCAAGGCCATAGCAGCAATTCTCCGGGTTCTCCGGAACGGCCCTTGTGCCTGGCCGCAGGTGCGATTGGCCGGTGACGTGATATCAGCGGAATTAGCTGTGCCGTCGCTGTTTATAAAGGTAAAGGTGCAGGACTTGTTTATATCTCCCTCGGTGTGAGCTTGGCCGGGCACTTGGATCTTGATTCTTGTTCCATCTGCCGTAGCTGCAGCCTTTCTCTCGCTTTCTCGACGCACCTAGCCCTCTTGATAGTGCAATCTAGAGAAGCTCTACTTTCTGTCCTGATCGCAAAGGACCATTGCTTGATTGTGTGAGATTCATCTATTGAGAGCGCCGAAGAGAAAGCAATCGAGCCCAACGTGTCCAGACACCTCCTTTGGATTTGGATTTGGATGTGGATGTGAGCACGCGACATCTGTGCTACAGCAGCTACGCTTTGATCGATGAACCCCCGCCGACAGCTCAGCACAAGCGTGAAAAAAAGAAAACAGAGAATATAAACAAAAATAACCAGTAGAGGGGAACGTAATTCTGCCTTCTGCCTCACTCTACGATCCCTTCGGGCGATCTGCATTTGCTGTATAAACAACGGCTTGAGCGTGCGCTCACCACCTAGAACAACAAATATGGCAGTCGGCCGGATTCTCGCATCTGCCCTCTCTGGCGGCAACAGCAGCGACAGCGACAGCACCTCACGGGCTGCAAAATCTGAGCGGCATGTGCATTGGAGCCAATCCGTGGACGAGTACCAGTACGCTTCAAACGCGGATGAGCATCTGCCGCTGTATTCTCTGCCTGAGTCGATGGGAGGCTCCGACGGTGCTGGCCGGACGTGGGCGAGCAAGCAGAAAAAGCAGAAATCGCGATCTCGGAAGCTCTGGCGTCGGTCGCATCGGTTGCGGCCACGATGTACGATGGCAATGCTGTTCATGCTGATCCCCATTTTCTTCTACCTGTCGATTCTGTGGATCAAAGAGCAAGATTTGGATGCCAAGTGGAGGCCCGATCGCGACTCGCTTCTGTTCAGCAGGAAGCCCCTGCCTGCTCCCCTGGAGAGGACATGGATATCGAGCTATAAGCTGCCACTAAGAACGCAGGGGCGAAACATTGTCGACGCTGACGACCACCGATTCAAACTATCGTCGATCAACTGGTATGGCGCCAGCGACGAGCTTTTCGTCCCTGGAGGGCTCGATGTCCAGCACCGAAGCGCCATTGCCGAGACGATTAAGAAGCTGGGCTTCAACAGCGTAAGACTTCCCTATGCGGATGAGCTGGTTATGAAAAACCCCATCATCGAGCCGCGTTTGGTGCTTGCCAACCCGGATCTGGAAGGCCTCCACGCCATGGATGTGTTCGAAGCAGTGACAACCGCCCTGACGGATGCTGGCCTTGCTGTCATTATCAACAACCATATCACACGCGCCACGTGGTGCTGCGGGGCGGACCCTTGCGATGCTGGCTGGTCCAACGATCACCTTGGACCACTGTGCCGGGTCAAGCAGACGGAAGAGGAATGGATTCAGCATTGGGAGTCGGTCATGGAGCGTTTCGTGCACAACCCGTTGGTCATTGGGGCAGACCTCCGCAACGAGGTCCGGGGCCTCTGGGGAACAATGCCATGGTCCAAATGGGCGGCTGCGGCAGAGAAATGCGGCAACCGGCTGCTGAAGATGAAGCCGGATTGGCTCATCGTCGTCGAAGGCACCGAGTCCGCCAACGATGTTTCGGGCGCTAGAGAACGGCCGGTTCAGCTGCACGTCGATAACCGCCTCGTATACTCTGCCCATGGCTACAAGTGGTCTGGATGGGGAAGCTGGCAGGGCCGATTCGCCCAGCGAAGCTACAAGTCGTTTGTCAAGACGATGCGCCGCAACTGGGCATATCTCCTCGAGGGCGACGTTGCACCTGTCTGGTTTGGCGAACTGGGCGCACCCAACGATCCTTCTGTTGGGGATGCGCGCTACTGGAAGAACTTGCTAAAGTATCTCAAGTCCATCGACGCAGATTTTGGATATTGGGCTTTGAATCCGCGCAAACCCAAAGATCATGCGAGAGAATCTTATTCGCTGATGCACGATGACTGGATCACGCCAGTGCTGGATTATAGAATGAAGGACTTGCTGGAGCTGATGAGGCAATGAGCTGGGATGATTTGATTTGAGAAAGAGAAGGGGATGTGCTTCGTTTCTCTTTATTTGGTTTATCATAGACGGAGTTATTTGGTTACATACCCAGTTTGACGAGCATATGCATATCTACATTGGAGGCGTTTTGGACGGGCGTGGATGCTAATCCCACGCAAAGACCACTAATTCCATTGCGCGGGAGCCGCAATTGGGCTTTTTTTTTTATGGCGATGATGCGCATTTACATACACTACTTGATGATCTTACCTACTAGGGTACCTATCTATTATGATACATTGCTATGCTAGAAATTGAACAAAGTTGCATGTTGAGTTCTGCTTATTACCTCGTGAGGCTTACCATCTCCCACCTTATGACGCCATCACGGGACCAAGCTCCGTCGCCCTTGCTTTATCGATAAAGCACCGATAAACGTTTACGTGGGGTCCCTGCCACTGCATCATTCCCCAGTTCTTGAAACCTTCAACGCCCCCCCCAAAGTTTCCCTTTTCCGACAACTAAACACAGCTTTTAATATTTCGACGCGGACGCCCCAACATTTTATTCTATCATTATTTAAACATTCATTTGCCCCTTTCGCGCACTATATGTCCCAAAACCGCGCAGCCAGCCCGCATCGGCGAGGCTCCTCTGTGCTCGACGGCCATGGATCGTCCATCGAACAAGCTGTCACCCCCTAGCTTTCCCGCCGTCTCTGTGGGGAAGTGCTATATTCAAACAGCGACAGATAGGGTTAGTCAATTTTTGCTGTGATCACGATGCAAGCGATGTGCGTAGGCATGGTAGACTGATCTAGATGGCCACTCCTATAGTTTGGAAATGAAGCCAAGAGCGCGATCCGGGATCGAGAACGGGCTACTATGGGAATACCCACGGAGGGCCTCGAAGAGCCCTTTACATGGCCGAATGCCGATACCGAGGATACACGTCATGCTCGTAGTTCGATATATCGGCTAGTCCCCAGCATGCAAGGCTACCGGAACAACCTGACTGCTCTATCGCAGGGTTACAACCTCTACTTTGTTGCATACCAAGGCCACATCTTCGTCTATGTTCCTCGATGCGTTCCCAAGCAAACTATACCTCAAGCTCCAGACTTTCAAATATACCCCCGGCCGAGTAAAGAGGCTATTGCCATTGGAGGAACTGTCGATGTCGTCACACCACACACGATCAATCATATCATTACCGGCTGTCTCGGCGAAGAAGAGATTGTATTGGCTTGTTATGACGACGGAGACGTTGTTGCGTACTACGTGAAAGACATAGCAGACTCGATTGAGAACAAACGCAACGAGCCCAAAGAGCAGAGAAGCCCAAGGACGGCTTACACTAGTCGCCCACCAAAGCTGCTCTTTCATGAGAATGTTGGCCTTTCAGCTTGGGGATTGGCTATTCATCGCAAGTCCCGTCTCATAGCTGTTAGCTCGAATCGCTCCGAGGTGACGGTTTTTGCTTTTGCTCTGGCCAGCTGTGAGACCAAATCACGAAAAACTCAAGAATTTTGCGAATGCTGCCAGAGCTGCGACAGCACTGAGTCGGGGATCCCTAGGCGAGCGCGAAATTGGAGAATAGTGATAGCTCTTCAGGCACACGCATCTAATATTCCCAATGTCTGCTTTTTGGACGACGTAGACGGCCAGGCCGAAAAAGTCTGCGCCGTGGATATCAGAGGTCTTCTGTGGATAGCGGATATCTGGAGAATGTTCCAACCCGTTACTGAAGTCCCTCCCTCTGATCACCATGCACTCCAAAGCGAGGAATTTTGGCCGGCTTCATCGAGGTAAGTAAGCGTCTGGTGGGCCGATGAATATGTGACGGTGCGTTGTTGATTTTCTGACCTCTCGCTCTAGGGGATGGGGCGTACTACCTCTCAATGACGACAGCTTTTTACCTGTTAACAGTGTAGAAGAGATGTTTGGACTACCGGAAAGGGCGCTTAGCATCTCTATGCCTGGATCTGGATGCCCACAGCCGATGGCCAATATCACAGATTGTCTCGCGGCAATACCGGACAACCCATGTCCCCCCGCAGCGGGGGCTAGGTCTGGTCAGTTCTATCATTATGTTCCAGTCATGTTGCATGACGAGTCTTTACATTCGATAGTAGATGATGCGAATGCAGCTGGTTTTACGGATGACGAGAGCGACGAAAGCGAAAGCGAGCCTGAAGCATCGGACAACCAGATCAACGATGTGAATGAATTCGATGAGGATGAGGATGAGGACGATGACGATGAAGAGGAGGAAGAAGGAGGAGGAGGAGTGGCCGTCATTGAAGATGTCATTATTGCTTCGGTGGCTCCACAGATAATCGATGCAGATGAGGACGACAGTCTGCTGCCGTTTTCCAGCCTACCTCTAGCACCTCTAGCACCTCCAGGAGAACCTTTCCAACAAGCACTACAAGATCTAGATGAAGCACTTGGACAGCTTGCCTACGCTGTGCAGGAATTTCAAGATGCTATTTCAACTCCGGACACTCCAGAGCCGATTCAGCAAGACCAAGGTAAGACAACACCAAAGCATGGAAGGCGAAGGAATTTTGATTCTGCGTTTTCGGGACAACACAATTACAGCCAATTCAACACACCACCAGTTCGACTCGATATGGCTTTTTTCCCACACAGCGGAAAGATCCAGACCATTCCTAGATCATCAGCGCAGCTTCTTGCGTTTTTGAGAAGGACGATTGAGTTCAATGAAAACCCAGGGCCACCAGTGGCACATCGGACTAAGGACGTGACAAAACGATATCGCTTTATCCGAACGTATGAAAAAGACCTGGAACTGAGAAGCCTGCGAGGAGAGGGTAAGACAGGTTGGCAAGAAATTGGTGTTTTGTGTCCGAACGCAGTCAAGTTTGGCAGTTTTCACGAGCGAAGTGTCCGGCCATATTTCCGCGCAACCAGTCGCCTAAGTATGATTGTACATATCCCGGAGCTTTCTCTGGTAGTGGCAGGGTCGCCTATTGGGCGAGTTCTGCTCGTCACGCCGACCAAACTTGGATCGCCGGTTATGTCGAAAACAGCGGGGACGTGGCATCACGGGCTTCGAGTTGAATATGTTTTGCCGCGGCAATCGGATGAAGAAGAGTTTCGACCGGTGTTGAGACCGCTGCACGGGCTGGCGGTTGGGCCTGTACAGAGCAACGAGAATAGAAATGGCAGCAGCATGACGAATGGCGCGACGACGCCAAAGCGATTCAGACTGATGTTGCATTATCGAAATCACGATATCTTGACGTATGAGTTGATGAGAGAGGATCATACGGGACGACTTTGCATCATTTGGTAGCCCTTCGTTTTTTCTTTTCCCAATTATGAATGGAATGCCCGGCGTTGGTTTAAAAAAAAAAAAACTTTAGAATAGCCAGCGCTTTTTTTGCAGTTTTCAGTTTTCTCATCGTTTTTTGGGTCTTCCCTCTTTTGTACATTCCACTGGTGTTCCACTTGAGCTATAGTTATTGTTACTCGCAAGACTGAGCTGCTAGCGCATCACAATGTATATAGGTCAGTGCCTTTTGATGGTGCCGATATCGCGTGTATGGGTAGCGGTTCGGAGAGTTTTTTGCTGGATATTCTATACTTCATGAGATCCATTTGTGTTTGTAAATGTGAATGTGAATGCGAATGTGGTAATATACTGATCTGATCCATGAATGGACAGGCAGAAATGAGGACTAATTAGGCGATTTATGAGTAATATCGTTGCTTTATTTATTTATTGAAGTTTATGGCAGATACGCTTTATCCGGTAAGTAAAGATTGGCAAAGTATTATGAAACACTTTTCAGCAAGTAGCGTATTTTCAAGTTTTTTCTTATACCACGAGATCAAACTGCAAGCGAGGCGTTTTCCTTGGCGTATCTTGTGTACAAAATCTCTTACATGATTGTATAATAGCAAAGGATGACTTGCTTGTGAACTCTTCGTTGTTTGCATCATAGGAGTCGGTCTCATCTAATTGAGCACAGGTATACTTAATTTCGAGTAATGAAATAGCCGGAATGTAGTAATGTGTATCAATTTCTGGCCTTTATCGGGACTTCGAAGCCGATATAGTCGCACCTGGAGACCTCATTTGGTCGGAAGGATAATCCAGCATCTTTGACTATTAGCTTAGCATGCACTCTTCATGTGGCTTCTGGCAGTAAAGCAGAGCATTTGAAAGTAGTAAACCTTCTCACGTGCCTTTTATTCTTTTTTGTTTGTGATCAATTCTTACATTATCTGTAATAATACTCTAGAGACCTAATATCTTATCCAGTTTACTTTTCACCTGTGTCTATATAATGTGGTTGGCATTGCTTGGTAAGAAGAACTACATAATTCAGCGAATCTTGTAATATTGTTTTGGTCTTATTTCTTCAACACAGCACGCATCCTGGCAGTCGTTTCAATATTCTTTGACCTCGCGCCAGCTCTTCCCATTTCTGAATCCCGGTTCGTTCTGAGGGTGCCATACCTAGGGACGCAGCAGCCGAGGAAACAGCAGTAGATGGGTATAAGTAGGTTATTTGGTAGGTATGTCGGTATGCAAATGCCCTCCGTTGTATGAACATGAGCTGCGATAAATTGAAGGGGTTATTTTGGTGAGATTGGAATGTTGATATTGAATAGCTATGGAGCTGGAAAGGCCGTACTGGATGCTATGCGGGCAACGGCGAGCGTACTTTTTTACCCCGTGAATAGAAAATTAGCAGGTTTGATAGTTGTCACTCAATATTACGACGCGTTGCCAAGAAGAGGAGCGGTAAGAGACTCGATAGCGTAAAGGTATCCATCTTAATGATACTAATTGATGCGAATGCCACAGCCTAATGGCCTGCCATTCCACGAAATGAAGGAACAGGAGTAGAGGCATGGAATCGCGCAGGGCGA
Organism: Trichoderma asperellum; assembly: GCF_020647865.1. Classification (NCBI taxonomy): domain Eukaryota; kingdom Fungi; phylum Ascomycota; class Sordariomycetes; order Hypocreales; family Hypocreaceae; genus Trichoderma; species Trichoderma asperellum. The sequence continues at coordinate 5,159,131 of NC_089415.1, read as the reverse complement.
TGACTCATTTACGCAGACCCGATATGGCATAAATGCGAAGAAATGGAAAATGAATTGCAGTGTTGGGCTAAGAAGGTTTTGTATGTCGACGCCAAACAGTGCCACAGCTCAAACGATTGTGGCTGGGAAATGTATTCAGCCGCTGTGGATTATTACTGCATACTTTCTCTTTAGTTTATATTTTAACGCCGATTTTCTATTTCCAAGGACTGTTTCCTGTTTATCTAAGCTAAATTATCAAGCAGATTTACGGTTAATTGTAAACACTAAATGAATCTTCTCATAAATGAAATTGAGAGGAGTTTTTGGAGCCAGTGTTGAAAAAGTGAGATGTGGTTACTTTCTTTTTAGTGCCACGCGAAGCTATAGATTTGTCGATAGAAACATAGCGGCGCCTACCCTTTCAACTTCTATGTGTGAAGGGGTTGGTGATGATGCCGTTATGCATGTCTGTCTTTTTTTTTTTCCCTGCCTCCCAATTCATTCTGTGATTTAAGAGGCCCCTTTACCAACCTCATCCTAGGTATCATGGTCTCACTCGATATATGGTTCAATACTGGGGTGTGTGTCTCAGTTCAGCAGCAGATTCTTCACTCCAGATTCCATGTTCAATCGTAATCTTGGTCACAAGGTCTCATGTTCTGGGTCAATGTCGAATATACCGAGACTGGTAAAGATGCATCGTTACATTCAAACTGCCTTCAAAAGTGTGGTCTTATGATGGAAGAGCGTTTAAGATTAATCACTTTGACAACGGCCACAATAACACTTGTAAGTAGCATCAAGACCGCATGCGTTGAAACTGCAGGGCATCTTGTCTGATTTTCCAGTGCCGATATCGCTTGATTTCAAGACTGTGTATGATTTTCAATAGCCGTGGTCTGAAATTGCGAGTGCACCATGTGTATGTATTAACCGCTACAATTACAATTGAAGAGTAGAAATGGCCGACTGTAGTGTACATGGCCATAAGATACGCGTTGGCCACTGATATAACATTATATAATTGCAGCTGTAATGAGAGATGCTTCTCCACGGGGAAGCGCCAAGAAGTGCCATAGTGCCATCCATGGCAGCTGAGATCCGACAATAAAGCAGACAAAGGCAATACCAAGCTTCGAGCTTGTACGTATCCAGAACAGCGGCACGATGGCCCGATACGCTCACGGCAGGTTGGCAGCTCCGCAAATCGCCTCATTCGGGTTTTCGAACGTAATGAGCAAGCCAAGCCGTGATTGGCTGGCGGGGTTCTGATAACGAACGGTATAATAGTGTATGCCCGAGATATTCATGTGCAACCTTGTTAGTGCTCCATAGTAAAACATGCCAATGCACAGCAAAGCCGAGGATCTCTAACTGGCACAAATACTAGCATGCTTGGATCCCACCGGGGAGGCGGGGGATGAAGGATTGGAGCTGGGGAAGCGATGGAAGTCCATTCCCTAGTGCTCCGTGCTGTGCCACGAGATTTTCCCGGGTACGTGAATCTTGCAGGCGTTGTTAGAATCGGGAGACAATCGGCATGTGCACGTGAGGCATTACTGTACTTTACTGCCAGCACTCAAAGTATGGGGTTCTGCCTCTCCGGAAGGTCGGCAAGCGATGTCTTGTGTTCTTTTCCCTTTCTGTCTGTAGATTTGAGACAATGGCGTTGCGAAGTTGATCCCAGGTTACTGGAGTCGCCCTGACGTCTTCTCGACGAAGCTCGTAGTGCTACTGCTACTACTGCTGCTGCTGCTGCTACTACTTTGTGCTTTGTGACCGTGGAACAAGCACTCAACGCGACTTCAGATGCTTCTCGCCGAGAATAGGCCAGCTAGGCACCGAAACATCCCACGGCCCATCGCACCCGCACTTTGACAATTGCTATTCTTGACGCCACTGCTACTGGCCACTAGATACTAGTAACTGCTAGTAGTGCTAGTTTCAACGGCGGGCCCTCCGAATCGGCCGGGACTCGGACGCCCTTCCTGACAGACGAGAATGCCGTAAGAAGCGCAGATATCTGTCCAGCGTATCTGGCGAGGCTTGTCTTACCTGATCAAAGGGGCAAGGCTAAAGGGCGCTGCTCCCCCACTGCGAGGCCCCAACCATGCCGGCGGCGCTCCCGCTCCGTAGAGTGGGCTTATCAGGCCTTACATGATGAAGTGACGGCATTCACAAATAGGGCTATCGTTCTTTGTTTGTTTGCCGCCTCAGCTGAACAAAGCTGATGCACGCGAGCAGAAAAAGGATATGGGAGAAGCGTCTTGGTAAGCTTCACATGATGGGTTGACGGAATGCAATGCACCCCCTACTTGTTGCAGCAAGGAGAAAAGAAGAAGAAGAAATGTCTGATCTTTTCTCGGACTGCCGGCCCAATTGTCTCTCGAAGAGAACACGAATTGGGTTTGTCTCGGGCTGGCCAGGCCGAAAAATGGCCTTTTGCGAGGGAAGAGAGACACGCACATGAAAAAAGAGCGATTCGTAATATGGCTTCTCCCTCTGGGTAATAAGGCCGGGTATATTCGGTCAATTTATCAGTCCTTATCAAGCGTGCGTGGGAAATGGAAGGATCATGGAGAGGCGAGGGAAAAAAGTCGTACGAAAAAGATCAGGGTTGGAAATTGGCTGGCTTATCAGGCCCCGTCCCATCCCAGCGGAAAAGCGAGAAGAAAAAGTCGTCTGGAAAGAAAAAAAATCGATCCGCCCCTGCGCGCTGCGTGCGGCCTCACCGATACTCAGCTGATACTTGGCTCGCACAGCAAGATGCGGTGCACTTGCAAGTTCTATTGTTGTCGCTGGACTACTCCGGATGCGGACTAGCGCTATCTCGAACCCACTTGCACATGCGAAAAAGGTACGTACTGGGCGATTTCAATGACCGTATCTTCCTTTTTGTCGTACGTATCTCGATTACAGCACTAATGCGCGCCCACTCTGGCTGGACCTTATCTCGAGGTACCTTGTATCTATTTCTGGCGCTGCTCTTGCCTGATTCATTTTTTTCTGTTCCCAGGGTTTCGCTGCCATTGCTCTTTCCCTGAAGAAGGTGATGCTCTGGTTGGCTCAGATAAAGAGAAGGAAGGAACAGACCGTGGTAAAAATAGAAAGAGAAGAAGAAACAAAATAGAAATTGACCGCTACGTAGACGAGCCCATCATCGTCAACATCATTTTCTCTCTCTCTCGTCTCTCTTATCTTTTGCCTTTCTCCTTCATGCCTCTCAGAGCAATGCAGATTTGCGCCGCGCTTCGAACTAAGCCCTTAGCCCCAGCAATCCACAACCTTCGCCCCATGATAACAGCCGTGAGATGGTATACTCGTCCACAAGCCACGCCCCCTCCAATGAGCCCACCCCCAATCATCTGCTCGGGCCTCTCCTCCAGCAGAGGCTCGGACGACGCACCCCTGGTGTCTTATCTCTGGCCTCAACGGGCCCTGTCTGGGGTAATTGACTCCAGTATGGGCGCCAGGGCTGTGCTGCTGAGGGCAAAAATGGAAGAGGCGTGGCGGTCCTTGACATGGGCCCAGCGGTTTTGGTCGCGGCTGGTCGCCGTGCTGTCGAAATCGGGGACAGAATCCGCTGCTCCCTGCGAGATTGACGGTGATGCGAGTATATACAACACAACTTAGCCTGTTTGTTATCTCTAGGCCTCTCCTCCGTCTCTCCTCCTATCTCTGTCTGCTCGGCTATCCTTTCCTCCTTCTCATCTTTCTTCCTCTCTCCTGCACGCCTTATCTCCAGTCGAGCCAGACGTTACCCTCAAAGGCATCTCACTTCTGCAACCTTATCATAACACTTGCCGACGTGTTGGGCTCACTGGACGCCTTGGTTGTGCCGGCATCCGACCTTTCCTCAAGCTCTCTTCGAATCATCTCATCTCCGCGTCTCAGCTTCCATCAGCCTGGTCCCCGTGGCTGTCTTCTCCAACATCGATTCTCAAACCCCCGGATTTCGCTTAGCCCATCATGTCCTACGCCCATCTCGGGGCCCCGACCGTGTATAACGGCACAGGATCCAATGGAGGTGATCCCAGTATGTAACGACCGTAGCCCTTACCTCGATCCCGTTCCCATGTAGCACATGCTCCTTACCCCAATATGCAAGTCATATCGAGGCTGTGAATGACCAGAAATAACTGACAAACCCTTGCTTCAGGGACCGAAAATCTGAACCAATGGTATCAATCCGGAGACCAGGCCTTCATCCTGGTGGCCGCCTGTATGGTGCTTATCATGGTGCCTGGTGTCTCTTTTCTCTATTCGGGTCTCGCCCGCCGAAAATCCGCCCTCTCCATGCTCTGGGTCACCATGATGTCCTTTAGTGTTATCGTCTTTCAATGGTACTTTTGGGGTTACTCTCTGGCCTTCAGCGCGACCTCTAACAATGGCTACATCGGCAACCTCAACCACTTTGGGCTCCAGAGAGTCCTGGCTACGCCTTCTATTGGATCCCCTCTCGTCCCCGCCCTCCTCTATTCTTTCTACCAGATGATGTTCTGCGCCGTCACCGCCTGCCTGACAGTTGGAGCCGTCGCTGAACGTGGCCGGGTCGTCCCGAGCATGGTTTTCTGCTTCTTTTGGGCCACCTTAGTCTACTGCCCCATGGCTTACTGGGTATGGAACCCTAATGGTTGGGCTTTCAAGAATGGAGTCCTCGATTATGCGGGCGGTGTCCCTGTCGAGATCGGTTCCGGTGTCTCGGCTCTCGCTTATTCCTGGGTCCTTGGCCGCCGAAACGAAAAGATGATGATGAACTTCCGACCCCACAACATCTCTCTCATCACTCTCGGCACAGTTCTTCTATGGTTCGGATGGCTGGGCTTCAACGGTGGATCTGCCTTCGGCGCCAACCTTCGAGCTGTCATGGCCTGCTGGAACTCATGTCTCACGGCCATGTTTGCAGCCATGACTTGGTGTCTTCTTGATTTCCGTCTCGCCAAGAAGTGGTCTATGGTCGGCTGGTGTTCCGGAACCATCTCTGGTCTTGTTGCTGCCACTCCTGCATCTGGCTTCATTACTCCCTGGGCTAGCATCATCCTGGGTGTTGTTGCTGGTATCTGCTGTAACTTTAGCACCAAGAGTGAGCTATTTTCTTCGCGGCCACTAAGACACTAGAAATGCTAATACATGTTCACAGTCAAGTTCCTCATTCGCATCGACGACTCTCTCGACGTTTTCGCTGAGCACGGTATCGGTGGCATGGTTGGCCTCATCTTCAACGCCTTTTTCGCTAGCGGTAGCATCATTGGTCTCGACGGAGTCAATAGCGGCGCCATCGGTGGTTTTCTCGACCACAACTATAAGCTTATTGGATGGCAGATCGCTGTTATCGTTACCGGTTCCGCCTATGCCTTTGTCATGTCCGCCGTCATTGCTAAAATCATCGATCTCATTCCTGGTCTCAAGCTGCGCGCCTCTGAGGAAGCCGAACTGCTTGGTATGGACGATGACCAGCACGGTGAATTCTCATACGACTATGTCGAAGTTCGACGTGACTTTTTGGCCTGGAGTCCCCACCGCGAAGAGCCCGCCCACGAAAGCACAGTCTTGATTGAGCCTACGCACGGCATTCAAGAGCACGCGAATATGGCTCGCTCTGCCAGCCTGGCCGAGACTCAGATGGAAGAGACAAAGGCCGTGTCTTTGTCTGACGGTGGAAGAGACCGTCCAGAGAGCACCGAGGGCACCGAGGGCAGCCAGAGTAACGAGAAACGTGACTAAGGTTGCTTTTCTATACTCTTTTTTTCTTCCTCTTTTTCCTCTTCTTCTTTTTTTTTTTTTTTTTTACACAACGGGCGGTTATACAAAAGCCATTCCTTGTTTCTTGTGACATTATTCACGTCCGCAATTTTTAATTCGCATTGCGACATTGTATTTTCTGCTATTATATTTACTTGTTTTGGGTATCATGAATCAGCGGGTGTTTTGGAGCATTTGCCCCGTGGGATAGACGGGCTGGCCTGGTTTATATAGAGCGCGAGCATTTTGGAGATACCACTCGTGCGGATGTCTATGAATGAATAAATTTCATATTATATTATACCAAACTTGTTCATTTGTAAATGCGATGGGCTGCTCCTGCTTGAATTGATGGAATTGTAGAGTCTAACATTGGGGTAGATGTGTTGGTAAGTAATTTGAGCCTTAAAAATGTGGATTGCAACGTCTGAATATTTCCATTCTTCATGGATATTTCAATCTAGTCTTTTGACAGCGTAATGGTACCATTCTACAATCTACATAGCTGATAATTGGCAGCTTTTCACACTATTGTATGAGTGAATATATATATATATATATGTGTGTGTGGATGGATGATAAGCCACGTCATGTTCTGATATCGAATATGTTTGCATCATTGTACAAGTAAATGAATACCAGGTAGATATACTATGTAGATATAGATGGAATGACACGCCATATTGCTCGTCCGAAGTCGGATGCTAATTCTGTCTCACACATAAAGATTCATTCCATTATTGCCCAAAAAAAATCCAAGCAGAGCTAAATTCGTCAACAATAGATCCCCCAAGCGCCGTATGTTTCGCCCTTTTCGCAGATAATCCATCGATTGAGGTATTACAAATACATGTACCGCATTTCACAAAATTCTTTTCAAGTCCTTACAAAAACAAGGGCATCTCCTTTTAGAAGATGGGGGCGCCGTCAGTAATTTTGCCATACGGCTCTTTAAGATAATCCCGAAGCAGGCATGGTCGAAATTGGCCTTTGCCGTCATGCCCTCCTGGATTTTGATAAAGGTGTCAAATTCGCACCAGCCGTCCTTGCGGCTGGCATCGCACTCAGGGAAACTCAGGCCCAGCGGGATGGTTCGCTGGTTGAGCACGAAGTGGACGTACTTCTGCTCTTCGCCACGCAGATAGCCATCGCGATTTGGCGAGACAGGTTTGGGCGTCTTGATGATCTCGATGTCGAGACGGGCGCCAAAGGGGGTGATATGAGCGACGGTAAAGTTGTGGGGTCCGGGATAACGATCGGCTGGAAGCTCCTCTGCGAATTGACGGAGACCAAATGCAGTGAGGATAGAAACAATGTTAGTGTCATGGGAGAAGTCAAAGTAGAGACTCTGGTTCAATGGGAAAGTCTCAGTGTTATTGTCTAAAGTGACGTTGATTTGTGAGCCTGAATAGCCAAGGGTGTGGTTCTGCAGACGAGCAAGGACTTCTTGCTGGTAGCCAATACCAGTTGCTCTCTGTAGAATAGAATTACGTGTTAGTGTACTGATATTGTCATTGACGTACTTAAGATTCGCTGGTTCAAATACGTACCCCGACAGGACTGTGGAAGGCGTTGCCAGCCGAAAACCACACGTCGATTGAATAGCCAAAACCCTGCCACTCTTCGTAGGTGAACAAGTCGCAAAACATGCTAAAGCCGTATGCAACCGTCTCATAAGGACACATAGTCTGGGCATTATATACGTCATTAATAGTCCAATTGAATCCCTCTGTCATCCCCTGGAAGCGTTTAAGAGCTATTTAGCGTCAGCGGCCGCATTTTCTTTGGTTTATGGATAAGAAACATAGATAATGAAGGCATACCATCCTGGAGATAGGTATCAATCCACCTTTGCCTAGCCTCATTGGCAGATGTCTTGGACAAAGCATTAGAGCAGCTGAGAGCGCCCGCCAGGGAGTTATTGAAGCCGCTAGCTTCGATGATGACCTCAATCGTCGCGTTGTTTTTCCTGTTCATTGTAAGTCATAATCACCGTGAGAGATGTTCGGAGTAACGTTCTCACCAGTCTAGTCCAAAAAACCCGGCCATCCAGTTTTCCGCCGACTTGAGCATACGATCCTGGGTCTACAATATGCTCATTTAGTATTTGATGGGGACAGTTTGCTACTTGGTAGATTCCAAATGAGAAAGAAACTTACCGTTGTGCGGACAATAATCTTGCTTTTGGGATTATACAGACTGCCGTACATGTAGTTATGAAGGACTCCTATACAGATGGATGGTCAGTTTCCACGTAGGATATCGAATCATACCAGAACGAAGCCTCAGTGCCTACCTGAATTGTACAGCTCTTCACGCCCCTTTGGTACCAGAATCTCAGACCCGAGATGATACTCCCATCCCTTGAGGAAGTTCAATGGCCCTTTCGGATTGAACTTGTTGGAGGCATTGGCAATGCGCTTGGCGAAATCAACAACGCCGACGCCAGAAGTAGGGTAGCGGGCTCCGTGGCGGGACAGCATCTGGACCTGAACGATCTCAGCTCCTGCAGGCAGCGGGTACTCGTCCACGCCAAAGCCCGGAGAAGGAAAGTACGGAGACAAATAGCCCATCATCTTGAAGATGGTGTCGTTGCCGGGCTTCATGCCCTTGACGGGAATGGCCGTCTGCAGCGGCTCATTGGGCACGAAAGTCGCCGTAGGATCAAAGGTCCTTGTCTGGGCCAGGAATGCGGCGTTGCCGGTGGCCGTTGGTCCGGGCCACAGATTCGGTGACGTCTGGAAATACTGGGGCACCTTGCTGGGGCGACACGAGCACGGATCGGAGCCGCGGCCGGAGAAGAGGTATGGCAGCGACATGTAGAGATTGGAGGCTAGGAGCACGACCAGAGCCACGACGAGGGCGATAATGGTGGTGCGGTAGCGACGATCGGCACGCGACCGGCGCGGCGGGAGGTACGTTGTGGGTGCGCCGGCTTCTTCTTCGATGGCATCTTGCGAGTCGTCCTGGTGGATGGGCTGGTAGCCCGACGAGCTGCCCGCCCTGGGCTTGCCGGCTGGCGGCTTGACCTGCGAGGCTGTCGGCTTCGCCATGGCGATTGATTGTTTGCTTGCTTGCTCGATCGATCGATTCGGCGATGCCTACCCTGGTCTCGATGGGCAAACAAGAGTGAAGCCTGAGTCACGCACGAGACAGGGCCTCGTAATCCAATCACCCAAAGAGGCTCCGGCAAGACAGCCAAAGCCAATGCAAAAAGAAAACAAGATGAAGGGATCGCCAGACGCGGTAAGCCCGGGCTACAGCTCCTGAGGTGCGGCTGATAAGCTGATGCTCAGCGCGCCCACGAAACTCTCTTTTCTTCTTTCTGCTATGGCAGAGTCCTTGTCACGGGGCCGATCCTCCCTTGCCTCAATGCCTGGTCGTAGCAATTACGCAGTAGTATTTTCGCGTATGCGTCCCAGTCCGACGGTGCGGTAACGATGGGCGATGCGATTCGATTCGATGCGAACGATGGCCACCTTGGATTGGCGCCCCCCTTTTGCATTAGCGAGCAAAGACAACAAACACCCTTGGCTACCGGCTCCGATTCATGGGCCAAGCCCGGTCCTGTGTATGCGAGGGAGGGGAGGGCAGGGGGGCAGAAAAAGAAAGAAGAAGAAAAAACAAACGGCGTCGAATGAATGAGTAAAAAAGAGATTAGATTGCGCGAGATGAAGCTTCAATGCAAGGACGAAGCTGCCCAGCTGAAGACATGCGCGCCCCACTCGCGCAAGGAGAGAGCAAACGGTGTGCTTTGTCGCTGCCGCCAACGCTTAGCACTGTATTTCCAGCGGCCCCCCGGGCCTGCTAGCGCCTGTAGCTGATGGCCGGCAAGGCTATCGAGGCCGGGTGATAGTGGCCTGAGCCGCTAAAGTCACGGGGAAGCCATCCGCCGTTTCGGGTTGCAGGGCCGCACTGTCTGCCTGGTGCTGCTGTTGGCTGTGGATGAATGCATCAACCGAACCAGGCTCTCTGCGGATGGGTTGGTCCGTCATCGAAACCAGTATTTTCTTTTTCGCTTTTGATATGCGCTCAGAATGGGCCATGATGGCCAATCGTCACTCATTCATGACAGCTGCTCTGCATTATTCCCAGCCTTTAATTTGCTTCCCCCCTGCGGCCTTGCTCATACTCGTCGGCATCTCGTCTCATACTAAATAAATCAATAAATAGTGCTGCTACTTCGATTAGTACCACCTACTAGCCGCGCTCCATACCGCATCCGATCTCCCAAGTCTATCTAGCCGTCATCCGATCACCAGCCGTTCATCTGGTCTCCCTCCTTCTCCATCTCGCTGAGTTATGCATGTCTCGTCCCGTTCGCCGATCCTCACATTCAGAGCCTGTCAAAATCGTGCTTAAGGCGATCTTTGTGTGGCAAAAGAGGCAGTTGAGTCTGTGACCTGTCACAAAAAACTCGCAACCTGATAGATGCTAGTAGTAGCAGTACCGCTATTTAAAAACACTAGCAGTAGCACGTAACAAGCCTTTGCAAGGGAAGAAAAGAAAAGAAGACCCAGGAAAAAAAAAAGAGAAAAATTAATAAATGCGTACCAAGGAGAAAGGAGAAAGGAGAAAAGTAGCAGCACGAAAGAGAAAAGAGAAATCAGGCGCTGAGCGCTGCATTGTTGCCTACCTCCATAGCTTGGACCCCATGTCATGACGCAGTTCTCTCTTCCCAAGGCATACTGTACGTATAATCTATATCCAAAAAAATCCATGTCCTAAGCAAATTACTTGTCATACCCTTTCTTATTTCCTCTTTACTCTTTTTTCCTTCCTTCCTTCCTTTTTTTTTTTTTTTCCTTTTCTTTCTTTTCTTTTGTCCCTCCATTTACACCCTGTAAAATACCCACCCTGCTGGTCTCAGCTAAGCCCCGTCCACCAACCAACCCATGTCAACGCTTCAAGACATGGATACGACTTTTGCCGGCTAGTAGTTATACTATTAGCAATGCCATGCTCAAAGTGTCTGCAGTTTCTTTCCTTTTGTCTCCCTTACTTGGTACCGTTGAAGCCGCTGTCGCGTTTAATCTCCATACCGCCGTGCAACCAAACACTCATGATTCTACACGTATCAACCGCTCAAGACACGTTGTAAAGTCCGCCAATAACAAAGCCATTTGTACTCCTCTACACCCCGGCTGAATCAAAAACCCCCGTCACTAGTCTCGTGATCCATACATCGTGTCTGACAGGGTCTATGTATCCAATGGCTTGGATTATCACTAGATCAGGTGGGATCCACTCTCGACTACATCCATATCCATGGCTACTTGCGATCTTCTCCAGATTGGGCACTAAAACGATCAATGCACTGGCAAACTAGTACGAAATAGCTGAACTCTACGATACAAGATTAAGTGTCGAGTATGAAATGCCGCCTTCTGTTTCATCTTGGTATCGCTGACCAAGGCTTGTGTGTTAGTGCAAAACCCATATCGACGTGGACAGCTACCACCACCCTCTATGCGAAGTCATTAATGTCAAAATATGCATTCTTGGTCAATCTATCTTATCTATTTCTATACTTATCGCGAAAGCCGTGAGCGGCAAATCCATTCTGAGGGAAGTGGTCCCAACGCATCCTGTCTATAATACTACCAGCAAAAGAAACGAGCAAACAAAGCAACGCACTGAGCTTTTGTCTAAAGATCCTTGCAGATCCCCCTGTCTATGTTTTTAACCCCTTCACCCTTTTTTTCCCTTGCCTGTCGTAGGACGGCATCGGGATCAAAACTTCAAAAACATCATTCGCTAATGTAGGGAGGTGTTCTTCCCGATCAGTAGCACTCTCGACTGGCATCACCCTTTCCAACCATCCCATATCCCGAGGGATCTTCTGGTTGTGGGATCTGAGAGCATGTTCCAATCGGGCGACGCTGACTTACCAGCCTAGTTCGGCTGGGATCGCAGAGGGAAGTATCCAGTAGGCATAGGCTCAAGGTGCCACACCTGAGTTCCTGCGGGGCCAAAAGCCTTGTTCCACTCGAGCTGAAGGTCAACAGGGATTTTCCATCCCATATCGTCATCCCGGAGTCTCATGCGCACAAGGTGTCTGCGCTGATCGGCTTCTGCGCCGTTGACAAAGCCCGCACGTCGGTGGAGGACAGCCAGGTTGTTGATGAAGTGAATGTCACCTGCCTTGGTGCTGAACTCGAACTTGGTTGCCTCTGCAATGTCCTGGATCGCATCCAGAGCCTCAACTTGGTTGGCGGTGAGAACTGGCAGATGAGCAGGTCTGGCGTGGCTTGCGCTTCCCATGAGAGCAGCTCGACCGAAGTTGGTGATCAGCCGGCCATCTTCGTAGAAGAAAACAGGTCGGCATTGAAACTTGGGGCTGTGGAATTAAGCATCACTACGTTAGCTTCTGCCCCGTGAAGTCATATCTTGGGGGCTCAAGACACCTACAATGCAAATGGCCAGTCAGATCGAGCCAGAGTTCGGATCAGATCGGGGCGAGTGGCGGAGAGCACGTTGTAGACGGTGTAGGTCGAGGCAATGATGCATTTGCCTCCAGATTTGGCAGCATTCCTGGTGAGCCAGCTCACGATGTCTCCAGCCTCCTCATTGTGGAAGGTCTACACATTTGAGTCAGTGGGTCACATGATGGTAGAAATACATTCCAGATGACTTACAATTGGGGAGGTTGAGTGGCGATGGTGCTCGGCCTTCTCCTTAGATGAGTTATCGGCAATGATGTGAACTGGAAACCTGTCAGCCTCTAAAATAATGCGGGGGGGCAGTCAGCACCCTCTTACCCAGCATGTTACCCTTCTTGTCCTGGCGGCCACAGCGGTTCGCGATGTAGGCCTGGACGCCGAGATAGATGGTCGTCAAGTCTTCGACAGAGTACTTCTTGGAATCGAGTCCCCGGAGAACGGCAAATCCTTTGCCTTGGTGAAGATCATCACGCATACGGCTCAGCACGTTGGGGCCAACAGTGGGGAGCGGGAAGGTGTCAGGAGTGACGAGATCACCGTCCAATTCAAGAGCTACACGTTGTTAGTAGAGCTGGTGGGAGGGTATATTTGTCACTGGCACATGGCTCACCCTTGAAGTGCTGGAGAGCAGCCTCAATCTCCTGGATCTCGTCCTGGCTCAAATGGTGGATGTAGTCAGACTGGCAAGCCAATTGCTGGCCAGTCCATGCCAAAGGCGAGTCCAGGACAGAGGGGAAGCCATTGGGCAGGCTGGACATCTCGGCGGGAGGATCAGGCAGCTTGAAGTCCTGGTGAGAAGCGAGGAGCTTCGAGTCGGTGACAGGGCCGGCCATGGAATACGCCATTGTGGAGGACGACGAGTGGTTTTCTGGCTGTTGGAGATGGGCTTGATCTGAACTGGAATGGCAAGATGCTGGAAATCAAAAGAGCGAGAGAGCGAGAGTGCACAAGTGTCACAGATCTGACTTGCTGAGCGAAGGTGATGCAGAGGTAGAAAAGAATCAAGATGTAGAAGATGGTTGAGAATAAAAGGACAAGACTCGAGGGAATTGCCTGTCCTTTTAAGCTCGAGTGGAAAGAGCAGCCCTTGACATAGACCGCCATTCGTGTCTCAAGTCCAAGTGGAAGGAAATAGCAAACTTGCTGGTAGATGCCTTCCCAAACACCTTCTCACACCGCATCATGCAGCTTGAGAAAAAGCAATTCGTCTTTCCGGATGGCTTTCCGGATACCTGCTTTGGTGGGACACACTCCCTGCTGAACGTCATCTATTTAGTTTAGACCAGCATTAAACAGGCGAGGACGGGAACGGGCATAAGGCCCCAGTCATGCTTCGCCCGAGATGGTCTAGATCAGGAACAAGTTTCATGGGGCTTGAATAGTATGAAGTAGTAGCATCTGCTAACAGCTAGCATAGCCTCCTACTGGTTTTGCTTCTTTTTTGTCTCCCCTGTATTTCATCTCGCTCATTCATTCTTTTCCTTTTTTTTTTTTAAGAAAAGAAAAAAAAAAAAAAAAAAAATAGTCCATGCAAATGTTTCACCTATTAGCTTGCTCTTAGCTTCATCCATAGGCTCCAAAAGCAAAGATATGGAAAAGGTGCTCAGTTCCTTCTCCCGTTGCTCGCCAGTTGGCGGTCAACAGGCAAATCTGTGCTCTGCCGTGCCCGTCACCGCAGACTTCCCGACAAAGTGACCTCATCCACATTCTTGCTCATACCGGCCATTGGCATTGGAATAGACGGGAAGCAGCGTTTCTGCTGTGGCAAAATGTCGCCGAAAGAAGAGTCATTTTCCGCGCTTGCGAGTTTGTTTGTGCACTGAGCAAGTGCCGAGATGCGGTGCACCGTTGATGGGATGGCCACGGCAGCCCCTACCTGGAATTCTACTGTTAGTCTAGACGAGCTGAAGTCATTAGATAGAGGTGATATGAATCAAGCAGTTGCTCACCGACTTTCGTAGTTGCTTTTGCTCGGGCAGTGGCATTCCGTCTCACCACCGCAGACCAATCTTGTACTGATTCATTGACAAAGGGTGGCGGGAGAAAACGCAGTAAATACGAGCATGTTAGGCTAGTATGTGTACTTGTACCAATTGATCATTGCTGCAGCTGCCTGAGAAGCAGTTGTAAGATATATTCAATATTATTGCTCGTAGTCATCATTCATGATCAATGCAACCTGCAAACCATCTGTGCATCAGATCCACCATATCACCGATCCATCTTGTGATAACCCCTGGTCTACAGGGGGAATACCACCAAGGACGTGAATAACTGGATGAGACTCCCCAGAGTAATTAATACATGCGCTTTATTGAACCCAATCACCGCCTTCGGGGACCTGCATTATGTGCTGCAGCCAGGCTTTCTAGTATCACCATCATCTCACCGCTTCAACAAGTGCCACTGCTACTTTGAAGACAAGCTAGATAGCCCAGTTTCCCCAACCCCTCTTTCTTCCAGGGTATTAAGATGCTAAAAAATAAAAAAATAAAAATAAATCTCAAAATAAATCTCAAAACAGAGTTACACATTAGTAGTACTTGGCTGCCATTTCTCGTCAAAGAGTTGGCTAACGAAAAAATAATCGTCCTCATATTCTTCATTGGAGCGAATTTTCTGCCACTCTTGTTCTATGAAATGTTAGAGCAGGCCCGGAAACCCGGGTTTATGATGCATGGGTATCTTCTTGACCGTGTATAGGAGACTTACTGTGTCGCTGGACAAGTGCTCTGGTCGCACGGACAAACTGGATTTTTTCCTCGTCTAGTTGCGCCAATGCTCGCAAATCCTTGTCTTCACACTCCTCAGAGAAGGGTACTCTCCCCTTGTTGCAATAGTGAAAATGTGCGAGGATAACGTTTGCTCCTGCATCGCCATCACCGTCGGGTAAGAACCGTTAGCCACTGTGTCTGTGCAACATCGAGAGTGGGGAACGGAGAAAAGGGCTTACCCATATGATACTCTCGTACTTTTTCTTCACGCGCAAACCGACGCTGCGGGAGAGAATCTGTTAATATCTGGAGCTCATAGATCTGGTTTTTGTGTAAGAGAAACTCACATTCATGCCATGCTTGTCGGCATAGCTAGCATCATGCTTTGTAATAAGTGCAATATTATGAAGCAGAATAAACGACACCAGATAAGTCACTAGCCAGCTAGTTGGTTTATTCCTGAGCATTACTTTTTGGAGATTATCCAAAAGCTCGTGCCTAAGTTTGTTTTGGATGTGATGTATGAGAATCATGTCCATCTGTGCACCCATTACTGGGGGCAATGGTATTTTCCCGTGATCGGGGCTTGACTCGTCAAGGATATTTGCTGGCATGTCCAGAGTTTCTTGTCCGACAATAAACGCCGACGTGGTTGACAGGCGAATGGCTACCCATAGCCGGAGCGTCCAATTGAGTAGCCCAAATACCTCTGACGTTCTCTCCTCCTTTTGCCACATGCGGTAGGCCAAGAGATAGGTCTTGTACAGCAGACCGTTGGTACTGCCAAGCATGTTTCGAAATATGCCCTCCATGGAAGCCCGGATATAGGCAGTGTACGCCGATGTGCCGGCCTCTACATCCACAAGTGCATATGGCGGGATAATAGCCGACTTCTTGGCACCTCTATAAGCCCATGTCCGCTCCAGCTTGTCGCCTTCTTGCGGGACAAACCTGCGAACCTTGAGTGGGAGCCGCTCTGTTGAATAACACACGGAAACGTAAACAGTTCTGATCTCGGACGATGCCCATAGCTGGATAGGGTCAGAAGTGCCTTTGGTCCATCTTTGGGTCCACTCATATCCTGGAACTTGGCCTGTTTTATAAAGTGTCATATCAGTGATCTTGTATCGGAGGCATGGCAAGCGCGCTGCCTTTGTATTCTCCACCTTTTTGCAAGGCAGACAACATCCACCTGGGACATCAAACTCGCACTGTAAAAGAGTAACACTGCGTCAGTCTATCTCGAGTATATTGCACACTGTCGTACGGAGCGATAATGATACGACCTTTTGCTTTGTGGGGGATTGTTACTTACTCGAATCCGTTGCATCCTGCACCTTAAGCAGGAACCCATCCTCCTTGTTTGGGCGGTCTGTTCCCGGAGAGCTTGGTCTCTAAAGGGACCCCTCTTACCATTTCGCTGCTGGTTATCAGCAGTGGAGTACTGTTTCTGGGCCGCAGCATTGGCTCTTTCTTCTAACATTGCTAGCTGTGTCACTGGTCGAGTTAAGTTCTGTGCTGAAGGGGCATTATAATTATACACATGGGGAGATGTCGTTTCAATGTCCACCAACAGAGGGTGGGCAGGTCGCAAAGTCGGGGCCGGACCATGCCGCAATGGCGAGCTGGCCTCAATCACTTGAGACCCACCAATTTGAATCTCATCCATAGGCGGCACAGCAATTATTGCCTGGTTCATTGAGAATTTATACGGATCCGAAGACGCAAGCTGACTGGGCCCATTGTGATGGGAGTTAAGCTGGCTATGCTGCTCATGACTTGTGTCTTCAAGTTGATCGGTGTACCCAGGATGGGGCAAATTCTGCAGTGAGGCGTCGCCAAAGGCAGGGTATATTTCAAGAGGCACAGAGTCAAAATTGAGCAGATCATTTGAAAGTACTGGTTGCTGTAAAGACTGTCCATTATCGGGCCCAATGGACTGTAAACAATTCAAGCTCAGCAGGCTATTAGATATTGTTTCTTGTTGCAATAGCTGCCTGGCCGGAGGTGTAATGTTCTGTAAAGAGTTCAGATCTCTTTGATCATTTTGAAGTAACTCTTGCCCTGATGTCTCCTCATTGTCAGGCATGACATGCTGCAAAGGGATCAAGTTTATCTGATCATTCGCAGTAGCTGCCTCCAGGGGTAAACCATTATTGCTTGATATAATGTTCTGCAGTGAGTTCAAACTGAGTAAATCAGTTGTAAGCGATGCTTGCTGTGATAGCTCGCTACTACTAGACACGATGAAAGAGCTCAAGTCGAATTGATCATCGAGCAGTGGTGCCTGCTGTGGCGACTCGCCATTATCGGGTATATTGTGCTGTAGGGAGTTCGTCGTCTGGGTAAGCGTAGGCGGTAATACCTCCATAACAGGTTGCTGAGGCGGGTCATACACCACAGCCGCTGGAGGCGGGAGAGCCTCATACCCTATAGCTCAAATCATTAGCCTTCCACCTAGTGCTAAAAAGGAGCTACAAAGTGGCGGTAAGGCAGCTTGCATACCGGCAGACTGCTGCCACCCGAAGGCACAGCAATTGGTGATAGATTCTGCCACGCGGACCAAAGGGGAGCTTAGAGATTGTACATCAGAAACGGCAGGTGCCCATCTTGGCGTAATTGACGCCGGATCATGACCCGCTATAGGCAGCTTTTCCTGGTAGCCTATGCTGGATGATGAAGATTCGTCTGGAGACATCGAGTTGAAGCCTAATAATCGTCGACGTTTCACCGGGCCAGGGTGATCAGGCGAATAAGCTGACGTACAACCAGTGTTTCCGGAGGAATAACCTTCAGGAGCTATCGTTAATTGTCCAACCAACACCTGGGGATCAAAGTTGAAGTGAAATCCCGCAAATGCCGTATCAACGGCTGGATCTGGAGGCACCACAGGTGACGGGGGGACTGCCACTTCAAATGTCCCCAGGGACAGGATTCGCTTTCTACGTGGCCCCTGTGTAATGATTAACTTGACTGTGCCTTTGTAATTGAAACGGAAGAAGAAAGCAAAGGATATGCCAAGGAAGATAGGGTGATGTTGGACGGGAAGAGGGTGTATGGGCAGATATCAACAGGTGATGAGAGAGCATAAAAGCACGAAGGCTATATGAAAGACACAATCTCAAACAGTAGATGGCGGGAAAGAGTCAAATATATGTCCATGCAGGCTACCGCCGTGGGGTGAAGAACATCGCTTACCATGATGCCTGTAGATAACTGAGGGTGTGTCAGACAGATACAGCGTGGTGGTAGGAAAAGAATCCAATGTATTCGCACGTGGAAAACCAAGTATCAGCTAGACTTTAGAGACAAGCAGCATCAACAAGGTACAAAGTTGTGCACTAAACACCGGATGAAGTTGAGCAACGCCAGGGGAGGGGTGGATAAGTCCGGTGGCACCGAGTTCAGCGTTGGCTGTCGCTATGTAAAACGATAGGTGGAGCGGAATGCTGGGCGGCCAAGCAGGAGCGGGAGCACAGTGAGCTGCAAATATCCAAGACGAGGGTTCAACACCGGTGAAGGGAGTAGCCTGGCGGCTAGAGGGCGAGAGGACAGAGACGAAGGTGGCATGTAAGTAAGGAGTCCAACTAGCGTTGGGTTGGTGAAGCAAGCCCAGTCCAATGACGGTGCCGATCTGCGAAGCGCAAGGGCCTGGCTAGACTCGTCTAAGAGGTGTAATGGTCTCGTGCTTGCCACCACTCTAGTAGCCGATGATGAATGTGTCCCCAGCGCTGGTGTTGCTGCTGCTGTTGCTGTGTTGTGCTGTGCTGTGCTGCCGCCGCTGTTACTGCCGGCTCAATGCTCAATGCCCGGGCTTGCTCGTCGAACGCAGGGATACGGGTAGCGCGGATTGGACTCTGGGGCGTGTTGCCGAGTGCATAGGTCAGCGCCTACACAGTCTAAGTGGCTGGATCCCGAAGGGCTAGACGACGATGGTTGTTTCTAGGAGGAGAGGAGAAGCGAACTCGGTGAAGAAGCAAAGGCCATGGACCCCGGTGCTAAATCATATGTATTTGAATGGAACTGAGGGGTACCGGACGCAGCCAGGGTGTGGTCTAATAGTTGGCATGCGGTGCCCAATTAATTCCTAATGCTCTTATTGAGCAGAGCAAGACGAACGTGGGCTTCCCCAATCGGGCTGGCATCCCATACGGCCATTGAGAATATTTGCGGGCACCCATTGTCGAGACCTGAGTGGCCCCAAAGCGTTTTGCGCAGTCCACAGCTCTGGCGACGAGCAAAAAGAGGATAACGCATTGCGCCAGAGGTTTCATCACAAACATTACCAGCGAGATGTGAGAGCTGGGCAACTGCGGCGCGGGAAATGGCTCAGGTCGTCCGATATTGCGGGCGCCTTCAGGCCAGGAAGACAAGCCTCCGTTGCGTGCCCAACGGAGCCGGCAATCGTAGTATGCAGCACGGGCAGGTATTCTGGCAGAATGGATTTTGAGTCTCCAGCTCAGTTGCGAATAGGCCAATAAGAGCTGGCTTATCCCCAAGGCTATTATGGTGTCACAGGCACTTGTAGAATGCAGCTTACACGGCGGCTCGCTCATTTCCCTCGTTTCGATGCAGGCGGGTCACATGCGCTGCAACCTGCACCTTGGAAAGCGCAGAAAGCAGTTCAAGCCACAGATAGCCGTCTTGGACAAGCACACCCCAGGCTGTTCTGTGGTCCTTCTAAAGCCAATCGAAGAATGCTCGCCCCGTGATGGAAGAGTTGAGTAATTGAGCGGTATACATGGCTTCCAGGCCGGGGTGTCGATTCAAGTGCAAGACGAGGCACGTATCAACGAGTTGACGGACTTTTGTCCACCGCCCGGCTTTGATGCTAGTACGAGTATAGTGTTAGGCTCGCGAGCTGCCGAATCAAAGAACCTGCTTCAGTGCTACCACACCACGAAGCTCGCCATGGACGAACCGCCTGTAGTGGGGACCGGTGAAGAGGTGCATCCACAGCTTGGAACATCCAGCTAGCACTGCTATCTAGGCTGTTATTCCTGGTGCAAAAACAGACGGATCTGATCTATCCGGGCTCGGAACCGCAGCTCAGTGACCGGGGGAGTACCTTAAAGTACCTTAAAAGCTATAGTGATTTAATCGAGAGCGGCCGAAGCAACGCAGCATTAGTTCCAACTGCAGGCTGGTCAAGGCACGGGGCGTATGGATATGGATGCTGGATTCGGCTGCGGCGTGGCCCATCAGAAGGATGAGGTTCAGGCCGAGTCGAGGTCAAGGTCGAGGTCGAGGTCGAGGGGGTGCGGCCGCTCATTGTGTTTTCGCGTGGCCGTTCGTCACACAAGACATTCGTTCCCGCTCCCCCACGCCACGGCGGTAATTGTGTCGCAGTCGCCGCAGCACGCGCAAATTGCAAATTGCACGGCATGCGGCTAGGCCGCTGCTCGCAATCATCGGATCAGTCCTCTGTAGAACCGGTGCCTCTCTGCTACTAATGGGAACGAGGCATTCACCGTCGTACAATGCGGTGTCGATGCTTCTGTAGTCATCCCCACGGGGTTGGCCAGTTGACGACTCGTACATGCCTCACTACGCCTATGGCACCAAGCTAAGGGGTGTAAGCTGTCGACTTAAGGTAGGGCGCAGAATAGCAGCGGGCTAGATCCCCGTGCCCGCTACGGAACAGCATGATTAGCAGTGAAAATGCTCCATATTTCTCCGCTTGTGGCCAAAGACTTTCGGCCGGACCTGCCTGCCCTTGTCTTAGTTAGGACGGAAGCGCCCCGTGCCTTCTACAACGCCAGGCCAGCCAACTGCTCCTGCCCAGCCAATGGACGCCACTCGCATTGACTTCCGTCCGCTGGTGCAATTTGCAATGGATATCAGAGGGTTAAAGAGGCTTTTGCAGAGCCTCCGACGAGCGAGTGCTGCGGAGAGTCTCGCGCCTTCCGCCTCTTCACAGCTTTCCCCCGCTGCTGCTGCGGCTGTTCGGGCAGGTGGAGTTGCTCAGGGCCCATGCAAGTCAACGTCATGGCAAGCGCAAGTGCCTCGTCCGTGCTGCGTACATGCACTCTGTCTCTTAGTCGTTCATACGCAAATGTCTCAGCGAGATGCATATTACGAAAACGCAGCTGTCAGAAGAGCCACTCGCATTGCTGCAACCGCGTTATCAACAAACGGTAACGTCTGCTCCGTATTCCTTCCCTTATCGTGAGCGACGCCGAGGCTAATCTCTTCATCCAGCTGACACCTACTGGGTATTTGGGCAAGGCTGCACAACGCCAGGTAATTTCGCCATCTATTCCAAGACGCACGACTCACCGGCCAACTCTATCCACAGGCGCAGTGTGCATATGCAGGTTGACTCGACTTATGACAGTCCGCCGCAGGCTGTGACAGTATGAAAATGATAGGCCATGATTCGAAGCGGTTATAATGACAAAGGGAGTGTGGCTCGAAGGCCTCACAGCCAACAACGAAGGAACTTGTCCGTCACAATATTCATGTGCACCCGGCTGCATCCAAACGCTGCCTTGCTGTGCAAGAGCACCACGGCCCCAAATCGTTTCTGTCTTCCATTCCGAACGGCGTCCTGCAACCTCGTCGACCGGTGAGCTTAGGTAGGGGCGCCACAAAGCCGCTAGCTATGCGAGACTGCTTAGACTCTGGCGGGGGCTAGGAAATTATCCAGCTTGATGGTGTCAGCGTGCTCCTCGGATTCTCGCAGCTTATGCTGTTCAGATGGATAAAATTGTCTGCGACCAGGCTGCAAGGTACCGCTGGCCCCCCCAGCAGGTCACAGCGAGGACGCTGATACTTTCAGTCTAGCTCAGAGACTTGCGTCCTATTCTAGCATCTGGTTGAGGGGCCGATTATCAACCTCCGAAGAGCTACTTGTGATCGGTTGCTACCTTATGGGCGTGTGTGCGCGTGTGTGTTCGTATCAATGCCTTTCGACAAACACCTACGTCAGTCAGCCTCGGCATGCCACATTCATGGCTTACGGCCGCAAGTGCTGTTACATATTAAGGAAACCAACACCAGCCATGCTACGGATGCATTATTCATCCTAGACCTGTCGACTGCTTGGGCCCTGTCATAATTGCTCAACTGCTAGCATAACTAGTTCTTACAACAAGCGTGTAAGTGGGTGAGAGGTAGCATGATTATGACGTGCCGGTAATCCAAGCTACGTTACGCTACGCAGCTAGAATACAAGTAGCAATCGGCTTTCTGAGCTTCTTGCGACTACTAACAGGCTTCAATGAGTTGTGCATGTAATACTACCAGACCATAGCATGGCAGCATATCGTGAGCTCCGCTCCACTTTCTGCTGCGTCTTTACGGAATATTTCTGGTCAGCTCAGCAGGGTCCTGGCTCATCATCAGCCACGCGCTCGTTCCGTTTAAACGTCTTGCTGTCCGACGTACGTCACATGACGGTTATCATGGGTTGTTGCAGCTGAGGATGGTTGCATGTTTATGACATGCCAATATCACAGAGTGCTCCATAGGTAGGTTGAAGCTATGGCGGCCTGCCAAGGAGCGTACGTACTAAGTGCTATAATCTCCGGTACTATTCACACACACTCTCTCTCTGCCCTGGACGCCATTGCTTTTGTTTTTTTGCTGTCTTTGCTTGTATTGACTTTTCTAAATGGAGAAAGACAAGGCTTTGGGGGCCAAAAGTTGCTTTGCTCCACCCATTGCCGTCCTTCGACTCAGCTTGAGCAAACAACAGCCGTGCTTGAAACGTACTATCAATTTTTCTCTGCATACGAAGCGCCGGTGGCGGCAAGGTATGGCGCCAGAATTGGTATTGAAGACATCGACTCTTAACAAGATTGTACGTGAGGGTAAAAAAATAGGGGAAGAGGCTAGTCGACGGGACAATCAGCCGCAAATAGCCTCCACGCTCTGTGTCGAAGCTGCGTGTCCCCTTACTGTAGGTTGCCATGCTTGTAGCTATCCAGCACACTGATGGAGCTCTGCTCAGCCTCTCTGCCCAGAACTATTCATTGTCCATATGCACTGAGCCTATTGATGTTAACAATGTCTGTTTTGCTTGCCTAGGGAGCAGGGCCAAACCATGCCGCCCTATGCGAAGGCAGGCAGGAGGATCGTAATCCTTCCCATCAGCACTCAGGTGAAATAATGCATAATATGAAGGGAAAACAAGCACCTGGGCCATTCTCAACCCCTGGGAGTAAGAATGCTGTCTGCTGTAGCAATCATTGCCACCGCTGCACGTCCTTGTACGACCTGGTAATTGCAGTACTGACAGCTCCATTAGAGGGGATGCCGAGCTTGGGCACAACCTTAGCCCCAGCCGCGAAAACAGCCTAAGCACCAGCGTGGCGTGAATATCGCGCTGCGGTCGGGTTTCGATTGCCGCTGCAAACACAGCTCGTTTGGCCGAGTCTCGAGCAGCTTTCGCAACAAAGGCCAACTCATGCTGGAGTTTTGCGAATGGCATTGGAAACAGAATGCAGGTGTACTTTGGTACTCCCAAGGCCAAATCATGTGATCAGGCAGGCAGATAGCACTGGGCTACCAAATCAAGCCAGATGCAGCCGGTTTATGCATGCCAGAAGCTGGGCAGCTCACGTCACAAATCACATAAAGGCATAACGAGTGACACGGCCGGAGTCCTCATCTCTCTAGCTTATGAGGGGCTGAACGAGTCGACTGTCGCTAGCTCTGTGACAAACCGCGCTTGACGGGCACAGAGCAAACAAGGGCTCTCCGGTCGAATGCCTCACGCCTGAAGAGCTTATACGTAGAATAGGAACCCCCTCCAACCCGCCAGAGCCTTCGTTCTGCATTCCTTTTCAAAGCTCTACAGTCTGTTCGCTCAAGCAGTGCCCACTGGCTGATAGCGGCAGTTCCATCTAGACTATACTCCGAGGGCGGCGTGCATCGAGACACAATCGCGGCATGGAGCTCAGCCAGCAGTCAATCCACGATGTCATCCACCCAACAGCAGCATTCACCGATGAGAGTGTCTGGAAGCAGGCTGCCGCCGCAGCTGCCATCCACGACGCCAAGGAGATACCGTGGGAAGAGTCCCTGTTGAATCCCAAGAACCGTATCGATAGTCTTGAACATCTCAAGAAGCCCTTGTGGCGCATCGATGGCTGCACTGCATTTGGAACGCAGTTTTATGCCGTGCCTCTTTTTATGGAGTCGATTCCTCCCTTCCGGATTGACGTATTCATACCTGAGCCAGCGACACTCTCTCCCGAGCTTCGCAACGTGCTTGACATGGGAGTAGCTTTCTACACGAGAGACGAATCTCGCATCTCGCAGCTTGGAGTTACTCAGCATTTGCTCCGACTGCTTCAACATTGGACATCGACCCTGGAAGATCCACGCCAGATATATCAAAACATACCCTTCGGCTCGAGGATCGTCTTCAACAACTTCCCCAAAGATGTCAGCCAAGCTCAGGTATCCATTGCCCCAACGTACTACCTCGAGCGCCAAATGCTGTCTGTGCCATCTTTCCAAAAGATCTGGGGACCCGGAGTAGATCTACCCCAGACAGTCGACATTCACGACGTCGTGTATCTGTCGCAGTTGCACGACAGCGTCTGTCTCATTGAGTATGAGGGAAAAACCTGGATCTTCAAGGCCTTGACGAGCTACACCAAGTACCTCTACCACGAGCTGCGACAGCTTCTCATTATCCAGCCCCATCCTAACGTCATGGCACGGCCCACTCACCTCATCACAAAGAAATGCAGCTTTGGCAGCAAGACAGCCGTCCTCGGATTCACGCTAGAGCTCCACGTCCATGGCAGCTTGCGTGATTTGATCCCCTTCTTGCAAGTACACAATCAGGTATCGCTAGCAGACAAGGCTAAATGGTCCGTCCAACTCGCCTCTGCCTTGGTGCACCTCCGTGAGGCATGCGGCGTCTTCTATCCGGACCTCCGGCTTGATAACATTGTCTTGACGGGATCTGGCGATGTTGTCATGGTCGATTTCGAACAGCGTGGTGTATGGTGCGAGTTCGCAGCACCGGAGGTCAATGCTATCGAGTACGTCCGGCTGCTGGCAATCGATGATGAGATTCCCTCGGAGATCAGAGATAAGTATGCTGCTATCTTGACGAGTATGCTTCCCGGGTGGGAGGAGATGGGTCAAGGAGAAGACTACAGCTGGCCGTGCAAGGGGTACAACGTGCCGTGGGCATGCTTGACCCCTAAAGAACAGGAAGCCTGCGAAGTTTATATGCTGGGTCGAGTTCTCTGGTGCATTTTCGAATCCAACAGCGCTCCCCAGCGAGCTGCCGTGTGGCTCTCCTACCGCTGGGAGCCCTTAGTAGAATTCCCCGGCTACACTCGTACACCACCCGCGATGCGAGATCTCATCGACCGCTGCACCCGTGGCAGACAAGCTGGGCTTACTAGGCTTATCGTCCGCCGTAGGGACAAGCTGGTGCTCCGAGAGTTTGAAAACACAGGAGAATCCACGGCGCAAGAGGTTCAGAACGTTGCGCGCGACTGGTGGGCAAAGGAGATTGCAGACTCCGAAGCATGGCTCCAGGAGCGCGCTGAGGGCATGAAGAGGGGCGACTGGAACGAGAACTACTATGATCGGCCTACTCTACGCGAGGTTCACGATGAGCTGGAGAAGTTCCGTAAGAACACGTTGGGCTAGTTTAGGTGTCTAATAAAAACGCCTGGTCCTGTATGCGAACCGTGGCTCGTGTTTGTGGAGGGGTTTTGAGCCAAGGGTGTTGATGTGATTTGGGGTTTGAGAAGCACATACAACTTTAGACCTAGCATGGCATAGCACATAACATGTCGCACGGGAAGATACCTAGAAGTAACAAATTGATGATATTTTCGCAGTTCACTTCTTCTTAACTTAATGATTTCATATTGACTGTGGTTTATTTTGACGCTCGTCTAAAAAAGGTTCCGTATAAGTGCTACTCTATATAGCCAGTACAATAATGGTACATTTGCTCCATCCTCAAATGTGATCAAATGAGGGCAAGAATATTAAATAATAGAAACAAGTGATAGAAAAAAGGTTAGAAGCAGTGTCTACACCACGACCAGCGTGGCTAAATCTAGAAGAGAAGAAATAGAAGAAGGAAAAGAAAAGACGCAAAGAAGAAACCCGCCACATAGGTTATACAGTATTCACTTCATTCTCTTAAAGTGTCGATAATTGCTGTCCTCTTCTTCAACCTGCCTCTTCAGACTAGACCCTATAATGGGCGTCCTCAGCCGGCTCAACAGCGATTTGAACTTATCAAAGTACGACAGCGGAGCGCCGAGTCTCCCAATGTCTTCGAATATGGCCTCCAGGCTATGCAGGTGTTGGCTCGCCGCCTCAGGAAGCAAATTAAGCTCCGCTATCACAAAGTCCATATCCCTGTCGCCGATCAGATTGAGATATAGGTTGTGCTCTGTTCGCGTCGTGCCGCGGGTGGGGGAGAAGGCAACGACGGCGTCGTCGAGGACGTCGACGTTTTGGTTGCGGGATACAACGGCGGAGAGGATGTGGACGAGCGTGCGGGCGGCAGAAGTTGCCTCGGAGGGCTGGAGCGGCCGATCGCGTGTGTATATGCACGATTTGATGAGTTTCGTGCAGCCTAGGATGTGTCTTGCTGCCCAAGAGGCGTCTGGTGGCGTTTCTGTCGAAGACGTTGCTGCGGAGGCTGGGTCTGAGGCGTATGAGTCGAAAACGCGGAGCACGCGGTCGACTCGCTGGGAGAGCTTCCTGAACAGGTCGTTGATGGGATCTCTGGGGCGAGATACCGATTGGAAATAATCGAAGAAGTGGTGGTTGTCGAGCAGCATGCGGAGGACTGTGTGGTCTAGATCATTGCGCTTCAGCACTTTCTTTCCGCGAGGCGTGCTGCTGCTGCTGTCAAAGATGTCTGGGCGGAACTCTTCCGGCGGCATCCCATAGACGGCTGATAAGAGTTCTCGAGACTCTTGGACTCGGCAAGATGCCATGTCATCTTTTGAGACGGCTTTTGGGTCGACGACTGGGCAGTGGAGACCATCGGACAGGACGTCAAGGTGATGCTCCGAGATGGCTGTGAAGGGATCGCCGAGCTCCTGCGCGAAGCCATCCTCAGTCATGGTGAGAGGTGTTTTGGGATCGTAATCGTAGAGCGTCTGCTTGGCAAGTCGATCCAGGAGCCATATCAGGTGCGAGCATGGCTCAAGCTCTCCGCCATGCCCGCACGAGCATGTTAGCTGCGAGGCAGACCCGTCGCCAGAAGCGCGGATGCGAACAGACTGGGTGACGAGTTCAGTCATCTGAAAGGCATATGTGTCGTCAATGAGCCGGCATTGCTGCAGGGCAATTGTCGGTGGCTCACTAAAGACCCTTCGTACTGCGTCCTGGGCTTCTTCTGGGAGGTGATCGATGGTGTAGGAGAGCTCAGACGGCGATTGCACAATGGCGGGCAGTTCGTCGTCATCGTCACCGTCATCGTCAGAAATCTCCGAGTACGACTCATAATCAGAGCTTGAATCTTCCACCAGTAGCTCTTGGTGGTGGCCAGCCTCTGAAGCAGCAGGAACACCCGTTCGACTAGTGGCCGACATCTCTTCGAGGGTCAGTCTGCTGAATGGGGCAACTGGTATTGGCATTGAGTTGGCCGTAGGGTGGTTGAAGGAACTCTTTCTCTTTTCGTTATCATTAACCAAAATATGGTTATGGTACAGTAAGAAAGTTAATCAAAAAAGGAAGACTTGACGGTTATATAGAAGGACGCGAAGATATGATGTCAAGGGGGCGGTATGACTTGCTCTAACCAACAACATTAACCAACAGCAAGGGGGATATAGCCGAGCCTCTCTTTACTCATGGGGTTGGTGTAAGGTGGTTATGAGGTAGAATGAACACACTAAACGTGCATAAAACCTCGTAAGGGCAGGAAAGATCTCGTGCTTCTCACTTGTCATTGGACGAGAGGCTATGAGCTTGGAGGGAAGGCTGTCTGCCATAAACTCCATGTCTCGCCACAAGAGAAGCCACCCACCCGGCTCCCTATGCCCAGGGATGTCATCAATGCACCTTGGAAAGGGGCTGTGAGGGAGTCAAAAGGCAGAGAAGCCTAGTACCAGCACAATGGAACGGTCTCTGACTGGCCTGGCGATGCCGGGACTGGGCCGGGGCCTCAGCCGGTGATGTGGGACCCGGCCGGAGGCTGTTGCTATTGGCGGTTCAGCCAGGTCCATAGGATGAACACGTCGTGATACTAGAGTTCGTTCTAATGGAGACTGGGATCTCAATTGCCATCTCCAGCCTCCTATTGGACTCTCCGGATAATCCAGCTGCACCACAACCCACTCTGTCATCGCACATGCCCGGATACATTGTCCCTGGCACCTAATATCACAGGACATGCTATATGCACCAGCATAAGTTCCTGACGTGGCTCCGTCGTTTTGCTCTAGACTGCATATCGTGAGGCTTCTTTGTCCTAAGGTGAACTCATGATCAGCCTCGTCTCCCAGCTCTTGGAAGATACAAACCTGTTCCTGGAGCATGGCCAGGCCGGACGACTGACCTAGCGTGTGCAGCCAAGCCCTTCTGCTGTTATATCGATACCTCGACCTTAGTAGGAGGCCTGAGGCTTTCCATCGTGCTGTTCTCTTGGAAATGGCCTGGAGATGTGAATCAATCAACTGTCAGCCTGCTCCGCGCGGCTCGCTGCAGCTAGAAGATGAGGAGGACTCTGTATCTGCGGCCTCATGTACATGTAGTTTTGAAACCAGCCGGAGACGAACTCCACAAAGGCGACCGCAAAAGAGACCCGAAGCGCTGCGCCACGAACTCGCCTAGGGTCCTCGCTACAGCGCACTCTGGCACTAAAGAGTTGCTGCTTCAGAACCCTCTGCACAGCGCTCCAGGGCCAGACAAGCAGAAGCGACAGCGCTCTCGCAACGCTGCACCGCCCGCCCAATGTCCACTTTGGCCGGCCCGTTTCTGCGGCCCGGTCTCCATCGCGGCGTTGGTCGAAGCCCATGAGCAGTCCATTCGTAATTCACGCTTTCTAGAACACCGCCCGCGAGGCGAGGCCATCTCTGCGACCGGCTTATAAGCTTTGGATGCGACTGAGATTTATTCCCAAAAATACCTCTACGGTAGATGTTCTGGGGGTCTCGAGCCATGTCGGCGGCCCGCAAGGCGTTTTTCTTCCTCTTTCGCCCGGCCATCGAGTAGAGAGGTGTCAGCAAGTGCCGCGCTCTCTCTCAGGTCATCTGAAAGTGAAACGGTGTATCATGTATCATGTTGCCTGTAGCAGGGGGGGAAAACGATGACCAATGTTTCATAGAACAAAGAGAAGGTGTTACGACTACGATTATACGTTGACTAAAGCGGGTAGGAACGTCTATGGACTTTAGTAGTTGCTAGGTTACCATCAAATATTATGTCATATTAGCCACTGGTAGACAGCCATTTGGCGAATAGTTGGTCAATTCCATTTGATTCTATATCGTCTATGTCGTACGTCATTGAGTTCCGGATAGTAGAATACTTTTGAGCAGCTCTTCACCATCTATCACAACGGCAAGGGGCCTGTCTTGGCTGCCAGGCGAATAAAAGCTGCAGCAAATCATAAATATTGAAACTGGCTCACTCAAACGAAAAAAAGAAAACTTCCAGCCCTTCCTTCAGTAAACTTGGTCAAAGGTTGGAATACGCGTGCGCAGTTGGGACATGCTGTTGATTTCTCAGGTCAAGGCCTCGACAGGCAGCAGATGTTCGCTAGTAAACATGGCCGCAAAGTAGGCTCCGTCCAAATTCCGAAAAAACTAAAGCAGTTTATGTGTGACTTGCCGTGTCGTCACTTGCCGTATAAACGCCCTTTGAATTTCCCAGCTCCCCAATCTGAACCCACCCCTTCCATTCCCATAGATATAAGACTCATTTCGTGATTGATTGATTTGTTTTTTTGAGGGGTGACTGAACCGGTGACTACTGGCATTAAGGTGAACAAGATGAAGTTGTGTGCCAGCCAAGGCGGGGAAACAGAAAATAAATAAAACGATAATAGTGCGTATTGTTGTATCACTCCGTGGGCAACGTTTCGAATGCTCGGTTTTTAGGCAAACGACGGTAGAGCTGCGCGTAGTCCTTCTGCAAATCGGACGGCTCGGGTGTGGACGTGCCCACTGCTCGGAGTGGCCTTGGCTGGCGACCTGCCCTTTCGCAGGATTGTTTTGATCTCTGACGAAGAAGAGGAGGACGATGATGATGAGGAAGACCGGCCCGCAGACGAAGAAATGGTCTTCTTCTGCAGGTTGCCTACAGACCGGTCGGATTGTCAATCGATGCCGTGCTGCTTTTTGAGCTGCGCTAAAGATTCCCGACGGGCGTCGAGGTCCTCTTTAGATTTTACCATCTTGTCGGGCTGATGATATAATACTGCACAGACGTGTCAGCAGGGGCGTTGCTAGCGTGAATTAAATAGTAAGCTCGTCCAGGACGCGCCGTCACGTACCAACGAGATAACGGTTCTGGAAGTTGAAACCGTTCAATTTGTCACAGGCTTGCTTCGCATCCATGACATCTTCATAGACTACAAAGGCGGTACCCTTGGTGTTGTTGGCAATGCCTTGACGAACCTGGCTGTTGGGTGGGTTAGCATGGCGTAACTCGACAAAAACAGATATATGGACGACAGCAATGACGATGGCGAGATCGAAGAGGAGCGGGTTCTTGGACATACCGGATAGGTCCGAATTTTCCAAAGAGGTCGAAGAGCTCTTCAGGAGTAACGTTGTAGCTGTGGCAGGTTAGCGTCGGTTGCGTGGCACTCGTCTCGATTCGAGATATCGTAGTCGATGGAGGCATACCTCAGGTTCTTTACGAACAGAGCGCTATAGAAAACTGGTCAGCCAAGGTTCTTTTATGCCGTTCTCTCGGTCATCAAGGCGAGGCGTGCCGGCCTTTCGGTCGGAGATTCGGGGACCGCGAGGCTCGCAGCACGGCCAGACTGGCGATAAGGCCGGAAAAACTCACCGATTGACTTCGGGGGCAAGTTTCCCGCCGCGACTACTCATCTCTTGGATGATTGAGGTTGTGGTGGTGATGCTTCAGACTCGAGTAGGGTCGGAGGTGGCGCCGGAGAGGGAATGCGAAAGATGGATTGGAAACAAGATTCCCGGGTGGAGGCACAAGTCGCAGGACGGCCAGAGAGAATGGGCGATTGCGGGTGGGCCCTGATAGGACGAGCGCACGTGACTCGCCTTTTTCGCCTTATTGTGAGGTACGTACCGGCTCTTGCGGTGCGGCGCCCCCACTTTTAATATTTTCTGGTGGTGCGAATTATTAGCGCTGCTATCAAGACACGTTCGACTGTATCTGCGCTGCCTCGGTGGGAGGAAAAGTACGGCATAGATCGCTTATTGTAGATGGATCTGATAAGCTGTCGCGACGGGCTGTCACGACGACAGTGGAACAAGAATAGAGGGCGGTTTCATTCCCCAAGTTATCCCGCACGCCCACAGATGCTGCTCGCTTCAGCCTGATCGCCGCTACAATTACCCGTGAAATCAGTCACACCATATCAACTCACAGTCGCCTAACCGCGACACAGCGGCCACAGAAGAGGACAGAAACACGGTCTATCAAACCAAAATCCACCCGCGCCGCACAAGCACGCACAATGGCATCACGCGCCAGCCTGCTGCAGCGATTCACGGTGGGGACCAGTCTTTGATGAGTCAGGCGACAGGCCATTCAGGGGGGCAGTCTGGCCATGCACCCCACGAACGTCTCGGCTTTGACGGCCGACCGACCAGCAGAGAATCCATTTGCGGAACAGTCTGATCTTTTGCTACGAGACTAAGACCTATTCGTGCTAACTGCCAACACCAACTCTGCTGTCAAGTCGAGATGGGACGGAAAGAGTATCTTGGCCTGGACATATCTGCTTATCTTATCTCTAGATAAGAGATGCATTCAGCCACTGCTTCAAGCCTCATGCGTAATTAACTGGGTATATTTCGCTTCAACGACGAATGACGTTGAGAATGGACCGTATCGGTGCCGTTAAAGTGGCCATACGTGAGCCATTAACCCTACGTTTTCATGGCTGAGGAATAAACTATGAGCGCAACATCAGCCCGAAACGGAATACAATGCATTACCTACCTAGGCATGAGTAAAAAAATTGCAGCCTCAAACATGATACATCATAATAGAAACGTACCTACTTAGAAAAAAGGGGAACTTATACTTTTTATAAGGTTAAGGTAGGCAATGTTCTAGAAAGGAGGCATTTTCTAGACCTGATATAGCGCCGTGCAGTGCACTTAGTGGAGGTGAGTCTATAGTGAAGGCCTTAACGACGGCCGTTTTCAAAGCAACAAACCGCTCCTTATTCAGCTGTTTACTCAGCACATTTCCTCCATGATTTTGAAATCCTTTTAGATGCATTTCCCTTTCCTCTATTTCAAAGGTGCATGTGTTATTTAATAAACATTGCTATAATGGTAGCTTATTTATCTCGCCTTACTTCTATCAAAACTGTTTTTACTGGACATCGAGTATCGGAGCCGCGTACACTGAGTTGCGCTCCATGAATTGCAGCGCTATGTCGACGTCTTTCGGCCAGAGTATTTTATCAGTGTTTGATGTCTGGGAGGACTCGCTAGCATTTCTTTCTGAAATACTAGAGTCTAGAGAGGCGCCAACCGATGAAATACAAAGTCTCTTTGACCAGAGCCTCGCTGGAGGTGCAGAGGACTGGCATTGCCTGATCGACTGTGCACGGTCAATGCGATGCATGCATGATCACGATCCTGACAGCCTTAACGGCAGCGACATCCTAACTTTTGTTTGTGAGATACTCAATGGACGCCACGGAGAGCCATCCCCTCCCGAGGCTTGGGGAGAGACGGATCGCCTGATTGCGCTCGCGAAAGACTTGGAGAGAGATGTTGAGATCTTACCACCCTCGTATCCTGCTTCGCAGCAAGCTCAGGAGATTGAATCAAGAAGACCACGCGTCAAAAAAACGCGACTAGGAGTAACATCTCATTACTGGGCTGACAGGCCTTCGACCCAAAGTGGCAGCATAAAGAGCGAGCAGAGCACGCGTTTGGACCGTTCTGTACCTGGATCCGGCTATCGCCAATGCAGCCAAGCACGATTACACGAGGAGGCCATCCATCCGGGCACGAGTACTTTCATTGACGCTGTTGGTTTTGACGACCCACCTTCAAATATCGTGGCGTCACTCGACTGTCCCCGCTTGAATAACCTAAGGTACTCTCATACCTTATGGAAATCAGAGGATGAGAGGAAACCACCAAGAAGCCAACGCTCTGCTGAATCACCATACTTCTCGCAGAAACCGTCAGCAAGCAACAGTCCATCAAAAACACGGCCGCCACCGGGTACTATTTCATGTATTCCGTTTCCTCCTCTTGATTCATCGTCGTTTGGGATAATTCAAGAGGAGCTGGCCCATGACCCATTTTGGTTACTCATCGCAATCACGTTTCTGATCAAGACGAACGGGAAACTAGCTCTGCCTGTTTTTCGTCAGGTGAGAGAGCGATTTCCTATGCCGGCTGAGCTATTAGATCCGTCCATCGAAGGAGAGCTCCTTGACATGATACGCCACCTGGGCCTTCCCAACGTGCGGCTAGCATATATCCAAAGGTATGCAAAGGCATTTATAGAAAACCCTCCCAAGGCTGGCGTACGGCATAGAGTGAGGAACTATGACAAACGTGCTATCAGTCCTCTGTGGAGAGATACCAGCAGCGGCGACTGTGAAGATCCGGAGAGGTCGCATCCACTACCTGATGGCGACAATCAGGATCTCGAAACATGGGAGATTGGACATATGACTCAGGGCAAGTATGCCATCGACAGCTGGCGCATATTTTGTCGCGACGAGTTGCTGGGTCGAGCCGAAGACTGGAACGGGAAAGGCCGGGAGCCGGAGTTTCAACCTGAATGGATGAGAGTGAAACCAAGCGACAAGGAGCTCCGAGCCTGTCTACGATGGATGTGGATGCGCGAAGGCTGGGAATGGGACCCAGCGACGGGAGAACGCACGGTATTGAGGGAGGAGATGCGAAGGGCTGTGAACGAAGGGAGGGTTGAGTATGATGATACTGGCGCACTGAGAATATTGGCCGAGTCGAGCGATGAAGATGTCATGGAGATGGCATGAAGAAAGCAGGAGGAATCTAACAGCAAGTTTATAAGCGTATATTAATCGGAGAGAGAAGATATGGGATGAACCATTTAAGCACTTTGATTAGATGGATGTCACATAGACGCATGTTGGAGATAGACATTTGTTAGTCTTGGCATTTGGATAATTCGCGTTATCAAAGGACAGAGAATAACTGTAGATACATATGTAAGTGAAGCGCCGAATTTTCCCCGGCTATGAATGACAAGAAGAGTGACAAACTCACGTCATTAATCATGCAGAGAAGATAAGACGACTTTGACAGGGAGCTGCCGCATCTGATCCGATTTAGGCTTGCCTGTTACGCGCATTCAAAACAAATGACACATGTCTCATCACTGCCAATAGCGCAGTTGCGGAGTATGTGTTTCAAGGGACTTTGGCAGGGCTCCGCGATTTAGCACGGTACCTACCTGCTTTGTTTAGGGCACCGCAACCGAAGTTCCCGCATTTTGCATCATTATTCCAGCCATTGTACAAGAGGAGAAGAGCGCCGGAATCTCTCCAAGTGGACCGGGTCTAGCGGTCCCGTAGGCGCCACTGCTACTTGCGATTGTTTACCTAGGTAGGCAGGTGGGCACTTGGGCATTCTTCTTTACACATGGAGGCAGAGGACATTTGGTTCGACGAAGTCGTCTACGCAGTTTCTCGCAAATGAGGAATGCAGATGATTCTTCCAACGAGGCGTCGGTTTGCATTACATGGTGTTGTCGTTCTTCCTGTGGGGGAACTATGCAGACGACATTGTCCACCTGTAAGTCAATCTTGAGGAACACAAGGAGCAGCTTTCCATTGACATGGGTAAAGAAGCCTCTGTCATGCTGCGCCAAAAGAAGAAGGGGGGAACAATATATACAATAGCAAAACTAGGTAGATACTTAGTAAATATGAGATTTCAGAAGGCAAGGGTACCTGTGGGTTTCAAGATTAGGTCTTGTTGGGAAAGCTTGGTTGAATAGGGATCCTCAATAGAAGATGCGGCTGTGCGTCACATGCTAACTGCGTTGGACATGGTCAGAGACCAGATGTACAGCAGCGCACAGGTTTAATTCAAACTTGCCTGCCTGTCCACTAACTGTTATGGAACCTAATTTCCCAAGAAAAAAAAAATCAAACACAACGCACACTCAGGAGCTTCTCATGTGTAACAAGTCCTTCTGATCAATGTTCTGCTGTGTCAGCGGAAACAGAAAAGAGAAATAAATCCTGCCACTACCAAGAATAACCTGATGCCAAGAACTTTTGCCGCGATAGCTAGTGGTACCTTCTATTATCTTAGTAGTAGTTTATTTTTGGCGCCTCTCACCCCGCTTGCCGCATTGCGTACAGGTACTAGATCCGGCAGCCCGCAATGGCGCTCACGTAGGTATCACTACTGCAGTGCTGCAAGCATGCAAATAGCCTGCCTGGAAAACCTTGAATCGGGGCCGGTTCACGCCTCGCCACAGGGCCCCAATTAGGGAGGTCCAGCTGCTGCTGACCCGGACGCAGCTGTATTAGGGATCTAGTATTACTTGCTCGCTGCTTGGGGGGGTTCTACGGGACGTGTCAAGCTCAGGTAAGTCAAAACGCCGCCGTCAGAGGTTGGCGCGCTACCTGCTAGCACTGTACCGCAGGTACCGGCAGCAGGCATTCGCCTGGTATGTACAAGCCTCCCTCGGCAAAGCTACATGCCGTCGCGCACAGCTTCGCGCCGGCCACAAGTCCTTGGAGGGGCCATCGCAGGTACCTGCGCAAGAGACGAAAAAGCCAAAGCTGGGGATCATCCATTGATTCGACTCCACCACCTGGTAAAAAGTGGACACCTCGGGACCTGCAACATCACGGGATTTGGAAAGGACACAGTGGTATGTAGCAGGATAATCCGAGCGCTTTTGAGGTCATAGCCATCACAAACTTATCCCCCTTCGCCCCTCCTCTGGCTGCAATTTCGCTTCTGCTTCTCCGTCGCACAATTGTCCTCATCCCATTCAATTCGACCATCGGTGCTTGTTCTGAGCTGCCTCGGGCGCGCTGCTGCTTGTTGATCTTGCCAGCTCTTTTGCTTTGGTGCCCCCCCGGATCGGATCGCATCTCATCTCATCGCATCGCGCTGCACCGAAAAGCTCTTCTTTCACTTCCCCAGGGAGCTCCAATTCGCCCAAGTCGCTGAATAGGGCCCGCAGCCGTCGACAACACCCCCGAGAGGCAGACGAGGAAGCAAGGCCGAGCTTGGAATAGGAAGAAAAAGTCACAGGACAGCTCTGGTCAAAATGTCGCACCGTGGTCCTTCTGGCTATGGCATTGGTGGCCCCAGCGCCTATCCTGGCGGCGGCGGAGGTGTTGGCGTTTCTGACGAGTCCAATGGAGGCAGCATCTTGGATCAGCTGCGGCCGTACACCAGCAAAGTCGAGGATATCCTGGACACCGCCAGCGAGCCCATCAAGCCGTAAGTTGTCACGATCACGTAGGTAGAGGGGTCAAGCAGCTAACGCGCCGGCGCATTGTAGGTATCTGCCTGCTATTGGAAGATTTCTGATCGTCGTTACCTTCCTCGAGGATGCGCTCCGAATCATCACCCAATGGAGCGACCAGCTGCTGTACCTTCACGACTACCGCCACAGTAAGAATTGGCCCCAGCACATTCGCACATGTCCCAATGTGCAGTATTCTGGAATGTATGAGCTAACACGTTGACAAGTTCCATCCGGAATCACTCATATCTTCCTCCTCTTCAACGTCGTCGCCATGGTCTCCTGCTCCACCCTCGTCATCGCCAGAAAGTACTCTGATTACGCTGTTGGAGGTCTCATGAGCGTTGTAGTTATTCAGGCTTTCGGCTACGGCTTGATCTTCGATCTCAACTTCTTCCTGCGAAACCTGTCCGTCATTGGTGGCCTCCTCATGGTCCTCTCTGACTCTTGGGTCCGCAAGACCAAGGCCTTTGCTGGTCTCCCCACCTTGGACGAGAAGGACAAGAAGATGTACTTCCAGCTGGCCGGTCGCGTTCTCCTCATCTTCCTCTTCATTGGCTTCGTCTTCAGCGGCGAATGGTCCTTCTGGCGCGTCCTTGTCTGCATCCTTGGCGCTGGCGCCTGCGTCATGGTCGTTGTGGGCTTCAAGGCCAAGTACAGTGCTACGCTGCTCGTTGTCATCCTGAGCGGCTTCAACCTGTTGGTGAACAACTTCTGGACTGTAAGTTTTCTGCGCTGCTTTCTCTTCTCTACGTGTTTAGCTAACATGATGCTTCCTATAGCTTCACGAGCACCACCCCCACAAGGACTTTGCCAAGTACGATTTCTTCCAGATTCTGTCCATCGTCGGCGGTCTGCTTCTCCTGGTCAACAGTGGCCCCGGCCAGTTCAGTATCGATGAGAAGAAGAAGGTTTACTAAATCCGAAGAAAACAAAAATACGGACAACCCCCGATGTTTGGATTTGATGGCACGTGAGCAACACTGCTCTTCTACGATCTGGAATTGCATCACAAAAACTCTTTGTTGGAGTTATTTTTTTCTACCTTTTTTTGGGTCGTCTGGGATCAATGGGAAGTGGATTTGCTGGTATGAGTCTACATGATGAAGTATGGACCTTTTAGGATGTTGCAAGTTATGCACATACTACATAGAGAAGAAAACGAAAAACGGTATCTATGTCGGGAGTCACGGAGGGAGAAAGGAATCAGGAAACATAAAAAAAAATCTGTTAACTCTATGCATACGTTTTATGCCAAGCTTTATTCATGGTATATTGGCCACGATGTGAATGCGGGCTTAACATGCCTGGCTTTAAGGCCATGTATCGATTCTGTTCGCCCAAAAATCTCAAAGGTATAGTTATTTTAGTGTATGTTGATGCTATTGCTTGATACGACATTGCTGCTCCTCTATCTCACTTTTATTACTGTCATCAAAGTCTAAGTATATCATGTCCTCCTCTTCTTCATCTTCTTCATCTACCTCGTATGCATCCCGTCTATCTCCTTCAATGCACAACCAAACACGGGTTTTAAATGGCTTTAGATCACCGATTTTTCGGCTTGATGGCCACCCACGCTTAATCTTGCGGTAGAGAAGAGCGCACACTCTTTCACCCGGAAATTCGACAGAGACTTGCGCGCTGGAAGATGTTTGACCATGGCCATGCACTATATTGAGAGCGAAAATAGTAGCCTAAGAGTAACCGTGCCAGAGACTATAAGTGAAGAAAGCTCGGCAATTTTAAAATTACTTATAACTTATTGGTCCTGAGCTGACCCTATAGTGATGCCCGGGTTGGTCAACGTTTAAAGGCCAACTACCATCTAAATCTTCTCGTGGTGCAGTGCAGCCATTTCGATTCAAGATTTCGTCTCAGGTAAGCTAATAGCTTTGTCAAACCACGAAGTAGAATTATCAAGCGATTATTCGCTGTCATTGGCTTCGTCATTTGAATCTTGAGATTGGTAACGCTAGAATGTTTAATGGACCGCCCATACCTATCACAGTTGTTACTACATTGCTCGCAGAACGATACGATGAAAGAGGCAGCACAGAAGCATTAGAAGAGGCGATAAAAATTATGGAAGAATATGTTGAAGCAGATAATCAAGGCCATGCACCACTATTTGGGCTCCTTGGAATTAAATTTCTAAACCGCGTTACTGCGAAGCGAGACAGGAGGTTTCGCGCATGGCAGAAAATTTTCACAAAACCATTTTATTTTTTGCAATCTATGGTGATAGAGGAAGTATGTTGCATTAATCACTTCATTGACTTGCAAATCCTCGATAAAATCCTTTCCCATCGATACGAAGAGACATGCCAGATAGCACATCTCACTACAGCGGTTTCTTCTGAAGAAAGTCTGTTTTGCTCTCACCGGAGAATCATCCCAAAATCATATACGCGTACTGCAGTCCCGGATGGATGTTTTGCAAGCTATTTAACAGGACAAAAGATGTTGAAAAGAACCATGAGATGAGACTCATTTTCTTCTTGCGTGGCGAGAAATTTCCAATAGGCAATCCGTCCATCGAGCTAGTTGTGGTATTGGCGCACTTATAGTTCTCCTTGCACTGCGGATGGATGGTCGCGCTATAGATGTTGGAATCGCTGTTATTAATTTGCTCTCAAACCTTCAATGACGGTCTCTCAGCCTAACCGACCAAGAGTGCCTCGTGTTAATGTTTAAAGGTAGCGTCTGTTCTATTTCTCGTGCTTCTTTCTTCTACGCGCCGCCTATACAAAGCATTTTAGTATTTTGAACAGGGCCGTGCAGTCACTATCAGCCAGATGATAGACGATCGCAGCGATTCGTCAATCCTTCAGCAGAGTCGCCTTATAATTGCCGGTCGGTATCAGTGACTTGTTAATGGAGTTAGTTCTATGTACCAGTCCCGGGGAGAATCACAGGAGTATTCTCGAGAAACACCGACATTAAGTAAATGAACTTGACCAATGCTTGATAAGATTAGGGCTCTCTTTTGGTTACGAGCGCTTGTTGATGGGGAAAACTGCTAGAGACCTGCATCAACATCAACGTGTAGGGGAGGGAAAAACCGTCATTGTAAATGTAATGCCCACCCGCAATGATTCCTTTCTCATTTGTTTGGCTCTGGGAAAGTTGTGTTAAGCGCATCATAAACATAATCAAGCTCATACGAGCCAATCTGAAGAAGGGTCTACCCAAAGTTTGGAGGATAGGCGGCAGCTTCGGAAGCCAGATATCTTTTCACGATGCGGGATACCATGAGCATGGAGCTCTGGATAATGCCTGGTCTATGGTAATATCATCATATACACCGTCAATCAAAGCACTCGAACATTCTCATTTCCAATTGAGGCGGGCGAAAGGAGTACAACCAGGATACTTATGAATCTAATGCAAACTACTCCAAAAAGGGCAAATGAGAAAAAGGCTTTCAAGCCTCTTCATGATATACTGAGAGAAAAAGATGAGATCATGCCAATAGCTCAGGTTAACGTCGACACTGCTGGGCTTGATCATCCTAGTGTAAAGTCTTGAGTGCCCTCGAAGAAGATTTTATTGCCCACTTTGCCTGCCATGGAATATCTGATAAAGACGTTCCGCCCAATGGCGGCCTAATTCTGCAGCGCAGTGACGCAACCTGCCACCATATACAGCAGATCATCTGGCGGTTCAGGATATTACCCGTCTCGGACTCACTCATGCCAGAATCGCTCATCTCTCAGGTTGCTCAACTGCAGAAAATGAAAAACACAATAACGGATGAGGTTACCCATATTATGAGTGGATTCCAAGTGGCTGGATAACCTCATGTAGGATATCTTTGGCCAGCTGCAGATGAAGTTTTGTGTAAAAATGCCGCGGAGTTTGACCCTCTGCCCTTAGTTAAAGATGGGAAAAAATGCTATGGACGAAGATTTTGCATGATATCTTCAGAAACTGGCGATGAAAGCACGAGAAGAATCTCCTACCACACCACACTCGAATAGGCGTAACTTGTGCATTACGGGACATAAGGCACAGTGTCGCATAAAATGTATTCAAGGTAAATTCCATGGTATAGCAAAATGACTGAGAATCTTGGGTGACTTGATAGCTAATATCCGATCTTATGATGATGGACATTACACGGTTTCTAAACAAAGAACTCGAATCGTCAGAGCAACCCAAGCTTTCACGGCTTGCCACTAAGAACGGGCCGAAAGTTAGGCCCGGCCCGGCCCGGCTCAAGTGCTCTTTGAGATGCTTCTTAACAGAAGTTGCTCGATATACCTAGAAACTGTCGGATTTAAACGACGACGTTGTGTGTATAATGTCGGGCAGCAACGCTAGGGGCGTCAGCGTCAAAATCATCATGATAGGAATCCAAACAATCCTAAAGCCACAGCTCAATTTCAGCTAGTAGTCTTCTATATAATACTATTCACTAAACGAATTTGACATTAGGATGAATTTCCAACTTTGGGCTACGCTTGGTTACATTTTGCTCTTAACGTATTATTATTTTAGTTTATCTGGGAGAATACCCTCAAGAAGGCATCAATTCTGCCTCGTCCACTATCACCTCTAAAATAGACTGCTCATTTGTAAACCACAATTGAAGGGTCCCACGCATCGGAAAACATGACCACCCCACTTCGCCATGCTTATGTTCAGACTGGTAAGAACTGCTGACTTTTATCCCTTTCAACTCAATAGACGTTCCTGAACGGTTACGCGTGACTTGAGTAAAGCACAAGCATGCAGGGCTCTTGTAAGTGCATACTGGATCCACGCCAATTCGGCATTCGCCGAGGGCACGCTGGGAACCATTACCGTATTCAGCGAGTATCCCCCGACAGAGGCCAGTTTCAGCATCCGAATATATCTGTAAGAGTACTATGCCCTCCAGGGGAGCAGATGAGAAACATGCTTCCTGGAAAGGAGCCTTACTAAGCCGGGCAAATGGTGTTATCTCACTGCTCTCGTTAGGATAAGCACTCATTGCCGATATAGCCGCAAGTTCCGCCACGTTAAAGATGAGCAGCAGCTGTTCTTTCACAGGCCATATGAAATCTTGCGTTGGCCCTAGGAAACGAGGTCCGACTATAACATCGCCAGCCAGTTCAAAGCGAAACTATACGAGTTAAAAAGGCAGCCAGGCTTGGGGGAAAAGGGAATACCGTACCAAGTAAGAATAGTCAGCTGCAGCCCATGGGGATCTCGTGAACTTGTGCGGAGCACGAATGCCAAAGTGGGTAATCCGATCTTTTGAAGGGAGAGGGACGTAGATCCAAGCAGCGTGGCGTTGTCGTTGGCGTGAAATGCGATCAAACGTTGTTTCAGGGTGAGCCCGTCTACGTGTGTGGCCGTGTATGGCGAGGGTGGATCCATTTGCTACGAAGAATGTGAGAGAATTCGCTTTTCTTAGATCAATTGAGGCAAACTGGGTGGTGCCTGTGATGCTTGGCATATTCTGGAGGCTTTCTAAAGACGGCGGCGTTGGCGTGTCCCAGAGCTGAAGATCGACTGAATCCTTTGGCACATCTAAGCGCCCCAGACCCGACTGCGGTGTGTTAATAAGGTTGCATACATGCTGGAATATGATGAGATAGTATAACGTACTTGGAATTGCACTGTTACGTCTCTTAATCGCTCTTGCGCCTCTATGATATAAACTTCTGTATCCGATCGTTTACCGGCAAATGGAGGATTGTCCACCAGCCTCTCAATTCGTTTTAAGCCCCAGCAGTCAATTGTAATCCTCACGATGGGATGGAGGCTCTCATTGACCACGGCATGTCCACCTCGCTCCCACGAAGCGATTTCGGAGAGTGGCAGTGATTGTGGCCAGCTCTGTTCTTGGCTATTTAAATCAGCCGCCAGATCAATAATAGCACGATAGCGGCCAAGAGGGCTTGGTTGAGCATATTCCCCTATCATATGCAATATCTCAGCTGGGACGGCCGTCAGTTGGGGCAGGGAGCAAGCTGTTGCTGCAAGCTGCATCGTTTTGCTTGCATCGACATCAGGGACTAATCGAAGGGATGGGGCTCCGTGCCAAGGTCTTCTCCACGTCGCCGTCAACCACAGGCGATACAGCGAGTCGTCGTTGTTGCAATGTAGTCGAAATAAATTGTAACAATCGACGTGGATCGTTGCG
The DNA here is from genome assembly GCF_020647865.1 of Trichoderma asperellum. Taxonomy (NCBI): domain Eukaryota; kingdom Fungi; phylum Ascomycota; class Sordariomycetes; order Hypocreales; family Hypocreaceae; genus Trichoderma; species Trichoderma asperellum. The sequence continues at coordinate 5,116,505 of NC_089415.1, read as the reverse complement.
GCGTCCGCGGCTCCATCGTTGCATTGAGAGCACGAGGGTTTGCGGCAGAAGTACCAGTCGATATCTGGCGCTGTATCATCACTGGCACCGTAGTCAGGGAAAGTGTAGGCATTGATGACTTGAACAGAGCGACTCTTGCGAATGGCTGTGCTGAAGCATTAGCAATGACCGAATAGGCTTAAATGAGGCTGTGGAAACATATCAGTACCCGCAACGATCTTCTGCCCAAGCCTGAAGTCATCACCACAGGCTCCGCAACGGGGATGCAAAGAGATGTGCGGCCGAGTCATGATGGGACTGGCTGAATATTATCAAATTTATGTGCAAATTTGGCGATGGCCAAAGCTGAAGTTCTCGTTGTTCTGGCAATTATTTATAGTAGGAAGACGGGAAAACGTCATCCGTCCAGCACGAGACTCCATTTCAGTTGGAATGCAGCAACGCCACAAGAAATATACTTTATGCAGACTCAATCCGGGCGAGAGCAGCATTCGCCAGAAGAGGCAATATTGTTGGTCGCTGATAGCACATGTACGTCGTACCTATGGAAGGATCAGATGCCGTGCTTGTCAGGGAGCACGAACGAATCACAGGGGTTGGTGGGACGCCCTATAGTGGTATTGTGAAGAAGAAGTAATACAACTGCTCCACATTATTTTACAAATGATATAGTAATGGAGGGAGAATTAAAATGGTAAACTTGATCGGGTGTTGTACAGCGTATAAGAAGTGCATGTTTTTATTATGTACATTACTATTATGCTACACAAACGTCATGGAATAGTATCAAGGTTGATATTCAAAGTACAAGCATACAGGGATCCTTACTGCCTTAGTACCTACCTACTTGACACACTCTTCAAATACATTTACTTATAGTAAACATACAAAGTCAAATGCACATACACATATACACATATATAAATGTACCTGATTCATATAGAATGCTAAATAGAAAGCTATTTTTATTGTATATTAGCATAGAGTTATATTTTGCATGTGAAATGTCGAGTTTTGAGATCCTAGACTACATGTACTATACTAGGTTAAAAGACATCTTGTTTTGGCGGGGCGGATCTCATTTTAGCCCACACCTTGATTCTAGCAATGGCTGATTAAGGAAAATAATCGCAAACTCCTTTCGTGGGATGCTAAAGGGAGGGGGGGGCCGCCATCTAGAAGTGAAATCCTCCGAAAGGCTAGCAAATCCGAGACTAGCAATAAAATTCCCGTTGCGAATTTCGGGATATAATACTCCGTATGAGTCCAAGGCCATATCGACACATCAAGACATCACCTCTCAGGCGCTGGAAAGTCGTTGGCCCAGCCGACTGTGTCAGCTTGCCATATACTTATTAGTATACCTACCTATATTAGGTCATTGGTATTAGTACTACCCCGACGGCGTGTAACGCATTGCCGCTTCTACTGACCGTTTTTGTCAACTCCCATTAGTCAGACGGTATCATTCATATAAACTCCTCAGTGGGAATCATGTTCCATCTAAACCTCGACTCAAATGATTCACTCTTACTAAATCTCTCTATATATATCTCCATCCAGAAAAGACGCTGTCGTCATTCCTAGGCTTCATTTTTGTGCCTCAGGTTGAGTGATGCTGAATCGCCGGCATCGAGTTCAAGAAGACAACTTCAATGACGGAGCACCGAGTTTTCTTCGCCACCTTACTGCGGATGCAATGCGTCAAGTGATGATATTGTATAGGTAGTTGACACGGGCTTTACCGCACTATGATGCTAGCCGTATCCTGTGTCCCATGCTATGTTTAGAGAGTTGCGGATTTTATATGCCCTGCCCACTGCTCATCTTGAAAATTGGAGACGTCGGAGATAGTAACATTATTTTAGTGTTAGAGAGTGCTAAACCCAGCGCAGTCTACATGTGGTGAGCGGTCAGGACGATGTGGATACAGCACATAATAGTCTAAATAGCAGCAGAAACAGGGATAAAGAACAATTGAGGCTGAGCCGAAAGCCGCTTATTATGCGATGGAACTTTTTGGGCTTCATTTCCTGAAACAGTTTTTTTTTTGGTGTGTCTTCTTTCCCCCTGTGCTTTTTTCTTCTTTTTTGTTCTTCTCTCCTTGTGAAATCCGCTTCTCATAGCCAAGGGGCCATCGCGCGATCGCCAAGAGACCAAGTGGTCTCCTCTCTGCCTCTCCACTACCTGAAACCTGCATCTATCCATCCGGCCGGGGTTACAGCGCTGCAACATCCCCAATGGCGGAAGCACTGGGCACCGCCATTGGCGTGATTGGCTTCATCGGCCAGCTGTTTGACGGCTGCGTCAAGGCCTACGGCTACTTCACCACGGCGGCCAATCTGGATGCCGACAGCCAGCGGATGCTGTGCAAGGTGCGCATCGAGGAGATGCGCCTGACGGTCTGGGGCCGGGAATGGGGCGTCGCCGAGGGCAAGTTTGATGCGCATCTGAGCGAGAGGAATCCGCAGCTGCGGGTGTTGGCGACGCAGATCCTGGAGCAGCTTCACGGCACGGTGACGGACTTCAGGAAGCTGCAGGATCGGTATGGCCTGGTGGGCGAGGAGGCGGCGGCGGAGAAGAATGGCGGCCACGAGTCCATGGGCGACGATGAGAAGAAGAACAAGACGAATGGAGCGTCAAAGAGGAGCACGAGCACGAATGAGAGGAGCTGGAGGAGGGAGCTTGGGTTGAGGACAAAGTGGGTGATAGGAGGTAAGGGCGTCATCTAGCATCTCTGCGTGCGAGTGAGTGTGAGAGTGAGAGTGAGAGTGAGAGAGCATGAGGGTGATGACGATACGACGACATATATACTCACACATGGCCCCCTCACAGACAAGGACAAGTTCACCAATCTCCTCAAAGACCTCAAAGGCACGTATAAGCCCCCATCCACACACCAACAAGAAACAAGCTGCTAACATCAAGCCCCCCAAAAAAAAGACTTCAACGACGGCCTCGAACGCCTCTTCCCCCCCTCCCAAGTGCCCTCCTTCCAGCGCGCCTGGACTCACCAGCTCCTCGACCGCGCCCAGCGCGACCTCGCCGAGCTCTCGCTCCTCGAAAACGCCTCCTCGGGCATCTACCCGCAGCTCACCAAATCCGCCACCCTCAAGAAGCTGCGCATCAACCTCGACAGCAAGCCCCAGTCGTCCTTCAGGCCGACCTTCGCCCTCAAAGTCGACCGCTCCTCGCTGGCCATCAGCCAAGTCGTCGTCGACAAAGGCAGCAGCAGCAGCAGCAACGCCGATCACCAGCGCCGCTGCCACGGCCACCACAACGTCGCGGGCGACGTCCTCGTCGAATGGGTCGACTACGACCGCGAGGCCATCGACGAGCGCGTCGCCCACGTCCGCCGGATGGACGACCTGGCGCGCATGATGCACTCCGCGTCGGAATGCCACCCGGACCTGCACAGCATCGACTGCCTCGGCTACACGGACGACTCGACCAACAGCCGCTACGGCCTCGTCTACAAGGCGCCCGCCTCGTCCCACTCGACCCTCAAGACGCTCATCTCCAGCCCGGACCTCAAGACGCCGGACCTCGACGAGCGCATCCACCTCGCCCGGACGCTCGCCGTGGCCGTCTGGTCGCTGCACTCGCTCGACTGGCTGCACAAGTCGCTCTGCAGCTCCAACGTGCTCTTCTTCCCGTCCGCCTTCTCCACGTCGGCAAACTCGCCCACCGCCTCGGCCGCCCTCGTGCCGGACATCTCGCACCCGTACCTCAGCGGCTTCGACGCCTCCCGCCCGGAACTCGACACCGCGCTGTCCGTGGCGCCCAAGAACCCGTCCATCGGCGATCTGCACCGCCACCCGGGCTCTCTGCGCGGCAGCCCGCACATCAAGTCCTTTGACATCTACAGCTTCGGGCTGGTGCTTCTCGAGATTGGGCTGTGGAAGGTCCTGCAGGCGTACTACAAGGCGCACTACTCTGCCGAGCGCTGGCGCGATAAGGTCGTGCTGGCGGTGCTGGTTCCCGCGCTGGGGAGTAAAGTTGGCAAGCGGTACAAGGAAGTTGTGGAAATGTGTCTCCGGGTGGATGAGGATATGACGAGTATCGAGGCTGGGGAGTTGATGGAAGAGGTCGTGAGTAAGCTGGAGAGCATCCGGGTGTAATACGATTTTTATGATGATTCGATGACGACTGAAAGAGCATGATGATAATGAACGAATCAGCATAGCATAATGGCAATGATGAGATGGCAAAAGCGCATATAACAAGCATATAGACGAGCTGGTATTATTGGTTATGGGAAAAGAAATGCTAATGTTATTTATTACCGTCTAAACTTTCAATCACAAGAACACAAAGTCACAGCCCAAAGAGATTGATTCTTTAATAGTTCAGTTGGTAATTAATTAGAAAAGTTGATTGAATATCATGCACAAAATTGATATATGAACAAACACCCCCCACCACCACTTGCCCTTATTTCATAATTAGGACAAGCAACCGACAGTAGCAATGTTGCATTACCCAAATGCTCAATTCCACACTCGTTAGACCAAGTCGGTAGTCGTATTAACCAAAGAAAAGATAAGAAGTATGAAGAGCAAGAAGAGAAGAGGAAGGAGAAGAAAGAGAAGAGATAACAGGAAAAGAGCTTGAAACCGTTAAAAAAAAAAAGGATAACCAGTACCATGCTAGAAAGAAAAAAACGTTGAGAGAAAAAAAGACCAATATACCCCAGATTCGTCCGTTCCCTTTCCGTCCATTGCGCCATCGCCGTCGTAGCTTTCTTGTTCCTCGTTCTCTCTCTCTCTCTCTCTTCAGCCTATGTTAGCTTTTCTTCTTTGCCCCCCCTCTTCCTCTTCATCTTCAGCTTCCCTCTGTCAACTTATGGAAAGTGGACAATGCTTGGATGCAGTGAGAGCGTTAGAAGGTGCCTCCTAGTCCAAAACTCGCAAATGCAACAACTTCCAGCGTTGTAGTAGCGGTGGTAGTGGTGGTGGTGGTGTTGGTGATATGGTGGTATAAAAGTCATCCTGCTTCTCGCCCGTCGCGCCTTGGAAAACTAAAACGCCCGTGTATATGCATACGCATGAATCGCTCGTAATAGAATAAAACGTGAAGTCATGATCGTTAAGATGAAAAGTTTACAAGGTGCTCAGCCATTTCCTTGTGAATGGCCGTTCCGGCTCGTCGCCTGGTCACGGTTGCCTAAGACGTGCCAGAGACTCTTCGAGCGGTCGACGAAGCCGCTGGTGATACGCCTGCCCCGGCGCTCCCAACACGGCCACTGGTCTTGCGGACACCAGCAGATTCCTTGGACCGCAACGGTGAATCCGCAGCTTGCCGTCTCGCGCGGACCTTGGCAAGTGTACCAGACTGGCTGGGGGGCCGTTCCGCAGATTTAGGCTTCACAGTGCCAATGTTCTCGGCATCAAAAGAAGCGTCGTTATCGATCACGAAGCTCGTGTTCTGACTTGTCGACGTCTTTTCGGCAGTTCGGTTTGATGATTGGGCCGCTTTGCGTTGTTTTCGCATCCGCAAATGGTGCAGCTGCTCTTCCTCCGACTCTGGGTTCCCCTGGGATCGGCGTTGAGGCGGCGCCACAGCAGCAGCAGCAGCCTCTGCCGCTTGTGCCAAAATCTGTTCCTCAGACCCCGATCTGCCATATGGATGATGGCGATCCCGTGCTGCCTTTCGCGGCTGGCCAGGCGTTGGCGCTGGCAGATAGTCCTCATGCACTCCGACATTGCTGCGGTCGTGGTCCACCTCGCTGAGTGGCGTGCGGTTGGATGGGCTGCGGTTGGACGGTGTCGCCGCCTGAGCGTTTCGCGAAACTTTTGTGGCTCGCATAGGTGTGCTTGGTACTTGGTGACCGCCAGCGGCAGCGGCAGCGGCAAACTCCCTTCTGAGCTTTCGCTCGATGCGCTCTTCGATCCACCACTCGCGGAAAGTTCCCTGGTTCAGATGCAGCCAGTGCTGTTGAGGCCCAACAACCATGCCAGGTCTCATAAACCGCATGAAAGAGATAACCTCGTTGGCGGTGAAACCATGGCGGTATATCAGATAAGCACCAATCAGGCAGCCAGTACGGCCCAGACCAGCCTTGCAGTGAACAGCCACGCCCCTCTTCTTGACGGTAATTGTCTCGTGGGCCATGCGAATGAACTTGCGAACCATGGATAGAGGGGGGCAAGTGCCGTCATCGAAAATCATGTCAATGTGCTGGATTCCCATGGACTCAAAGTAAGACGGAGAGTAAAGATGCGAGTTCAATCGGACGACCAAGCCAATATTGCGCTCGGAGAAGTGGGAGAGCACATTCTTGAATGGCTGGGGCAGAAGTGGGTGATCCTCGACGGCAGCGACGTCCCTAGGTAGCAGCGGATATAGCTCAGAACCCTCGGTAATCTTGGCCACCGGCGTGTGCTGGGGAGAGGCAAAAGCAAGGAAGTTGGGCGTGATCCAGTTGAAGTCGCCGTGCTCGACTCGCTCGTACATCTCATACTGGTCCAGGTCAAAGTTATCCAAGTCGCAGCACTTCTCCTCCTTGGCCTTCCAGACACCATACACTACATCTTGGACGCTAATTCCGTAGTCGGCCTGACTGTAGCCAGCATCTCGGAAAGGCATCAACGGAGGGTCGATCTGAGCAATCGGGGCCAAGGCCAAGTGAGGCGGCCAGTTTTGGATCAGAACCATGTAGCAAGCCAACATGCAAGCGGCATTTGCGCGGCCTAGAAATGATTCGAGTTCCGTTAGTTGGGCCATTACAAGATGCACTCCGTATGAAAGGGCTGAAAACTCACTTCTCGGGTCGGCAAGACTGTAGAAGACAATGGGTCGGTCTCGGTTCTCCTTGGCGCCCAGAATATCGTGGAACTTGATGGCAAACCGGTACAGGTGCCCGATGTGCAGAGGGCCAAAGTCGTGGTGGAACGCGTTGTACAGAAGAGTGTCATCGACGGTGAAGTAGCAGGGCGGGTTTTTGTTGGTGACCAGAGGCGCCGGAGCAGCGCCGTCGGCATATCGAGAAGCTCGTTTTCGGGGCGATTCGGTGCCGGGCAGCGGCGTGTCTGGATCCGGGGTACGAACGTAGGCGCCGAGATAGAGTCGGTCTGCGAATCGAGCAAATTGTTAGCGCCCGAAAAGAAGATGATTTGGCGCCATCGAGAAAAAAATCCCAGCGCTTAATGTGAAAAAGCCACAAATGCTCGTTCGATGAGAGGAAACCGCCATACCTGGAATGTATTCGACTACATGGCCCAGGTTCTGGGAATGTCTGGTAGCAGGAGCCATATTTCCAGGCTCGCTTTTCGCAGATCGCAGTAGCAAATCGTTGTCCGACGAACAGTACTAATATACCACAGTGAAGAATGCTGAATTGGGGATGTAAAAAGAGATATCGAATTGCGCGGTGCAGGTGCGCAAAACAAGGAAATTAAAGCTGCGGTGAAGCTCCAAAAAAGGGTCGTGTGATCGGTTAATGTAAACAACACAAACGACAGCTAAAAGGGGGGTTTTGCCTCTGTGGGATTTTGATATCCCAAAAAAAAATCACCAGAGTAGCTCAATTGAAGCCGTAATAATTCACCGTCGATGAGTCTTTCGTCTCGTCGCAAAGGAAGAATAATACGTTGGGGGATAGCGGATGTTCCGGGGGGGGTGATTGCCGCGACTGCACGATGGATACGCCTTGTCTGCGCTCGGTCTCTATCTCCTTTAGTCTCTCGTCTCTTCTTCCGTCAATGCTCTTCAACCAAGGCTTCCAAGCAAAGATGTGAATTGAAGAAGAAGAAGACTAGACAGGCCAAGCCTTCGTTTTGGGAGGAAGAGGCAAGAAGGGATGGAAGGAGGAAAGGAAGCCGTGGGCGAGAGGGGAAGCGAGAGGATTAAAAAAATAAGCCGGTGATGTTTGGACCTGGTGATATGTATGGGCCGTCACGGTGTTTTTGTAACAGGGGTTCCCGCCCAGCCCAGCTGCAGATGTTATTCTTACAGGGCCCTTTCAGCCCCTATGAAGCCTGCTCCCCCCCGGTGCAAGCAACGCCTAAAGCCAGCGCAGCGCTGTTATTGCGGGTCGCGGCTGCGTCACCACGGCAACATCACAACATGGCCCAAGCTGATGCTCTGCTGGCACGCTAACTGGAAGCTGCTGCGGAGATACGTACCCCCGTCTTTTTTTTCTGCCCACAGCCAGTTGGGCTTCGACACCGCTCGCGCCACGTTTGTGGCTGACAGCATTCCACACACACCATCATCGCATCATCAGGCGCAAAAGCTTCGACTCTCCATTCCTCGCATATACCAGACCCGTGAACGACGGCAGATCCACATCACCACCCCGGTCTGTTATCCCGACGCGCACCAGCCACTCAGCTGCCATTGTTTAAGCCCTGTCGAGCGAAACGAAGGAGAAGAAAAAGAAAGAAAGAAAGCACACGCGCAAGCGCAGAGGCCTTTGCCAACCAAATCTCCCAAGCGCCAGGACAAAGAAAAAAACCCATATCAAACAAAAAGAAAAAGAGAGGCAAAGAGACAAAGAGAAACAAATCTGCGCCGTTGTCTCGGTCAAAACTCCCCCGCCGCTCGCCGGTTGTCCCGCCACAATGAGTTCCGATCCCAAGTTCCCATGCAGCATGCAAGTTACCATGTCCCCTCTCACTCCTCGCGTTTCCCTGCCAATAGATATAATTTTAGTCAAACTCCTCTTTCTCTCTCTATCTAATATCTCGCAATCTCTAACGCCCAGGATCTTGGATTCTCACAGACATCTGCAAATCCCCTTCCCCACACATCGACTCGCCTCCACGGCCCTCAAATCCCTCCAAGTCGACCCCGAGCTATCGCCCCTCGTCCAGAGACATTTCTCCATAATCTCTGCTTCATCGACGGAGCCCGAGGAGAGGGCGCAAGTGCTGCAGGTGGAATACCAGGCGACTACGAATCGCATGCTGCGAGTTGCTGTCAACTCATTCATGGAAGGCCTCAAGCTGGTCTTGGAGGTCATGGAACAATTAGATGTCGACGTCTTAGCAGCAGAGAACAAGGCATCAATCAAATCTCCGTGAACATGTACCCCTCGGCTGTCCTATACCATATCGATGTGACATATCGCCATATGTGCCATAGCACAGTGATGGTAAGCAGTACCAACTACCTAACAATGCGATAAAATCGACTACCTCCCAATACATGGCCATGAAAATTGTATGAAGAAAAAAGATTACGCCCTTAGGTGCGTTGTGCTATTCAGGAGTCTACTCTCCACAGAGCTTAGATTACACTATCATGCATATAATAAGATAGTAAAGAAACTAAATAAGATATGAGGCACATAAAAAACAGAATGTGTCTCCCCATTTGACATCAATGCATGCCATGAACAAAGAAAGTAAGAAGGGGGGAATCGAATACTGGAGAAATCGTGAAAAGGCCACCCGAATATGCCATGATCCATCCCCATTCTTTACTCCTTACCGACCAGAAACACCACACGACACGCAATATCATTATAATGATTGTATCCCGTTGATAACACTATATTCCCGCTCCAGCTTGTAACGCCCTGCTCAGCACATAATCAACGTCAGCTGTTTTCTTCGGGCTCGTCTGTTGCCTCGTTCACAGTCATTTTCATATCTCCTTGGGCATCCGGGCCGCCGCCGGCAGGATGCTCCTCGTTGATCATTGGCAGCGTCTTGTCGGCACTGCCGCCGTTTGATCCTTTTAGCTTCTCAAGTTGCTCTTTCAAGGCTTGTAGCTCTTGCTTCAGATCCCCATTCTCCTTCTCAAGGCTCTTCATATGAACAATGGCATTCTCCACAACGCTGGCTTTACTGTTTGACGCATGAGATTGCTTTCCGTCTTTTTTATCGCTATCATCACCCGATGCTATCTTGTTTTTGCCATCCGGGAGAAGGCTCGCCATGATCTGCAAAGCAGAGTTGATTCGGTTACGACGACCTTGTTCCGCAATTTTATGTGATGTCCGCTTTGATGTGAGATTTGTCGACAACTCGCTGGGGTAAGATACGCCGGGAACTTGGTTGCCTTCTAGAATATTTTGATAGTTCGATTTTGACATCAACAGTCGCGATGCTTGGTCCTCGGCAGACATTCCAGGAGCCCCGGGAAGTAGGGGTTTGATATTGGGGGATATCTTGGGCAGTAAAGCCGGAGAGGCGTGAATCGATCCCGTAGACCGCTTACGGCTGTTCCGGGTGGATAGCTGCGGTGTCTTTCGCTGGCTAGTGCTGGCTGGCCCAGGCAGTAAAATAGGGCTCTGGGTTGCTGACGAAGTTCCTGTTGCTCTTACAATCGGTGAAGGCATAGACTGAAACGTGACACCCTTGGACGCCGTACTCGGCTCGGGTCGAGGAGTTTGGGAAGCAATTCGGACGTTAGCGAGACTACCAGCAAGAGACGGGTTCGATATTGATTCGGGAAGTTCAAGTGATTCGATATTGTCGGATAGTTGAGGCTCTTGATTTTGATGGCTTGCTGCGAGTTTTTTTGTCTTGGAAGCAGGCAGCTTCATCAGCGAAGCCGGCGTGGCAGGGTGAGGGAGGTGCTGTTCATCGAGTAGAGCAGTCGCGTGGCTTGGTTGCATATTCGTTTGCGGTCTGATGTAAGGCGATTTGCTCATTGAGCGCCTGTTGGGAATCGGGGGAGGAGGCATCTCTGAAAGGTTCTCAGGCGAAACAGATGCATTCTCATCTGACCCATCAGTAGAAGCAGCGGGTAATGGGAGCAGTCCGTGCTCATTCTGCAGATTCCTCTCTTCAACTTCGCTCAGCACCTGGGATACCATAGCCGGGCTAGGACCAGTCTTTCGTCTCATTGGTTTAGAAATGGGCGAGCTCTTGACGCCAGGCTTGCTCTTCGCCTTGGTAGCTTGTGTCTTTCTTGTCTTTTTTGAGAGATCCAAGTTGACGGCAGGGACTACTAGGGGCTCGAGATCCATCTCTATCGGTGAGTTGTTTGAGTGAGTGGTGTGATCGTAATTTGATGATGAATCATTCTGAGCATGGAGTGCTGGCGAAGTGAGCGGACTGAAGTACGCTCCCGGCACAGTAAAGGCATTATCCATGTTGAAATGGGGATCAAGAGGAGTGACAGCAGGCGAAACGAGGGGAGTAAATGCCATCTATGGAATATGCTGTTAGAGTACGGTATAAACTCATAAATCAAGAAAAGCTAAGGATAAGAAAGAAAGAAACAAAATAAAAGGGAGAAGCTTACATCCTGTTCAGCCAACCGTTGATGGTAACTCCTATCATAAGCACTTCTTGATGGTATTTGCTCAGCCTGGGAATAAAACTGCCCGCTGCCAGGCGTCATCTCCAGGCTCTGTGGCGTCGGGGGTACGGAATGGCCCTGGTTGGCGAAGAAAGTAGCATGCTGCTCCTGCAGCTGTCGCTGCTGCTGCTGGAATTTCTGTTGCTGGAGATACTGGATCTGGGCGTCGATGTTGGAAATAGCCTCGTGTGACGCTGACGTCGCCATCATGTGGGAGGACAGCGGTGCCATGGCCGGCGTGTGGTTCTGCAGCAGTCCGTCACTTCTAGCGATCATGGCGGAGGGATCAGTGTCGCCCATGATGGCGTCGGTGGTCTGGCGAGGCTGCGCCATGATGGAGTGGGAGCCGTCATCCTGGAATCCCTGGAAATCAAACTGCATTCCGTCGCCCATGTTGGCCATGCCGCTAATGTCGAGAAACTGCTGAAAGTCGTCCTCTGATGCCACGGCCATTGCCTGGTCCTGCGGATTCCACGCTGCAGAGCTCATCATGGCTCTGTGTTAAGAGGTGCGCCGAAATGGGGACCTCTCCGAAAAGTAAAAAAAAAAAACGCACTCTCGACCGTAGCGATAACTCCCCAAATCAAAGATATTCGGCGATCGAGTCCTAGAAAGGCGTCGTTGCGACACGCCTTTTTCCCTTCACGGTAGTGTGCCCACAGTGCGAGTATATTCTCAGACACCGCTTTCCCGAAACTTTGTCTTTCAAACAAAGGGGGAGGGAAAAAATAAAAAAGAAAGGCAAAAGCAAAAGCCGAAAGAAAAACCCCGAAAGAAAACGACGATCCCGCCGTTGGTTTGAAGAAATGTCGGGGCAGAGAAGAGCGCCTCGGTCGGGGAGCAACGGCAGCAAATCGGGCGAAGGCCGTTCCGCAGGGACGCACAGGCTCAGCAATTGGCGAATAGTGACGCAACGGTAAGAGAGTCGAGAAGTCGTCAGCAAGCCGGTCGCTGAAGCAGCATCTGGCGATGGTCAAGGCCGCAAGCACGGCAGCGTCGATGGCCAGGAGAAGCAGCCAGCAAAAGGGCGAAAGAGGGATAAAGAAAGCCAAGAGAGAGCGAAGAAAAAGGCCCGGACGGAGTCAATCTCCGGGGCTGAGGAGAAAAAAAAGAGGCCACTGAGAAGCAGGTAACATGGCCCGGCGGCACACGTCTTGGTGCTTGTAGTGCCGTTCGCTAGCGGTGCCAGTGCAAGTGGTCAGTGTGGCCGCAGGTGGGGGATCGCAGCAGCGGATCTCGCGTGGCCGAGTGCTAAGCGGGCTAGTGACCACAGCGGTGCGCGACGCTAAAGAAGTTCGGCGCAGGGTCCCAATGCCACTCGCTGTCTGCCCCCAACTTTTTTTTTACTTTTTTCTTGCCGGGTTGTCTTTTAAAACAGCACGTGCATTGGTGCTACTATGATACTGCACTGTTTCGAGCCTGGGAGGCCTAAATGCCACTACCACCACCAGGTTAGGTCGGCTGTCACACCCGAAAGAGGACGACAGCGCGGTCACAGCACATGCACCAACATCAAGCATCAACGGCCCAGCACCCTCTACGATGCAGTGAAGCGGCGTTGCAGGCCACCAGTTCCAGCACATCCTTGATCCTACACCGTCCAAGAATAGAAGCCTGCGACCGCACTGTTAGAAGCCCTCAGTGTTTCGGCAGAGGTGCTCGTCGTCTAAGACACATGGAGTTCCAGAACGGGGCTACCATGACCGTGCGTATTCTGTACTCCATACTCCGTACTCAAGCTGGAGACACCATGCCTACGGGCCGAGTTCTGGCTCGTAAGCGCTGGAGAGAAAAGAACTTCCAAGCCTAGCTACCAATATTGCTAAGGTCCGACTACTACTCCGTATGCTCTTATGGCCTGTGGGGAGCCGTCGTTCCTCGAGTCAGATCCATAGACTGCTCCTATTCCGCATGCCGCCTCTATACAGGTAGGTACTGACAGAAAACCCGGCCTCCCCTGTATCTGCGACGGCAGCCCTCGACCAACACACACCGAACAAGCAAGCCGACTCAGGCACTGCTATTGGCTCGAATCTGCCCTCTCAATCGGCCTGCCTGGCCTGGTCGTGGCTTGTCCGCGATCACCAGATACCGCTCATATGCACGGAGGAGTGCTAGGAATCCGAATGGTCACCATCTACCGTCCATCCGCCCTCCCACCCGTCCAGCTGGCGGCGCACTTCCGAATTGTCGCGACTGAGCGCTATGCGTTTGCTACACATTAATTCCTCTTTCTGCCAGACTGGAGCCAACGGCCGGTAAACTTAGCCGAGGGGACTCGAGACCCTCTCTTTCAAATCCAGGGTCGGTCGCTAATAGTGGGGGCTCAAAAAACAGTTGGAAGCGGACCAAAACCACTGCTCTTTTTTTTTTTCGGCGCTTCGCTGTAATTCCCCGTAAAGCCAATCCTCTCTCTAGCACTTGGGGTTTTATCCCCCGCCAGAGCTCCAGCGCTAATTTATATATCGTATACGAGCATTGATTGATAAGTTTTAGGTACGAAAACGCGGGAAATGGGCTCCATGATATTCAAGTGCAAGGTAAAACGTCCAGAGCCATCAGTAGCCGCGTCTTGTCAAAGAGAAATTAGCGCATACCTAGAGACTAATTAAGAGTTTCTAGACTCTCCATATAGCTTTCTTTTCTTCTTTTTCGGCACTTCACCTGTCCATCCTCCTCGCCAATCTCCAACACCCGAAGGCTTAAAAAAAGTAGAAAGTATAATAAAGTGACACGAAGCAGAAAGGGAAAAAGAACAAGACAGAACAGCGTTCCATGCATCCTCCATGGCTCGTTAGTTCCGAATAACACCTGCTAGCATCCCGCGCTAGTGGCCATGGGACGAAAGCTATGGACGAAAAGAGCCCGGGTGTAGGTCTGCTGCATGCATGCATGTAACAATCATTTATCACTTGTCTTTTTTTTTTTCTTATTCCTTGCTTCTACATACTATTTGAACGGGTAGTATGCATTACCTACTCTATATTTCTCCCTTTGGATCATTTACTGCTATGTACTTCATGTCAACTACTATCCTATTATAGAAACTAATAACATTAACAACTAACAAGAAGCCAAGAAAAACTCCGACCTCGTAATACATTCCATACGAAGAATTATTTCAAATAAATTCATCCCCATATCTCGAACGGAACTCTGAAATGAGCCCCAGAACAGAACTCGTCGCCATCGCAAGAACCAGGGCGAAAAACCCGCCCGTACCAAAATTTCATGTGATTGATTCCCTTGCCAAACAATATACTATACAATTACGTCCGAGCTTGGGCTCAATCAGGCAAAGTCCCGCTCGCTTGATAAGCTGATAGGCAAAACTCGAAGCAAGCTGAAGCTGCAAGCTTATTTCCAGCTTCGTAAACCCCATTGGTCAAGGCTATTCCGTAAATGTAAAGGGTGCAGCCATCCTTTTGACGTGCCGCATTCCGGCTGAATAGGTGCATGTGGCTTTCGGAACAGGGAATCGTACACGAATTGGCCAAATGCTCTCTGCATTGTGTGATAGGTAATGGTCGCCTTATCGATAGGAGAGATTTTGCCGGAACGTTGCTCAACGTCACCAAGCCATAGTAACTCGCAGATTCATAGTCGCTCACATTCACATTGTAAAATCGAGCTAACTCTTAGCAACAACACACATATTGTCATATTTTCTTCTACCCATTCTCCTCCTTCAACTCTCAACAACTACCCACAACCTAACAGCGATACCCACGCTCCTCGCTCTATCAAAATCCTCCTTCTTCCCATCCGCCTCCTACCCCTGTCCACATCAACTCTATCCACATCTACCCCATCCATGCCCACATCTAACGTCTACTTGCTCCAACTTCCATCCAGCGAATTACTTATAGGGAGATGGTAACATCAATCGCAAGACACGCAAGGAAAACGGCCAAGCCCGGGCCTTAGCTTCTAGAATGTACAGAAAAAAAAATAAAAAGAAAAAGAAAAGAAAACAAGAGTATGAGTCCAATATGTCCAAACAGAGATATCGACGCCAAGTTATGCGGTGAGGCCAAGATAACGGACACAGATCTAGGCGCCCAGGTTAACTCAAGTCGAAATTGCGATGCGTAGTGCTTCTTTCAAAGGAACCAGCGCTTCCGGCGGTACAATGTCTATTACGAACACACGAATTTGCTCTGCTCCGGGCCGCGAGGAATATAAAACAAAAATTGAGAGAGAGAGAGTGAGAGAAAATTAAAGCGGCATGCCGCTGAGAATACCGCGCCCAAAATAAATTCGAGGATATAAGCCAACCAATTCATAAAAAAAAATTAATTTCGCTCAAAAGACTTTGCTCCATGATCATGTCGTTTGACTCACACCCGTGAATTCTCACCAAGGTTAAGCCAGCTCATGTCATTTGATGTTGACGCCGTGGCAAGCTGAGGTTGTTTGCTCAAGCCCAGTCCTTGGGGCTGAGCGCTGGATACTATGCTGGGAGCATATGCACTGCTGGGAGCACGGTTGGCACCCCAAGACTTTCCAGCATGCGTGGGATCCCACGACTCTTGTACGCTCTCAGGGATTCCGCTTGAATAGCCAGACGACGTTGCTGACAGTGCCGAGACTGCTGAGACAGGTCGCTCAATCTTACCCGACATGCCCTCTTTCCAGGGGATATCCGGGTAGGATGAAACCACAGGGCTTCCCGTGTTGACTCTGTTCATCCCAGGGGGGGCTTCAAAGTTGAGAGGAGGGACAGTGGCTGAATCCTGTGTTGCTCTGGCATTAAGAGTGGTAGGTGCCTGTGAGTAGTGAGAGCTTCGATCCGATACGACCGTGACTCTCTGTGCAGGTGCTTGTGCGGGTGTTTGTGAAGGTGGCTGTGACGCTCCATATCCGAGAATATTCAGCGCACTTCCTCCTGACCAGTATTTATTCCAGCCCGAGCTTCTTCGGGTGCCATCATCTGCTCCTGCTAGTCCGTCTTGGGGTCGAAGCTCAGTGGCTGAATGTTCGAAAGTATCGCCCTTCTCGTCAGAGATCGAAAGAATGGGGGCCTGCTGTGGTTGAAGAATTGGCTTGCTAATTTGGCTCTTGAAGTCGTTGCTGAGCTTTCTTGGCTTGTGCTGGCCCACACGGCCCATCAAGATCGCCATTGAAGAGGTTGACTCTGAAGATGCCGTGTGCTGATGACCTTTGAACTGTTTTGCCACTTGTGGAGGGAGAGTACCTTTCGCAAACGTACTCTGCGCAAAGGTAGCATTGCCTTTCTCGTTAATTGGGGGGGTCTTGGGCTTTCCTGTTTCCGGATGAAGCTGCTGTCTTCTGCGGCAGCGGAGAAGGAGCAGAATAAGGCCAAGGAGCGCAAGAAATCCACCAATGGTGCCGAGAGTAATGCCAAGAATTGCGTTGGAGCTAGGACCAGAGTCGGAGCTTGCACTACCGCTGCCAGTTGGGATGGCAGGGACAGACAGGTCGGATATACTAGGGTCTGCAGTGCCCGTTGCAGTGCCGGTAAACGAGCCAGTTGTCGAAGGAGAATCCGTAGTTGCAGTTGAGGTGGCGTGTGTTGTCGACGTGTGCCGCGCGCTAGAGGTGGTCTTGGTCTTCGACGCCGTAGTTGCTGATGATGAAGGGATATCTTGGATGGATATCTGCTGATCATCCAGCAGGGCCTTCGCATCGACCCAGCCATTCTTGTCGGCATTGAAAATAGCAAGTGGAACCTGGTCGTTTCCACCAGAAAAGACTACAGTGCCGTCGGGTGCCTGGGCCATGGCGAAGTTTGTTCGAGTGGTAGTAGGAGCCAATGTCGAGTTGTAGTCTGGCCAGTTGCCCAGAGTCAACGCGCGCTTCTCGGTGCTCCCTGCAGGAACAGGAGCTGAGTTGGGGATGGGTTTGCCGGCGGCATCTTGTACGATGGTACGGGTGACGGCGTTGGGAGACTGCGACAAGTCAAAAGTATAGAGACTTTTCGACCCATCATCTCCAGAAATCAGCACAGCATTTACCGAGCCCGAGGCTTTGTTGAGTGGCTGTGACAAGCCAGCACCAGAATATCTCCAGCCGGCTTGAGGATTGAACCAGTAGATGTTGCCATCATTGCCGTCGCCGCTCATCATGGCAGCATCACCGTTGGTCCAGCTCGTAACGAAGGGAGAAACAGCCGGCACGGCGCTAGCTGGAAACGAGCGAGCTCCGTATGGCTCAGAAGCATCGATGGTGAATGTTTGTGAGGAGGGACCAGCGCTGCCGTCTTGGCTACCGGCGTAAACCAAGATGGCATTGTCGGCCTGAATATAGGTGGCGCCATGGTGTAAACGATTCTGCGTGACCGGAACCGAAGGAGTGATGGTTGTCCAATTGCCTGTCGAAAAGGTGTACTTTTGGAGTCCATTGTAATCGCCTGCAGCGGTTCCTCCAACAATGAATAGGGCAGCATTAGCAGCATCAGTGGGGTTGGTTTCGACGCAAACTCCCCCAGTCACTGCCACTCCCGAAGGCAGCTTCTTCCATTCTGCACCACTTTCCAAAGACAGGGACAGGAATCCCTGAGGTGAGTAAGAATAAAGCGTGTTGTCATAAATGACAGAGCACGAGTTGTCCAAAGACGAAGGGGGCTTCGGTAAGGACATTGCTCTTCGATGAGGAATCACAAGGGTAGCTTCAGGACGGTATCGAGATCTTTGTTGTTTGTTGTAGAAGTCGTTTCCTATAAGCGCATTGCGGTGATACCAGTGCTTAACGTAGAGCGTCTCTAATTTCAAGAGGTATTTGTTAGCTTAGCAACGAGGGCACTGCCAAGTCGTTGCTGTTGGGTGTTGTGTGTGTGTGTGTAGGTTGGTGAATAGAGAGGGCCCGTGATCCAAAAGTGAGCGTCGATCGGCGGGCAAACAACTAAAAAAATGAATGGCAGTCGTTACGAAAGTAGCGACAAGAACGTATTACAGTACGATGAAAACAATAACGAATGTATCTAATAAGCAGGCGTGCGAGAGTAATTTCTGTAGAGAAGTTGGTTTTCTTTTTCTGTTTTCAAAAGAGCGAATAGTGGTAGTGGTGACAGTCTCGATCTAGTGGTCTAAAGGCGCAATCGTGGCGAGTCGTCGGAAGTGGTGCAGGTTTTCGTTCAGCAAGAAGAGCAAGGCCGTGTGTCGGGACGATCAACAAGGTGAATCAACAAGTGAAGAGGGCAAATGAACGTTTTCTCAACGCTCTCGTTCCAGACGTATCAACGGCGGAGATTCCAGAATCGGCAACGAATATCTTGGTGTTTCGAAGTCGGAAAGAGAAGAGAAGGCGAAAAAGAGCAGCGCGAAAGACTCGACTTTACAAAACACAAGCAAAGGACGCAACAAGGGAGAAAGTGTAGCTCAGCCAGCAGGTGAAAATCGACGGCCAGTGAAGCTGCTGCTACGGCGTCTGCAAGGCAGGTCAAGGCGAAGACGAACGCAAACACGAAAAGAAGGGAAAAAAAGCCACCAAGCCACAGGTAAAGGGAAGACAGAGAGGCGAAAGCGAGGAGGCGGAGGAGGAGGATTAGAGAGAGAGAGCTGGGCTGCACAGAATCTGCGCTGCGACACCACCCTGGCCGCATGTCAGGTACCGGTACACGCCGCCCGTGCCTGGCCGGCGCTGGCGCTCAGGTACCAGGTCGGCGCACTCTGCATGCTGGAGCGCACGAACGAGCCTCCCCCTGCCTGTCCTCCAGCGTCTTTCCCTGCGTCCTACCTTCCTGGGCTCTAGTTTTCGGCCAGCGGAACCCGCTTTGAGACACGAGGATGGGCAGGAGGCGCTGCGAATGGAGCTCAGGTACCGCTACACGGCGAGCTGGGGGGAGGGATCGCTGGTGTTTTGCGGTGCATCATCCTCGCGTCGTCCAATCAGCGGGCGCATGCGGCGTTCCATCGGCGCAGTCCCGGGGTAGGCCCCAGGTTTCAGCGGACGTCATGGTACCTGCAATCCGGAGGAGCGCAGCATTAACGACAGGTACTCCTCGGCCCCGGGGTACTTCCAGACGACCCGGCCGTGCAAGCAAAGCCCCTGCCTTGCGCCAAGATTCGTTCCTGAAGGGTGACAACTTTTTTTTAGGTGAAAAAGGGGTAGCCGCCAATCACGCCGCTGGCTTCAAGTGCCTTGGCGCCTGCAGAGCTGCTACTACCTAGTAGCTAAGTAGTGCTAGTGCTATGCAGGTGTCCATGCTCCTCGTACCAGCATAGCATAGCGGCTATTAGCAGGTGCTGCTTGTATGAAGCGTTTCCATTTCCATCCCATGAAGCCCGCATGCGAGAAGCGGAGCGTCGAACGAGGGCTCGGTGAAGGAGGGGAAGAATAAGCACCTACATAAGCAATTTCAGTCGTCTTACGGGCTAGCTAGCACCAGCTTTATTTTTTTGTTTGGTTCTTTTTTTGGTGTTTTGGGCAGTGTGTTCTGTTCATCTCGTCTCTCGGCCCCGTCACGGTTCGATGGACCCTTGAACCAAGCCAGCACACGCCAATGACATCAACAGCAGCACCCTCTCCCGCCTGTGGGCTTTTGCATCTTACCTGGACAGCCCTCGCTTGAGCCCGACAATTCGCGTGCTATGCACCCAGTGCCTTCGAATTAGTGAATCCTAGCACCTCCGTATCCGCACTTTACCAGAGACGCAGATGCTGGCAACGGCTCATACGAGTGCTTGGGAGGGCATTGAATACGGATAAATGCTGGCGCCTGAAGTAATTACCAGCCCTGGCCCAGAGTCGCATTCGCTCTAATAGCCCGCAACGATGGTTTGGGTGTCCCGTATAATGCCCTCTGTACTAGTACAAGCGCAGTATCAGCCAACAACTCGCTCAAGTCGCGATCCACGAACTAGTACAAACCACCACAAGCACGAGCTATCCTCACACGAAGGCCCCTCTCCCAGCCAAAAAACCGCACTGACTGCTCCCTAAAACCAAATCCGCGCCATGAGCTCTGCTTCAGGTGCAACCGGGCTGTCAACGGGCTGAGCACCGCCATTTCCTCCGCAGCACCCCAAAACTGCGCTGCTGAGATTGCAGTGTTGCCTTCCACCAGGCAGTGGCATCATACAGCACTACTGTATGGAGTCTTTGGCCCATCTTCTGTCAACAGCACCGCAGGGCATGGCATCCGTTCCCGGCTGGGGATTCTCAGACTCCTGGTGATCGCTTGCAGTCCAGTCCCTCATCCCCACCGACTTCAATCACTGTGAAACGCGCTACCAGGGATGCACCCTGACTCTGCATGCATTGTTCAAGCCCCCTAACTGGACTCGGCCATCTACGGCCATCACTCCACCTGCATCGAATTGAGACTCCGCGTCAATCACGTTTGCTGCAGAGAAACAAAAAACGATTGACCGAATGGAGATGAACGGATAAAATGCTAATAATGGAGTAGTGGGAGGACTGGGGGTAGAGCCATCTCCAGCGCTTTGTATCCAAGTCGAGTTGATGGTTAGCAATAACCTATACTACTTTCTTTGTATGCCCTGGCTGATTCCATCATTTCATATCGAATGCTATTCAGATATCTGCGATCGGTGCGATACACCAGATGAAGATCTAGGCTAGAAGCAGCATCGATACTTTACAAGAGAGTCTGACAAAGCAGTGAGCATTGGGTGCGCAGATCCATAACCGCGCCCGTAAATCCAAAATGAATGAGATTTTTTTAATGTTTAAATAATCCAATGTAGGCCTATCTACTCCCTTAAAATGGCTGGTTGTAAGTTTATTCGCGATGCAGCTCGTGGGACGTGGTGGAGTCAACCAGCCTCTCTATTGATGGCTACTCATGAATATGAGTGATTGATTCTCTTGATCACTAACAAAGGAAAAACTTCAACTACCAAATGAAACTTTAAACCACCAATAAGAGGAAAAAATATCGATGGCCAATATGTACAGGGTAGGCATCTTGATATGCCAATTCCAAGACCCAGCGAGTGACTGCTAAGACTGTTGGTGTAGGTAGTTAGCACTCTGCTATTGGCAGATGGCTTGTGCTCCCACAGGTGCAAGTACTTGCTCGTATTTGCCTGCTCCATTTTTCAGGTATCCGACATGCTTCGTATATAGGCGGTATATACTCCGTAGGGGCCGCTTAAACAGGTGGCTCAAAATTATATCCGAGTGCTCGAATAGTCAATCATAGCCATCGCTACCGCTGCTTCATCTCTTAACGTTGACGGCGGTCCAAAGCAGCGCTTTGTATACAAGACCTCGTGTCTGCATACAAGGTATATAACTCTATGCTATGTTCTCACAAACCACATCGCTGCTTCAAACGGTCGCATAACGGAAAAAAAAAAAAAAAAAAAAAAATAGGCAGATTGACAACCCCTGTTAATAATATTGCACGTAGTCTTGGCATTGAGCCGCTGCATCCAGCGACTTGCGTAACGTTCTCTTGGCTTCATAAACCGCGCGGATAGGAGGTTTCAAGCTTCTAAGCTGTGAATTCCTCTCCCGCTTTAATTGATTGGTTGAAAGCGCGAGCCCAAATGACGCTACGAAGTCTGCAATCTAATAACTTGTTAGCATATATGCAATTGCCAACCGCTAGGCAGTATTGTCAAGGAAAGTTGAAGCATGGAATTGCCACATCGATAACGCAACAATCTTAGTTTAAGAACGACAATATATGAGCTTTAATGATTTTGTGGCATCTATTTATTCCCAAAGACTTATCACCATGCAGGTATTTCTTGTTTTCTTTTGCCCGCAACTATTATGGACCTTTTTTTGGTCATCCCTCCTCTCCCTCCCCTCCCTTTTCCGTACACGTAATACACGAAGCCCCTTACCTCCAAACAGTACCAATCTCTATAAATACCCGACCCTATAAACGACAAAAAGCTCCATACAAGCCCCATTTCTCCTGCCAATCTATTCTATCTAACCGCTCAGTGTGGGTATTGCCAAATGCAGAATGACTTGAAACAGCCCTTCTAGGTGGCTGAGGCAAATGCTTCTGGTGGTAGTTGTGACTGTATTAAAAAAATATGAGCTTCTAGTTTTGAGTAGTACTAGTTTCAAGAAAATGAATTGTAACATACCTTCTTCTCGTTGAAGATGACCAAAGCTTTGCCAAAGTCCCATTCGACCTGTGACAGACACATCTCCGAGTATTGCGGCACCATGCCTGTCTGCTTTGACAGCTCGGCGATCATTGCTTGATGGTGATTTGCTGTATCCGCAGGGGCCGATGATGGTGCTACGAATACGTTCGGAAGGGGGCTGTATGCTCTTAAGGAGAGCATGTCGCTGACGACCCGAATCTGAGCGGACCCGGATAGGCCCGGCGCCAGCACAAAGGTACGAGAGAAGCTTCGCTTGCCAGTA
The DNA here is from genome assembly GCF_020647865.1 of Trichoderma asperellum. Taxonomy (NCBI): domain Eukaryota; kingdom Fungi; phylum Ascomycota; class Sordariomycetes; order Hypocreales; family Hypocreaceae; genus Trichoderma; species Trichoderma asperellum. Next base: position 5,093,930 of record NC_089415.1, on the reverse strand, counting down.
AGTCCTGATTTTTGGTCGTATTCCTCGAATTCGCCATGAACGGCAATGATCAGGCCGTCCACACCCAACTGGCTTTGGCCCGTGGGGTCCGCCAAGCCTGGCAGTGGGTGACAGTCCATAATGTATTTACTTAGCTCATCCTTCATATTGGGATGCTTAGTCATGGGAAGGTCTCTCCATAAGTTGTAAATAGCGTTTGCGCCTTTGAATAGTCGTTGTGATCGGGCATGTAAAGTCGTGATTTTCTGGAGGTTGCGAGATGATTTGATGTAGGCTGCCCAAGGTAAAGGAGGTGGTGCGTTCGGGTCCCTGACAGAGACGGCGTCAACGGCCAGGGAAAATTGGCTGCCGGCGTCGTATAGTCTGGATGTAAGTGCCTCGCGATTGCTGTCATAGGCTGCAAAAAAATCGAGTAGGAATTGCTCGCCAATGCCGTTGACATCCCGGAAATCAGGTCCGCTCTGTGGGATCGGTTTTGGCTGACGGGCGGCCTCCTGCTCGGCAATCTGCTGTGCAGTACGAAGTTCAATCCCATTAATAATTCGTAATTTGGGAAACCATTCCAGCAAAGTCGCTTGGAAGTTGGCGTCCGCACCCTCGATCGGGTTCCCCGTTGTATATAAGGTCTCGAGCTCTTTGAATTTCCCCTTCCATCGCTTGAGTCCCTCCATATTGCTAATTTGATTGCCACTCATGTCAAGGTTCTTTAGCTGTGGAAAGGATGATGCCACAGACTCCACTTGAATAACATCGTCAATGCTGTTATTAGCAAGACTGATGCTTTCAATAGCGTCCTTCTTTTCCTGCGGTGTCTTGAAAAGACCATCGCAGATAGCCATGAGGCCTTTGAAAGTCTTTAGGGCCCGTTCTCGAGTTTCAAACATGCCCAGGGTTACTAGCTCCGCATCAGATGCAAGAGCATCGAGCTTGAGTAGTTTGTTGTCACCAATGTAGCGCTGGCTGAGGATAGCTTGCAGCTTTGAGCGCAACTCTGCAGTCTCTGGCGATTCCGTCGCCTTTTTGGGAGGCGCAAAATCCTCGTTAGACTCTACTACCTCCAGCTTAGTACCAGCAAATGTAAGAGCGTTGATCTTGAGAAATTCATCCGCATCCTCCTTGTTTGCTCCAATGAAAACGTAGTCTCCAGCTCTATGTGACTGTGGCGGGTTAGCAGCTAATAAAAGAGAGAAGATATTCAACCTTGAGCGCTGGGGCGAAATAAAATTTGACGCGAAGAATCTCCCCAGAGATGTTTGTCTTCCAGTCGCCATTCGAGCAGCTGAGACGTCGTTTGATGTTGGCACCCCTGCTTTCTCGTCAATGATGAACTTACTTTTCTAATCGTGTGTCGTCTTCGTCCGGTTGAAAGGGAAGAGGCTTTCCTCTCCATGAAGCTAAGCAGGTCAGAGAGACCCCCGTCTGGGTTGGACGCAGCCTTGCTTTGTTTGAGACCGTGGATCCTCAACCAGGTAAGCCCTTCAATAAAACCTCCTCGTGATCTAGTTGGCCGTGAGATCCGAGCTGATAGGTCCGAGGAGTTGCCGCTACCTAGTTGCTTCATTACGATTTGAGCTACCTTTGCAGCTCCTCGCGACGGGCCTCTTCCTGAAGGCCGTCCTCTACCACTTGGCTCATTTGTAGAACCTCTGTTTAGTCGCTTGGAAGGCGCGTCCATGTCAAGATCTCCATCGTTGTCGGTCTTAGTTGGACCTCTTCTCTTCTGAATGCCGCCTCTAGAACTTGACTTTGTGCCCAGAGGATTTCGGGCTTCTCGAGCCGGTTGATTCTTTCCGCGGGGAGCCATAGCTGTATCCCACAGGGATGTTGAAATTTGGATGCTCGGCGTGGATTCGATTGAAAGGGAAGGATATCAAGTCCGCGCGGCGCCGCTGATGATGCCCGTATCGGATCGAGCTCAGATCCTTGAAATTCGAGTTGGATCTTGCGCAAACACGACCAAGGAGTGGTTTTGACGAAATTGTCGAGAATTTGTTGAATGATTGTCGTCGCTCTGGCTCAGCGAGAAGCCACACTGACCCGGCGCAAGAGCGCAAGAGGTTCAAGACGATCTATCGAGGCTACGTCGGCTGCGATCGAGGCAACTGGCTTGACGAGAACGGGTGGATGTTTCTGAGAGAAAGATGGAAAATCTGGTTACTACTAGAAAAATCCAGGGCTTCGCTTTATGAGATGCCGTACAAGAGCGGCTGTGCGCTGTTGAAGAAACGAAGCAGTAAAGTTTCGCTTTGAGTTTGTTGGGAGAAGAAATGCGGCGGCGCATCATGGGGATTTGAATTCAGCTGCCGGGCCTAGGCTGCCAGCCGGATTTTTTCCTGCCTAGTGCACTATTGCCCATTGCAGCCTAGTGGACTTCGCGCTGCCTTGTGTTCTGATTCAAGGACTTCTTTGCTGTATCGCTAGCATGAAAGCAAACAAAAGGAGCAAGAAGTGGTAAATGCAGTTTCATTTGTTTGAAAGCAGTAGGCTATTTTGATGTAAATTCTTTTCACTGCGGTTTCTTTTGTAAAAAACGCTCAAAGAATAAGACTGATATGCAGGCGCTGCTACAAGCAGGTACTATTTTGAGCCGCCGAAATGCAAGGTTCAGCCATTAAAACCACGTGATATGGTACCTTTTTCGCGTCTTGGTGACCGTATGGCGCGTTGCATTGGCGACACAGGCTTGGAGAATAAAGGGAAGATCTACGGCGTACTTTACGCGACTTAGTATCATCATTATAAGAGGTGAGATAAGGACCAACGCATTCATCTATGTTCTGGAGATACTTTCAAAATATGCGACTGAGGGTTGTTTGATATTCGGCGACCATATCGCATGGCCATTAACAACCATGGATTCCGATGAATTCGATGACGATATCGCCGATGAGGATATGCTTGCTGCCTTTGATCAATTCTCGTCTTCTAATGGAAAACAAATTGTATCCCCATTTTTTCCCAACAGAGTTAATACGAATAACTCTCTTGGATTGAATGATGAGCAGAGAGCGGCCCAGGAACTCAATGATTTACCTTCAGATGCATTCTCTTCACCGGAACCTCCCAGAAAGAACGTGCAGGCATCGGCAAGACCGGCAGTAACTGCACGCACTGGCTTCAGTCGGACGAACTCGGGGGCTTTTAGGCAGACTACATTATGGGGTGGCCATGCAGCAACTGATGATGTTCCTCGCGCATCTCAACCTGCGACTACCAGGGTCTATCGCGCTGATCTGCCTCCTGAACAACCCAGTCCGCATCAGCTTGACAGAGAGGCGATGAAAACTTGGGTGTACCCTACAAATTTGGGGCCAACTCGCGACTACCAGTACAGTATTGTCAGGAACAGCCTGTTCAACAACACATTGGTAGCCTTGCCAACAGGCCTGGGAAAGACGTTTATTGCTGCCACAGTGATGTTGAACTTTTACCGTTGGACAAAAACGGCCAAAATCGTCTTTGTGGCGCCGACCAAACCGCTTGTGACTCAGCAAATTGATGCTTGTTATAACATTGCGGGAATTCCTCGATCGGAGACGACGCTTCTTACTGGCGACATTGCTCCTGCACTGCGGAGCGATGAGTGGGAAAAGAGACGAGTCTTCTTCATGACACCGCAGACCCTCCTCAACGATTTGTCACACGGATACGCAGACCCAAAAAGCATTGGACTTATTGTCATTGACGAAGCACATCGTGCGGTGGGAGAATATGCGTATGCCAAAGCCACAAAACTTATTCGTCGATTTTCTAATAGTTTTCGAGTATTGGCTCTGACGGCCACACCTGGATCAAAGGTTGAGACGGTTCAAGAGGTAATTGATAATCTGGGGATCTCGCACTGCGAAATCAGAACCGAAGAGTCTTTGGATATTCGGCAGTATGTGCATCAGAGGAGTATCGACCAAATAGTTCTCGACCCTTCAGATGAGATCAATCTTATTGGAGAGCTCTTTACTGAGGCCCTCAAGCCACTGACTGAGAAGCTCAGCGCCCAAAATATATGGTATGGACGGAATCCAATGGCTCTCACAACTTACGGCTTGATACAGGCGCAGAAGGAGTGGTTTGCTGCGCGCGGGCATCGTACAAATCAAGGTGTTCAGTTTATGATGCGGGCGATATTCAGCGTGCTGACCAGCCTTGCTCATTCAATCAAACTGCTGCAATATCATGGTATCCGGCCTTTTTACGATAATATGGTCGACTTCCGCAGTGAACAGGAAGGGAAGGGTGACAAGGGATCCAAGTACAGACGCCAAATCATTGACAGTACTAGCTTCCAAGAAATGATGGATAAGATTTCTGGATGGCTCAAGATGGATGGCTTTGTAGGTCACCCAAAACTAACCGCCCTGGCTGATTGCGTGTTGAACCACTTCATGGACAACGGAGAGGCAACACGAGTCATTGTGTTCAGCGAGTATCGTGATTCTGCCGAGGAGATTGTGCGTATGTTTAATACCCACCGGCCTCTCATAAAAGCTACTGTCTTTGTTGGACAGGCAGATGGAAAGCGCGGCGAAGGCATGAAGCAGAAACAGCAAATAGAAACCATTGAGAAGTTTAAGACCGGTGCCTACAACGTTTTAGTCGCCACGTCGATTGGAGAGGAAGGTTTGGATATTGGTCAAGTTGATCTCATCGTATGTTATGACTCTTCAGCATCACCTATTCGAATGCTGCAGCGAATGGGCAGAACAGGACGAAAGCGCGCAGGCAACATTGTGCTGCTCCTGATGAGAGGCAAAGAGGAGGAACAATTTGCTAAGTCAAAGGATAACTATGAGAAAATGCAACAGCTCATTTGCGAAGGCAGTCGATTCAACTTTCGGTTTGATCTCTCTACAAGGATTGTCCCCCGGGATATACGCCCAGAGGTGGACATGCGTCATGTGGAGATTCCAGTTGAAAACACGCAGAACACATCATTACCAGAACCTAAGAAGCGACAAGTTCCCAAGGGAAAGAAAAAACCACCCAAGAAATTCCATATGCCAGATGGCGTTCAGACCGGTTTTCAGAAGGTCAGTGATTTTATGAAGGTCACGCCAAATACAAAGCAGCATTCGTCCAAATCCAGCTCGAAGCCGGAGCGGAATCAGGAGTTGGATGATATTACCACAGTCCCTGAATTGGAGCGTGTTGTGCTTGGTTCAGATGAGCTTTATGAGCTCGATCGAACTTATCGAAATTTACCATTCAGCCGTAGTGTGGTTGAAGAAACTGATTTGCCGAGCATGACTGCTTATCCGACATTACAAAGACAGTTACGACCGACTGCCCTAGTTGCTCATGGGACTCACACAAAACGCTACATCAAAGTATTACAGAAGATGGGTGCGCATCCTGATAGCCTGGTGAGGCCGTGTCGCGATGAGGATACAAGTGATTATCTCGAGATCCCAGTAAAGCCCTTTGTGTTTTCTGATAATGGTGAGACGGATGCGAGCGATGCGAGCGATAATCGGAATACACCAGATGGAAGAAAGCGACCAGTGATTGAAGTTGATTCGGACAACAGCGCCCCAGGAGGTGAGGCTAAGCAGCAGAAGAAGAGAAAGATTTCAGCTCCAAAAACTCAGCCACCAACCAAAAAGACCCGGCCGAAAAAGATTGCTCGGCCTGCCACCCCACCGGAATTGGATCCAGAAGATGAAGAGCTGTTTGACTCTGATCTTGACATAGATGTCGAAGAGGAGGAGCCTGGGCTACCACCTCGACTAAGTGAGGCAAAGAGACGGAAAAAGTTGAACGCAAAATCTAAAGGCAAATATTCACGGAAAGCTGCCATTGGAAGCGATGAGATAGGAGACGACTGTGAAAGAGATAGTGATCTGCTGGACGAGAGTGACTCGGACGATGGGGCAGATCTGCTAGATTTTGTTGTGGGAGATGACCAGGCAACTTCTAGCATGCTAGATTCTGAGGCGACATCACCTATACGGCCGAATGAACGGACACCCCGAACAGAAGCGAGAAAACCCTACTTTGTACCAACTCAGTTTACAGCAACACAAGAGAGCGAAGACGTTCCCGAGTTTGATCTGCTTGTTGGCTCTTCCAAGAGTCGGCCGAACGAAACGTCTGCACCAGCTAAGAGGGCGCGACGGGGAAGACCTGCACTCTTGGACAGCGATGACAGTGATTATTAAGATGGGCAATCAAAGGGCACTGGAGTTTTGAGCAGTGGCAAGACTTGAATGGAAGGAATGTTCAAAGAAGAAAACATGGTATTTAAAATTACAGAGTTTTGAAATTTTTCAAAGCAACTATCTGCGTGCAAGAAGATTATAAAGCTACTAATTCATGACTATATGCGTCGCATGGATAATTCGTTCGAGTATCGCCTAGACATTGTCGAGTTGATCGAACATTTTTACCTAATAAGAGCTGATTAGCACCCATACGAGAAATGAATATGATGGTATAATTGCTCCAAAAAACACAACATCTCTTCAACTAGTTTTCAGAAACCCAGGTATAAGCACAACGACCCCCACCGCCGCCAGCAAGGCCGTCGCGGAACACCCAATTGCGCATATGACGATGCAAATTGAGCGTTGGTACCCACGACTGCCCTGCTGGAAGCGACCAAGGAACAGCATCCCCAAGCTTCCCAGAAGGGTCACTTGCATCCGCCGATCGGAGGCAGTCTCAGACGGCTCTTCCTATAAAGTGAATTGGGTGATATGTAGTTCATCATGTAAGGAGAAGGAGTTGTTGTTTTGCGTGTAGGCGTGATGGCTGCGCGGAGAAAATAGGAGGATAATAAACATACATTTTACAGCTGTGCAATTGGCTGTCTGTCAATAGAAAAAAAAAACAGAGTAGCAATAAAAGGTTGAGAAGGAAAGAAACTAGATAGTCAACGTAGGTAAGCTTCGACATCAAAAGCGCGACTGCGAATCTTTTTGTTTCTTCCTTTTTGTTTTTGGATATATCCAAGAAAGAGTTTAGTTTTGGAGCAAGAAAAGAAAAATTGTACCTGTGGTACGGCAAAGCTATTCGCGTAGCACGTGAATCGCAATAAGTGGGGATCATACATAGCTCAACTCGCAGAAACCCCCACTTCAAAACTTAGTCATTCACCCAAGAGCAGTCTCCATAATTTTTTAGCATTAACTAACTGCCTAACTTGCAGCCGCTGTTGCTTGCTTCAAAGGCATGACGTGACGCTGAATCAATGCTTTATCTGCCTTATCTGCAGAGCTGCGTTCCATCAGGCTGGCACGGCCATTTCTTTTTGCGACCCTGTTTCTAGCTTAATTCAACCATCTCTCCCTACTGCTCCGTAGCTCCGTAGCTTTTCTTCCCATCAACCTCCCCCCCCACCTCGGATCGCAACCAGATTCTACAATCAATCGCCATGGCAAAGGGGATTTCGGTCCTCAAATTTGTGGGCACAGTGTCCCTTGGCCTGCTGACGGTGAGTGCTTCATTGCTGTGATGTCTCTTTCATTTGTTGTGCTCTTCTCGAGGAGAAAGGGCCGTGGTAGCAACGACGAAAAATAGCCGACTGCCCCTCATCTCATAGCGAAGCCGTATATTCGGCTGCACCACCTCATCGCAGCTTTAGCCGCCGCTTCAAATGATCGTTGTGTTTTGCGAATTTAGAGGCATCGAAACTGCAGCAGCAAAACGGCAATCAATCGCATCATCACTACCAAGCAGTCTCACCTCTAGTCTTCGGCATCGAGCATGAATCTAGTGCTGACTCTTCGGTATTGCAGGGTGTCTCATATACCGTCTCGGCCCTCACTCTTCCGACCCTCGTCAACCTCCCATCATCATCTTCCGCCGCCCACGCCTTGACCTCTCTCCAATCCGCTCTGCGTCTCCCAGTCCTCGCTCTTTCATCTCTTGCCGCCGCTCCGCTATTCCTGTCGTTCGTCTTGTCCCCGCGCTATGCTCGCCACCCGTACCTCTTCTACACGTCCCTGCTCGCTGTGCTGTCTGCCGTAGCTCCTCGCTACATCCCCAAGCCAGCTACCTCAACTTCGAAGCCTGCCGGCGCGCGTAAAGCCACATCATCCAGAGCCAGGATGGAAGCGAGCTATGAGGTCTTGGGTGATTCACACAGCGAGGGAGACTTGCCTAGCGAGTCAGAGCTTGAAGATATCAATGGCGAGGAGGTTAGAGCCAACATTGACGGTGCCGCAAGAGCATACCTTGCCAGGACTGGCTTTGCTGCGGCTGGCTTTGTGCTGTCCGTGATTGGACTCTGGGGTGATGGTGCTCCCAGGTCCATCCGCTATTATTAAGCCATGAGCTGGCTTGTGTAACTTTGTAAGATGTTTGCGGCAAGTCTGATTGGCTATGTTTTCCAGTGGCTGGATTGGAACAATGTATCAACAATCTGGAAAGTTAGTCCTTGCAACTCAACGCGAGGTGGCTTCACCACTCCCTCATCAAGCATTATGAAAGAAAAAGCAGAAAAAAAAAGGATAAAAGAAAAGAAAAAAAAAAGTTACAAACGTCAGGTTATGGAAGATACATGTTAATGAGTCTGTACATTTTGAACCCTTACTATTCATAGCTATCCAATACGAATCACGTCTTGGCAGTAAAGGCCGCTCGAATCATTCGCAATATTTATGATATGAGTGGTGCTCATCCCATGCGGTAAGTAAAAGGATTTATCAAACAGATGATCCCTCACTTGGTTGGCCAATCAACAAGGCATAGCTTTATTTATGGCTTAAGTCGCGATGCAGCACCATCGTTGCTGACAGGGGTGATGTACGCGCCCTGTATTAAAGGTGCCTCCAACCTCAGCCACGCTCGCCGCCGTTATACAGGGATCGAGTGCATAACCATACAGTCAGTCAATACTCAGATAACCAGTAAAATGATCCTGAAAACGTCCACGTGATGAAGCCCTGGATTACCCGCGACTCAGGGGCGCATTTGCTGGCAAATATTGATTTGACTTGTACCATTTTAATGGTTTACAGCCCCGCCATATCTCTTCGAGTGACTGTAGCTAATGCAAGCCACAAATCCGTCCGTATAGTTTGTGACCTATAAAATACAGGAATAATTTCAACTTATTATTTCATGCCTGATTCTTTTGTTTATCCTATGAAAAGCCTTTATGCAGCTGACTACTCAGACTGACCTCTCAGAGCTACAGCCTCTACCGCGACCCCGCACCAGAGCCTGCTCTGCCTTGCGCCTTATGTGGAGGTAGTGATAACCATTGTGTTTTCCGCCAAGAGGATGTCTACCGTAGACGAACATTATTCCTGACCTGACTGTCGACTATATAACCATTCTATTTTTATTGTGTTTATTTTGTCTTACAAGCAGCACTTACAACTGTCGAAAGTATCCGAAGCTTAAAGCCTATGTCTTATAATAACAAGTGTGATGGACAACATACGATCCGAGCTTGTTCTGCTTTTAGCTGGCATCACTGGCGTCGTATTCACATGGCTGTGTCTATCAACAGGGAATAAACGCTCGTCTATGCCATCGAATAGCTCCCGCAGATCCCTGGCCTTTAGGATTTCCAGCATACCTCGAAGGGTGGACAAGGACGGGTTTCGAGATATCTTGACCAGGCTGCCCATCAAAGCTGAAGGTACTGCCAGCCAGCTCAAATGGACCTTGACTGGATTCTCGTACTCACATTCTGCGGCCACGGCCCACGCTGAGCGATATGCGGTGGCCACTGCCACCTTCGCAAATGCCCCAAGCCCGAGCGAGCTTGAGACGGCTATCAAGCGTGAAATTGGCATCGATGCCAGCCGATTGAAGGTTGACCTGGATTTTTTCGGCCTCACACCACTCGCTGATCCTTTACATGATATCGCTGTAGAGTAGGTCATTTGCTGCTCGGAGATCTCCTAGCCCATAGCGCTGATTGCTGATACCCCTCTAGCATTATTGCAGTAACTGGACTTGCCGGCCATGCATTTGGATCCTGGAAATCGAAAAAAGAACCGGACATGTGGCTACGAGATTTCCTCCCAGAAGCCGTTCCAAATGCACGCATTCTAACATACGGCTACGATACCAAACTACCTGGGAGCCAGTCTGAATCATCCATCCCTGACCTCTCAAGGAGGCTGCTTGAGTCTATTAAAACGATCCGATCAGGGCACACAGTAAGGGACTAATCCAACAAAAACGTTAAGACTAAAGCTCAAATGCTATAGAGAAATCGACCTCTCATTCTTATTGGACATAGCCTCGGTGGCCTTGTTGTGAAAGAGGTATGATGGAACATCCATGGAAACACTATTCAACTAGAGCTTTTTGCGCTGTTAGAAGGTTGCGACTAACTATGTACTAATACAGGCCCTTGCTGAAGCATCTGAAGGTAGTGAAGATGACCAATCTGTCTTTAGGTCTTGCTATGCTGTTCTGCTCTTTGCTGTTCCTAACAGGGGCCTTGAAAACTCAAGCTTGATGTACATGGTCAAAGGACAGCCCAACGAGGATTTGGTGAAAGATCTCAAACAGTCATCTCGATTTTTAAATATGCTTAGCCAGAGGTTTAACAAATATTTCACACTTGACGGTTCGAAGATAATAAGCATATACGAAACCAAGAGGACCCCGACAGTTAAGGTATGCTATTTTCTATATTTACACTATATTTACATTTCATTACACTGAATATTGACTTTTCTGCAAAGTGGTGCTCGGAGACTGCATCATGGGAAAGGACTGGTTCTAAAATTATGATGGTTCCATTCACATCTGCTATTCATGCTGGTCCAAATGAGAAAGTCTATGATCAAATATCGATAGAAGCAGATCATTCCGAAATCGTCAAATTCAGCGACATATCCAACCATGACTATCTCATAATAGAATCAAGAATAAGAGACTTGGTTGCTGAAGCACCAATTGTCATTCAAGAGCGTTTTGCGCAACTCAGGAGAAGTAAGTGACTTTACTAGTAGTAATAAGTTATTTATTAAAACAATAAAATACAGAACTTTCGGATTCGGAGAAACGTTACATTGAGGCCCTCAAGGCTCCTGATTATTATGCGTTCCGAATTAACAAAGTCGATAAGCCAACACCTGGCACTCTTAGCTGGTTCTTGAAACACGAATTAGTTCAGCCATGGCTATCGACCCCCGAGTCATCAGCTTTATGGGTATACGGAGCGCCAGGCCAAGGGAAAACAATTCTTGCCAAATTTCTTTTGGACTACCTGGAAGAGCTCTCTGATAATTCGAGCCATCGCACAACGGTCATATATTTCTTCTTCTACAATCAAGATGATAACTACAGCACTATTAGTGCCGCTTTAAAGGCATTTATCAAGCAACTAATATCGGCACCACATGCGTTCCAAAGCATTTCCGATAAGTTCAACCTCGAAACCTCCACAATAACCGATGAATCGATGTGGGCCATTCTAGAAGCATTGCTTCATTCTTCTATCTTCGATACAGTTTACTGCGTGATTGATGCCCTGGATGAGTGTCAGGACCTTGAGGCTAGGCAAAGGCTACTAGGGCTTATTGAGACGCTCGTTCAGCCACCACTCATGAGAAAGAGAGAAAAGTGTACTAGTCTTAAAGCCTTCTTAACAAGCCGCCCGACCGTGGTTTTAGGTCGGAGCCTAAAAGGATTTCCGTCCATCCAGCTTAAAGCCAGTCCTGATGATCTCAAAGTATTCATTCTTGGCAAGATTCAAAACATAGGGCTACCCGCCGAGCTCGAGCGCAGGGCAATCGACTTGTTAAGCAGCCGTGTAGAGCAGACTTTCTTATGGATCTCAATCATCTTGAAGAAGTTGAGAACAGTGACGACCTTACTGTCAGAGGCGGATATGGAACAAATCATCAACGAGAGCCCGTCAGATCTAACAGAACTCTACGAAAGCATTGTCAACCAAATCATGCAAAGCAATGATAAAGTCACACAAAAGCTCTTGATCTGGACAGTCTTTGGTCGACGAGCACTGACTTTAAATGAGCTCGAAGATGCTCTTGCAATCCAGGAAGATTCTAAGAGCATTGAATCTATCAGAAAATATAGGATACAGGATCTCACGGACAGCAAAATCACTAGTGCTGCTGGAATAATTTTAGAAATTGTTAATGGGAAGGTGTACCTCATACACCAGAGCGCCAAAGATTTCCTTCTTGAGAGTGAGCATCTAGCTAAAGCTGTCTTTTGCAGAGGCCTACGCCCTGGCATTTATTTGGCAAAGACCTGTATGACATACTTATGTTTTACAGACTTTGTTGAAACAGGCCCTTGTCAGGATTCTGCCCAGCTGGATGAAAGAATTCGTCACTATCCGTTTTTTCATTATGCCGCGCGCAATTGGCACAGACATATTAGGATCGACGACGATATCAATATTTTTACCAGCATTATCAGTCAGTTGACTAAGCCACACTCACCAGAACTCTTAGCATGGGGAGAAGCAGCTGGGATAGCGAATCTTGACGAAGCAGAAAATGCCTGGGATATTGCAACGATGGCCAACATTCCATGGTTAGCTGAGTTTCAATCGAGGTACGATGTTATTACCGAGGAGATGATCAATGAAGCGGCAAGCCGCGGCTATGCAGGGTATAATTTTATAAAGTCTCTCACCGGAAAGCCTAGTGTTCGTCTTACGGAAGGGGCTGTTTATGCAGCTGCTAAATACTTCGATCATACAACAATTCACCAATTATTAGACAAGGACGCTAGTGTGATTATTACACCTGCATTAATAGAAGCGGCAGCAGCCAACCAAAAGTATGGTAGACTTGTGATGGATTTGCTGCTGGACTTGTTACTGGAGTCTCAAGACCGCTTTATTGTTACGGCAGAGTTGGTACAACTAGCAGCGGAAAACCATGAGAATGGCAGAGATATCGTTGAGTTGCTCATGCACAAAGAAGATACGGACATCTCGGAAGGCGCAATAGCTGCAATAGCGGCAAGATTTAGTGTTGAAACTATGAGAATCCTGATGAACTTGAGAGAAGACATCAAGGTCACCAAGGCAGTAATTGAAGCAGCAATAGGAAGAAGATACGACAGGGATGAGATGGTAATATTCTTGCTAGAACAGCAAGATCAAGATTTCCGGACTACAGAAACGTTAATTCCAACTATTGCCAGAGATTTTGATAAAAAAATAATGGAACTTCTTTTGGAGAAGCACGATCAAAACATTCAGATTACGGAAGAAGTTGTCGAAGCTACACGAAGAAATCTGGAGAATGCCAAGGAGTTGATGAAATTGTTCCTTAGCTGGAGAGGAGATAGTAGCACTATTACAAAAGGAGCTCTGGTTACTATTGTCAAAGAATTTAACAAGGAGGTAGTAACATTACTCCTTGACCGGCAAGGAGATGAGATTACAATTACAGAGGAGGTTATTGAAGCTGCAGCGGGAAATGAGAGTGGTAAAAATAATATGGAATTACTCCTTGACCGGCGAGGAGATGAGATTACAATTACAGAGGAGGTCGTTAAAGCTGCAGCAGGAAGCTGGTGTGGCGAGAGCACTATGACATTACTCCTTGATCGGCGAGGAGATGAGATTATAATTACAGAAAAGGTTATTGAAGCTGCAGCGGGAAATAGAGATAGGGTTTTAAAATTACTCCTTGACCGGCGAGGAGATGAAATTAAAATTACAGAAAAGGTTATTAAAGCTGCAGCAGGAAATCCTTATGGCAAACGCAATATAATATTACTCCTTGACCGGCGAGGAGATGAGATTACAATTACAGAAGAGGTTCTTGAAGTAGTAGCAGGGAATGGGGAGGGCAAGGATATTATGGCGTTACTCCTTGACCGGCGAGGAGATGAGATTACAATTACAGAAAAGATTATTAAAGCTGTGATAGAAAACCGGTATAGCGGGTGGGATATGATGAACTTACTCCATGACCGGCTAGACCTGATCACTATGACAGAAGAAGCCGTTAAGGCTCTGGCAACATGGAAAGAACAGTATATTACTTATCAGTAATATAGCGAAAACTATAGATACTAGGTAGATTAAACAGCTTATAAAACAATGAATCCAGATATCGGGAACACTAGGGAGGAATCGCCGTTATAGATCACATTGGCGAGGATCAAAAGCCTTGTCTAAAGTCGGACCGGGAGGGCGAGAGACTTGAGGTCATCGCGGCGAAGCGCAGCACCAAGAATTCCAAGCACCTCAACGCACAGACCTTTGATGACCGGCCGCCTCTATTCGACTTTTTGAACGATCTGGAGTGTGTCGAGACCCTGATCCGGCACGCGGCCGGGATTGATGTGATGGCTAACGCCGGGAATAACGCTTTCCACCATGTCTGCATTTAGGGAGAGCACGGCGCGCTGGAGGGAATGTTCAATGACAGCTTAGATCCCTCTGTCACTTAAGATAACCATGGGAATACGCCCCTGATAGATGTCCCCCAAGTTGGACAACATGGGCGCTCTCATAGCAAGGACGGCTGGTCCCCCATCCACTACGTGACCAAAATTGGCGATCCGGAACTTTGAGAAGTCGGCCAAGACACTGGATGACAAGCAAGCCAAGGTGGCGGGTATGGAGGCCGGGACTTGGAACGGCAAGATCAAAGAACTGATCCTAGAGCATGATTATCTGGACTGGGATGATTGAACAATGGGACATGGCCTGCACGATGGAAACGCCGATGCAGAGTAGTATTGAGCCTTGAATGTGACTACATGTAGGTGGGGAGAGCAGCGTGTATGAATGGCAAGGGCTTCTTTCGGGCCGCCGGGCCGGGCCGGATGATCGTCTCCTTGGGAGTGCGAGGCGGCGAAATCTACCAGTTAAGCAGCATTTACTTTCTGGATTTTTATTCGGCTATCATATTAACTAAGTTACTGACCTAGATCCTCAAATTGTGCAAATTTCTAAGCATCAGGTACGACCTGGTACATTCCAGTTCCCCAACTAGATGACCTTTGATCCGTCTAGGTGGCCCGGGCCAGGTTGGATAGCCTTGATTAAGTTAAATAACGTTCAAATCAGATAACTCATCTCCGCCGCTGAGTATTCTTCAATATGGTACCTTTTTAGAGCCAGGTCTAACAACACGCTGGTATGTTTGTATACAAAGAATGCGCCACTGGGAATGTAGTAGATACCAGACACTTATTATCGGATCAGCTTTTATAAGAACTATTTTAGAGATTATCGCTAGAGAACAGCATTCTGGCTATTATGCATCGCAATGATGGCATTTTCGCTTTTGCGAATGCCCCTCTCCCATACCGGATATCTGGATTCGTACCACGATAGGATACCACTTGGGCCAGAGGCAGAGATGCATTTTGCAAGTTCGATGCCGTCCATGATAGCATTGTTTGCGCCTTCTCCTCCTAGGATAGGCTCTGCATGCACAGAATCACCCATAAAAAAGATGCCCTTCTTGGCGAATGCGTGAAGCTCCTGCTGTTTGACGAGAACTGTACGCATAAGCCAATGCAAAACCCTCTCCATCCTCAGTTTTTCTGCATCAAAACTTCTTTAAATGGCTGGCTCAGCCCACTAAGGGCCGCTACTTCGTCAAAAAACTCCTCTGGGATATCTGTTGCTCCTGACACTGGGCGGTTGGGCTTGTGAAGAGGATCGGTAGAGCCTCTGGCTGGACGCGAGAAGATCCAGCTCACGCTCACCACATCTGCCTGTTGCTCATTAACCGATATATTCAAGACAAGGTCGTATATTTTCATCTCGATAACATTTGACTCCTTGAATGCTGGGGCGTAGATGCTGTCGAATACAGCACGCTTTACCCATCGTTTGCCATTGAAGGCGACATATGGGAGAATACCGAATGGCGTGTTAGGAGAGAGGGATTTTCGAATATTTGAGTGCGGTCCGTCAGCTCCAACAACACACGAGCTCTCAACCTTTTGTCCATTTCGTAAGTATAAGGCCACTCCCGACGGTGTTTCTTCCACCTTTTCTAGGGAGTGCTCCCATTGGACATCGAGGCCCTCGCTAAGCAATTTCTCCAGCTTTTCGCGATGGGCGCGAAACGAGGTGGAAATTAGATTCCCAGGATAGACCATGGATGTCGATTCAATGTTCCCATTACCACCCAGCGATCCATCTACGGCTGTACGACGCCTGAAGGTGAGTTCATCCAGGCCCAGGATATCCAGAAGTGGCATATACGACGACGCGTGAAGCGTGACGCCATAACTATGGCGGGGGGTTGAAGGCATTCGCTCATAAAGTACCGCTGGAACCCCGTGCTTGAGAAGACAGCGCCCGAGCGTTAGGCCTCCGATTCCCGCTCCAATGATGCGCACTGGTTGCTGTGGCATTGAGATGGTGATGCGTTGCAAGATATGTTGGGTGAGTCTTACAAAGGTAGAAGGAGACGATTTCCTCTAGTCTGGCCTGTGGGGTTTGTAGTTATTGATCACTCATGGCCGCTGGGAGATTATATCGGCTGTGGCTTGCGCGTATTATTAGTTCGATTTGTGAAGAAGGACGCTGTTCTACAGATCGAAAAAATATATGCAGATGTATACATCAATATGTGTATTGGAGGACCCCTCAGTTACACAAGTGCAGTGCATCTCCACCTTGGATTAAAGATACTGAGAGAGAAGGGCGAGAAAGGAGTGGAAAGGATAGAAAACAGGGCCATTATCAACTACATATACATAGTATTGCAATGGTTGGTTCATATGGAGCGTATTTTTAAGTGCACGGCAAGAAAGTCGGTCGCGATCTAGCGCACGGGGCGCAATACTGGATCCAAAGTACAGAGTAAACAGGACATCGAGCTTATGGAGGCCTGGAAAGCCCGTGCCTGGTTGTAGCACATGTGTAAGTACATGTAGGGCACTAGATTGGTGCATGTAGCACTCAATGTCATGCTCTTACGTGTACCTTGCAAATAGCAGAATGCTGCCTTATTTTTATCTTGGCCATGTCGAGGCCTCTAGCTCAGCCTGAATATTCCTCTCTGCAGCATGCAAAATATCGCCTCACAAAATGGCTGAGGCTCTCGGCGTCGCATCTGGTGTTGCAGGCCTAATATCATTGGGGGTCAGTGTATGTCAGGGTATTTTGGCATAATACAATGCATTCAGAGACTCTCAAGAAGACATCGACCAAATGTGTGCTTCCATGGAGAATGTGGCCAAGATGCTTCTGGCAATCGATTTAACTATTCGCCAGTGTCAATTTGACCAGAACATCATCGCTGTGGTCGAGAGTAGTATAAACCTTTGCACGAAATGTCTGCATACTTTAGCGAAAAAGCTTGATAAGGTTTGCTCAACTCAGGCGGATGACAAGCTGTGAATTCGACTAGAAAACACGAAACGAAGGTTGCTTTATCCATTCAAAGAAAGCACGCTCGCCAAGCTGAGAGAGATTTGCCATGATCTTAAAACCAACCTTGGCTTAGCTATTGATGCTCTAAATGTGGAAGTCTCTCGGTTTAACGCTCTGCTAACCATTGTACTTAGAAAAGAAATCATGCTCATGAGTACTAGGCAAACCGCTTTCATAGCCCAGCAGCGTCTCGATATTTTATCTCATATTACATCTGCTGTATCAAAAACGGTCGGAAGCATATCGGCTGATATGGCAAACGTAACTGTGGATATCCGCTCAATTCGGCTTGATCAAGAAGGTAAAATGAAGAATCTAATACTTTTGAATAGTATTAGGCTGAAAATCCCCATAATAGAAAGCGTAATGGCGGATATATATGCTTGGCTGACACCCCTTACGACGATTTTTCGAAACAAACACCAAGAAAGCCTCTCAATCAAGGACCGTCAAGACAGTGGTGCTCAGCAGCTGCTGCAGCACCAGCAATTCGAGACATGGGTGGCCTCGACTGGCAGTATCCTATGGTGCACTGGTTTGCGTACGAACCCTTCTTCACTAGTGGAGACCGTTTAGCTTATTAGATGTCCACAGCTGGTATTGGAAAGACGATAAATGCGTGAGTAGATCATCATTGGCTTGAATGAATTAATAATCTGACAATGGAATTCCAAAGGTCTTATATAATTGAAGCACTGCGAAAACAGAGTCGTGGCGGCGATCTTGGTATTGCTTTCGTCTATTTCAGTTACAAAGATATCGAGACTCAGACCCCAGTCAATGTGATGGCCAGCATTCTTCAGCAGCTGGTTTCCGACAAACCAAGCCATCTCCCAGACCTGAAGAAGTTACATGCTCAACACACCAGACAAAACACGCGACCATCCGTTACCGACATAGTCTTGCTTCTTCAAGATGCTGTTCTTAGCTTTTCCAGGGTTTTTATCATTATTGACGCATTGGATGAGTGTACAGACGCTGACGACGCCCGATTTATACTTTTGACAGAGTTGAAGAAATTACAGCATCGAATGTGTTTACTTGTCATGTCTAGGCTGATTCCTGATCTAGAACAGCTCTTGGAGGGCGCTACCCGTCTCAATGTAGAAGCCAGCCTCATCGACATCAAGAACTATCTCCAGCAGCGGCTTGAAAGCACACGAAGCATGCAAAGACATCTTGGAGAGGAACCAAGACTACGGGATAGGATAATATCGGTCATCGTCCAGAAAATCAAGGGCATGTAGGTTTGGACTTGAGCTAAAAACATTACCGGGGGCTATTGGATCCTGATCATTTGTTTTACGTTTCTCATGGCTCGGCTATACTTAGACACGCTAGTGACCTAAACGACTCGTCGAAAGATAAAGAATGCCTTGGATACGTTGCCTGAAGGTCTCGACTCTATATACGAAGAGCTGATGAATCGAGTTAAATTGCAAAACCCCCATGATCACGCAGAGCTAGCAATGAGAGTGCTCGGCTGGATTTTTTATACCGCCAGACCTCTAACTGTCATTGAGTTACAAAATGCTCTTGCGGTCGAGCATGGCGACACTTGCCTGGATGATGATGGCATCCCAAATCGTGATTTGCTCGTGTCAGTATGTGCTGGCATTGTGATGATCAATGATAATAGCGACACTATTAGCTTTGTCCACTATACAGTGCAAGAATACTTTAAACGTAGCGGCCAATGTCTTCTAGACCATGCGAATAGAGATATCGCCGCTACTTGCCTGACGTATCTACATTTCGATAACTTCGGCTGCTACAACATAAAAGTGACGAGCCGAGATACCTTTTTAACGCTGTTACAAAACAATCCGCTCCTAGGCTACGCAGCACAACATTGGGGAAATCATCTGAGCCAATCTAGCGATGAAGAAACCAACGAGCAGGCGATTGAATTATTGAAGGATAGAGACAAAGTGCATCTTATTGCCTGGTTGAAAGAATATGCAGATAATCTGGTCAAAGGTACCTATTTTAGGCCGCGAACACAAGTCACCGGCTTAACACTAGCTTCTTCTTTTGGTCTCACAGTTGTGGCATCTAGTTTGATCAATTCAGGTTCATCTTTGCATGAAAAAGACTCAAACGGCCAAACTGCTCTGCATCACGCCGTACAAAATGGGCATACAGATACGGCAGCGTTGTTGTTAGATATGGGCGCTGAGGTAAATCCGAGAGATCTCACCGGCTCATCACCTCTCCATCAAGCGTCTGCCAAAGCTGACAAAAACACTGCCAAGTTGCTCATACTGAAGGGTGCCGATGTTAATGCGGTGGATGGCTATAATGCAACGCCCTTATACAGGGCTGCAGAAGCGGGAGACGAAGCAGTCACCAAGCTCTTACTCGATGCAAATGCCGATTTAAACGTCAAGAACAGTTACCTCCAAACGGCTTTGCACCGAGCAGCTGATATAGGGCATCTCGCTATAGTGGACTTACTGCTTAAGCATGGCGCAGATGTCAAAGTGAAAGATCACTACGGATATACTCCATTCTACCGCGCTACCGATCAAGGACATGAAGATGTCGCAAGACTATTACGAGCTCACATGCGACGAAGTTGATGATTGTATGTTCTTTATGATTAGGTGTGGTCATGGAGATGTGCTATGAATTGACAATGCTGTCTCAGCAGGCAAATATTTATATGACCTCAAATGCCAATAATATTAGCTTATGAATATATACTTTTCCTATCTTCTTATTTGCACCGCTTTAACTACCAATCTGCTTCTCATTGGCTTTACTCTAGGAGAGCGGACGGGGTCCTGACTAGTTCAATGAATAGGGTCGAATTGACAGAACACTGGGCTACAGACTTTCATGGAGCAATCAAGGAAGCCTTACGATCAGAGCATGCATTAAAAAACCGAAAAAAAAAGGTAAAAAAACATACAACAGCCGGTGTTCGCTGATGGTCACCCACTCAACTACTAATCTGCCGGTTAGTGGCTTATCTATGGGGGAGCAGACGGGACCCCGAGTTTTCCACTACCTATGGTCGTATGTGTTTGGTATTCTCTGTCACTAATTTATAAAGAGTTTTTGAAAAGGAATTACATTTATAATAAAATAAAATAAAATACTACTTAAAATTTTAATAAAATTTAAAATAAATAAAAAATATATATTAATTATAATTATAATAAATTATAATTAAATAAATAAAAATATTTTAAAAAAGCTATAAAATTTAATTAAGAAAGAAGAAGAAGAAGAAGAAGAAGAAGAAGAAGAAGAAGAAGAAGAAGAAGAAGAAGAAGAAGAAGGAGAAGGAGAAGAAAATCCGACCATACCCTCTTGGATTGGAAGACCGGAAATACCTTGATGGTTTGATGGACGACTTCCACACACAAGGTCGGGCAAGCTGGATGAAACAGCCAACACCATTCGGATGCCCAATCTTCGTCGTCTGGCGAACGGTAAATGGACAGCGAAAAGGTCGAATGGTGGTGGACCTGCGACCCTTGAACAAAATTACCATACCGGATATATACCCTATACCATCCCAGGAAGACATCATCAATTCTCTGCGACACAAGAAATACGTTACCGTACCTGACGCTTCAGCCTTTTTCCATCAACTGCCCATCTATAGCAAGCACAAGATTCTAAATAATTCCAAGGCTGGGTATGGCTTTCCATTATTATGGCTTTCCATTATTATTCCATTGTTACTTTCCGTCTATATCTAGGCAGTCGCGGTCACAGTCACAGAAGATAAGGCAGGTCAGCCAAGGTATATGCCAGTAGTACTTGCCTATTTCAGGAGGCAGGATATAGACAATCCCAACGTGGCTCCTGCCCAAGGTACGTAAACACTATCCTGTATATGGTGAGTTTTGGCGACGTCGCAGCCTTCTTTGACCCCTTCATACATCGTCATAATGAGAGAAACGCCAAAAGTATCAAGCCAGCCATTCCCACAAGAGGAGATTTACTTTTGCATCGGGCCGATTTCTCTGGATATATAAACCAGACGTACAACCACATGTTGCAAAGCCTCAATTCGCGAAAGCCTGCTATTTAATGGACAAGACACTTGCACAATCATCAACCATGACTGTAATACCATCAACCATGACTGCAACATCGTCACTTTTGACTGTAGAATCCTCAACCACGGGCGCAGAATCATCAGCTACATCTACGCCTGTAGACAAACCTCGCTGCACGCACTATATCCCCTGCCATTGTCCCTCGCTCCCCGAGTATGCTTCTCCGCCGCTGGGAGATGAATCGTCTCCATTATGGCTGCAAAGACCTCATAAAGATGAAGACTATAACAAGACCATAATTAAGCATACGCAAAGCTCGCGTTATCGACGGATAGCGGCCGCCTGGCATGATGTGTGGTTGGCTATTAAGATTAGTCGTCCGCTAACACCACTTAAAGTACGATCATTCCGATGGCTGATATCAGCTGACCTTATTCCCCGGGGATATGAAGATGGACAAGCGCCATGGCGCATGCTTATACGGTCCTATCTTACAGACCTCCCCTTTCAATTAACTCAAGGAAACATCAGTCGAAAGTCTGTATTTTTATGGCAAAACTTTCCAAGACATCTAGGCCAACTGCATAACCGCACAAAGCTTGATAACGCACCTCCTGAGATAACATGCGGGAGACGAGCAGTTTTCTCCCAATATAACCGGGATTATAATCATAGCTTAATTGGAGACTGGCTTGTTATAGTCTACATTTGGGCTACTAATAAAACATGGATGGAGAGGACTGACTTTTTAGACTTAGTCTCTTATGATAGTGTGACTGGGTAAGTAACTAAAGCTTATGCCTTGTATATTATATTATTTTAAAACATTGATTACTTATATATTATTTTCTTTAGTATTCGCGCTTGGGAATTTGTTAATGCAGTTGACGCTTTTACCAAGATTCCACACCTATTCTACCAATATAAAATAAGGGACTCTATAGAGCAGGATGCCATATACGCTGGGCGCCCATATCAACACTATAACTCTGTTCAGATAAAGCCTGGAGACCCTGTACCGGCCAGACTCGCGGGGTTAAGAAGATTAATGAACGGGCGGTCAAGACATTTGTATTGTGCGACATATGAGTATGAAACGTGTGATGACAGGCACTCATAATAAAACTGCCTGTAGGGGGTAGAGCTTTAAAGACACTTGAATTGCCATAAGATGCGGGCTTTGTCTAATAGATCGAATCTTGAAAAATATCTACGTATAATTAGTTTAATTTCAACGCTGCATAGATTTAACTGTCGTGTACTTTTAATTTTAGAAGCCAAAGGCGCCGGATATAAAAGACTTTGAACCGCGTTATAGAACTTGACGGGACCCGAATTCTCCACTACTTCTGGTCGTATGTGATAGATAAGCGCAGAAATAAGCATTATAAATGGGAGTGTCTCGCTTGTTTCTAGTCGCGGAGAGTTCTCTTCAAGCCACAATGTTTGGAAAACTAACTAAAGCTTGCAGTTTGCTAGAGTGGCCACGAATGCCCTGCTGCCATTTGGCTTATATCTTAATTATCCTGTTTCAATAACATCTACGAGATCAGCTTCTAATTAGGGTTCCCGAAGAAAGGCTTATTATAACTATTCTTTCATTCATATCTTGCATAGTACTTTGCATTAGTTTATATTTATGGGGGGTCCTATATCTTCCAATGCATATACCTACGAGGCGGGGGCGTTTTCTGGTAAGAGATCAGGCAAGAAGTATGCTCTGGTAAGAGCTCTGCTGAGTATTTTTCCAAGCAAAAAGAGTCACCAGCAGCTTGAATCTATGACAGGACTTCTTTTTTTCCTCTTACCATCACCTCCGTCTTGCCATATCTCTCATAAAAAAACCCCCCGGGGCTCCTAGGTAGTTATATGCGGTGAGCTGGTCTCGAAGTTCAGCCTGATATCACTCACTATTGGACAAGTGCATACCAGTTTCACTAAGATGGCTTTATAACTCAAAGCGAATATTGTCTACAGCACAACACGGAGTGCAAAGTAGGGCACTCCATAATTACATATGCTAATACAGGTGTAAGAGCGTCGTGAAATGCCCCACCTATTCTTCAAATACATTTTCCAGCACTATACTGCTTAATATATAGAATTTGAACAGATATCTGTTATTGGTCAAGTTAGACGAAGTACTGCGCAGCTGACAAAGAAAGTACAAAACGATGCCCTAATACTACCTATAAAAAGATATTAATCATGCGGGTAGTCGTGTTGTTTAAGTACTAGGTAACTAATTTAGGCCTTACTCAGTGCGGAAAAGTACTGTAAGCAATATGTTGTCTAGACCATACCTCGGTCAATAAAGCTAGTGAGGAACAATTAGGCTTATGCTCTACAGGGGTCAATGGAATACCACCTTCCCAGATTGTCTATATGCCTGGACTAAGTAAGCTAAACAGAACTCTTGTATGTTCTTTGAACTATTTCATTAACCGACACTAGTATAAAGCAGCTGACTCAAGCAGAGATAAATGGTTCGTATTGGTGGAGTTATTGAAGATATAGCAGATGTAGGTTAAAATATCTGTGCTTCTATTAGTCTAATCTCAGAAGGGTACCAAAACCATCTTTAGAGAGATGCCTTCTTATATCTTCCCTTAATATAAGAGTGGTGTTGACTAATATATTAAGTAATTTACTCTAAGTAATATTAATATCGAGCATAACAAACTCCTTTTCTAACTTCTATATCATTCAAGTGCCTTTAAAATACCTGTCACAATTAACACTACTCCGCCCTATGCTCCCACACCCGTACAGCCCTACCTTCTACGGTGAGCCGTAAGCACTACAAAGAGGTCAGCTTGTGTCTGTGCTGCTCTAGTTGCAAATGTCACAACTTCGGGCAAGCTCGCCTCGTAAACTGGGGATTCAAAACTAATCAAGATGTAATACCTAGTAAGATGTAGCAAGCCATAAGCTTTCAACTCTTCTTAATATTAATGAACCCATCGTTGCGACGATCATTTCTATAAAGAGTGTCGAGTCCCTTGCCTTTCTAAATTTTTTTCTAGCAACTCAACCTATCAACTCTAGTCTTCCAACTCAGCCTTCCAACAATAGAGAGCCTCCCCGTTTAACAAACTAGGAGAAAATGATGTTCTTCGCTCTTGCCCTACCTCTCCTCCAGCTCGCGGCTGCTGCCCCTGCCGCAGATGTGGCAGTGCCAAACATCACTGATGCTCTTGAGAAGCGTGGTGATGGCTCGGGCGTACACCTTGTGAACTGTGATGGTTTTTCGGGCGAGGGTACAATTTTACCCAAGAGTTCCCACGTTGTTGTAAGTTTATAACCATGATAGCCTAGCTCTTGTATAGACTTTCTCAATGTTAATATCGTTTTGTTAGTACTGCCCGAATGATGGCAACTGCAACTTCCAGCCCTCCGGAGACAATATATGCACTATGGGAGAGAACTTCTGGTTCACATGGGAGGGGCAAGCTCAAGCCTGTACATTTTCTTCTGGCGTTCGCTTTTCTTGGTTTATTGACGGCGACGCACAGTCGCAACCAAACTTCCAGCATGTTGGGTAAGTCTTGCAAAACTCTCCAGCGTGGTCAAGCTCGCAGATTAACATGATGGGATGTAGCGATGGCGGTAACCAATTCCGGGCATACGCGGGTTTCAAGGACGATCAGCACACGATGTTCTCCTTGGGAAATGGCCAATGCCATTCTATCTACTACTTTATCTAATGGCGTCACGACCCAGCTTTTAGGGTCGCGACAATGGGTCGCTAATGACTTAGGTACAGAAAGCGTGAGTTATGGTGGGTAAAGGAGTAATGGATAGCGCCGGGTTAGTTGACCACCAAAAACGGAATTGTATGACTCTAGATTTGGAGTTTTTGGTTGCAAAAAATAGAAGACAATAAATTCAAGAAGAGAACTTGACGTGACCCTGAATTTTCCACTATTGATGGTCGTATGTGCTTGGCCACTGACAGACGTTGTCTAATATAGCTATTCTACTCAATAAAGAATATCTCAAGGATAAAGAGTATTAACCAATTAAGGTAACGAAAGGGAGCTGTTGTGGCCTAGTAGGTAGATCAGGGGGACGATCCACTTTTAGAATGCCCTTGAATGCTTTAACTTCTTGGCTTTTGTAGAGTAAACCAATCTTTACAAGGGCCTTGCTTCTTGTAACTAGTATGCTTTGCTTGTTATTTCTCTGATAGCGGTTTTTACATATCACCCGAGTGCCTCTACCTCATACCTAGACATTAAGTCCGGTTTGTAGAGTCCGGTCTGTAGACCCACTAGACACTGATGCATATATATATGTATATATATGTGTGTGTGTGTGTGTGTATAACGCTTCTTTATGTGAAACCCTTCCAATTACTATCAACCCTCTACTATTGATATATCTTCAATAGCGTTAAAGGCCGCACGACTATTCAGAATTAAATAGAAACGCAAAGTAAATTAGTCTAGCTCCATGAGTTATTTACATTTACTTTCTGTTTAATGCTCCACTTCCTCCGTCAATCTGTTTTCTCCTCGAATTAATTTTAGGTGGTAATAAGGATGTAGTCTAAAATACACACCAGTCACACGACGTCTAACCGCAAATGTAGCTTCGGTGTACATTGCAAGAGAGGTTAGCCTCGGCCAGGCGGCAATTGCTGTTAAAGGAGCCGTCTTCATTAGTTAGCCACAGCGACGGACCACCACAGCCTTGAAGCCGGTACTTGAATCCATTATCAAGCGGGTTGGCAAGGGGGACGTTGCACGGGTTCTGGCCGTTGTCGTTGATCCTGTCCCAGCGGCAAGGGTCGCCACCCTCAATCCACATCACTAATAAGTAGACGGACGGCGTTAATTTCTTTCAGATCAACTGAAGACATATAGCAGTGATGAAGTTAAACAGAAGATAGACGTACCGTTGAAACCCGCGGCGATTCCAATCGCAATGGCGGCCTCAGCACGCGTCACCGACAAGGCCATGGCCAAGACAGTGGGGATAAGATCTCGTGAAAAGAGCATAATGAAAGGTGAGGGGGTCTGCTGAATAGCTAAAGGAAAATTTGTCTATTTGGTGGCTCAGTGAAGAGGCAGGATTATTGGTGCTGCTATGACTGGATGGTAGATGCCGCTGGTGCCTTTTATAATATTCTAAGTTTGACGGAGAGATTAATTAACCTCTTTATACTCTAAATATTGCAGAGATACCTTCTGTTTCTACCGCTGGTTTAAACAAAAACCCCATAGGATATTTTGAACTTGCGGTGTCCAGTAAGGCTGCCGTTCCATGGGTTCTTTGTATTGCCCTATACAGTAAATGTAATCCTGGGCAACGGGTATTAATGGAAATGAAATATTCTGTCGACCAATCACGGACATTTTGATCGCTTACTTATGCTTACTCAAGTTAACCTTGAATCTTTTAGTTAGAATTGACCTTCAACCTTCTACTTAAAGGGAACCTCACTGTATGGGTGGGGAGAGTAGCGGGCGTTCTTGACAAAGCGGGACTCGTATATAAATGGCACGGACCTCTTCGGCAGCCTGATCGGACGATCGCCAACTCATGATGCCAAGAGTTGCAGCTCTTCAAACGTAAGCAAAGAGCTAGACGGAATCCGAATTTTCCACCGCATATGATCATATGCAATTGGGCTTGTACGATATCCACTTAAAGACTGCTTTAAAGGGAGATGGAACAGAGAGAGTTTCCATTGCCAAATACGTACTTATAACCAGGGGTGCCAATAGCTCATGGATCAGTTAGACTTCTAACCGTGGTGTACAAATTGAGTTAATGAGATATGATATTCCTCGAGCTGTAGAGCCAGAGTTCAAACAAGGAGAAGCATCTGCGCCTCAGCTGTTCCCAATTCACACTTCCGGATTACTTCGCCTTGCATTATCCCATGTACGTAGCATTCTCCTATAATCCTCCAAGCTCGTCTTCCTGTTATAGCTGGACACTTTCGAAGCACAAAAGGAACTCCGGACCCAAAAAGCACCGCAATTCTGTCCCCAGGTTTTAATTTCTGGGGGCCTAATCCAAAGTATCCCTTCTTAGTGATGAAGAACCTTCGCCCTAAAGCAAACCTCTCGATACCTGCTTCCAATGTATCCTGTGGCACCAGACTTGGTCGCTGTCTCAGAGCTTCATACACATCATCAATCAATAGCCTGTACATGCTTCCTATTAGAGTGATTTGCATCTTCGGAGTCATCGAGATCCCATGCGATACGATATAATCGTCTCTTTTTTGCTTGTCGCCCAGCGAGCTTATCGCTGTGTCGTCTGCATTCCCAATACGGATCGGGGACTATATTCGCTAAATTGAACGGCTGATGGTAACGATCGTATGACTGTTCTTGCCATATTGAAGCAATCTCCAATAGGAGTGCAGGATACTCATCATCATGCTGTGGAAAGGCTCGCTCTTTTAATTTAGGATCCAACCGGATCCTAAATTTTGGGGGATAATCTCTTCTTCCTGGGGTAAGAGTAGTTAACGATCGATTGAGGGCAGATATCGACTGATCAAGAGCTTCGCAGCAAACTCAACTAATCCCTTTTTAATTGCTGTTATTGGAGGCTGCCCCGACGACTAGGACTTCGGAATTTTTCTGGAAGCCATTCCTCGTAACATGGCTGGTACAAGTACCGTATGCCTTCAAACCGTCGACTGTCCCACAAATAACGTGGACCAAAAAGCTTCAAGCAGCTGATTGACAATTGGTTACCTGATAGATACCTTTTTATTGGATAAAGCAAGATGCTTGCAGCAACCAACAGCGACCATGAAACGAGTAGCGTCCGCCCAGTTTCTGTCAGTATTTTCAACAGTGCTCTCATGGCATATTTCTATCCCGTCCCACAATATTCCCTTAATTTGCAAAGTTTTCTCGTGTTTGTCCAAATTGAAGGAGGCATTTACGGAAGTAGCGGTTCCGTACAATGGCTTTGAGGCAGAGTGTTTCAACTCTTGTAGCAGCCATCTCTTCATCTCAAGTTCTGTAATAAGCTCACCTCGCTGCAATAGATCGGGGTTTTTAGATAGGTGAGGATTCTCATGTGCGATGACAAAGACGACGTTATCGCGATGGAGCACCTCTTAAAATTGCTCTTTGAGTCTAGGTGAGATTTTGTGAAATGAAAAATTTTAGGAATATCCTCTAGGTTTTTTATAACTGCGGAACCTTTGACAGCTATTTCTAGTCGTCTAATTCGGCGTTCCCGTAATACCTCATCTTTAGAAGTCCTCAGTGGAGAATTAATAGGGAACCTAACCGATGACCGTTCACCAGTTCCATCAGCCCCAACGAGCTTTTTGGGTTTTGTATATTTTGGTTCTGCTCACCACGTAACATCGAAATAACGTTGTATGTTTCTAAGAGGCAAAGGCAGCGAACCAAGTGGAACAGACCAGTCCGGAACACAAGATGGTAGATCTTGATCATCGTTGCCACATTGGCGAAGAATTTCTAGCTTGGATTCATCTAGCAGCAACATTGCAAGTTGTTGAACCCAAAGCAAGAGTTTCACGGGATAGACACCGTACATAACAATAGATACGATCGTATGTGGCTGGTTCTCTGCATTATGTCATTTTAAATAGAATCTGAGTACAACTTATTCACGATTGCCAATATTATTCACATCAATTCATTTGCCCTTACCTTGCGGCAGAGGCAACCCAAATAGAAAGTCATGCCTAACAAATAGGTTAAACAGCTTATTTGCTTTTGTTATATGAACTAGCAAACGATACAGCCTTAATTATCTAAATGCCATGAAAACAATCGCTTTCTAATATATGCACGCTAATTACTGGTAGAGGATCTCTCGTTCATTACCCGCCAGCACCTCTCTTCTCTAAAATAAGAAGAAAAAACTCCAGCCGTGAATTTTTTGTATCCTAAAACGCCGATATAAGTGATATGCTTTTCTCCTTAAACCATGGATGTATTGATTTTTTTCTTCTCAGCCCCTGAAAAAGCGTATAACAATGTAGCAAGACCTTTGCCGCCGCCAGAAACTGCGAGAGCAACTGCTGATCCAGCAGTTCGGTAAATGAGGGCACCGATGAAACCCCCAGCGACAAGTGCTATAAGAAACGAGACGCGTCTCGTTCGAGGACGATTATCCAAAACAAAGAGCTTTCGGTCAATCATAAGATCTACCCACGCTGCAGTTGCCATGGCAGTGCTGATTTCAGTTGCCGCCAGACTTCGAGATTGCACCACCTGGCTACCGGCGGCAAACGCCAACAAGGCCACAACAGCAATGGCTGTTGGGCCGTGGTCATGAACTCCATACCGGTATTGAACGGCGGTGGCACCAAAGATGAGACAAGTTTGTACTAGATTGCACAGAATAAGCCACCATCGCTTCCGAGGGCCGACGACATGACCCAGTTGGCCTGTTAACCACCCTGCGAAAAGGAAAACACCGAGTCCCGTGCCAATGTTGGCAGTATAGAACATGTCGCCGTTTAGTTTTGGTATAACCACGGCCAGACATAGAAAAATGGTATTGCCTGTTTGGTTCGAGGCAAAACAGTGATAGTCTGGGAACGTTGTTGCATCTTGGGCAGCCTTACGTTAGCCTTTGGGAACAGCAATACTATGCATAGAAAAGGGGGCCGTCTACCTTGAATGCCTGTGCAAACCGTTATTAATAAGAGTTGGAGCTCAACGAATAGTGACGTGCGAACGTCCTGGTTGAAGTGGTCGATAAATCCATGCTCAATTTCAGATTTTTCGGAAGTTTGTGGAGTCTGTTGTCCAGCACAGATTGACCCTTCTCGACTAGTGTCTTGAGGGCTGGTAACTGTCTTGGCCTCTGTTTCAGCCATTGGGCCTGTTGAAGTTGCGCTGATGAGTTTTCAGAGATTAGGATTGAAAACAAATTGATTTGGACCAAAAAGAGAGATTACCTGAGAGGCAAAACCTGGGGGCAAAGATTTACTTAATACAAATGTCGGGACCGACTTCCGTCTGAGGCACGGTACGAAAATTGGATAACCGCCGGCCCCACGTCCGAACTCAGGATCCATGAGCACTGCTTCAAGGGGAGAGCCAGTAGCGGACTTTTCCGGCCAAGTAGCTTGGCGAGAAGCGCATACATAACGATTTCGCTGCTTTTAAAGAAAGCTGCCTCTCAGATCAAAGAGTGGCTCACTCATATCTCCGCAGTACGGAAACGATGTCTTGGCGTGCAGGGTTTACGATAACGGACGCTTCGACTCAAGTCGCACACAAAGTGTCCTCGCTGCAACTTTGCGATTGTTATATAGTATTTCTCATCGCGGCGCTGAGGGGCAGAAAAAGAGAAGTACACGCATCCTTCGTGCTCATACCATACAGTTCAGCACATCTCAGCGAGTCACCCTTATCCTAGAAAGCAATTCTCTTTGTTCTCTATCTCTTTCGCTGCCCACGATGGCTGCTTACTCTGCTAGCCGAAATCCGACAGATACAGTCGCATCCAGCTCAGCTCACCGACTATTATAGGTATAGGCGTTGGCTCTTAGATAATGTTTACGTACATGAGTCCCTGCAAGCTGCAATAGGGGCGGCGTCATCGAGACGAGAGTAGAGAGAAAAAAAAAAAAAAGCCCGATTTAAAGCGGCATGGCGGCGAAAGCCTGTTTCTTCCAGCCAATAGCCAAGGGCTGACCCGCCGCATCCGGAGTGGGCCCCGGCCGGCTGCCGACGAGCTAGCCGCGCGGGCCGGAAGAAGATCTGGCTCCAACTCCACCGATGCCGCCGACATCCGCGCTGCCAATGCTGCTGTTTTGGAGGGAAATCGTTCTTGACAAGAGGTTGGAATATGGTGAAAAATAGAGTTATGGATGATATAGACTGGGTAGTGCATTAGGAAAACGTGGAGTTGGATGATCTGGAAAATATATGGAGTAGATCTTGATCGATTAATTGTGGATGTAACTCTGCCCTGGACTATGTCCTAGCTACTCTGTTCAGGGGTATGTGCTATGTAGGATCGACATGGCCTGTGAGAGTCTTTGACTTATAGACCAAATTTTCCAATGTAAGCTACATGTACTTACTTTATACTAGTTGCCTACCTACCTACTACTAGGTAGGTATTTCTGTTAAGCTAGAATATTGGCGCTTTGTTATTTGACGAGTATACCAAAGGTATAGTATCCCGCTGCCAAACAATCAACATCTTTATTGAAGATATTGACGAGAAACCCTGGCCTCATTCTCCCTCCTAATAACTACCCATATATAGAACGAGTTCCTTACTAAATAGGCCTTTTCATCGTGATGTTTAATAGTGATCAAGCCAATTTGCCAAAAACCTTTTTCTCAATGCTTATGCGACGTTGTATACTAATTTATCCACTGATTTAATATCTGAAACATTCCCCCGTCTCTTGAGCAATTGTCTTATAGCTGTGTCTGGGACGTACATTTTGAACGAGTACCTTTCGGTCCCTGGTAGTTGGTGTTTGGCCGCATTTTTGCCGATTAGTAAAAGAGCGTTGGTGCACCGCAACGCGTTTAATGGAAATCACGTGCTGTCGCATCTGCTGACTAACCGACGCGATACGCGATGTTCGGGCAGCACCACTTTCATATTATTGTTCACGCCGCATACGGTTGAGAAATACTGAGTGCGATACGGAGTACAAGGGTCTGGCCTCAATGTTCGCCGGAATCCCAAATGCAGACCAGCCTGGCATTTATTAGCCGGCTTCATGACTCGAAATAACCTGTCAGGCCACCTCTCCTGGTTGTTGAAGAACGTTGCGCTGTCAAAACCCACCGCCCGCGAATTTCCCACCACAAGCGATACCTCATCGTTTCGTTTTTCACAATCGCAATCGCAATCTGCCGACGCACCTGCGGCGAACCTCAGCCAGGCAACCACTGCATCGACCAGCACAGATAAACGGATATCCCAGGTACAGGCATCTGGGAGCTCAAATGGCCTACCGAAGAGAGAAGAAGCTTTGCAGGATAAAGAAGTGGTGGTATTAGAGGACGACAGTATGGGCCGCTTGAACTTGTCTACCAAACCGAAGAAAATATCGCTTCTGTCCCAAAATGGCCAGCTCGCAACACCGTTAACCACTGATCCTCAGACCAAGCAACGCTTGAATGAGCCTTTTAAGTCCAGTGGTGCGTAAACCAGAATATTATTTAAGTGCTACTGGGTTAATATTTTGGCAGCAGCTGCAAAGACCACGAATCTAATACAAGATGCCATCTCAGAAACGAAACCAGGTTCATCACGCCGCATCTCATCGCCGGAATTTAGCGCTGATTTCGCCGACTTCGATGATGACGACTTGGAGTACATGGACCTAACAAGAACAACCGGCGCATCTGACGAGTCTCTACAATTCGGCGACGATGTGAAGGTCTGGACGGAAAAGGACGCATCTTGGGAAGCGCCGGCTAAAGCCAAAAAGAGAAAGAGTGCTGATACCGGCTACGCTGCTGCTGAAAGCCAATTTCCGGATGTATATCAGCTCCTGGGAGCTGATCCTCCAGCCCCGACTCCTGGTCGTCGTTCTGCAACAAAAGTTAGTTCCCCTAGTTTCATGATCTCCCAACAAGATGAATTGGAAAATTCTTTGTTGCTAAACTGTTCAAGGGTGCGAAAAACGGATCTTCCAAGATGTCCTTGGATGGGTCTTCCTCTCCTTTAGGCCGAGCTGCTGCTCAAAGGGCGCCATCTCCTATCAGGCGGACTCCAGAAAAAGACTACGCTATCAGCAGTTCTGAAAGACGAAAGAAATTAAAGGTTGCTGGTGAGCGACCTTCGTCTCTAGACTCTCCAGATCTCGACGACGCTGCCCAACCTGAGCCACGACAAGCTAACGAAATTTTCATCCCGGACTCCGATGATGAATTTGTTACACCGCCGTTGAATACGGCTACTTCTAAGAAAATCCCAGCGAAGCCTTTTGTTAATCTACAAGAGGAGGACGCTTTCCTTATGGATGTTGAAGATTTAGCTGTATCTCCTAGGCCAAGACACCAACGTTCATCTCCACCTCGGCCAGTTCAGACTAAAAATCCAGGTGCTTTACACCATCAAAATGTATCTGAAACCCAGAGCACTGGCACCATCGATAATTTCAACGAAACACACTCATCACAACATAAAATTCCATCATCTAGCCAAACACAGAAAATCTTGTCTCGCATTTTAGCAAATCCACAACTTCTAATCCAAAAAAGCGAATCCCTGGACAACCAAATTCAACAAAATGATAGGGACTTCTTACAGGCTATAAACGACCGGCTACCGAAAGATAAGAGAAACGAAATTAAAGCAGAGAAAGAACGCCTCATCCAACAGCAAAAAGCAATGCAGGACCTTAATGAAGCGGTGAAGAGCTATAGAGCCTTGAATGAACAGCGAGAAGCAGTTGCTCTACAGGTAGCCGAGTCTTATTCAAAGGGCGTAGATACAGATGACGACGAAGCTCGACTTGATGAACTTACTGAGCGTGTCGAGTCAACAGAACGAGAGCTTTCCCAAATACTAGTCGAGGCAGGCCTTGACGAGGCCAATTTCATGGAAAAACAGAAAGATCCTGTTCTGACTGAGAGAGACGAGCATATCGTTGTCCTTGGTACGCAAGCTGGTCATAGAGGCATGGTCAATATGTCACGGAGCTCAAGGGATACTCCGTTATCTATTGGAGGAACTCAAGTTGTTCACCAAACGCAGCTCCCTGAGCCGATTCGATCACAACTAGGCAGTGAGCCACTGCACAATTTTTCTCTTCCTGATCGTGCCTCTAGGTCTGCTTCAAGAGCGGCACCACATTCCAGCATAAATCACCTCATGGACGTAGAAGACGATTTCTTCTCTGATATTGACGAGATTGAGATGCAACTGCCTCCGAAACCCACCAAAAAGACCACTCAGCTCGACAAGGGCAAAACTCCTCTGAGACATCGCACTCAGCGCTCAGGAAATGAATTTAGCGATTTCAGCGACGATGCTGATATGCTTGCATTTGCTCAAGACTACGAGATACGCCAATCTGCTGGCGGGCCACCCCAAGACTCTCGAGTATTTTCAGAAACCTCGGGAAATGCCTTGCCTGCGCCAAAACAGAGGCAATTACCCTCAAAAAGGCAATCACCTCCAGAACCATCTCAAACAAGGATACCGCCAGAACTGATGAGACATCCTTGGTCTGCAGACGTCCAGAAGACTTTGAAAGATCGATTCAGGATGAAAGGATTCCGGCACAATCAATTAGAAGCCATCAATGCCACACTCGCTGGCGAAGATGCCTTCGTTCTGATGCCAACAGGTGGTGGAAAATCTCTCTGTTATCAGCTTCCAGCCGTTGTCAAGTCTGGGAGGACAAGAGGAGTAACCATCGTCATATCTCCTTTATTGAGTTTAATGCAAGATCAGGTGGATCATATGAAAGCCTTAGGGATACAAGCCGTTGCATTCAACAGTGAATGCTCTCCCGAGTACAAACGACAGGTCATGTCTGCTTTCAATGAGCGGAACCCAGAGCATTTCATTGAGCTTCTCTACATCACACCGGAAATGGCTAGCAACAGCGTCCAGTTTCTTAACGCCATGGTGAACTTATATCAGAAGAAAAAATTCGCCCGCTTTGTCATTGACGAAGCTCACTGCGTCAGCCAGTGGGGGCATGATTTCAGACCTGATTACAAGAATTTAGGCCAGCTTCGGTCCAAGTTTCCCGAAGTTCCTGTCATGGCCTTGACAGCTACTGCAACCCAAAATGTTATTGTTGACATTAAGCATAATCTTGGCATGATCAATTGCCAAGTGTTCTCGCAAAGTTTCAACCGTCCAAATCTGTATTATGAAGTTAGGCCGAAAAGTTCAAATCCGGTGGCGACCCAGCAAATTGCCTCTCTAATCAATTCTAAATACCGGAACGTCACTGGAATTGTTTACACAATCTCACGAAAACAAGCTGAAGACGTCGCTGAGAAGCTCTCAGATCATGGCATCGCCGCCCGTCATTACCATGCTGCCATAACGCCTGCGGAAAAAGTTGAGGTGCAAACAGCATGGCAGAGGGGCCAAATCAAAGTTGTAGTAGCAACTATTGCTTTTGGTATGGGTATTGATAAACCAGACGTCAGATTTGTTATGCACCATGGCATTCCGAAGAGCTTAGAAGGCTATTATCAAGAAACTGGCCGTGCGGGGCGAGATGGGAATCCCTCTGACTGTATCCTGTTTTACGGAAAAGCGGACATAAGAGTCCTCAAAAAACTAATTATAGACGGAGATGGTAGCAAGGACCAGAAGGAAAGACAGATGGTAATGTTGAATCGTGTAACAGCATTTTGTGACAACAAGGCCGACTGCCGACGAACTGAGGTCCTCCGCTATTTTGGGGAAGATTTCAATGCGTCACAATGCAACAAGACATGCGACAATTGCCAGGCCGGGTTAGTTTTCGAGCAGCAGGACTTCTCTGAATACGCTATTGCCGCTATACGGATCGTCCAGCAGCAGCAGAGACTCACAGCGAACCAATGTGCAGATATTCTGATTGGTAGGAAATATCCAGAATACCAAGAACAAAATTCAGACGAGTATCACGGCATGGCCAAGGGGATGAAGAAGCATGAGATGGTGCGCGTTATTGACCGCCTCTCGGCTGAAAAAGGCTTCCATGAAGAAAATATTGTTGGAAATCATGGAGTTGCCATTCAATATCTTCGAATCGGACCTGCTGCCAATCAATTCTTGACGGGAAGACGGAAATTGATGCTAACAGTCCAAGTTTCGGACCAAGTGGGCTCGAACCAGATGAAGACAAAGAAAACAAAAGTTAGCAAAAAGCAAAAAGAGCCAGCAGCTAATGTGCAGTCAACATACGTCTCGTCGCCAATCAATAGACGTAGAAAAAGAGCAGCAATTGTCGATAGTGATGACGAGTCGAACTTGCCTATGACATCACGAGGCTATGTGAATGATGGATTCGTTGTCTCAGACGAGGAGGCCGAAGAGGATGAGGCCGATGAAGAAGCTTTCGAGCCGCTCCCACAGCACCGGCCTGCAAAGCCGACTTCGAAACCTAGTTCCAAAAAGACTTCGCGACCGGAGCCTGTACCAAGCAAACACAGGCTGCAAGATTTGCCAGATATCCACCAAGACGTGGTGGACGCTTTTGTCCAACAGGCGCGTCAATTAGAAGAGCGTATCCGAAATAGATTGGGCCTCAGGCGGCCAATGTTTACGGACACTCACCTGCAAGAAATGGCTATCAACTGGACCACCTCGATCGACAGGATGAGTCGCATTCCCGGAATTGATGTTGATAGAGTCCAAGAGGTTGGCCCAAAGCTGATACCATTATTGAACACGTATCATGCATCGTATCGTGAGATTGCTGCGGCAGACGCGGGCACTGGCGCCTCAACCTCCAACTTGGATCAAGAAATAGTAGACTTGATCAGTTCGGACATCGATATCGACGAAGATGAAGGGGGAGAAGGGGAAGACTCCCATTACTTCTCTTCCAAACCAGCAGCTGATGTCCAAGCCTTCCATGATAGGCTGCAAACATTGAATAGCCAGCCAAGTCAATCCAGAGGCAAATCTTCCTATAGCCGAGGAGGAGGAAGCAGGAAATTCTCTGGTAAAAAGTGGCCCAAGAGAGGCGCTGGCGCTGGAGGCTCTCAACGCCGGAGCGGTGGTTCCGGTAGGAGAGGTGGTGGTTCCGCAGGTGGTAACGGCGCGTCGTCATCACGATCTGCCGCAGGAGGCAGCGGCGTCGGCGGATTCAAGCGAGACAGCAAAATCGTCAAGAAGAGCGGAGGTGGCATCGGGTTAATGCCTTTATGATCACTGGCCACAACCTGGAATCCATATTTCTACTTTTTCAAGCAAAGATAGATTTTAAAAAGAAAGAAGAGCAAGGGGCCCGCCTATTGATTTATGTCTATAATATGTTGGTTTTTGCGGGTTTTGCGGTTATTGCGTGGAGCATGAGATACGAGACATAACGAAGATATCCTCCCTCCTAGCATTCCCTTCCTAACACCACGGCGGAGGTTATTGCATTAACAAGGCGATTTTTAGTTTCGGCGTTGGAGCGTTTCGGCATTTACATCGTTATCCCTTTAGAGCGTATTAGAAGAAGAAAAAAGAGGAAAAAAAGTTGGGATGCGGGAGATGGCTACCTGATTAGAGACGATGTTTGTAGATGTGATGCAACAGTTGCACGTATATATATGTACTCATACATGTATTTCATCTGCACCGCTCGTTTTGTAGCAGCCTTTTTTAATGATAGAACCCTCAAACGCATAACAGCAATGGCTAAACTGAACTTGGAGGGAACATCCCGTCACATGATAGCAACAAGGCCTTGCACGTATGTGATAAGCATACTTTCAGAATTAAAACCCCGCATAAAAAGCCCGAGAAGCGTAATAAAGAGGAACAAAGCACATTCCATGTAAAAGGCTCATTTCTGCATGGAGACAGTAAAGAGAGAGGCCGGGGAGCAGATAGTAGTAGAAGATCTCGACTCCGTCGAGCAGAGAGTGCTACAGAATCTGATCACCTGGCTGATCGGAAATCCAAACGCTGATTGGCACGCCACCATGTTTTCACCCCATGTCGAGCAATGTATAGGTGGCGGCGTGGAATACATGGCATGGCCGCTGGAATCCAAGGTTGGCTTGTTTCATTTTCTCAACATGTTATTATTCAAGCTTATTGAATGAGCTCTGGTATATAATGCACTTACTTATACAACCCATTAAAAAAGTATCCTGGCTTCGATTGGGTCGTATGCAGAACAAGGCTGCCCAGCCTTCCCACCAGAACAGCCGGTGTATGGATCCCAATTGCCGGCTTCGACGGATGCAGGATTGAAGACGAGGGTGGGTTTACGTATAAGCTGCTGGTAGGCAAAAAGTATCAGATGCTTAAACCGTCCAGAAGGGTTACATTAAGAGTTAGAGAGGGCGATGTGATGCATGTGCTATGGCTTATGAAGCATAAAGATACGTGATTTTATTGGAGGTTGGGAAATACAACTACATAATGTATTTTATTTTTTTTTATTTTATTTTTTTTTCTGTTTGCGTATTATAGTAATAGGGTTAACTTTTACATCAAGTTCACGTCCAAACCACTACGGTATAAATAAAAATTTTCTGTATTGCAAATAGCGATGTTCTACAGACCAACGAGGAGGACTTATTGATAATGGGATTTCTAAGTGACATATAATAGGTATATATAGACGCAATAGATGCAATAATAATATTTTATTGACAGTCTTGCTATATCTAGTGAATCGTTGTTATAAAGATAACAAGGTGTCGTATCCCAGGGACTCCAAGGAGATGTGGTAAGTAAGCAGCTGTGCAAGTTGTAATTATTATCTTTGTTAATCAAGAATTAATCAAGTAACCAACTCATCTCTATATTTAGCCTCATTAGTAGTTAGGCGGCGTAGGCCCTATACATGGACAAGCGAAACATTGTATAAGTGTCTACTTTAATCTATAATCTCGGCTCAAAGACCAACGTATATACAACCTACATAATAGCTGCGCCAGAGAAGATCCAATACAGTATCGACCGTTACGTTAACGGGACTCGCCGCCTTTACTCTGTTATAAACTCGCAACTCGGGCTTACTCGTCGGCTACCGCGTTACCATCGCTAACTGCGCTCTCTTTAGGTGGTTTACCGATCACGGTAAGATGCTCCTCTCTTTCTATTTATTTTCATCTCTAAGTCTTACCTTCCCCCCTCTGGGCATTTCGATCATTTCTCTCTCTCTTTTACACTTAGCTAGTAGGTAAGCTTTCCAGACACACTGGAATCTCCCTAGACGAGTTCCCGCATATCGACAAGTGGCCGAATACGCTTTCCCAGAGGCCGGCTTTCCAGAATGGTCGGTAAGTGTCTTAACCGGTCGTCACTTGAGGCAACGTTAAACGCCTGAGGGTATATGAGAAGAGACAGGCCCCCAAAATGAGACCAATCAGTAGTTTTATCTCAAATAACTAAATAGAACAATCGCCAGTCGCTGCATGAATCAAAAGCTGAACATACGAATAGCCCATTCCACTCAAATATTATCAGAAATCAAGTGTTCGGATTGTTTCTAGTTAAGTTCAAGAAGAAGAAAAATTGTAGAGCTAGCCGTAGCATATAACAAGCTAGCTCCGGGAATCTCAGCTATTCTAACAGGAAAACAAAAACAAAAAAATATAAAAAATAAAAGACAAGGAAGAGGATTAGGCACGCGCAATGAGACCGATCAGTGGGAATGGGAAAAAAGGATTGAATTAGGTAAAAGCAATATTGTGAAAAATAGAAGAAAGAGAGAGAGAGAGAGAAAAGATGCCGACACATGCCAACCAAAACCACCTTTTTGTGTCGCGTCCTTTTTTTCCACATCAACTCCCTCGCACACCGCCAGCTCAGCTCGCTTCGCTTCGCTCCTCCTTGAATCCTTTACGCCACGCTATGGAAAAAGACAAATAATGATAGAAATTACTTGAGGTAAAAAAAAGAAAAGAAAAAACACACGAGTGGCGTGTTATATATGTGAGCCGAAGTGAAGCAAAGAGGTTATTTGTTTTTGAAATTGAGTGGCTTCATATGAATAAGCATTCCAAACGTGATGTTACAGAAGAAGCAAATAAACACGCAAAATAACGGACAATCCGATTCCATTTCCCTTTAACAAACATTTGATACCATAATCTTATGAATGTGCCATCAAATATTGTTGATTCAAAATCGCCACCTGGGCTTAAGATCTTTCGGCTCGGGGGGTTGTCGCTATACTTGCGAGAAGTAAACCGGCTGAATATGGGGAGAGGGCTTGATCCACGGGTTGAATCTGGCCGTCTTGGCATAGGCAGCAAGCTAGTCCGACGAGACGTAGCCATGGAGCTGCTAGGGCGGACGTTTTGGGTATCCAGGTTCAAGGTTGAAACGGTGGGCTGTACGTTGGAACGACGAGATGGTGTTTGTTTGGACAGAGTAGATTGCGAATAAGGTCCAGGAGAGGTGAGACGGTCACGGAATGAAAGTCGAGAGTTGCCCGTCCTAGACCAAGATCTGGGGAATGACTCCGACATAGGGGACTCTGAGCCGGCCCGGGTGAGAGAGCTCCGGGGGGTCGGCAGCTTGGAGGTAGACAGCGGCGTAAGAGCCGACGTCGATCTTATGGGCGCAGGCGTTCTGTGTGGGGTGTGGCTACCATCGACATCCAAAGTATTTGCAGAAGAGTTCCATCTTGGTCGGTGCCCCATGGTGGACGCAGGTCGTAGGGTCGAGGCAGATGCTGAAGGGGGGTAGTAGGAGAGTCGAGATGGAGTCTTCTTACCCATCCTTGAGACTGGAGCAGGTAATGACGAGTCTCTTCGGCTAGAGGAGGCGGACATGAGGCTAGAAGAGCTCGCGTTAGGGGATCGAAGTTGATTTACACCTTGTTTCCGTGCAGGCGTATGCGG
This sequence comes from Trichoderma asperellum, assembly GCF_020647865.1. Taxonomy (NCBI): domain Eukaryota; kingdom Fungi; phylum Ascomycota; class Sordariomycetes; order Hypocreales; family Hypocreaceae; genus Trichoderma; species Trichoderma asperellum. The sequence continues at coordinate 5,053,149 of NC_089415.1, read as the reverse complement.
ATCACGGCCAAAGTTTGGCATGATCACAGACGAAGGGGGGGAGCTTCCTGGAGTTTCCATGCCGCTGCCATTGGTAGACCTGTCGTTGGAGAGCATGCTGGAGATGGAATCTCGTAGTTGCTGGCTCTTTCTCTCTGCGTAGATATCCTCGAGAATGGCATCCATATCTCCCATATCAAGCTTCAGTGACTCCCATCGCGTTTGCATTTCTGCATGAAGACGCAAGATCTCACCATTGACGGTCAAGCGATCTTTGACACCCTTGTCAATAATAGCCAGCACTCGCCCAATAGCGGGACCATAATGCGTTTTCTTGGCCTCGTAGCTCTCAATCTTTTTGGCGATGGAGGGTTGGTTCGTCAAATGCATGCCGGAATCAATAGCTTCCCTTAGCTTCATCAAAGACCGCTCCACAGACTCGTGCATCTTCTGCGCCTGCCGTCCTGCACCGCGGAAGACAATAACCCATCTATCCTCCCCGAGCTCTTTACGAAGAGACTCCGCGTCCTTTTCGAGCTTCTTGTAGCTCGCATCCAGGCCATCGTGTCGCATATCCAGCTCTTCACATGCGGTAGGAAATGCATGCTTCGCCCTTTGTTCGAAGACGGACAATCGCATGGGCAGAAAATCTAGAGATGCTCTCAAAGGCTGCATCCTAGCAAAAAGAGCGAGCAGGCTAGAATCATCTTGAGACATGGCCGTATTCCCTGGTGCGTTGGGAGTAAGCGGTAAGGCAAGACTGAGGCGATTCGACGGCTGCAGCCGCGCGGCTGAAAGAGGGTTATCTTCAACAATAGTCTCCAAATCACCAATGTCGACATTGTCACCGCTTGCGGCCACGGCAAGGCTCTTGTGTCGACGCTCTTCCATCTCAAAAACGAGCCGCGAAAGTTCATCCATTTCGGTCTGTATATCACCCAGTACGCTATTCCATAGTTCTTCCCACTCCATGGCAATTTCCACTTGGTTTCGCACGCTCTGCAGAGTTCGCTTTATCCGAGCCCATTCATCTGCAATCGCCTCCATCTGGGTAACGGCTCGTCTAAGATCGTCGGTGGACGCGTCAGCAATATCAGGCCGGTTTTGCAGCTCATCGATGGCGTTAACATAGGCGTTGATGAGATGTTCGAAACGACTGATGGCATTCTCAACTTCTTCCAAGCCTTCACGGCCACCGGCAGCCGCCCACTCTACGTCATCTTCACTGTCCAGTCCGGCAACGACTTCTAGGGCCTTGGAAATCCAGCTGCGAATCTGTTCGGCAGCATTGATAAGAGCCTTGGAGGCCACTGGTGCCGTTGGGATTGCCGAAACCTTGCTAGAAAGTGCATCGGCATCAGGAATACCGAGCGTTGTTAGCTGAGCTAGCTGATTAGCAAACGACACTCGTGAGAGAGTGTATATCGACCCAGGTCGGTTGTGGCTCGGCGTAAAGTATGAGTTCATGTCTGGCGTGAAATCATTGAAGGCGATTATTTCGGGAGGCGCTGTTTCTACAAGTGGCGATTCCTTTGGTGGAGGAGTTGGAGGGGAGGGGGAATATGCGGGGGAATAGGAAAGAGAATTTGAAGGCGATTGTGAAGGGGAAGCGGCGGGAGGCGAGGAAGGCAAAGGCGGATATTCTTTGGGAGAAGGCGGACGCGTAATTCGTTCAAGGTGTTCGCGTCGAGTATCCAGAGTGACCTTGGTTCCATTACCGTTTAAGTGGTCGGGCAGCCGATATTTTTGCGTATCCATGGCGAGAGATTTAGCAAGGGCGTCTTCGAGGGATTCTGGTTCCTGGATATCAGGCAGTTCAGGTAGCTGATAGGAATCAGCGAGAGGAGACATGGATACGTCCGACTGGCTAAGTGATCTGCTATGCGGAGGAGGGGCGCCAGGGCCTTTCCAGGGACGGCCGCGCCGAGAGATGACGGCGGTGACGGATCCTGCTTGGTGTTTCTCGTCGAGCTGGCGGAGCTGTTCTTCGTCAAGTCGACCGATGGAATCGATGTGCTGCTTTTCGATGGCTGCTCGCTTGGCTGCTGCTTCAAGGCCCAGAGCCTTTAGGCGAGCAGCAAGACCAGGCGATGTCTTTCGAAATGCGGCAACCAGGACTTCATGCGACGGCTCAGGTTCCAGAAGAGTGCTGCTTCGGCTGCGATATTTGCTGGAAGTGGTGCTGGTGGTAGGGCTTAAAGCAAGGTCGGCAGCATCGACTGGAATCGTGTCGTGGCAGATGCTACTGTTGCCGTTGTTGCTCTTGTTGGTGCTGTCAATATTGTTATGGTGGTTAGTGTTGCTGTTATCGATGCTCGCGCTGCCGTTCGTCCTTGGTGTTGACAGATCTGCAGGCCCTCCGTTATGTGAGGGGGTGGATGCGACCGTAGCGACAAGCGTGGCGGTAGCTGCAGCTGAAGCCGAAGCTGGAGCTGGAGCTGGTTCTGAAGCTGGAGCAGCGTAAGGGGTGGCGGGCGACTGGGCGGTTTGGTCGGTTTGATCAGTGAATTTTTGCAAGTTTATGTCCCGCTCGCCTGCATCATGGCCGCTTGGCTGCTGCTCAAGGTCGCGGTTCGGACTCAGACCCACGTCGGCGTCTGTTGAGCTCTCGTTGGCTGGGTTGGAGTCGCGGTCTGGGCTGCCACTGGCGACCACGGCAGCAGAATGGCTGGTGGTCATGGGCCGCAGGTGATCGCTGGGGGGGTTCAGTTGAACCCGCCCGCCCACAGGATCGTAGGGAACTCAGTGTTGCTGCGGCGTAGCAAGCGGCGCGCTAGTGGAGGGCCCAGGTGCCTTTCAGTGGACGGCGGCCCTGAACGGCGCCCTGATGGCTGTGCGGCGGCGCAGTGGGTGGGAGGGGCAAGTGTAGGCGGATATGTGTTGACTGCGCGTACGTAGGGGCCGGCTCGAGATTGGTTACCGAAGCCGCCACCCGTGAGGCGTCCAGTGTTGCTGATAAGCCGTTGTTGCTGCCCTATCGCGGTGCTCGTTTGGAATGGATTTTTTTCCTGTCGCGCGACGACCCAATCAAGACGCGCACTCTGCTGAAAAGTCCCGACGGTGCCGTCGTTGCTGCCAACCCAAGCGAGGACTGCGCAAGTGGGCTGGTGTGTGCGGATGCACAGTAGGGTTCGTTGGATGCCTGCACTGCTGGTTCCGCTGCGCTGACCAGGAGACTGGGCGAAAGAGCGGATTCTACCCGCAGACGATGCGGTGCCGGTGGAGAGCGCTGCAAAAAAGACGGCAGCTCGCAGGACACAGCTATCAGCGATGGTGGTAATAGTGCAAGTAAAGCTTGGATGAGGCTCGGTCGTTGGCGGATTATGCGGCTGCCAGCTCGTCGACCTGGCGAGCGCGCAGTCGCAGAGCGTGGTGTTTGTAGTCGTCGATAGGGATTAACTCGGGTTCTGGCGGTGATCTCCTGGAAGAAGGCTCGCGATGGACCTTGACCAAGAGCTGGCTGAATCAAGTAAGGTCCGCGTACCGGGGTTGTTCGACGCCCAGGCTGGCCGGAGTCTGGGTCAGGTCAAAGGCTGAAAATAGTCGAGTACAGCAAGAAGTCGGCAGAAGGGGAGAGGGCGGAAGCGGCGAGCACGAAAGCCAAAATGGGAGATTGGACGAATAGCCCAAGCACAGCTTGCTTGAATGATTATGATGGTGAATCAAAAAAAGGGGGCTGAAGGAGAGGGAAACTCTGGTCAGGAGGGGTGCAAGAGGAAGAAGCGTGGGATCGCAGCTCATGTTAATTAACGGGAGCTGCTCGTTCCTGAGCTAAGAGGGAGAGACGATCTACTGGAAGAGGTACCCTCATCTCCCTCTGGGGGTACTTGGTACTTTTGGGCGTTGTGGTCACTCTCTACCTATCTTACTCTTGACGCACCAAACGAACTTGCACATTTATTGGTGGATAGATGAATGGATGTGGCATGGGGTCACGTATAACTAACGAGACAATAAAATAACAAAGATATTTTTAAAAGTCCGTGGGTTCAACAAATGGGATCCTGGCAAAGATGCTCTCTGTATGCCTTACAAGCGGACAGCCCTGCACATGTACCTTGCTGTGAGGACCGAGGTACCTTGCTAGTACTAGCCCATTAGTACCTGAGGTATGGATTGTGTAACTGGAAATGGTATCTCTGTGCTATAACAGCTGCCTATCGAAGGGAGTTATACTCCGTTGGTGGGTGGTATTCTCGCCGATTGAGAGCCTAGATAAACGGCCAGATGCGACACGTTTGACACGTGTGAGGGTGATGCGGCCCAATGCACTGGTGGGAGAAGATGCCACCTTTCAGCGCGCCTAATGAATGGCACTGGCTGAGACACAGCATGGGACAAAGCAAGGGCGCGAGGTGATGGAATGGCGATGGACCGGATTTGGGCTAGGTTGCCGGCTAAGCAATAACTGGCGTGCTGCAAATTGCTTTGTTGGGGACCAGTTCCAGCAGCGCACACGCTAATGCTGCCACTGCCGTCCTCCACAGCACAGCTTCCACCAGCACTGCAGCGTGCAGCTTCGGCGCTCTGTTCCACTGAATGTGCGCTAGCATTAGAGCCATGCCGGGCTAATTAGCGCATCTCCACCGCCGACACGGGAGCTTCCACAGCACTTCCACAGGCATCCGCTTCTGGCAGCTTCAAACCACTTGAAACGCTGTGAAATCTCCACGGCTCCATGCTGCCCGACCCGCCTCCACCAGGGCGTCCTGCAGCCATTTTCTGCATTATCAACCTGGCAACATTAGCCTGCCGTCCGATATGCCCAGGCACCTTGCGATGCTTTCTTAATTCCATGCCGGGGTCACGAGCGTTCTGGGATGGCAGAGGGCGGGTGAGACAATGAAGATACTTGGCACGACTGCGACGGGGCAGCTACTGGATATGGCCGGAAGCTGTCATTTTACTTTGCCGAGCTCACAGTGGTAGGTACCTACTAGGTAGTAGCCTGGCATCTGGTTGGTAGCTAGCCCCGAGGCAAATTACTTGGTCCATATAATTGGATGGCCAATCTCTCTGTTCGTACATGATGCGACGCGACGGCCCGCGCTATTCGTCGGTGGCTACCTGCTAGGTGCTGGGAACAGAGGGAAGCAGCTTGAAAGCGAGCAGCTATTCTTGGCTTCTACCTGCCGGCTTATGATGCAATAGCAATACGAAACAAATGCACTTCACAATAAGCACGGGTATACAACGTCGTATTACTATCATCAGCCTTGGCCATCGACAGGCAGTTGATGAAAAGCGACAGGGCGGTCGAGTTGGGAGCTGGGTCGAGGCCGTTGCACCTAAAAGAGGCTTGCGCTTTGAAACCTTGACGGCACAATTCAGCTCTCCTCGGTATAATCTATCTACTACACCTACAACTACAACTGCACAGCTTGCTTAGGTATACTCCATTGGTGCTCCGTACGGCTCCGTGCTTCCAGATCCTTCTTACCCGACTTGGGCACAGCCGCTTCTCTTCTGTTCAGTTCTGGCCGAGTCTGTGGAGATAAGAATTATGCACAGCACGTTGTCCTGGGATATGATACCAGCGGCAAGGACCCGTGGGAATCGCGATGACAGCGAGAGAAGTGATCCGTCACTTTGCCTGGGGCGCACATGGGCTTGACCTGGTCGCTGGCCTCTGGCAGTACGAGTAGTGCAAAACTAACAGGCCTGTGATCCTGGCAATGGCCCATGACTGGGAAAAGTCCCAGGTTCCCATCACCGAATCCGCGACAGCTGCGAGTACGAAGCATCCGGTGATATCATCAATTACCAACCAGCCTGTATCTGCGCTCTCGCTCCTGGTTCCAAACCTGGAGCCAAACATGAAGCGCTGAGACTGTGCTGTGCCCGTGCCCAGTAGACCAAGCGGTTGAGGCGCTGTGGGTGCTGCGACATTATTCAGGCGCAACGCCACGATAGCGGCAAACTCCCACAGGCGCGCTCTCGGACTTGGCGAGACGGCCAAATTGCGTCCCAAGCACCTTGGGCGGAGATGGACGGAGTACCTAATACCACCTTCCAATGCACTAATCAATGTACCTAAGCATCGATCATAGGTAGCTCGACGGGCTGCGTGAACCGGCGCACGCCAAAAACCACACACCAAAAAAAGGCCGTTTCAAGTCGTTGCCCCCCGGACAACACCAAAACACGCAACGCAATTTCCCATCTCCACGGCTCCTCCCACCAACTATGGTTGGCGGCCAGAGCCACAGCCCCTGAGTCCGCTGCCTCGGATCCTCAGCGCCAGGCCAAGCAGCCCTACCGTTTTGCTCTCTGTCACTCTTTTTGCTCAGTCTCTTCATCTACGGCTGCCGCCTGTGCCCCGTATCCACCACGCTATTGCTGACCTGACTGCTTTGTTAATGGCAGCTACCTAGTGGCCATTTTGCCGTCACTTCAAACTGTTATATCCTCCCCCAGTCCGTGGTGCACGCGACTTGTCCAAGCTGCAGCAGGCCCGCCGGCTTAAGTGAACCATCTTCAATTCTCCATTCTCTTCGCCCGGCAGCTCTCGCTTCTCCTTCGATAACCATTCTGCTCTCTCGGAGCCGCAAAGGAGACAAAGAACAAGGATCCGCTTCCCCTCTCCTACGAGCAAGCACCACCAGAGACACACACAGGACTCCTCTGGCTTGGACTCCGCAAAACTCTGCTTCTCTCTTGCTGCTACAACTGCTTGTATTCTGTCTTTGATTCTGCCTCCTCCGCCATGTCTGCCGAAACCGAGAACCGCCCGCACTCTCCCGAAGCGGCACCGTCGCAAGCTATTGGTGCAAAGCCTGAGCCCGCCCGCGCTCTCTCGGCGGCTTCCACCACCTCCCAAGGCTCCAGCACCGATGCCAACTCCCGAGACTCGCTAGGCAGCGAGCTGTCTTCTCGCATGTCCAACTCCTCCCGCATGTCCACTATGTCAATGCAGTCCATCTCCGGGAGGTCGTCTTCCAGGACCCGGCGCCGAGGCTTCATGCGGCCTCAGGGCACCGACTTTGCGGCCAGCGCCAAGTCCCGCGAGAGCGTGATGAGCTTGGGCAGTATTGCACACCTGCAGTATTACTTTGCCCGAACTGGCCTGCTTGATGGCAAAGGCGGACAACTAGCTCGGAAGAAGCAGCCACGAGCGACTCTGGATCTGGCAGTCTTGGAGGGCACAGCGCCTATGACGGTACATACACCCACGACTGCGGGATTCGACGTGGACCCCTCTTTTGTTTCCATGGGCAGCAGCCCAGATCTCTCTGGACAGGGGTTCATCACCGACAATGTCATGGAATCTCCCACGGGACTGGGCGAGATGGACGACTTCTCCGACGACTTCGAGGAGGACCCTGACATTCTCCCGCCCACAGTCAGCACATACAACCACAGGCAAAAGGTCGTTCCTAAGCCCCCAACGGTGGCGGAGCTCAAGGCAGAGCTAGAGACCACGCTGCAAGATGCTCTCAAGGTCCTGAAGGAGGCAAAGGCCCGGAAAGCAGGGTCATTTCATGCGCCCAGCGATGCGCCTCAGTATGCCAACATGCCTGCAGAAAACACCCAGAGCTGGTACGAGCTGCAGGGTATGAACATCCTCGACTTCGTGACCTTGGCCATCCGCGCCGCCAAAAATTACTACACAGCCCACGAACTGCCTGACCGGCTGGACTCCATCAAGTCGGAAAAACAGATCCGGACAGATCTTTTGGGCGTAATGGAGGTGCTGAAACAGATGGCCACCAGAAACTTCAAGGACGGCATGAAGGACGAAGAGATTGACACCATGGTTGCTTGGATTGAGAGTGTTTTTGACATCCTCAAGAAGGAGGCCGCCATCGAAGCAACGGAACAGGCCGAGCGACAGAGCTGGTCGTGGATGACGGGCGACTGGGAAGGCAGAGAACTGGAGCGTGAACGACAATTCCTCATTTCCATGGACCCCGACGACGAGCCGCTGCCCGAGTGGACGCCGGCTTCCAGCGCCGCGGAACAACCGACACCGTTTCTAGAGGCCATGCAAAACGGACTTAGACTTGTGAGGCTGCACAACGCCGCAGTCAAGAAATCCAGGAGGCGATTCGGAGCGATCCCAACCTTCCACGTCGACACGCAGAAGCCGTACCGGAGCGCCGATAACCTCCGATACTGGGCCAAGGCTGCCGAGCTGCGCTTCGAGTGCCACATCTCCATCGACGCCCTGGGCATTGTGTACAACAATGGCCCCCAAGTCTGGCTAGATTTTGAAGCGGCCATCCTAAGGTGGTGTGCGCATGTGAGGGAAGAAATCACAAACGAGTTGGTCTAAGACCCTTAGCACTTGCTTTTTGCATCTTCCTTTTCTTTTTTACTTCTTTTTTTGAATTATCATGTTTTAATAACCGTTTTAATACGTGCATCTGCTCATACAAATGGTATTAATACAGCAGAAAAAAAGCCTTCTCGCTCCTTGACGAATTCACGTTTCGATAAACAGACATTTGACTGGAGACTTCTTCTTTAATACTTTTTTTCTGCTGGACCATAGGGCCTATCGCTATCTTGGCCTACAACTTTTTTTTTCTTAGCCTTTTCTTTTTGGATTATTATTGATTCTTTCAGGACATACACACACACATACAGATATATCGAGACAGAGGGACCGGTTTTCTCTCACTGAGACAAAGATTGACGCTATATAACTACCAAGGACACGCATTTTTTTTCCCCGTTCCCTCTCTCTCTCTCTTACAATTTTCGATCTCTAATTTCCTCATCATATCTTTTGATACTTTTAGCCTGTCGAGTTTGCATCGCTGGCGAGGTTTCTTCCATTTTCTTACCTTTTTTTTTTACCCCTTCTTACTTGGCCCAACAGATTTTCTTTCTCTTCTTTGTGTATTCTCACTATATCATACACCTTTTTTTATTTTGTCGATTGGGTCGAAAAGAAGGAAAGAATGAAACAAAAAAAAATACAAACATTAACAGAATGCTGTACAGATATATATGGATGGATGGACGGAAGGGAGGAAATGAATAGCGCGAGAGCCTAACCTCGATGCCATTTGTCAACATATAAATACCCCAGTGGCGTAAGCGCAGGCGCAGGCGCAGAGAAGGATATTCTTTCGATAACGGCGGGGCGGACAGAACGGTAGACAGAGAATGAATAAAACTGGTTATTCACAGTAATATTACTTTGCTACGTGTGTGATTTGCGTTCTAGTATCTCTTGATGTAGACGAAGATGAAGCCAATTTTGTATTATATTCGGTTTGCTATTAATACACTCCAAACCCAAAATAACGCCCTAATTACCATACTACCTAACATATAGAGAAAAGAGAGAAAGAAAAGAAGGTCCTAGCCATCTTCCAGACCAAAGATCCAAAATACCATCCATCGTTTACTCAATGTCCACCTTTCGCACCTCCATCCACTCCTTCTCCACCTTTGGCACCGTCACAATCAACACTCCCTCCTCCATCTTGGCCGTGATGCCAGACCCATCCACCTCCACGTCCTGATCCTCCTCGGCCACGCCCGCGGGAGGCAGCTTCACCTCCTTCTCGAAGACGCCGACCCTGCGCTCCCGGACTGTCGTGAGCGTCTGCAGGAAGGCCTCGTCGCCGGGGCGATGGACGACGCCGGCGATGCGGAGGGTGCGGGACTGGGGGTTCCAGGTCACGCCGATGTGGTCCTTCTTGGCACCGGGGAGGGCGGCGTGGAGGATAAAAGCGGTAGGGGTGTTGAAGATGTCAATGGGAGGAGTGAAGGTGTCGTCGGCCTCTTCTGGCTGCTGTTGCTGGGCGTTTCTGTCGGCAGGGCGGTAGTACCGCTCAGCTTGGTCGCGCAAGTTCTGGAAGAAAGGATGGTCCATGAAGCCGCGCATCATGCCGGGGAAGTCAAAGGGAGGGTGGGGAGGAGGAGGGTGATGAGGAGGGCCTCCGGGGCCGCCAGCGCCGGGACCGCCTCCGAAGGGTCCTCCGAAGCCTCGGCGCCATCCGCCGCGACGGCCTCCACAGCGGCCGCCTCGACCGTGGCCGTGAGCGTGGGCATGGCCCCAGCCGCCACGGCCATGAGGGCCACCGCGTCTGCCTCGTCGGCCAGAGGGGTCTTCGGACGAATAGAAGGGAGGAGGGACGCCTTCGTGGCCGTGGTCCTCGCCGTCGCTTTCCGAAGGAGTGACTTCGGCGGGGTCGGGGAATTCCTCTCCTTCCTGTGCCGTATCCGGAGAGGCATCGTGACTGCCCTTCTCGTTCTCGGCCTCTCTGGCAGCGGTATTCGTATGCGCAGTGCCCGTATTCACATTATCGGTGTACGCCTGCGGATAATCATGGTAATGAGGCGAACGATTGCGTCTGCCGCGTCCGCCGCGTCCAGCCCAGTCGGCCTCGTCAGGGAAGTCGTTGGGGGAGAAAGGGAAAGGGCCGTGAGGTGGCGGGTGAGGACCGCCGAATGGGAAAGGCGGCGCTGTGTTGGTGTGATCTACACCGGCGCCTGGCTGGCGAGGAGGGACGCCATTAGGATTGAGAGCGCCGTAGAAGGAATGGAAAATGTCCCATGGGTTATCGTAATGGGGTGCCATGATGATGGTTGTGCGTTGTTTGAAGAAAGTTGTAAGAGAAACAAGGTAAAGAAGGTTGTAGGTGTGTGTTAGATGTGTACAAGGTTATACCGTTGGTGTTCAAGGTAAAGTACAAACACGTCAAGAGATATCTCGTGGTTATCGTCCAATTTTATATCTCGAGCTAGGATACACAATGGCAAGGGACTAAACGCAAGAATAGATGCCGCGTAACCGTATTAATGACTGTTTTAGGCAGTCATTCAGCCAGCTCAGCGAACTACGTACGTACGTCGTCGACACCCAACGAAGCGGAGAGAAACAGGAGAGCGGCAAATTAAGCAATGTGCGCGTACAGTATGGAAGCCTTTAGTGCACCTGAACTATCTATTGATGAGTTGTAAGAAAACGATACCAGAGATGGTGTGACGAAGACACGCGTCACCCAGTTGAGAAGCTGCGTGGCAAAAGCCCCAGAAAGCTACAGCTTTAGCACTAAAATTGAAAGCTTCGTGCGAGATACACGCACTACGGGAGTCGGTTCCGGGCCCGAGGCACACCCGAGTCGGACGGTCGGTGAGCGGTGGCGCCGTTGTGGACGTGCGGCTGGGTGGGTGCCTGAATGGGAGTTTTATCTTTTTTTTGGGGTGTTTTGAGTGGTGAATTGGCATGTGAATTTGTGATTTAAGGTACATGTTTGATGGCTTGATTTGGTCTGGTGATTTCTGCAACTATGAAGTGCATATTATAAGTTTGGGCGTGTTAGTTCATGAAATAGGTATGCCATTACTGCCTACGTATAAGACAACGTGATTATGATGTGGTTTCCATTATAATAAGTATTCTAAGATGATTCGTCAACAGCAGTGTTGTTTAATAGCTACTACTCAAAAAAAGTGACATGAGACTTAGGATCCGCAGTCATCAATTGCTTCCCTCATAGGGTAGCTACCTATACGGAAATGTATTCGAATATGTCATGGAACGCTAATGTTTGTTTACAAACCGGTATATATAATACGCCAATGACAAGAACGATGATGCAGCACAAATAATCGAATGGAAGTGCTCCGTAAAAAAAATCATTATTCATCATTTCACTCCCACAGCCCGTGCACATGCTCACTTACAAGTTACAAGCCTTCCTCTTTATTTCCCCAACAGCCACTTGAATCCCTCTTCCGAATCCTGAGTATGCTTCTCGGTAATCTTCAAATCCGGGAACATGGCCCAAAACGCATGCGGCATTCCAGGGTAGATGTCCCTTTTGGTAGGCACCCCATCATCCCGGAACACTTGCTCCATAACCAAACCGCTGTCACGGACAGCATCTAATCCGCAAATTTGGAAATACGTCTTGGGAATGCCCTTGTGAGTGGGGAACGCCAATGGGAATGCCTTTGGGCTAAGTGGATCAGACTGATATGTCTCTGTTTAAGAGAGTGAGCAAAGATTCAGCAGCGTTAATCTGGCAGTGATGGAGGAATGGATTATGCAACTTACTCCAGATAAAGTCCACTGATGAAGCGGATAGGATTGGCGCATCGGCATTCTGCTCAAGGCTGATGAATCGATCCTTGTACTTTTCAGGCACCGTTTGGTGGTTTACGCCGCCTGGCATCGCCGCATAGATGCCGGTCAAAGGAGGAGACAGCTTGTCGTTCACATATAGGTGGGCTGCGATTACGGCCATCTCACCCCCTGAGCTTTCGCCTCCAACCAGAAATCCCTTCTCCGGATCAATACCCAAGGATTTGACGTTTTTGGCAGTCTGACGGATTGTAAATCATCGTTAGCAGATATTGAGCTGTTGTCTGGTTTGTATACCCAGCATTTATGCTCACCCATTTGAGAGCATCAAAGGCGTCGTCAATTGCCGCCGGAAACACATGTTCAGGGGCAAGTCGATAATCGACATCCACGACAACCCCTCCAAGCTTTGCAAACAACGCACAGAGCCAAGCCTCCGTGTCCAAGTCCCCAACTGTGTATCCTCCTCCGTGGAAGACGACAAGCCCTGGGCGTCCATCAGATGAGTCATCCCTGGGCTTGTAGACGCGGCCGCCAACGTTGCGGTTGTCCCGCACTGGGATGCTGATGTCCTCTAGGGTGTACGGAAGAGTGGCCGGGTCAGTTTTCGAGGCTGCATCTTTTGCGGCTTGCAGCATAGCACGGATTTGAGGGATATCGGTGATTGTGCCCCAGGGGGTTAACAGGGGCGACCCTGAGTTGAAGATCTTCATATAGCCATATCAATTATTAATTATTCGAATTATATGCACCAGAATCAAGACCAATACTTCCTTATAAGAAACTACCGGAAGTAGAAGAAGGCTTACAGGCTCAAACTCAGGATTCACTTTGCTCAAGGCACGGATCTCTTCAATGGCAAGCATTGTGGCTGAATAAGAACAAATATCTTCTAACAAAAGAATGAATTCGATTCGCAAAACGTTTTTATTTTGCTTTCGGTGAATTTAAAAACAGCCATCGATCAAGGCACAAGAGTCTATTTATAAAGAATGAAAATGGCACTTCAATGCCTTCTTCACCACTACTATTTCACCAGCTCCTATTTCCTATTCGTGGAAGTTCAATGAAAGCCAATCTCGCAGTTTGAATTCCCAATCGGGAAAGTTTAGGAACGGAAAATGTCTCAAGCCAGGCCTCCAAACCAGGCACTAAACCGTCGAGACAAAGCGTCTGGTGCTGCTAATTTCGGGGATAATAGCTCCTGGCGTCAGAAGAACCCATCCGCAGCAAACACCGTTAAACGGCTGCCCGGAGCTAAGATCGGATCCGCGTACTGTGAAAAATACAGGGGTTCGCCGGCAGTGGAGACCGGAATCTCCACGGCTACGTGGTCAGCTCGCGAGGCTTTCTGTATTCAATGGAATCTAGCCCTGCTCTTGGACAGAAATGAGTAACGGCAGAGCTATTACGGGGAGCTCCAGGTACAAACGAAAATGGCCCTCACAGAAAATACTAGCTACAAAGAGACTTAGGCGGATGACGTCAGCGGAAAACTTGCTCAAGTGCGCCAACCTTCCGCGTCTGCACGTGAGATTCCAGCGCTGTGATTGGTCCAACTGGCTGCTTAGAAATGCAAATGCGAATCTGGCGTGACCCATTTCAACATCCATCGCCATGCTTCGAGGGAGCAAATAAAAAAGAATTAGGATGAAACAGGCCTCACTGTTATAGAACCACCATACACATTCCATTGCGCTACGACCAACGAGCACCATGGACGCCAAACCTGCTACTTTCTGTACGTCAAGTTGCTCCCACGTCCTCTCTGCACAAAGCTAATTGCCATACAAAAAAAAGCCTTGGCCTCTGCGCCTGTTGCGTCTCCCGCAAAGTCCGAGAGTGCTTCCAAGCCCAAGGTCGGTTTTGTCTCATTTTTAGCATGGAGGAACATCCAGTACTAATGTTAGAGCAGCCTTGCTGCGTATGCAAGGAAGAAAAGGCGAAGCGTGATGAGTGCATGCTTTTCTCAACAGCCAAAAACCCTGCTGCCGACTGCATATCCCTCGTCGACCAGTACAAGAGTTGCATGCAGGGCTTCGGTTTCAGCGTGTAATATTGAGGGTTTCAGCTTGGTGTAGGACTATGTACATTATGAATATCTAGACGATCAAAAGTACGGCGCTCAATTCTTCTCCACTCTTGTTCAACGATTCGATCACTTTGTCAAACGCGATGCAAACTCGGGTAGTGCTGAGATTGTGATACGACTCCCGCTGTTGGGTGGATGTATGGCCCTGTTTATGACCCATGCTGATGGATAATCACCTTCTCTAAAGCTGTTGCAGCATCATTCTCCCTCCCTTCATATCCAGCCAGCATCATATCTTCTAAATCGCCCACCATTCTTTGTGCGTTGGTTACTAGTTCCACCATCTGAGCTTCGATATTCCCTCTTCTATCCATCAACCGGGTTATCTCTGTACAACAGTATTGCCGCCTCTCTTCACTATAACAAGCAGTTAGCCTGGCTCAGGACGTAGGGTAAATGCATGCTTCTTCACCGTTGGCGTTGCAAGTCTTCTTGCCAAGCAATGGCCTTTGCTCGTAGTTCCGCAAGCGCAGCATCAAAGTCGGCTGTCGCTGCCTTGATATTCTCATCTCGATCTTTCTTAAGCTTTATCGTATCAATGCTTTGTTCTTTTCTCGTTTCTTTAGCAATGATATGGGTAATCCATCGACATACTCTGAGAATCCGCGTTTGCGCCTCCAAAGCAGCATCGCCAGGACCAGACGACTCGCTGGAGCGAGGACGAGTATTTCTTCCCGCCATTGCGAGAACGTCTGACTGAAATCTTCTTTTTGGAGCGAGAGAAAATATGTGATTAATTATTCTCACCAGAGACTTGAATATGAAGAAATTAACTGGGCTAAGACCTGAACCGTTCTGAGCAAGTTATGGGGGATGATTGGTTCTCGTTTAGGAGGAAGGCGCGAACTACGGGACTGCGCACTTTAGAAAGGGGCACACTCAGACTCAGGCACCATTGGAAGTTATTGATGCATCTATGAATCGACTCAATTGATTAACAAAATTTAGAAGAAAACACCATTACAGAGATATGGCAAGCAATAGATTTGCATCTTTGAAATTCAAATATTATCTTACAGCATCCTGCTAGAAAGCTGACTTTTTATCTACCTTGACAAAGCAATATCGTCTATCCTCAAAATCATCTTCACCGTCTCGGCCGCCAGCTCAATAGCGCTTGTGCTGACCAAGAGCGGCTGCAATACGTTCTCCTTGGAGATATTGGTGTTGACTCCTCCAGATTTGATGCTGACACCAGCGTTCTTCTCTCCCATCTCGTGTCGATGTCTCAGGTCAGTAACGACCTTGATGCTGTTCAGACCAGCGTTCTCGGCCAGTGTTGTGGGAATGACCTCCATGGCATCCGCAAAGGCCTTCCAGCAGATGGCCTCGGTGCCTGTCAGGCTGCGAGCCTGCTTAGACAGCTGGGCGGCAATCTCAATCTCAGGAGCACCACCACCAGCAATCAAGGCCTTTTTCTTAACCAGACATCGGAGCACACAAAGAGCGTCGTGGAGACTTCGCTCTGCTTCCGCCAGAATAAGTGAGTTGGCACCACGCACAACCACAGACACGGTTTTGCCAGTAGCCTTGGCTCCGGTAACCTTGACCATACGTGATCCTGATGATTGAACTTCCTCAACGAGATCCGCAGATCCAAGCTTGTCCTCAGTGAAGGAGTCGATATCTGCGATGGGCTTGCAGCCAGTAGACTTGCAGATAAACTCGACCTCGTCTCGCTCGATATCCTTGATGGCCATGATGCCAAGCTTAGCCAGGAAGTGTAGGGAAAGGTCGTTGACGGCATCTCGAAGGATAGACTTCTGGATCAAGAGCACGTTGCACTTAGCCTTCTTGATCTTCTTGGCCATGTTCAAAAGGTACAACCGCTCCTCCTTGACAATCTTGTCCATCTGGCGGTAATCGTTGACTTGGATCGTGTTTTCCATCTTTGTAGCAATATTTAGTACAGAGTCTTAATAGTAGGTGGCGTGGCAACCGTGCAGACTTACATCAGGCTTAGGAGGGCTGAGCTGGAACTGGATAAGACCAATGCGAGCCTTCTCCATTCTGAAAGGACCACCAGCGTTCTTCAGGACTGGCTGTGTGAGGACCAGACCATCCACCAGCTCACTATCCTCGATCGTTCCTCCTACTCTTCTGATAATGCGAATGTTGTTAAGATCCACGTTCTCAGCAGTCTTGACATCGATCGTCTTAGTAATAGCGTTGACAGCCATGGGGCCGAGGAGGTTCGAATACTGAGAAACGATCTTGGATGACAGAGATGTGTTGGCAGCCTGGAGAAGGGAAGCGTTGTCAGTTAATGAGATAGGCTGGGACATCTCGTGTAGAACTTCGACGGCGGCGGCGGATGCTCTTTGGAAGGACTCGGAAATGACTGAGGGGTGGATGCCCTTGGACAGCAATCGGTCAGCGGCACCGAGAAGGCTGCCGCAGATGACAACGACGGAGGTTGTTCCATCACCGGCCTCGACATCTTGGGCTCCTGACAGGTTAACGAGCATCTTTGCTGTCGGGTGCATGACCGACATGCTCTTGAGCATTGTGTTTCCGTCATTGGTAATGATCGTTTCCCCCTTTCCGCTTCGGATCATCTTGTCCATGCCTCGAGGGCCGAGAGATGTTCGGATTGCATCGGCGACAGCTAAATTTGTGTTAGCAAGTTCAAACGCTCTGTCATGCCTCGATCGAATAAACAAACCTCTGGCAGCGACAATGTTGGACGACCGCACCGCCATGGGCTTCTCCTTGTCCTGTGTCCATGGTTAGCGGGGCAGCTCAGGAGCTCGACGTGCAGCTTTGGGTTTTTACCTTGAAGGCGGCATTGTTGGTGTTGCCGCTTGAAACAGCCGGTGCAGACATTTTGGAGATTCTGGTTTACTTCTTGTTCAATGTAAAAAACAGTCTCCGAAAAGCCTTGATCACGGCGAGCTTTGTAAGGAAGCAGGGTCGCGGTTCTGGTAGCCTGGTTGACATCCCACCTTGTCTGCCCTACTCCGCCATATCAGTAACGGAAATTTTGGAGTCGGCGCCAGAGATAATCCATGCTCCGGCGGTACCTTCCCCCTGCCCAGCAGCTGCTATTGGCCCAAACCAGACTAGCTTAGCAGGGTCCCAGCGACAGGCTCCAATGCGCTGAGCTCAAGGCAGCTGAGATTACGGAATGCTTCTATGACCTTCATCAGCCATCATATCCAACGCGCATCACAACCAGCAAAACACTCCACCCCTCATACTGACCACACGATTGCTCTGGTCTAGCTCATACCAACCCAAATTCATCCTTCCGTTAGCCCCGACCTCGTTTTTTCTACGGACATTGTGTCCAGTTTGCAGATCCCATCATGGTAAGCAAGCCAGCTAGACTCAATGAATGCTGGTCATTACTAACTGCCCAAGCCTTCTGCAACCGGTCAAAACTGGGAGAAGTACTCGAAGAGATTCGCCGACGATGAGATAGAAGAAAAGAAGATCACCCCTCTCACAGATGAGTACGACTTGTCATCCGTTAGCATGTTCCTTGAAGCTGGGAGGGGACTAATCCGAACCTAGGGATATCCAAGTTCTCAAGACATACGGCGCTGCCCCATATGCGTCGGCCATCTCAAAGCTCGAGAAGCAGATCAAGGAGAAGCAACAGAGTGTAGACGAGAAGATTGGTATCAAAGTATGAGAAGCAATGGCCACGATGGATCTGCACACATGTCTAACGCATTGCCATAGGAATCCGACACCGGTCTCGCACCACCACACTTATGGGATGTCGCCGCCGACCGGCAACGAATGTCAGAAGAGCAGCCTTTCCAGGTGGCACGATGCACAAAGATTATCGCCGACGAGAAGGGAGACGAGTCCAAGAGCAAGTACGTCATCAACGTCAAACAGATAGCCAAGTTCGTCGTTCAGCTTGGCGACCGCGTCAGTCCTACGGATATCGAGGAGGGTATGCGAGTTGGTGTGGACCGAAATAAGTACCAGATTATGTTGCCGCTACCTCCGAAAATCGATGCCAGCGTCACCATGATGACAGTTGAGGAGAAGCCAGACGTTACCTACGGCGATGTTGGTGGCTGCAAAGAGCAGGTTGAGAAGCTACGAGAAGTCGTCGAGATGCCCTTGCTCTCGCCAGAGAGATTCTCAAACCTTGGTATCGACCCCCCCAAAGGCGCACTACTCTATGGCCCACCCGGAACCGGCAAGACTCTCTGCGCCAGAGCTGTTGCAAACAGAACAGATGCTACCTTCATTCGAGTTATTGGCAGTGAGCTTGTTCAGAAGTACGTTGGTGAAGGTGCTAGAATGGTTAGAGAGCTGTTCGAGATGGCCCGGACAAAGAAGGCCTGTATCATCTTCTTCGACGAAATCGATGCTGTTGGCGGTGCTCGATTCGACGATGGTGCTGGTGGTGACAATGAAGTTCAGCGAACCATGTTGGAGCTCATTACCCAGCTGGACGGCTTCAACGCACGAGGAAACATCAAGGTTATGTTCGCCACCAACAGACCTTCAACACTGGACCCTGCTCTGATGCGACCTGGACGAATTGACCGCAAGATTGAGTTTTCGCTTCCCGATCTCGAGGGCCGAGCCAACATCCTGCGAATTCACGCCAAGAGCATGTCCGTCGAGCGAGATATCCGATGGGAGCTCATCTCTCGTCTCTGCCCTAACGCTACCGGTGCTGAACTGAGGAGTGTATGTACCGAGGCCGGTATGTTTGCCATCCGAGCACGAAGAAAGGTGGCTTCTGAGAAGGATTTCTTGGATGCGGTAGACAAGGTTATCAAGGGCAACCTCAAGTTCAACTCAACAGCGACGTACATGCAATACAACTAAATAGGCTTTCTTATAATATTATTGATGTATGAATATGGGCAAACCTTGGGCGATGGGGTGTGTGCTGATGCATCCTTAATCTTTCTTACTCCATAATGGGAATAGAAACTGGCGTTTACGAGTGGTTTAACCTGCTGGTTCTGTAAAATCAAGAATGAGGTGATACCATTTCCTAACGTGAATCCAATTACTTTACACATAATTGCCTGCCCATGAAGCATACAACAGATCTTGGAAGCTTTGGCGTTGGGGGTGATATGATTAGGTATGAAGCTTTCACCTCAAAGACAACTGCTATCGCGTAATTATTGCCCAGCAAATCTCATTTATCTATTTCGCTTTCGTGAACTGTTTATGCAATAATCAAAATTAACCAAACGCTTAGAAAGGCTATGCAAAAGGTTCTTTTTGTCTTACTCGTCCGATTCCATTAAGTGGCTCTTATAGCACTTTTCGTATACTATGCCGCGTCCAGCCCTCCAGGTAAAATACATGACATACAAGTCAAGAATCAGACATTGAATATGGCTGATATATGGGAATAGAATGCTAATGAGAAAAGAAAAGAAAACAAAATAAAAAAATTGCGAAACTCGAAAATGAAAGCACATGCTGCTCTCCTACCTAGTGGTATCTACCTAGCCCATTGTTCCCAATCTTCCTATATCCTAAATCCTGATCCTAATAATTGCAGAAAATAAAAATTAAATAAAACAAATTCAGTGCGCTATGTAGTAATAAAAGCCGTTATAAGTCGTGACGGGGAAATTATTGTCCGTTCTCGTATTGTTGTAGTTTGGTTTGCTGTTATGGATGTTGAGGCGTAAATATGCTCCTTTTTTTTTTTCATGCAGTGTCCATGTTGGATAAACAGCCCAGACAGACAACTTCGCCCTCGGGGCCCTCTTCGACGCAGCAACGGCTGCATATCATGGCGTGATGGGTGCTGCTGCTGTTGTTGTTGGCTGAATTTCTGCTAGATGTGCCTTCTCGATCGCTAGCACGACTGTCATCATGCTGCGGCGCGTGTGTATTCAAAGTGCCCAGAGACATCTCGCATTCGTCTTCGTCCATGTGAAAGGATCGCTGGACGCCTTTATTCTCTTCAAGGAGAGGCGTTTCTGGGTCGTTGTGGAGGTTCTTCTGGCGTCGGCATTCACGAATGCAGACGAAGCAGGTTTGCTCTTGGCACGATTGGCATCGGGCGAAGGAGTCGAGGTCGGATTTTTTGGTCGGCCTCCGGTGGCAAACGTGGCACGGCATGATGGCCACGCCGTTGATCTTGACAGGGCCTTTGCAGTCGTTACTGCTGGCATGAGCGCCTTGCGATACGGGTGTTGTCGCTAATAGCTCGCGAGAGGCGGCTCGCCGATGTGAAAAGTGCGAGTCGCCATCGTCGTGAATCGTTCTGAATCGTTTTGTCGGGGGCAGCGTCTTGCGCGCCAAAATACTGCCGTCCACGCTGCTTTCTGGGGCTGTCTGTTGGTTCAAGACGTGAAAAACCGCGGCGCTGGAGCTAGGATGTGGAAATCGGAGGGATTCATTGCCGTCGTGATCCCATTTGCGTTTTGTCGTCGCGCGATGGACATCGTCGCCCACATAGGGCATGATTGGATGCGAAACTCGGGTTTGCTTTTTGGCCTGAAGAGAGAAATGCTGCGACAGCAAACGCTACTGCAGTTGCAAGGGAGACGGCCACTCCAATGAAGGCGACGCAGGAAGATCGGCAGCGATTGGTATGCTCGGTAGAAAGAACGTCTCGTGCGTAGATTATCGGCAGAAAAGTCGCAGAAGCGGTTCTCGGAGACGATTGCGCCGGGTGACGAGTTGTACCGCCTTCACGCTGGAGAAAAGAAATGAAAATGGCTCAAGGTAGAAGGAATGTCTAGGTTAAAAAGAGATCATGTACGCTTTGCCCCCCCGTCAATTTTGGATCTGGATGTCCCTGTTGATCCAGCTTAATCACCGGGTGAATTTCGATTGAGGTGACGGGCTGGGGCGATTTTATTGGAGGTTTGCATTTATATGGGGCGTAGTCAGCTATGGAGGATTCTTGATGCAGGCAGGCCTAGTAGGGAGATGACACTCTATCACCCAGTAAGCAGCATTTTAAATCGTACCATGATACGGTAGTGATTATTATTTACAGAGTATTTCTCTTTAGTTAGAATATAAGCGTTAATTTAATCCATTTTCTCTTTACAGTCAATGGCTCAAGTATCCACGAGCTGGTTACTCCGTCCCTGGTAGTCGAGTTTCCATGTTACACCTTGGCCAAGACTGATTCGCTTTTAGCCTATCTGCAGCCCAATATGGAAAGGGAATAAGAACATGCCTTGGACATTCCATTAAGGAATGTTGTTCTGCCATCGGCTAGATACACAGCTTTCTGCCGGCAACTCGTGAAGTAGACTCCTGGGAATATGCCATCAGAAAATCACATATATATATATGCAGCACGTCTTTCACATGATGCGTAGACAATATTCAAATCGTTGTATAATCAGCAAAGCCGCTCGACCATGGTATATCTCATATCTCCGAATCAATAGATGATATAAAACTAGTATTGACACGGCATCTGAATTTTTTTCTTAAAAGCTCTAAGGCAGCCAACCCAGCCACCAACGTACATACACGCATCACGTCTTGTCAGAAACGACCAATCCATTTTATCCGCCTCCGCCAGCACAAAAGAGCTTTTTTTTCTAAGGAGGAAACTAGTAGTATACACAGGCACACAGGGAATTATAACCTCCTTCATCGGCGGACCTTGGTCTCCGCGGGAGGATCGTAGGCAAGCTTTCTGGACTTCAGCCAGGCCCACTTGTATCGCTTAACCCAGACGCTGAGAGCCCACAGAGCCGAAGTGGCAACCAAAACCTTCATACCCATCTTCTTGCGCTCGTCCATCTCGGGCTCGGCAGCCCAGTTGAGGAACTCGACAACGTCCTTGGCCATCTGGGAGGTGGAGGCAGGGGTTCCATCCTCGTACTCGACGAGGCCGTCGTACAGAACACGAGCCATAGCAATGCCGGTACCAGGGAAGTAAGGGTTGAAGTTCATGCCGGGAGCGACGGTGACACCCGCAGGAGGCTCCTCGGGGTAACCGGTGAGCAAGCTGAAGATGTAGTCACAGCCACCGTGGCGGGCCTTGACGATCAAGCTCAGATCCGGGGGAAGAGCACCGTTGTTGGCAAATCGAGCAGCCTCATCGTTCTTGTAGGGAGCAGGAATGTAGTCGGCCAGCTTTCCGGGTCGCATGGGGATCTCGCCCTGCTCATCGGGTTCGTCGGGGTACTCGTTCTCCTCAGCCAAGGCCTTGGCCTCGTCGACAGTCAGGACGGTACCGACGAGAGCTCGGTAGGGGACTCGAGAGAGGGAGTGGCAGCTGGCGCAGACCTCGCGGTAGACCTGGAAACCACGACGAAGACTATATTAAAGAAAAAAAAAGTCGGATGTGAGCAATCGAGCCTGCCAAAATAGCCAATTCTTGGAAATAGAGGTTTTATCTTACGCCTGGTGGTCGAAGGTCTTGAAGAACTGCTCGTGAACCCAAGGGTAGTGAGTGGCATGGAGACTGTGGTCAAAATCGTTAGCAATTGGTTGTGTAGACAAGAGCAAGCCGTGCAAGTATTTTTATGCCGCATCAGGCACACATGGCCGTCGACGTGATGCACAGCACTGCCATACAGGAACGGGGAGAAGTCACATACCCCTCCTCAGCAGGGGCCGAGGCAAAGGCCACGGGTCCATAGAGATGGTAGTACCAGGCCAGAGAACCGGCGGCGAGGGTGGTGGAAGCAATAGCGGCGATGTTGAGGCGCGCAGGAGAAGCTTCGGCACCAGAGCTTGTTGAAGCAGCACGCTAGAGAACACAGGTCAGCTCCAGCATTCCCCAAAAAGACTCAACAAGCCCCCAATGCAATTGAAATGCTCCCAGCTTGACGGCCTGCAGTTATTGTTGCAGCTGCCCAGCCCTCGGCAGGGCCTCCAGCGAGCCGTGGGGGAGCAGCATCATGGATTTTCGAGCTTGTGGTAGGTTTCGGGCCACCCACCTTGGAGACGTTCACGGCGGCATTTCGAAGCCCATTGAGGGTGCGCGCCGGGCGCAGACACGACCTTGCCAGCATAATTGGCAAGCTGTACCGAAGCCGCAGGGGGTGAGCCGCAATCAAAAGTGAGGACGGCGATGTATCGATCTCGGGTCGGGACGTTCAAAAGGGCTCAGCGGGAGAAGTTGATAGAGAAAATCCATCGTTCCGAAATGGGCCGACGCTGATTGGCCAAAGTCACGTGCGCATGGGATGTTTGGCTCGGAGAGGTGGGGAGCAGAGAAGCCGCCCGGAATGCGAGGGTGCAGCGACTTTTCAGCAGCCGTGCCAGCTGCGCGACAGCTGTCCGCCAGGTGGCGGCGCTCGCTAATGCACGCTGGCCAAACCCGCACTCCGCCCCCTGTAGCGAGTTTCATACAGCCTTATCTGCTGCAGGTTGCCAGGCAAACCAGGCACTTTCGCCGTGCCCCGCCCCCACCATTGTCAAAACAATCCGTCAATCATTTCGCACCTCGATACGAAGCCTCACCAAAAAAATCTACCAGCAGGGCTCGCAGCCTCGATCTTGCTTCTCGCGCTTGCCGCTTTTTTTATCTGTTAGACATCATCATACGTATTAGCTTTCGACTTCGTGCTCGCCTGCGAAATGGCCTCCTCCAAGATCTTCTCCCTCGAGGGCAAGGGGCTCAAGCTCGACACCGCCGAAGACATCGAGCCTCATCTCGCCCCCCTTCGCGCGCTGGATGACGTCGAAGAAGTGCGATTCTGGGGCAACACACTCGGCGTTGGCGCTTGCCAGCGTCTCGGCGAAGTCCTGTCTACCAAGAAGAGCCTGAAGGTATGCGCGCTCCCGAGATCGCCCCTTATTTGTCCAGCACCCTGAGATCTAACAAGTGCAGTCTGCCAACTTCGCTGATCTTTTCACCGGCCGGCTGTTGAACGAGATTCCGGCTGGCATTTCCGCCATCCTTACCGCTGTCCTGAACCACCCCAACCTCACCACCATCAACTTGAACGACAATGCCTTCGGCCTCAACACCCAAGCCCCGCTTGTGGCTTTCCTGTCATCCCACGTGCCCCTCCAACACCTGTATCTGAACAACAACGGTCTGGGTCCCCACGCCGGTATTCTTGTCGCCGATGCCCTCTCAGAACTCCACGCTAAGAAGGAGGCTGCCCGCAAGGAGGGCAAGGAGGTGCCTTACCTCGAGACTGTCATCTGTGGCCGAAACCGACTTGAGAACGGAAGCATGGCCGCCTGGGCCAAGGCCTACAGCCTTCACAACAAGATTAGGGAGATTAAGATGGTGCAGAATGGAATTCGACAAGAGGGAATTTCTCGTTTGCTCAGCGAGGGTCTCAACCACGCCAGCGAGCTCAAGATTCTTGACCTGCAGGACAACACCTTCACTATCATGGGAGCCAGGGCTCTCGCCAAGGTTGTGCCCACATGGGTGGATCTGCAGGAGCTCGGTGTTGGCGACTCTCTGTTGAGTGCAAAGGGTAGTCTGCTGCTGGCTAACGCCCTGTCGCAGGGAAAGAACAAGAAGTTGGAGACCCTGCGGCTGCAGTACAACGACATCAAGGCCGAGGGCGTCAAGCAGCTGGCTAGATCTGCAAAGTCCGCTCTCCCTGCGCTAAGACGTATTGAGCTGAACGGCAACAAGTTTACCGAGGATGACGAGTCCATCCTCAGCCTACAGGAACTCCTCGAGGAGCGAAAAGAGAAATACGCCGGAGACATTATCATTGAAGACGAGTGGGGCGTTGACAGCCTCAGCGATCTTGAAGAAGAGGAAAGCGAGGAGGAGGAGGAAAGTGAGGAGGAGGAAGAGAAGGAGGAGGAGGAGGAAGTCGAGGAGAAGGCCGAGAAGCTCATCAAGGATGCCGAAGAGGCTCAAAAGCAGCCCGTTGCTCAGCGCAAGGACGAGGACGTGGACGATCTGGCATCGCAGTTAAAGAAGACTCAGCTATAATTTTGTTACGAGTTTTCTGTTCTTGTTCTTGGTATTCTTGGTTCCCTCTTCTGCTTCCCCCCGGCCCCCTTTTTTTCCAACAAGTTGGTTTATTAGACATTTCATTTCACACACAATACTCGCACTCGCACTCTTGCACATAGCACTCTTGACACACTTCACAAAAGGTTGCTTCCTTCATTATATCTCTCAATGAAAAAAAGTCGATACCCCCTTAGAAGTCGGTAGTTTTTTCATGGTCTCATTCATATGTAAAATAATCCAGTTAGAGGAGAATGTTACCTATGTATTGTCCCAGTCATCTCCGCCAAACACAAGTACATAACACTATTAGTAATGACACAAGTCACAACCCATACGTAATTTCAGTGTAAAATTGAGAACCAATTTTGTATGTATTGATAGCTGCTTTAAACTACTAGTACTACTTCTGGCGTAGATATACGAATGGATATTGGCGAGGTTGAAAGAGGGGTAAGGAGCAAGGGGTAAACAAAAAAGTGACACATACCTTGACCGACATCACAGCATCTCCTAGACTCTCTGTAGAAAAACATGTTAGCCCTCACTGTGTCTATCACAAAAGGTTTTATAGGGGAATCAGGGAGTTGAGAGTTGAAAGGGTATAAATGGAGATGAGAGGTTAGTAACAGAATGAGAAAGACCTGGGGAGAGAGAGAAAGACAAGAAGAGTAATTAGAACATGAGCTCAAAAAATGTGCCCCAAAACCAGCCACCTTCCAGAGTAATTTTCTTGCTCCTCATCCCTTGTAAGAAAGAAAAGAAAGACAAAACCAAGTGCGTATAGACATGATACCAACCACCGACAATTGACAAAAACAAAAACTAGAACCCTGCAAAGCTAGTCTGAGCTGCTATCTGACGGCGCCTATGACCACGAGCTGGCTATGACGACGCTTTACTATATTGTATGCGCTATTCATTACATATCCATAACATCCACCGCCTGATTTGCCCGGTGCTGTTCAAATGAACCATACTGTTCAGCCATAGCCAGCTGCAGCTGGTGCCGTGCGTAGTCGGCTCCGAGATAGACGGGGTCTGTAGAAGGGACGTAACTTGGGCCGCCAATAGAGGTACCGAAGTGGCTGTATGCGTCTCTTGGACGAGAGGCAGCCTCCTCACGCTCCCGCTCTCGTCGCATAATCTCTTCATATCCGGACAGCATGTAAGGTTCGCTCTCTTGGCTAGCTTGATGAACCCATGTGCTGTTAGAGTTTTGAACAGTCGTGCCGTCTAGGCTCATGACATTGTTAGGCTGCTGTTGCTTCTCATAACGCAGCTGAGCCAGATGTTCCTCCTGATCCATCGTAGTGCTGCTCCAAGCAAGAGCAGGAATATCTCCACTGCTGGTGGGAGGACAGATACTCCAAAGTTCGACCAGTCGCCTCTTTTGGGTGATGTCAGCTATGCGGAAGAGCTGCAGCTGTGAGGGCGTGAGTGTGGAAGGATCAACACCGTGATTCCGTAATATTGTCTCGGATGAAACGACGTCAGTCTGCGGTGGTTCTGATGAGTGTCTCTGTGAGTCTGGGTGCTGGAACTGAGGCTTTGCGATGTGAGCCGAGTGGTTATAGTGTTGCGATACAGAATAGACAATCTGCTGGGCGGGAACAGCCTCTTCCTGGGGCATTTCCTTGGGAACAGCCTCTGGGTTGAATGTCATATTTCGCGAGAAGAGCGCTGCAAGATCATCGTGGATCTGCATGTTCGTCTGCAGTGATACCATGTTGCTGCAATGCAGAGAGTTAGCGCTGCAAGATGAGAGGGTGTATGCATGTATTCAAGTACACGGCTGTAGTTGATGACCAATAAGATGTAGGTACCTGGTGAGTTGTGCTGGCGATGATGATGAATGCAAAAATAAAGCGACCTGTAAATACCTGCTGGTGGTTTACTTGATTGAACAGCTCAACGAGATACCGCAGCGTTGTATTGCTCCAAGAATACCTAATAGATATTTTGGAGTGCGTGAATCCTTCTGTGGTTTGGGGGGTGACGATTTTATTAGTTGGGTATCAACGAGGTCAAGAGACGAGACGAGACGCTTGCGACAGGAGGTTCGAGCTGTGACGGCAAACGGAGGCAGCAAAAGAAGGGAAACTTGGGGTGTTATATTGCGCTACACTAAGATAAATGTCAAGACGAAGTGAAGTCGACAAGACGCAAGGAACGGGAAGTATCCCGAGTCTCCTTTTTTATTTCACGTCGTTCGTGCCTGGAAGCGGATACTGCTGCGTGCTAGCAGGATATTGGGCTGCGGGAGCAGATGCCAGGGTCGCCGGCCAAACGAGGGGTCAACAGACAACGCAGCGTCTAGCGGAAACTATCGGTGCGCTGGCGATGAACGTTTCACGCTGGATAAGTGGAGGCCAGTCGAGCCGGTGCGGACTGAAGCAGACGCGAGAGGCACGGCAAAGATACAGGCAGCGGGGCCAGAAGCACGCAAGATGCAGCGATGCAGAGACGCAGAGAGGACCGGTCCGGTGAGGAATCTGGACAGAACAGAGGAATGGACAGAGGCAAGGAGATGGTAGGTACTCTGCGTTGGGTATATATACCGGGAACTCAGGGACTGTTGCCCACTTATAGCAGGTCGCGGTAATACA
Organism: Trichoderma asperellum; assembly: GCF_020647865.1. NCBI lineage: Eukaryota > Fungi > Ascomycota > Sordariomycetes > Hypocreales > Hypocreaceae > Trichoderma > Trichoderma asperellum. The sequence goes on along the minus strand of NC_089415.1, from coordinate 5,025,571 downwards.
AGGTCGTAATTCTCAGGCGGTCATCCGGGGGCTCAGGCGTGTATCCCGCCTATCTGATGTGCAAAAACCAAAAAACCGTTGGGGCCAGCCACCACCAATGTGTCACTGCTATGTGGATAGCGCCCTTTTTTCACGGAAACGAGGGGGATCACGCAGGTCATGAGGGAAGGTTCCACGATGGGCGTGACGCAAGACACTTTTGGGCCGCCTTTGGGCATCTGTACGGGGGACATGGCCGGTGGGGGAATCGACGTGGAGAGGCCCAGAGCAGAGGCGCTGGCGGCGAGTAACGGGTACCACGCTGGGCCGTAGACGATACTGACTGCTGGACGCTGATGCTGGCCAAAATCACATTTCCGAGCAATAAGTAAGACGTGCATGTAAGTGTATACATACAAACATGCAACACGCATGGTGTTATGCCGCCGCTCTCTCACTAACGGCCCCCTAGTTCGCAGTCGGTCGCTGGACTATCTTGGCAATACGGAGGTTTAATGAATGGCATGACACAGACGGTGTGGCAAAAAGCCTCCTTTATCGCCCGCCGCCTCGTCTCGATGTAGTCTGCGGTCTAGCAAGCTACCTTAGGGAGGTAGGAATGAAATGAATGACGAAAGTGCGCTTCGTTTGGCAGGCTAAAGAAATAAGTATCTGCTGCTAAATGCCAGTAATTTGCGACAACATCAAGGTTGCATCCATTGTAGCCCAAAGTCGCTGGCCTGCGTTGACTGCCACCCTCCATCCCACGCTCACGGAAATAGCCAGCTCGCCTTTGGGACCGAGGTTGAGCTGAGGCGTCTTCGAATGTCTTTAGGGTAAATCCATCTTGCAAAGCAAAGCCAGCTGCTTGTCAGTATGTGAGTACCTATGTATAATCCAGTGACATCCATCGCTGAATCATGGCTCTTGTTAAAGTATAAAACGTACTGAAAAGAAACTGGAAGCAGCATTGCCTTCATTCTATAAACTATCGATACCGAGAGCCATCCTCTGATTCTCCGCAGTAGCGCCACTGGTCATCCATGGCCCCCAAAATCTCCATCCACTCTCCCGCACTGCTGCCAATTTGCCAACATGCAGGGATCGTCCTGGCGAGACGGCAAGACGGGAATGTGGCAGACGTGGCGGTGTCGATTCGCGGGATGTGATCAAGCCACTCTCGTCATGGCCACCCGTCACCCGTCACCAGCCACAACAGCTACCAGCCACATTGCTCTCTGTGGCTTGCCCTTTCTTCTAGAATCTGCGCGCCTCAGGCACCAGTGCGTCCAGCCTTGTGCGGGCGATTGCAACTACGCAGCTCTCAGGCTGCCTGGTGCTGGAGCTCCAAGCCAAAGCCCGCCAAAAACGACATCTCGACTCTCACCAAAGCCCCTCCAGCCACTGATTGACCTTTGACAACATCCCGCCCTTTGTTATACCCACGAATCTCACGAGACTGGTCAAATCCTCCAACAGAGCTCCCAAGCAATCATGGTAAAGAGCATCCCACCCCCCGCATTAGTTACTGCTATCTGGTGTCACACCCGGTAGCTAGCTGGGGAGCTTGATTGTATCTGAGCGGCGGGCTAATCCAGACATGCATTCGATAGACGTCGATCGGCACGGGCTATGACCTCCTCAACTCCATCTTCTCGCCTGATGGCCGAAACTTTCAGGTCGAATATGCCGTCAAGGCTGTAGAGAACGGTGGCACCTCAATCGGCATCCGGTGCAAGGACGGCATCGTCCTGGCCGTCGAGAAGATTGTCGCATCCAAGCTGCAGAAACCCAATGCAAACAAGAGAATTGCCAGCGTTGACAGCCATGTCGGAGCAGTACGTGCACTACATCATATCCGTCTCCCCTAGTGCTCCATGATGCCACAATGCTTACATTGCCCTCCAAGGTCTACTCAGGCATGATCCCCGATGGACGTCACTTCGTCGACCGAGCCCGAGACGAAGCCCAGAGCTGGCGCCAGAACTTCAAAACCCCCATCCCCACAGCCGATCTTGCCTCCCGCATGGGTGGCTACCTCCAGGCATACACCATGTACGGCTCCGTCCGTCCATTCGGCATCACAGCCATCGTTGGCGGCGTCGACACCTCAGAAGAGACTCCCGTAGACGGCGAGGTCGGTTCAGGGCCTGCAGTCGGCGCTGGCGGCAAGGTCCCCGGCAAGCACGGCGGTCCTTTCCTCTACATGATTGAGCCTAGCGGCCTATACTGGGGATACTACGGTGCGGCGACGGGCAAGGGCAGACAAGCTGCAAAGGCTGAGTTGGAGAAGCTAGACCTACCGGCTGGCAACATCACCATTCACGAGGCAGTTAAAGAGGCTGCGAGAATCATCTACATCGCCCACAAGGACAACAAGGACAAGGAGTTTGAGTTGGAGATGACCTGGATCAGCACAGTAGACGGCCCTACCAAGGGACGGCATGTGGAGGTGCCCAAAGAGCTGAGAGAAGAGGCAGAGAGATTAGCGCGGGCAGAAGACGAGTCTGACGACGAGGAGGAGGAAGAAAAGAAGGATGATGATAACAAGATGGAAGACTAAATAAAGAGGGTTAATTCTTTTTAGGGAGATGTTCAGATCAAATGTATTATCCACGACAGGAAAGGGCTTATAGAGTAAATGCTTTTTTCTCTGGATGAGAATGTCCATATCAAAGACACAGTCCTAGGATCTTTCTCCACCCCCTCTGTTCTATTCTTTGCATTTTTTTTTAAAACTTATTATGACAATCCTGCTCTATCCTATATTCCCTTCCTTTTTTTCATCTTACAGCTATGTACATGGGTATCAATTACGCCCCTGAGAAGCATGGTTCTGGCACCAGTTGTTCCAGTCCGCGAAGAAGGAGTTCTGCAGCTTGGCCTCGCCCAGTACCCAATCCGACTGCGTCTTGGCATATACCGCCGCCGCCTGCTTCACCAGCTCCTTGTCGGTAGCAAACATGGCAGAAGCCACAATCAGACTGGCAGCGCTGGCAGCCTTGGCGTACGCGTGCGCGTTGTCCTTGCCGGCCTCTTCATGCACTTCGACTAGTACCGACAGCAGCTGTTCAGCATCATAGACTGGCGCAGCGACCTCTGCGGTGGTTGCAGCAGCGTCCTTGTTGCCACCGCTTCTCGCCTTCTTCATGCCCTTTTGATAATTGAGAATAATCTCACAAGCCCGGCTAGCCAGCGTCTTCGTGCTCGTCGTGCGCATGAGATTCAACAGCGGGATGAGCAGCGAAAAGGCAAGCGGGCTGAGGACCTCGTTCTTGACGTAGATGTCGAGGAAGTCGAGGATGCGGTTCTTGAAGTTGACGACGGACTGCTTGGCGTCCTTCTTCTGCTTCTTGCTGTCCGGGCGGGCTTTTGCGCGCTGCTTGAAGACCTCGGCGAGCTTGTCCTCGAGGGCGAACATTTGGGAGTCGGACATGTCGCCCTCGTCGGAGGAGGATTCGGCTTCGGCGTCCTTGTCGAGGCGGTGGCTTTTAAGGATTTTGCCCATGAGCTCGTCGAGATCTATGGGGCTTTCTTTTCCGTCTCCTTCTCCTTCTCCCTCTTCATCGTCATTGCCCTCATCCTCGTCATCGTCCTCATCGTCATCCTCATCGTCATCTTCTTCATCATCGTCGTCCTCGCCTTCTTCTCCATCGGCATCTCCAAGATCAACAAATTCCACATCAGAATCGATCTCGATGTTCGAGATTTCTTCCACATCATCATCCTCCTCATCAGAAGAACCTTCGTCGTCGATGTCCATACCATCGTCTTCTGTGTTAAATAGCTCCTTCTGGCCCTTGGTACTCTCATTTGCTCCCAGGGGTCCAAATAGCAGTTCCAGGCCTCCCGCGGAGATTTGCGATGTGAAGGCTTCAAAGACTTGTTGAGATACCTGTCGCATCAATGATGAGGGGCGAGCCACCATGGAGAGTAATATTTCAACCAAGAACTCTGAGCTTCCGGTATCGTCATCTCCGAGTTTGCCCTCTTGGAGCCTCTCGTGAAACTGAGCGAGGTCATCTAATACCTCCATCGCATCGGGGTCTTGGTTGTATAGCTGGAAAATGGAGATGGCATGAAGCATAGCAAGCCCCTGCGTTAAAGTCTTGTCGTTATCCGTCTTTGTCTTCTGCTTCAGCAGTTTGTGCATTCTTGACAGTGCACTCTCGATGGCTGATTTGATTTCCTCAGACATAGTAACGGCACTTGAGTCGATAGAGGCGACTGCCTGGCAGAAAGTGACAAAATCAGAAGTTTGGCGAGTCAGCTTCGCAAGTGCAGTCTCCAATCTTGACCGAGCAAGCTCTTGAATCTGCTCTGTTAGGACGTCCTTCGGGATCTCCTCCGGCTGAGAATAGGCAAGACGTGATAACTGCTGCAGCGTAGCGCTTAGGGAGGTGTTTTTAAGCTTGTCAGCTTGAGATTCTTTTCCACCTAGGGAAGCGCAGGCCCCTAGAACTTTTGATAGATAGTCGATGTGAACTCTTAGGATAGTCTGGGCCTCGCTGACTTCTTGCTGGGACAGGCTAGCAATGGGGCTTTGGATAATCTTCAGACACCCCTTATCATTTTCTAGGTTGAAATTTTGCAGAAGTCTGTCGATTGTCTTTGTATTGGTACGTTGATCAAAGTTATAAACTCCATTCTTGCTCAGAAGGTTCTCAAGCACAGGGACCAGAGTGGAGGGCTGAGATGATACTGCGGCCTCGATAGCCTTTAACGTTTTTATAGCTGCTCGATGTAGGTACCGATCCTCTTTTGCGGCCTGGTTCATGAGAGAAGTCATGAGATTCTTGCTGAATAAGATTTGCAAGAGCGCAGGATGTGTCGCATAGCTTTCGAGGAATTTTTGGAAGACCGTGAAGCCCTTGAATTTTTGACCGTCGGTAGCCTGCTTGGAGAATAGTCCATCTAGTCTTGAGTTAGCTTCTGCGCTATAAAATGTGTGCAAGTTCAGTCTCACCATCAACAACTCGGCTCCAGAATTGAGCAAAGTCTTCAGCCTTTGAGTCTTCGGCCTTGAGATAATGATTGAGGATAAGGTCCCAGACAAAATGCAGCTGAGCTGACCAAGTGGCCTGCTTGTTGTTTCGAGAATTGCTGGAAGAGTCTTTGCTTGAATCGTTAAAGCTTTCCTTCAGGATAGCAGCTAGATCACCAAGGGTCTTTTTGGCCAGAGGATGTTGCCAGGGCTTCACGCTGAGATTAGGGAATTGGCTAAGCGCAACCATCCAAATGGCAACTCCTTCGGGAGTTTTGGCCATTCCGGCATTTGACAACCTCTCAAGCGTGGCCTTAGCCTGGGCCTGGTTCATCTGCTGCAACGCCTGGACAAGAACCCAGCCACATTGTGATTTTAACCAGACTTTCTTATTGCTCAGTTTCAACAGCTCGTCCAATATTGTGTTCCATCTCGAAGGTTCGGAAAACAGAATGCGGGACTTAACGAAGCATTCAATACCAAACAATTGGCCAAAGAAGATGTCACGCTCCTCCTGGCCGGGAATGTTGCCGACAATTTGTGCCTTCTCCAACAGGAACCCAAGGACCTTGTCGAACGTCAGCCCGCTGTATTTTTCCGTGCTCAGCGATTTCTCTCCGAACAACTGGCTGAGAATCTCGGTGATGACCAGACTAAAGCCAATGCGCGAAGCATTGCGGCCACTGGATAGTCCGCGGAATAATCGTCGGTCGAGATGTCTTTGCAGCACCGTCTCAGCAACGCCTTCACCGTCCAACAGTCCAGATATAATGCAATCGGCGGCCTCAATCCGGTCGTTGTCGTCCTCGCTACCGAGATGTTCGTATAATAGACCCTCGCGTTTTCTATCTTCGATCGTGGGAGTTTCGACAAAGGGCGCTTTCTCCAACGACGGCTTTGCGGCTGCGACGACAGGGACGACGGGGGAGGATGTGGCATTCTTGGCCTTTTTCTGTGCACTTGAAGGCACAATCGGGCCATCCTTGGCTCCGCGCTTCCGCTTGCTGCCCATTATGAATTAAAATGAACGGAAAGACGCAACTCTAAATATTATGTGCCGTATTGAATGAACCGTTCCCATTATCTTGCGATGATAGATTGGAAAATTCCAAGATAACAAATTCTGCCTATTTACACCGCCTTCTGCCCCACTATGGCACCCCACACTTATCCGCATTGGAAGTACCCATGTACATATTTACGTGCACATTCACATGCTGCTATTCTGGAGCTTCCTACTCGGTACAGAATACCTATGGGTCCTATGGGTATACGGAGTACATACAAGTATCCCGTTACCCAGATACGAAGTGGTATGGAGTATAAATGGGAAAGTTGAAGCGTTTCACGCTGTCAGACTATTTGCTACTAGTCCGTTAGAAGAGTTGGCTAGAAACTCACCACCGCTGAATCTTGCACGTATTAATCCCGATTTGCTTGATCTTTGTACATCTGACGCGCCAACACTACTAGGTAGGCACCAATTCATGCGCCGCCTCCGCTGCACCGTCAATAATGCACTAGGAGGCTTCTATCCTACGTTTCTCAAGCGCAGTGGGGTGTCATCACATAAAGTCTGCTCTCTGTCTGCTGCTAGTGTTTGATAGCCACATGATGTCGTGAAACCAGCAACCAAACAGCTTCATGGAAGACTCGATAGGATCCTGCACCATGCCTTTTGCGGTTCGTACACGTGACTTCGCGGCTTGGTAGCTCTGGTTGCTGGGCGAGTTGCGGGGTACAGCTACCACACGCGCGACGTCTTTGTTTACTTTGGCGCGTGCACTGACATCGTGTATTTTTTTTTTCCCTGTATCCAGCTCTAGTTGCTCTTCCCCGCCTGGTACTAGAGCTTGAGGAGTAATCACCGTCGTGGTCGCGGGCCTCTGAAACAATTTTCATGAGTAGAGTCGTATTTCATCACGTTCTACCCCCCCCCCCCCCCCCACTCCGACGCCATATTCATCTCGCCAGGCAAGAGGATGGTTACATGTATCTGGGTATGACAAGCTATTGCAAGGATCAAAGAGCCCTTTCCCTTTCCCTTGCAAGAGGGCGGAGGTGTGGTTTAGGTCCTTGCCGCTTCAGGAATCGTCGAAGGATCTGCAACTGTCGCCATCAGCTGAAGGGATTCTGGATGCTGGCAAAGACGGCTTTCCGCCCATGATTGGGTAAAGCAGCGGGAGCTTCCTATGGGTACTGAGTACGCTTTGATGACGTTCTCTATCAGCCTTGTCAGAGTGCCTTGGATAGGCCAAGACGGAAGTAAACAAGGCTCTGCTCCGGTTTGATCGGCAGTGGAGCGGTTGCTGTGCACCTTTTTTTTTTTTGTGCGCATATGCGGCTCCGGCCGTTGCTACGGCACTTGCAGTAGTAGTTGCACAAGCTCAGGTAGTGGTGAATTTTGCGCGAAGAAAAGAAGATTGGAATACGGAGGTTAAAAGAACCGTCGTTGCCGGCAGTGCATAGCAGATTTGCTGCAAAAATCGGTGCATCCACTCGTCCACAGTTATTATTGGTCTTTGTGGCCCGTTGCCCGAAACAGTTGCCGAACTGCTGCACTAAGGATTAGCGAAAAAAGAGCCCTATGCTTTATGGACCATCGGCGATTGTCATATGCGAAGCGACCTCATTTATTCGTGCCTGTACTCCGTAAATCATCGCCATTGCAGGTTAACTGATTGATCAAGGGTCGTTAATGGACTAGGTGAGGTATGACGTCTACGATCTGTTGGCGACAACCCGTCGTGACGAAATGGATTGAATCGAACGCGCTGGAATGGTTCGCAACTGGCGATTGCGATTTCAAGTTTGTGCCGTCATACATACTCGTATCAATGCAGATCTTGCCTAGAGAGCATAAAAACCCTCTTTACAAGGTCCAAGGCGCCCCGGCTGCGTCCATTAGTAGGCACTGGTTCGTACTGCTAATACATATGTTAACAGGGTGCTTCTGTTCGACGATGACGGGTTGGTAAGCGGAGTCTGAGCTAGCATCACATACATACGAGCATTGTTAGATGCGTTGCTGTCTTGGGCATGCTTGCAGGCTCCATGCCAACATGAGACAACGAGAACAAAAAAAGGTTAATTTGGCCCATGCTAAAGACCTAAAAACATCATTTGGTGAGCTGCGATGAAAGGGAGCTATGGCCGGCCGTACAACGTTTTTAGACTCAGCCAGTTCAAATGTCAACGACAGGCGAGTCGTTAGCACCAAGTGCTCCGTTCCTCATGCTCCGTTCCTCATAGATTGTGCATGTCTTAAGACGAAGTGGGTGAAGATGGAGGCAGGGATTGCTCTTTTCAAGAGGCCCCGATGAGTCCATCGTCAGGGAAACTGAGTACCTGACTCGACACGAGAGACACAATCAACGACGATCTAGGGCAAGGGCGGGTCAATGTCTCTCCTTTCTAGGGTCTTTAGTAACGACATTGATGTTTCCGGCACGAAAGAAATGGCCGGATTCGTATGAGCACGGAGCCAGTCAGCATCGTGTCCGACGCCCGCAGCTGGGCACACAAAAGCTTTGAGGCTTGCTAGAGCGAATAGCGCAACGCAGCACGCGTCTTATCTGTTGGACTGCACACTTTGGAGGTCATCGAGAAGTAGAGGTACTTTGCTTGGTATTCAATTGATGTGCTCAGTCCAGCATGTTTGCTGGGGTCATATTAGGCGCGGGATGTTAGTTGCTTGGTGCATGCCCTCTGCTGTGCATAAGCTTAGAGCCGTTGTGGAGGCCGTCCCAGAGACTGGATATAGCTAGCAAAATGAGCTGCGCAATATTAGCTGGTGCCCGCCTAGGAAGCTAGGCATACAGTAACAGCTGATGCTCGGCTCCATGTCTGCTTGCACCACGCACGGCTGCTTGGAAGAAGATGCCGGGTCGTACCAAAGCTGCGGAATAGACCTGGCGCCTCCAACTGCGCAATCAAATGCCTACGCTCAGCCAGGTACTTATACATTCGTTAATGCCTAGCGTTACGAGATACCTCAGATATGCTTCATACCTTACCAAGAGAATAATGAAGCAAATTTGCTGCGGCTATTCCTGCCGCGGTGATGTCTCCAAAAATAACACACATTAAAGGTTGATGTTTGCTGCCGCTATGGAGCACAGTTAAGCACCAACTTGTGCCAAGTATCAACTTCGCACAGCCCTGGCTGATGCTTGTGTAAATGCTACACGTATTGTCTGTTCGCCGGTCCAGGGAAGCCGCGTTCAATTTCCCATATCTGCCCTGCAGATCTGATCCTCATCGCAATGGCGGCTTCTGCATATCCCTCGTGGCTGACTCGCTGGAGTAAGGCAGAGTTCAATCGCGTAGAGACCCTGCAGATTGTTAAATGACCGACTTTGCACGCTGGAATTGAGCCGCACAACGCCTCAGTCCTCACCGCTGCATAGCCGGTCGGCAGGTACCTGTACGTAGATTATGCCACCCTCACGGGCAAGCTTGAAAGTAACATTGAATTGTACCATACAATCGCTCAACTTTGGGGACAGAGGTAGCAGGTACCGCGAGTACATCTGGGAGTCGCAGCTCTAGGCCAACTAAGCGCCCACTGAGCACAGCGCCCCACCGCTCACTGAGCAACCACTGATGGCGTCCAAGGGTACATGCACTCCTGCCAGGGAGCGAGGTCGCTAACTGGAGGCTAACCGCAACGGCATAGCTCAGGGCAGGGCAGCTGAGAAGCTGTGCTGACGCCTGGGAATGGCCCGCTGGGAGTGGCCCGCTGCAGGTCTCGCAGCGCTGTATTAGTGTCGCTGCACGGGTACGTAGCAGTCGCGGGAGGTACCTCTTGTCGCCAAAAGCACGCTCAGCAGGCATAGCAGAGCAGGGCCATCGCGGTCCAAAACCCCCCTCACCCCCCAAATCACCCCTAACAACGTCCAACTCCATCGCAAGCCGGGTTCCTGGTCCTGGCCCGGTTGGTGCAACGACCATTCAAAAAGCGCTGTGCCCTCGTCTGCTCTTCGCTTCCCTCTCCTTCATACCCGCGTGACGCGAATTGAAGCAACGACAGCCAGATTAAAGGCTCCTCGCTCGCGAATCCATCGCCGACGGACCTTGTGTGGGCCAGCGAACAGACGACCTTGCCAGCTTCGCTGCTTGGAAACCGGGTTTTACAGGGTTCGGGCTGCACCAATCAGCAGGTGCTCAATCAGGCAGAGACGGCAATTGTTTACCCCCGCCGAGTTCTTCGAGATCAAACACAGATCTAGATGAAAGAAATCGCCTCTGGCGAAACGAAGTCACGAAAAGGTTCCATCGTCAATTTTACAAGCTTCTGCCATTATTAGTACGACTGTAACGAACGCGAGAAAAAAAAGACTTTCCGCCCCACTGCAGGAGCCTACCTCAGCTAAACGCCTCGTTTCATGCCTGTTAGTGAGAAGCAAGGTGGACAAGGAAAACAAAGGAGGACAAAAGAGAAAAGAAATACAATTGACAGAGTCGCCGCTTTCACACGCAGCCTCTAAATAAAGAAAGAGATAGGAAACTCCTTGGCTTGTGCGGTGATAGTGAGGAGCCATTTTTTGGGCCAAGCTAGGCGTTGGGCTTTTCGTTACTCTTCTACTCTGGTCCTTTACTCTTTCCCGTGTCGCGAGCCTACTATTTCAAGTAACAGCGCCGCTGCCGGGTGCTGTTGATTTGGGTGCTGGTCTCGGTGGAATATCCCTTCAACATGGTAGCATCTTCGCCTCTGGCGGCCATGCACCGCCCAATGCCTACTCCTACATGGAGAGGCAGAGACATCTTCCGCTCCCATTACGCCAGCAACTCTGCTCCGGGATCTATGAGCCTTCGCGAGCAACTTCACAAAGGCACAGGAGATTTCCTCAACGTTAAAGAAGTCCGAGGTTCATCTCCCGCTGTGAGCTTAGCTGCCGATCTGTCCCAAAACTTCCGGCTTGATAATGAAGCGAGGTTCGTACCGTCTAGTGAGATCATATCATTCTCATGCTAACGGGTAGTTATTAGTCCCAAGTTCCCAACTCCTCGACGAGCTCTTTTCACGGCTAATGTAGTTGGCGATACTGGTGACAATGGTAAGAGCCTCGCGGGCCTCGTGGGACACGCGTCGTTTTGGCTGACACGCTGCAGATTTTGTGACAACTCCTTCTGTGCTATCTTCTTCGCCTAGTCAGTTTACGGAGATGTCCCCTCTCCCTCGTAAGGTGACCTTCAGCGCCGTGGTTGAAGTTGCGTCGCCTACACCCATTTCATCCGCTGCCAATGATGCTGCTATGCCGGACTCTTCGGCCCCCAATTCCCGTCAATCTTCTCCGGAACCAGTGAAGTCTCGCTCACGGCAATCATCGCTGGAGCCAACGAAGCCAATTGCTTCCGAGCCAGCGCAGATGCAAGCTCGACGCGGTCGAGGACTCGCTGACATTCTGGCTGGCCGTAGAATAGCGGGCCCAAGGCGGACGACTCCTATTCGACTGAAGGCGCTTGCTAACACTGGCTCCCCTGCCTCCCCAAGCCCATCATTTCAAGTAGCAGCTAACAACTCAACTTTATCTCTCGATGAGTGCTTCGACTCAGATTCCCCACCGCAGGACCGCAGCAGGCCTTTGTCATCGCATAGCCCCTGTTCTCCTATTCCCATTGGTCTTCGTTCGAGATCCCAACTTGGAAGTCTCGGGGGGAATAGTCGCCTTGGTTCGCCGGGCAACTTTCATGCTAGAAGACAGTCAAACCCTTTTTTGAGAACCCGAAAGCAATTTCGCAGGTCTTTGAGCATGTTTGAGAGTCCTACCGATATCATGAAACCAAAGCCTGAGAGGGGACTTGCTGCTTCTCCTATACTAAAATCTGTGGCCGATATTGAAGAAGCCCATGAACCGACCATCCCTCATTTTCTTCCTGATGACCCTACAGATACGATCCCTCGAATCACAAAAGAGACGATGCTGGAAATCTTGGATGGAAAATATAGCGACAAGTTTGCTCAGCGGATGATCATTGACTGCCGCTTCGAGTACGAGTATGAAGGCGGTCACATCGATGGTGCTGTCAACCACAACAATAAAGAACTGCTGGCCGACCAACTCTTTCAGACACCTATGGATGGTTTGACTCTACTAATATTTCACTGTGAATATTCGGCCCATCGAGCCCCTCTAATGGCGCGTCATATTCGTTCTCAAGATCGCACTATTAACGCAGAGCACTACCCCCGCCTAACCTATCCAGAAGTTTACATCCTGGATGGCGGTTACAGTGGTTTCTTTGCTGAACACCGAGCAAGGTGCTTCCCACCGGAATACGTCGAAATGTCTGATGAAAAGCATCAACGTACTTGCGAGAGAGAAATGGGACGCTTAAAAGCTCGCAAGCCCTTCGGGCGCGCGCAAACCTTTGCATTTGGCCAACGGGAAACATGTCTCCACGATTCCCCCACTGGCCCCCCTCGTCCTCAGTCACGAAATATTAATATATCTTCCCCCCTCTCCATCCCCGACTCACCTATATTTGGTGAGCGATCAGGGACTCGGCGCATGGTTTCCTATTAACTTACTTCACGCACTTTTCCGTGGAAGGTCTGGCTTGCGATCTGTGTCGGCTCACCTATTTTTTCTTGTGTTGGTTGATAAATCCATTGGGAATTTTAATTTTTAACGACGAAAAGTTACCTTTTGCTTATGGCGATGCATTGCGTTTTAATGCTGGAATTTTATGGAGTCCATGAACGGAATCATACCTTTGGGCTTCCCTGAAGCTTCAGTCGGTATTGCTTATTTTCTTAACGTTGTTTGGCTGTTCATAGACTGCAATCTCTTGTCTCTCTGTCTGTTAAAGATAATGTTTTGTCAGATAATCAGCATTCTGGCAAACAGAATCCGGGAGACCCTCCAGAAGATTTCTGGAACGCCTCAGACATTGCACATCTTGCTTGTATACCAGGCTGCAAGAAATCTCATCCTTGCATTTGACGATCTCTATCAATGGAGGACTCACATCGAGCACCGGGCACCCTACTACCGAATACTTGCTCATGCTTTTTCCTGGTTCTTCTTCTTTTCTTTTCTTTTTCCTTGTCAGAAATGAATACCCCAGCATGCACCCTTTCACGTTTATACCCTTGGGGCATGCCTTTCACTTCTTTCGTCTTTCCTTGTTCATACTTTCACTACAGGAGGTGATGATCATCCCTCTGCTCATTGTAATGGGCCATAGAGCGCGGCAAAGCGGGCGGCGCTTATGTTTTTATGTCGTAAAACTAGCTAGACAGTGAGAGATGTTGCCTAGGAGGTTTTTTTTGGCTGTACATTACGCTATGAGAGAACATAGATGCCTCAGCTAGCTTATAAACGCATTTAAGATATTCGTACGTTGCTTGTTTGGGGAAGAGCTATACGAACAGACACGATGTTTGTCTGTACGAATAGGTATAAAGCCATGGCGATAAAAGCCTTGAATTGCTATACAAGTGTAGAATCATTGGCTACAGTATCGGCCGGCCTGTGGGATAATTTAAGCGATTCTCACCGATGCCATTTTTTCGTCTAATAGTTAGCAAGTGGCTTTGCTAATGTTTCATGTTACGCGCGTTGCATTTATCGGAGAGGAGATGCATCTAAAAGGCGCGACAGGGATGACGACTGATGATGATTGCTACATGAGAGCAGTTGAATCTCATTTTGCTATAGCCATCTTTATTTCGTTATAGCACGTCGCACATCGCTCTGCTCTAATTTCCACTTGATATACGGCCTGCCCCGAGTTGGGTATACCATTGCAGTTGGCTGATTAAAGAAGGCTTGCGGCTGTGGTTCGACGTTATGTCTTGCCATAATGTTACTTTCCTATGAGGAATTGTTATTCATTTACTTGATAGTTTAGAGGTGAGTTTGGATCCTTATTCCTTTTGATTGCCAAATTCATGAGCTATGATAACTGCGCGTCTCTCGAGCTTGATGGTGAAAACCTACAGGGGAGATCTGTATATACGTTTATGGGCTCTGCAAAATGGACGCTCGGAAAATTACTTCTTAAGGAAGATGATTAAAATTTTCATTATTCCAGTTAATATTTGCTTTCTTATAACTTTTCAATAAACCTTTTTCTCCCAAGCAAATGACGAACGGTAAGCAACGATAAATGCTCATGGCCTTGATTATCTAAAACGCCGAAATTATGCAAAAGCAAAAAGCACCCAAATCTTCTTCTTCTCTGTCGTAATTATAGCGTAAAATCCCATTCTTTAAACGCCTCTCGGAAAGCTTCCACATCCTTGGTCTCTTCCTCCACGGTCTGCTCGCAGTTCTGCCAGCTGAGTCTGTCCTCCAAGCCCATAAGCTTGGCAAGGACTCTACGTCCAAACTGTAGGTCAAAACGCGCGTCGGAGGCAAGCGGCATAACGAGGGATTTGCCCTTAATCTTATCCTCTCCGTTATCCGCCCACAGCCAGACGCGGAAGAAATCGCCAGAGGAAGCCAAGTCCTCAACGGCAATGTCTTTGTTCATGAAAGATGGGTATTTCAAATTTTCGGCCTCAACGCGGAAGGCTGCTTCGGCAAGGCCCTTCTGGATGATGTCGGCGGGTACAGCAACAAGCTGCCATATCAGGTGGACGTTACGATCACGGCTAATCTCCCAAGTGACAACGCCGAGCTTATGTGAGCTTTTGGAAGCAATCATGGCTTGTATGGATTCCTTGAACCGTGACATTTCGTTATATGTCTTCACAGCCTCGCTTGTAGGATCCGCTGTGCTTCCCATGCTCGAAATAGTCGGGGAATGTGGTAACGGAATGATAATGAAGTGGCCAGGGAAGTTCAGACCCTGCCCCGCAAACGTCGTGGATGTTGGTAGAGGACCCTTTGCGGTTGTGATATAGGCTTCGTCTCCGATACTGCAGCACATGTGGGCTGAAATGTTGGGATTTGATAAGCAGAAATAGCACCTGTCTGGCCCTGGTGGCGGCGAGGCACGGCGCCGCTTATGTCTGCCGTGGTGGCCATCTTCGCGATGGCCGAACCGGCTGTAGCCCTCATCTTGTCTTCCACGCTTGTTGACGGTTTTGGATGTGAATGGTGACGCCGTGGCGCCAGGAGGTACCGTAGTATCGGCCGTGTTGAGAGTAAAGGCATACATGGCTTTCGCCTTCTTGTCATTGCCATATGTAGCCATTGAGATGAATCGTGTAGTAGAAATAATATTGGCATCTTTTTCGGACTGCTGAACAAAAGGCTCTCTTTCGTAAAAAAATGCTCCTGGAGATGCCGACAAATGGTATCGAGGCTTTAAAGCAGCGCAAAGCTCTGCAATATCCTCTGAGCTGCTCACAGCAGCTTGATCAGAAGGCTCGAGCACCACTTTGGACCCAGTCCACACCTTTGCAGGCCACATGCTTGTCAACAAAATGTCGGTGCTGTTGGCGCCGCGCAAGGCCTTTGCATCACCGGCTGTGTGGAAAGGCAAATGCTGCTCTTGTGATTGCCCTGCCACAAGGTTCGGGTCAAGGACACCGCCGAGCGTTACGATTCTAATACCATCGGAAGTCTTTGTTATGCTGCGCTTTCCCAAGTAGTGAAGGTTGGGGCATATCTCTTCGTCCGCCTCCACTTTGGCAGCGATTCGGGATGGCAGAGGGTGAGTGCCGACGGTGAAGTAAGTGGGGAGAGGAACCTCGATGGATCCGTTTAATAGAGCCGAAATCGTTGCGTCGTCGATATCAGGAGTAAATGCATCTCCTGTAAGAATAGCGAGTGAGAATTGGTTCTTGGCATGAAGCGTTGCCAGCTTCTTGAACACCGATTCGAGCTGGCCATTGAGGCTGCCCAGGACGATGCTAGGGAAAACGGCTTAGCATTGGGAGAAACAGCTGTAATTTATACAGAAAGAAATAACATACATCTTGGGTGCAGCCATTATATCCGATGTAGTCAAAGCCCTAGTGCAGGTTCGGTGGCTGTATGTGACGTGGATAGAGAAAGCGAGCTGATGATGATAACGGAAGCTGTGCTTGTAAGATGCATGATATAGAGAGAGCTCTATGCAAGAGATGCGCGAACGTGCACGCACGCGACGTCAAAAGCTTGGTGCTGCGATAAGCAATTGCGCCTCAAACACCATTGGCCAATTATCCATGAAGCGGGGCATCACTAGTTCTTATCAGTTTGGCCGATAATCTGCCGACCAAAAAAATTTGGGACTTTTGCATGGAGAGAAACAGCTCGCGAGTTTGGATGCTTCAATTATTGCGGCCGAAAACCTTTTACACAGGTTCACCAGCACCGCCGTCAAGATGCCAGCCCGATCATCCGGCCGCATCGAGAAGGTGCGGAAGAACAAGAATTCGACGCCCCATCAGAAGAACCACAGATGGGAGTCGTTTTCGACCAAAATCGCAAAATTCAATTCACTGCAGCCGCTGCGCAAAGTTCGACGACATGACCTCGAGACGGAAGACTTGTCCTCGACGACATCCTATCTCCAAAACGGACTGCAGAAATGGGGAGAGCTCAACATTTCCCAGCCGTTCTCCTCGTTCAAGAGGGAGGTGTATCCTCTGTGCGACAGCTTGCCGCAGATTCTGCATTTTGAGGAACGAATAATGGATTCGTTGGCCAAGTACATCGCAACACAGGATAAAGAAGGACTGGAGCCGTTACTCGATCTTCTGACGGCATTTGCTCACGACTTGGGAATTCGTTTTGAAAAATATTTCGCCCGCAGTCTGGATCTCATCTTGGCAATTGCGGGAAAGCCTCAGCCCGTTGAAGTCATCGAATGGACCTTTGGCGCTTTAGCATTTCTGTTCAAGTACTTGTCCAAACTTCTAGTTCCGGATCTCCGACCGACATATGCCGTCATGTCACCTCTTCTTGGTAAAGCCAAGCATCCTCCGTTCATCGCACGGTTCGCCGCCGAAGCAATGAGCTTCCTCGTCAGGAAAGCAGCTGCTCCTTCACTCCGCGAGACGGCTCTAGTCTCTTTTGTGGACTATGTACGGGACGATATATGCAATCTGGTTGAGGATCGGCAATTTATGCTGTATAAAGATGGTATTATGACCATGTTTGCCGAGGCGATCAAAGGAACAGATCGAATCATTCATTCCGCTGGACCTGCCATCTTCGTCGTGCTCATGGACGCAATTCCAAAAGAAGAGTGTACATTGGCCGAAACGACCACATGGACAGACTTGGTCTGTGGTGTCTTGACCAGTGTGATTCATCATACCGGTGCCGATACTTTTGGCGAATTTGCAGAAGCAATTCTTGATAGGTGCGAAGCTAAAATGAAGGAATCTCATGAGGGTGAGTCTCAGTGGTGGACGGTGCCATACATAAGAATTCTCGGCGTTCTCGCAGGTGTCCGAAAAGGCAGTCGACTTAGTGACTGGCCGCGCCTTGTCCGACAGCTTGTTGCATTTCTTTCGGTATCGACGCAACCTGTCGAAGAAGCCTCCGAGAAGAGTGAGAATGACCTTCTCTGGAAGTCGGTGGTGGCTAATGTGGCAATCGCCTGCCATCACGCTCCTATGGACGCACTTATTCCTCAAATCACACGTCTTCTTCAGTCTCTGACGAGAGAACCTTTCATGAGATTATTTATACCCTTTTGTTCGTATTTTAGCGAGCTTGATCCAAGTCGCTTTGGAAGCCTATTCCGTAATGATTTTCAGAAGTAAGTTGGACGGACCTTTCTTTAAGATAGCATGTGTTAATATTCTCTTTAGGTTTATCGCAACCCATTGGTCCCAAGGACAAAATGAAGACATGCTTTGCGTCTTATTGCCACAGATCATCGAAAACAGAGGATTCCCTTCCGCCGGGGAGAAGGATTGTTGCAAGCTCCCCCAGGCATGGCAGGATCAGATCGTTTCTAAATTCGAGAGCCTGGAGATATCGCCTTTCCCTGAAAGAGGACCGTACAATAAAGATCCACAAGTCTGGAGAGATAGATGTCTGCCCAAATATGCGGCGCTTCTCCGAATTCTAGAACTGACGGCCGTTCATCCATCCACCAACGCTCGTATTGCTGAGCTCCTACTACGCAAGCTCAAGCTTGCTCTTCGGCCGTCATCCTCATTGGCATCCGACGAGGTTAACTTCATCGTTAGTCAAGGATTTCATGCTTATTTGGGCATGAGTAAAGCCGCAGGTTCAATTGATCCTCAGCTCGCCCCTCTCCTTCGCGCAGCCGTTCCGAGATTTGCACGATCTGTAGGCTTTCTTCGAACCTATCTAGCATACGAGGAAACTTTCCCACACAGCCACGAAACTGATAAGCACGATGGATCTGGCAGTGATGCTTCAACTTCCGAAGACGATCCTGTAACCCGGTCTTTGGTCGACAACCTGAGTTCTCCATCTCATGACATTCGATTAGTGTCTCTAGAGCTGCTAAAGAAGATGACCACCGCGCCCGAGCAACTTCAATTCGTTGACATCATGCTTCAAATTGAGGAAACTCCACTGACTTTGGAGCATACTCGATCCATTGCTATGTATCTGCGCAAGCTTGGACAAGAGTATGACTCGTTGGCAGACACGACTTGGCTAAAACAAGGAATTCCGAACTTCATGTTTGGCATGCTGACTATCAACCTCTCTCCTGTATGGGATAATTCGATAGATGCGATGAAGCAGGTTGCTCAAAACAAATTTGGCGAAGAGGCTATTTCTGTCACCGCATTCCGATGGCTGGAAGTGCCATCTCCACGCTGGACACCACCGCAATCTGAAACTGGTCCTTCTCGCACTTTCTATTCGGACTTCGAGTGTACTACGTTAAACTCTCTCCATAAGTCAGCAAGCCTTATTTCAGAGACCGCTGAAGACTCAGATGGTATTATGTTGCGTAATTTTGACGACTGCCAGCGACTTATTGAGCCATTCTCAACCAACGCCAAGGCTCAAGCGTTGAAAGTGTTCAAAGCTTTGCCTTCTATTGCCGAGAGAAGGTCCCGCCAACTGGTACCCCATCTGTTTGCCTGGGCTCGTGACGAAGAGGATGCGAACGACGCTGAGGAGGATTCTCAAGCCAAATTCTGGTCTTTATTTGACAGGAAAGGTCTCATCGGCGTGTTTGCGCAGTTCATTAACCCGAAGGTGTTGTTTCAGCATGAACAAGTATACACCATTTTATTGCAGCTTTTGGGTAATGGTGATTTGGAAGTCCAAAAGCTTACTCTAAAGGCTATTTTAGCGTGGAAGCAAGAAGGCGTGAAAATGTATCAAGAAAACTTGGAGTATCTCCTCGACGAAGCTCGTTTCAAGAACGAAATTGCCGTCTTCCTTCAAGGAGATAGTGTCATCAAACCGGAACATCGAGCTGAGTTGATGCCCGTTCTGCTTCACCTCCTCTACGGCCGTGCAATTTCGCGAAAGGGGGCGCTCGGTGGCCGCCATGGTCAGCAGACGACCCGACTCGCTATTCTCAGGAATTTGTCTGTTGCGGATCTTGGAGGCTTCCTCGATATTGCTGTAGGAAAGCTCAGGGATGTGCGAGTGGTTGGCCCGACAGTTAACCGAAAGAAGCTTTTTGAGGAAGAAATTATATCTATTCGAAAGCAGTTCGGTTTCCTGAATATGGCTCTGTCTCTTATTTCAGAGCTGGGTACCAACGTGTCTCCCTATATGGAAACACTCGTCAATACAGTCCTCTACTGCCTTGTCTTCTCTTCCAGGCGACTGGGTGGTACGGCTGCGGAGGCTGATGCCGATGCCCCCGAAGAAGAAGAAGAGAAGGCTAGCACTCATTCATTGCTCAAGTCTACACGTTCAACCGGTATCAAGTGCTTAATTGCTCTCTTCCAGAATGCCCAGGGCTTTCAGTGGGGGCCTTACCAAGACATCATTATTGAGGAGCTGGTGGCACCTAGGCACGAAAATCTTCCAGCGGAGACTGCTCAAGGAGTGTCAGGCATGCTGCAGCTACTGTCCACCTGGTCTAACCTTCCCAACGTGGCTCTCTTTTTCGCCCCTCACAGTAAGGTGCTGCCAAATGGTGTCTTACCCAAGGTCATTGCTTGCGTAGCATTCGAAAAATCGAAGGAATCCGTCAAGATATATGCACTAGAAATGCTCCGAAATTTGGCTAGGCTGGCCCTGGCTTCTGCCGACGAGTCTGAGTTTAATGAGGTGATCAAAACCGAGCTTCTTGAAACGAACTCAACCGCAATTCTGGATAGCCTTACCACCGTACTGAGGACTGGCGATATCAGCAATGCACTTCTTGAAGCAGGCGTCGAAACCATTCTGGCATTGGCTCCAATCTTCCAAAACTTTGAAGATGTTCAAGCAGTCATTCGAATTTCTAGTTTCTTGTTGCAGCAACCTGCACGACGAGTTAATCCCAAGCTCAAGGGTCGAATCCTTCTTGTCATTGAAAACTTTGCTTCCCTGCCTGACGCAGCAAAGGACGAGGTGCTGCTTCAGGAGGTATACAAGACCGTTTCATCTCTTTTCAGCTACTTCAAGGACCGAGAAAACCGTTCATCACTATGCCGAGTTCTTCTGGCCATCTCGAAACAAGATGACGAGATTGCCAATGTTGCCAGCATTTGTTACGAGCTGAACCTATTCAAGGAGGGTCGCATTGATGAGCCGGATTATGACAGACGTCTTGCCGCATTTAGTGCTATCTCAAGCAGCCATGATGAGCCGTGGACCCCTAAGCAATGGCTTCCAGTCCTACACAACCTAATCTTCTTCATCCGCATAGATGAGGAATTCGGTGTGCTTTCATCCAATGCTGCTGATGGAATTCGGCGCTTGGTTCAGGAAACATCAGATTGCCAGTCACAAGAAACGAAGAGCATACTTGACAGCCACCTCAAGCAGGTATTAATGCCGTCAATTTATGGAGGTGCTCGAGAAGAGTCTGAAACTGTGCGACGAGAGTATCTGCGCGTGCTAGGATTCATTCTTACTACAATGCCTGAATGGGGCCCTGTAGCTGATTTGAGTGGCCTCTTGAACGAGCGCCAAGAGGATTCTTCTGAGCCTACATTCTTTTTCGACATTCTCAGTCCAGCAACGTCAAAACAAATTGATGCCCTGCGAACCCTGGAAGCTGCAAACGCAAGCAAGGAGATGAGCAGCCAGAATCTTACTCAGTTCTTTATCCCCTTGTTGGAGCATTTTATATTCGGAAGGGCAGATAGCGGCGACGATCATGGACTTGGTGCACAGGCAGCAAGCACAATTAGCAATCTCGCGATGTCACTGAACTGGAACCACTTCCGTACAACTTTCCATCGATACATAGGCTACATCGAATCAAAGCCAGAGCAACAAAAGCATACCATTCGCCTTTTGGGCAAATATACCGATGCGCTGCTGTTTTCGTTACCTGAAGGTCCAGATGCTGATACCATGGAGGTAGACCAGGAAGAGAGCTCATCTTCTGCTGTCCGACGCCTGCGTCTTATGGCCCCAAAGACTTCAGAACTATTTACTCAGATTACTGATTACTTCTTACCACCGCTCACCAAACACTTGCACGAAAAAGATGAATCCGAGGTCAGCTACCGTGTTCCTGTCGCCATCACGGTTGTCAAGCTCTTAAGGCTGTTGCCTACTCCCCAACTGAACCAGAAGTTAGCTGGTGTCTTAACTGACATCTGCCACATCTTGCGCAGTAAGGCATTGGAAGCAAGAGACATGGCTCGTGATACTCTTGTCAAAATTTCCGTGCTTCTGGGCCCATCTTTCTTTGGGTTTATTCTGAAAGAGCTTCGAGGTGCCCTCACTAGAGGCTACCAGCTACACGTTCTTTCATATACTATGCACTCTATCCTAGTCGCAACCGTGCCTAATTTCGCACCGGGAGATCTTGATCCTTGCTTGTCAGAGGTCGTCACGGTGATCATGGACGACATCTTCGGCGTCGTTGGTCAAGAGAAGGATGCTGAAGGATATGTGAGCCAGATGAAAGAGGTCAAAAGCAGCAAGAGCCAAGATTCGATGGAACTCATTGCCAAAAACGCATCAATCAGTCGCCTCATTGCCCTCATGAAGCCGTTGCAAGCTCTTCTGATGCAAAAGGTAGATTTGAAGATTGTGCGCAAGATCGACGCCTTGATGGCCCGCATTACGGCGGGACTCTTGCAAAATCCGGCTGCTGAGAGCCGCGATACTCTGGTCTTTTGTTACGAAGTCATCCAAGAAGTATACAATGCGCGGAAACCAGACGCAGAGCCAAAGCTGGACTGGAAGACTCGCAGGTATCTAGTTCAAAGAGGCGCCAAGAAGAGCGGTGATCGAGGTCAAACCAGCAAACATACTTATAAGCTAACACGTTTCGCTTTTGAGATGCTGAGGTCGATGCTGAAGAAACATGATAGCCTGCGGACCCCTGAGAATATCGTCGGCTTCATTCCCATCATTGGTGACGCCATCTTAGAAGGCGAAGATGAGGTCAAAATCTCAGCGTTTCGACTTTTGGCGGTCATTGTTAAGGTTCCCTTCACGACCGTTGATGGAGCAAACATCTATAAGATTGCTGTCAAGGAGGCTACGAAATGCATATCAATGTCAACTTCCACCACGACTGAGTTAGCGCAAGCGGCCTTGAAGATGCTTGCAGTCGTACTCAGAGACCGACGAGATATCGAGGTCAAGGATGCTGCCATCGATATGCTGCTGGGCAAGCTAAAGGACGACTTCACCGAACCACTGTATCGTCATATCACATTCAATTTCTTACGGTCTGTGCTGGATCGTCGCATTGAGACTGCGGTGGTTTACGATACTCTGGATCAGGTCGGCACTGTCATGATTACCAACGACGACAAAGACACCCGAGATCTGGCGCGAGGTGCTTTCTTCCAGTTCATTCGAGACTACCCTCAAAAGAGAGCCCGCTGGATGAAGCAGCTCAATTTTGTCGTTGCTAATCTCAAGTATGATCGTGAGGGTGGACGTATCTCAGTTATGGAGGTAATCCACCTGATGCTCATGAAGTCATCCGATGATTTCGTCCAAGAGGTTGCGGCAACATGCTTCCTACCGCTCTTCCTGGTTCTGGCAAATGATGACAGCGAGAAGTGCCGTCTCGCAGCTGAAGCACTAATCAAGGAAATATTCCGCAAGGCGGACAAAGAGCGTGTACTTGCGTTCCTTAACCTTCTCCGGTCATGGCTTGGCAAGGACGGAAACACTGCTGTTGTGAAACTCGCTGTGCAGCTGTTTGGACACTACTTTGAGTGCAATGAGGACGCCGCAAAGAACAAAACAGACTTCAAGCTCATTTTCGATAAAGTCTCGGGCATTTTGGGATCTAAGGATGTTCGTGAAACTGACGGAGGACTTGTTGGCGCTGCGATTGGCGTTGTACGCGTCTTCACCACCATTTTCCCCGATAAGGCCTTGTCCGCCAATAAGGAAGATCTATGGGCCAAGCTGCCACGCTGTCTTGGACATAAGGATACTTCAGTGAAGCTGTCTGCCATCCAGCTGATCAGCTTATATCTCGCTGATTTTGCTAAAAATGGCGCCGGTACCACTGCTGGCGAAGATGTTGAAGGGTCTCACGGGCTTATTCTACGTGCTACGAACGTAGAAGAGCTCGTCCGTCTTGCGCTCAGGGCTTTGAATGGCTCTGAGGTCAACGAGGCCTTGGCAGGCGAGCTTGGGCAAGTTCTGATATTCCTTGGCCCTCGTCTTCCTATTGGAGATTCTCCTGACTCATCAGATGCCGAGCCAGAGGCAGAGGCTGATGAACTGGAGGCTGAGGACAATGAAGAAGCCACTGCAAAGCCAAAAGATGTGCAGTACTTGTTCTGGCGGCTGTCACACATTCTGCGGAAAGAGATACGGCCCAACGCTGCTGCCATCGTTCCCAAGGTGGTGGCCATGGAAGTTTTGGAAACTGTTTGCCGTCGGTCTTCACTGGACCGACTCCAGCCTTCGCTCAAGACTATTCTGACGCCGCTGCATAACCTCACTGACCCATCCATCCCTGCACCTTTCAGCATGGACGAGGTGTTCAAGACGAAGCACGAAGGCCTCAAGACAAGAGCGCAGATCATGATGGACTCTCTGCAGAAGAAGTTTGGTACAGCTGAGTACAGCAAACAGCTGATGGCTATCCGCGACGAGGTCAGGGCCCGCCGTCTGCAGCGGTCCAGCAAGAGAAAGATTGAGGCGGTGGCACAGCCGGAGAAGTATAACCAGGATAAGAGGAAGAAGTTTGAGAAGAACAAGGAGCGCAAGAAGGCGAGGTCGAAGGAGCAAAAGGTGATGAGGCAGGCGTACAAGTCATGGTAAAAGTCGCGGGGTATATAACCATTGTACAGGGGGAGATTGTGACAAGCGGCGTTTGGGAGGGGGCATTTACGATGGCGTTTTAAAACTTGTTCTTTTGTGACTATTAATCAACGCTATATATAGATGCATATGTATGCTACTAGCTAGACAAAAAAGCGTAGGGATCAGTATAGATCCCTGGTAATTTTCATTTCATATCCTGTTGCTTTTAAAGAGCCAGAGTATCTTCTAGATGCAATCCTCAACGCCGATCCTATATAACTTTTACATATTCGTACAATGCCATCTGCCATATTGAGTCCTGCCCAAATAAAGTCAGGCTCGTCACACTAGCACAAACGGCATGCAATCCAAGAGCGAGGCCCGGCGCTTCACCTTGTCTTGATCGTTCTTTCAAAGCTCAAACGTACATGTTTATTATGATGAGCCTTTGTTGTCTTTGCCTGTAATATCCGCAACTTCGTCCGGTATCGCCTCGTCCGGCCAGAACTCAATGTCTCCATCCTCGCCCAAGGAGCCCCTCTTAACCAACTGACCCTTCTCTCTCATCAGATCCTCGACGGTGATTTTGCGATCGCCAAAGATATTCAAATGGTCGCTGATGACGTGCCTATTGCGACAGCTCGGACACGTTATCAGCGTAGAGCCGCGATGGTACCCTTGCTTCGAAACGTTGTGGTGCGAGCGATGGCCGCAAGGGACGCAGGTGAAGGAAAGCTGGTAGAACGCCGGGCCCTTGAACTCGGGGCGGTCGCTTTCGCTGGAGGGAGCGTCCTTGGTGGCGGGTTCGTTTTGCGGCTTCTTCTGAGGGGGCCGAGGGATGGTGTGTGCGAGGCGGTGCTGGTGGAGAGAAGTTGTAGATGCGATGGCGATGGCGACGGGTGATGGAGAGGCGGGATGCGATCGGCGGAGAGCGAATTGAGGCAGGCTTTTTGCAGGAGCAAATGCTCGGCGCATGAGGGGCGCTATTAGAGGAGCTGGTTTAGACGCCATGGTTGAGAAGAATGCGCCTGCTGGTGAAGGCGTAGCTGTGAGAAGAATGAGAGAGAATGTGATGGATTCTTTGGCGGTGGTGGATTTTGGTGTCAAAAAAGTTGCAGCACTGCACGTCATTTGCCGGCCAGGTACCTTGAAAAGTGGTCCGTGCGCATGGGGTTTAGCAGCCGGCGATGGAGCAGACGAGATTTCCTAATGGGGTAATAACGAGGGCTTCGTTGTATGTGCAGTGTAGCTGTGATGTTATGGAGCATCTGATGTGTCTGATGGTTGTCGTATTCAAATTTCCTGGAGGACTTGTTTTGAGATTGGATATTCTAAGCTCTTTATTTCTGGCGAAAGTTTTGTTATAAAGCTTCACAGAAGAGAGAGCTCTATACTCTATGCGGGTCCGTCATAGTCAATAGCAATTCGACATATAAAAGGCGTATAAAAGAACAAATGGGCAACAATCTCCATGCTGTTATTGGCTGTTGCAATATAATCAATTCATGACTTCCATTATAGGATTGAGGACCTATTTGAAGCGAGTCAACTGCCTCTATGCGACATATCTTGCATGGCGGTCAAGGCAGATAAAGAGCCTGACCTTCCTTGCCAACCAGCTTTCTCTCTCCGTGCCTTCTCTCTTATAGGCCTCATCAGATTGGTAGTTCTTTATGTCTCTATATATAATATCAGTGTCTTCCAATTCTTCTTCTCCTCCTTTTCTCTTCCTCGCACAAGCTTCTCCTCAGTTCCGTCAAGGCCACTCTTCTTTTTCTCCTCGCAGTCTCATTGCTTCCTGGACTCACAGCTGTCTGTTTCCTATTCATCTCAAGGTCCTATCTCTCACGAGTGAATACCAAAGATACAATGCATCTTCTCCGTATTCTCCAGTGGATGATCCCCATCATCAGTCTGTGTCTGGCTCAATCGGATGACCGAGCCCTTGCCCTTTCATTGATCAACCAGGCTCGCCAGGCTCACGGAGTTCAGCCGCTCACATGGAACGCCAACTTGGCATCTTATGCTCAGTATTGGGCAAACATAATGGCCAGTGGCCAACAGCCCTTTTCGCATGCCCAAGGTCCTTACCGCCCTCAGCAGGGAGAAACGCTCTTTGAATACCAATCTACTCAATGTGATTCGGCCTATGATAATCCTCTGCAGACCGCCGCACGAACCTGGCTTGCACAGGCCACGCTATACAACGGGATGCCCATCACCGATGGACATGAGCCGTGGTTGCACTGGTGTATGTATTCATTCATGCTACTTCACAACTCGGATCAGTCGGTGCTGACTCGTCTTCCAGCCCAGTGTATGTGGTCCACCAGTACACAAATAGGCTGCGCTCGAGCCTACAGCATCTCGGACCCGTACAAAACCTACGATGTGTGCCGATTCTTTCCGGAAGGAAACATGTAAGCATCTCATAGTTGTTTATTGTTTGGAGACTGTATGCTGACCACCTGTGATCAGAGTTGGCCAGCGGCCCTATTAGATGCTTGTGGTCGCGAGTAGGGAATAGAGCACTGCGGGCATTTTTGATGGGCGAGGATCTCGCCGTGATTTGACCTCTTGTTTGGAATTGGCCATTTATGATGCAAAGGCCAAGCTATTTTGGTAGCGACGGAAGGGGTTTCCTAGCTAGAGGAGTCAAATACAATACATGTAAAGATTGTAGTTGAAGCAATGGACCTTGTAAATTCCACTCTGGCGTCAGGAATGCAAGGGGATTTCAGCGAATCTCTCTTCTCTGACCTCGACTACAGGGTAGCTGCTTACCGGTAAGACGCACAGAGCGCCTAGCGCCCACGCTGGGTATCCGACCCGCTTTCTTACCTAAGCAGATCACCTAGATCTGTGCAGGGCTAGGCAAATTTTGGGGAAAGACAAACGACGCGATTGAGCAAACCATCATCGACAAGTCGCGACATTCCCAACACCTCGTCCCTCGAACTCTGCGCTGCTGCCGTACAGCCTTTTTCTGCTCCTTCTCTGGCCGTGCGAGCCATCGAAGAATCCAGTCTCTCGTCGTACAGCTGCTGTTGCCATAGAGACCTCCATCGTCGGGTGATTGCCAGCGTACGGACTGCAGGAACCCTCGCAGGCTCTGTCAGCCGCGGCTTTCTACAAGGCGCGGGGATTCCCCAACTTTGCGCTCGCGTTTGCTCCCTTGCGCCAGCATGAGATAACCTGCGAACGCCCCTCAAGAACTACAAAATGGAGCGATCAAAACCCCAGGCTTTCCTGTCGTCGTATGCGCCGCGCCTGCGCACCTACAACAACTCTCTCTTGACTCCCGTCCTACCGAGTGCGCCATCAGGGCCCGTTTCGCGGACGACAAAGCGAGGCACCACCATCATAAATTACGCCGAGGATGGCTTCGATGACCTGGACGACGATAGCGACGATCCCAGGCGTCGTCCCACGGGCCTGCGGAGCTTGCGCAAAGAGGACTCGGCCAGCAGGCTGGACATGGCCGACAAGGTGGGAAAGGAAATCAAGGAACCAGTCGATGTCCAGGGTATCTGGCGGGACTGGATGGGGAAGAGCCGGTCCGTCAGGAGTGACCAGCAGAATGCCGCCCAAGCACATCTCCCTTTGACTCTGATACCCATACGAATCGACCTGGACATCCCGTCCTTCATCCCACCTGCGCCGTTTCCAGCTCCGAACCCCAACTCAGTCGACATCTCTCTACCACAATACCGGCCGCAGGAAATGACTGTCCCTTACAAACTACGCGACATCTTCTGCTGGAATCTTCATGAGACACTCATCACGACGGATCAGTTTGCACAGACACTTGCGCAGGATCTCGATCTGCCCAACAGACACGCCGTAGTTGCGGAGATTAGCAAGCAGATTCGAACACAGCTGGAAGAATATGCCGGCGTTGCTCTTCACCCGCTCTTCCACTCCGAGCCATCACTTCCAGCACCGGTACCACCAGCCCAGGGAGTAGCGCCAATTGCAGGAGTAAACGGAACAGGGAGTGGAACACCAAGACCAAGCATCTTCAAATCCCGAGACGACTCTCCGGCTTCCTTTGCGAGGGGTGTGTCACGTCCTGACACTCCTGTACAGACGGGAGGTCAAGCAACGCCGCAGCCACCAGCATCACAAGCACCCGAGGTCACTGCTGAGGCAACGCCCATCTTGCCTGATTCTGACGAGTACAACCCCGATGATACTTATCGATGCATCATCAACCTGAGTCTAAACCTTTCATCCATGTTATACACAGACAAGTTTGAGTGGTCACTTCTTCACCCTCCAGGGACCGCAGAAGCTTTCGCCAAGGCAACATGTGCCGATTTGGGATTGGCAGGCGAATGGGTTCCGGCAATGACACATGCCATCTACGAGGCAGTGCTTCGTCTAAAGAAGGAGGCCTGCGAGGCTGGCGGCCTTGTTGGAGGATGGGGTGGAGCTCAGCAGGAGTTACCAAACGATGCTGCGCACGGCCAGGAGGCTGGCTGGAGATACGACCCGGACCACCTGGCTGATGACTGGGAGCCCAAGGTCGAATTCCTCAGCAAGGAGGAGATGGAGAAGCGAGAAGGTGACCGTGAAAGACAGATCCGGCGACTGCGGCGTGAAACGGCGCGATTCAGCTCTACGACTGGCATGCTGGGTGGCACTCCGTTCGGTCTTGGTGCAAGTGTCGAGGTGGAGGAAGAGAGAATGGGCAGAGGTGAGCGCTCCAAGAAGAAGCGGCGTTTCCGAAGTCTGAGTCCTCTCGCTCGTGGCGGAACACCGCTTGGACGAGTGACGCCAGATGTCGGTGGATATGGGGGAGGAGTAGGAGCCTTGACCGATATGGAGCGAATCTCATGGCGATGTTCGCACTGCCGTACGTGGGGTACGAGCGTCTGGGCAGTCCGAGACGGCCCTGCTGGACCCAAGGTAAGCGATTTGTTCCCATCTTTTATTTCATAGCAGATTTTGCTGGCTGCCGAAAAGCATTATGAAGTCTAACATGAAGTCTTTTCTAAGTCCCTTTGCGCCAACTGCGGCTACTTTTACGAACGAGATCGCAGGTTGCCGCGCCAGACTAAAAATCTGCACCTGCAAGACATTCGAGCGGTCTAGGAACCCACTGATGAGCCCTGTCACGACAAAGAAAAAGAAGGTGAAAGGAAGAAGGAAAAATGCCCGACCTCGCCCCAGGATCATAAGGCGGTCCCGCAGAACGAACAACAGCAACGTCAAGAATCCCCTGCCTCTAATCCCCCTCATACCCGACGCTCTCGCCGCCAGCGCTGGAGACAGCAACTCTTGGGGCATCACCAGCCTGCTGCTGCTAATGCTGCTGCTTCCTCCATGGTTCCTGTATGCCCACGACTTGTGCCTTCTTTGCCTGCTAGGCCTTGGCTGACTACGACGGTGCCTACGCAGGGGAGTGAAAGAGTAGCGAAGATGCATGCGAGGAACGCCTGGGGAATGAATTTGCATGGATAAAACTCCTTGCCTCCCCTCCTTTTTTTTTATCCCCCCAATAATCTGAGGGATACAAATAAATATAAAAAGGGCGTGTGTTGGGGGAGAAAAAAGCCTGGTGGTTCAGAGACCTTTATAATAACTATGAATTCTTTTTTTCCTCCCCTGCCTTTTTCCAACTCCTTTCCCACTTGTCAAACTCTGTTTTTAAAGAAACATCATCAATTTTAATTTTTTTCTTCTCTTCTTCAAAGACTTCTACTGGGCGTCACGGTTACATATTAATCATATGGAGGGGGTAAAGAAAAGGGAGAAATCCTGGGCTTTGTTTTTTTCTACCCTTTTGTTGTTGTTTTTGCCTGGAAGGGGGTATTAAATACGTTTAGGTAAGGTTAGGAATCTATTAATGCCTTTCCCGAAATTAAAAAAAAAAAAAAAAAAAAAAAAAAAAGAACAAAAGTAAATTATATACATATGTTTTTCCTGTGACAGACCAAGGTGGCCAGCAAAAGAGAATTGTTATAGCAAATCAGTGACATTTGTTGGCCTTGGAAATAACCCTCGCTCTATCCGATCCAGCCAAGCCATCGGCGTCCAAAGAAAGTCTTGCCCTCGGGGCGGGTATAATGATACAGAGATATTTTGTCTTTCTTACATATTGCCCTGCTCACATCCAATATCCTAATAATACTGCTCGTACATTAACCGCCATTGGATTCTTCAACACAAAAACGCAGCAAAACAAAAGGTGTCTGCTTCCAAAGTTTGCCTCTGCTTATTGCTGATGAGCACGGTTGTGCATCATCTGCGAGACGTCAACTCCCACCCAACGAATCTCTCTAGGTTGTGGCGGGGTGCGTGCGATAGCTGGTCCCCGAGGCGAAGTAGTAGCTGAAGGAGAGCTGCCGGGATACGTAGGCTGTTCCATCTTGATGCTCTGCACCTTCTTACGTTCCCTTAGACGCCCAATAGTATCTGCTAGTGTTCGCTCCAAGCTCTGCTTCAGCATGGCCGAGTCCTCCCACCGCCGACCGTATACCTCCAGAGTCTGAGGAATGCTCTCTAGACAGCGTATACTCCTACTGATATTATCCTCGCCGGATCTTCCATTTCGTAGCTGAGGTCGTGGGATCGGCGGCGCTGGTGGGGCACCGGGGCGAGAGATGGGTATTTGCATCTGTGCACCGGAAAGAAGCATATCCTCAGAGTCCGTCAGTACGGCAAGGAACTGGTTTGCCATGAAATACACTTTCAGAGCATCGTGGTAGTTATAGAATGCGCCGTTAAGCCCGGCGGAGGCAATTTCCTGCATAGTGAGGAGGTACGCCAGAGAGTGCTCGAATATGAGGATACGGTGGTAGTCGGTAATCTGAGGGGCCCTTGCTGAAGGCGCGATGCAGTAGACATAACTGTATCTCAATTCCTGCTCGAACATTTGCCGTATTCCAGAAGGAAGATTGCTTGGTAGTGATTCACCCCATTCTCGCATGTCCAGGCATATCTGCCACACAAAGGATGATGGGTCTGGCAGCGGAGCCGAGTATGATTGATATAACTCTTGGTACCAATAAGACTGCGCTCTCCTGAGCTGGAAAAGAAGTAGACCGGAATCTACAGATTGCGAGCCTAGGATCGAGGAATTCTCGAGATCTTTGCCTTTGCGATCAAGGTCGGCGGCATTTGGGAACGCGACATGGATCGCATCATCAGTGAAGGAAAACGATCGAGCGTGAACCATGCTTATCGATCTAGATGCCAGCGTTAGAGAAATAGCAATGACGAAAAGAGGGGTTCGTTATTCGTTGGAAAACCAACCGGTCAAGAGCATATGCGCAATAGAAAATCTTGCGGCGCATATCCAAGGTGGCTCGATCTACAACTGAAGACAAAGGGGGATCCTGATGGAATCCAAGATCAACGATAGCGCGTGTGGTGAAGCCTATGAGAAGCCAGCTGTCGAAGTGGTTGGGATCTAGGATGGCGTATTGTGTAAGGAGGAGCAAGGACTGAATCTGGGTGGCATATCCAGGTGCCAACGCGATGTCCGCATAATCCAACGCCTTGGATACAAACTGAACACCGAGATTATAGTACTCATCGTTGGCGTTTTGGCTCTGCATGGTAGATCCAATGGCCAGTATCAAGTACAGTAGCCAATGGTCGGATGCGCTGATAACGCGCTCAGCTTGTTGGTTGTAGATGTCATTCAAGACGTTCAAAGCCACGGTTTCTGAAAAGCACGGAAAGAGGGGGTACATGTTTTTCATAAAGTGATGGAAGATTTCAGTTGCATATTGCTTCTGTGGCAACGAAGACTCGGTTGAGACCGGGACAGCATCCTTGGTTGCGGCGGCCAAGACGAGACGCGCAAAGGTCATGTTGATCATGGATGGCTCGAAATCTCGAGTTGTTGCGTTGACCGATCTGTTGTTCGATGTAACTTGTCAGACGCTGTGAAACCAAGAAAGTGGAGAAGGAGGTGGGAGCTCTCTCATACAAGAAACCGAAATCGGATATCAAAGAGTTGACATCTGAGTTTTCGCGAGTCCTGGCGGCTTTGCGGTGAATGGCTGCTCGAATGGACGCCAGGGAATCTTTTCTGTCTACATGGGCGACGGCCAATGAGTCGGACTCATGGAGAGCTACAGAAGCTTTTCGAGACTTGGCATATGCTATGCGCCTCTCCAGCTTCTCTATGCGAAGCTCCAGAGCGGCGACATAGCTGGTGGGCGCGCGCGGGGGTTAGTAATCGAGGGACGTCCAAGACGGGCTCTGGGAACGATGTGTGAAGACGCACCTTCGCTCCTTGCCTCGCGCAAACTGGTCGTTTGCCGCAGAGCAGGCATTCTCACGCCCGGCCTTTTCACAGGCCGTGCAAGCAGGGAGCTTTCCATCGCACTGTTGACAACCGTCAGATGGAATTCCAACCAGGGATCAAAAGCGGCTCTGTCTCTGCACTGGAAGAGGAAGCGCCGCCGCTTGTCCACTCACTTTAACCTTTGCTGCTCGACCTGGCAAGAAAGCGTTAGATCTACCGGCGAAGTCCGTGCAAGCGCGCTGGAGGGACGGTCACTCACATCTTGAGCAGGCTGACACCGGCCTCGACACTCGCAAGAGGGGAGTATGTGAGAAGCTACTGCGGGGCATTGCTAGGGCGAATCTGGAGGGACCCGAGTTGGCCGTCGAGAAGCTGAAGGCTGAGATGGAGGGCCGCGAGGAACCGTGGGAGATTGTTTTTTTGGCGATTGCTCACAGGTGCGGGCGTCGCAGCAGAGACACTTGGCGACAGAAAAGGCTGCTGACTAGGCCGACGGAGGTTGCTCGAGTCTCAGCGATGCATGTTGCAATAGCTGAGTGCAGTCGGGTAGCGGAATCTGTGCTGGCGGCAGAGGACCATCCGTCTGGCCGGGGGGTTAGCGTTAGCGTTCGCTTAGCTGCCTAGAGCTGTAGCCAGCGCCTCCACATGCTCTGTAGACTGTAGACCGCGCTGGACGGGCGGCGGCTGGGGGCGGCTGGGGGCTGCTGCAGTCACTACATGTGCATACCTACCTGAACCTGTGATATCTGGCATAAAAGACACGGGTGGCCGTCCTTTAGTTCGACTTGACTCATGATAGATGATGCATTGCAAATCCACCGTGGAAGGATGCCATCGTGGATGTTGCAGGAGACCAATATTTGCTCTCTGCTTCAAATTCCGTGCTAATAGGATTCAAGAGACAATGGACGGACGCGGGTGTGTCAGTCGAAACCGCCACGTATTGGACGGGCAGCGGCTAGGGGTTTAGGCTTATCAACAGCTGGACCCTCGAATCCCGTACCGCTATCTACCGCTATAAATGAGGGTACGAGAATATGCCCGTGTGTGGGTGCCTTGGTAGGTGCATGTAGTCTTACTATACCTTAGTACTAAGGTATCGAGATACTTGCATACTAATTTAGTCTACAAAAGATGGGCGAAGAATTGGAAATTGCCATCGACCGCAACATGATGATGCAATCTTTCCTTTTGAGTGCTCGGTAGCTGACCTGTGTTGCCTTTTGTGAATTTACCTTTATAAGCCTATTGCGTGTACATACTGTATGATATTGATTGGTAAAGCTTCCGAGTGCCTACTAGGCAATGTCTGCCAACTGCTCATTACATGCTTTATACTAGACCCGGCATAGCGATGATTGGCCATCAGCCCTGCTGCCTCGGCCATGTGTCAGATTTATCTGATGCCGTTCCGTTGGAGTAGCAGGTGCTTATCCGTACATAGTATGCCATGGGTATAGTCCTAAACAAGTAGAGTATGCTTGACTAGTATCGGACAGCTCGCATGCATGTCCTGGTAGCGCACATTTGTGCTCCAATCTTGGCAATTGACAGTGGCAAGCATCTACAAATTGGGTTGGACGATGGAGTATTACTGCTTTATTCGGCATATGGCTCTGACTCGCCTGCGGTACGGGTAAACTGAAGATTACTAGAGCACGCCACCTGCGTCGATGCTGTCCATGATATAAGACAGAATCTACCCAAGCTCTTCTATATATACTAGTACCTGTAACATTTATATAGAGATATAGCACACATGGCAAGACACAGGGTAGAATTCGCCTAAATTGGAGACGCAATTGTGGCCATTCCCGTCCTTACACCGACCGGAATGAGGTTCATGATAGAAAAAGTCAAAGGTTGCAGGAGGAGTCGAGGAAACCTTAGATAGGTGCCTACCTCGCACGAAGCGGTATTAACAGTCACTCGAAGGAGCGCTATTCATGGACAAGCTGCTGCTAAGGGGGATTTGGATTGTTTCTAGTGCAGTGACTGGCCGCATCTGCAGGAGACAAGCACACAGACCCTTCAGACGTCATGTCGTCCGGTCTCATCACCCCCCCAGTCTGTGATATCGATCTATCGAATTCTGGATCCGCATCACACCGCCGCGAGTGAAGGATTGAAAACGAGCCACTAAAGACGGTTTGTGACACCTGAAACATTTTTTAAAGTACGGAGTACACATACATATGCATGTTTGCATGCAGAGGAAGGTCGCAGCGGCATCAGACGCATTGCTCGGGGCTCGGGGCGCGAGACAAAGTCACCTGCTATCTGGCCATACGAGCCGCCCCGCGCGGCTGAGTTAGAGCTGTACGCAGACCGACTGAAAAGCGGGGGACAATGGGCCAGTCATGATCCTTGAAGATTCCCCCTCCGTAAGCCCGCTGCTGGCCTTGTGCCCCCCACTTCTGGTACAGCCTCCTCCGTGTGTTGGCTGCACCACCACCGAGTTGATACCGCTAGCAGCAGCGGTACCTTTCTAGCAGCGCGCTGTCCGGCACGATCCGGTATCAATCAGTACTGCATCACGCAGCGCAGTACTACAGAATACTCTCGGTCTACCAAGCCTCGCGCGTAGAGCATCTGGTCTGGAGTCACCGGCGGAAAACCCCACTTGCCTGATTCCACTGAGTGCACTCCGTTCTGAGGTCGAGGAAGGAGCTCCTTGGCCGGCACTGCAGGAACTGGCTTCGTACAGGGCTCGCGCTTAATTGGCTCGGCCCAGCAGCTGGCGCGATTAGTCATCCGTCTTCTGTATTCACTTGCAAGGCGTCAAATACAGCTGCGCTGGCACTAGCGGCTGAAGTTGCTTCGCTGTCGCGAGCTGGCCTTCGCACCGAATTTAGCATCTGAACTTGCGCTGCCCAAGCAGTTCCAGCTCTTCTCCGCGCGTGTTTCATGTTCTGCTTCTGCGTCGCGCGCCCAGCCCCAAAAGCGCTGAGATAGCCGTCGAGCTGACTCTCATCTGCCGAGACCCCGTATGTACCTCTGGCCGCCTCATCTTCCTCTGCCCCGCGATCCAGCCATGGCAGTCTGGCCTAGCTTTGGACCATGCTGATGCTTATTGCGCCGCTGCCTTAGAACCACACCCGCCGTTCTTGTCCTTCTTGCCATGAAGCGTGCGCATCTGCCAACTGATTAACATCGCGTTGCCATCTTCCTTCTCGCCGTCTACCGTTCGGCGTCCGCAGCATCCCCAATTGATTTGATCGAGGGGTCGTCCAAAGCCAAACCAGCGTCGCAACAGCCAGCCAAATACCAAACACAGTACGAGGTTCCGGGAATCCTGCCAAGTTTCATGAAAGGCTGTGACGATTTAAGATATCTGAAGTTACGAAGAAGCTGGAGGAGTGCCGGCGACATCATATTCCATGGACGCCGCCCATATTTTCCGGCAAGGTCTGGGGACCGTTGCTCCCCGTATGAACCACGCCTATGCGCAGCCGCGAAACTTGGTGCAAAGTCCAGATGACTTTTTTGACGGTGATACCTCGAGCCACCGAGTTGCTCACACCCTGACAGCATGCTGTCGTTGTCGTCAGGTATGATATGATAGCTGCCCCGCCCCTGAGAAACATCGGATTCCATATGCACTGCGTTTGCTGCGCATCGCATTATGAT
This sequence comes from Trichoderma asperellum, assembly GCF_020647865.1. Taxonomy (NCBI): domain Eukaryota; kingdom Fungi; phylum Ascomycota; class Sordariomycetes; order Hypocreales; family Hypocreaceae; genus Trichoderma; species Trichoderma asperellum. The sequence goes on along the minus strand of NC_089415.1, from coordinate 4,989,492 downwards.
TTGAAGGTGTAAGTGTAAGTGCTGATGGTGCATGGTAGCGAAAAACGAGGTGTGATCCCACGCTTCCTCGCTGCCTCCCCTGCGAGAGATCAGGGTCTGTATGCGAATATCTCGATACCGCCAAGGCGCGCAAGATCAATCGCCGTTATGTGATTACGCTGCAAGATAAGGTCAAAGCCCTCGAAGCTGAGCTTGCCCAGTATACCGACGAAGACGGTGATCATCCCCCAACAAATGAAGAATTGGTTCGTCCAGGAGGCATGATTCGTTTGAGCGGTAACGACGAGACACCTCGCTATCTGGGGCCATCCAGTGGTATTGCCATGACAAGATTACTCATGGCTGAAGCCAAGAGGTTTACGGATTCCAACAAAATTTCCGATCTCATTCCGGAGGTTCGCGCAAGAAGCCAAGCTCGCATGCAATCTATCCAGATAACTAGCAACAACAAAAGAAAAAGCTATCCCATGATCAGTGAATTTCCAGCCGAAAGTCTTCCTGCTCGTCATGTGGCCGACAGGCTGGTAGAGATCTTCTATAAGAAAGGTATGCTTGCAATTTTCATTCCTTGTCCTGCTGCCAAATACGCCTAAAGCTGACATTCCTAGCTCAAATCCATTGGCCTGTGCTTCATGAGACAGTTTTCAAAGCAGACGTTGACGCAGTTTATAATGGCGATACAGATCCGTACAAAAACTTTCTTGTTCGCATGGTTATTGCCATTAGCTTGCAAAAGCTGGACACGCAATATGCCGGATTGGGCGACTCATACTACATGGCCGCGATGAAATATGTTGAGGAAATTATTCGTCCCAAAGACCTCAAAACGCTACAATGCCTCGTTCTCATCGGACAATACTCACTACTCACCCCGACGCGAACGCCAGTGTATTATGTTATTGGACTCGCTACCAGAATATGCCAACAAGAAGGGCTAACGGACGAGAAAACGCTTACTACTACGGGTTACAATTTGGATCCGCAAACAATCGACTTGCGCCGGAGGCTGGTATGGGTAATTATGGCCATGGAACATGGCCTTTCGTATTATCTAGGCCGGCCCAGTGCATTTGCCATCAACAGTGATCGCTTGAATGTTGCATTTTTTAGCGCAGCCGATGATGCGAATATTACGCCTCAAGGAATTCTAGATGGCCCTCTTAATACACGCAAGCTCGCAACGATACACTTCTACAAGATGTGGAGCTTACAAACGGAGATCAAGAGGACCCTTTATGAACGGAAACGGCCGGAACCTAGAAACGACGATCATCCATGGTTTCAAAACATAGAAAAGGCTCTGAGGGATTGGGTGGACTCGACGCCAGAAGATCCTCCGTTTGCCAAACCTTGGTAAGTCAATTCACTTTCAGCAAATACCACTTCAAGATGTAATTTGAATGTCCTAACTGGTAATGGCAGGATCTCTGGACATTACCACCAATTGAGGGCATTATTGTATAGACCCTCTCCCCAGATTCCGCAGCCATCGGCTGGTGCAGCCCAAATTTGCTTCGAGTCCTCTGCCACCACGATTGACCTTTCCCACAAGCAGTTTGGAAGCGATCCTGCAGATATGACCTGGGTGTTCCTCCTTTCACTAAATTGGTCCCTTAGCACACTTCTATGGACGATATCGTATCCCGAAGTTCGACGCAACCATCCAAGAGAAGAAGTCGAAGAGCTGGTGAACAAGGCGTTAGAATCTTTGGACCGATGCGCAGAGCGTTGGCCAGGGACCACGGTCACGTCTCAACTCTACACTATATTTGCCAAGGCGTGTATGCAGAGCTACGACGTTCAAGTGAAGCTTGAAAAGGAACAGTTTTCTTTTAGCAGTCCACCGGCGACAAGCGAGTCCCAGTCTTCACCTGAAAGCTACTCTCATTCAAATGCTACCACCCCTCGACCACTCCCCTATCTCAACCCTCCTCAGTTCGGCTTTGTTTTTGACTCGTCCCCTGAGTCAATGAACAACTACGTGTTCGACCCCAATTACCCTCCTCCACAGCCTACTTTCCGTTCAAACTCCATCTTCTGCAATCCTGCCACGGATAATGGCAGCCGACGCTTCTCCTACTTCCCGCCTGATGTCACCCATATGGGAGAGGCTGGTTTAGAAGACCCTTCGTCCCATCCGGTCCAGGTACCGGACCATATACCCCACCATTTGCAATCGCCGCCCGAAATATTTCTGCAGGGCAATGTACCGACTTCGAGACCGGGCTTATCGTCATCGGCAGTGGCGATGAAGCAAACGCCGAATGCTACCCCAATTACACCGTCACCGCTTTCGGAGCAGACCAATATGTCGCCACCTCATAAACGCGTTGTTGCACCACACGTGACGCAGGCCCAACCAACATATGCAGCCGCGCGAATGGGGCAACCTGTTCACCAGCGACCGCTACCACCGGCACCCACATCCGTATCGGACTGGTTCTCGCCCCCTTCACAGTTCATGTCGCCATACAACTTTGTAACGTCTGGCAGTGGATATTTTAATGAAGCCATGGCTGGTATGAGCGGATTTGGTGGCGGCTCACCGGGACCTGGTGGCTTGGGCCTCCACAACATCACCGCGCAGCTCGAGGCAGGTGGTATGCAGTTTGGCTATTCGCCTGGTAGACAAGGCAGTCTATCACAGTCACAGCAGCTAGAGCTCATGGAAGATTTGGAGACGGACGGCCTTAGCGCCATGGATGCGTACCTGCAAGACACCCCGATGAGCGGGAGAGGATGGTACTGAGATGTGACTTGTGTATTTTTCATTTCCTGCTGTGGTTTTTATTTCTCTTCTTATTTCTCTTTGCTTCGCCTCACCACCATTGACATTGCTATCATTACCGGAATCAACCGGATACGACTACTTAGACGAATTTCTAGCAAGGGAGTACTGCGTTTTGTGTCAGCCATTTATGTGTGCCGAGGAGTGCTGGAAATTTTCAGATATATTGAGAGATTTAAGAAGGAATTAGGATAGGGGAATGTATAAACAACCTTTATTGCGATCTTCATTATCATTGTTTGCTATTGACCAACCTCTACAATAGGATAGTACCCAGCTGCTTTCTCCTAAACAATCTAGAGCCCTAGTCACATGCATCATATAAATTTTGACTTGTGCCAGTTAAGCAATTGATTTTAAAACGAGTGGCCAGAGCGTATCTTCCATTAAGTAAATAAAAATTCAATAACATTTCCGTCGTTCCATCCCAGTTTTAAAAGAGATCCCGCCAAATCCCCCCCTCCCTTTGCCAGCGAATGTATGATGTCCAAGAGCGAATAATTTCTCTTGGATTATACATTATAAACAGTTCCCTCTCTTTTTTTTTTTATCATTAATTTTCTATCCCTGTCCGTTCACAACACATTCTACCAAAAGAATGGGTAGCGAAATAGACTTGAAAAGCCTAAGAGGGCCAAAAAGGTAATAAAGGATGGGGTATAAATATGCGTAAAGGAGAGTTCATAATAGTAAATAAGTACCAAGTTTCATATGGTCATAATGATGTTTGCCCAAGAGAAGGGCCAACAAAAAGGTAAAGTTGGAAAAAAAAAGGAGTCTTTACATCTAGAAGACCAAGAGACCCAAAAGGACCACAATGAGGAGACCAAAGTTTTCACTTGGTCGAGAGAGATTATTCGAAAGAGGCGGGGGCAGGCTGTTTGTTGGCGACGACGGGTTGGTTCCTGTTCCTGACGCGCCACCTCCATTGCCACCGTTACCGGGATTGCCATTGCCAGGGCTACCGCCACCAACAGTAGGCGATCCGGTAGGCCCAACACCACCTGGGTTTCTTCCTCCACCGCCGCCGTTGCTGTTTGTTCCGGTTGGTTCAGCGCCGCCGCCGGGGTTTCCAGAGTTGCCTGGGTTGGTTGTGCTTGCTCTCTCCAATTGACCGGGAGAAGAAAAGTCTGAGCTGGGAGGTGTGACGCCTGTCGATCGGTTAGTGCCGGTCTTGGTAGGAGCTCCTGTCACAGCACCAGTGCCTGTGTTGGCACCAGTTCCTGTCTCGGAACCGGTGCCTGTCCCAGCAGCACTTCCCGTTGGGGAACCAGCACCCGTTCCAGCAGGGGTTCCGGTTGAAGAACCTGTGCCAGTCGGAGAACCAGAGCCGGGAGGAGAGCCGGCACCAGAACCGGTGCCAGTCGGGGAATTAGTACCTGTTGAGGGGGGTGCGGTGCCAGTCTCCCCTGGGGAAGATGAGGAGACTGATGACCCCGGAACAGATGCACCAGATGAGGCCGACGCAGATGCCGATGTGGGCGCCGACGTTGGCCTCGATTCACTGCTTGCACTAGTGGATCCCGTACCTATTTCAGAAGAGCTTCCTGGGCCCCCAGCAGTAGTGGAAGACCCTGACGATCCCGCACTAGAAGAGGGCGGTGTTGAAGCTGAGGACGGAGGAGTAGACGATGCTTGCTGCGAAGAGGAGCTAGTCGATGAGGAAGTTGGTGGTGGCGGCGGCGTCGATGAAGAAGTCGGTGGTGGTGGCGGCTTCGTCGACGATGATGTTGGCGGCGGCGGTGGTGTAGAGGTCGTAGAGGAGCTGCTTGTAGGAGGCGGGGTGGACTGCTTAGTGCTGGAAGTCGTCGACTGTATGGAGCTCGAAGTTGTAGAGTCGATGAGCGAGGTTGGGCTTGTAGGGATTTGAGAGGTCGATCCCAGTGTATTCGACCCTGTCACTTGGGACTCGGGAGCCGAGGATGTGGGCGGCGGCGTAGTTCCCGTTGTATTGCAGAAGAAGATCGTGTCTACAAACGGTTCGCCCAATGCTGCTGCTATCGCAGCCAGGTCGGATACGTCGATGTTATCATCCTTGGCAATGCAGTTAACGCAGCCGTTGAAGTCCTTCTCGAAAGCCGAATCCGCCTCGCAAAATTCCGGCTTCTTGCCAAACTGTGTTATGAGTAATAACGCATCCTGGCAAGGGCCCATGCAATCTTGTGGCAAGTCCAGGGCTGCACGCTTTGCACCATAATTGGCCTTGCGACGGGCTTGCTGCTTGAACGGGCTGGAAGCACGCTTTCCATATGATGGCGGATTTGTTGGCACCGACCCGTAGGCCTGTGCCTGTGACCCCCAGTTGCCAGTCGTGTAAGTGCTGGTGCTACCACTCTGAATCTTCTTGACAACGTTGTATTCGAAAATATCGTAAGTCAAGCCAAAGATATGTGGGTCCAAGTAGAAGTAGCCGTCTTGATGTGGGATATAGCCCGTCTTTCCTTCGGGCCAATTTGCAAGCAGCGGCGGCGGAGCTACCATGCAGTCCTCTGGATGGCATCGAAAACTAGCATCCGGAAGGCCTGGCCAGAAGTTGCACCCTGCTGGCTTCTTGGGGTTGCAAACATAGCCAGGCTGGCAGCCATAGATGAGATCTGACTCCAAGTCCACTGCTCCATAGATTCCCGTTGGCTGTGGGCAGAGAGTGACCGTGAACGGAGGCGGCTCAACGATTGTTGTGGGCGCCGCTGCCACATTTCTCTGCTTTAACGCAACAGTCGGCGTCGGCAAAAGCTCGTCCTGTGAGCGCTGAGCATTAGTATAAAGCAGAAGACGACATTGGTTGTGCTATACGGACCGCTTCTTTATTAGCAAAGGCTTTGGCGTCAGGTCGGGCCGCCGAAGTGACAGCGCCGGCAATTATGCCAATCGATATAGAGGTAAGCGAACGCATCCTCGAGCTAGGCTATTCTAGCACAACAGACAGGAAACGAGTGCGCCCGTTGGCTATATTTAAACGATGGAAGGCAGCCAAGTGGCTGGAGATGCGCCGAAGCCAGCAGATGGGCCTGGGCAGAGGAGGGGCAAAAGAGCGATTGAAAAACAAACGGCTACCAAGGACGGGACACAAGTTGTGGTGGTGAAGGGGGAGAAAGATGAGCTGTCTTTATTTACCGGCTGCTCTTTATGGAGATACAACATAGATATGGCGCCTACTGTGCTTCTAACCGGCGTTGGTGCAATCCCCCCTGGTCAACGGGATCCTGGCTAAGCTACCCAGGTAGACAGACCACAGACCAGACCAGACCAACGTGGCGTGGGCTTGCGTATGTACTACTTCGTAAGCCTCACCTCGCTTCACCTGGGCTCAAATTGACCGCCTGTCAAGAGCAAGGCTGACTTGCTTGTACTACAAGCGTGGACTAGCAGCAGTAGGCCAGTGAAAGATCTCCATCGGATAGTAGGCCTAAGTCCCTAGAAAGGCGAGCTACCAGACCCTGTACACAGAAACGACAATCAATGCCTATCATGGCCATTGTTGGGAAAGCGGAATTGGAGACAACACATGCAGGTAGAGAGGTGTGTTTGGTGTGCTCGTTCGGTGGCTCCACGCAAAAGGCCCATGTTCATGCCTGGCCGGGAGATCGGATAAGAGAGAACAAAAACCAAGCAAACCACTCGGTATCCTCTTGTAAAGCAGCACAAGGCCGTAAGGCCTAGTGCCGGCAGGCTGGACCCCAGAAGCTGATTTCGTGGCGCAAGGCGGCAAGGATGTCGCCAGCAATAGGTCCAGCGATAGGCCAAGCCGAGAGGCGAGTGCCTGGAGGAATCCACGAATCCGCTCTCTAGCTGGAGACGGGCCACACCCAGCAACCCCATCTTGACAGCTGATTGATAGAAAATTTCCTCTCAAGCAGCCATAATTCTTGCTAACTGCAAAGAGACAACTTATGCGAGCGACAAGTCCCCGACAGCCAGACACAAAGTAGTATAGCACAGTAAGTAAAGCTGTGGCAATGTATCCCTCCAAGAGCCTCCAAGCCTTGGCGCGCGAATGGAAGGGAGCCATATCATTTCTCAATGTCGCAACGGGCAAGGATTGCCGCACCTGGTGCCCTCGCCCGGGGAAATCAATGGCCGGCCTGACGCGGAGCAGGTTCCAATACGAAGTACGAAGCATTCATCGGCGAGCACTCTGGCACCAACAGCATGGTGTACGCGGCACTAACACAGATTCCAGACACGGCCAGATGTGATGGTCTTCTCCATGCTCTCCACGACCATGCAGTCCAGCCCAGCATCTGGTGATTGATCCTTCGATCTCATCTCTCCCGGCAGAAGTTCTTATCTAGCTCCAACAAGAGGCAACGGCTGCCGGGTTTGTGCTGCTCCGTCGTAGCACTGCATGGAGTCGTACTGGAAATGGGAAGAGGTCGGAAAGGCCCGAGACAAACTGGAAGTCGTGCGAGGGCTGGCCAACGACAGGTCTCAACCACCAAGAGTGACAAGACTGCATGTGCGGGGCGCGCTAGGCCGCTGAACTGTGCCATTGGCGAGATGCGGGCGTCCGACTTGGAGGAGCGAGAAAAATTCTGCTGCTGGAGGCTCTTTTGGTCCGCGGCTGGAGTTGTCTTGAGATGCATTGAAGAGGTGAGGTTTGGACAGGGTTTATTAGCCGATGAACGAGGCTACGGCCGTGTCTGCTCCATAGCGCTGGAAGCTTTCCAGAGGTCGGTAGCCTTAGTGGCTGTTTGGAGCTCTGCTGCCACTGGCTAGCCGGGGAGCTGCCCCAAAGCGGTAGCCACAAGTCCTGTGCCAACCCCTCAGCAATCTATTTTGGGCGCGGCGATTGGCGGGTGGCCCCTCTCCAGGCGTTCTTGGCGGCCACTGGGCTGCTTGAGCCGTCGCTCAATTGAGGCTCAGTGTCACGTAAAAAGACAACCTTAGAGGAAAATCCCGCTAAAGTCCCTCCACCACAGGCCCCCTCCAGGTCCCCGCCGGGCCATTCTTGTGCTCTTTGTGCTGCTAAAGGATTTCACAACCCCTGGCTCGACTTTCTGCTGTGGCTCGAATTCCAGCCCCCCCCACGTTAGCTCGATGCTATTTTCATGTCCAAACTTGACGACCGTTCAACCAACTGCGGCATCAGCAATACCCCTGGCCACGGGTCCGCAGCCTTGTGCCATTTTGCGCTGCCAGGGAACTTTAGTAGTCCAAGTTAAGCTCACAGCTCACCTCTAGTCTTTTATGGCGAGAGACGGTTTTTTGATGACTGATCGCTATTACGGCTGCGCCGCGTCTGACTCGCCCGCCTTCGATTCAGACATCACCACGTTGCACAACACCAGAGCTGCTGCTCTCTGTGCTATACCAGCATGCATATGTACGGGCAGACAAGATCCTACAGAGTCCACACGCCCACCCGAGCGGGGCCTGCTGTTTGCGCCAGCCTACTGCGATGCCGAGTGTGGCATCCTCTTCGCCCTCGAGCTAAGGACGCAACCACACCGCGCCCTGGACTAAAGAGTAACAATGTCCGATGAGTTGTCATCCAGCTTATGGACTGCTAGCAGGCGATGAGAAATCCCACGCCATTGTGCTAGGACGACTGCTAGCAGCTCGGGTAAGCAACTAGAATATTTAGAAATCCTAGTGCTATGCTCATCCCATCCACACGGCCAAATACCACCGAGAGACTGACTCTTTTTCAAAGACCAGGCTTTCGGCATTGTAGCGAGCAGCCATTTGAGCATGGCGAATGACTCCAGCCAGCTCATCACGCAATATGGAAAAAGGACCCCTGTTCATGTTTGTCTCAGCCCAGGGTCTCCAGCTCTGGCGATCTCGCTTCCATTCTTGCTACCATGGAGAAATTATGCTGTACCTTGGCTATGTTTGCTACACATATTTCTGGGCCAACAGCCTTGTTGATTGCCAGCGTTGCATGTCAGAGGCAATGGGCTTTTACGCCATTGAGCCGTCGGAAGTGAATAGCGCGACACCGAAGCAACCTCAGTTGGGCGACAAGAAGTGCAAAAAGGCTGGCGGCCTGCCCGCTTGATCCCGGCTATTGGCCCTGCAGGTGCGCCGTTCGCATCGCCACAGGGCATGTCGGTATACTGCCGGCCGCCTCCCTCGCTTTTGCACTTATTCCCATCATGTGCGACCCATGCGGCCCACAGTCTGCCCGCCATCCCAGCATGGTCTTGGAAGCCTCAGTGCCTCCAGCCAACCGTAGCTAGCCCTTGCCTAGAGTCCCGCCCTGGATACCGCGCCTCTGGGCCTCTCTTAATCCAGCTTTGGCCAGTGGTTCTTACTCTAGCTTCCTAAAGCCTGCATTGTTGTGCACCTTGCCCACGATCACCTCGTTAATCGTACAGCATCGGACAGGCACCGTATCTATAGCAGCCTCAGCTCCTGTATAGCTGTGCTGAAAGCTGTGTCCCATATAGGGTGTCAGCGGATATCATCTGGTGCTAGGAGCCTATGAGCCGGCCTTTTCTCTAATTACCACACTTGCCTTCACGACTCAACGGCACCAGATTCCCATCTTTCCGCAAATTGCTTCAGCCTTCTTTTCGAACTGTCGCCTCAAGATCAGCTTCCCAGCCTCCTTCCTCCAATGGCCTAGTAAATTTTGAGATTGTATCCCTTCTTAGAGCATCAGTGTTTACGTTGAGCCATATCATGCTCGCCGTTCTGGCTCATTACAACTACTAACGCCTGCCTCGCCCTCACTGGCTTCCACAGCCAGCTACGGAATCATGACACTAAACCGGATGATGAAGTCGGTTCTTTTAGCATTCTTTTTGCACCCAATTCAGGCCCAGCTCACTGATTGGGTCGCTGATCAAATTAATACAACCATATGTACATGGGAAGAACCTAGAGGTATTATATCACCTACACCCTCGACGCCGGATGGCTGCTAACGGTCGACAAGCTGCTATTATTCAAGATAAAATCTTTCTTGACGGAGGTGACATCTCCTGGTTACCGGGATTGAAGAATGGATCGTATGGGCAACTCGCAAGTAGCGGTACGCAGAGCGCTCATGTTTCATTATCCTGGCCGTCGTCTCCATATACTTATTCACTGTTACTAGGAAACGTCCCTGGGATACTATTCACTTACAATCTGAGCTATGCATTTACCCCAAACACCAACGTTACCGGCCTCTTACTACAAGATCCTTTATCAAAAATATTAGGTGGAAATAGCCAAGCTAACGAGGATTCGCCAAACTATGTCGATGGCGCCCTCCTTGCTAACGACGCCGAATTCTGGTTCTACGGCGGTCAACCAGAACTGCTAATCAAGCCATACCCAACCAAAAGTAGTGTCCTCGGATACGAAGCCTACCAGTACGGGGTCCTATCAAGTGGATTTAAACCTGGATACATCGCAAACCGACTTCTACCTGACGATGTTAGTCAGTACGTCACATTTGGTGGTGCAGCAAGAGCTCCATCTGAGAATCTGGCTTGGTACTTTTCTGGAGCGACCTCTGAGTCCAATGGCCTAATTCCTAAAGGCTCCGACAATACGGACAGTCCAACAAAGATATCCAACTACCTCATAACGCTCAATATGACAGACCAACTTTTTGAGACGTGGAGCAATAAGTCGTTGCCTCCTGATATCAAGGGCCGGGCAAGCCCCGAGGTAGTTTGGGTCCCTGTTGGTGTGCAAGGCATTCTTGTCGCTCTCGGGGGCGTTGTCTTCCCAGAATATGCCAATGTGACTCGCGTGTCCCAAAACCCAAAAGCCAGTGTAGGAAACGCCCCCAATTTGCCCTCCGCTCAAGTATAAAATTCTAATCGCAGATATATAGGAATCGCAAAGCCCGAAATTTATGCAAACTATTGACATTTATGACGTTGCCAGCAAAACGTGGTATACGCAACCAACCACGGGTGGGCCTAGCACCCGAGCTCGTGGATGTGCTGTCGTAGCTACGGCATCTGACAGCTCCAGCTTCAACATCTATTACTATGGCGGATATGACGGGATTCATCTCAAAGATCCATTCTATGACGACGTCTGGGTTCTTTCTCTTCCATCTTTTACGTGGACTCAGATCAACAATGGCACAGATTCCCACGCGCGAGCAGGACACAAATGCTTTACTCCATATCCTGACCAGCTAATGATAATCGGTGGCTATCCACCTCTCACTGGGACAAGTTCAAATCCAAAATGTTTAGAGGGTGGACCTGTTGCCATGTTCAATCTGACCAGCGGAGAATGGATGGATTCTTATGATCCCACGAAATTTGGTGACTATGGCGTCCCCGAGAAAGTCCAGGCTGCCATTGGAGGCAATGCGGCCGGTGGTGCAACTGCCACAAAGCCGACTCCCTCCGGCTGGGCAAATGCCACCCTTGGCAAAGTATTCGCTACGCCCTATCAAAAGAAGATTGCAAAATACTGGCCTTATCCGGCGGCTCAAACGGCCAATCCTCCAGCAGAGCCGGCACCAAAGCCAGCGTCCAAATCCAGCGGATTACCATCATGGGTAGGGCCAGTTCTAGGCGTCATTCTAGGTCTTATTGCGCTCACCTGTATTATTGTCTTGTTCTGCCTTTGGAGACGACGCAAGAGCCTCAAAAATCGGTCTAGTACGAATACTAGTGAAGAAGCTGGCATGAGGATCCTCTCGTGGATCCGAGGACAACCTCCTTCTCACAAGGCCGCCACGGAAACAACAGAAGAAGTGCCTATAAGCCCAGACATGCGAGAATATCTACATCCTAGTTATACACCGTCGGCTTCAGCATCAGTCCCTCCCCAGCATCATGAAATGGACGATACGCAGTTGGTGGAGCTTCGTAAGTACCCAGTATCTCTGTTCCTTCCTGAGAAAAAACGTCTGACTGAGTGGCCTTCCTTTGTACAGCTGATAATACAACCCGAGCTGAGCTTCAAGATACCGGCCTTTCGCCGATGGACGTCCGTGAGCGTTATTCTCACTGGTTTCCAGGCGGCAGGACTGATGACGCCTTGCCAAGCCCTACGAGAAGCTCTCTTCAAAGCACGTCTAATATCATCTCTCCATTGAATAAAGATCGAAACAGTGATATATCACATATTGCTGGGTCTAGCGGTTTTCCTTCGCCTCCGATACTCGAAACCGACGAGGGCGACAAGAAGTCACTAATGGCAACCCCTGAGGCAGCCACCACTTCGTCTAGAGAGCAGCGGGATGAATCAGCCAGGACGTCGGAGGGTCATGAATTTGTTGTTTCGCCTCCGACCGCAGAAGAGAATGCAGGGGACGACTATTTGACAGCGAAGAAACCTTCGTCTTCGGGTACCCCAACTACCAGAAAAAGCGTGTTCCAGGAGCACCATGATGATGATTGATGACACTAGCTGAATGGCGAGACGGCCCGGCATCGGCGTTGGAATGGGTGGGCAATTTTGATTATTATTATTTAGTTTCTTGTTTAAAGAAGATGATTGTTACGTGTCTCAGATTCCAAAAATCCTTATTTAGCATTGTATACCCACCCGTTTTTAATGCAATATATAGTGTAGCTATGCACAATCCAGACCATTTGTGTGCCCTAGTCTAAAATAAATATCAGGCCCATGTTGCACATCTAGAAAGAAGGCATAAAGAAGACAGCGAATAATAAACATCTGCTCCGATGGGCGACTTTTTTCTTCCCCCCCCCCCCCCCCCCCCCTTTTTTTTTGTACTTATTTTGTTTTTACCTTTCCTTCTCTTTCAAACTTCAACCAGCTCTTCATCTTCATCCTCTTCAATCTCCTTTATGCGCTCCTCTGCCTCTTCTGGTGCGTCTTCCGTTGCTTCGTCTCTCATGAGGACTTGTACCAGTCTATCACATGCCTCTTGTACGCCCTCGTCATTCACTCTCATGTGCGTCTCTCGAATAATGGGATACACATTAATTTTCCTCATCAACTCACGGCCTTCCAGCGTGGCCGTCAACAGTGTCAATGTCTCAACATGGGTCTGGATGTTGGACGTATCCGAATCACGCTTCTTGTCCGACGGGAGGAGCTGCAGATCAGGCAACATCTCCATCGTCTCATCAACATCGTACTCTTCGTTGCCGGTGATGGGCAGGAGGATGTACGGCAGGATGTTGATGTCTGACTCGGACAGGAATGACGGATGAGCGGGGATCTCGAAGGCAGCGTTCTTGATAGTGTTGGCGACGCCCTTTCTTCGAATGTCGGACTTGTGCTCTGTGAAGACTTTGAGCTTGGTCAGGGGGATGACGCCATCGTAGGTCTGAGGCGCGAGGAAGTACTGTCGAATTTCTGTGTGCTTGGCGAGGTCGGCGAAGACGTAGGCAAGGTAGTCATAGTCTGCCTTCTTGTTGTATGCGCCGTCTTGGCCTTTGACGAAGAGATCCATGAGCTGGTTGAGAACGCTGTCGTCTGAGCCGAGCTGTGAGGGCGCCTCCTGCTTTCGCTGCAGGAAAGCTTTGGAGCCGTCGTATTTGGAGAGGTTGGCGAGGAGCATGGCTAGTAGATCGGCATTGGGCTCTTCATTGTGCTGTTACGAGAGCGCTTGTTAGCAAGGTGATCTCTGTAAGGACGGGATGAAACGGGGGAAATGAGACTTACGACTATGTGTGAGAATACCAACTCCAGGAACTTCTCATCTGATGCTACAAACTCCAAGACCACTGGGTCTTCAGTCAAATTTATCAGAATATTCAAAGCATGTTCGGCGATTTTCTAGAGATAAAAAGAAAATTAGTTTCGTCCATAAAATGAACTTAAGTTTCCTTGTATAAAAGGATGAAGCCTCATTGCAGAGCCATTTCAGATAATAGCACCTACCTCATGATCCCGAACAAGGAATTTCAGATGCTTGACTGGTTTAAGCTCTTCGGTCTTGAAGATGGCCGGGTCAGAGAGCGAATAAGGGACCAGGTTCTCTATGGCGACGACTCTGATCTGGGGGTTTGGATGGGCGATGAAGCCAACAAGCTGCTCACATGTTAGCGACATCTATTTTTCATTATCCCAGGTACATTATCGAGAGGCGGGTGTACTTCTTCTAGTTCTGTCGGCATGGTGCCTTGTGCTTAACTGAACAAATCTTAAAAATGAAAATTGCAGTATTGAAAATGGGTCTATGAGTGAGTCGTAGGCTTGAAAGAATGTCTCTTATCGTGAAATATTTTGGAGGGGCAACTTTTGATGGATTTTGATAGTGGTGGGGTGAAAAAAAAAAGGCTTTGGAACGACGTCAAGCTAGGTGACTAAACCGCTTTGGGCAGCACTTATTCCAAGTAAGAGTTGTAAGTTGCTGAATACGCGTGTCTCAATATTGAAGCTTTTTTTAATAAAAGGTATACGAGTTCCATGTATTCATGTAAATCGAGTACAGACCATTAATCATATAAGCCTATAGGTACTCTTCCACTGCATAACTGCTTCGTCTTGGGATCTTGGCAACCAAGCATAGCGTACTACGGCGATAATGAACTCTACTGACCAGCAAGTGTATTCTCCAAAACCGTCAACTTCTAAGTGCGTGCCATAACTGCCGCCCTGCCGCCAAAGTCCTTCATAAGAACGCCTCATAATTCAGCAAGAAAAATTCTCATTGTTTGGCTGTCAAAGGTAGCAAATTCATCAACCCAATAGCTCTTCTAGGGTCCAAAGGCGGTGAGGCGCAAGCGCGGTACTTAGACATAGAACGCTAAGCCCTATTCGACGAGAGGGGTGGCAGATCGATAAGACACAAATTTTTGATTTTCTGCCCACCAAGTAAAGTGTTCGTCTGGCCCGGCGCAATAATTCGCACTCCAAGACCCAACCTCAGGAGCGACACAGAAAAAGTCCTGTAGTCTACAACATCAGATAATTCAATATGCCCAAGGCAACAACTCCAAATGCCTCGCGCCCTGGGCGGCGCCACAATCCATTGGAAGATGACGTTCTGGCGACCGGCATCCTGCGCAACAAGCCTACCAAGAGAAAGTCCAAGGAGGCTGGGGAATCTGAGGAAAACTTTGTGGATTCCAAGGCCTCAAAGAACATTCTGCGGATAGGTCGTGAGCTGATGGAAGAGGAAAATGCTGAGCGGCCGACAGCGAAGCCCACGGTGGACAATTTTGGCTATGATTCGAGATTCGGCGAGGAGGAGGAAGAGCACAAGACATACGATGACGACGAGGCCTGGGGTGATGATGATGTCGAGGTCGAGGATGTCGAGGTTGATCCCGAAGACCTTGATACATACAGAAAGTTCATGGGAGGCGAAGAGGAGGACGACTTGCTGAAACACGGCTGGGATCTCAAGGGCTCTGGAGAGCCTCAGGGAGAGTCTGTCAATTTGGCCGACCTCATCCTGGAGAAAATTGCTGCCCATGAAGCGGCAAAGGCTGGCGGAGGCCAAATTCGCGCACCCGACGACGAATATGAACTTCCTCCCAAGGTTGTAGAGGTATACACCAAGTAAGTAATGCCACTTCTCGCCGTCGGGCAACTGTGAATCGGGGCGCTAACAGAAACAATCAGGATTGGCGAAATCCTCTCTCGTTACAAGTCCGGACCGCTTCCTAAGCCCTTCAAGATTCTTCCAACTATTCCTCACTGGGAAGATATTATCGATATCACCAAGCCCGAGAACTGGACCCCCAACGCCTGCTACCAAGCGACCAGAATATTCGTCTCCGCCAAGCCTGGCGTTGTCCAGCGATTCCTCGAGATGGTTATTCTGGAGAGGGTGCGCGAGGATATCTACGACACGAAGAAGCTTAATGTCCACTTATTCAACTCTCTCAAGAAGGGCCTTTACAAGCCCGCCGCATTCTTCAAGGGCTTCCTATTCCCTCTGATTGGCAGCGGCACCTGCACTCTGCGAGAGGCACACATTATTTCAGCAGTTCTGGCAAGAGTCTCCATCCCCGTGCTGCACTCCGCCGCGGCCATCAAGGGACTTTGCGATATTGCCGCTCAGGAGGCCTCTCAGGGTAGCGAAGGAGGCGGAGCAACCAACATCTTCATCAAGACTCTGCTGGAGAAGAAATATGCCCTTCCTTACCAAGCCATTGACGCCCTAGTCTTCCATTTCTTGAGATTCCGCGCCGAGGACCCTGCCTCTGCCAGGGCTGGCGACAGCATGACCGTCGTCATGAGTGGGTCTGATTACAAGGCCAAGCTGCCCGTTATCTGGCACCAGAGCTTGCTCGCTTTTGCGCAGAGGTATAAGGGCGATATCACGGAAGATCAGCGCGAGGCACTTCTGGATCTGCTGCTAACGCACGGTCACTCTGCTATTGGCCCTGAAGTCAGACGAGAACTGCTGGCCGGACGAGGCCGTGGAGTGCCTTTGGAGCCGCAAGGTATGGCCTTGGACGGCGACGACACAATGGAGATGGATGCATGAACGCTATAAAAAGCAGACAGCGTTTGATGAGAACATGCATGGCGTTTCGGCGTAATTGGATTAGGGAAGCTATTATAATGGATATTTGAGCTATGAAGACAGATGGATTGAGTCTCATGAGACGTGTCTAGTGCGACAATCCAAGTTTTTTTTTTTACAACATGTTGAATGAAATAAAAAGTTATATCCTGGCAATAGACAATCTCTGAGCGATAATATAATGTGAAGTATCAGTCTTTTTGCCTTACCAAATTCCCATTCCTCTGTGGCAACAACTGTAGTATGCGCCTTCCATCCATCTTCTTTGATTCTCAGTTGACACAAGATAGAAATAACCATGGTTCTGTAGGCATCATTGTCTACCTAAAGCATTCTTTTATTCCAACATTAGCTAAGTTATTCACTACTCCTAATACTCCAACTTTCCCCTAAGAGAAGTTATTTGATACTATTCCTTCCTTTTCTTCGTCTTGTCTTCTTCTACGACCAGTTATTATATTACCCACTTTCTTTGTCTAGATTCATATTCAAACTTTGGAATATTTCTTTCCCTGTTTCATAATTTTATTTCTGTAACGAGTTTTGTCGTTTCACGTTGGTAGAGTTGGTCGCCAATCTTGTCGCGATAGGCATCAATCATGTCCGTAGACAAACACCCAAAAAGCTCGACGGCGCGTGTTCCATCAGCCAGTCAGGACGCCAAGTGTGTACCAGTCAGAGAGATTATCACTACGATATGTTATCAGATTGCTAATCATGGTCTGTAGCTATTTTGATATTTCAGCCCCTTCGCCCGGTCCGCCGTTCTTATTCCTCACGTTTGCGGCGCCCTCCAATAACGCCTACGAGCCTCCACGATCTACCCCCTGGGAGAGGGCTATGCAAGACGGCGCATTTACAAACTCAACTTCTCCATCAGGCTCAGCAGTTGACAGACAGAGAGTCAACTCCTTATCCGCCACTACATCAAAATTCGGCGTCGACCCGCCACGACCCCCTCGCGAAGGATACGAATAGGTCTGGTTTCCGGAGGGATTCTGGGCGGAGAGGCAGCTCGCGGCAAACTCTCCTCGTAAGAGTAATGCCAGCTCCAACGCTCGCTTTTAGAAATGGCGCTCACGATCAACCAAGTCTGCAAGTGAGGCAGATGCACACCATAATGGGCTGTACGCATCCCGGCTCGCCTCTATGTCTGGGCCAAGGTCAAGATATGGGCCACCCAGACATGATCTTCCAGCCATTCATCAAGTGTGGACGCCATACTTATCCGAGTCTGATCATGTTTTCTCGCTACAGCACCCCGCTGAGCCTGTCTCGCCTGCTGCCGCTGCGATGACTCCGTCAAAATCCCAGCAGTCGAGTGAAAGTATCGTGGTTTCGCCGGGCTCAAAGAGCCATCGCTTGGTTGATGTCCCCGAAAATCCTTCGCCTGAGAGCGTTGCCCAATCGTCCCTAAAAATAGGGCCACCACTGACTCCGCTACTCTCACCCAGAGTCTTGTATCTGAAGGCTAAGAAGGAAATCGAATTGAAGATCAAGCCGAAGCACCGTGAAGATTCGTATAACCATCAGCCCACAGCCATCAGCATTCGCCCAGATATCGAATTTTCAACCAAGTCTTCCTGCAGCGATCTGATATCTGATGATGAGTGCCAAACCCGAGCAACAGTTGAAGGCACCAAAGATTTCCTCGCTGCTCAAAACATCAGCAAGACAGGAACGTGGTTCAAGGACGAACTTCACACATCCAAGATAGGCCGCAAGCTTTTTGGCAAAGCACCGTGGCATCGGAAGGAATCTGGCGACTCGTTTACCAGCGTTTCTAGCTCCATACGAGCGGTGCTCAAGGGCAAGACGCCTCCTGCAACTCCTGCAAATCATGGCCTAAGTTACACAAGTACGTAAATACAGTATTCCTTTGTGTGGGTGAGTATCTCTAGAAGCTAATTAGCAAGCTTTTAGGTAGTTACAGTTTTACAAATAGCCCATTTCCGGGAGGAGTAAGTGTACCTTTAACATGTTCATTTTCTGTTCTTTATCTTGTAGTTCACAGGAGCTCATTCCTCACAGGAAGCCGTTCGGGTGAGCACACCCCCTATGGACGAAGACACGGCAGATGGCAGGCCGCGAGCTTTCTTCACGTCCTTGACGCCCCCTATGCCAGACGGCGAGACCAGCACAAAAACAGCATCACCATCAGTGCGCTCTACGAAACGCTATAGTGTTCATAGCAGTAGTATGGCATCTCAACCTCGTGAGTGGTGGGAGCAAATACCTCAACGCGGAGGTCGTCGCGATCTTCTAGACGCACACGGTAGCTTCACCAGTAGATTTGAATTTGATATCCCGGAACATTTGCCTAGGAGTCCAATGTGCCCGGCCAATAAACGTCACAAAAGCGGCGGCACAGGTGTTTGTGTATATCATGGCCGGAGGAAAGGTGGGACCATGCTGGAGACAAAATGAGCGGGGTGAAAGTCAATAATTCACTCATTAGCAGTTTTATATCAAATTTAGCCGTTTAAATACTTGAATATGTTTTCTTCAGCGCAAGGTTTCTCCTTCAAAGTATATGCTTCCTCCTATGACCATACAGCTGCTCAGAACTTGGAGTCAATCCTGGTATATACCTTACATAGTCTACGCGGTGATTTACATGAATTCAGTTTAAATTCAAATCCAATATATACTAGTTCTTCAAGTCTTATTCAACTCGCATGAAGATTAATAGATTTATCTCGACAATTACGAATAGAGAGAATGAAATCGTCGTTTCCAAGGCGACAACAATTGCCTGATTGGGCACTGGGCGAGGAACGTACCAAACCGGCACAGCGGCGCTAAATTAACGCGCCAGCTGGAAAACGCGCCACGCGTGTTCGAGTTAATTAACAAGTCTAGGTTAACCAACCTCCATTCTCAAATCGCTGCGAGGAGGCCGGTCGATTTTCAAGCTGTTCGAGGTCGAGAGCAGTCGAATAACGCAATGTGCTATTTCTTCTAGTTTATGAGCGTATAGCCGTCAGAGCTGTGCAGTTTTTAAGCGTTCTTTGCCGCCGCCGGCCGAACAATGGATCTCGACACATCTCCTAGCAATCGGAAGCGAAGCCTTGACGAAGATGAAATAAGCGTAGCGTCAACAACCGTTTTCAAGAAGCGCAAGGTCGATGAAGAGAACGCAGATGTGCCCGCGGCACCGGGAGCCCTGAGCTCCATTACCTCAGCGATATCGAGCGTCTTTGGATACGGTAGTAAAAAGGCTTCAGAGACGCAGAACGAGGGCGTCGAGAAGGGCGTCTCCCTGCCAAAATCGCCATCGCAGCCGCTGTCTGCGACCTCACCGAATAAGGCTCGACCGGCAATCAAGCTTGCAGCCCTACTGGGATCAAAATGGGATACAGGAGAAGGGGACCGAGCATCATCACCGAAGAAAGGGAGAGGGGGGAGGCGCAAAGTGGTGACAGAGCCAGATAACAGCTCGGCAACAGAACCAGGCCCTACCTCAAGTAGAGGCAGAGGGAGAGGCAGGGGAAGGGGAAGAGGTAGCAGGGGCGGCAGAGGGGGCAGAGGCAGAGGCGGAGCAAGAGGAAGTTTAAGAAATGAAGAAGACGAGGAAAATATCGATGTCACCGTGGATGAGAAGCCACAAGCCGTCGCGGTGCCTCACGAATCGCCTTCAACGGTGCGCTCGATCAGGCGCCTCGATTTTATTCCTTTTTCCAATGGCATTATTGACAATACTGCGGACGAGCTATCGACAAATGAATACCCTTCCATAAGCCCTCTGAAAAGCCGAAGCCTCAACCTGAACGAACGGCTTGCTGAATCGACCAGTGCCGGAACCACGCCAAAGAGTATCCTATCGCCGTCTAAGAAAAGAGGGCCTCGGCCACAGAAAAATGTGTCTTTTAACCAAGGTGGCGATGACGAAGCCACCACTGAAGTCTTCTTCGAAGATTTACCAAAGGAACCGATCGCAAAAAAGAAGCCTGGCCGAAAGCCTAAAAATGCTCAGCCTATTGTTGTTGCTACAGATGAGATTGTCTGTGGTGTATGCTCTTTGCCTCACTCGCAGGCGCCTAATGAGATTATTTTGTGCGACAACTGCGACTTTGCCGTTCATCAAATGTGCTATGGAGTGCGGAATATTCCCGAGGGTGATTGGCTGTGCAATTCGTGTGCACAAGAAGACGCGCTCGGCGTGGCCAAGAAACCGACTGAGGAGGAGGCTCTTGATGTAGCTGTCAATCCTACTATTACTTCTGCACCTGTTATCGAGGTGCCGGATATTCCTAATTTAGATCACCATTTGCGTGCCCTTCAGAGAGTCCTCCTAGATCGATGCAACGGCCGGAGGTCGATTCGCATGTTTGGGCAGCAGGATCAGTATGAAAAGGCACACCAGCTCATCGAGCAAACTGTTGTGGCGGGCGAAGGAAACTCTATGCTCCTTATTGGTCCCAGGGGGTGTGGTAAAACAACGGTATGCACATATATTTGACATGCAAATGCCTTGAGCTCTGCCATTCTTACTAACGGTCATACAGATGATCAACAACATAATTAAAGACCTGTCACGAGAACATCGACAAGACTTTCATGTTGTTAGGCTGAACGGGTTCATTCACACAGATGATAAATTGGCGCTCAAGGAAATCTGGCGCCAGCTTGGAAAGGAAATGCAAGTCGATGATGACTTGTTGAGCCGGGTGAGCATAAACTCCTGATTCTGTTCCCTCAGCCGTATCTTCTACGTTTTGCTTACAATTTCTCTCTACAGTCCAATTATGCAGATACCATGGCATCTTTACTGGCACTGCTGTCCCATCCCTCTGAGATTCTAGGACAAGACGAAGGGTTCACTTCGCAGTCTGTCATATTCATCATTGACGAATTCGACCTATTTGCGACTCATCCTCGACAGACGCTTTTGTATAATTTGTTTGACATTGCGCAGTCTCGAAAGGCGCCAATTGCAGTTTTGGGCTGCACGGCCCGCCTTGACGTGGTAGAGATGCTAGAGAAGAGAGTTAAGAGCCGATTCAGCCATCGATATATTTACTTATCGCTTCCCAAGAACCTGGCGGCTTTCTGGCAAGTTTGCCGACAGGGGCTGATGCTCGGAGATGTCGAACCGGAGGAAGAAGACCTGGACCGGAGTATTGATGGGTTTTCCGAGTTCCAGGCGTATTGGGATCACAAGATTGAGGTTAGTCGTGATTTTTTTTTTACTGTTCTCCACAATCGACAAGCCCCGGTATTCTAACAACAGTTTGTCGTGTAGGATCTTTACAAGCAACGGGCATTTCAGGATCTGCTGCAGTATCACTACTACACAACTAAGTCACCGTCGGCATTCTATAATGAGTGGATCTTACCGCTTTCGTGGCTCACAGCGGGCAACCCAAATCTTGAGATACCGGCGGTCGGGTCAGATTTGACGTCTCTGACACCGCCAGACTCCCGCCTACATTTACTGTCAACGCTATCAGATCTCGACCTCGGGCTATTAATTGCGGCCGCACGGCTTGATATTGTCGCCGACACGGACACAGTTAATTTTGCCATGGCGTATGATGAGTATAGCGCTCTTGCCGGACGACAACGCGTGCAATCGGCTACGGCGGGCATGCTTGCTCAGGGCGGAAACGCGAGAGTCTGGAGCCGCGGCGTGGCGGCTGTGGCGTGGGAGAGACTTGTTACTCTCGGTCTATTGGTTCCGGCTGGCGTGGGCGCTGGCAGCAGGAGTCAAGGGCATGGAGGGTTGGAAGCAAAGATGTGGAGAGTAGATGTGGCTCTGGAGGAAATTCCAGCCGCCACGAAGCTGAGCACAGTTTTAGCGAAATGGTGTAAGGAGATATGATTTCATGTTTTCTTTCTTTTGCAATTTTCTTGCTTGTTTTACGACTGAAGCACTGTTATAAGGGGACTTTCCTTTTCTTGCCCTATTTGGAAAAAAGACGCATAAGCATGTACGAATGAAATATCACGGCACTCATATATCATAGACAGTGGGGGAAAAGGATGGAATGGAACGGGCCGTCCCATACTGAGGAAGCACCTAGAGGCAGGTAGTGCTACTATAGACACGTTGATTCCTACGATTACTGCTACTAGACACATTAATTACCATGATTATTGCTATGACTATGACTATAATGATTACTCCGAGCAATAGGCACTGTCACACCTACACATTTGGGCAAATCCTACAAGTATGACAGCAGAGCGCGACCCGGATCGACATGGAATCTCTCGGCCGAGTAATCACGTCTAAAACCGGTGACCCTCCCTTCTACCCCTGCCGCTGCCGCTGTCTGCCGAACCATTGGGCAAAATGCAGAAAGATATGCCGTCGTGGAAGCATGTTTGCTGCATCATTATACAACCCGAGCCGCCCACCAAATTCCCCTTTGGTCAACAATATGCGGGTCGACCTTGTTCTGTTCCCTCCATTGGGCATATGCACCGCACGGGCTTCTCAGTCGGACAAATTGATGTGCCCTTGGCCCGGCCCAGGACTGGAAAAAGGGTCCAGGAAGAAGAATTAAGGTTGTATTAACGCCGCTGCACCGCGTCTATATGAGAAAAGGCCGAGTGGGGCGAGATAGACTCGATGGATTTAATTCGTTCTTTTTTACGAGATGGAATGCAAGCCCTATAAAATTGACGGCAATTTTGGTTATTTGGCATTTTGTCAAGGTTGTGGAGCAAGCAGCAATAGGAGAACAAAGAACGGTTCATCAAGTTAGAGCGAGGCGGCTTTGATGATGCGCCGTCGGGCTAAATGATGTCTGTGGCTCTGTTTCTTTTGTCTGATTGGGGTTTAGGGGATCGGATATCGAGAGGCTTGCCGACAGCCGGAGCTATTCGTATATCAGATGGGGGGATGTGCAAAAAGGCAATTTAGGTGCATTAGAAGATTTCCAGATTCCACATACTAATGGGAAAAACTTTTTTTTTTCCATCTGTCGTTTTATTTTGCTCGTAGTCTCTTGATGGCAGGGAGCAGGTAAGAGTCAGTTATAAGGCCATTAGGATGAACTTGAACGCCGAGTTTCTGGGTACGGGTGATGAATGTTACCGTTATATCGGATCACTATACGCAAAATAGTAGTAGTGTTGTGCCGGTGAATTACCTCGTATGGAATATTGACGGCTCATGGGCCTGTCAGAAGCGTAAATCTTTATCGTGAGAAGGAAGAAAGAAGACCACTATGTATGCATCCAATCGGAACTAGTAGAAGGCATCTTGTCGGATACTCCCACCCGAGAATTGGGTGCAACATAATCTATAAACTTCCAAAAGAGGCATTTCGTATACAGCTAGCAGCCGCTACTAGTGGGATATGCGTGGCCCGGAACGGCAAACGCTCGTGCTTATTCACACATGCATTTTTAAAGAGAAAAGTGGTGTTGATGATTCCGAATCGTCCATTCACACGCTTGCACCGCAACAGCCGCAGCTTCCTGGACCCTTGACGATAGATACAGCAACCTGCAGCAGAGGGGGGAGGAGTACCATGCCAAATGGTATATAAGCGGAAGTTATTCACGTCAGCGGAATTTTTTCCAACATGCACGAGAACGAGAGAAGCTTATTACGTAGCTCAGCCTTGCGAACGGCTGCTGTAATTAAGAGATGGGGTTACACATAAGGTTAGTATGTGGAATCGAGTAAGCCGGCGTGTGGCGCATAGAAGAGAAAAAAAAAAAAAACAAGCACAGCCTCGATAGCGACAAAAATAAAAACAGCCACGAGTTCTAAGAATAAACTGCGATTGAGTAAGGTGCTGGCCGCTGACTAAGGAGTGGTAGTCTGTTTCGGGAAATGGGATGAATAAGAAGAGAGGCTGGGCTCATGCCTAGCAGGGACGCAGAGTCATGTACAGAGAGACATGTAGGTAGTAATACGCATTAATAAACATCGGGACACTGCATAGTAGCCAGTCGTACATATTACTACACCGCGATAACCACCTCAGTGTGGTAGTACAGAAATCCGCCCATTGCAAGTATAGTAGAGACGCAGGTACGTACCGCTGCTCCATTCACGTGGTCCCCACATCCCACATCCCACCTCCAGCGTCTCTCTTCCGGCTTCTCCACCAACCGCTTCGCTTCGTCACAGGCAGAAACAGCCGCAACGTCTCATCCTGGACCCCGTTTTAGTGGGATTCGGTGATTTGTGACATGGCCAGAACTGCCCCGTACATACTTACAACGCGATCCCGTCCGATCTTATTGCCGCTGAACACCAACCAGTCGCCAACGATAACACCGGCACGCCAACGCAGAGCGCAGGGCTTCTTGAAACAGCCGATGCCAGTCGCCTTGCCTTCTCCTCCACTTTCTTGCTATTGTGCCCAAGCGTCTGTTCAACCAAGAAACTAAGAACTGCCAATACATACACTGCGCCAACACAATACAAGACGCACACAGACCTGCATAGCGCGCTTGTTGGCTCCCTTTTGTTACCCGCCCAAGCCAACCAAGTTCGGGGGCTGACACCTGTCAGCACAAAGGCGAAAGCGCGCTGCTCCGAATTCGTTCGAAACGGGCCCTTCGTCTCTTTTGTCCTTTGTTTTTTCATTCCGGCAGACCAATTTCCGGCGGCTGTCCCAGGCTTACGGGTTCGCGGTTGTAGGCTAACGCTGCTGCTATAAGTGGCCGCATTACAAGCCATATTACAGAGCAGAGCACCCATCGACCTTTATTTATTCTTCCCTGCCTTGTTTTATCTCGGGCGCCAGGTCTGCTCTTTTGCTCCTCCTGCTTTTCTGTTCCCCTTCTTCCCTTCCCTGATCTTTCGGGCTGGTTGAAAAATCCTGTTGCTGTCGCTCTTTGCCTGTTTAGCGGTATCCCTTGCTTCAGCTCTGAAACGGCGCCTAAGCCTCCCCCCCTCCACCACACAAACGCCCCGCGCCTTAGGCTCGTGATATCAGACATAAGACCGCTGTATCAGCCGCACACTCTATAGTGGCAACGCCAACTTGAAACACACCCAGCACTGCCTTTTCTTTTCTTTTTCTTTTTTCTTTTCTTTTTTTTCTTGTTTCGCGAGAAGAAACATTTCCGCGTAAACGCCAGTCACCAAAGGGTTATGCGACAAGACGAGTGAAGAGAATAAAAGAGAAAGTGGAAGAGAAGCCCATATACAGACTCCGTCAAAGCCGGGCCAAAATGTCGAAACGAACAGTCTTCACCTCCATCACTCCCCTTCCTCCGGGGATCTCCCGACAAGCCGCCATCGACTTCCTCCACAACCATCGCGATATGATCGATCTGAATCCCTTGGTCACCGATCGCCATATCATTCCTCCTCCTCCTCACGCCCTGCCAGAAGAGCACGCCTGCACCTGGTATTCCATCACCGATAAAATCTCCTACCTTCCCGGTGGCCTTGTTACAGGCGCAGTCTCATATACAGCCGCATTCCACGACCTGCCAACGGGTCTGCAGACTCACTGCCATGCACCCATGGGCGTTGACCTCCGAGAGAAGTGGTCTGTTGCTGGATCTGAGCCCGGAGAAGACCCGGAGCCGATGGAGCTGGGTTTGGGGGCGCCGCGGACGGGGCTATATATTCGGGAGGACGTCATCATAACATGCAATATGGTTATGGCTGGCTTCATTAAGAAGACGATTAAGAAGGCTCACGGCGTACTAATCGAGGCCATAGCCTCAAAGGCTGCCGGCTCAAATCCGAATCCTCAGCTGTCGGAGTCACAGACGCAGGAGCGACAGCAGCAGGCTTTGCCACCACTGAAGATTCAGAATAAGTTGCTGACAAAGCCACTGCCCGCGCGGCCAATCTCATGGCAAACACCACCATCACGACCGCTCCCGACATCCCAGACAACAAATACCTTCCAGACAGGGGCCTACCAGACAGAGACCTATCAGACAGAGACCTATCAATCAGATCCCTATGAGGCAGAGGCCTATCAGTATGAGACGGGAGGGCTGGATAGAGGCCCGCACTACGGATACGTAGAGGACCGAATGGGACCCCGTACAATGGCGACAAAGTACGCTCAGGAGCTGCAGTAATGATACCCATTGGATTTGTGCACTGGCATAGCAATCTCGTTTTTTTTTCCTTGAAAAATCTGTTGTAATATTTGGGTCATGGTTACCTGCCAAAGTCTCTCATTTCATGTACCAGATAACATGATGCATGCGAATGCAATTGGAAAGCGATGCGGGCTGTATTTTCTTTAGTTTATTGTTTGACTTGAGATTTTGTTGGATTATATGCGTGGCGTTGGCAGGAAAAGAGATGGGTCTCCTTAACATAGGTGGCCGAGGAAAGCGTCTCGAGTCTCCCTCTGGCGAGAAGGATCTCTGTAGAGGACAGTTATCACTCTCATAAATTTATATCAAGACATTAATAAGGACCAAGTTTTAACAAAATCAAATCAATAAATTGCAAAACTAAAATAACCAAAATATAAAAAAAAGTCTTCACACGGACAAACAGCTCCAACTTTGATGCCCTTCTATGCTGAAATTAAAAAAAGGAGGCTGAACTACCACGCCGTGATAAGAAGCAGCTCGAAGTATGAAAAAATAATAAGTTCTATCCCCAGAAGAAGAAGAAGGAAAACCTAAACCCCAATCTCCCCAGCAAAGAGGGCCACATAGAAGACTCCTTTCCAAGCATGAATTCCTTGTTAATCCTCATCATGTTCATCCTCTGCGTCAACCATCTCTTCATCATCATCCTATTCCACAAGCTTTCCCTGGCAGCAGCAGATATCCCCTTACAGAGCGAGGACGCCAACGACGATGGCGCCAAAGACGGCAGCACCGACGTGGACAAAGGAGCTGGAAGCACCGCTGACAATAACGGGAGGGGGCTTGGGAGGGCCGGGGGGAGGGGGAGCAGGCTTGCCCTCGTCGTGCTTGCCGTCCGTGTACTTGGGAGGAGGAGGAGGAGGCTTGGCGGTCTCGGTCGGGCAAGGCTGAGAGGATAGTGGTTAGTATATAAAGCTGAATAAAGGGGGGGGGAGTTCAAAAACATACCTCGACGATGGTGCACGGGCAGTCGGTGATGGTCAGCGTGGTGGCCTTGGTGACGGTGTACTGCTTCTCGTTGACAGTCACAACGGTGGGCTCCGGGCAGTAGGTGGTGTACTGCGAGACGATCTTGGTCGTGGTAGTGGCCTTCTCATACTCGCTCTTGGTCTCCTTGGGAGCCCAAGTCTTGCTTGTGGAAGTCTCCTTGTGCTCCCAAGTCTTGCTTGTGGAAGTTTCCTTGTGCTCCCAAGTCTTGCTAGTAGAAGTCTCCTTGTGCTCCCAAGTGTTGGTCGTGGTGGCCTTGTGCTCCCAGGTCTTGTACTCCTCGCTCTTGCTGGGAACGGAGTACGAAGGGGTCACGTAAGAGTAAGAAGGAGCACTGTAAGAAGGAGTAGAGTAAGCAGAGTACTGCCAGCCGTGCTTGTTGTACTCGTCGTTGTCCTCGTGCTCCCAGTCCTGGTACCCGTCGACGGGGTAGGGAGGGTTCGAAGGGGCAGCCGGGTAAGCGGCAGCGGACTCAGGGGCGCTGTAGACGTTGCTGGCGGCGGCCATGGAGGCCATGCCGACGATCATAGCGGAGAAGGTACGCATTTTGAAGGTTTGTTTTTTGTTGTTGTTGTTGTTGAAGAGCGAATGTGTGTTGTTTGAGGGAAACGAATGTTTGGAGAGATGAAACTCTCGAAAAAGGAAAAAAAAGGAAACGAAGGAAGAGGAAAGAAGCGAATGTGAGGTAGAAGCTGATTTGCTGTGCGAATGCTGAGGAAAAGAAAAGCTCATCCTGGACAGATCCATCGGGGGGTTTATATACATGAAAATGGGAGGAAGTGAGCACGCAAGCATCTGGATCAGATCACCACCTAGATCGACAAGATCAAGGACGAAAGCGCCTGAATGCTGAAAATCAGAAACATAACAAAGCACACAAGGAACCAACAAACTTACAATAAAGCTGGCAAAAGAATGAGAGCATCAACTAGTGAGGCCGTCTACGGCACGACATTCTGCTGTGTTGTGAGACATGTAGAAGGCAAAGCATCCAGAACAGATAGTGCAAGACAAGGGATGAGAGCGGAAGCACAAAAGAATAAGCAAGTAAAACATACCATTGCCAATTTTGGCCTCCCGTCAGGCACACTGCATGCTTCTCCCTTCCTCGTTCGTTCTGAAAATAGTTCGTCTTCGTTTCGTCTTCGTTCCTGTCCAGCCCCCCTCGAGAATTCCGCCAAAGCACCTCGTTCAGCATTCCAACTACACGCCGAAAGCAAATTGCTTTTCATGCCAATGCCAGGTCTTCACTTACCGCAAACCACCACCAGCCTCGCAATTTGTTTCCATTCCCTTGATACCTATATGGCAAAAATAAGAAAAGCAAATGAAAAACAATTTCACGATGGCATCATCTTCCAGAAATTTGACTAGTGCATTTCTGGATTCTTTCTTGGTTTGGGATGAATTGAATTTTTTTTCTTAATTCTCTTGATTTGATTTGACTCAGGCATATTCCGCCTTCGATTCTCATTCATTGCAGGCCCTGTAAGACCGTAAACATACATATAACATTTGTGCCGGCAGGCTCTCAGAAGCATCGATCTGTTCGATGCCCTCGCCGTTGCAGTGTCTCAGTTTCCCATCCACCGCAAAAAGCCCGTAGGCGTCTCTTCCATCCTTTGGTAACATGTGGCGCGGTTAGTCGACGCGCAGATCAGTAGCCCACGTCGTTCATCACCGCCATAACCATCGATTCCGGCCAAATCCCCTCCTCCACTCCCTCCTTTCTATAAGCAATGCATAAGTGCCAAACTACAACATAACAAAAAATGAGTACATAAAACAAGCCGCCATGTTTGTGCCGTGTTCGTTGCCATGTGACCTCTCTTCTATACCAGGTTTCCCTTGAACGCCTTCCACTCTTTCGTTCTTTTTTTTCTTTTGTCCAAATCAAAATACAAATAGAAAAACAATCTCAACCGGTCGTAGCAACCATTAAAATCCATCCAGGCGGTGAATTAGGTCGAGAAAAGAAAATACATTTGCTCCAGCATGCTACGCGTACAAAATGTAACGCAAGCGTCCGGAAACAGAAAAAGCAAACAAAACAAGTGGCAAATGACACTATGAACACCGGTTCGATGCAGATATGAGAGCAGAAATCTAGTAGGTATCAAGTCGTGCCGCCCTTTGACAAAGCAAAATATAGTCAACCCTTGGACATATTAAAGGGAAAACCCCACAAAAGGAAAAAAAAAAAAAAAAAACATATGCGGAAAGGGAAGAGAAAAAAAGAGTAAAAATTTGCGTCATGTGCCGGTGAGTCGTCGCATTCGTGAGAGGCTGTGCGTTGGTGATGCACACCTGTCATCCGTCGTCCAAGTTTCGTTAGCATGTACCCAGGTGGTGGCCATTACTTTCGGTTGGAGCGACTTAGGCTCCGCTCGACGCCGCCTCGTCCAGGGACGCCGTCGAGGTTGAAGTTTTGCAGCTGTTGCTCGTACTTGGCGTTGCGTAAGAACTTGGGCACAGAGTCCTGCAATGGATTGTTAGTATTAATCATTAGAGCATATGATATAGCAGGTATCATCACTTACACTAGCCATCAGCTTGAAGACGGCGTTTTGAGCGTTCTCAAACAGGGAAGTAACCTCCTGCAATGTCTCAACCATGCCGGTCTCTTGACCAACAGCCTTGGTCATTCTCGTGGCCAGGTTGTTGCGCAGCTGGTGGTCAATGTTGAGCTCGCATGGTGAGCCTGGGGCCAAAAAGGCGTTGTAGATACCGTAGGCCTGAGCCATGGTCTCTTTAATGATATCCATCGCCTGCGATGAGGGTGTGGACTCGGCTTGTCGGATAGCCTGCTTACAGCCCTGGACGAAGTCGTTGACATCCTTGTAGAAGGACAGGTTCTCTTCGCAGTGCATCTCCCTCAAGTTTTCACGGAAGAGAAGGCGGAGGGCGGGGTCATTGAGGATCTTCTCGAGACGCTGGGTGTTGGAGTCGCGGACGACACCGTTGCGCTGTGAGCCGGTTCCAGCCTCGCTCTCGGATGGGCGGCCACGAGAGCTGGTGCCATTGATCACATCCTTTCCTCGCTGCGAGATTTGGTAGACAGAATACTTGGTAGGCTGGAACAGATGACAACCAGGGTTCCCGAGCATGAAGGATCTGTCCTGGACCACAGTATCTATCAACTCAAACTCGACGAAGAGGGACGCAATCTCGATGGCCTCTCGCCTGTCCACAATGGTGCAGCAGTCCACCAACCAATCCGATGTGGCCTTGCCGGTAAAGGTATCCTTGTACACCTTTCCGTTCACCCGACGCTCAGCAGCCATCTTGACACCGGTGAGACCATCTTCGTAATCGTGCAACGAGTCCGAATCCGCAACAGCCAAATTGGCCTTGACATTCCGCGTCTCAGCGCCAACGAATCGGCGGAAGATGACCTCGACAGTGCCCCGGTCGCTGAGGATCTTGTCGCTGTGCTGCTCTCTCTCCAGAATGACGAGGGAGCAGCAGTGCAGGCTAACGAGCTCGGAAACTTGCTTCTGTTGGATTCCGTTCCTACCGCAAAATCGATCCAGAATTGCAACGCCCTTGGCGGTCAGCTGCCAGACGGAGCCCTTCATGTTGTAGATGGGCTGTAGCTTTCCATCAGCGGACTCAATGAAGCGAGCGTCGACAAATCTTTGGCAGATTGTTCGGGCCATGTCCTTCGCCATGGAGAAGGTGGTGGTGGTTGTCGTCGTGACAATTCTTGAGGGGTCCTTGGGGTCAGGCATGCGGTTAGACTGAGAGAATTTCAGAGAACCCAAGTTGTTGATGGCATCTTCAGAGAGGAAGGTGTAGTCCACCTTTGTCAACCGCACTCTGTGAGAACCAAGTGGTAGAAGGCTGACAATCAGTGTGGAGAAGAGATCCTTGAAATCCTAAGTTTTTTTTTTCGTCGTTAGATATCACTGTTGCTCACATAAAAGCGTAGGAGAATAGAAAATTGGTGGGGGGGATTAAAATTCGGCATCATAATTGATGCTGGTGACCAGGGTCCAATAGTACTGTAGATGAGATTGATGCAGGGCATATTGGTCTGCATATGAGCGCCCGCTCAAGAGGATCAGGCGGGGGGCAGAGAGAAGGGGCGGGGGGCAGCAGATGAAGGAAAGAGAGAAAAAAAAGAGGAAAGAAAAAAAATAGGCGAAAGGGCAGAGAAATGAGGGCAGAACAGGATCAAAGCTATCCAGTGATAGAGCTACATACTCTTGTAAAGGGCCGTTCATCATCGGTCATGCGCAGCAAGCGCGAGGATGTTTGGTGCATCTTGGGAGATTGCGAGTCAGAATTCAGCCCGTTCGGGGGCTGGCTGGGAGATTGTTGGGCGGATGAAAATGACGTTGAAGCAGACTGGCCGTCTCCTGGGTTTGACAACAGGGACTGGGTCGACGGGTTGCTAAAGGCAGTTGGCCTGTCGGGGCTGGCGGGCTCGTCCCTCAGCTGCTGGTGCGAGCCTGCGTTGAGCGAGAGACGGGCGAGCGTTGGGTTGGACTGGCGGTTCCGGATGACGGGCTCCGAGATGCTGGCGATGACGCTCTGGGTTCTATCCAGAGCAGCGACTGCACGTGAGAGGATGCTGCTCGAGGTCCGCTGGTGGCGTGGCACGGAGCCTGTTATCGAGACGGAGCTGGCGTGGCGGCGAGGATGTGAGACTGGTGGTGGAGCTTTGGAGCCTTCGAGGTGACGCTCTGCAGGTTGCGAGGCGGCCGTGAGAGACTTTGTACGGTCGGATTGCTGTCCCGGCGGATGAGGCAGAGGCTCGACGATGGTGTTGAGAGGTTGCGACAAGACGGCCATCTGAGAAGAAGAATTAGAACATGGAAGGTTAGTGAGCTGGGAGGTCAAATAAAAGAGGGACATTTGAGCTTCTGGGGGGGAGGGCTTTGGGGGGGCGTGTACAAAAGGAGCCTGAACTTCAAGCCCTTTAGTGGCGCTGGGGTGGAGGGGTGGGTGCGGGCAGCGGGCAGGGGTCCTGTAGAGGGCCCCGCAGGAGGGGTGGCTACAGGGGGTGCATGTACTGTGTGCGCCGCAGTCAATGCTAATAGACCCTGGCAGGCATTGAATTGATCTCGCTCGCTGTCCGAGTGAGCCCGTGCAGAAGGGCGAGACGAGAGGCAGAGACGAGACGACGAAGAAATGGGCTGATATCTCAGGATGGCGGGAGGCAATGCTCGTTTTGCGTTTTGACCGCTCGGTGGTCTCTCTTCAACAGCTTCTCAATCATTTGTATCCTCAGTCTCAAGGAGAAGAAGCACAGCAGGCGGGACAAGGGCGTAGGCGAGATGAGGCAAGGCAAGAAAAGGGTTGGAAATTCAGATACTACAGCACTACTACTGTATCATAATAGCAGAACCGACTGACCCGTGACTATGTGGTTTTCTGGTTTCGACCGCTGTTGTGATGCTGGCTTTCTGCACGGATCCGGGACAATCAAGTCAATGCAGCGGCATACGACTCCTGCATGTCCCGGGGTAACTTGAATGTTTCGTGACTCTTTGCAACGACGACTGCGTTATTGCTTGGCTTCTTCACCGATTGTTCTCTTACTGGTAGAGGCGGCATGCGGGATGAGATGATGCATGAGAAAGTCAGTGTCATTCAGCCGGCAAAGGAAACCAAAAGTCATGTATGCGCTAATCCGGACTCTTGAAACTCTGCCGTGGACACACAAGCGCCCCGGTTGCTGCATTGCCCCAGGCGGCCGACTCATCAACGTTGTGCAAGGATACAAGAATGTGGCTTGCCGTAAAAACGTGGTCGCGGCACACGATGGTTCATCATGGGGGAGTGTCTCGTAGCACTGCTGGTGCTCGTGCTGGTACGTGTTGAGAGTGTCCACTTGGGGCCTCGCGCATGCTTGCCAGTGTGCACAGCAGCAGCAGAGCAGCAATGGCGGTAACCGTAGCAATCTACAGGCACCAGAGAGCCATCAGCAGCCTCGTGAGTCAGAGAGCAAAGGTGATGTGAGCTGTCCCGCGCATACGAGTTATACTAGCTGTAGTGCTCGTGCGCTGTACGTCACAGCAGTCAGAACTACCACCGCTAGCTAGGTACGCTACCATGGACACTTCCAAGGCTGGTTTCCCACAACGTCCCCTTCTGCCGCCATGACAAGTACATTCTGTAGTGCTGCTAGTGATATCGTATGCATGCCGTGCACTGACTGGTAATAAATCACAGCAGCGCTCGCGCGCCCCTGCAAGTCCTGTTGCTCCTCAGCGAGCGCGGGCCGCCTGCGTCTTCTCCAGGGCTACTAGATGCGCCGGCTGCTTATAGAACTAGGGCCAAGAGAATAGCGAGCTGGCCCAGCGCGTTTGTGGGGCAGCTGACGCTGGCGTGCAAGTCGGCCTGCTTGTAACTGCTAGCAGCAGCAGCAGCGCTTGTCGCACTTCTTATCATGCCCAGCCGCCCTCGTGCGAAGTTTGACCCAGATCGGCGCGTGGCTCCAGGGATGGGGCTGCGTTCAGTAATGGCCCAGCGCTATGCCAGGCTCTCCCTGGCTCTCTGCTGGGCTACTAGCACAGGGCTCTCCTCGTGGCTTTTGCCGCCACCACAGCCAGAAAATCCTGTCATCGTCCACTAGGAGCCTCAGTCGTCATCAGAGCCGAGTTTCGTGGTTTACAAAGGCATGACCGATCTCTCTTTTTTTTTTTCTCCTCGGGTTCCGTATTCAACTATCGAGGAAGTGGCGTGCTGCTAGTAATTCATGCACGCCGTCCAGGGTAGCCGCAGATGCGACAATGTGATGAGTTTCGATGAAGAAAAAAAATGGCGACGACTTCACCGCCAATGGAGCAAAAAATCCGAGAAGCTGCCAGCTAGTGGTTTCCACCAGAGGCCCATCACAGAACAAGTCTGTTTGAGGTACCGGTATATCAGAAATGGGCTGCGTTTCGAGCGTAGTGCATCTCAGAATAGCAAGCGGGCGCCCCAATCAACGACATAAGACAAAAAAAAAAAAAAAAAAAAGCATACGAACCTAGGGCTACTACCGCTAGTTAGCTGAAGGGCCAGGATCTTTTTTTTTTCCTCC
This sequence comes from Trichoderma asperellum, assembly GCF_020647865.1. Lineage (NCBI taxonomy): Eukaryota > Fungi > Ascomycota > Sordariomycetes > Hypocreales > Hypocreaceae > Trichoderma > Trichoderma asperellum. The sequence continues at coordinate 4,955,283 of NC_089415.1, read as the reverse complement.
TTCCCTGCGCTACGGCTCCTCTCTTAGCTGAAGAAGCGGTGCAACTCGGTGACGCCGTGATGAAGCAGATTCGCTATGACCGGTTTTTCCTGCCTTTATCCTGCTGATATTAGTCTACCCGGACGAATGGTCCTTCCATCCGCTTGTTTCAATCCGCGGGCTTCGGAGTTCGCCAACTGGTATGGGAAAGGGGATAAGGGGAGCAAAGACACAGTGACGCAAGAGCACCAGCCGAGGGGTGGGAAGTGTAAATCGTCACAGCGCACGTAGTGACTTTTCTCCGAATTACCGACAGAACAACAGCGCCTCTCTCACGCTAGATGGGATTTTGCTTCTTCTCGCCCTCTCTAGTGAACTGGGTAACATTCGTTAGCATCAAGCTAGTTTGATAGTACGCAGCGGTTGTCTGGGTTTCACAGTCATGTGGTCACTGGGGAGCTGGCCCTTGTCATCTCTGGATTCGGCGGGGCCTCCCTCGCATGGGCCAATGAGCATTGGCCACTCGTCGACGCCTTCTAGAAGCTCAGTGGAAATCGCCCCCGAAACAAGCAGGGGCCCATCTTGGAGCGGACGCAACTTTGCGCTGTTGGGAGGGGCGCTCTGCTGGGATGGCGATATGATAGTGTGATAAAATGCGTGTGTAAGAGAAAATCACACTGCTCACATTTGGCCCTTTCTTGCTCGTGACTTGGCCAAGAGCGGCGAAGAATCCGGGGTATGTCTCTTTCGGGTCTTAGTCGTCGCGCTTTCAATGGCACTGAAAACGGCCAAGTCGTGGGAGGAGAGGTTACAGGTACTTTGCACTGCCAAGAGTAGCACAATGCACTAATAGTTCATCCTTCGCTCCGGCTGTAACAATCTGTTGAAGGCAGTCCACCGAGGAAGACAAATCAAAATAGACGTAAAAGACGACGTAAAATTAAAAACAAGCCTCTCAGCAATTCGCTCTTAGCCGTAATTTGGAGGATCAAGAGCATAGACGGTCAGAAAAATGAGAACAAAGCACAGCCTGCAAGTGGCGGCGGCGAAGGCGATGGCCGAGGGCGGCGTCAAGCTTAATTTCTTGGAAGATGATCCTATCGGAGTCGAACCCTAAAATTTCAAGAAGCTGATCAGGGAGAGCTATTTAGGGATTTCGGAGCTGGCGGCAGTTTTGTGACTGAAACCTGGCAGACCCAGGGGGTTGGTTGACACAGGAGGAAAAGAAGACGAATGATGCGGGAGAAGGGGATCAGGAGAGACACGGACCAGGCGTCATCAGCATCGTATTCATCTGTCTAGGGGCTACAGGATATCAATTTCCCCTGGGAGAAGTGTATTTTATAAGAAGAACAGACCCTGGGATGGGTTATACTACATGCACCAATGCATCCCGAACAACAAACTACATGTAGGTATTGCCCTTCTCTCCGCGACACTAGCTGCGACGACGCGAAGATGAAGGATTGCCGGACTGTGATGGCGATGATGATTATTGCATATAGCGGTGTGACAAAGATCAAGCTGAATCTGCATTGCGTCCTTTGAGGTTTCTGGGAAACTGGAAAAATCATGCGCACGCAAGCATGCTAAGACCTAGCGGTAGTCTGTCTCTGTGCATCGCCGCTGGCTGACAGTGATGCTGCGCTGCATGCTGGCTGTTTCAGGAGGGTATCAAGCTTCAAGTCAAGCAAGAAGCTGAGCACTAGCACCGCGAACGACACGGCGCGTCATAAATGCCGATGGGAGCTTATTGCGGCTTGGCTCAGGTCGTAAAGCTGAGCGCTTAACTCTGCTAGGGCCACGTCTGCGCTAGCTAAGCCTTAAGCAGGATCGGCATATGGTGCCATGTATGTGATGTTGAGGGTAGCAGAGCGAGGCCGATCTGCCAAGGCGAGATCTTGTCAAGGCCGCTCATCGGGTGCTTACTCCGTATACGCTCTCTTTGTTTGTGCCTACCTAGGTATACAGTTTGGGTGCTATTACCTACTCTGGTGCCGTATCTGACAACCAAATTTGGATGCACGATCCTGCAGAGAAGGTGCACATGGAAAGGTAAGAAGACGCTCACAAATTTTGCACGTGTGAGCCTATTTGCTTTGAGATGCTGCCTTCTTCTATATTCTACATCCTAGGTATGCCTCTCTAAGACTACTTGTATGACGCGCCACAGTTGACGCCCCTAGTTGTTTCATTGACAGGCGTGCTTTGAAAAGGGTTTAGAAGACAAAAAGCCCAAAAAGAAGCAAAATAAAACAAGGTTAGTTCTTGTTGCGGCCTCAAGCTCGTATTCAGCCTTCGAAAATGCGACGTGGTTATGGCGTTAAGGCACGCCAAGACCCGACTACTGTTTAAAGGCCAGCCCTTGGTAGTAAAAGTCGGGTTTGAATTCGTCCCGAGATTCTTTCCGACTCACTCAAGGGTATATGCATTGGAATGAATAAGTTATGCATTTCTCGGGGTGGTGGCCTAGTCTCCATCAATTGCCCTACTCGGCAGTGTATATTAGACTGAGTGCCAGTATGGCTGCATAGTACCTTAGTACAGGTATGTACATGATTGTAGAGGGGAGATGAAAGGCAGTACGTAGGTCTAGTAGCATGTTGCATGCGAGAGAGTCAAAGGTTGTCTCCTCGGATGTCCCTCGGAATACTACTTCGCGTTATGTAGGGTAGGCATTATCCAGCTATAGCTTTTTCGCACTGATGTCATGTTCATCAACTAAACCGGATGCAATGGAGTCAATCTTTGCCATTTGTCCTTCCCAGCGGGATATGGACGCCGCAGCTCCTTGATTGACGTGCTAGTGGCCTTGTGTACATGCTGCTTGGCCGTTTCGCATGCCGCCTCTGTTGCGCGATGTTACGGTGCTGGGGTACACCTAATCCCTATATACCTACTATACCTGTATACATGTTGCTGTAGGTATGTGGTGTGTGCCGAGCTGCGTCAATGGGAGCAAAGCTCACAAGAAAGAAAGAGCCAAACCCTGGTTTGACACATGGCGTAGTTGGCAATTTTGTTCATATTTCAAGTCAACTACGTGAAAACCATCCGAATGGGCGCTGCATTGCCACTGGGTAACACTCCCTCTCATCGTCTCCCTTTGATGCCATCGAGTCAGATTTGGCTGGAGAGCCCAGATAACGGGAGGCGGGATCTCACAGCGGCAGTTGACAGCTGCTATATTGAGCTGTTTACATTGGCTACACCAGGCCATGACTGGATCACGGTATTACGTCCAAGTGTGCACGGCAGTCCGCTCTCGATAGCCACGCGAAGCTCTATCTCGTGTCATCACGGGGGACGACATGCAAGGCTGAGCATTAAGGCGCCCAGCAACCGAGGACCAACAGCTACAGTATTATGCCGAGCCTATCAAGTACATACTATGTAAGCCAAAGCTCCGGATGTTGCCAAACTCCCGCCCCCCAGCAGCAGAGCTGTTTTACGGGTTCTCCACAAGGTGTGCGTTATCTGCTGCCCGTCCGTGTCCAATATCACATCACCACACTCGCACATATGCGCACCTGCATACTGGTATCTGGCATGATTTCTGTAGCCGGAAGGAGAAGTCATGCGTTCGACTTCTGACCAGCCCGAAATCCCTGTCGCCGCCAGGCCCGGAGATCGGGCATATTGCTGAGCGGCCGATGTGCTGACGCTGGCGGCCGAGAGAGAAGCGGCATCTCGGACGAATGCTACCTGGGCTCGTCCTTTAGGTTATAGGGCCCCTGCTCTGTTTAATGTTTTGTTCCTCTTCCCTTGCTAAACTCCACGGGCGCTGCAACGCGAAGTCACAGTCCGCGGCTGGTAAGTTGAATATGTAGTAAGCCGTCATCCGTTTAGGCTTGGGCTTCACATCGTCAACGACCTACTACTTGCAGGTACGAAACAGTAACGCGAGGCTTGCTTCGCGCGAGGATCTGCATCACACTGTGCCTACCCGAGAGACGCACGACAAAAGATCATACAAGAGCAAGTAATTAGTGTCGCTGCAACAGTCGGTCGATGCGGAGACAACGGCGGCGGCTTGGCCAAAAGCTTGGGGTGAGGAGAATGAGCTCTCAATGGCCCGGCGGCGCCCCAGTTCTTCTCTTGGCTTTTCACTGTCTCAACTGGCGCCTCCACGGCGCGCCGAGATTCCCGTTAGGTGCAAAAGACTTTTCGCGTGCAATTCCGATGGATCCCACGTGGTAGATCTACGCAAACGCACCTTAAAATGTTCTGCCACTTCCCGTTGAACCTTGGCGAGAGGCTGCTGGAAACAGGTAGACCGCCTTTAGTGCAAAACCCAATCGAAAGCGACGTTTGGCTTCGTGCTTCCTTTTTGGCTTTCTCCTCGGCTCATATTCTCACATCATCCTGGACCGGGCAATGGGTAAAAAGTAAAAGCGACGAGAGGAAAAAAAAATGGGACCTGGAGAAAAGAACGTACATGCGCGTGGATGAATGATTCAGTGCAGGCTTGATTCCATCTGCAAACTGACATCGGCCTTACAAGTCGGCCGTCTGGTAGGCCGAATTAACGATGGACTGGATTCCAGGGCAGCCCTGCGGGGTACGTACCGCGACCATTACAAATTGCGACCCTGAGTGGATTGGCATTTGCACGTCAGTAGAAGAATGGACGATGCCTTTTTCGCTCGGCTATTGACGCCACGTTTTTGCGCGAGAGAATGAAGGGGCCTCTGCGCTCCATAGCAGCCTTTTGCCTTTTATCAATTAGCAGGGCGTCGAGTTGAGCTGTTGGCCTGTTTGACGTGCCATGCATCACATCACCTGCCGCGACGGTATTGGCTGTGCAAAGGGCGCTAACAGACAGCTTGTTCTCACTCTCTTCTTCCTTTTTCCCTTCTGCCATTGCCTGTGTGCATACCGCTGTAGCGCGGCAGCAGGCAAAGGGCGTATGCATGTAAGCGAGGGGCTTGTCAGAAACAGGGAGGGGATGAACCGGTGGACTTTCTTCTCCACACACGGAATCGTGCCACGTGGGCTTGAAGATGCAGGAGTCAAGAAAACAACGAGCGCGCCAGCAAAAGCCGCTGCTATTCCCTGTCGCTCTAAAGAGAGGGGCGTGTGTAAGGGTAGGGACGGTAGGGATTGCGAGTGGAGCTGTCCTGTTCGTCCCCAGAGGCCATCGCTATTGGATGACTCGACGCTGCAACGGCCGCACGGCGCGTGCTGCCACTGTTTGCGCCGCGTGGATGGGATGGCGGATGGGATGGATGGATTGGCTGCAGTTGCCGTTGCATCGCGGCGCCGTCACTCCAATCTCAACAATCGGCTCACGATCGAGACGAGGAAAGGGGGCTCCCACAGCCGAAAACGGCACACACAGAGTCGACCGCGGCGAGAAGGAGGGTCGCACAGACGACGACAAAAGGGAAAGGCTTCGTATGCATCGAGGGAATTGCTCGCTTCTACGGTGCTAGTCAGCACGGCGTCCAGCCGCTGACCAAGTGAAGTGCCGGTGCTGCGGCTGCAGCTGTCTGCTTTAGTACCTTAGTTGGTATTACTGGCTGGCACATAAGGTATGTCCATTCCGAAGGAAGCGAACCGAAATTCAAGATTTGTTTTCATCCAGTGATTACAGTTGTCAGAAAGGGTCCTGTACCGGGGTCAGCAGCCTGGAACCATTTGCCCTCTCCCTCTACCCGGCCGAGCGAAGGATTGGCCGGCAGCTTGCATTTGTTAGTGGCATATCCCGAGCAGGAGATAGTATTCCAGAGCAGGAGTCGTTTTGATTAGTTTCTAATCTCTGGCAACAGCCCTTATGCCCGTGTTGGTAAGCCACCGAACCTTGCATGCATGTACATACATATATTATTGCGCCTGCATCCAAGCTTATGGCGTTTAGAGCTCAATCTTACCTCTGTTTATAGCCCATCCACTACTACTACCTGGTACTTACCAGCAGGTAAGGCTGACAAGATCTTTTTGATAGCAGCGGCGATAGCGGCGCCAGCAACCTTGGGACCATCATATAACTCGTATTAGCTGTTGGCCAGGCTATCCCATCTCTATCCCGATGCTCTAGCACGCCGGCCGAATCTCGCTTTACAGCTCCCAACATGCCACATGGCAATTGCCGTGCGTGACACGTGCGATCTTCGGGGGGGCATGGCGCACTAGCAGTTGCAGCGACATGGCTGAGACGCCCGTCCAACACACGACAGGCTGGGTGAAGTACGGGGGTACAATGCGCTGTGCTCATATCTTCCGTACATGGAGGAGTACCGCAGTACTGCAGTGCTACTACTAAGGTACTATCCAATCGCCAGCCACCTAGGTGGAATGCCGCCTTTCTGCCGCTGTCCCGTACAGCTCACCTCCCAGACTCGTACTGTACAGTCTCCGTCAACAATGAGCTTGTATCCTCGATATTGATCTAGCCGAGCGATAGTGCCGACTATATGATTATTCTCTGCGAATAATTGATGACATGTGACAAGTTTCGGAACAAGCGCGTGCCAGCAAATAGACTTTATCAAGCAAGGCTGGCTTATTGTGGACACGACCGTTTTGGCATTGCCAGCCCCAGCTAATAGTGCTGCTGCTACTACAAGCATTATGCTTTTCCCTTTCTTTCCCCTTCTATTCCCCGAGACAGCTCGCTAGTGCCGTTTGCCAAGGCCAGCTCCAGTGCTACCTACGTGAACCAGCTGCAATGGATTCCAGCGGGCGGTGGGTGGCCTGATGATGTGATGTCGAGTTTCTGCTTTGTGGATCTGTTTTATATTGCGATTCCCACCTGCGAAGACGATACGAAGGAGAAAATGCAAATAGCCAGTGTTCATGAGTCGGATGGACGGTTTCACTCTTGTTCACTGCATTATGCGATTCCGAATGCATCTCACTACGCCTTTTTTTTTTTTTTTTTTTTTTTGGCTTTCTTTGGAGCACCAAGTATTACAAGCGCTACTGCTTAGTAGATGGCAGCTATTGAGCTCTTGTCCGGAGGATCCGATGGGTTTCATTATTGTTTCCAGCAGCACACACCGCATCTCGCTCTTGTGAAGTTTACAAGTTCAACAGGGCGCTAAAGCCATGTGCTGGGCCACGGCACGGCAGGAATCAGACACCCCCTCATTCTATGGTACATACTATCTACTGTAGGTATCCAAGGACAAGGCAAGGGCACGTTGAGCGGTGACAGAGGACCGCCAGAAGTCAATCCAGCCATTGGTGCTTAGCTGGCATTTGATACTACCACTACCAATAGCTGTGTGTGGCCGCCGGCAATAGTATTGGCTTCGCGCGTGGGAATAACGGCAGATGGCGGCACAGAGCAGCAAGGACACCAGAGCTAGTAGTTGATGGGGCAAGGCTCGATTTGATGGTGCGGGTGTAGCACCATCTCGGGCGATTCCATCTGAAACGGCGATAACGAAATGACTGGCGGCCAACATACTGTATCCAGAAGAAGCGCGGTGAGGGTCGTTCAGGGTCGTCCCTTGACCATTGCTAAATATATACAGCACATCTACACGAGTAAGAGTCTATCGTCACCTCCAGCGTCCATGAGAACGATTGTACATACATACTTGTACAACGGAGTCGCCAAACACCCACTAGTCTGGACGGCTCGTGTACTTTGCCATGTGCTGGGCCAGACTAGGCCAATCCTTGCTCTTCTGTCGCAGGCTGGGCTCGACGCACACGCCCCTGTTCCCCTCTGTGGCGAATCACGTTCTCTTGTTCGATGCCTTTTTCCAATTGCCTTCCAAAGGGCTTCCCGAGCCAGGAGCCGATAGATTCCGCAGCCCAATAAAGTGGAGAGGGGAATTTAATGCTTTCAAGCCGGCAGTAGAGCCAGTGGCGAAAAGTGAAAAAATTGAGAATCAAGAGGAATGCACGCCAAGAAAAGATTAGAAGAAAAAAAACCACCAAAGTCTCGAGAAGCAGGGGTTTCGCTTCCAACCTGTGCCTGGGTTGAGCCTCTTTGCTAATGCCTGTTTACATACTGCAAGTTAAGGCAAGGTAGGCCCAATTCAGCATTTGTATAAGTCGCACGCCCACTACACATACGCCCCCCTTTTCTCTACTGCCCAGCCCTCATCAAAACGACACACACGGAACAACCCTGCATGCCGACTCTGAACTCAGCCAGAAGCCCAGACAGCGGCTCCGTCCATATCACATTTTACAGCACAGCACGTAGGCAGAAGATGAGGCGCAGACTGGCTGGGAAGCATTGCTAAACTAAAGCATTGTTCCTAGCTTGTTATGCTAGTCAGTCTAATGATATGCATTCATCTCCAGAGCGCCTTTGCCTTTGACCAGTCACGGCCGAGCAACGACTAAGTCTAAAGTCTTAGCTTGAACCCCATCTTGGCTGTTTCTCATTCTTGCTGTAACCATTTCGAGATGGCAAGATCAAATACAGTACGGAGTAGTACAGTATAGCGATAATGCAACCGGGACGGACTTCCCTATTGCGGCAGGTTGAAGCCTCTTATTGGCTGCGCGAGCGCATCAATGCAAAATGCAAACGCAGGTCTCAGGTGCCGGCCTAGTTATTGGGCCCGTCATGCTCGACTCGCTTTGCTTGGTGCATTCCAGCAAGCGTAGACGAGGCATTGTGTTTGATATGGGGCTGGCTACCTGAAGCTTGCGCGCCATGGCATCACCGACCGCTTATTGTATTACTCGTGGCATTATGTACTATACATTACACAATCTCTCTCTTTTTTTTTTTTTTTTTTTCTCTTCTGCGCTGGGTTCATGACATCAGTTCGGTTTTTATCAACGCACTAGGCAGCGGTGATTCGCATTTTATCTACTCCATATTGTTTCTTTATCTCTGCCTGCTCCATATTATCCATACGGGCAACTAGTAATATATTTCCTTGTAACAAGGTATGTGCCCGTCACATCTCCACAGCCATACCTGGCCCAGCTCTTTTACATGCTCGTTTGTACATACCGCTCTCTCTCTCTCTCTCTCTCTCTCTCCCCCCTCCCAAAATTTCCACGACTAAGAGAAAGAAGAGGGAAAATTCTCCTCATTGGCCCACCAGTTTCCACAATCCGCGTTTCTATTAGCCATCATTCTACCCAAACTCCAGCGGAGAGACGCTGCAGCTAGCAAAAGTACGACCCCCACGGGTAACTGACTCGATACAAAAATCAGTCGATGGCGGCTAAGAGTGTGTCCCCCCCTGGCAAGCTATGAGACTATCTATCTAAGGAAGAAAGCAAGCTTCGTACTAGTCAAGGCAGCTAGGAGAATTCTATCAAAATCTTACCTTTTTTTTTCTTTCTTTGTTTTCTCCTTGAAGCGTGACATGCTTGTGGGTTTTGGATTATTGATTGTGAAATCCACCCATGTCTAATAAAATTTTTTTTATTCCCACCTATTGGCCCCCAATTCTAGGCATGCAAGATTCAGCGAGATTTCGTTGGTGGGGGGTGAAACGAGATGATGTAGGTAGTAGGGATTTTTCTTGCATGATGTACGTCGTGTGTGTATATCGAGCAATATAGAGCATCGTTCTTGAAGGAGACACCAGTGCGATGTATTAGATTGCCCGTCTACTATGCTTACATGTATCATATTCAGTCCTCTAAGAAAAAAAAATAAAAATCGCCGACCGCTCTGGTGCATTTGCAGTCTCAGTTACCAGAATAGGCTCATCCACTTCCGCTTGCAGCAACTGCAGTGACAGAAAAAGCTAGCCTGATTGGCTGGCATCGCACCCTCATGCCTATCCGTAAGGCATGTATAAGCAAAAACTACACACATCCCATTCCCCAAAGATCGAACTGCGGCTCGAGCTCCCCAGACTCTTCTTTCTCGGCTGGGCAAAAGAAACTTCTTCTCAGGACTTCGCCGAGCTTTCTAGCGTCCCCCCCGGTCAAAAGCCACCGCCCCTCTCCCACCGCTTCCCGCACAGTCCTCGGCTGTTGACAAAAGGCTCTTTTTTCGCTTCGGCTGGGCAAAAGGCGCGGTCAAACAAATAAGCGAGGGGAACAATGTCCTAACAAATCGAACGATGTAGTGTTTGTTAAAATGTGGCGGATAAAAAATTGGACGACGGGAAGCGGGAAGTTGCTCGGCATATCGGAGATGTTGTATACAGTGTCTAGATGGCTTCTTCTTCTTCTTCCCATTACTCCTCCTTTTTAACTGCGGAGTATTATAGTCTACATACCAACTGTTTGCTGTCTGGAGCAATTCGTAGCCTCGTTTAATTACCGTCTGTGCTTTTGCTCGGACATCATTCATGGCATTTTCCGGTGCGTCTGAGTCTCGGCGCGTCTGCAGCATACACTGATCTCCAAATGGCCAAAGCGTGGTCTCGACGCTGGCCAGTTGCCAGTTTCGTCATCACCAACCCTGGGCGTTGCTCAAGGCCATGATGGTGACAGAGTTTGGTGCCTGATGCTTGTATAACGAGGACGTGCTACACACACACCAGACATAAGATCACTTTAGCCAAGAAAAAAGGAAAAAAAAAAAAAAAAGCTCTGACGTTGGTGCAACAGTCTATTTTCTCTCCACAATGAGAGCTTAGTAGTATATACCGACTCTTCAACGTCTTTATTCTCTCGTATGCATGAAATTCCCGAGCATCGCCATCGCCGCTCAAAAAGAGAGAGAGACCCTTGTTCCTCTGTTCGGACTCCTCCGAAATCCTTGCTTGGGAGGCCGGTAATCACCCAACCGGCAACGCCGTTGATTAAAACAAGACGAGAAAAAAAATTTAAAAATTCCCCGAAAGTTTCATCCTAGATATGCCTTTTTCCCGTTCTCTCTCTCTCTCCGTCCCCTGCCCTTTTTCGTGATTGCAAAAAGGAATAGCATGGCATAGCCGGACTGTTGTTTCAAAACGCCATCAATGTTTACAACGGGGAAATATTACTTCATCTCATCTCTCAATCTGGAAGTAAACTCTCTAGTATTAGCCTGTAGAGGAAATGGCTTCTCTTTTGCGTCTCCGCTGGCGCGCCGAGAAAAGCCACGGCGCGCGGTGGCTGTGGTCTAGAAATTAACTTAGATTTTGTGGTTAAACATTCTTTCGCGGACGTGCATCGTTTCTTGAATTCGATTGTTCTAGCCTCTTGGCACAGCCATGATGATGAGGGGCTTTGTTGATAACGTGGCTTGCGAACGATTATGGTGTGATTGTAAATGTCTGGCGATTATTCACTAAACTAGGAAGAAATGCAATTAAAACAAAAGTCCCGTGAACGAACCAAATAGCCAGAGTGGCCTTTTAGTTGTAAGGAGAGTTAACATTCAACCATTCTAGAGGCTGTGCAAGCTCCAAGGAAGCAGTGGCGTTGCATCTGTGGACCATATAGTAGGGGGGAATGCTATGGAGAAGGCGTATTAGTTGATAGTCATACTCTTCAATAGTCAACTACACAATAAAACGTAAATTGTCTTTTAGAATGCGAGATTTATGCCTAGGTACTTTTGCTTTGTTGTTGAAGAGATGGTTACACTTGGGGTAGAGTTGGCAGTGCCAAGAAGACTAACTATAATTGCGGCTTTTGAGTTTCTCAACTATACAATGCTGATAGTTATTGATTATCTTATTTTGAGTATTTTAACGTTTAGAACTCTTATGTATGTATTCGGTACAAATCATTTAGCGATGGAACGCTTTCGATTGTCGAATTTAGCAATGAGGGTCACCAATGAGTTATGTCAGGCGCAAAGAGGAAAAGAGAGAAAAGAGAGACTTCTCTTGTTGGTTTTTGTCTTTATGCCTTGGTACTCGCCATTTCATTAAATTTATAGTATGCTTTTATTATATTCTTTGAATGCTCATTACAATCTTTGCTATTCAATTGTAGAAACTTCATATTGTGCTGATATGTAGCATCGCGAAACCAAGAAATCTCACAGCTCACCAGTAGAGTTTATCGTTCCGCGAAAAAGCTAAAATGTTCCTAATTGCTTCCAGTGACATTTCTCATCTTCGCCAGGTTTTTCGGATGATACTTGCTGAGAATTGTTAAGGTATGCGATATTGCCGTCATTTGTGTGAGATACAGCGATTGGACCGTCATCAAGTTCAATTCAAGGTATATAAAGTCAATACGGCATAATTGCATGACATACATATATGTGATTGGAGATCGACGGTTGCTATATAATATACTTAGTCACTTTGTCTCATATATATATATCGTTTTGCAGAAAGACCAAGCAGTCTCCTATATACATATCTAATAGTAGCTACAATTCTTTAATCGTTATAGATGACAGTAGAGACGCAAGTTATTTGCAAGGGTAATTACAATACAGCTCGACAATACTGAGTTGAGATCTGGTATTAGAAAGTTTGGATCTTAGAAGCTGTTATTTTACTTCGGCGACTTTTACAAGTCTCAAGTGGCTCGTTCTTGAATCCGCAAAAAAAAACCTTCGTGCTGCACAAGATACAGGTAGCCATCTCCCCAAACATCAGTCTGATTAACGCTACCATAGGCAAGTAGTATTACCGTCACCATATCATCCCTTCTCGTATTAGTAGATTCTGTTTCCTCATCCAAGATTGCATGACTGCATGGTGTTTCAGGCGCAGGGTCGCAGAACAACCACTTGTAAGACTGCCACGTCTGACACCCATCCAAGCTTCAGTCAACTGCTTGCTGCCTACAAAGATAAAAGATGCCTGGGCTAAAGACGCTCTGAGGAGGCAATAATCTTCACAAATGCTACTATACTGCTGTTACTGGACGAGTGCACACACCTTATTCTGCAATAGGATAGTCCGTCTCCCGGCCACGCATTCTAGAACCATGCTGATCCTACATAGCTACATGTCCGGCAAGGCGGGCATGATCGCGGTTTCTGACAATGTTGCATCCGGACAACGTGGCTCAACGGTTTAACGCTGCACGATCCAGGGCCTGGCTGTTTCGACATCTCCATGGACAAGCCCCCTTTCGGTGGAAAAAGCACTGGCGCTCCTGAGTCCTACATGGCAGGGACACACGCACAAGCCTCCCCAATGCAGCGCTCGGTGAAGCGATGCTACCTCAATCAGGCTGCACATGTGTGCCTGGATGGAAAAGAGAACCAGGCCCTTGGCGGTAAACTCTCGGAAGTAACCTCGCTCGGCCGAAGGCTCTACGGCCTTATTACATTATCCAGAACGTGTCTGCCGTGCGTTGTAAAGCATGCACACGGGCATGTCGGGCCTATTTGCTCCAGGGATCAAATGCGATGGGAGGGAGTGTGCCCTTTCATCCTCGTCCTGGGCTGCTGCCCTCCCCCCCCCTGGCCATCATCTCCGTCCAAAGGGCTGCATATCACCATCAATTTATACCTTATGGAGAATATTCCGGGCCTTTCCCCCAAGCCTAAAGCAAAAAGGCGAAAATAAAGAAGAGGAAGAAGAAACATACGTATGCAAGCCGGGGGGGCCCTCCACTCCCCCCTTGTAACGCCAAAACGTTCAATTACCAGATTTTCTCGTGGCATCCTAGCGAGCTACCTGATAGGGACATACCTGTGAGCTTTGTCTCTTTAATTCCCTACAAAGTTAGCGTTATGCGGGGGATCCCCAAGGCTACGACGTTGAATAAGGGGATGATTTGCCAGCGGCCAGAAGCCAACTTGTCCCTTGCACGGAACACAGACACCTCGTTGATAAGACTCAGAGCACCTTGTAACATGATGCTACAGTAACTCTATGAAAGAAAGAAGACGACGGAACATACCGTCTCCCGTAACTCCGCGCATGAAACGCAATCAAGGATTCCGTCGCCTGATTTGTGACGAATCGGCCTACTCCGACATCCTAGCAATGAGATGCTATTACCAAAACGTAAGATAAGCATCGTGAACAGGGTCTGTTATCATGTCAGCGTAGATCTCCATTCTAGCCATTTTGAGCTTCTCAAGGGACGAGACCGCGCGCCAAAAAGTCTCCGATGACGATGACATTAATTAACACGAATTATGCCTGGGGTGATGACGAGATATTCACATGTCTGTGCGTAAGGCTCTGAGGCATGAGATTTGGCCTGTTTTGACTGCTGGTCTGGTTGATACAATTAGCCAAAGACAGAATAAGCAGCACGGTTAAAACAGTCTTTGATATCCCATTTTATTAACTACTTTTCTTCTCTTCGCCTCTTCAGATCTTCCAGCCATTCTCACTTGCCCATTCCCTGTCCCAGAGCTGGGCCAATCAAGAAAAAAAAAAAGATAAAAGGCCAAACGCCGTCGCTCCTAATCTCCAATTCCCTTTCAACATGTAGAAAAAAATTATGTATACGTTGTGAGTTAGTCGTACATTCTCCCCAACAGCCGCTACTCGTCCATTCAAAGACGACTGTCGTTCTGTTGGAGCATCCTTACACCTTGGCTCTTCTTCCTGGTGCCTCGACCCTATCATAATCCATTCTCTCACGCTTCACTTATGATTTCCTATTCCCCCTTTTCAACTTTGCCCTAATGTAGCAACTGCGGCTTATATCGACGACGGAGCGGCGTCTCTCCTCCAACCTTTATTCCGCATGTTCATCTCAATAGACTTCCAAATGTACTCCACGACCTCCTTATCCCTGAATCGCGAGGCGACGTCGTCCTCGCCTCTCCAGCGGTCAACACTCGTAGTTGTGACGCGGTGACCCCAGCCGCGGATATTATCCGGCGCCAGGTCGCCTCTCCATCCGACGTACACGCCCATGGTATGCTTGAATAGCTCATTCGGATTGCTCCATTTGTAATTCTTGAACTGCCACGTCTGGCCCGTCGTAAACACCGCAACAATGCGGTTCCAATATTCGGGCTTGAATTGCTCCGATCCTTCGACAAGAATGAAACGCATTGGTCGGTTGGGATCGATGCCGGGGATGATGCGCTGAACGTGTAACATGGAGGCGGTGGACGCTCCTGCATCAGGAGGCACGAACTTGCCGTCTTCGAGGAATGAACGGGCATTGGACATGCGCAGGAGAGACGAGGCGGATGGAGAGAGCAAGATAATGGGGTCGGGGCGACGTGAAGGACCCTTTTGGTTGATGGAGAGAGATTGGGCCGAGCTGATAGCTGAGGACAGAGACTTCTTTTGGATGAAGGGGATGGCGAGTTTCCGCACGTGTGAGAAATCCTATCGCTTAGTTAGTCAGCTGTCGAATAACATCTACACGCGATGCGCAGCATAAAAGTAGCTTTAGCTAGCTATATCACCTACTGTGGGTTTAATGCCCCTCAGGACTGTGTTGCGGTCGCCCATTCTGCGTTCACCGTCGTATACACTCGCCAGCCTCGGGTCGATGGTCCCCTTGCCTGACCTAGCTGACGCAGCCAAGGCCGCAGCGCCAGTCTTCGAGGATGAGGTCGCCCCAGCAGCCGCTGCGCTCGCCTCTCCAGCTATAGGTTTGATGTACTCGCTTTCCTCACTGGCACCTTCGAGCCAAGTGATCAAATCGAGTCTTTCAATGAAACCCAGGTTCTGGACCTTGCCGCTCGATCCATTCGCGCTGAGCTCGTCATTGAGCGTCGTGGCGGAGGCATTGTATTCGGGAATGGCAAGCTCGCGGTTCAGCCAGGCGAAGTAGATACTACGCAGGTCGACCGGCTTATCGCTAGAGATGAAGCGCGTGGGCGAGTCTATCGGCAGCGCGAGGGAGAGCCCTGTGAACTGCAGGTGCGTGGCCTGCGAGAGAGAGACTTCGGCGGCGGAAGGGTCGTCAGACGCGCTCGGGATGAACGGCTGGCCGCTGGAGATGGATTGGCGGAGGACAAGGAGCGGATCATGGTCTGTGGGCGCCATGATGAACGCGAGGGGCGCGCAAAAAGATGGGAAAAAGGATTGGAGCTGTGGAGAGACAGGCGAGCTCTCCAATTGGGGAGAAATGGGCGATAGGCGAAGGATGTAATGGATGATACTTTATGAGAAGCCGATCGGCATGCCGCGGTGCATGGAGAATAAAGTCTGTTGGTTATGGGAAGCTTGGGTTGATGACTGAGGTCGAGGTTGAGGATGAAGTTGACGGAGAGAGGTTGAGTGTTTGGTGCAGCAAGGCTGAGAAGCTAGCCGCAGGCTAAAAAGTTGCAGCGGCGTGTCAGCCAATTAGGTTTCAGCACGGTTCCCAACTAAACCACGAGTGACTACAACTAGAACGACGACTGTATTGATGATCCTAACAATAGCTATAACCATAATAATAGCAATAGAGGCTATACATTCCAAACATGGATGATTCAGATGATGCTATGTGTGCGACATATTTGAAAACCGGGTGTGACTATACAGCACATGGATAATATTGAAGGTGGCAAAACAGTGAATGGACTCAACAACAGTGAGACACGATGCATTGATAATGTAGCTCTAGCTTCATTTTGTTATAGCGCTCTGGATTTATTTTACATATAACCAATAACACATATCCCGAATGCTAAGTGGGATGCCCAGTCTTAACTCCGTCCCTTCAAACTATGTGTGGAGGCTCAAACACACAAACGTACAAGCACACAAGAAAAAAGTCCACCCAGCAAAAGAAAAAAAAAAAAATAGTAAAAAGCCTTTTACATGTAGTGCCTTGCAGAAATCCATCCAACGCCAATGCAGCCGTGCATTCTTTTCTTCTTTCTTTATATACCAAGAATAAGCTTCATGCGTTCGTAAGTGTAAAAGCTCACCGCTGCTAGAGGCACCACCTTGACGTATCCGATTGTGAGGCCGACGAAGAAACCTCGGATTCCTCGCTCCCGGAAGATCATGGCCGCTGTCTCTCCGACTCGCAGTCTTCGACCGTCACCAACAGCACCTCCAACTTGCATGCGCCGCCGGACCACTTCGAGAGGGTATGAGCTCGTCTGTGAGATCATACCGGCAACTCCTCCCGCAGTAAGTTCGGCCCAAGATCGAAGCGCAGCAGGCTTTCCTTCCGGGTGGTTCTTCTTCTTTGGCAGAGTTGTATGCTCGGCGATGGAAGGATGGTGTAGTAGGTCTGTCATAGTGTCGTGGGTAAGAAAAGATACGCCAGCGTACGGCAGCATGCCTAGCAAAGTAGGAGCGAAACCGCGGTAAAAATTCACAAGTCCGACTCGTGGCGCAACGGACTCAACGGCGGCAGCGGCAGAGTTTACAGCTGTCGTAATTGAAGGTGAATTTGGCAGTTTTGCGGTTCGAGATTTCTCAATGGGATGTTCGTTATAAATTTGGCGACATATTGAGGTCAACGATGAGCGGCCATCGCGTCTAGTCTCAAAAGCGAGGCGAACTCGAACAACTTCTAGAGGATATGTAAAGAAAACGGATGTCACACCGGCGAGGCTGCCGCTGATAAGCCGTCGGAAAGGCGTCTCGTGGTTTTTGTTAGGGATGATGATGGAGCGAATCTGCTCGTAAGCGAGGAATTTGATGCCGGCGTAAGGGAAAATTCTGAGGAGGGTCGCCGAGTGGCCTCTGAAAAGTCCTCGGCCACCCTCTTGTAGGTATATGTCTTTCATTGCGGTAGCGACGCCGAAAGAGGAGCCTGTATATTTTGCGAACTGGGGGTTGCTGGTCTGGAAAAGGATCTTGACACGATCTAGGGGCGCCACCGTCGTTTTGGCCTATGGTAAGGGCAGTTAGTGAACAGTATCCCTTGTATTTTGACTGAATGTACTTTTATGCGAATTTTTGACAAGATATTGGTGTTTGGGAACAGCAACTTACGGCGCAACCTGCAACACCACCGGCGACACCGGACCTCCAGATGTAATCCCACGAACGAGTCTTTGCGCGATGTGCCGAGATTTCGTCGCTTTTAGGAGAAGCAGCTTCTTTCCTCCGGGGAGCAGCAGACGCTGCCGTGCCAGCCACGGCAGCGCCATGCTGCAGAGCTTTGTCGCGTGCTATGTCGGCCATGGAGCCATGGTCCGCATAGGCGGACGGCATTGCAGCACAATCAGTCGCAGTCGCAAAAGTAGTTGTGAATAATGGCCGATGGATTCTATAAAAACGACATGCCCGCAGAGTTTGACGAAAATGCGAAGCAAGGAAAAAGACAAGGCCAAAAAGTAAGAAACAGAAAGGAACGATCAAATGGTAAGCGAAGACAAATGCTTAGGGGGGCTGAGGCTTGAGAATTCCCAGGATCAGGATGAGAAAAAGAAATCGATAAACTCGGCTCCTTGCGAGCGCTCCGAGACGTCATTTGCATTGTGCGACGAGGTACCTGAGCGGTACATGTGCGGACCGCATATCGCGCTGGTCTTTGGTCACCTGCCCGTGTGCTCTGCCCTGTGCCGAAGTCACTTGCCGGTCACTAACCGCCACTGAGGGGAGCTCTTTCGAGCCGTAGGTCCTCTGGGGCCGAGGATTGCCGAAGATTGAGCCGTTTGGGGTGAAACGCCTATTTCAAGGTACCAGGGCGGTTCCTATTTTCTCCCTCCCGGCGCATGCCGTTGGCAGCCATTTGTATTTTTTGGATGCAGATTAACCCTATCAGATTCTGCGCCCTGATGATGGACAATTTTCGTGGCGCTCTGCGCATTCTTCGGCCACTCCCTGCATTGACCATCCAGTTTACCATCTTCTGAAGTGTTCTGAATCTTCATTGGCTCGACGCACCGTATAAATGTGCCTGCCTACAGTACAGCGTGCAGGTATACATTAGTACATATAGCCTACTTGCTAAGGTACTTGAAATTTGCCTTACACTCTACGTGCTAAATTCGGTTTTTTTCTTGATACCACCACGATGCTTGCATAATCTCCGCGGCGCTGTGCTTGTTGGCAATGTGCTCTGTAAGCGCATGTGACGAAGCATCATCGCCGCCGTCTTCTTCGTCTTCTTCATCATCATCATCATCACCACAGCCCTCAACCATATCGTCAATCCTCTTCCAATCCGGCAATGTCGTCTTGCTCGACATCCCCAGATCCCTAGAAGAGGCCCAAGTGCCCCCCGGCCTCCCGCCATCGGCTCGAATCGTTTCTGGGGCCCCGCCACTTAAGCCATTCACCACCCCGGAGCCGCGAGATGGGGCAACAGCTGATCATTGGCTGCGCAACTCGCAGTCTGCAGGAGCTCATATTGCGGACTTGATGGCCGCAGCAGCCGTGCAGAGCGCCCTGGACCAGCTTCATAGCCGATATTCGGGACCGTTTTGCCTCCCCCGGCTTTGCAATGCGGCGGATGGGCTGTTTCCCCAGGCTGCTAACGACAAAAAGACTGAGACTGGTGGCGCCACTGCTGCCACCGGTGATGCCACCAGCGCTGCAAGTCCAGCAATGAGTGCTGTCAGGATGCCCCATGGGGCTGAATACCTGCACGGATCTATCCGGGCTCTGCGACAGACATTCGTTGACAGAGCACCGCAGTTCCGCCTCATTGTGCTTGATCCCCCATGGCCAAACCGATCTGCCCGAAGGAAGAAAACAGGCCGCTACAATACCGCATCCAACCTCTCTGAAATAGAACAGCTTCTTTCTAGTATACCCGTGGCTTCTCATCTTGCTCCAGATGGCCTAGTGGCTATGTGGATCACTAATAAATCCAGCATTCTTGACCTAGTAACCTCATCCAAAGGTCTCTTTGCATCCTGGGGCCTTGAACTGGTAACGCAGTGGACATGGCTCAAAATCACCTCATCGGGCGAGCCCTTATTTGACATAGAGTCTGCATGGCGAAAACCATGGGAGACGCTGCTGGTTGCAAAACGCATCGGCGCCAAGGCCCCAGAGGCTCTTGAGCCTAAAGTTATTTTGGCAGTTCCAGACGTACATTCACGGAAACCAAATCTGCGACAGCTGTTTCAAGATATTCTTGGCCAAGGCTACCCAGCTTTAGAGGTATTTGCTCGCAACCTCACCTCTGGCTGGTGGAGCTGGGGAGACCAAGTTCTGCAGTTCCAGGAGTCGGAGCACTGGACCGCCATCAACGATGGATGTTCACCGTATGAAACCCATTGCTCCATGTAAAACACAGGCGAGATATTTTTGCTTTTTTACAAGTTTAAAAGTAATATACATAGTACATATATGCACATGTTATGCGTCTAAGTCATACACTGGCCAATTGCCATAGTCTCCCTTTTCCCTGTATATCCCAATCGATTGCGAGGAGAAAAATCATTGTGCGTGCTCCCTCTTTTAGTCATTCGTTTTAATATTTCTTTTCTTTCATGACGACATTGTTGTTGTTGTCACAGCTGGTTTCTTAGCCTTCTCCTTCTCTAGAATCTGATCCCACCGAGGATCCAGCGCCACATCATTTGACCACTTGACTTCTCCAGACAGCATCTGCTTCGCCAGCTTACTTAATTCTTGCCGATCTTTAGACAGTGGCTCCTGGCTCTTCAGTGGAATCTGCATCTTCTGTCGCACGAGCTGCTCCTCGTTCCGCTTCTCAATGGTATCCTCGCGCATCTTCCACAGGTCATTGCTCCAGGGCTCCAGATCCGTAGGAACGTCGGGCCACTGGAAAGGCTTCGCCAGCTCGACGGTCATGATCTTCTGGGGCTGCGGTCGGTACCAGGAGCGAGAGCTGGTGCTGCGCTGGGTGAGGGGCTGCTGCTTGACGTAGGCGCGCACTTTGGTGACTTCGACGTTGTACAGGTTCCATAGGTAGTCTCTCAGGTCGAACTTTGTGAATCGCAGAGGGACCTTGAAGCAGGCCTCGTTGGGCGGGAGGTGCTCTTTTCGAAGCATCGTGATGACATGATTGGGCCTGTGGCAGGTGAGCATGGGCTTTGCGCGAGAGAGGATTCGGTGCGGAATTCGACGTACAGGTAAACCTGCTTCTGGCCCAGCCTGAACGCGGGCAATTGGCGTGCAGCCGCCTTCACTGCTTCGGCCATGACTGTAGTAATGCGAAGCGATTCTGCTTGGTATTCTGGGTTATACGATCAAGCAGCTAGGATTTCGATATCCAAAGTTTTGTCTATGTGGGGTCATGATTGGCTGGTGGGCTGTGGCTAAACTACAGTATACGATATTTTCACACTGTATTTTACACTGTATCAAGACTGTGTAAAACGTCCCTCCACTCGTCTGTCTTTTCATGGTCGACACCATGCAGATGCCGGTTCAATAAACCAATCAATTCTTTCGGCTAGCAGCGTAATAAGTTCCTCAACTTCGCCAATGGCAAACGTTTATACTACTCTTCAGAAACGAATCATAAAAAGTGACAAATCCAAAGCATAGAGCGTAGGGTCTAGGATCAGAAATATATATTTCAAAGGGCGCAGTTTCTTACATGTATCTTATGAAATGAACCCTATAAGGAGCTCACAGCTATAGTGGAGTTGGCTAAATACAAGCTATATAACTGCAATCATATCGATACAATTATAGCATACTTGAGTTTTTTCACCTACACATTCGCTCAATCAATCAATCGAGTGGTTCATAACACAACGCGCAACATGGCAGTACAAGACGCCGCACATGAGATTGTGTTGTACGACTTGGCTAGTACGAAGAATGTCTGCTTCTCGCCTGTTGTATGGCGCATCCGCATGATGCTCAATTACAAGAAAATTCCTTACAAAACCGTCTTCCTCGAGATGCCAGACATCGAGCCCACGCTGAAAGAGTTGTGAGTCACATCCACTTTGAGGTTTCTAATAGAGCATTTGTTCTAAGTGCATTCCATCTTACTTGACCCTCTGCTCGATTCTTCCTGTCGCTATCCAGATATGTAACTTCAAGCTGTGGCTGCGGTGCATGGAACAGTCATTGACATGAAGAACCATAGAGGTTTGCCGCCTCACGATCCTGGTACGGGGAATACAAAGAACTATACGGTTCCCGCCATCTATCATGTACCGACAAACAAGTATGTCATGGACTCACCTGCTGTCGCCAAGTTCATTGAGTCAACCTACCCTGACCCGCCGGTGCAACTCGACTCAGAGCTGGGCACCCAGATTATGCGCAAGTTACGCTCTGGAGTTGGTCCGACCTTCCAAAAGTCATTGATGCCGCGAGAGGCCCTTATTTTTTCACCTCGCGCAGAAGAGTACTTTCGAAGCGCTCGTGAGGCTCGGGATGGGCGTCCGCTGGAAGAGCTTCTCGAGGACGAAGATGAGGCGTGGGAGGCTTTGGAAAGCGATAAACCGGCTATTGATGCTTTGATACACACGAATAAGGCTGATGGGCCGTTTATACTTGGTGCTCGGCCGAGCTTGGTTGATTTCTTCATTGCGGGGGCTATCCAGACCGCCAAAGTGATTGACGAAGGTGTGTTTCAGAGGATATCGAAGGTCCCTGGGCATTTGGAGATTTATGAGGCATGCCAGCCATTTATGCAGAAGAAAGATTGAATGCGAAGTCTGTACATGGTTGCAGAAGTTATTCTTATGGAGAAAATGATAAAATATGACCAAGTTTATAAGACGACTCTCTGATGCTTAACATGTTATATCGTAGCGGTTCGACAAACCGTAGTCGCAGATCCTCTTCGATGCTGGCCTTCTGTCCGCCACGTAACGGGCGCCATCAAGTAGATGCGGCTTAATTGAGCATATGGGAAGAAGATGAAGCAGCAGTTGAGCTTGGCCTAGCTGGTGTTTAGTGAAGTCTTGAATTGAAGTCTACGAGGTGAAGACATTGCCGTTTACATGCATACAGAGTCATGAGCACTTTTGTGTACATTACTGCGCTCCGAGTCTAACCAGAACTGCTGGCTTTGATAACCTGAGAGGCTTATTGGGATACTTACTACTAAAGTATGCAATGGCTCGAATTTTGGCGTCTATTCACTCAATGTTGATCGCCGAAGCCAGGTACAGATGGGTTTCTTGGAGGAATCGGCTCCCTACAGCGGGCATCACGTACTGTACCGCCATTCTTGCTGCATCTCCCCTTGATTCCTGGGCAGCTGCCTAGCACTAGCAAACGGCCTGCTTCAGCACTCGAGTCGCCTATAAAAGCATTAACCTGCCTCCGCAACCACTTCTATTCTGCTATACTGTCATTCCGTCAGTTGCTACCAAGTCAAACGTGGAATCTGCAAGCCCGCCCTGTCGTCCCATGAGCAGGCGGGGGAGACTCAACTGCTAGCTTTCGCTTCATCCCAAACGTAATGTGCGAGCCTCATGAACCTCATGAGCTGATTATGCGTTTAAGCATGGAAACAACGACAACAGACAGTAAGTCCACTCCTCGGCCAGCCACCGGACGCCAAACTCCTCGGCGCAAGAGTGCTAGGAGATGTCGCGAGACGCCATCCAAGAGTCACAGCACCACGCCACGAAGTTCGCCCAGCAGATATTCGGCTTCCCCTAGGAAAACAGCCTATACGCCGATTAAGATACGGGGAGATGAAGATGGCGAAGGCCCGCTCGTCAGCAACAGGACATTGTCAGACATGCAGATGGCGAAGAGGAACTATCTCGGGGGGTTAGAATGGG
Organism: Trichoderma asperellum; assembly: GCF_020647865.1. Classification (NCBI taxonomy): domain Eukaryota; kingdom Fungi; phylum Ascomycota; class Sordariomycetes; order Hypocreales; family Hypocreaceae; genus Trichoderma; species Trichoderma asperellum. The sequence continues at coordinate 4,931,978 of NC_089415.1, read as the reverse complement.
CGAAAGCAGAGGAGCAGCTTTTCGAGATCCTATTCCTGAGACAGGATATACCTCTATTGCCGCTGCACTGGGAAGTTGATTTTCGCGGTGTGCCCATCTCAGGAGACTGCTTTTGTTGCAAGAAAGGAGAGAACCCGATCATCTATGCGCACACGAGCACTTTTCTAGGTCAGAGGCTACCCAAATATCTCCTCTAGCCCTCTTTCCCTTGTTCACTTCCTTTTGATAACAAGGCCCTGCGGTCTCAAGCTGACATGATGTGTAGCCACCACGGCATTAACGAGATTAATCGACTTGACTGCTTGTGTCCGGACAGCCTGTCAGTCCGGACTACGACGAAAGACAGCCCAAATGATTAAAAAGGCCTTGGATAAGTTCATAAGATGGGCTGCCGAGGACGGAGGATATAACCATTTGCAGTACACCCCTAATATCATTGTCGAGGTCATGGACAGGGATGCCGAAGAATCTGACCTCACGGGCTTCATAGAGGCACGAATGAAGGCTCTGGCAAGATTGCACCGCAAAATCCTCGCCGTTAACCAAGACGTTGCCGAAGATATGGATATAGACAAGGAAGTCGAAATGCAAATAAAAAGTGAGGCTGAAGCCTCAGATGAGCAGCAGCGACAACTGCTTGAAGAAAGAGGCCGATCGTGGGGGACGTTTGGTTCACGCATTATGAGTAAGCTACTGGGATTGATACGGTTCCGCCCCATTATAAAACCAGAATCTCACGGGGAAACAAAAGTGATTGACAGTGACGACGATGAGCAGAAGACTGTCGAGAAGGGCAAGCAGACAGTAGACCTTGTCAGCGTGAAGATGGAAGAAGACGAGAAGCCCATCGTCAAAACGGAATGCTTTGAGGAGGACGACATTTCAATGAAAGATATTCCTCATGCTCAAACAGTATTCTCACCATCGCCCCTGTTGCCCTCACCGCTACCATTCCGACGCCCCCCTCCTGTTATTTACGGCTTCTTCATCGTCTCCTCGACAGTCTTCTTATTTACTGCAGACTCTTCCAAAGATGAGCCCTCTATGAATCTAAGTCTTCTCCTCGACATGAACTTCCAGGACCAGGGCCAGAGTGTGTGGAATGCCCTGACTGTGGCGATTGTGGCATGTCTCGCAAGAGACGATATGATGACCAGGATGGAGGATTTTGAAGAGGAGAGAGTAGTTGAAGAGAGTGATGTGGATGCTTGATATTTGGTTGTTGGGAGTGAGGCGATAAGAGGCGGCTGCTGTGGTGTTGTTTGTTGTATGGGATTTGTCTACGATCTTTTTATGCGTTTGGCACGAGATACATTTGTATTTGGTGGCCGTTTTTTTTTCCCCGTCTGGCTGAAGCACCTTGGGTTGATATTGTTTCCCTCCATGTCTACCGCCTAATGATGGTTGAATTCGCCCTATTTTAGGCCTACTTGCACAAAAGGAGATTCAACAGCCTGTAAGTAATCTCTGAATGCTCTGTATTAAATAAACCACGTATCGGCAATGACACAGCGCAATGCCCGCAAAAGAATAATGTACAAGTAATAAAAACCATGTTGGAGATTTGGCACACAATGTCCCTTTCCCATGCCCTCTATCTATATCATATATCAAAGAACCCCGTCTTATCGTCCCAGTTCTATTTTCTTCCCCAAAACGCCTTCACGTAAATGACCGGGCCTAGTTCTACGCCCTCACCGTTAACACCTTCTCCTGTTTCTTTTTAATGCTTGAGTCTTTCTTTTCCCTTCCTTTCCCTTTCATCTTCTTCTTCAATCAAGTAAGTAAGAAAACCTCCCCATATCCATCCTCTCATCTCTCCGATGCTTGTTTCGCGTCTTCTCGTCATAATGCTCATGCCCGCCCCCACTATCATGTACAAACAAGAAAAAAAAAAAATTAAAGCCAAAAATATATATATGGAAGAAGCAATGATTTTCTGTTTCGTTGTTTCTTTTTGTTTTTTTACAATGCAACTTCAGGTTCAGAGCTTTCTAGTGGCATCCAAACCTCCAGCTTGTGAAGCAGCCGCTGATATAAGAAGAGCATGCAGCCGCTCTGGATAAAAGTCCACACGCCTCGGGGCCCAACGCCGCGGAACCAGCCGCCTAAACCTTCGGTGTGGTAGATGACCCTCAGTCCGGTGAAGACTGACGATGTTTTCAGCGCGATGGCGCCCGGTTTAGGTCTATGGGTGCTTGGTGATGACGTCGATATTGATCGCTTCTGAGGGTTGGGGTCTTTCGTTCGGTGTGAAGATTCATGGTGTGCGGATTCAGGGTCGGATGGGATGTTGACCTGTGTTTGTAGGCGAGTCTTGACGACGTCCAGGGGACATGTGATAACGCCCGCCAGACCACCCGCAGCGGCACCGGTTAAGAGTTCGAGGGGGGCGCCAATGTCGCGGCTCTGCTTGTATACCCTGGACCATGCCTGGAACTGCTCCCAGAACATGAATTGTAGCGCAGAGAAGGGTAGGTCTCGATATAGGGTTGCTTTGTAGCCGTGGAAGAGCGCCGATGCGCCCTCTGATCGGACGATTGTGCGCGCGGCGTCGAGGGTACCGTGGTAGTTGTATCCAGAGACGAAATGGGGGTTGTTATAGCGTCCTTGAAGCTGCAGTCGGGTCTTGAGAACTTCTGAGGGCACGTAAACAATGGAAGCTGCGAGGTCTCCCAGGAAGCCTGAAATCGAAGGTTAGTTTGGCAGCCAAGGAAAGGGATCGTCGTTGGTCTGTTGGGCATGCGGCTTACCTGCTGAGAGATAGGCGAGATGGTGCTGGAGCCCGTGATCTATCAAGAATCGCTTGCTCCATTCGTACGTCCCGAAGAACATCAATGTGCCCGGGAATGACCCGCCCAAAGCCGGGATCCAGCCTCCGTATAAGCCCCTCGCAATGCCCTCCTGTCGCCATATGGTGTGGTATGATCGGCCCAAGGATGTGTATTTCGGAGGGAAATGCGGATCGCCTTGCTGTCGCGTTTTGACGGTATCCAGTGAGTGCATGAGCATGTCACCAGTTGAACCTCCAATACCTCCCGCAATCATAGCCTAGCAGAATCCCCAATAGTCAGCCCAATAGTCAGCGCAAAAAGAACTCGACATAGCCCCTCATCGCAAGCGTAACGCCATAGACCAGCAAAACCGCCAAAATTGACCAAGAGGGAGAAAAAAAAAATAAATAGGAAAAAACCAACATGAATGTACGGCGGCCGGCCCTCAACCTCGACATCTTCGCTGTGCATCGTATGCGCCGGCTTCGCAAGCCCCCCTGCAATATGGCTTTCGGACGAGACTATCGAGTGGTGGCCGGCATATCGAGCAGAGTCCAGTGCAGCTCCGTCACGGCCTGCTGCCGCGGTCGTCGATGAATCGCTTGTTGCGGCGCTCTCGGGCTTTGTAGTCGCAGAGTTTGAGAAGCCTGCCAGAGGAAATTGGGAAGAGGTGGAAAGACCTTCGGACATTTGCAAAGAGCGCCCAATGAGACTGAAGGCTTATCGATGCGAAAGGGGAAAAAAATAAGGGCAGTGACAAAAAAAATGGAAAGAAAGGGTCCGCCGAAAAAAAAAAACCAGCGCACAAGAAAGCAAGGCCGTAACTTGGGAATTATTTCCCCCTGTTTAGAGTCTATTAGGATCAGGAGATAAGATATGACGATGAAAAAAAGAAGTCAAATTCTCCTTCGGTACCTGGCTGAGCAGGTCGCGTCGGCTTCCGATCTTTCTGAGAACTTTTTGCTGTGCGCAATCTGATAGGCGGTTTAGGCTCAGCCACACATGTCCCGTAGATCCGCTGTGGCGGGTGCCCGGCGAATTGACGGGTTGACGGGCTTCTGTTCGGAGGCGAGCTTTTGGCCCACGCCGAGCGTTGACCAAGGCACGGAGGTAGAGACGCAAGCAAATCCGATGCTATTGTTACGGTTTTGTTTCTCGGTGAATTTCCTCGTATTGTATGATACAGTGCAGTGCCCTCTAATGATTTCATCTACCCAGACGCCTCTTGAATGCATGTGCAGCAAATTCCTAGTCATACAGCAAGTAGTAGTAGTACACGGCATCTTGTTCCCTTAATCACTCCACCAATGGCCTGTCATGCTCCCACCACTTCACCGGCCCAAACTTTTTCGGCGGATAGACAATGTGTGTTACTCTGCCCGTCAACAATCTCTTTGAAACTGGCCCATAAGTGTTGCTGTCCAAGCTCGAGCCCGGAGGGCCATCTCCTTCTACCCACACATGTCCCTGTGGTATCCTGACTGTCGCCACGGGATACGGCTGCTTCGTCTTGATCACATCGCCTTCTAGGGCAACCACTCTCTTGACGGCAATCACCTCCGGATGAAAAGGGCTCCTGTTGATTCATTAGCATGCCAAGGGTTCCTTTATGTTTTCATATTCCATGTTCCCAATCATGAAACGAAACGACATAAACGTTACGCACCTCAATGTCACAACCATCCCCCTCTGCAAATCCTCCTGCGGCGACCACTTGTAATTCAGCACCACGTCCCTCCGTAGCGATGAATCCCTATCTGCATTCATAAAGGGGTACATCGATGACCCGTCAATGACCGTCAGCTCTGCCACATGCAGATTGAACCAGGCAATCACCGGAATCCAGGTCGCAAAGCCGATGAGATTCAACACCGTTGTTCGGGTGAAGCTTGGAGGACCACCTGCGCTACCTCTTATTCGCGCCCATATTGAATTGAGAGCCATGGGGATGCTTTCGGAGAAGACGTGGTTAAAACTCGATATGTGGGTAAAACAAGTTAAATATATATTTTTTGATGCGGTGGTCTCAAAAATTCAATTCATCAAGTCATCAAGAAGAATTGATACTCAAGTGGTCGCCAGTCAAAAAAAGTTGCTTAGTGGTGTCATTGGCCTGTTAGTGCCTCTTCTGGGTTTAGCTCATCCCACAGCGGAAGCTCTTAGTGACCTCACAGCTAAATACTGCTGCTGCAAAGCATCAACACAGCTGTAGCCTACGAGTGAATACAGTGGCACAAGGTCGGATTGTTTGATTTATAGCATTTTTTTAATCTTGAAAATAGCTTTGATGCTCCACGTAAATCAAACGTCATGGAGTCACGGCCAAAATCTACCCCTTCCAATATATGCCGACTTCCACGGCTTTTTAGGTCGTCCGTCACGCAAAAGACGCCATTACCCACTGCCAAAACTTCTTAAACCAAATTCTAGGCCATGTCTCTCATTTTTTATACGAGCGCTGACAGCTTTTTTCGTTTTTTGCCTTCTTCCATTTGTTCAAAAGATGCTACCCGCTTTTTCCTTTTCTCTTCAGTCGAGTTTGGAATCGCTGCTGTGTCGCTGTTGGTATAGAGCTGAGCTGCGCGTTGAGACGCTTAGATCGTCTCAGGGATGTTGTCGTCACTGTCGCTAACACTCTCATCACCGCTAACTTCAGCGTTCTCACGCTCCCTCTTCTCCATAAGTGCCTGCAGCTCGGCGTCATCGCTCTCCGTGACGGCCTTGGGCTCCATCTTCACGGTAAGGTTGCCACCGGCAGCTTCAATGGTGGTCCGGATGTCGACGATGGCCTCTTCCAGACGAGTGATGCCTTGCGCCTTGTCAATGCATGTGCTGGTAAGCACATATAGAGGCGGCGAAACAAGTCGGACCTTGACCTGCATGTTCTCTGTGTTCTTGGCCTCGGCGGTTCGCAGCGCAGCCTTGACAGCATCGATACCCTCATAGCCGAAGCAGGTGACTTCGACGTCGGCACGGACCTTGGTGGGCTGAGGGGTGAGTCGCTTGCTGATGTACAGCTTCAGCTCGTCGTCGACGACCTGGTTAGGGAATGTGATCTCCTCCCACACCTCGGGGTTGCTATGTCCAAGTTAGTCCCCTTTCCGATATCATACTACTGTTACCAATCTGGCTACATACGTAATGGACAGCTTGAAAGCGTCAATAGCGTGGCCGTACTTGCGGTTCAGGGGCCAGGCTATGCTCTCATACAGAGACTCGATAGGTGTCTGGGTCTTCTCGGCAACGTGGCGCATGATGGAGTGGACCATCTTGCTCTTGTTGTATCGCTCCTCGCACTTGACAATATCCTCGGGAGAGACACGTCGTTTTGACAGATCGATATATCCTGCGATTTAAAAATAAGCCTCAGCTTCAACACTCCCTTCCGTTTGGATCTGGTTCATCACCCACCCTTCTCCTTGTCGACACGGAGCACCACCACAACCTCGTTGCGCCCGACTCGGATAAGCTTCTGGATACTTCTAATACGTCTTCGGGACAGCTCAGAGAGAAGAATCATGCCGTCAATGTTGTCGTACTCCAGCAGCTTAACGTAGGCACCCATCTCGGCGATCTATCCGTCATTTTGAATTTTCTGGTCAGATTCTCCTTTCTTCCTATATTTCCACCCTCCATCTTTATCGCTGAAGGAACACCCACCTGCTTGACATTGACCATGACAAAGCTGTCGATCTCCGGATACTTCTCCTCGTAAAAACGGCAGTTCGTTAAAGACATCTTGGCGGTGTTTGTTCGATGACAATCTGGGGAAATGAATGTCGATTGGGAAAAGAGGATATTAGGAAGTGGGGTGGATTTTTCGTAGGAACCCGAGTCTCTATTCCGTTGCTCCTCGCGCGAGTGTCTGAATTCGTCTTAAAATTGCTATGCGGTTCGAAATCGACGGTCGGGTAGAATTCAGCTACCGTGAGACTCGTGCGTTGTCGACTCGTAGAAATGAAGTAGAGCTAGGTTTCTAGTCGATTCGAAGTGGGATGAGGAGTCACAATTTTGATATTTTGCGCTTGAGCCAAACTTCGTGGCGGGGCCTTGCACAACGCCACATCTGCGATTGTGGGCTATCTCCACGTGATCCTCTTAAATAAACAACAGCTTCCATCGTGGAACAACTTACATCGTCATCGCTGAGCGGGCATTGGCAATGGCTCCAGGTACGTTTTTGATGGTGTTTGCGAGATGTAGCTTCAACTTTTGGTGTACGTAGCTGACAAAGGACCAGCAACGCAATACGAGCTCTCACCGCCCCCCGGGGACGCGGTATCAGCAATCGCATTCGCGCCCATCTCAGGCACGAAGCTCCTTGTCTCGTCCTGGGATAACAAGGTATACCATTATGACCTTACGAATGGTCCCGAGGCCTCAAGCCTCGTAACCACATACGAGCATCGCGCTCCGGTTCTAGACGTTTGCTTTGGCGTCGACGACAATGAGGCCTTCACCGCAGGCATGGACTGGACGGTCAACCGGTATTTGCAGCTCTAGCCGCACAATGTCCAACACTAGAGCCATCACTGACTATGAAATCACAGCCTCAATCTTGAAACCGGAGAATTGACCGCCCTCAGCAAGCACACTGCTCCCGTCCGTCGCGTCGTATACAGCAAATCTTGCGGCATCCTCGTCTCCGCGTCTTGGGACAGCACCCTCAACCTGCACAATCTTAACGACCCTTCAAGCACTCCCATCACCATCGCTCTCCCGGGCAAGCCCCAGGCCCTTGCCGGCAGTCCCAGCAAGATCGTTGTCGCCATGACAGGCCGTATCATCAACATTTATGATGTCCAGGCAATCGTCGAGCTATTCCAAACCGGCGGCACCGACCTCAAACCCTGGCAACAACGCGAGTCGTCCCTCCGATATCTTACTCGTGCCGTATCCTGCATGCCTAACGACGCCGGTTACGCTACCAGCAGCATTGAAGGTCGTGTCGCGGTTGAGTGGTTTGAAGACACAGCCGAGTCTCAAGCTAGGAAATACGCATTCAAATGTCACAGACAAGCGGCTCCCGATGGCGACGGAGACATCGTGTACCCAGTCAATGCGCTCGCGTTCCACTCTGCCCACGGAACTTTTGCATCAGGAGGCGGCGATGGTACAGTAGCTCTATGGGATGCCGAGGCCAAGAGGAGGTTAAAACAGTATCAAAAGTTCCCCAACAATGTCGCGGCTTTGGCGTTTTCAAACGATGGAAAATATCTGGCTGTTGGAGTATGCCCAGGATTTGAGACGGGTCAAAACGACTACAACGGCGCTGGACAGACATCAGTCTTTATCAGAGAACTAGGCGAGAACGAGGCAAAGGGCAAAGGCGCTAAATAAATAGCGACGGGATGTGTGAACTGAAGCCCAATCCAATTCGGCGTTCGGGTAGGATATAGGATATTTGTATTATGATAACAGCCATGTGACAGTTGATATACACCGATCAAAGTAGGTATGTAGATACCCATTAATAAAACAAAATGGTTACACTTTTTAACTTGACTGCCTAACCATCGTAGCTTGAGTGACATATTGCCACCAGTATCATACCCGTCATTCAGCGGGTTTCTTCTTTCTTCCATATAAGTGGCGCATGGCTCTGGGTCAAATCCATAGCATCAAAGCAATCCTCGTACCGAAGCACAAAACTCCACGGCGGAGGCGACTCCAATCTCATCTGCGGCAATCGGTACTCTCCGCTTCGCTCACCCCGCCGAAAATGAAATATTTCCTCCTACAAACATTGTGTAGAGTGGCTGGTCGTTGCGGTGTAGGCTTTTTGCTTGGAGATTCCGTGGAGGAAATTTCACTACTATCCAAACTGGTCGAGGAAAAGTATTGAAAAGACAAGGAGAGTTTCTGGACCGCGGAGATTATGTTTATTTGTTCAATGCTGGGAGCATATTATGCAGAACTGGCATGACGAACCTAGAATCTCAGTGCACAAATATATTTGTTAATCTCCCAAAGCTAGCAATATGCGGAAGTTTAGCCCAGCTTTTGATGGGATTATGCAATTCAGACATACTCAGAGGAAGAAAGGCGAAGCCTGTCTCCAGCGTCTTGCAATGTGCAGACCGTATCTAACTTTTATGCATCATGAACTAATAATAATACAAGGCAATACTTTGTCATTGTTCAGCAGTGGAAGGAAAGAAGCTTCACTGGTGAAACATATATGCAGGAGCGTGGAATTAACGCCAATCTATTCCTCTCACTTTAATTACAGAAATAGGCACGCAGTAGTAGACACTTTCGAGGTAGACACTGGTAACCTCTGGAGCAGCAAAATGAAGCAATGAATTCATATCCTAAGATTCTTCCTAACTTTGGATGCGCTTAAAATAACACTCAGACTAGGGTTTCGTTTCTCAGCTCCCTCTTTTCTCGCCAATAGCTGCTACAACAACCAATGACTTCAACTTTTTTTTCTTGATTTTCACTTTTGCAGCTCACCAGCCAGTAGCCGCATGCATTTCATGCTCGTAATGTCTCTGCTGATGCGATTGGCGACTTGGCAGCCATCTCCAACACGACGTTCTAAAGCGGGTGCTCTACTCTCCCACCTTGGACGGCGTAATGGGCTAAAAGAAGGATAAACGTTAGCCAGCGGGAATACACAGCAGGATTAGATGGGTCTGCCATACCTTGGGTTCAGGGATATATTCAAAGTGAGCGGCGGATTCAAGCAGCCAGATCTTCTGTTGAGACCCATTGAATTTCTTGCCCCAGAGCATGTTGTTGGGGAACCCGAGATCAAAGGGGTACGCGCTTTCGATTTCTTCAATGTCCTCCTCAGTTAGCTGCAGGGTGAGAGCTTCGATGTTATTCTTGAGATGGTCCACCGTCCTTCCACCAACAATGGGGAATACGTAGGGAGTCTTTTGAACAACATAGGCCAGCGCGACGCTCGTAATCACCGTGTTTTTACGAGTAGCAATCTTCTCAAGCACCTTGCTGACTTGGATATCGACCTCGCTGGCTTCGACCTTGCGTCCCACGTCGGCTTTGCGCTGCTCCTCGGTCTTGAACTTGCCTCCACCCAGCGCTCCCCAGGGGGCGAGAGCCATTCCCTCATCTCTGCACATGGGGATTATGTCGCGCTCAAAATCACGAGAAGCTGCGGACCAACGTCCTTGGTAAACGGAAAACTGGCGGAAGCCGTGGTTTCGGGCGTACTCATTCGCCTTGCTGTATTTGAAATATCAGTAAACCGAGCAGCAGGATGTGGTTCTAAATGCAAGTAACTGAGTGCATACGTACCTCACAACCCAGGCGGGAGCATCACTGATTCCCAGATACAGCACTTTTCCAGCCACAACGAGGCTGTTCAAAGACTGCATCAGCTCAGGGATAGAGGTGGCATAGTCCCACCAGTGCACATATAGCTATAATATATTAGTATACTGGATGAAGGGCCAATTGTAGCTCGGCAGGATATCTCACCAAGTCGATATAGTCGGTTTGCAGCTTCTTCAGACTGGCTTCAACAGAGGCGTTTAGACTTTTGGTTCCATTTCCAGTGTAGTTGGCAGCGATATGGGGACGGTTAGGCCCCATCTTATAACAGGTGGTGAATTTGGTCGCGATAACTGAATTAAGTAATCAATTAGATGAAATCAAGTAAAAGGCCGCTCGGGCTATAATGCGACATACCCATCTCATGGCGGTTTCCACGTTTCTTCATCCAGTCGCCAATGATTGTCTCAGACTCCTCGTACTGATAGTTGTTTGACGTATCAATGAAGTTGCCTATACGATGATATTAGTGATCCGCGCCAAATATGTCGGAGCATACTTTTGGCATGGTGAACTAACCTCCCTAAACAAGACGTTAACACCTAATCGAGAATGTCGCAGATACAGTGGACAGATATGCGTGCTAGTCTTCATACAGCAGCTTTAGTAGACGTACCTGTTCGTAAAAAAAGTCCAAGATGGATTCTGAAGCTGCCTTGTCGCACTCTCCCATGAAATCCTTCCTATGATCTGATTCAGCAACATGGCATTTGTTTTCGGTTCCAGCGCCATTGCAAAAACTCACCATGCTGAGCCGAAATTCATGGCCCCTAAGCAGAGAGGGCTGACTCTCACAGAGGCAGTTGGCGACAGCAACCGATAGCGGTTGAGCGGGCTCTTGGGAGCTGGGGGCGGCCCGAAGATGCTCATATTGGCGAAGCGGAGGTGAAATTATCTGATACTATACGATGTGCTGTCCTTTGCTTCCCTATTGTCCTTGAACAGAGGAATATAGCCAGATCTAAAGTTATTGTTGCTGCAAAGAGAATCCAGTGGAGGGCTGATGGCGTCGAAAGCAAGCAGGCGAGGAGCGGCGGCGCTTTATAGTCGCATCAACACAAGTTGGCAATGCAGCAACCTCCTGCTCGCCAGCCTTATCCGAGGCACGGCTTCGGATGAACATTCTGGCCTCCTCGCAGCCATAACCGAAATCCTGGTGTGATGCAAATGGGCAATCGCAACTGGAGCCCGTTTGGCGTGCAGCAAGAGCAGAGGTGATGGAAGGGTACATGTAATTGATGGGGTGCCAATCGCCTGCACATGTGCCGCGTGCATGAGAAAATGCCAATCAGAAGCACGCATCAGAGCATATACGCCTATATTGAGCTCCGCACCCCGTATCATTCTAGACATGGCCCCGCCAAAGCCAAAGTTGCAAGTCTAAAAGGTACATAGAGCTCGGCCGGAGTGTGCTGTTATGTCCATCGTTTCAGCTCTTTTCTCCTAGACCCAGCGCCCTAAACTCCGAATTGCATGTTTATTATGAATGCCACTTGTCCCAGGTACCGCTCGAGTCCTAGCAGGTCCGCCAAATTGCGGAAAAGATGTACAAACAGATTGTCTCGATCCAGAAGCGGGGTTGGCTTGCACGATGCCGCTGTCGATGCAATGGCAGGCCAATACGGCAAATCGCCCGGGTTTAGCACTGCCGTCCGGCCGTGCGATGAACCATCGAGGGGCCAAAGTCCGCCGCTGAGCAAACGATTGCGTAAATGCGTCTTGGATGCAGTACTGCTGAGCATGATTGATTCGTCGCTTGACGTATGGCACTCTAGTCAAGCAGTTTACAGATAGCTTGTTCTCAGCGAGGCTAGCTGATCTACGCGAGACATAAGCATGTAATCTGATGGCTGCTAATGTACTCTGGATCGATCTACAAGTAAAGCAAAATCAATTGCTCCCCAAAAGATGGAGCGGCAAGCTAGGAGCTGCTAGAGAACTTTGCATACACACGCTAGGAACTCGTCCAGGCAAGTTAATGTAAGATTTACCCGTAGTAGAAGTTTCTACAGCCAAAGGCAAAGCTCGAAAGCATCTCCTTGCTGGCTACTACGAGGTTTAAGTGGCGTGGACAGACGACGAACAGCTGGCCTATTGGTCTGGAATAACAACAAACGTAGCATCAATTTGATACATGGACCTGTCAAATCGCACTCATTCGGAGTTGGCATTACGGACCGAGAATTATCTACAAGCCTTCGGCTGAATACCACCTGTATATTCCATCGTCGACGCAAAACGCAGGTAAATTGCTGTTCTAGGTGGAGGTACGTACCTGTCTGCACCACGTTTGGCGGGGCGAGGTACGTACCCCACTAACCACCAATTCTTCCACACTATTGCCGAGACATTTGCACCCATCATGCCATGGTCAGAAATCTTACGATAGCTTCCGGACGAGATCAAATCGCGAATCACGCTTCCTGGATGCGCCAGAATTGCCCAATCCGCCATACATAAGCAGCGCAGCTGCAGATATGGGCTGTCGACATGGCTTCCACTCCTCCCGTGCCCTCCAAGGCCGCTCTTAATGCTCTCCGAGGCGTCCTTTTCACAACATCATGTTCGGTCGCTTTGCTCGCCGAAGAGCGCCGTCGTCGACTCAAGATAGCTCGCTCGGCCATTGATAATGCGCGGAAGCTGCATACCGTCAAAAGCAACAGGGGCGCCGTTGCACTGAGCGAAAGCTGGGAGGATAGGCTTGCAGATCTTGGGGATGAGGTGTTATCGCTGCCGTCTGCCTCGCGATCCAAAAATCCCTATCGAAGACGACGCCGGGGTAGCTTCTCCAACTCTCCCGCCCTTGATGGAGATGCTCACATACATCGACATTCATTCGAGCACCATGAGAACACTAGCAGAGTCGCGTCTAGCAGCAGAGAGCAAAAAGCTGAGTCGCATATCTCAAATTTCGGGTTGGATGCGGCTAGATTTATTCTGCCACTGACCGATATTCGGCCGCCGGATATCTCCTTCAAGCCTTTGACGGCTCCTACGATATCCGCTCTACCATTTCCTTCCAATGAGACGGCTTCACAAAAACCTGGAACAGACGTAGATACGCAGGTTAAAGTTTCTCTACATAGAGATGACGAGCCAATCCCAAGGCGCTCGAAAGCGCGAGACGGTTCACTGTCTTTGCATGGACCTTTGCAATTCGACTCTTCGGCTCAGGTCCGCCTTTCGCTGGCCACTATTTTAACGCCAGACAAAGCCACTCAACCCTATCTCGATCAAGTTACAAAGCTTGAGCAAATGCTACAGGATTTAGAGGTGCACCAAGCGAATCACACTTTGACATCCGAATTGTTGAATACGGCTGTTGATCAGCTACAAATTTCAATGGCATCTCGACCAACAACTCCCAGGTTGAGTAACCTTGTGAAATCAAGTGGATTACGATTGCTCAGCATTACGATCAAACATGATTCTACTAAAATCACAACTATTCTCGCAACCCTACTTCCAATATTTAAGGACCCGATTCAAGTTCTATCGCCCGTAGTTAAATGGCTATGGGAGAAGAAGGATAAGAAAGGGTTGGAACAGCTTCTTGAATTTCTTTCAGAGAACAAACAAAAAAGGTTCTGGATGCAGGGTATGATGATTTATCGAATGCTCTCTGGTCTGGATGAGGCTATGGAAAGCTTCAAAGATATCAAGCAGATCTATCGCCTTCTGCAGAGCGCCGGCTTATACAAAATGATTGCCGTACCCTCCAATGTTGAATACAAAATGCGCCGGCTTATGGTTTCGAAGGCTCTCAGGGCGGGGGATGATCCCTTTGCTCAAGAGGAGATGAAATACCTTTGTATATTGGATCCGGATGCAACAAATTCAGACATAAAGCTCCAAAGTAGGCTAATAGTCCGAGAGGCTGCTCTTGGGCACTGGGAGTCAGTTCGTGATGGCATAGAGGCGCTTGAGGGTGCTAATAGCACAAGACCAAACGATTTGCGATACACAATCAGCAAAATTATTGATGTTTTCGTTCAAACTTGCTCTGCGGAAGGCCTCGAGACCTTGCTCAGGAGATTTGTGCGCAACTATAGCATACCTCTAAAGTCCAGATGGGTTAACCTTGTCTTGGATCGATATGCAAGCCGCCATGACCTCGATTCAATGTTTTCATGGCTCCAATTTTGCTCCCAAGCCGGATTTCAGATGGATGATGCGTTTATACGCCGCTTCTACTCTGGGTGTCGCAAGTATTGGAGCTTCTCCGACAAAACAATTACAAGCTTGCATCAAAATCTTCAAGGGTTAGCACCAGCCCTTTCGGATGTACTTCCAAGTAAAGCCGACGGGAAAAGATTAAGCGATGTGCCACCCGCTTCGCTTCAATCACACAGCTGGTTGTCTGAGGCAGATGCTTTCGATTGCATGGAGTGGCTTTCGGCCCAGAACGAGTGGGAGCGCGTCTGTGAGGCGTACCGCCGCTTGCTGTTGAGCGGGCTAAGCCCATCAATACGCTGCCTTCGCCTGGCAGTCATAGGCTACCTCAAGAAGCAAGATGGGAGTGTTAGTCAGGCGGCGTCACTCATTGACGAAGCTCGTAGTCGAGGCTACGATGTTACAGAAGCCCTGACTCCGCTGCTATTAACGAGGCTTGAGAATGGCGATGATGCTGGCGATCTTATTAAGCAAGCCCTGCGTCAAGGGGCTCGCATTCATGACAGCGTGTATAACAAAGCTGCCCAAATACTCTCAGCAAAGGGCGACTTGAGAGGAGCCGCCACAGTATGCGAGGTAGCGGCAAGGGAGAACGGCAAGGGAGAACTCTTGTACAGCGAGTACAACTTTTCCAACTTGGTTTTCGCATACACCGGCTCTGCCAGTTACAAGGCTTTGAAGTCTGTCCTAGCCAAGTTTACGTCGGAAGTCCAGTGGTGGCGCGGCAGCCGGGCGTGCAAGGAGAGCATCAAGCTAGCGATGAAGACGACGGCGATGCGAGCTGTGGTACATCCCATGGAAAACAACGACCATCGCGAGGCCCTTTACAAACTCGACGAGGCCCTCATACACGTCAAGAAGTGTCGTTCCACTAGAGACGATCGGCGTGCGGTGACAGAGGCGTTTATACGAGTAGCTCGGCCTCTGGCAGCCGAGCCGGAGCAGAATCCCTTGGATGCACGCAGCTCGAATGCAACTACAGTGGAAATGCCATCGCTAGAGCCGACGGGGGCGAAACATTTTCAGAGATCGGTTCTTATGAATCGACAGGGACTGGCAGCTGCGGGAGACTCATGATGTAAGGGAAGGTAGAGCCAAAAATATGTCCATATTGAGACTTGTAGCATTAAAAGCGTCAGACAGTTACGTCTGGTAAAAGCATTTGCATAAGATATTACATTAGAATAACCTAAACAGATCTTTATTGGATGTGTGCAGTAAAATGAGCATGTTACTCTTCAATGTTATTCAGATATGATGATTTCATTCGTAGGCCTTAGTGTGATGGCGATTGTTCTTCTACATCCAAAGTCGACATAAAGCAACAGAATCTCGCATCGATTGATAGAACAACAATGTAAGGGTATATGATATACGTCTGTGAAATAGGACGCAAGTATCAATCAGGCACTCTGTTTTCGATGCTCTCTTAGAAACCGTCTAACTACAAGAAATGGTCGCAATAGCCGACAAATAACACTGAGGATTGAACGAGAACAACCGTTTGAAACGTCCAAGGGACACAACCATCTTTCATGACATATTTCTATATTTAATCACTAATGTATATAATGGCAAACAAATGATGTATTTATTCAATGGCCAGTTCATTTGATGACCGTGCTATCTGCGTGTTATCTAAAGAGTCTTGTCAGGCTATCCGCTGTTCCGACCATGATAAAACATCACACTACTTGCCCACTTTGAGACAATTCGCATAGTGGAAAATTCGAAACTGCTCAAGTTGATGTGTCTTATTGCCACTATGATCCATATAGTAAGTAGAGTGACGATACAGGTTTTGCTATTTGCAGGGGTAATATTCCCGAATAATAATATTCGTATCTTGCCATTATAATTTTTTTTATTGTATCTATTTGTTTATTCTAATATTTCTTTTTTTTTTCTATTCTCTCACTTCTCACTTCTCACTTCTCTTTCTTCCATCCATCCATCACTTCAATTATCCAAGTAAAGCCCCCGTTCTATCGGCTATCAGATCTAATCCCGTGCACCTCCCTTATACAGCGTCTCGTGATGGAAGATCTCTCAAAAGTCTCAGTAAGTAATTACACCTTTCTAGAGTTACATTGTTGCTCTACTCAACGTGAAACACGTCCCAATCTCAATCTCTCGGTTCTACAATTGGAATCCCCCATCACCAATCGGAACTGTGGCAGACCTCAAGAAAGGACCAGAGATTCTGTAAACGGAAGCCAAAGCCAGACAGACTTCTGCCAAGGACAATTTCGGCATCGTCGGTGTATCCTAGCCAGCGCCGCGCTCGGAATCTTTACTACGAAGCGACTGCCTCGGCGGTTCTCGGTGTTGTATCTCGTCATCCAGCATCAAGCTGCATGGAGCAGGGTGCCCAACGCTCCATTTTGTTTTCCACAAAACAAATCTTTTTTCTGAGCTATCGGCATAGCCGGCCTCGTATACTTTAAAGAAGAAGGCAAAAAAAAAAAAACCTATATGCTGTAGCAAGAACTTTTCAAATTAAAAATAGCAGCAGCAGGCACATGCACACGGAAAAAAAAAAAAAAAAAAAAAAGCTTCAAAGCCAATGGTGGTGAGAGAAAAAATCAGTTTACACCAATTGGAGGAGCAGCTACGACTCGTGCTATCGCGGCGCTAAGGCGCTTTGGCTTACAAGATTGAATCGCCCAGAATTCAATTTATCTGGTTGAAATAGCTACGAGGCACGATGCATTCGATAGGCGAAAAGAGCCGCAAATCTTTAATGGTGCCTGGTCTCCCTCCCTCTCTCTCTCTGTGTCTCTCTCTTTTTTTTCTTTTGTCAGGGCATCACATCTCATATAGTTTTGCCGAGCCACAACCTTTCCGGCAATCCGTTCGTCAGGTTCAGGTAGCTTCGACCAAAAAAAAGCCTAATGTTGCGACGCCACATATATCTTGGGTGCCTCTTGATTGTATAGACACGTGCTTTTTTTTTTCTCTCTCTCTCTCTTCTCCTCTCTTCACATGCTGCTTCAGTGAACAAAACATTAAATTGGCTCTGATTGGCCCGACAAGTTTCTCTTGGCTTGCTGCAGAATGAGCAAACAGCCTTTCAGCGGCTTCACTGCGGAGGGCGGAAAGAGGAGCCGCGAAACGGTCGGTAGTTGATAGCTTTGCATAGCCTGAGAGGAGGGAGGGGAGAAATACGAGAACTGGGCGCAGTGTGGCTTGAAATTATATGGCCCTGAAACTGGAGCCGTTTGCCAGAGGGGTGAATATTACCATTGACCATTTGATAATTGATTTATGATAATATATCTCTGAACGTCTTATGCAGGTCCAGGCCCGGGGTTGCCTGATGTCAAGTTAATCTACATATGTATGGCGCTACACTCCACCGATTTGTGGCGGAATGGTGATGATGAATCTTCGGCAGTTCTTCAGCAGAGTCCCAAGATGAGCACAACGCATAACATGGATAATATCAACTCCGGATTCGGTGAAAATATTCACGGTCCATGGCGTGCATCAAGGACGTGGTGCTGGTAAAAAAAAAAAAAAAAAAACTCTGATGCTCGCGTTTTGATGTTGTGGTTAGTGGCTGGGCAGCAATATTATATCGTGCAGCTGAGAGCAATTTATTTTGTTTCGATGAAGCAAATCTTGTTTTACTCGAGCTTACCGTCTTCGATTGACCGTTTTCTCCTCTCCGTTTCCACCAATTGATCAATTTGTCTTTTTTGCCCAGGAACAAAAAACTGACAGTAAGCAATCAGAGAGGGAGCGAGGCGGGGAAGAATAACAACAAAAACACCATGATGTCATGTTCACGATACGACAAACGAGAGGCAGCCCGAATTCAAACAAGTAATATATTACTAGTAATGGCAAAAAAAAGCACGTGAACGAGGCAGACGGCACAATGCAATGCACGTTTCTTTGTCAGCGTTTCGTCCATCCCGCTCGCCAAGAATGGCGAAAAACAGAGAGAATGAATGACACAGCGGCATAGACGCAAAACGAACGTAGGCCCGAAAGGAATGCCAACACCGCTGCACCAACCAGTGACATTTGCGCTGTTTGCTATGCCGCTTTCTTCCTTGGTGCTTTGGCTCTTAATCGGGCCATGTGGTTTGCCACTGCGGCACCGCGTAGGGCCTCACAACTCTCGTCTCCTCCCTCTCGCTTTGCCCGAGGGCAGCCGCTGCAGCCGCAACGGTCAGCGGCGGAGAGGCAACAAACCGAGGAGGATTCATCTTTTTTTTTTCTCTCTAGGACAGACTCATGAAGAGGCTGCAATGGCTGGGTGAGCAGCTGAAGCGCGGATAGCAAAGGCTCTCTTCTTCGCGTCAGGTGAGCTGAACATTGTGAGCAATAGCATATCAACTTCGCAGGAATCACACAGGAACAGAACACAGCTCACAGCTCACTTTGTAAGGCAGAGCCAAAACAGAAAAGCTGAGCCACCTTCCCCCCTCGCTTTTTCCCCTTGCGGCTTGTTTTTGCTCTTGTTCCCCCGCCTGGGCTGGGCTGTTGGAGGGGAGGGGCGATAAAATAGGAATCACATGAGAGGGCGAATTTTCCTGGCTGGTTTTTCTTACTGGAGGATATTCGGTTTTTTTTAGCAGGTTAATGTTCAGGATAGGGTAAGGCGTTGGCATTGGCTAGTAATTAAGATGGCTGCCGTTCAGGCCCCCAAAAAACGCTACGTCGCATTTTATCTTTTGTTTTTATTATTATTGTTTTATTGGCTTTATTCTTCATTTTTTATTTTTATTTTTTTTTATTCCTTGGGAGGGCCCTTGCTTACCGTTTACTCTATTTTACTTTGAGAATTCCAGCGCGTATCATTATTTACTACTCCTCGATCCCCGCACTTAACCGCTTTTCGTAGCACTACCCGCAAACAAGCTTCTGCCCGCGTCGAAAAGCAATATTTTGATAATAAATGCGTCAGCGAACGAAGCATATTTCCATGACCCAGCCGTCGAGCGCAGCCAATGTCGCCTGGCGGGAAGTAAAACGCGATCAAGTGACAGGGCAAGGCGATGGGACCGCCTTGTTAATTAATTAAAGCAAAAGTGCAGGATAAGATATGCATACCATCTACTCAGTATACTACCTATACATACGTGTATCCATGCCTCCCTCCGTAGGGCTGGTAGTTAATAAACGCAGCGCAGCTCGCTACAGGGCCCCAGCCAGGCCAAGGAACACCGTAGCGATACTCGTATGCGATGGAAGTGATGTGTAGCATCCAGCTCTGCGCTTACAGGGACGACTACGAACGGGGCCGATAGAGTGATGAGCACATGCTAATGCATGCACCGCGCCGAGGGCTATGCCGTGATGCTATTTTTCCGTTTCCCCTGAATGACAGCAAGCATTCGTGCAGCGTGCTTACAGTCGCTTGCTATATACCCGTGGTAATTCACCGGCTGGGCTGCTGTCGACGATGGGATCGAGATTCTGCTGTGTAAACCGGTTACACTTCAAACGCTTGTGATTCATTGAATGCATCCCCATGTACGTCTGCTGACTCGCAGAGATCCAAAAAGGCCCGCAACGAAGCAGATGGCAAAGCTGCTCAAGCCTTCTTTTTCTTTTGTAGCAGTGGCGTTCGGGCCATCAAGCAAAATTGGTTTTTATCCCCAGAAACATGCCCATTCACAACTTGGTTTGGATTTGCGCCACAAGCGACCGGCCGCGAAGAGGGGGAAGGCGGCAAGTCATAATGCCGTGAAGGGCCGCATTTCAGCAATTGAAGCCGGCGGTATGATATTTGCCCTCATTTCTAGAGCAGCCCCTCGTATATAATAAGCTTTGCCTGCTCCCGCGCGTTCCATTGCGCTGCTCGTTGGTTGCTCAGCTACAAGGCGTTACGCCTCGCCTGGAAACTGATCACGCGTCCCTCGACATGGCCATATTGACAAGAAAAAAGTAATTTGCATTTATCCTGTTGGTAAGACAACTTTATAGAGCAAAGTTTCATAATGACTTCGCCTCCGACGCGAGGCTTCATTACGTAGATTTTCGCGGCCTTGTAAGAGCGTTCTATATCCGTAGATCCAGCTAATTGATGACTCTTCAGCCAGCATCAGCAGACCGGTTGGAGAGTCACGTGCTTGAAACGGCGCCGGATCTGGCATAGCGCAGAGCTGCATCGCATCTACCTGATCGCTGCGCAGCTTAACGTACAGCCGGGGCCATGAAGCCTCCAGATCGATACGGTTGATTGCCGATATCAAATACAGACTGCCATCATCTTCAAACTTCTAACAACCGAAAAATGTTTGGAAAGAGGGGAGTGTGTGTATCTCGCAATTTCTTGCTCTTTCATTATCAATAGCATCATAGTCATTGCTTATTCTGCGTCAATAGCGCAACAACTTGGACCATATTCTTAAGTGAGACCGTACATCCATCTACCTTTAGTTATTTCGCAAAAAGAGGCTGCATGTCAGGATGCTCGCTTAATCATAAGCAAGGCAAATGGCAAGTTTGAAAGATGATGGCTTCTGCAGTTTGACCGAGCCCCGACAACTCTGATTGGAAATCCAGCACCAGCCAAACGGGAATAAATTTCATCTCCGTACATTCAGTATAGGTACATCTCCTGTCGAACTCATTTCGTGGCTGAAAGTCCCTCGACTTACACACGTTTTTTCAAATTTTGATCCCACTTCTGACAGGCCAGTGCCACAACGAATAAATTTGCGAGATTTCCTTATTAAGCCATTCTCCGCTTTACCCACTTTCCACGCGTTCCGGGGAAGATTGCTAGATTGCATGCGCATCTTCCAGATGAAGGAAGAAGAACCCGACGCCAGGAAAACGCTTCAAAGAGGCTGAGCCACATTCACGTCGCCGCCTCCAGCGGACTTTGGGCTCACTCATTCACGTAGCCCCATTATGGAATACCGAGGGGCCGTAGAATCTACGGTGCCACGTGTGGCGGCTTCTGGCAATTGGGCAGAAGAACTAACAAGAAATAGGATGTGAAACCCGCGAACGGCTTTGAGATCCCGAAAAAAAAGTTCACCTGGCAAATTCGCCATTTGCCAGCACGGCGCCAACGGCCCTTTTGGAAGAAGTCGCTGGCGGCAAATTATAGCGTAGAATTCAAGAGTTACTTTACTTTGCATGAGTAGATGAACGCTGAAACAACAATTTTGCGGTAATAATCGTTCATGCGCCATCTCTATTTTTCTTTCTTGATTTAATCACGAAATATATTATTTAATTATTTCATCCCATGCAAACACTATCGCTTTTTCTAACAGCCACCCCCTAAACATCGCATCTAGCACCAGGCAGCCAAATAAAACATCTCCAGAAGCGGCAAGTGCCAAGATTCTGTTACGAGTCGTGAGCCTTCTTCTAGACCTGCCGCCAACGACACAAAGAGTAAAGGAGATTGGCTTTAAGTTACAGACGACACTTTAGCGGACCGATAAGAACCTGAATTTAACGCAGCAAGACTGATCCACGACTTTATTAACTCCCATGTCTTCGGGATCAAGCCACCGAAAACTCGCCCTACGTACCACGCAGGCCACGCCCACCTACTGCTAGTACAAAACACACTCACCCACCACTCACAAACCGCGAAATATCCCCAGTGGCTTTTTTTTTGGTTTCCCACGTGTTGCAGAAGGCTTCTAGAAGAATCAGAAAAGTGGGGTCACCACACCCTCTTCTTGATTAAATTTAGTTTTATTCAATTATTATTATATTATTTTTCTTTTATTCCCCACGCAACCCTTCCGCTCATTCCAGCCATTCCAGCTGGTGCTGTCACTGGTGTGCATTTGCGGTTGGCGTGGAAAAAAAAAAGAATGCCATCTCCGTGTGGAGAAAGAATGACTTCTTTAGCAGATTGTTGGGCGTTGAGATGAAAATATGAAGTAATGAATATTGATTACGGGTGGCTGTCAGAGAAGGGAAAAAAAAGTACCATGTCACTTATAGAAGGAATAGAAAAAGTCCCCTCCAAGAATGGCGTTCCTCCGGGAATGCAACGCAGCATCGGGTCGGCTAATCCTGGTCGCCTCTCTTGCCTATTCAGGAAACTTTTAATCTAGGAAGGGTTCTTTTTCCTCTGAGACACGTCGCAATCCCTCTATCTCGCAAACGATCCCTGCACGATGTAACATGCGCAAAGATAATGAAGATAGAGAAAAAAATGCTTGTTTCGTAGTCTTGTCCGCTTTTCTCCGCGACGAGCGAAAGATGCGGGGGGGAGGCCTGTATCGGTTTCCATGACTACTTCTCTGCTGATTCCTGAATCACGCTCGGCAAAGTTGATCCTACATTCTTCTACTTCCGTCAGAAAAGAAGCCACGAGACGCATCTGCGCTACCGCTTACCGAGCCCGTGGCAATTGCAAACCAGCTCCCTTGCTCCGGCCGAGTCTTCCTAGCACAAGCAACCAATGTCCATCCTTGGGTAAATAAAGAATAAAAGAAAAGGCAAAAAGGTAAACGCAGCACACACAGGGCACATACAGCCAAAGATGAAACATACGTGCCACACGATCGCCACGCGACGAAGCCGCCCTCCCTTCTCATCAGCCACAACTGTCACTTTGGGTAACATCTGCGACAAGAAAAGCCAGATTTGATCCTACACACTCGGGCAGCCGCCGAACGAGGGTGCGCCACACATATGAGTTTGGTTTGTGAGTGCTGCTGACATGCGAAAGCAGTGGCGGTGCAGCACTCCGCGTATTATTAACCCCCATTTATTAGTATTAGTATGTCTGTGGCTTTTCGATAACGGCGGTTTAACTTGAGGGGGAAAATTGCCTGTTTGAGAGATCAATTCCGGGCACGCGAAATAACGTAAGAAAAAGTTCGGCACGTACCATAGAGGCTAATAACAGTGCATGGCTTCCTCGCGAAGCAGCAGCGAAATCAGCCAAAACGTCGACTATTGAAAATCAAATAAAATTAATAACAAATAATATAAAATACAATATTATTTTATCGCTGAATTTACCATTGCTCTGCTTTAATTTCCTTCTCCATATGATCTTCATTTGTCATCCGGCCCTGGCCGCGGGCACATGCAAACAAAAAACAAGAAATCATCATAAGCGCATGCAGAGCAGCATCCAAAAACAAGGGCCATATCAATCAAAACACCCCAGCCTCGATGACGTAGCCCCCCTAGACGCCCAACCTACGTCTATCATTGGGATCGAGATCAGCTCTCCCACCCTCCCCTTTTCTTCTTCTTCGCAAATCTGACACGAATCCGAATCCAGCAGCCCTTCGCTGACTGTACTGTGCACCCTCGCCGCTAAGGGGCCAGTTCACTTAGTCAGTTCGTCATTTCTTCTCGTTCGTTCGTCGTTCGGACCGTTAACGCAAGCCAACATCGGCGACGACAAGCAAGCCACGGACACACTAAATTGTTCTGCCTACAGCACGTAAGGTACAGTACAGCTGGGGCTGTTTATTAGTGGCCAGGGTGTGTGTGCGCGCCCCCGAATGGGCTTTTCCTCTACTCCGGGCCTTCTTAGCAAATCATGACCGCCCATCCTGACCGGTCCCCCTTTTAAGTTCAGCTTTCTCGGTGGCGTGTCCGCAATAAAGATCCGAGGAGAGGGAGAGCACAGAAGAAACATTTCTCGGGAGAATTCCCGGGGCTGGATGCCGAAGTGAAGAAAGGGGAAAAGACTGGACATAATTCGCCTTTTTTACCTTGGTTATATTTCGTGTACGTACATACTTTGAAATGATTGACAAAAAAAGATAATAAAAATAAAATAAAAATAAAAAAACCCATTTGTTGATTTAACCATTTATTTTATTGTTTAGAATTTAGATTTTCATGCTTGTCACCGTTATTAGTTGCCTTGAGGCCCATTATTATTCTCTTGACAGGTTGAAGCGACTTCTACTCACGTTTTGGCGTTTCATTGCCAACTTGACGATGCAACCACCGTCAGATCCCTCAGTAACAAACGCTGTACAGAAATAGTACTAATGCTCACTCTTTCTACATGCAACTACTTTACTCAGACGATACAGTAGTATACAGTATATTAAAAACAAATTAGCAAATAAAAAAATAAATAAATAAATGTGAAACTGCGCTCTGCTCAGCACTCTGCAGGTCTTGCCTTCACCGCTATGCCCATATCATGCGCATAAAGGCTTGAGTCAAATAAACCCACCAACCGCCAGCGCCGCATGCCGCCCAAAGCACCATCTGAGGAAGATACGTAACAAAAAAAGACAAAAAAAAAAAAGAACCCACCAAGGGGGAAAGGCGCGCTTCAGCCGCCTAGACGCTTCTATTCGGTGCGACTGTGCCGACATGCATCTCTTCCTTCGGAGGTCTTCCGGGGGGGCGCTGCTTAGCTTCCGGTCAGACGAACTACTGCAGTCGTTGCTTGATTGTTTATCCCTCTCCTGCGTTGGCGGAGGATGAAAAAGGCCCGTAGCAAGGCGTTGTTCCTGCTGCTGCTGAGGGCTAGTGAATGCCATGTTTTTTGAGACGGATCGTCGCTCGAGTCATATGGACCCCTTACCTATATTGGGCGTTACGACCTGACGTAAGGACAGTACATAAGTCTGTTTTTTGGTTTTTTTACCTGCATACGCGGGAAGGGCAAAAGGGGGCCCTTGTGAGGAACTGTGCTCTCGTGATATTATCTGACGCAACTAGCCATCAAAACCAGTCATTCCAAATTGTGAGGCTCTATTCTATGGGATAAAAGGGGAGGGGGGAGGATGCCAACAGGGCAAGACACGAGCCGGTGGAGGTGGAGAGCCGAGGCCCTCATGACAAGGCTGACGACATATAACACTGCTGCTGTCCAAACGTCGCCCAAAACCGCGGTAGAAGAACGGGTGTGGGGTCCGGAAAGCATCATTTCCCCATGGGGGAACTCGTAGGCTGGGACAGCTAAAGCTAAACGGACCCTTGTCTCTGGACTCTAATTTCCGTCGAAGAATAGCCACTAAAGAAGCGTAGGACTGACCATTACCAACACACTACTGGATTCTAATGCCGTCTTTCGTTTTGTTTCTTCCACCCATAGACGGGGAAAAGGAAAAATAATAGAATGAGAGAATTAAACAAACGGAAAAGATTAAATCAAGGACGCCGCCTCTAACGGGCATTGATTTTCGTTTTCTAGCGTTGTCGCTAGTTCTCGTTCTTGGTGGAGGGTGAACTGAGAAAAACGAAGCGAAGAAAGAGGGTGTTGGCCAACAAGCGTGGGAAAGAAGCCCGTCGATCGTTCTGTTTGGGGGTCAAAGATGATGCGACCTACACTAGGGATAGGCCAAATCGGGAACCATCGTTTGGTCGTTGCTGGGCGTAACGGCACCAATACGGTAACAAGGTCGTGGTAGTTAATATACAGGCGCTTTCAGAGCGTGATCTCGTCGAAGCGACGATCAGAAAGGGCTTTTGCAACGCCCCCGTGGAGGCTGGGCGAGCGAGACGAATGGCTTTCCCACCAACGTCCGGTTTAACTATAAACGTGGGTGGTAGCCTACCGGGGGAGGGCACACGACCCCAAGCGTTTGGTGTTTTGTTTTTCCCTGTAAATTGGGAAATGATATGGCCGAAGGGAAGCAGCCTTATATCACTGGCAGGTGATGGTGACGATCGCCCGTCGGCAGTCGCCAATCGCTTAATGGAGAGGGAGCATAGATCGAGCATCACGAGGTCCCCGCTGTTTTGCTCAGAATAAATTGCTGTTCTTTCTTTTCCCGGTTGGCGGGATGATGTTCGCAGTCTATGACTTCACTTTCACCGTGATCGATGAGACTCCTCGCTAATCGCCCAGAACCAGCGATATCATCCATCATCATCATCATCAACAGCAGAGCATCATCATGTTTCATCGGCTATATTCTCGGTTCGTCGTCATAAGTGTCCACCAGACCCAAATGTCACTCTGACATTCAGGCTGTCGCTGTTCCCCAGATCCGCCCAGCGCCATCCTGTCACTCCAGAGCGTTGTGGCTTTCCCCGGGTTTTCTAGCCGCACTCCAACTGAATGCCTTCTAGCTAGATGTAGCAAGACGATGACTAAGTTAAGTTTTGACAAGAAATAAATATTAAAAAGAAGAAAATAAAGAAGAGATAAAATAAATAAATAAATAAATTTCTACCTACACATTCAATTAGCAACCACCAGTCTTGCAACTCTCTCGGCTGTCTTCTCTCAATCAAGTCAACTAGCCACCCGAGAGGGGGAGAGGAAAAAAACAAAGCCGAACGTAATTTTGCCGGGGAAGCGGGGCCCGATCGTACTCGTAAAAACCTCCCCATCAGTGTTTCTTGTCGTGGGATGATGTTTTGTATGTACTTACATGTGAGCGGCTTGTGTTTCTGGCTGTTTCTGGCAGCTTTTCTACATGGCAGGCATTTCATCCTCTCTCGACTCATGGGGTTCACAATGAGCTGGCCTCATACGATTCAATTCCATTATGCCAGTAACGTTGCGGCTAGTGTATGTGTTTTTGTCTTGTTTCATCCTTTCTTTAGCAATGCTCTTTGTATGTTGCCATTTTTTTTACTAAGTGATTGTTACATTGCTTAAAACGTACTGTACCCTGAAAACCACAAAAACACCACGTCTCCAGTTAACAAGCCAAGTACAAGCCACAGGCAGCAGCAAAAAACTAAGCAGCGCCAGCTTCGCGACTATTGCCCAAGGCGCTCAGCGAATCTCCAAGGTTGCCTATAAGCACAATCTCTATTGGGCCGCGCGTGCATGCTCTGATCGCACTACGGACCAGTAGCAGACCCTTAGACCCCTAAATCTTCCGCTGACGACTTTCCAGCCATCAGTGCTAGTCCCTTCACATGTCCATCTTCCCCTACCAAGGAAAAGAAAGAAAAAAACCCCGCATATTTAATTCTAGGCATCTATCAAACTACCAAGTACAGCGCGCGACTAGAACGAACTCATCTTACACTCCCAAACCCAGGCGGCAAACAATCACCAAGTTCAAGAAACCGAAAATACCTATGAACCATCTGTCGGCTTAATCCAACCGGCACTCCAGGCCAAATACCGATCCCAACGCCCCCAATTGGCTCCCCTTTGCTGCCAACCACCACCAAAGCCATACTAAGCCGTCCACACCTTTCGGTAAATGATTGCACAAACGGCTATTGATGCATGTTGAGAAGCGCGTAAAAAAAATAAAAAAGCATTGAGCCACAAACAAACCACAAAACAATTGCCATGTGCTTGTGGTTGACCACCCAGTGTTTATATGTTTCTGCAATCCATCCATCCATATTAATGATTCCATTTTTATGCCACAATTGTTTCGCCCTGAAAGCAACGTGCAATTCACATGCCGGCTCTCGATCCGTAGATGCCAACGGATCTCCGGATCTCATCGTGGCTTGAGGCTGGCTTTGTTTGTTTGTTCTTCTTTCTTTTCTCAACGTGTTATTCCATCCTCTAAGGGGCTCTTCCACCCATCCGCATCGCAATCAATTGCCGTAAGCCCCAACGCGTTTTGCCATCCATTTCATCGGCAGCCATCCTCGCATTAACAACTCATAATCAAATGCCTGCATCCGCGTGTCCGGGCAAAAGTGAGAACAAAGCAAACTCACGATGCTCCCCATTGGCCAGCCGCACTTCCTCTCATCCCTCCCCCCTGTCTTGCCTTGCCTTGTCTTCAAAAACATCGTCGCCCGTTCACCCATCCTTCAGCCTCACCACCTCTTAGCTCCCCCCCTTAGCTCCAGCTCTTCTCAACCAAAGCTCTCTAGCTCTCTTCAGCTCTTTTGCTCTTATTCCGCCCTCCGATCCCGAAAGCCCCATAGCCGATCACCACAAAGCGGTAAACATCCGGAACACCTGGGCAATATTTTGGGCCCTCTTACCATGGTGATTTTTGGCGCGCGCGGCCCCCCTCCCTCTCCTTCAGAAAAAAACCGGTCTGTTTTGCTTTTGGGGTCCCTCACCAACAACTCCCGGCTCTCTCGGTTTTTCTGTGGAGTTGGGTGGGCTGGCGGAATAGCGCCCGGCCAGCCTGATGGAGTTCGTTTTTCCACTTGAAGGCCCTTCCATGCGTGGTCATGTCATTCATTCAATCTCCTTCACCGCCATGGGCTTGAAAGAGAGGAGGAGGAGGAGGAGAGGGGGGTTATTTTGGCACGTAATGAGTCAATGCCGCTGGGCCCTTGCTTGAAAATTTTCTCATGCCAAAAGCATCGGACGTGCATATGCAGCAGATAGATAGGGACTCAATTGGTTAGCAGCAGAAATCAAATGAGCAAGAAAAACTCGCATTTTCCTGCTTGGCTGCACTGCCCGGCGGAAAGTGCCGTGAGCAGTACTCGGTACTTGATTACGCAGCAGCCACCCGCGCTAAGGCGAGAGTACTGGGTACTGCAGATATCGTTAGTCAACCCGTCAATTAATCGCATCCAAATGTTAATCAGCAAACGAAAACCCCCATGCGATTCCGCCATCATGCAAGTCACAGCCCACGCAGATGCTTCACAAGGAGAGACAGAATTTTCTTTATCACGAATTTATTAATGTTTTTTGCTAAGCTGTCCATCTAAAAGACACCCTTTTTGCTATGGTAAAACCCTTTTTGACATTTGTCTCGTAGAAAACAACACACTTTTTGAGAAAAAGACCCACGGGAGCTCCTCTTTTTTGGCCTCCACCAGTTTTTTTCATCTTATTTGCTGCCTTCTTTTTTTTTAAGTCTTCTGTAGATCCGTGCATGGGATTCTGTTGTCCCCGCTAATCGTCTTTCGCTGAGCAAGTAAAAAAATGATAGAAAAAAGAAAAAATTTTCCTCGCCCAAGGTTGCCCCTGGAAACACATATTCCCAACCCCCCACTAAAATACACTCGATGCATACCAAGCTTCTCAATGGAGCAGGGTTGCAGAAGTAGAAACAAATCCATGAGCATCGTCAGAGCTCACCTAATATCAAACCGAATAGCTCAAGACCATGGTATCATTGAAAAGCAACGCCACATAAAGTGCGAATGAGTTTTTTGTTGTCTCAACTAGACATTATGAGACCAAGTTATAACAAGAAAAGAAAAAAGAAAATATGTAAAAGTATGTCGCTTCATTCATGAAGTAGTTCCGTTTCGCCTGTGCAGCCAAGTGTTTGCTGCCATGATGGTTGTGAATCGAAACCCCCAAAACGCCATAATGATGTACACGGCCGAGGCATTATATTATAGATGAATTGCCTTGCCAACTAAATCTCAGTCGGTAATCGTCACCTACCATCCCTTTGAATGGTATCCGTTGTTGGCCTCCTTGGTGAAGTACTGGTTCCAGCTGCTGGCGTTGACATCCTCGCTCTGCTTCAGGCATGCTCGCTCAGGGTACTGCTTGAGGTTGGCAACATCGTGAGATGTGTGTCTGCGCTTGAGGACAGCGTTGGCAGTAGAAGACTTCTGCTGTCGTTCCCAGAGAAGGTGGCGTCGGAGAGACTCGGTAAGCTCAGTAGCGAGCATGTTGCGGCGGGTAGTTCGGGGAGAGAGCGCAGCCTGGGCATGGACGTGGTTGGTAGTGGCAATAGGCTGAGCGTTGGATCGAGGAATCTCGTTGATGGGCTTCAGCGTTGACTGGCGAGTGCCCTTCATCATAAGAGGACCGTCGTCAGAGTCGTTGGGGGAGGCAGCCAGGGATGATCCATTGAGGACGGATCGTGACCTGGAAAGAGCCGAAGTAGACTGAGATGCGTGGTTGCCAAGGCTCTTAGCACGGTCGCTGGCCATCATCAGAGTGATGAGCGACGGTCGTGAAGCCAGGTTGACCTTGGACTCGACACGTTGGAAGAACTTCTCATCAACGCTGGGCTTTCCGCTCTCGTCGATGGAGTCCTCCCAGTCGGAAGAGTCATCGTCGTCGTCAATGGCACTCTCATCAATGTACTCGCCCTCAGTGTCGGAGTCGATGGCAGACTCGGCATCGATGTGGTGAGTGATGAGGTTGTTGCTGAAGGAGGTCTGCTTGGATCCAGAGGGCAGATTGCGGCTGCTAGCCAGGGAGCTATCCTCCTCTGATGATCCACCAAGCTTGAACATGGGCTTCTTAGAAGCCAAGATGGACTTGTGGGCATCAACGCTCTGTCCGCAGTCGCTTGAAGAGACTGATCCGCCCAGCGCAAACCTGGGGGGTTGTCTCTTGGACTGAACGGGCTTGTGAGCTGGTGATGAGCTTGGCTCGGGAAAGCTATCATCGATGGGAGGGGCGTTGAAGACGGGAATGCCAGCGAGGTGCTTGGGGGAGGTGGCGGCGGAAGACATCTCGGCGGATGCTAATGATACCTCGGAGGGCTGTTCAGAGGATTGTGATTCGGTGGTGGTAGATCCAGAGCGGGTGATGGCGATGATGGGGGAGGTGTTATTTGATGGGGCAGAAAGGGGAGCCTTGTCCTTGACAATGGAGACGACCATCTTTTCAAAGTCGTCGGAACTGATGTGGCGGTCACGTCGGCTAGCAGAAGACTCTAGCCGTCGTATCCTGGGGCGGATCTCCAGGGGAGCTGAGACTGAAGTGAATTCGGGAGTGTCCTCGTCCGCGAGGGAGTCGACGCTGCCAGAGAGCTGAGGAAGCTCGGGAAATCGGGCCTCGGAAGGAATATCCTTGGGGGCCGTCCGGGCTATTGAGGATCTGTGGGCGTTGTCGATGAGCTGCTCTCGTTGCCAGAGTCTCCAGCTCAGGTTCTCTAATCTGCGGCCCTGTTCAACTGAATCTGCACAGCGAGAGAAGACTGAGAAGACGCTGTTAGTATCGGACCGATTGCCAGTCATGCTGTTTGCTAGGGGCGATTTCTCCTCACCTGTCCACATGGAATACAAGTTGGCGGGATTGCCGGTATCGACTTTGTGGATGACGTTCGCATCCACCGTTAACACATGAGTATCTAGGCGGTAGGGCATCGCTGCCGGGAGGAAGAGGCTCGAGGGTATCGAGCTGCGAGGAGCGCGATAGTTGAGAGTGTGGTGTTTTTGTTGCAGAGATGCGCAGAGGTGGAGAAGTTGTAGTTGCCCGGTGATGAGGTTTGGACTCTGACAATTACTAAATCCAATCGTCTCCGGAAGTGTAGTCCCAGTCAATCGACGATGTATCAATGGCAGTCGTCGTGGCCGGATGCGTAATATACTTCGTCGAGGAGGGGAGATAGTTTGTTGGGCGAAAATATGATTCGAGAGGCGTCGGGAGCGGGTATATGCTGGGGATATACAGGGCTGCGAGTGTTGATGGAAGAGGGAAGAGGAGGTCCTTCAAGTATGTCGACGTCGTGCCCGCCTGGTATGGATATGCGGAGAGATGGAGAATCAAGAGGTTGTCGAGAAGCTGGGGAACGAGATCTAGTTATTAAGAGTAGCCTCGATAGTAGGGTGTATCTTGGGCATGACAGGCTTAAGAAGAGAGGTGGGATGGGAGGGTGCGGTGTGCCGACACTGACTGACTTCACGCAAGGGCAGCGGAACACCCCCGGGGTGTTGGTTTCGGGGGGGTGGGAGGGGAAAATGGGCGTGGAGGGGTACGGGGTACAAAGTACTGTACAACAGGTACGCAGATACCTGGCGGCGGATACGTACCTCGCACCAGACATGCGTGTGTCCCTTTACCCCGGCAGGAGCCACGGAGGCGCCGCCAGGAGAACAGCACAGGTGCTAGTTGGGACGAAGGGTGGCTACTTGGGGCTACTGACGTGATGCTGTGGCTTTGGCTGGCGCGGCAAGTACCGACGATGTCGCCGGTGGGGGCTTGAGCGGTGCTTTTTCGCGAGGATTCCAGGGCAAAAACGCTGCCCTGTCGTCCCAGAGCAGGAAATACCAAGGGGGATTAACCTGTGCGCTGGTTCGGAGAGGTGCCGCCGACTCCCCGGAGAGATTAGCGCGGCGACCAGTCATACTGATCTTTGCCCAAAGAGGCATCAGTCGCGCCCACCACTAGGAAAGCGCTACCCAGGAAAGATTAGTGCTGGCACAATACACTAAGCCGCCAAGGGCAGCATCTTCCTGCGCTGCTCTCAGCTGCTGTAGCCCTGCCATCCCAGTACCAGCGTCTGGCCCTGTCGCGACGGACACAATCATGTGACGGTCCCTTGAGAGATCCGTTTCGGCGGACAATGTGGTTTGCCTCCAAGCAGAAGAGCCACTGCCTATTCTAGATTAACCGCTGGCCAGATTGGTGACGCTGTGCCTGAAAGGGCAGTGACTCTGCCGGCCTGGAACTGCCATTCTCGTCACGCGCTGCCAGGCTGCCTCGCCCCCGCAAACGGTCCAGCCATGCGTTCGTTCACAATTGACGAGCCAGCAAACGGTCCAGAATCCTCCGTTTGGTTCCCGAATTGACGGATGCCGAATGCGTACAGTTTGGACATGTGGCGGTTTTCGGCAAGCCTGCGAGGTGCGGTGCGCTGCCGGCATTCGCGCGCCTCTCACGATGGAGTCGAGCGCTCAATGTCACGTCCGCCTTGCGCCTGTGCAGGCCCATTGCGAATGGCGGCATGGCTTTTGGCTATGCACCGAGACCAGACTGTGTCTCCCAATTCCATCACACATTGGCGCGCGAATTGCACATCGCCATTTAGCTGCTGCTATACTTATCAACAGAGATTGTCTATCAAAAGGCCCCAATCCTTGGTTGCGCAATTGGACCGTCGGGTTATTCAAAGGGTCCCCCCAGCGAATCGAGGCGCTGCGTGTGCGCCAGCAGTGACTGACTGAGCCGCCGTTGATGTGACGTGCCCTGGCTGGGGGCCGCAGCCGGCCCGGGGGCTCTGATACCAGTGGTCCAGCACACTGTCCAGGTGACCCAGCCCTGTACGAATCGCCGTCTGTCTTGTGGTGATCACAGAGGGCCGCCAGAGAAGGCCTCGTTCGCATTGCCTTGTCCCTGCGCAGGCAAAATCTGCGCCTCGCCTCTCGAGCCAAAGCGGCTGCTGCTGCTTGATTGCCGCTGCCCAAGGCTGCCGCGGCCTGCTCGTCCGTTACGCCTGACTGCTCGCCGCCGCCGTTTACATGCATCTCGAGATCATGGGGCACCGTCCGCGGATACAGAGCCTCGCAGGCTGCGAAACTGGACGCTCAGAGGGTGGCATTGGGGCCTGCTCGCCCAGTCCCTCGGCGCCAGCGCACCACAGAAGAGCGTCTGCGACAGTCGGGGTCACCTGTCCCGGGCCTCTGGTGGCGTCGATTGATAGCAGTTGAGACGATTGAGCTTCTCAGGGGGTGAGCACCATCCAATGCTCTGCAGGGTCCTCCCGACCCGCCGTGGCCATTGCATTGGGTCACCAGGACACCCGTCCTGAGCAGAAACAACGCTGCACGCAGCCAGAGCTTGCCAACGCATAGCTCTCCGCCGCATGACCTCAAGACTTTTCCTTGGTCCACGGCCTGTTGCTTCTTGCTATTCCCATGAATGAAACAGGACGGCTAGGCCAACGATCGCTCACGAGCCCAGCATCCTGTCTGGCCTTTCTGGCCAATGGCTGGCTGTGGCCTACCGCAACGGGCCGCATACTCGTATTGGTGGCTTCTTTTTTGTTTTTCTTTTTATTCTATTTGCGCTGGACATGATCATAGAGAGCAGGACGAGGAGAGGGGGAGAAAAACCACGCAATCCAATGGAACGAAGCCAAAACTAGCATCGCCACAGTCCAAGCTTGTTGTCTCTCATTGGGCCCCCCCGGAACGTCAAGGAGCCCAAGCAGGCAGCAGTATTTCTTTTTCTTTTCCCCTAATTTTTGGCTTCCTTTTATTTGGTTCCATTCCCCCACGGGGTTACTGTAGCATCACTAGCATTCATGTTTGTAAGATCGCCTCATACAAGTACGGAGCAGTGAGACTGCCACTCAGCATCCGTAGTACTTGTCTGTATTAGCACGAGTGTAAGTCGCCGGTAGGCTTCATGGCCGCGCTATTGCTAGGCCTCTTTGATATGGACTGAAATTAAACCAAGGCGGGGGTCATTGACGAGACATCGTCCCTGGTTTTTGCCCCTACGAACGAGCTATGCGTAGCACTAGCTGGCTCTCAAGATATTTCCCAAACATTCGGGCCCGCGGATATCCCCCGTCAACGATTAGCTCCCAAGTGAATCCGGGCGCGTGGAAATTAGACTGCTCGGATCGCGATATTGCAATTAAAATCAATCGAAATGTCAAATGTAATGACCCTGGCACCACCAAATTGAACCCTCTGACAACAGGCGGTGCAAACCCCAATGGCAGATTTGGCGGAGTTGTTGATATTCTTCTTCTCTCCTCTTTACAATCCCCGCTATGGCCTCCTACTGCATTATGCGCAATTGATCCAGCGCGGGCTCCGTTTTTTTTTTTTTTTTCCTTCTAGTGTTTAGTACACTAGGAGATTTGGATTACGGATGATAACGCAGGTAAGCTGAGCCAGAGCCACCCGAGACGTAACGGCGCCGCGAGAGACGCCGGTTTACACAACTCACCGCTCCGCTGCGTCTTCTTTTTCTTTCTGGTTTCTTTTTTTGTGCTCTGCTCTCTGCTCCGTATGCTAGTCACCTATTGATACTAGTCATTCTCCTGCCTTGAATATATTCCTGCCGGCAAGGGGGAAGAGAGGGGGTGGTATAGTTGATGGCGGTTAAAATGAAGTGCCGGCATTGCAGTAAGCATTGAGGCTAGGTGCGAGCATTTAGCGGCTAACAAGCAACACGATTTGCCCGGAATGGAGGCGCAATTGACGACGACGATGCTGCTCCTGCCCAGGGGAGAGAGGGCACGACAGGGGGGGGTGTTTTTGGGTGTCGCGCGAGAATATCTCCGAGGAAAGTTAGCAACAGCAATTCTGAGAATGTAACGTGCCTGGCGTAGCTGGGGTCAAGGGGCTTGCTTTATCGACAAGCCGTTAGCTGGTTTATACCTATTATATGTTGGTGTTTGCTGAAGCTTCAATTCCCAAGATGGAGGCCCACTTTTGGGATAACCCGTGTTGTGCCGGCCATTCAATCAACCTTTATTGGATTGACTATCCGCTTCTATGATGGAAGAGGCTGTTAGTGTCTGGCATTTGTCTATTTACAGAGTACGGAGGTCGCTACCAAAAGACCTGTCTCACCGCCTTGAGGCCCACTTGCCTAAAAATGCAGGGAACTGGTGTTACAGAATATAGTAAATTTAATTAAGGTCAATTACAACGCCGGTTTCTGGCCTGCGGTCCTTTTTCCTCCCTTCTATATAGTTATTTCTACCTTTTAAGTAAATGACTTCTTGTATACAATGTAAGATCTATTTAATTTAAGCCTGTATCTATAATTAAGGCATTTTTTCTTAAGTATAGACCTAGGCTATTATAGCCTTACTAAGTAACTTTAAGGCGCTGTACTTTATAGTATTTTTTTTTATATAAGGCTACGCCGCCTTAATTATATTAAAGTCAGGCAAGTTAGCTACCTAGGTTATCTTCTAGACCTAATGCTTACTATAGATAATAGATTATATATAATGCCGGTAAAAAGGAGCGTTATCTTCTTATATAAGGGCCTTAGGGCCGATCTCTTTAGTAAATAAGATAAGCTTTAGAATAATAATCTACTGCTAATAACGCCATTAGTTAATGCCGCTGCTTTTACTGTATAAGAGCTTCTCTATTTCCCTTATTTACTTTTACTTAAGCCTAGGGCTAGATTAGCTGCAAATGCTAAAGCAGCATATGCTATTCTTAATCTCCTATATCTTCTTTATTAATAGCTTAATCTCTTTATTTAATTTTTTAATTACTCTCTTGCTTTTAATGCATTTTTAGGCAGTCTTAGGCTTTTAAATATAGCAGAGATCTTTTTTATTATAAAAAAAAGAGCCCTAGAATATAAATTTAATATATTCTTTCTATTGCTTATAAATATATAACTAAACTATTTATTCTTCTAGTAAATGCTATATATAGTAGCCTTTTTGCTAATAAAGAAGAATAATAGCTGTTTTATTTAATTAAATAACTAGCTTTTAATCCTTTAAGGTTTAATGTATATAGATAAGGTATTACTTAAGGCATGCTTTCTTTATTATAACTATTAGTTCTAGCTTTTTTATTAGCTTTATTTTTTAAAGGCTAGTGGTTTAAAGGACTTGCTATATTATTATTAAGGATACTTAGCCTTTTAGTTTACTTAAAATTAAAGTATAGCTCTTTTCCCTGCTGTATTAATTACAGCATACCTTCTAAAGGATTTTATCTTTAACATTAGCTTGCTTAAGCAGTTAACCTAACCTAGGTATATTTTATATATAGATATTTAAAATTACTAGCTTCTTTAGGTTAAGGCTATATTTAATAGCCTAGTTAAGGATATTTAATATTATTTAAAGGTAAATTCTAGTAATTTACTATACTTACTTAATAAAAAACCTAGCAAGCTTTAAAGTCAGGGCCTAGGCCTGCGTTACTGTATTATAAAGAACTATTTTCTTTTAGTTATATAATATTATAATGCCTTATAGCATTAAGATAGTTATTTTATTATTATATTGTAGCTAGGTTAAAATGTAGAAGCGCCGGTAAAAGAGAAATTGTGCTGGCAGAAAAAAACAGGCGGTGAGATAGGTCTTTTGGTAGCGACCTCCGTATCAATGACTAGGATGTTGCGGAAAAGAAGGCGGTAGGCGGCAAATCAGTTTTACGTGTGTTTGTTTTAATCAGTCGCAATAATACAGCTATACCTAATTCGAACCAGCAACAACCATCTGCCGGTCTATTTCTATTTCACGAGATTGAATTCAATAAAATTCCATAGCGAAAGATAATAAACGAGCTATGAGATAAATGATAGCTATATAATCATTTAATATAAGTTGCTACGCCAAAAGAAAAAAAAAAGTTGACATATCACGTAGCTAAGTTTCATAATCTATTCAGCTGCACCCCCTTTGATGCCACGATTTCTCTCGGGGCAACTTACCTCGTTCAAGTCAATGTCCTCTCTTCTACTTTCATTGTCATCTTTACTTTTTCTCGGTTAATGATTAACATTGATGCCCGACATGGTGCAGCGTAGTGTACAAGCGCCACCCGAGAAAAGCCTGGTCAGTCGTAGCTTCAGCTTCCCCGGAAAAAAAACGCCTCTAATATAATAAAAAGAAACTTGGTGTTCAGCTGCGGCACATGGGTTGGAGAGGGCGCGGCTTAGGCATCCGGCATCCGGTCGAGGTTAAAGTCTACCAAGGATCAGTGGTAAGGCGTTTAGGATTATGTAAAAATGAATGATAGTGCGCGCCATTGGGTCGGTTGGTTATTATTTATTTATCATTTCTTCTTTTTTATCGTTTGGCGATGATGCAGGGTATGGTGGAAACATCTAGGCGAGAACCCCAGGGAGGGGAAAACGGGTCTTGAGTTTCTAGCAAAAACACTCTAATGGGACGGCTATGCATGTCTCTCAATGGCAAGACGCGGTATTGGGAGTCACAGAGAGGCTTGTTCAAGCCACAAAATATAGTACCTATTCTGCTGCTCCCGTGACTGGTTTGATGTTTCAGCCAGGGGAGAATAGCGATTCGCTGGTGTGTGCCAGTTCTGCCAAAGTGCAGTCTAGTTGATAACCGGCCAATCAACCACCGCCTTGGATCCTGACAAAGCACGCTCTCCTCTTTCAGCTCAAACCCGTAACTATTTCTAAATAGAATCAACCACTCTATAATACAGCAGACAACGAGTCAAGCACTCGTACAATAAAGAAACCCGAGGACGGACATGGCCGGACTCGTCGCAGCGCTCAACTCATGCATGCACCCTTGACGCATATTTGCTATGCTCGCATCAAACAGGATCCTTCGAGGAGGCTTGCCGCATGCTTTCGAATCATGTGTTACGGCCCAGCTTGCAACAGGGCATGGGCTCAGCTGTCACATAGTTAATTAAAAAAACAAAAATAAAGAATTTATTATACTACAGTGCTACTATACTAGTACTCACTCGAGGAAACGAAGCTGTCGTCGGCTCATCCTCACCCTCCCCTTGCTGTTTCTTTTTCTTTTTCCTTTTCTCTCTTTTTTATCTTCTCATTTTCCTTCTTTTTCAAAGCTTTGCGACAGGACTTGGACTTGGACTCTCGCTTGGCTGCAACAGGGAAAACGAATCGAGCGGCATCTCAACCCCCGGTCTCCACACGACTGCAAA
This sequence comes from Trichoderma asperellum, assembly GCF_020647865.1. NCBI lineage: Eukaryota > Fungi > Ascomycota > Sordariomycetes > Hypocreales > Hypocreaceae > Trichoderma > Trichoderma asperellum. The sequence goes on along the minus strand of NC_089415.1, from coordinate 4,893,633 downwards.
ACGGATCCCCGGTCCGGAGTCCTAGCGGGTGCAACTGCAAACCCGCGGTGCGGCTAGCGCTTCCTCCCGCTACTGAATCAAGCAGAGATGAAGGTGAGTCCATATGCATGCGTGCGAGAGTGTGCGTTAGAGGAAGGGAGAGAAGGGAGAAGACATATTGCGATTGAAGGAAAATAGAATGGCGGTGATGGATGGTGACAGCATGTGCCGTGCTGTAACGCTTCTTCCTTAATTTTTTTTTAATCTCTCCCTGCAGATGCGAGCGAGCAAATGAGGGTGGCCATCACATATTATATATGGAGAATATCGATGCAAGGCCTATATTAAATGCTGCCAGCTCGTGAACATCCGTCTTTCCCCCGCTTACATGTGATATCCTCGTCTGGACCTTTTTTTTTCCCCTTCTTTCTTTTCTCTTATTTACTCTTTGTATTTGCCTTTTATTTTACGTCTACCGAGGAATGAAATTGTGGTGCGAAAATACAACAGATTGCGTTTACTACTACCGACAACATCTCAAATTTCCCAAATAGGGCTGTGGTAAGTCAACGCTGAGTAACAAACAATAGGCTGGTTGCCCGTTTAAGACGAAGCCCGCCCTCTCTACAAGGCGCCCATGACGCCCGACGCACCACTGGATTTAATTACTGCCAAACCGCGCGTCCGCTTCTACCAGCCGGAGCCATGGCTACGCTGGTTAGCATTTGCGACCCGTCAGATTTGCCCAGCGAGCTGGAAACGATCGCAGGCGGCGGACTCCGCAACCTGTCATAAATGATAGATACGTAGGTAGATAAGCAGGTTAGAGTGTTAAGGGAAAAAAAAAAGAAAAAAAAAATAGGTAGGCAGGGGGTAGGGGAAGAAAGGTGACACATGCCACTGTTTACGCGGCAGATGCCTTTTAACCTACTGCGGCCAAGTAGCAAGCCCGCATGCATTTATTAGCACTCCTTGCTTTAAAGCCGTGGCTCCAATAGCGGCACAAACTCACTCACTCACTCACACGCTCACACACAAAGAAGCGAGTGCAAAGGGAAGAAGGAAAGACTAGCCAACTATGAACTTGGGCTAGCTGGCAAAGGAGAGATGCATGTGGTCTTCTGCCGGAACGGGCTTCCGGTCTGGCATAGTGCGCGAGAGGCTGAATCAGGCGGTGATTGGGCTTTTCGGGGCGGGGGAGCAGCATAGCAATGGTCATGTATATTCGGAGGATGGGACTAATAATAACAACTGCTACTCCGTATATGCATGCACGCGCGCAAAAACAAGGACAGCTCTTCCTTTTTTTTTTTCTTTGCTTTTCATCGGAAGGTCGACCACTTATAATTGCTTGTTTGTTTTCTCGAGGCAAGATTTCCTATTTCGGCATTGTACATGCTTTTCAGCTCCCGACACAAAACACAGGGGGGAGAGATATATGCGGGCCAATTAGAGGGTTATCACATCCCAGCCCGCATTGTAATTGGAGAGAAAAGGAAAGCAGCAAGAAAAAAAAAAAAAAAAAAAAAAACAAGAATAATGTGATGAAAATCCTGCTTCTACTGACCACTCCCCTATCCCCGTGATTTGCACGTCTTGTCTCGTTCCTGTTCTCCACGGTGTCCAGGTCCCCTACATACATACATACATTCTCTACTCCGCACTCTGCTGGTTTGGCATGAAAATCCCGAGACCGCCTCAGTGCAGTCTCAGCTCCACCTCTGGGGGGACAAAGTCTTGCGTAAAGGAAACTTATGCTGTTACAATAGAGGTTGAGACACCGGTTTGACAATTTTCTTGTTTAGGTCATGTGAGATGCAATGAGACATACACCTCTCTCTCTCTCTCTCTCTCTCTCTCTCTCTTTTTTTTAGTTGGGTTTTTGTTTCCTTGCGTGTTGAAATGCAGACGGCGATATGGCATGTGTGCGCGGAGCACGGAAGGCCTGCCGGCTTGTGGATACGGATCTAGTTGTTGGTTAGCCAGTTTTACCCTTTGGACCTTGAGACCCGACTTTCCCTAAGAAGTCTGAAATGGCTTATTATTCTCATTTATTTATTTTATTGTATTTCATTTCATTTTATTAGTTGTATCAACTTTCATACAGAGTATATATCCCTTCTCTTCAAGGCCCATCCGCCAGCCATACCCTGCCGCCTATCGTCACGCCACTTAGATGCCTATTTCAACTCCCTACACAACAGATTGCTTTTTCTCGATCCAAAACAACAGCTAACGGTTTGTGCATCGACAAACGATAGCCAGTAGATGAGAAATGTGCTAAGCTAGCTTGCGCCAATCTGTGTTCGGATCATACACGTACCATGTCGCTGTTGGCCCGGGTCTCTCTAGTCAATGAAACTCTGGGGGGAGAAGAGAGACATTAGACGCGAGGGAGGTGGATCATCGTCGACTCATCGCAATAAGGGTAACGAACTAATGCATTGATCTGACATGAATCTGGATTTTTTTAAGATATCTTGTCATATATGATATACTTTGCCCTACATACAGCCCACTTTCCAATCGCGCCTTTGTGAAGAGGCTTGCTATACTAAGCCATAGGTTTATTTCGTTTGCGTATACAACTATCCGCGCCCCTTTGAGGGTCTGGGCCGAAAGAGGAAAAGACTGCAGTATGTTGACTCAGATGAGTCGGATTGAGGCAAAAGGCAATGCGAGAATTCGGCCGATGTGAGCCCACGACTGTGTCTCTGGTGCATTCCTGTCCGTGCTGCCGGGGCCGTTTGGAGGTATAACAATGCCCAAAATGCGTTTGGGAACGCTAAGTCTGGGGAAAGCATTATTCTTCCCCTTGGACAGGCTCCATTGCTAAGACGCCCGGATCTTTTCTAGCTGCGCAAGCGTACCAGAGGCGCATATGTACATGTAGATGCGGAATGCTACCACGGATGCTGCATCAATTTGAACTCTGGCTGAATCTAGATGGTGCTGGTGCTGCTACTACACAAGCTCACTACTGCTATATCTATACTACATGTACGCAGTGAGGCCAGCCACCAGCCCCCCCAAACTTTGAGTTTTCCAGTGCCTGAGCAGGTACCTCGATAAGCGAGAGGCTCCTCCAGATCCTGTGGCGGGGCGCCGTAACCCAGGGGTGGCGATGACTTGCTGAAGTGAACACAGGAGGGCCAGAGACTTGAGACCGCATGGAGATTAAGAACGGGGCAATGAATGATAATCATGGCAAGGAGTGATTGTTTTAGTCGGTTTTATTTACATGATTATTTATTTATTGTTTTACCCATTTTTTGTTTCTTTATTTAATTCATCTGCATAAGGCAGTGGCTTATGAACGCGTGTACCGTTGGATGCAAACGTTGACTCTGATGCGTGCGGAGCGGTACCTGAGTGACAGCTACCAAATGCAGCGAGTAAGGCACAGTAGCTCAGCCACCAATGTACTCCGCATTGGAGGTATCCAATTGAAACCGATATCGCGATTGCGACGCATAAACTGGAGGAGTGCACGGGGCTTCTATTTTGGTATCAATGCAAAAAAAATTAATTTATTCGATAAAAATGAATTGAATTAAATTCATTTTTTTTTTGCCTTCTATTTTATTCATCCATGAATTCGGCGGTACCCGAATCCTGAATATCATGAGGCGAGGTCCAGAGCAATTAATCGCATCACATGACTCCAGTGTAAACCAGATGGATACCGTGGGTATCTCGGTTCATAGCAATGTCTAGAACGCGATCCACCAATAGAGGGATCAACCACCGTGTAGACTACATTGTATACGAGAAGAACTCCCTGTCGAGTAATGCAACTTTATTGACTCACGTGAATGCTTCTCGAGACCCAGAACTTGCCGACTATTTGCTGACGAAAGCTACACTGTGATACAGAAACAGGCGATCAACTCTGGAATTGAGCTTGGCGCTCCATTAGTGCACATCCGTGTACAGGGTAGCAGCAAGTTGATCAACAGGCCCAGACTCGATATGCCCGCCAAGTGAGCTTGCTGCATGAGCTGCCGTAGATCCATTGGCAAAGGGAGTCAGTGGCGATATGCAGCAACCATGTCTTTTACCGTTACACCTTGCTAGACATGGCAAGATGGTCCGTATTTTTGCCACCGGTCCTATCTGACGGTGTGCCAGGAGTAGGAAACGGCAGCATGGCTCCAGTATTTCGCATAGCCCGGTAGGAGATATATCTCGGGCCGGGGGTTCACGATAGCTCAAAGGAGGAGTGGCTTCGCCCAGCCTCGGCTCGATGTCTGACAAAGCACCGCACCGCACGGTATTGTAGAGCAGGCGCAAATACACATGCTAGCACGAGCTGGCATTTGATAGCACAGCGCACAGCTAAGACCGCACAGCCTAGGTTCTAGGTTCGAGGTTCGAGGTTGCATAAACTGACCATCGGATGATTCCTAGCTAGCAACATCGCCATACCCCGTAAATGCTACGGCGGAGCATCGCCGTCAACTACCGCCTCCACGCGGGGTAAAATAAGGCCATTTCCATTTAGGCGCGCTTCTGACACGAGCAGGATAATACAGGTACTGCAGAGTATATCGCCGAGGCTGAACAGCTTGCTCTGTTGCCCCTCCGTCCGAATTGCCACCTTCAGGCAGATGTTTGGAACCGGATGGAGAAGGCCGTGATGAACTGGACCCTGAAGCTATCGCTCCCTAGCCTCGTGAAGTGATACGGGACAATGGATAGACAAATAAAGTAAGCAAGTTGGTTGGTCTGTTATTGCGGAGATGCGTCAAGTGACTGCTGACAAAGGACGACGGCACGGTTCAAGGGAAGAGGCACATGACTTGCGCATTATGCTTTACCAAGGTAAACGGTGGACATTGGGCACGTTTTGGCGCGTGCACCTTGTAGCCTCGTCACTGGCGTCCTACGGGTAATCCACGGGTGATCTGGCCTCTCCGGAGGGGTAGCGCGCGCGACACGGCGCACTCCCGAACGATGAATTACTGGAAACGGTAGTGTAAGCGCTGTAACGGTACTGGCCGAAGAAACGAAAATCGAGTCCCTCTCCACCAGGTCGGGTTGATCGCGAGTGAGCATTTAGCTTAGTTTGGGGGTGTTTAGCAAACGGAGAGGGACATGTGCAAGTACTGTACTTTCACTTTGTTCAAGTCACCTACCTACCTGGTGTTAACATACTGGAGACGTCTTATCCGTGAGAAAAGGCGGTCGAGCTAGTCTACTCGATTGCTTGCATGAATCAAAGGGCAGGCCTTGGCCGATGGCTTTTTGCTCAAGCAGGAGAGGCTACTTTTGACAGGCCCTTTTCGGCCGATCTTTTGGTGAAGAGTGTAAGAAAGCGGCCTAAGAAGGAAAAGCGGGAACGTCCATGTTAGCTCAGCGTTCTTCTGGAACATGCAGGGCGGTTTCTTCAGCCAGGCCTGGGGGGTAGCATCGGCGGACCGCCTCTTTTTCTGCTCACTTGTTTATCTCTCTGCATCTGCAAAGCTAAAATCGATCGTGTACCTCCGGACGGATACAAGTGACGACACAGCACATACTGCTTGACATGTTGACAAGCTGGCGGCCTCGAGGGGGCCATGACTCGGCTTGAGACAGCTGCGCATAAACGGATCGCCGTGCAGCTGACAACGGAAATGATTTCCATGTTGCTTCTAGAAGATTGCCAAGTTCTGGCACTAAGAGCACACACAAGTCATGTCCCCCCCTTCAATTCTCTTCCTGTCTGCCTAGGAGAGGGGCGTTTGGCGTTTGAAGCCAGCAATTTCGGCCCCGCAGCCGGAGTAGCGCAGCGACGAGGCTACTGACCTGCTACGGGGTCGCTTTTACCTTGGTTGAATTGCTATTGGCCCTCGGATGCGAAAAGAGAGGCCTTGTGGTTCCTTCTGGGACATGCAGGGTCCGCCCCATGTCGTAACAGGTTAGTTTAGAGCGCGTTAAAAGCCGAGCAATGAACCGAGGACACGACTCATTCCAACTGATAAACCTGTTGCTCATCAGGGACCAACGTTTCTCGGCTGTGGCTGTTACTGTATGGAGTGAAATAACGGTCAAATGACGGGGGAAGGCTTGTGATAATGGAGCAAGCTGTGCCGTGTCCGTTGACTGTGTGTAAGTATACAGTAGCAAACTAGTTTTTGCATGTGGTTTCTATTTATTCCAGCTCGGTAAAAGAAGGCAAAAGGGAAAGAAGAAAAAATTGCTGAAGAAACCCACAATGTTCTGCGCCACAGGGCGCATGTCAAATGCACGCCACCCGTGCCATCCCGATTCGATCCGAAATGACAAGAAAGAAGAGGAGAACACCACCTTTGTGGATAATATATCTCATCTTGACAATTTTTTTCTCATCTAATGCAGGATAACGTAAGAGGCACATGTCGGTATTTCCCCTGTGCTCAATAGAATGCCTCATGTGGGCGCGCACATCCACAGACAAACAGGCAAACAAGCTGCAAATGGAGACGCGGCCCCAGATGAGTGAATATTGACGGACAAATACATCTGGGCTTGTTCCTGTGACCGCCTGCTGGAATCGGGGAAATGGGGCCGGCAAGGGGATACCGGGAGCTTCAAGACACGTGGATCCCAGTGCCTGAGGCTCCGTGCCTTTTTGTCAAGACGATCCGGCAAAACTTTTACTCTGGAACGGACGGATTGAGTGAGCAGGTGTGTATAGATAGCGCGTGGTCCTTTTGGTGAGGCCATCGTCGACTTCGGGGAACCTAAAGCCTCGACCTGCCATCACCTGCCAGGCCGGGTAGTGGCGCGCCGCCGCCCCGGCTCTTGAGGCTCTCTCGTATTATTACGTATACGGCCACAAGCTCCGCAAGCTATCAAGAAGGCCTGGTTGGTGACATTTCATCACGGCCAAAGAGCGAGGGGCCCAAAAGCCTTCTATCCACTTGTCGGTGGACTAATCCGGTCCACAATCTGCTTGGGTACCGATACTCCGTAGAGGTAGAGGCCTCTTTTCCCCCCTCTCTGTTCAGCATCCATCGCAGGTTGCATGCCCGTAATCGAGCGGATCCCCGATTCCCACCTATCGAGAAAAAAAAGAGAATAACAAGAAAGGATATTGGCTGGATGGGAAGGGGTGATACGAAATTGGAGCGCTAGGAAGAAAACAAAGGGCTCGGTGGGGGCAAAGTGGAATTTTTCATGGTACAATTTTTTTTTTATTCTAGCAAGTCTCCGTAACTAGCCCAAGCTAAGGAGAAAAAAAAAATTTGAATAAAAATAAAATAAATAATGGGGGTGGTTTTGACACAAATCGCTGGATAAAAAAGAAATGAAAATAAAACAGATAATAAAATAAAATCAATTGGGAATTTATCCAGGCGGTGGAATTTCCCAGCCACTAGATCCCCTCCCAGGCACAATGGCACTGCCGTCAATCACTTGCTATCAAAACCGGATCTGTTCAGACTCCTTTGTTCCACACGTTGGATTGCAACGGAGACTTGGCCCGCCCACTTCGGGCCTTTGTCATGAGAAGTAGCTCCGGACAAACGCCGTGAGGGAGCTTGAGCTTCCGTGTGTTATTGATTCAATTCATGGACGAGGCAAGTCGACACAACGCGCCTCGCGGTGCCAACCAGTCGACGGAGTGAATTGAATTGATGAATTGATTGTATACTTGCATTGAACGTAGCTGGCGAGTGAGCTATGAAAAGAAGCTGCGGAAGGGCTACGGGCGAGCCGCGGTGCTAGCATCGCCGTAGCGCCGTATTCTGGCATGTGCACCACCACCGGCAACGCATTGTTGGCAGCCATCATGAACAGCTGCTCTCTAGATAGTATCAAGATTTCATCCAACGTGCAGCTATCTATTCTGGCGGCGTGATGGACCTTGTGCAATGGCCATGCTGGTAGGGCTGGCATGCTAGAACGCCCCCAACATGCTTCTTTTTTATGCGCGTGTGTTTAGTCGAGGCATGCGCAGTGTCTATTCTGTAAAGTTTAATGTTGTGCATACATAGCATGCAACGGCATCGAAGCCGATCAATTAGCCCTTTACCCGCCTGCACGCGCGGGAGAGACTTGGTACCAGATAAACACTATGCATGTCTACGATGTTTGTGACTCGCGATGAGACCAGGGGTCTCAGCACCTTTTCCCCCAGTCTCCCTGATATCAAGGGAGCATGAAGCTGTTATTCAAGGTTATTCAAGCTCGCACGGTTTGTGAAAAGCTCCAATCTCTCTCTCTCTCTCTCTTTTTTTCTCTTTCCAATTTCATAACGAAATTATTTGGTAATTAATGGGTTACTTCGTTATCATGTTGCTCAATGGTGTACCATCTCGTCGGGATTCCGGTGGTGAGGTGAATAGGACTGTGTAAGTGAATGGTTTATTGTGAGATTTCTGGGCATCGGTCCAATTGCGCCAGGCAGCAGCAAAGGGAATGAGCAGCGGGTGTGCGCAACCACATTCATCATTGCTGTTGGCTGAGAGGAGCCAAAAAAAGAAACGAGAGCAGAAAAGGAACCAAGATGAAATAAATAAAAATAAATGAAATCAAATTATGTATAATAATATGAATTAATTGCTACTGTATAATGATTGCATCTATCTGTTGGTCCAAACAAGGGCAGGTTATACATCCTCCCCCTTCGCCCTGCAAACTCAATCGTACCACGTCCAACAACAACTTCCCAACTGCCACTACCCCGTATTGCTGCCAATGGCGTTTCAGCCCGCCTCCGCAAAAACGGTAGAGAGCAAAAAGGAGGCTTGGGGAGAGGCTTGACCTGGCTAATGAGGTTGAAGCATGTTGGCCTGCCCGTCTGTGCGGCCATAAGCTTTTCCACTTCCATCTGCGTCGTTCAGTTGGCGATTTTGCTTCGCTCCAAGGCTGCGCCCGGCACCGCCGACGACTAAATCCGGCTCCAGACTCGCTGGGCGTTCGATCTGCTGGCGACGGTTGACGATCTGTGCTGCCAGCCCGACTCTCTAAGACGCATCCAACGCCTCCGTCATGTGGTCTGCCAGGCACGGCCAGCCATGCTGAGACAGCAACGCCTCTAATCCGATTCTTCTTCCCAGACCTGGGGCCATTGTTCGAGACCTATTGCCGCCAACAGGACATCGCCGGATGAGGAAGGCTTGACAATGGCCTGTCGCCTTGTCCGAGAATCATCGAGATTGGTCTGCATCTTGTCGAATGGCTTGAGGACATGATGACCCGTGAATGAATGCGCAAAGTGCACACTCCATCCGGGGCCCCGGCTTTGGATTCCATATGGCAACTCCTCCTCCAGACTTGGATGCCACTGCGCCCAACCACGGCACTTCTCAGGAGCAATCGGGCGGTCCTATACGCATTCATTGGCGGCTGGCGGATGACTACATGCTGCATAATGGGGGCGGAGGTGCGAGTATAAACAGCAGGATGGCTATGGATAAGGCAGGTATGTTTGTATTGGATGGCTTGTAGCTGCACTCCTTACTCTGCGGTTCTCCATAGGACGCTCTTAGCTAACAAGCCTCGTTTAGGATGACACACTTATCTTGCCGTGCAAATCGGCATCGTCAACGAATGGTGGTGGTGCCTCTGCAGGCTGTACGCTAATGTGGAAGCATTGATGATGATAGCATCACCCTGCCAGGAGGGGGGAGAGGAAAAGGGAAACCGGGGTGAGAGAGACAGACAAACGTTGGCATATGCTGCCAAGGCAGATTGCTCTTTTGAGGCAGCGCTCACCAACCCCTTCATCTCTCCGCGTTTCTCTTCCATGGGACAGTTACAGGCTGGTGCGCGAAGCTTGGTGCCGGTCATGCGTCTGAAAGCGATGAACTGGCACTCCCCCGTGATAAGGCCATTCTACGATCTACAGTGCGTCTAGGCGCAGTCAAGCTCACCGGCTGCCAGTTGCTTGTGTCCATGTCGGCGTCCCTTTGATAGCGGGTTGTCGCAGCGATGCCGCCATGCCGGCTGCTGCACTAGCATACAGTCGTTGTGGGCGTTTGTTTGCGTTGCTCGAAACAGCAACTCAGACGTACCACACGATGTTTTCGCTGCTCAAGTGACCGCCTACGTGGCGGCTGCAGGATGGCGCCCGCTCCGCCTTCCCCGCCCCTGATGATGCACCCATGGACTGATTGTCCAAAAGAGCTATCCGCCACTACAGAATTCAGCCCCCAAAAGCCTGATCCGGTGGTGGAGGTGCGTTTTTCCAGCATCCAGTCCATTCCTTAGGCTGTTTCATGACCTTTGGCCCGGAAGCCACTGCTACTACCTGAAGGGCTTCACCGACGATTTGGCGAGCTCAGCAAAGACAGATACACACCCCCGTCAGATGATGACTCCCTGCTGGACCCCGAGAAAACACGCACTGGACCCTGGATTGAGTCGAGCCAAGAGGTCACAGCGACTCAAATCCCAAGTGCATTGAGACGACGGGCAAATCAACAGCTCAGACGGCCTTGTTCAACAGCGAAAGAGTCATCATCCATCAGTTCTGCGCAGGCGGCTGATTCATATCAGGATGCCTACTGCATGCTGCAGATCCCGCAGCCCTTTTTGGGCGAGCAGCATGCACACAGCTGCGGACCGTAGGGCTTTTCTGCAACAAAAGCTTGCAGAGCTATCCATGCGATGTGACGCACGATAGACGTACTCGATAGTTCTCGGTTGTGAAGGGGGAATTGCGCTGCAACCAACCGGTCAATGCTAACCCCCCCATTGCGCTCTGCGATTCTGCCGCGACCTGAGCATTGACAATCGGCCCAAATTACGTTTGCTATTACATGTGTTTTACCATATCTTTTGCGCATTCTTGGCTCTCCAGACCGCAGCAGCCCCCATGTGCACGCGCAAGTGGCGCTTCGCAATGTCTAAAAAAAAGAAGAACCTGACACAGCGCGACCGGCCCGCACCCGAGATCATCTGATCGCGCAGAGCTGCCTTGCTTACTTTACCGCAGGGACTAAGACCCATGTTTGATAGGCGGCAATATACCTACTCGAAGGCTGGTGTGTGCTGGCTTCACGAACCTTTGGGGCCCTTACAGCTTTTCCCCGGAGGAGGGAGGGTGGTGTCGTCGTATGTAAGCCGCGGAATGCTACCGCACCGGAGAGAGACGGCTCTTTTGCTCGAAGCAGATTTAATACGTCTCTTCTGATTCTTTCGATCAATCCATCCCGTACAAGGCACCGAGAAGAAAATTCTAACTCGTCACATTCACATTTAGTGACAAGCAATCCCCTTGGCCAAAAAGCACGCCATTTCTGCTGATGGCCTTGGGGAACCCGCGTGGGGGTTTTTTTTTGCACCGTGGGCAGCGGGAAACTTATTGGCTGAATTGCGCTTCGCTTTGAAGCGGACCAATTGGCATGGCAGAGGGTCTTTTATCCCTCTACAATTTCATTTCCCCTTGTGCATGATGGCGCTGGCTACGGGATAATACGAAAAGGCGGCTTCTCGATTCTGCTTTCCATCACCGAGGTCGCAATTTTAGCAGGCAATCAACCTGTAACCGGGATGTACAAGGTTGCCGAAGGAGGGCACGTGTAAATCGAGGTTTTTTTCTTTTTTGGAAGAAGTTCTCCGGTATCGCCCGAGGGAAGCCGGCGAGAGGCGCTCTAGGTCGGCGTCCATGACCTTGTGAAAGAAATTAGAGAATAATAATGGTAATTCTGGTTCATAATATTATCCGAGGATAAGCAAGGGCTATTGAGGTAGGGTCAAGCATCTGATCTTGCTGGGCTGAGCTGGGCTGAGGACGGGAAGCAGCTGCAAGGATACACTATCTCGAACGACACAGCATCAGGGGAAGTAGTAATAAGGATAGTAACGAAAAATAAAAAAGATATATTAATATTAAATAAATTTTTAGTGCCGCCATGAATCTAATAAAGAATATTTTTATTTTATTGTTAAATAATATATTATTTATCTTCAGCCAAGCTGAGACTTGACATGCTTGAGTTACACACTGCCCATCTCTATTCTTGAGCGTATCACAAACGGTAAGATTTGGCTACTGTAGATAGAAGCGAACGGGTTGTACCTCGAAAGAAAAATTACCTGTTACCTTTTTTTTCAATTCACATGAGCAATTCCAGCGAAACATCTCAGAGTACAGCGTGTCACTGCCGGGTCAGGGTCGTCGGACAACATACATACATCCGCGCCATCTCATCTGTTTTTTGATAGCCTGGAGATTAGGCGTGGACAAAGACTAGAGGTGTGGTTGAACATGTCCAGACGATCAACTCGTATTCAGTTCTCTGTGTACGGAGATACGCATTGGCTTTTCATTTATAACCAACCAGTCATTGATGAGTGAGGCTGTGGCTTTTTTTTCGTGAGGTGAAGGAGCTGCGGATTGACCTGGCGGAAACCAGCTAAGAAGCAGTTTTCTTGGTCCTATTTGACTCTTCATAAGTGCCACTGTGTGTCTGTAATTTCCAATGCTGCTCAGACACGAGCTGACGTCTTTCGTTCAAAAGGCCGTATGAGAAGACGATTGGTGAGAAGCCCTCATGTTCATCAACATGGAACAAGCACTCTAGGCATGAAAGGGAGATTATGACGCACACGGGATACGAGTCTCGGCTCAGTTCGTCCGCTTCAAACACATCGAAGTTATTCCGGATGAGCCTGTTGCCGATTCGACCAGCGTGACTCTCTTCTGTGACTTTGTACGCACGCACAATTTCTGATGGCGGTGTGCTGTTGCGCTACCCTCTTTTTTCCCTTCTCTTACCATGTTCATATCCTTTCTTATCTGGACACGGGTGTGAAGAAACAAAATGCTGGCCGAGGTTACCCCCCCGGCTCCCTCTCTCTCTCTTCCCCTGTAGAGAGTGCTATCCCATTGAGCGTATTGGATATAGTACATGAGAGGGAAAAAGACGAAACACCGCAGACGGGAGCCAACGTATGCCCTACAGGGAGATGCGGCGATGAAGGAAGCGGCAGGATTGAGAGGCCGAAGCTCTGCCTAGAATGGCGCTTTGATCACGAGTAAATCCCGGGGGGGGGGGGGGGGGGGGGGGGGGAAGATGAGATAAAAAGAAAAGTCATTCCCGAGATGGGAAGCTGCTTCTTTGCTCCGTGGGAAGAGATGTTTGCTTTTGTTTGGCTGAGACGGGACGCAATGCCGCGGCTGCCCCCTCCTGTCTGTTCGTCTTTTCTTGCTGTACCAATAGGTCTGAAGGATGAGAGAGAGTGTCACAGTGCAGTGAAGCAATGAGGCGTCGGGATCCGTCCACTTTCGACATCTTGAAGGGAAAAAGCAAGTGGAAGGTGATCATGTGGTTGCTGTTTGTCCGAGGGCCTTGTCGTCTTTTCCTAGGATCAGGCTTCTAACATGACATGATATCGAAGCAGCTTGGCGGAGACACTACGACTCAGTATAGAGAGAGCGAGGTGTCAGGCTCAGGAATTAAAAAATAAAAGAAAAGAAAGGAAGGGGAAAAAAAGAAGAGGAAGAAACAAGAGCAAGACAATTTTTACTCTTATTTTTGTTCATTTACTTTATTCTTATTTTTCCTTCTCGAGAAGCGCCCAAACTCACCAGGGAAAGTATAAGCGGGCGCAACTGACAAGTCCCGAAACCCCTAATTTTGCTCTTGTGATTGTCCTTTTTTTTTTCTTTTCTTTTCTTGAGCGACATGGACGAAGGAAGCCGAAACTGTCATTCTTCGGCGATGGATTAGACAGGGCCAAGGCTCGGCCATGAGCGGGAATTCAAACCGAGCTGACGATGAGCCGGCCAGGAATAAGCCACTGCGTTCACTCCAGCCCTTCACACGACCAGCGCCAGCGTTGCACAGCGCGCCGGCGAGAGACGCCACCGATTGTGAGTGTGCTGCGTTTTTATTTTTTATTTTTGTTTCTAATTTTTTTTTTAAATCATTTAATTATTACGTTTATTCTTCTGCCTTTTCAATGTCTCTTCTTTCTTTAGCTGGCTGACAGGTACAGTGTCAAAGCAATGGCTCTGGCCTCCACGAGGCCGTGTCTCATATCACGCCCCCCAAAGGACTGCGTGTCTTGCTTCTTCGTCACACCGACTGTTTTGGACTGCCGACTCAGCTCAGGCCGTGAACGTGACCTCTTTTTTTTTTTTTTTTTTTTTTCGTAACATCTATTTATATTATTATTTTCCTATTACTTTTTTTTTTTCTTTTCTTTTCTTATCTAATGGTATGGTATCCTCATTTTTTTTTCGGTCCCGTCTTGGCGGCAGCCTGTGCAACGGCGATAAAAAGCTGGGGAGGGTGGCGGGGGATGTCCTATTTGTCCAATTCCACGCTTAGCATCGTCTCGTCGTTTTTGAAAATGAGGGTGAGGTAAGAGAGAAATAACATGTGTAAGTCGCTAAGACCGGGCATCTGCAGTGTTACAGCGCGGTGATTATGATGCACTTTGAGAAGGGTGGGCTGAGTGGAGGGGGGAAAGGGTTCTGGACCAATGGGTTTTGAAGAAGCTGGTTACTCTTGGGGGATGTTGGTGGGAAGTGGCTTGGAGGTGAACTGGACGAATGAGATGGGAGAGTGGGAGAGAGTTACAGTCAGAGAGGATTCGGGGATGGATGTGTTTCTGGGAGAAACTTGAATGACATAAGAGTCGGTGGCGTATTACGTGGGAAATGAAGGTGTCGATGTAATAGAGGTGGGATATTTGATTGCTTAACGTATTGAGTTAAATACGAGCGATGGGAGTTGGAAGATGAGAAACTGGTTCAGATATGAGTAGAATAAAAGAAAAAGACCATGGTAGTTAGGAGTAAAAAGAAGCTGAGGTGATATATACAGTGGCATATACAGAGGTGGCGGGGTTGCTTGTTGTAAGTCGGTTCATGTATGTAGCAGAATCGATATTAGCAGTGGGGTGATGTGTATCATGTATGATAAAGATGAGAAATATTACAGCTACAAGAAGCATTCACCAGATGGATAATCCTCCGCATCGTGAACGTGGAAAAGCACATTTGTAATTTGCATGGGTTATAGAGGTCGTTCTATGTCTAATTGTGGATGTAACGTCATAATGCACCTGCCGGAACATACACTGAGAGCGTGAAGATATGGCAAGTTTCTCACATCTGGTTCTAAATGGACAATAAAATAATGCAAGATGTTGCCCTTTTTCTAGTCATGTAGTTGAATCGAATTGCATCTTACATGCTAGCGCAATATCAAGGATTTAGTTGAATTCGCTAAATCAACAACTTACCCTACTCCATATATGCTCCTAGCTAACCTTGACTCGCATTTCTCGTTTACACATCTAGCTACAAATGCTCAAGCTAAATGTAAATTTTCTTCATTTGACACCCTTATATACGTCTGTTTTTTTCTTGCTGTTGAGATGAATGTGTTTACCCGTTCTCGCTTCAACGTGGAGAGAATATGATTCTATAATGCGATCAATTAAATACATTTTACGGAGCACGCATCCCTTAGCTATTAGGCAGTTATAGCGTGGACAATTCATAAGCTAGGCATTTGCATCAAAACATACACAATCGTATGGTCTCCTTCTACACTCTTCATCTAGAGGCCCAACATCGCAATCTGTTGTCCGAGTCTCCCGAAGTGCTGTTCTATAAGCCAATGTAGAACACGCCAACTACAGCGTTCATGCGTGTATGCGCACCAATGACATTTCTCTTCGTTCCAAACAAAGTAATCCGAACAACCTTGCTCGTCTTTCTTCTCAGTTGCGAGCATAAATCCAAGCCATCACATATCTTTCTCTCCCCACAAACAATAGAGAGAAAAAAGACAATGAAATATTGCATTCGGCAGGGTGGTCCGATGGGCCGGCCCCGGTAATCCCGGGCTCGTTTCCACCCCGGCCGGCCTCTTTCTTTTTACCAGGGGGGCGGAACTGGTCGCTGCCTTGACCCTGCCCGATACTACAATAGGTATATGTGCACTCTATAATCGTACGTCTTCGGCTTCGAACAAGTAAGCAATCGGGATATTGGATTGCATTTGGCCGTTTATGGCATGGCAGCATATCAAATGAACGCTTTCCGCCTTGGGCAATGTATCCGGGAATGAGGGCAATGTAAATTATTCACAGCGCTTAGACATAGGTTAGAGACAGACGGCCAATTGCCTGTGCGATGGAGAACAATGGTGTCAGATCTGGGCAAACTGGCTTTGACTCGGGACAACATCAGCCCGTTGAAAGCGAAAAAAAAAAAGAGAGCAGACGATGAAAGTGAAGGCCAGCCGAGATGATAACATCCCAAAACGATAGCATCCTCACGTGGACTGCTGCAAAATCCTGGTCTCCCGGTCTCTGCAAGGCGAGAACCCCACGAACAACTTCCAGGACGCCGTGGTCTTGTATAATGCAACTGTGCATTTGAAAGCCGTATTACGTAGGAGTGCGAGTGCCGGGCGGCATCGGTACTCGTACTTGCGTATGTAGCACTACGATGATGCGGCATGTAAGAGCATGCATGCATCACCGGAGACGCCGCAGAACCCTTGAGCGTCAGCGGCAGCAGCAGCAGCAGCAACCCTTGTTGTTATTCCAAATCGTATCAGGACGTTGCAGTTGATGGCTTATCCCACCCCCTTCCAGACTGTATCAAATGTCGCTTCAGTCAATGCCCAATGATGCAGAACACGTGCCTTGCGTTGCAGAAAAGTCCCTTTCCTCCGAGTTATCAATACGGCATTATATGGGGAATGAGAGTTGTCAGCAAGACAAATCATGGGTAATCCAGAGCCGAGACATCAGTTACTTCTACATATATCACTTTCTATTATCTCAGACTGAGGCATCTAGCCGGTGTTTACAATAGAGTCAATGATCTCCGCCGGCTTGATGAAATTGTCCGGCGGCAATTCGCTCTATTAGCTCCAGAACCAGTTCCTCGCGTAAGAGAAGGCAAAAACGCCGTCTCTGCTGAGCATTACTCCGTACTCCTTACGGACTTTCTGGGGAGGGGGGGGGAACACTATTCTTTTTACAAGAAGACACAAAGGCGACGGGGATTTTTTGCTGACCACGACTAACAAGTGAGATTTACTAAGGGCTTGGATCTTCGATCACTGCCTTGCTTTTGTCTTGTCCACCATCTTCTTTTGGCAGTGCACTTACTTGGAGCAATGGATAAATAGCTATCCCTGCACTCCTTTTTACAAGTTACGCGATGGCCCGGCCCGTGTATAATAACATAACTAGGCCAATTTAGCCGGGAGAAGGCTGCCAGATAAAAGAATAAGGGCGAGGCCCCCGCGGTGAGAAAAAAGCTTCGGTAAGGGTCCGAGGCTATGATTCTTTTGGCCTTGTATCAAAGACACATTTATGCGCAGCTCTGCTTTGGGATGAGTGCAGGTATGGATGGGGGTTCATAGATGGCCGGTCACATCTCAGATTGCTCAGGAAACCGCCAAGGCGCAGGCCATGTATCCCGTTTCACGGATACGGTAACGGGTAACCATGGCCTTGGATTCCGGGTGTGGGGGTTACCTTTTGCTTGTAGATGGGGTGATGAAGCCCCCTGTGCATGTGGAAGCAAGTCTGACGCTCGTTTGGGAGGGAGGTGGAAGGTAGCAGTGGTGGTGTTCGTGATGACGATGATGCTCATTGATGAACGATGACATGACGGGCAGGGCAAAAATGACAGCCGGCCAGATTATGCGCCCCATGTACTGTTACGGGAGTGCCACGGCCGTATGGTATCTCTTAGAGGTAACGGTGTGAGTGCCCTGGGACCACTGGCATTTGTGACAAGTGCAGTCGCCTCGTTTGTGTCGAAATGGATGTCTACTAGATAATACCAACCCAAGGTTTGCAGTAATAAAAAGACTGTTGCATATAGAAGAGGCCTTGAGTGAGAGTCTTCAGTAGCACTTGCTAATTGAGCAGATTGAGCTCAGTGGAGTTGCTGCTGCTACTGCTGCTACTCGAGGCTGGACCTGACGACAACTTGCATGGTCATTCGTATAAGCGTCTTTTCGAGACTTCATTGTACCATGGCATAACTCGATCATCGAGCACAATTGCTTTCGTCAAAGCTTCTCGCTTTTCATCAATCTTTGACAGTTTCTGTTTCAAAACTCTCAACATTGTTACTGGGTTTCCCCAGGTTATGACGACATTCGATGCGCAATGCTCTCCATTTGTGAGAGACGATGCTTGTCCCAGCCGCACGGTAATGCTACCATGCTCTAGCATCGCGGTGCCAAGGGAAAAACGTTTTTATCGAACCACTGGAGTGGTTTGGAAGTCGCGCCCTTGCTGTTTAAATATAGTGATCGCCAATCTGCTGCAACGCTGGTCTATGGAGAAGCCCAATTGAGATGAATCTTTGCTCTCTTCTACTGTTCATCTCGCCATGGCAATTTCAGATTTGTGGTTTCAAAGTAAAACCATGGCATATGGTGAGAGATTGAGCTTTTTTTGCAATTGCGTTGAATACCTTGTTCCGCATTCCGTCTTCACTGCCAGAATTAAAAAAGGCAAAAGGAGCAGCCTTCGTTGCATTGACCCCTTAATAATGCAACTCTGCTTTTCAATCCCGAAATACGTCCAGTACAATATTCAATGTTATAGACGGCCCGGGAAGCCTCCTGTCAAGCGGGCACTCTATCCACTCACCAGACGAAATGGCATACCGTCGCCGGACCGCCTCTCGGCTGCGCCTTGGCGCTACTTGAAACATGAAGATCGCCATAGTAGTCAACCTCACATGAGCATCCCGTATCTCTAAAGCTGTTGCCTTAATCACAGACTCCACTGACATTACGGTCGGCCAAACCAATCCGGAAAAGGGAAAGGGATTAGACAGAGAGCGATGGGTCCAGGTGAGAACACCAGACCGAAGTCAGATCTTTGTCGGACCGATCTGGGCAGCACGACAAGAAGACGAGGCGAAAAAAAAAAAACAATTTCGAGGCATGTTATTTCATTCTTCCCCTGCGCTCTCTGACAGGATAAAAATAATTCTCCCATGAGAAGTCTTCCTCCGCGGATGTCCGGCTTCTTGGCTAATTGGCAATAGGGGCGTCGAAAGTGAAGCCTTACTTGGTTGCAAGGTCAAACTGTTCACATGATAGACAGCCCTTCGGATCGAGGAAGCAGTGCTCTCGCTTAAGTCTCACTTTTCTTGGGGGCGCTGCTGCATAATAGAAGTCTTCTCGAAAAGAACAGGGCTACGCGGTGCTGTTTGACCCGCTATGCCACCTCTTCCTTTCTGACCAGCCCCCCCCCCAGCCCAGCCAAATCGCAAAGTGCCAGGCTTGCACATGGGAAAATTGCTACCTACCGACTGCCGAGTGGTCGAGCCGAGTCATTGTTAGAGATGTAAAAGTCACTCTTTCCGGTTCCGGTTCCGCCAGCAAAAGCCAGGATTTGAGGTTATACCCAGGACGGTATGTCGATATGTGACGTGCTCAAATTGGTCGCCACCCGTGACTGGCAGCCCGCCGCCACTGTTCTTGCGTCTCGTGTTTTCTGGTATGATCTTTCTTTCTCACCATCAGGAGAATCTTGATTTCTGGTCACTTTCGATGGGTTGAAAGCTTCCAACAACGTGCCTCTGAACAAGCATACTGATAAGAACAGAATTGGAGAAACTGATTCGCTGAGCAGGATGCAAATGCTGGACGGCGATTCCGAATGTGCTAGGCAGGTCCCTCTGCGGCCCATAAAAGCACTTTGAACAGGGCCGACCAACTGGGGCGCTTCTTGTCATGGCGGAACTCCAAACCATGTAAGCCAGGGTAGACGTGTGAAAACCCACTGCCAGGGATACGTTGAGGCTATTATTCTTTTTCCAATTATTCCTTTTTTTAAAACAAAAAAAATAAAAAGAAAAAAGAAAAAAGCGATTTTCATTTTTTTTTTTTTTTCGAATTTCATCCTAGCAAGGCCCCAGAGGTCCCAACCCACCGTTTCGGACCGTCTCATTCAAGTTGATATAGCCAATGCTGCGGCGTCCAAAATACCAGTACGTATCGTTTTAGGCCCTCTTTATTGTCGCGAATAGGTCGTAAAAACGCCTGCTAGTATTGCAACGATCTTTGAGCGCCAGTACGCCACACCCGTGCGTGGCTTCGTGCTAAAGAGCTGTCGCTTTGCAAACTTCCGCCAATCAGTCAACTCCCCTCTATTTGAAGAATGCCATTTTCTGTACCGTCACGAGTGAGATGAATTCGCCGACGGTAACGGAAACCTTTCGAGCCGACATAAGATAATATGAATAAAAAATGAATTAAAAAAAAAAAAGAGATATTATACATACCCATGGAATAAAATTAAGGAAATCTCAGTGGACCGCTAAAAAAAAATCTGCAGCCCGAGGCCAAGGTGACAGACCCTGGACTGATCACCACGTTTTTCAAAAGTGCCTCCTTTTAGCACGCCGGAAGGCATCCGGTGGCCGGGGGTTACACGACCCCATGCTGGCTCTTGGCCTTGAAGACCTTGTGACTTTGGAGCGATCTGGCTGCACAAGGATAGAGCACGGAATCCGTCTTCCCTTTTCTGGCAGGTTTAACGTTACGTGGGAATCTGATCGATGACACTAGCTCGTTCACAGAGGAGTGCCTCATGTCGTTGGCCAGTAAGGCGCTGAAATAAGGTCGCCTGCAGGACTGCACGGGAAAATACACTGATTATGCCATCTGCATTAGCATGGCACTATTGTTACATGAGAGCTTGTAATGCTCTCTCGGAGGGTTTCTCGCATACCTCTCGCCAACAATCGCTGATACTCGCTGTAATACGTTTGTAAATCGCATAGAATTATTGCGTATGCTTGAGTCCTAATCTCGTTTCCCTGGCACATGGCCCCCCTGGGGCCAGAAGCACGAAATGCACGGCAAAAAGAGGAAATAATGCCGCCCAAGAAGTGCTTGCAGGAGCGGTAGGATAGCCAGGCGAGCCATGCGTCTGGGAGTCGCATCGGATATCGACATGCCTTCTCATTGGACCAAAAGGGGAGAGCCCAGCAAAAGCGGATAGCCCATGGGCTTGACGGCTGCGGCCCATAGTGCTGATGGCAGACTGCATCGAACAAGGCTGATGTGCAAATTGGCTTTGGTCCCTGATCGTCTTGCGCAAGTGGGTGCCTTGGCCTGGAGCCCCGTCTCAACGTTGCCATATAAGGCTTGCTGAATAGGAGCCTAGTTTTGCGGAGGACGCCAGTGTCGTAAAGTGCAATTCGCATAGACGTGCATAGTTACCAAATCCATGGTAGTTCCTGAGTCTCCATTTGGCTTGATAGAGCGTGATCCGCTTCCTTGAAGGTGATTAAGCCGTTGTTGCCGTATATTACAACTTACACCTCCACGAAGATAATGCTATGATTTCCTCGTTCCGGTAATTTTCTGGAAATAGTGTGTGCTGTCACGGAGCCCTTCCGGGCTATGATTCCTTCAAAGTCTTGGTGGACGCCTGCATGTCACTTGAAGCACTTGCAGACGCAGACGCAGACGCAGATGAGAGATTGGCTTACTCCCGGCCGTCCCGTCTGAAAACGAGTTCTGCATAGGTTCCACAAATCAAAGTATGCAGTTGCATTCTGGATTACTCGATATAAAGGGCATAGTTCC